>NC_045599.1:24209712-25459712 GCF_009762305.2 Zalophus californianus | reverse complement strand
TTGAAGAGAGTTTAAGTAGTTTCCCATCACCTGAACTCTTCAGAGGATCAGATTATTTAGGTGAGAAAATAATCTCAACCTTTAGCTGACCCATATAGAAATTGTTCCTTTGTCCACAAATCCTCCAATGAATAATATTCCTTTTGAGGTGTGCTTGTCTTCCTCACCAAAACCTCCTTCCCCTGCCCACTACTGTATTCCATGCTCGATCATAGGACTATGCATTAAAAGCTACCAGATAAGAAAAGGATGAAGATACTAGGGGAATGCCCCAGAAATAAGCCAGTTTGATCTATAGTATCCCAGAGAAGCTCACAATTTGGCTGCACCAATACTTGTAAAAAGGTATATCTGAAATGTGAAAGATGTGGTGATTACTTTCTTACTCTAACGGAACCTGGAGATTTATTCTTTGGGATGTTCTGAAACAGAGGAACTATGGATTGGAGGATACTAGGCACTGTTAATAGGAAGGATCTATGATATTTTGAAATGTTGGTCCCAAATACTCATTCCCCTGTGGTAATATTATATATCCACACCCTTACCATATCCTCGTAGTGGGTGGGGTGTACTCTCTCCCTCTTTGGCTCTGGAAAAGCAATGGAAATGTGACTTGCTTTGGGCAATAGGATACCAGTGAATGAAACAGAAGAGGATCTTTGAAATATGCCTAAATGGTTGGACTTGTCCTCTTACACTTTTAACATTGTGAGAAAAATATATCCTAATTAGCTTCTGCTTTTCCTGTGGGGACCCCAGAATGAGAACTATGGAACAGAACAGTCTCCGGCAACCCGCAGATTGCAGAGAGCTGCCCCAGCTGATCAGCGGTTTTGTAATCTGAAGCAGACCTGCCTGAACCAACCAGTAGACATAGGAATAAGAAATAAATGTTTTCATTTTATGTCAATGAGATTTGGGTTATTTATTATATAGAAAAAGCCAACTGTTTCAGATACTGTACTGAATGAAGAGGGGAAACTAAATGAAGTGTACATTGTGAATTGTGGTACCTTCTCACCTAATGCTTTTTGCCATCCCAACCCAACATTCCCTTTTTCTGTTCAGCTTCTAGAATACTAGCACCCAGACTTGAACCTTTTGGGCAGGAGAATGGAAGATTCTTTCCTAACAAATCTGAAAACAACCCTAAAGAAAATATCTAATGATACCGACCTCGGTAGCCCTTCAGTGAAACTGACAAGAACACCCTACAATGAAGTTAACTTGTGACAAACCCCAACTAGGCCACAGAAATCCCACTTAGGCTTTTAGAGCTCTCTCTTAAATATGAGTAGAGAGACAAGGATCACCAGACCTCTGAGGAAAGCTTCTAATATAAAACATAGAGATCAGAACAAAGGAAAATATGGAAGTGACATCAGCAAAATGTTGGAATAAGAAGCCTGGTCCGTCCTTCCCCTGTGGACACACCAGTTCAACAGTAATACGTGGACTTAACTCCTTTTGTGAGAAATCTGGAACCTAGTCAAGGAACTCTTACATCCCAGGCATGTATGAGATCAGCCACATCAAAGCCAGTAGGAAAATTCAAGACACTCTCTTACCATAATCCCTACCCATAGCACATTGCCACACAATTGGCAGGAAACCCCCAGGTCCCAGCTTCTCCCTGGGTAGGGAAAAAAAGAACTGAACTGTGTGTGAAATGTACATTTTCTGGGAGCTTCCCAAAGGATTGGCTACTCTCATGACTGTTTCAGAGTGCTGCCTAAGGGAATGGCTTCTGTCTCATCTGTCTCAGAGTGCTGATGGGACCTGGTATATTCTAGATGACTGTTGGCCACTAACAACAAATAGGGTGTGTGAGGAAAGCTTAAGAGACTCATGGAACACAATCAAACAGAGCAATTTATACTTCATAGGAGTCCCAGAGGGAGAAGAGATGAGGGAGGGAAAGAAAGAAGGGAGGGATAAAGGAAAGAGAAGGAAGAGGGGGAAAGAGGGAGGCAGGGGGGAGAGGGGAAAGAGAAAGGGGGTAGAGGGAGGGAAAGGGAGAAAGAGCATGTCTGAAAGTTTACTTATAGAAATAATGGCTGCAAACTTCCCAAATCTGGGGAAGGAAATGCACATCCAGACCTAGGAGGCCCAGTGAATCTCAGAATAGGCAAGCCAAAGAAATCCACACAGGACTCATAATCAAATTATCAAACATCAAAGACAAAGAATTTTGAAAGCAGCAATAGAAAAGCAACTTGATATGGACAAGGGAACCTCCATTAGACTATCAATGGATTTCTCAGCAGAAACATTGCTGGCCGAAGGGAGTAGAATCATACAAAGTGATGAAAGAAAAGAAACTGTCAACCAAGAATACTATAACCAGCAACACTGTCATTTAAAAAAAAAAACAATGGAGTATTATTCAGCCATAAAAAGAATAAAATCTTGCCACTTGCAAAGACATGGATGGAGCTAGAGAGTATAATGCTAAGTAAAGTAAGAGAAAGACAAATACCATATGATTTCACTTGTATGTGGAATTTAAGAAACAAGAGCAAAGCAGAAAAAAAGAGATAAACCATGAAACAAACTCTTTTTTTAATAAGATTTTATTTATTTGAGAGAGAGAGATAGTGAGAGATAGAACACGAGCAGGGGGGAGACGGAGAAGCAGGCTCCCCGCGGAGCAGGGAGCCCAATGAGGGCTTGATCGCAGGACCCTGGGATCATGACCTGAGCCGAAGGCAGATGCTTAACTGACTGAGCCATCCAGGTGCCCCAGAAACAAACTCTTAACTGTAGAGAAAAAACTGCTGGTTACCAGAGGGGACATGGGTGTGGAATGGGTGAAATAGGTGGTAGGGATTAAGGAGTGCATGTGTCCTGATGAGCACCATGTAATTAAAATAAAAGCTTGGAGAAAAAATAAATGAAGAGATAAGGAATTTCATGTACAAAAGGTGAAGGAGTTACTCACCACTAGCCCCACCTTACAAAAAAATGGTAAAGGGAGTTCTTCAAGTTGAAACAAACGACTAAAACAGCAACACAAAAGCATATAAAAGTATAAAACTTGCCAATAAGTTTATATACAAGTACAAAATACTGTAACTGGTATTAAAATCACTTAATTCTAGTATAAAAGTTAAAAGACGAAAGTATTAAAATAACTATAATAAAAATATGTTAATAGATACACAATATAAAAAGATGTAAATTATAACATCAGTAACAAAGTGTGTATGAAGGAAGAAATAAAAATATAGTTTTTTGGGGGGTCTGGGTGGCGGTGGCTCAGTCGGTTAAAGCGTCGGCCTTCGTCTCAGGTCATGATTCCAGGGTCCTGGGATCAAGACCTGTGTCAGGCTCCCTGCTCAGCGGGGAGCCTGCTTCTGCTCCCTCTGCTGCTCCCCCTGCTTGTGCTGTCTCACTTTCTCTCTCTAATACGTAAATAAAATCTTTAAAAACTAAAAATAAATAAAAATGTAGCATTTTTGTATATGATTGAAGTTGCTAGAAGCTTAAAATAGATTGTTAAAACTATATTTTATATAAGCACCATGGTAACCACATAGAAAATACCTATAGAAGATACTCAAAAGATTGGGACACCTGAGTGGCACAGTTGGTTAAGCATCTGACTCTCAGTTTCAGCTTAGGTCACGATCTCTGGGTCCTGAGATCGAGCCCCACATTGGGCTCTGCACTGAGCATGGAGTCTGTTTTCTCTGACCTTTGTCCCCATACGCATGCTCTCTCTCTCTCTCTCTCTCTCTCTCTCTCTCTCTCTCAAATAAATAAATAAATATTTTTAAAGAAGATACACAAAAGAAAAATAGAAAGGAATAAAAGCATATCAGTATGAAAAAATCAATGAAACAAAGGAAGATGGCGAGAAAGGAAAAGGGGCAAAAGAACTCAAAATAATAAACAAAATAATAATAGTCTTTCCCTATCAGTAATTACTTTAAATGTAAATGGTTTAAATTCCCCAACCAAAAGACAAAGAATGGCTGAATGGATTAAACTATACTATGCTGTTTACAAAAGACTCTTTTTACATTTCAGGACACACATAGTCTAAAAGTGGAGCAATGGGAAAAGATATTCCATGCAAATTGTAACCAAAAGAGAGCAGGAGTGGCTCTACTTATATCAGCTAGAACAGACTTTCAGTCAAAAACTATCACAAGAGACAAAGACATAATGATGAAAGGGTCAATTAATCTGGAACATATAATGATAATAAATAGGCACTCAGCATCATAATCAATACTCATAGACCTAAAGGCAGAAATAGGCATCATGTTGAATGTTCCTACTACAGTAAAATAAAAAATTAAAAAGTAAGAAAAGGAACCATGCAGAAATAGAAACACAAGGATTAAAAAATGTTGAAAAAATAGTCTTATTGACATAAAATATATAGTGTCCATTAAATAAAAATAGGGTACTATAAAAAGCAATATTCCAATAACAAATGCAATAGCAGTGAAAAACTCGGTAGAAGGATTAGAAGTTAGGGTTGAGAAAAGAGGAGGAAAACAAAGAAAAAAGGTTGCAATTTAGAGGGAAAAAAATCAGAGGAAGAGTGTATGAAATCCAATATCAAATAAAAGGAGTTTCAGACAAAGATAATGGAAGAAACAAAAGGAAGAAAATAATCAATGTTATAATTCAAGAGCATGTCCTAGAGCTAGAGTATGATGTCTGTGTTAAAAGGGCCATAGTGTGCCTAGCACAGTAGATGAAAAACACCAAGATAGAGCATTATGCAACTTTAGAACACGAGAGAAAGAAATAAAAAGAATGGGTTTATAAAATTTGATAGAGTTTGTGATTAAATAGATGAAAAATACAGAGAAAATTAAAACAGAAAAGACTTATTGACTCCAGGTAGGACAAGTGGTTGTCACAGTATACCACAAGGGTAAATAGCATTTTTATAGCAATTTATTATCATAATGTCTACACTGGATATTGATCTAACTACATATGCTAATATAATGATATCAAGACAATGGGAATTGTGGGAAAGGTGGGGACAGGGATGTAAGAGAGAATAACCTCATTCTTCCATAGTGGGAAGTCAATGGAAAGCTTAAAACTGACATCAAGTGATAATAGTATGTTATTTAGTGATATGATGTTTAATGGGACCTAGGTATAATTTATACATTATTATTAAATTATACAATATTATATGTATATTATTGTATACATATATTAAATGTATACAATATTATACAATATTAAGAGGAAACCCCTGGGTATGCTGTCTGTCCCTTAAGTCAATAATCTTTATGGGACAAAAATTTCTGAAAGAGAGTAGGTTAGAGCACTGAAATAGGCCAAAAAGTATTTATTATCCTGATACCATCAAGTCTTGTCTTTTTTTATCTGTCTCACTCAAAATCTTTAATTACCACAGCTTGGTATGGGGACCTAAGCTGGTATGGGGACCTAAATTGGGGCTGGGGAGGTAACCTACTACTTATGTGCTGTTCAAAGTTATGTGCCATTTCCTCCTGCTGTTTTAGATTGGGAATGTCCCAAGTTGGAAGAACACATGCGATGCAAAAATTCCACTCTTCTGGATACCAGTAAAGCAGTATCAATAGAGAAGGTACCACAGTTTTCAAACGTCTCTGCAATTTTAGGTGAGTTTTCACGTTCTTTTTTCTCATGTCACAGGGGAAACCCCTCATCTATGTTGGAAAATAATGTAATTTTTTTAACGATTTATAAGCTAAATTCATCAATTAGGATTACCTTTGGCTACAAATAATATCTGACTAGTAGTAGCTTAAGCACATATGGGTCTCCTTTTTTATAACTTATTTTGAACTAATTTTAGACTTACATAAAAGATACAAAAATAATACAGAGAATTCCTATATATCTCTCACCCAGCTTTCCCTAATGCTGTCTTATATAACATTAGTACAATGATCAGAATCAGAAAATTAACAATAACATAAAACTACTAATGAAACTACAGACTTTATTCACATTTCACCAGTTTTTCCACCAGTCTCTTTTCTTGTGTTTCAGGATCCAACATTGCATGTGACTGTTATTTCTCCTTTAATCTACTATAGTCTATAACAGTTTCTCAGTCTTTCTTTCTTTGTCTTTCATAGTCTTGATACTTTTGAAGATTACTGATCAGTTGTTTTATAGAACATCCCTCAATTTGAATTTGTCTAATGTTTTCTCATGATTGGAATGAATTTATTCAGTTTTTTAAAGAATGATGCAGAAATGATGTTATGCACTTTTTAGTACATTGTATGAAGTTCTTGTTGTCAGATATCTTATTACTGGTAATATTAAACTTCCTTGTTTGATTAACTTAGTGTCTGTGGTTTTCTGCATGGTTAAGTTACTAGTTTCCCTTTGTGTTTCTAAATATATAGAAAAGATAGTTTGAGACCCTGTAAATCCTGTTTCTCCTCAAACTTTCATTCACTGATATTAGTAGTCATCAGAAGAATTTGACTGTGATATTTATTACTCTGGTGTTCATCTAATGGTAATTTTCTATTTCATACTTTGCTGCTACATTTACTAATTGGAATTCTACTGTAAAAGAACTATCTCTTTTCTGCCACTTATTTATTCAGTTGTTTATATCAGTATGAAGCCATGAATATTTATATTATGTGTTAAGCAAGTCTTAGTAAATTTAAGAAGGTCGAAATCATACCGTGCATCTTTCCTGACCACAACAGTATAAAACTGAAATGAGTCACAAGAAAAAAAACTGGAAGAAAACCCAAAAACACGTGGAGACTAAACAGTATAATACAAAACAACCAATGGGTCAACAAAAAAATCAAAGGGGAAATAAAAAATTACATGGAGACACAAGAAAATGAAAACATAATGGTCTTAAATGTTTAAGACAAGCAGTTCTAAAAGTGAAATATATAGTGATAGAGACCTCAAGAAACCTCAAGAAACAAGAAAAAGCTCAAATAATTATCTACCTTAAACCTAAAATAACTAGAAAAAGAACAAACAAAGCCCAAGGTGAGTAGAAAGAAGGAAAAAATAAAGTTCAGAGCAGAAATAAATGTTATAGAGACTAAAACAAAAACAAAAAACAATAGAACAGATCAATGAAAGCAGGAGCTGGTTCTTTTGAAAAGAAACAAAATTGATATGCCCTTAGCCAGATTCATCAAGAAAAAAAGAGAAATTACCCAAATAAATATAACCAGAAATGAAAGAGAAGTAATACTTGACTTCAGAAATATAAAAGATTATAAGAGAATAATATGAAAAATTATGCCAAAAAATTGGACATCCTAGAAGAAATGGGTGAATTACTAGAAACATACAATCTTCCAAACTGAATCAGGAAGAAATAGAAAATCTTAACAGACCAATTACTGTAACAGATTGAATCAGTACTTAAAAAACTACCAAAAAATAAAAGTCTAGGGCCAGATGATTCACAGGTGACTTCTACCCAGCATTTAAAAAAGAGTTAATACTTATTCTTCCCAAACTCTTCCAAAAAATAGGAGAGGAAGAAAACCTTCCAAATTCATCCCACAAGGCCAATATTACCATGATACCAAACCAGACAAATACACACACACACGAAGGAAAGAAGGAAGGAAGGAAGGAAGGAAGGAAAAGAAAGAAAGAGAGAGAGAGAAAGAAAGAAAGAAAGAAAAAGAAAGAAAGAATAGAAAAGAAGAGAAAGAGAAAGAAAGGAAGAAAGAAAGAAAGAAAGAAAGGAAGGAAGAAAGAAAGAAGGAAGGAAGGAAGGAAGAAAAAAGACAGAAAGACAGAAAGACAGAAAGACAGAAAGACAGAAAGAAAGAAAGAAAGAAAGAAAGAAAGAAAGAAAGAAAGAAAAGAAAGAAAAAGAAAGGAAAAAGTTGGTTACAGGTCAAAATCCTGGATGAACATAGTTGCAAAAATCCTCAGTAAAATACTAGCAAACCACATTCAACAATACATTAAAAGGATCATTCACTGCTACCAAATGGGATTTATTCTGGGGATGCAAGGATGGTTCAATATTTGCAAATCAATCAATATGATACACCACATCAACAAAATGAAGAATAAAAATTATATGATTATCTCAGCACATGCAGAAAAAACATTTAACAAAATTTAACATCCATTCATGTTAAACTTCCAAAGTGGATTTAGAGGGAACACACTTCTGCATAATAAAGGCCATCTATGAAAAAAAAACACAGTTGATATCACACCCGATGGTGAAAAACAGACTTTTCCTAGATCAGGAACAAGATAAGGGTGTCGTTTCTACTTTTCTGGTACTATAACATAGTGCTAGACATCCTAGCCACAGCAATCAAACAAGAAAAAGAAATAAGAGGCATCCATATCAGTAAGCAAGAAATTAAACTGTCATTTGCAGATGACATGATACTGTACATAGAAGACCCTAAAGACCTTACCAGAAAACTATTAGAAGTAATAAATAAGCTCAATAAAGTTCAAGGATACAGAATTAATACCCAGAAATTGGTAACATTTCTATGCACTGATAATGAAGTAGCTGAAAGAGAAATTAAGAAAACAACTCCCTTTATAATCGCATAAAAAAGAATAAAATACCTAGGAATAAACTTAACCAAGGAGGTCAAAGACATGTAGTCTGAAGATTATGAAACATTGGTAAAAGAAATTGAAGAGGACACAAACAAATAGGAAGATATTCCATGCTCATGGACTAGAAGAATTAATATTTTTTAAGTGTCCATACTTCCAAAAACAATCCAAGGATTCAATGCAATTCCTATCAAAATACCAATAGAATTTTTCACAGAACTAGAACAAATAATCCTAAAATTTGTGTGGAACCACAAAACACCCCAAATAGCCAAAACAACATTGAGAAAGAACAAAGCTGGAGGTGTTGTACTACCAGATTTCAAGATATACTACAAAACTGTAGTCAAAACAGTATGGTTCTGGCACAAAAACAGACACATAGATCAATGGAACAGAATAGAGAGTCCAGAAATAAACCCATGCTTATATGGACAATTAATCTGTGACAGAAGAGGCAAGAATATACAATGGGGAAAAGACTGCCTCTTCAATAAATGATGCTGGAAAAACTGGACAGCTATGTGCAAAAGAATGAAACTGGACAACTTTCTTACATCATATACAAAATAAACTCAAAATGGATTAAAGACCTAAATATAAGACCTGAAACCATAAAAATCCTAGGAGAGAATACAGGCAGTACTTTCTTTTGTATCAGTCATAGCAACATTTTTCTAGATATATCTCCTGAGGCATAGGAAACAAAAGCAAAAATAAACTATTGGGACTACATTAAAAAGTTTTTGTACAGTGAAAGGAACCATCAATAAAACAAAAAGGCTATCTAATGAATGGGAGAAGCTATTTGCAAATGATATATCCAATAAGGGGTTAATATCCAAAATACATAAAGAACTTCTACAACTCAACACCAAAAATCCAAACAATCCAATTTTAAAAATGGGCAGAGTACCTGAATAGACATGTTTCCAAAGAAGACATACAGATGGCCAACAGACAAATGAAAAGATGCTCCACATCACTAATCATCAGAGAAATGCAAATCAAAACCATATACCTATCAGAATGGCTAAAATAAAAAGACAAGAAAAAACAATTGTTGGCAAGGATGTGGAGAAAAAGGAACACTTGTAAATATGAATCAAAACTACAATGAGATACCACCTCATACCAGTCAGAATGGCTAAAATTAATAACTCAGGAAATAACAGATGTTGGTGAGGATTTGGAGAAAGGGGAACCCTCTTACACTGTTGGAGGGAATACAAACTGGTGTAGCCATCTGGAAAATAGTATGGAAGTTCCACAGAAAGTTAAAAATAGAGCTACCTTACCACCCAGCAATTGTACTACTAGGTATTTATCCAAAGGATACAAACAGTGATACAAAGGGGCACATACATCCCATGTTCATATCAGCAATGTCCACAAAGCCAAACTAAGGAAAGAGCCCAGATGTCCATTGACAGATTAATGGAAAAGGAAATGTGGTATATAAATACAATGGAATATTACTCAGCCATCAAAAATAATGAAATCTTGGGGCACCTGGGTGGCTCAGTCGTTAAGCGTCTGCCTTCAGCTCAGGCCATGATCCCAGGGCCCTGGGATTGAGCCCCGCATTGGGCTCCCTGCTCAGCGGGAAGCCTGCTTCTCCCACTCCCACTCCTCCTGCTTGTGTTCCCACTCTCCTGTCTCTCTCTGTGTCAAATAAATAAATAAAATCTTAAAAAAAATAAAGGATGAAATCTTGCTATTTACAATGACGTGGGTGAAACTAGAGGGTATTATGCTAAGCAAAATAAGTCAGAGAAAGATAAATACCATATGATTTCACCCATATGTGGAATTTAAGAAAGAAAACCAAGGAACATAGGGGAAGGGAAGGAAAAAGAAAGGAAGAGGAAAACAGAGGGGGAGGCAAATCATAAGAGAATTTTAACTATAGGAAACAAACTAAGGGTTGCTGGAGGGTAGGCGGGTGGGAAGATAGGGTAATTGGGTGATGGACATTAAGGAGGGCACTTGAAGTAATGAACATTAGGTGTTGTATGCAAATGATGAATCACTAAATTCTACCTCTGAAACTAAGAATACAGTATATATTAATTTAAATTGAATTTAAATACAAAATTTTTTAAAAGATTTTATTTGAGAGAGAACACACAAGCGCAAGCACAGGGGAGGGGCAGAGGGAGAAGCAGGCTCACCACTGAGCAGGGAGCCCAACGAGTGACTCAATCCCAGGACCCCGGGATCATGACTGAAGCCGAAGTCAGATGTTTCACCAACTGAGCCACCCAGGTACCCCTTAAATACAAAATTTTTGAAAAAAAGGAACTCTTATCCACTTTTGGTGGGAATGTGAATTGGTACAACCACTGTGGAAAACAGTGTGGAGGTTCCTCAAAAAATTAAAAATAGAAATACCATATGATTGATTAATATAACAATAAAAAATTTAAAGAGAGAAAAAAAAGAAATACCATATGATCCAATAATTCCATTAGTGGGTATTTACCCAAAGAAAACGGAAACACTGATTTGAAAAGATACATGCTCCCCTATGTATTGCAGCATTAGTTGCAATAGCCAAGATACGGAAGCAATCTAAGTGTACATCGATGGACAAACGAATAAGGAAGATATGGTGTATACACACACACACACACACACACACACACACACACACACACACACACACACACACATACATACACACAGAGGAATATTATGCAGCCATAAAAAAGGTTGAGGTCTTGCCTTTTGCAACACCATGAATGGACCTAGCAGGTATTATGTTAAGCGAAATGAGACTGAGAAAGACAAATTCCATATGATTTCAGATGTGTGAATTTGTAAAAAAACAAAGCAAATTGAAAAGCAAAAAACAGGGGCACCTGGCTGGCTCAACTGGAAGAGCATATGAGTTGTGATCTCAGAGTTGATCTCAGAGTTGTGAGTTCAAGTACCACGTTGGGTATAGAGCTTACTTAAATAAAACTTAAAAGAATTTAAAAAACAAACAAAAAAACAGAATCAGATCTGTAAATACAGAGAACAAACTAATGGTTCCCAGAGGGAAGGGAATGGGGTGTAGGCAAGTGAAGAGGAGTAGGAAACACAGGCTTTCAGTTATGGAATAAATAAGTTAAGGGAATAAAAGTCACAGCATAGGGAATATAGTCAGTGGTATTGTAATAGCTTCCTCTGGTGATAAACGGTACCTCCACTTGTGGTGAGCATAATATAATGTATAGAGAAGTTAAATCACTATGTTGTACACATAAAACTAATGTAATATGTGTTACCTATATTCAAAAAAATTTTTTAGAGAATATTAGCCTTCTGTCTGTGGTATATATTATGAATATTTCTCCCAGTTTATCAGTTGTCTTATTGTGTATGTTATTTTTTGTCATGCAAAAAATGTTTGTTTATATTGGATTTACTTCTCTTCCCAGGCCAGAGCTGATGTAGCAGCTCACTAATATCATTAAGGTCTTTTAGTCATTGTATCTTTCTACCACCAAGTGTGTTGGATTGTTTCCGCATAGTTGTAGAATGGTTGCTAAGCCTCTAGGTATCACAGGAGTTCCAGGGAAAAAGAATGAGAAAAGGCCATATTAGCCATATACATCTCTTTTTATCAGAAGAGCAAAAGCTTTCCAAGAAATTCCCCAGAAAACTTCTATTTAGATCTATTGGCCAGGACTGAGTCATATACTTATTGACTACTTGGGAGGCTTCTTTGATGAAGTTTGTATATAAAAAAAAAACAAAAAAGTATTTCACCCTCCTAGTCTCTATATTGGTATAAAGCAAGGGAAAATGGAAAAAAAATGCAGAGGGGCAATGGGAATGGATGTTGTCAGCTCACCCATCAAAGCCTACCAAAAAGCAGGGATAAATATCAAAGAATTAAGCATTGATTATGGGGTCCCTTAAGGGAGACTTGATAGCTGTCTGGTTGGCAGTATTTCTAACAGTTCAAAAACCTTATCTTCTGTGTTATGTTTAGTTTGGCAACTCCTTTGCTGATATCAGCTGCCCAAAGAAGCAGCCTATCTCTTTTTTCCTTTAAATTTTTTATTGTTATGTTAATCACCATACATTACATCATTAGTTTTTGATATAGTGTTCCATGATTCATAGTTTGTGCATAACACCCAGTGCTCCATGCAGAACCTGCCCTCTTTAATACCCATCACCAGGCTAACCCATCCTCCCACCCCCTCCCCTCTAGAACCCTCTGTTTGTTTTTCAGAGCCCATCGTCTCTCATGGTTCATGTCCCCCTCCGATTTCCCCCCCTTCATTCTTCCCCTCCTGCTATCTTCTTCTTTTGTTTTTTTCTTTTTTTAGCATATATTGTATTATTTGTTTCGGAGGTACAGATCTGTGATTCAACAGTCTTGCACAATTCACAGTGCTCACCATAGCACATACCCTCCCCAGTGTCTATCACCCAGCCACCCCATCCCTCCCACCGCCCCCACTCCAGCAACCCTCAGTTTGTTTCCTGAGATTAAGAATGCCTCATATCAGTGAGGTCCTATGATACATGTCTTTCTCTGATTGACTTATTTCACTCAGCATAACACCCTCCAGCTCCATCCATGTCGTTGCAAATGGCAAGATCACATTCCTTTTGATGGCTGCATAATATTCCATTGTATATATATACCACATCTTCTTTATCCATTCATCTGGAAGCAGCCTATCTCTTTAGCAAGTGTTTCAGTTAGGCTGTTTGTCCACTGCACCTGAAAAAAAAAAGAAAAAAGAAAAAGAAAAAAATTCTACCTCAAACTTTATCAGGTTAAAAAAGGAAGTTATTACCACATGTTTATGAAAAACCCAGCAGTATTGATACACAAATACAACTTGATCCAGGATTTCAAATGACATCAATAGGAACTAATTCCTTTCCATCTCTCAGCTCATAGTCCCTCTGTGCCAGTTAAACTCTCAGCTAAGCTCCCTTCATATAGGAACTCTTTTTAGGTCCAGGCTTATATACTCACAACCTCTAATCCAGTGAACAAAGTGCTTCTCTTTCCCAATGATTTGACTAAAAGTCCTGGTATTACACATTGGCTTAAATTATTTCATATGCTTATCCCTGAACAGTCACTTTGGGCAGGGAGATGCAGGGCTCCTGTTATACTGAGTCACACGCCATGTCTAGATCATCAGAAGGAAAAGCAAGAGACTATTATCAGCAAAAGCAGAGAGTAGTTCACTGTAGTCTTTTGTATTTTAGGAACCTCCATTTCAGGGAAATGCTTCTCAGTGATTACTAGGCACCAGTCACTTCACTTTTACTTAACTGTAAAATTCTAATTAAATGTAAGCAGAGTTATGCAGCTGATTAGGGTCATAAGTTCTTCAGAAGACTACTCCCATGGTTCTTTATGTTCCTAAGTAATATCATAGTGGATCTGCACAGCAAAATGTTGACTGGTAGGCATTTTCTTGGCTAATCAATCTACTAATATGCATATCTATATATTTGGTACTAGGGTAAGAACGATGCGATCTGAGTTTAAGTTCCAGGTATACAGCTGTTAGTTTTATAACTTGACCAGGTATTTTTTTCATATATGTAACATGGGAAAAGTAAATTGTTAATATTTGCCTCACAGGACTATTGTAAGAATCAAGAAAGATAAAAGATTGGAAAGGACTTCAAAAATTCTAAGTATCCAAATATAGGCTGATAGATTCCTGCATCTCATAAAATTTCCCAACAATTTTGTTTGTTTTGGTATTTTGAAAATACTTCTACCCAATTTAAGTGGCAGATATAAAAACAATATATAAAAATAAAATTATAAAAATAAACTGTACTATTACCATATATTTTAGAGAGACTATTTCTTCTAATTTTGGCCTCTGGTCTCTGTTTGAATTATATTTCTAATAGATTGTTTTTTTTCTTTTCCTAGGTATGCCTTCAGAAGACTATCAGAAATGCCATAGAGAAATGTAAGAACTAACATTTTAAAGTTGTGCTTTTGGAAACCCTATGTTCTAGTAGTTATATAGCTGGAATGATTATTAGCCCACAAATTCAGGTGTTCATTTATTCATGGTTGGTTGAGGAATCATTATATGCCAAAAGTACGCTAATTGCTAGAGATATATCGTAATGAATGAAATTGATTAAAAACAAAATCTTTGCCTTCATCAAGTCAACATTCTAGTTGGAAGAGGTGGACAATAAATAAGTGAGTAAATTTATACTATTCTCTGTGGTAATGAAAGCTATAGAGAAAAAGTAAGATGGGGGTGAGAGAGTATTGGAATGGAGGCTCACTATTTTAACTAGTGTCATCAGAGAAGTTGTAACTGAAATTTGAGCAGAGACCTAAAGAAGGAGACAGATCAAGATGTGTCACTCACAGGAGAGAAGAGTATTCCAGGTAGAGGGAATAGCTGGAGCAAGGCCTGAGGCAAGAAGGCCTGGGTTCCAGGAGTGGAGTGTGGGAGGAGAAGAAAGGACAGGAAGTGAAAGAAGAAGCAGAGACCATATTACATAAGACACTGTAGGTGACTATGAGTGGATTGGAAAGCCTTTGAAAGGTTTAAAGGGTGACATGATATAACTTAGATTTTAAAAGAATCACCCTGGCTACTGTGTTGAGAATAGATTATGAAGAGACAAGGAATTAGGGAGATTATATTTAGGAAACTGTTGTTGTAATCTAAGCAAGAAATACTGGACCAGAGTGGTAAGAGTAAAGGTAGAGAGGTCAGATTTTGCATATATTTTGAGAGCAGAACTAACAGGATGGACTGTTATTCGTTGATGGATTGAATGGTAGAGTATGAAATTGTCAAGACTGACTCCACGGTTTTGGCATGAGCAACTAGGAGGATGGTTTTGCCATTTATTAAAATGGGAGAGACTGAGGAAAAACATTGCGGGCAAAGATCAAGAATTTGGTTTGGGGCATGTAGACTGAGGGGTAAGGCATATGTGAGAGAGACAGTATCTAAATTGAAGGAGGTGGTCATAGTCTGGATCATGAATGGCCTTAAGGCCTGGGATTTTTATTTTCTCTTGAATGTGATGGGAGTCTCTGAAAGATTTTCAGTAAGACGGTAAAATATAACAAAGCTTTTAAACATTTTAATTTCCAAAGTTTGAAGGAACTTGCAAAAAATTCATACAAGATTAAAAACAAAGTCAGGAGACACCATAAAGGAAATGAAAAGACAATCCATAGAATGGGATAAAATATTTGCAGATTATATATCTGACAAGGGACTTGTATCCGGAATATATGAAGAATTCTTGGGGCACCTGGGTGGCTCAGCTGGTTAAGCATCTGCCTTCGGCTCGGGTCATGATCTCAGGGTCTTGGGACCGAGCCCCACGGTGGGCTCCCTGATCATCGGGGAGCCTGCTTCTCCCTCTCCCTGTTCATGCTTTCTCTCTCACTATCTCTGTCTCTCTCTCTCTCAATAAATAAAATCTTTTAAAAAAATTTTTTAAAAAGATTCTTACAACTCACAATAAAAGGAAAAAATAACCCAATTTGAAAATGAACAAAGGATCCAAACAGGCATTTCTCCATAGAAGATATATAAATGGCCAATAAGCACATGAAAAGATGCTCAGTATCATTATCCATTAGGGAAATGCAAGTCAACTTGAATGGGAATCACTTCATACCCACTAGGATGGCTATAATTAAAAATACTGATAATAACTTTTGTGTTGGATAAGGAAAAATTGGGACTTTCATACATTGCTGGTGGGAATTTAAAATGGTGAAGGTGCTTTGGAAAATAGTTTGGCAGTACCTCAAAACGTTACGTTTGATCCAGCAATCCTCTCCCAGGTATGCATACCTGAGAAAAATGGAAACACATGTCCACACAAGAACTTGTGCATGAATATTCACAGAAACTTTATTCATAATAGCCAAAAAAGTAGAAACAGTCCAAATGTCTATCTGCTAATGAATGGACAAATAAAATATGGTATAGCCATATGGAATATTATTCAATAATAAAAAATGAAATTCTGATATATACTACAACATTGATGAACCCTGGACATATTCTAAGTGAAAGAAGCCAGTCATATAAGACCACATATTTTATGGTTGCATTTGTATGAGGTATCCAGAATAGACAAATCTGTATATACAGAAAGCAGATTAGTGATGGCTTAAGTCTAGGGGTTTTGGGAAGAAATAGGGACTGCTTCATGGGTACAGGGTTTCTTTTTGAGGTGATGAAAATGTTCTAAAATTAATTGTGATGACAGTTGCACAACACTCTGAATATATTAAAAGCCATTGAATATACACTTTAAATGGGTAAATTGTGTGCTATGTGAATTACATCAATAAAACTATAAAAAAAAGTTAAGACTAAGGAAACCAAGGAAATGTAATTTTTAATAGAAGATAGAGGTAAGAAAGATAATAGACCAAAAATAAATAAGCAATAAGAGTTAAGAATCAGATGATATTATTGAACCACATTTTGCCTCTCAGCTTTTTGAGATAGAAGGAAAAGATCTATAGCTATTTGATAGATTTTGTGTCTGTCAAATAATCATGTACAACTCTTACTGTCTTATAAGTTGATTCTTTTAATCAGAATTAAATAGTAAATGGTACAATGTTATTTTCCTTGGTGGGGATTTATGGTTTAGGTATTCTGTGCTGATGAGTTTGTGGGGGTGAGGATTGTTACACTTTTGAGTGTAGATCTCTGTAGAACTTTTACATTACCCAACCAAAATTCTTGCCTGTTATCCCACCTCTTCACAGACATATGCATGATAATATTTCTGTCTTAAAATAATCACTTTTGCAACAAAGAAAACGATGGATTAGAAAGAGTGATTAGATTGAAGGAATGTCTTTTGTAGCATTTCAAGTGAGGCGTAATTAGGACCTGAACTTTATCAGCCAGGACAGGAAAAAGGGAAAACTTCAGAACAATTCAGAAGGGGTAATCAATAATTTTTTAAAAATTTAATTAATTTTATTATGTTAGTCACCATACAATACCTCATTAGTTTTTGATGTAGTGATCCATAATTCATTGTTTTCGTGTAACACTCGGTGCTCCATGCAGTACGTGTCCTCCTTAATACCCATCACCGGGCTAACCCATCGCCTCGCCCCCCCTCCCCTCTAAAACCCTCAGTTTGTTTCTCGGAGTCCATAGTCTCTCATGGTTCGTTTCCCCCTCCGATTTCCCCCGCTTCATTTTTCCCTTCCTTCTCCTAATGTCCTCCGTGCTATTCTTTATGTTCCACAAATAGTGAAACCATATGATACTTGACTTTCTCTGCTTGCCTTATCTCCTCCAGACCCATCCATGTTGATGTAAAAGTTGGGTATTCATCCTTTCTGATGGCTGAATAATATTCCATTGTATATATGGACCATATCTTCTTTATCCATTCATCTGTTGAAGGGCATCTCAGCTCTTTCCACAGTTTGGCTATTGCGGACATTGCTGCTATGAACATTGGGGTGCATATGGCCCTTCTTTTCACTACATCTGTGTCTCTGGGGCAAATACCCAGTAGTGCAATTGCTGGGTCATAGGGTAGCTCTATTAACTTTTTGAGGAACCTCCACACTGTTTCCAAAGTGGCTATACCAACTTGCATTCCCACCAACAGTGTAAGAGGGTTCCCCTTTCTCCACAACCTCTCCAACATTTGTTGTTTCTTGTCTTGTCAATTTATTCTGTTCTAACTGGTGTAAGGTGGTTTCTCACTGTGGTTTTGATTTGAATTTCCCTGATGGCTAATGATGATGAACATTTTTTCATGTGTCTGTTAGCCATTTGTATGTCTTCTTTGGAGAAGTGTCTGTTCATGTCTTCTGCCCATTCTTTGACTTGATTATTTATTTTTTGGGTGTTGAGTTTGAGAGGTTCTTTATAGATCTTGGAAATCAGCACTTTGTCTGTAGTGTCATTTGCAAATATCTTCTGTCATTCTGTGGATTGCCTCTTTGTTTTCTTGACTATTTCCCTTGCTGTGCAGAAGCTTTTTATCTTGATGAAGTACCAGAAGTTCATTTTTGCTTTTGTTTCACTAGCCTTTGGAGATGTATCTTGAAAGAAGTTGCTGTGGCCGATGTCAAAGAGGTTACTGCCTATGTTCTCCTCTAGGATTTTGATGGATTCTGGTCTCACATTGAGGTCTTTCATCCATTTTGAGTTTATCTTTGTGTATGGTGTTAGAGAACGGTCGAGTTTCATTCTTCTGTATATAGTTGTCCAATTTTCCCAGCACCATTTATTGAAGAGACTGTCTTTTTTCCATGGCATATTTTTTCCTCCTTTGTCGAAGATTATTTGACCATAGAGCTGAGGGTCCATATCTGGGCTCTCTATTCTGTTCCATTGGTCTATATGTTGGTTTTTGTGCCAGTACCATGCTGTCTTGGTGATCACTGCTTTGTAATATAGCTTGAAATCAGGCAACGTGATGCCCCCAGCTTTGTTTTTCTTTTTCAACATTTCCTTGGCGATTTGGGGTCTTTTCTGATTCCATACAAATTTTAGGATTGTTTGTTCCAGCACTTTGAAAAATGTCATTGGAATTTTGATCGGGAGGGTGTTGAAGGTATAGATTGCTTTGGGTAGCATAGACATTTTAACAATGTTTATTCTTCCGATCCATGAGCATGGAAAGTTTTTCCATCTTTTTGTGTCTTCTTCAATTTCTTTCATGAGTGTTCCGTAGTTCCTAGAGTCTAGATCCTTTACCTCTTTGATTAGGTTTATTCTGAGATATCTTATGGTTTTTGGTGCTATTGTAAATGGAATCGTTTCTCTAATTTCTCGTTCCACAATTGCATTGTTATTGTATAAGAAAGCAACTGATTTCTGTGCATTGATTTTGTATCCTGCCACATTACTGAATTGCTGTATGAGTTCTAGTAATTTGGAGGTGGAGTCTTTTGGGTTTTCCCCATAAAGTATCATGTCATCTGCGAAGAGAGAGAGTTTGACTTCTTCTTTGCCAGTTTGAATACATTTATTTCTTTTTGTTGTCTGATTGCTGTTGCTAGGACTTCTAGTACTATGTTGAACAATAGTGGTGAGAGTGGGCATCCTTGTTATGTTCCTGATCTTAAGGGAAAGGCTCTCAGCTTTTCCCCATTGAGGATGATATTTGCTGTGGGTTTTTCATAGATGGATTTTATGAACTTGAGGAATGTTCCCTCTATCCCTATAGTCTGAAGAGTTTTAATCAGGAAAGGATGCTGTATTTTGTCAAATGCTTTTTCTCCATCAATTGAGAGGACCATATGGTTCTCTCTCCTCTTATTAATGTGTTCTATCACATTGATTGATTTGCGAATGTTGAACCACCCTTGCATCCTTGGGATAAATCTCACTTGATCGTGGTGGATGATCTTTTTAATGTATTGTTGGATCCTATTTAGCTAGGATTTTATTGAGAATTTTGGAATCCATATTCATCAGGGATATTGGTCTGAAGTTCTCCTTTTTAATGGGGTCTTATGGTTTGGGGATTGAGGTAATGCTGGCCTCATACAATGAGTCTGGAAGCTTTCCTACTGTTTCTATTTTTTGAAACAGCTTCAGGAGAATAGGTATTGTTTCTTCTTTGAATGTTTGGTAGAATTCCCCAGGGAATCCATCAAGCCCTGGACTCTTGTTTTTTGGGAGGTTTTTGATCACTGCTTCAATCTCGTTACTGGTTATTGGCCTATTCGGGTTGTCAGTATCTTCCTGTGTCAGTCCTGGGAGTTCATAGGTTCCCAGGAAGGCATCCATTTCTTCCGGATTGCTCAATTTATTGGCATATTGTTGTTGATAATAATTTCTAATAATTGTTTCTATTTCCTTGGTGTTAGTCGTGATCTCTCCCCTTTCATTCATAATTTTATAAATTTGGGTCCTTTCTCTTTTCTTTTGGATAAGTCTGACCAGTGGTTTATCGATCTTATAATTCTTTCAAAGAACCAACTTCTAGTTTTGTTGATTGGCTCTGCTGTGTTTCTTGTTTCTAATTCATTGATCTCTGCTCTAATCTTAATTATTTCTCTTCTAATGTGTGGCTTGGGCATCATTTGTTGCTTTTTCTCTAGTTCTTTAAGGTGTAAAGTTAGTTGGTGAATTTGGGATTTTTCTATTTTTTTGAGTGAGGCTTGGATGTCTATGTATTTCACCCTTAGGACTGCCTTTGCAGTATCCCATAGGTTTTGGACTGATGTGTTTTCATTCTCATTGGTTTCCATTAATTGTTTAAGTTCTTCTTTGATTTCTTGGTTGACCCAAACATTCTTGAGCAGAGTCTTTAGCTTCCAAGTGTTTGAATTTCTTCCAAATTTTTCTTATGATTGAGTTCCAGTTTTAAAGCAGTATGGTCTGAGAATATGCAGGGAATAATCTCAATCTTTTGATATCAGTTGAGAACTGACTTGTGACCCAGTATGTGGTTTATTCTGGAGAAAGTTCTGTGTGTGCTCAAGAAGAATGAATATTCTGTTGCTTTAGGGTGGAATGTTCTGTATATACCTATGAGGTCCATCTGGTCCAGTATGTCATTCAAGCTCTTGTTTCTTTGTTGATTTTCTGCTTAGATGATCTGTCCATTGCTGAGAGTGTAGTATTGAGGTCTGCTACAATTAACGTATTGTTATCAATATAATTCTTTATTTTGGTTAACTGTTGGCTTATGTAGATGGCTGCTCCCATGTTGGGGGCATAGATATTTACAATTGTTAGATCTTCTTGTTGGATAGACCCTTTAAGAATGATACAGTGTCCTTCTGTGTCTCTAACTGTAGTCTTTAGCTTAAAATCTAATTTGTCTGATATAAGAATTGCTACCCCAGCTATCTTTTGAGGTCCATTGGCATGGAAGATGGATCTCCATCCCTTCACTTTCAGTCTGGATGTATCTTTAGGTTCAAAATTAGTCTCTTGTAGACAACATATGGATCGGTCCTGTCTTTTTATCCAATCTGCCACCCTGTGCCATTTTATGGGAACATTTAGGCCATTCACGTTGAAAGTGATTATTGAAAGATATTAATTTATTGTCATCCTGTTGCCTTTGAAGACCTTGTTTCTATAGATTGTCTCTGTAAATTTCTGTTCTATATCACTCTTGGTGTCTTTCTGCTTTTATAGAATCCCCCTTAATATTTCTTGCAGGGCTGGCTTAGTGGTCACAAATTCTTTCAGTTTCTGCCGGTCTTGGAAGCTCTGCATCTCTCCATCCATTCTAAATGACAGCCTTGGTGGATAAAGTATTCTTGGCTGCATGGTCTTCTCATTTAGTACCCTGAATATATCTTGCCAGCTCTTTCTGGCTTGCTAGGTCTCTGTGGATAGTATGACGTTATTCTGATGTTCCTCCCTCTGTATGTAAGGAATCTCTTCCCCCAACTGCCCTTAAGATGGTTTCCTTGGTTATAAGATTTGAGAATTTTACTATTACATGCCAGGGCGTTGGCCTGTTTTCCTTGATCTTGGGAGGGGTCTTCTCTGCCTCTAGGATACGAATGTTTGTTTCATTCCCTGGATTAGGGAAGTTCTCAGCTATGATTTGCTCAAATATATCTTCTAGTTCTCTCTCTCTCTCCACTTCCTCAGGGATCCCAATAATTCTGACATGGAACGTTTCATGGTGTCACTTGTTTCTCTGATTCTATTTTCGTGGATTTTGAGTTGTTTTTCCTTGGCCTCCTCTTTTTCCGTTTTGTCTATTAATTGGTCTTCTAGATCACTAACTCGTTCTTCTGCCTCACTTACCCTAGCTGTTAGATTATCTAGATTAGATTGGATCTCATTGATAGCATTTTTAAGTTCTGCCAGTTCAGCTTTCATTTCTGCCCTTAGAGACTCTACGTTGCCATTAATCAATTTCTCCATTCTAGCTCTTGTCTTCACAATTGCTACCCTGAATTCTGTCTCCGACATCTTGGTTATATCTCTATCCATTTGTAAATCTGTGGCGGAAGTCACAGCCTCAGAGTCTTTCCTATTTTGGGGGTTCCTCCTCCTAGTCATTCTGTTGAGGGGTGGTTGAGGGTATGTACAGAGTCCAAATTATTGACCACAACCCAAGCAAGATGCACCTGTTTTATAGGGACCTTAGGGTTGCCGACCTCTTGTTCTCCCAGCCTGTCTCCCAGAAGGGGCCTGCCGCACTCTTACTCAGGCAACCCTGTTTGGGCAGAGTTGCCTTGCCCCCTGTGGTGGGGGATGGGCTCAGTGAAAAACGGTTTTTTGGGGCTTTTGTTCTTTGACATCTTTCCCTGGTGGCTTTCTGCATCTCTTCCGAGAGTCAGAGCACAAGAGATCTTTTCTAACCCTCTACCTCAGAGCAGAGAGTTCTCAGTCTGTTCTTCAGTGAGCTCTCCAGGCCACACTATCTCTGTTTCTGTCTATGCTGCTATAAACTGCAGGGTCCTGGGTTGTGCGCCCCTCAGCAGCGCTCCCAGTCCTTGCTTCCGTGTCGGGGCACGTGTCTGTCCTTTGTGCTTCTAAAAACTGCCAGCCCCCAGTTTGCATGCGTGGCCTCACCGCTACGAGTCTGTGAGTCTGTGCCGGGATCCCTAGCATGGGAGGCTATCGCTCACTGGTGGTGTAGGATCCCCATGGCTCGGCTCCCTCCCCCTTCTGTTTATGTTCAGATATATGCCCCATAGAATCACAGCTCCCCGTTTCATACCTCGAAACCAGCCACCTGAGATATTCTGTTTGTAGAGATCCAGATCTATCTTCTTACATCTCAGGCTGATTTCGTGGATGTTCAGAGTGGTCTGGTAGCTATCCAGCTCAATTCCAGGGACCAGTTGGAATAGGGTCCCCTAATCCTCTGCCATCTTTTCCTCCTTTTTGATAATCAATAATTTTTAATATTTAGTTGGTTAAGGGAGGAAGGTGGAGTCCAACTTGGCTTCCAGCCCTCTGACTTAGGAAACTGGATAAATCATGACTAATTCTTTGGATGAAGGAACACAAATAGAAAAGCAAGAGTGAGTTGGTGTGACAGATAATTTTAGTTTGGAAAACACTGAAATACCTACAACA
This sequence comes from Zalophus californianus, assembly GCF_009762305.2. Lineage (NCBI taxonomy): Eukaryota > Metazoa > Chordata > Mammalia > Carnivora > Otariidae > Zalophus > Zalophus californianus. Next base: position 25,436,115 of record NC_045599.1, on the reverse strand, counting down.
CTTTGAAGTTGATATATCGGGCAAGTAGTTGTATATTCCAGCCTAGTTAGCAAGGGAAAGATTCCGGGCTGAAGGAATAGTTATCACCCTAGGAAACTGTGTAGAGTGTGAAAAGAATAGCATTAGTGTGAAAGCTTCCTTAGAAATATCCTTGTATCTAAGTGGTAAAAAATTTCTGAAGAAAAGGGAATCTTTTATAGGCTTACCTCCTTTTATTTGTACTTCATTTTATTGTGCTTCACAGATTTTGCATGTTTTACAAATTTAAGGTGAGCAACAGTGAAAATTCTGAAGATAAATTATTAATGTCACCAGAGAGAAATGATGATTCATGATTTTAAATCCCTTCCACAATTTGCAATGCAATATATTCTTAGGAAGGAAGGAGAGATGTTTGGATAGTAATTATACTACTTCTGAACACCTGTTAACTATTAGATATTTTGGTATTCTCTTTAATTAAGTAGACATTCACAAAGTTAAAATCCTATAACTTTGACATAGTACCTAATAAAGAAAGGACGTTTTGTTTATACTGCTGAAAGATATGTGTATACCCAGTTCAATGAGTGTTGCCTATATATTACATGGAGCAAATGTAATACAGTGCCTGATTATGTGTATCTGATCTTATTTTCTGTCCCCCTTAAATGCTGCCCTATCTTTAAAAAATAAAATGTACTACTTGGATATGCAGAGAATATATAGCTAGTTTTCTTTCTTTGTTTCTTTGTTTCTTTCTTATTTTTAAAGTATGTGTGTATTTCTAAAGATTTATTTATTTAAGAGAAAGAGAGCTCAAGCAAGGGGAAGAGTAGAGGGAAAGGAGACAAGCAGACTCCCCCCTGATGTGGGGCTCAATCCCAGCACTCCAAGATCATGACCTGAGCCAAAATCAAGAGTAGGACGCTTAATGGACTGAGCCACCCAGGAGCCCTTAAAATTTTTATTTAAATTTCAGTTAGTGAGCAAGGAGTGTAATATTAGTTTCACATGTAATGTATTTATTTTTAAAATTAACTGACTTCAAATTCTCATAGGCTGTCCTCTCCCTTCTCTCCTATTTAGCTGGGAAATGATGAGTTAAACTTAATGCTATCCATTTACTTCCAGTTAAAAGTCTCTTTTGGGTGAATGCTGAATCTTACAGATTTTTCTCCTCATTCCATATTCCTGAGAATGACATATAGGTATATTATCATACCTCTTGATTTGCCTGGGACAGTCCTAGTATTTGTCTATTGTTCTGACATAAATTTTAGTAGAACTCCCTTTTACTCTTGGAAAGGTGCCAGTTTGGATAAATGGCCGTTCTAAATATAGGTGTATAGGCATAGGAACAAGCCAGAGCTGGGGGAGGGGTAAAGTTGGGGCTTTGAGGTTGTCTGGGATCCACAAGGTGTCTCTGGACTTACATTAATTTATGCTGCAGGTTTTAAGACTGGTTCAATACCTGGGCTGGACTCTGCTGATAAAGTCTTTGGTGAAATTACAGCTTTATTTAGGGCCTGAGATCCTCCATTGCTGATTTTTTTTCTCACCTTAGGTTTTGTTGCTACCCGAAACTCCTTTGAAGTCCTCCATCAAGATTTTGACTTGATTGCCTTTCTGCAACCTTTGCGGTAGAGTCACCAGCCACAGCAGCCCTATGTCAAGTATTTTGGTTCTAATTTGAACCATTTGGTGGTTCAAATGGTTCAAATTAGAGCACCTCAAATTAGGTGCTCTAATTTGAGCACCTTCTGCATTGCCCTTGGTATCTGGAACATTGAGAACTCATTCACAATCTACAGGAATTAAGGGACGCTCAAGGAGGGCTAACTGAGGTCTCCTCTCTGACTGAATAGTCCAAACTCTTATTTTGATGTTGAGTTTCCACCCTCTGTGGATGTGTCCACCTAGAGTGAGTATGGCACATGCCCCCTCTGCTTTTGGCTTTCTCTTCACCTCTTCTAATGTCATCTTCATACCTAAGTACTCCCACCTCCAGATTTAGGGCTTGATGGAGAGAAGTCATTTCCCACTGTCGAACTGCTTATTTCCCAAGGCTCTGTCCCCTTTTAATTAGCAGTAATCCTCTAGGCTAGAAAGCATGGAGCAGGAATTTATCTTTGGTCACATCCTGAATTTTTTCTACATTCTGTAGCTAATAGTAAAACTCTGTGGTTTTCATCTATGTATGTTAAGAGGAACTTGAGTAACATAGCACGATATTAAATTGTGGCTTTCAGGTAGTCTTAAAGTTTGAACAGTGACCTCAATAGATGAAAACAAAATAAAATGACAGTTACCCCCATTCCCATCAGTGTAGATTTATCTATGTACAATTTGTAAAAGGTGGAGTCAAAACCCAATTCTTCATGCGTTTGCCCATCAGCAATCTCCAAGCTGTTTAAGAAAAAGCTAAGAGTGCACTGAAGGGATGAAATGACCAAAAATATATATTTCTTTGATAAGAGTTATTGGTGTTATATGCAAGGAGAGGGTAGGCTTATTCCTTCACCTCAACACAGGAGAAGAAGCTCTAAGAGAACCATTTGAAAAGTTTGACATATGTCCCCTGAACTTGGTTTCTGACTCACACCTGAAAAGTCTAAATGCAAGAGGGCTGTTAGCAGTCTGTTAAATGCCTTGGAATGGCAGAATAAAGAGGAACCTAGATGTACTTTCAGAGTTTGGCACAACAAAGATTTGTGCATAATGCCTATAGGTTAGATATACATCCCACAGAAGAGAGTCAGTTATGGATCCTCTTGGAAAGGTTCATGCCCAGTATGACTTCCTGCAAAGGAAAAGGTAAACTCTACTGAAAGCAAGGCTGAAAGTTCTATCATCAAATGCAAAAGCTGAGGAGATCATAAATAGCAGCAAGTGAGAGAGCCCCAAGTGTAGGGAAATCTTGTCATTGAACCCTTCAAAATACTTCAGGTTTGAAAGAGTCAGCATTTGGTTATCTGTCAGACCCAGAGGGTATCAATGGCATGTTATAATAGTGTCAGTCAAAATCAAGAAAGACGTTTTATGTCCCTTTCTACAACTCCTTTCCCCTACTCCAATGCCAGAGGAACCCAAAGAGTAGCTCCCAAACAGGGGAGGAAAAAGAACAAGAAATATAGGAGAAACCAACCATGGTTGATTTCCTCACTGCAGGTTTTGAGACTAATTCTGTCCTACGTTGGGAAAAGGATGAAATATAAATCAGATAATAAGAGTTTGGTGTTGTGATATTACACTGGGCTTTTTATTACCCCAAAATAACTGTTTTGTACAAGAGAATACCACAAAAACAATGGAATACACCTGCAAGTTCATTCAGGGGCAAGAAAGTACTATTTTTGACAGGATTAATTTAAAGAGGAAATAGGATAGAATAAAATTGGTTTTTTTTCCTTCATCAATATTTTCTTTTTTTTTAAATTAACATAATGTATTATTGGTTTTCAGGGGTACAGGTCTGTGATTCACCAGTCTTATATAATACCCAGTGCTCATTACAACACATACCCTCCTAATGTCCATCACCCAGTTAACCCATCCCTCCACTCCTCTCCCCTCCAGCAACCTTCAGTTTGTTTCCTATGATTAAGAGTCTCTTATGGTTTGTCTCCCTCCCTCTCTGGTTTCATCTTGTTTCATTTTTTCCTCTCTTCCCCTATGATCCTCTGCCTTGTTTCTTAAATTCCACATATCAGTGAGATCATATGATAATTGTCTTTCTCTGATTGACTTATTTTGCTTAGCATAATACCCTGTAGTTCCATCCACGTTGTTGCAAATGGCAAGATTTCATTTTTTGATGGCTGCATAATACTCCATTGTGTGTGTGTGTGTATCTCACAACTTCTTTATCCATTCATCTGTTGATGGACATCTGGGCTCTTTCCATAGTTTGGCTATTGTGGACTTTGCTGCTATAAATATTGGGGTGCAGGTGCCCCTTTGGATCACTACATTTGCATCTTTGGCGTAAATACCCAGCAGTGCAATTGCTGGATCATAGGGTAGCTCTATTCTCAACTTTTTGAGGAACCTCCATACTGTTTTCCAGAGTGGCTGCACCAGCTTGTATTCCCACCAACACTGTAGGAGGGTTCCCCTTTCTCCACATCCTTGCCAACATCTGTCATTTCCTGACCTGTTAATTTTAGCCATTCTGATTGGTGTGAAGTGGTATCTCATTGTGGTTTTGATTTGGATTTCCCTGATGCCGACTGATGTGGAGCATTTTTCATGTGTCTTTTGGCCATTTGGATGTCTTCTTTGCAGAAATGTCTGTTCATGTCCTCTGCCCATTTCTTGATTGGATTATTTGTTCTTTGGGTGTTGAGTTTGATAATTTCTTTATAGATTTTGGATACTAGCCCTTTATCTGTTATGTCATTTGCAAATATCTTCTCCCATTCTGTTAGTTGTCTTTTGGTTTTGTCAACTGTTTCCTTTGCTGTGCAAAAGCTTTTTATCTTGATGAAGCCCCAGTAGTTCATTTTTGCCTTTGCTTCCCTTGCCTAAAATTGTTTTGTCCTTACTGAATTCAATTGTTCAATAAGCCAGCAATAGGAATTTAGAAAATCATCTTCTCACATTTGGTTTTCAACTCCATTGTCTTACTAGGGATTCAGAAATCCCGTTTTGGTGGTCAGAGGCTGAACCTTGATCCTTTGGTATTCCTCTTGTAATCCTCTCATACACATTTCAGTAGAATTGGGGGTGGTGTCATTTGTAAAAGAGAAAAGGATAGGGGAGCCTGGGTGGCTCAGTTGGTTAAGCAGTTAAGGTCAGGTCATGATCCCAGTGTCCTGGGACTGAGCCATGCATTGGGCTCCCTGCTCAGCAGGGAGTCTGCTTCTCCCTCTCCCTCTTCCTCTGCCCCCACTTGTGCTCGTGTGCTCTCTCTCTCAAATAAATAAGTAAATAAATAAAATCTTTAAAAGAGAGAGAGAAAAGGATATTAATTTTGAAAATTAATATTTGTGCTCGTGTGCTTTCTCTCTCAAATAAATAAGTAAATAAATAAAATCTTTAAAAGAGAGAGAGAAAAGGATATTAATTTTGAAAAAGTATTATCTCTCATGTTACTTGAGATCATTACCACAAGAACCCTAGGAAACAAGATTGCCATTCTTTTTGTATAAATGAGGGAACCAAGAATCAAGACAAGTTAAGTAAATTTCCAAGGCCACTCAAGTGTGAGTAGAAGAATTGGGCTTTAACCCTAGGTCTGTCTCATTCTGAACACTATACCTTGTCCTCTATTTGTATTGTCTCACACTGAAAAATGTATAAATACATTGCCTTTTATTATTAAACTATTTGTTCATATAGATACAGGAACATTTTTTAACCAGTTATATTTTTTCTACAGGATATTTGATACAAATATAAATGTTATTATTGTAAGTATTATTTGAAGATTCTCAAAAGTTACTGAAAGATTAAGAGAATAATTTAATTATTAATTAATTTGTTCTTATTATAGAGTGATGATGTTAGCAGACCAAAATATTTCTCTAAAACCAAAGAGTACTTCACATTCAGAATCAGGTAATAAATAGTGAAACTAATCATTTTCATAATTCTGTATTTCTTTATTTTTGTGACAGTGTAGCATATTTTGAGAAAAATGGTAGCCCAGGAAACTGAGTGCTTTTTAGCTTGGTTGTATTTTAAAAAATGAAGATATGTGAAATTAGAATGTCTGTCTTAACTATCCCTATAACACCCTTCAGTAATTCATTTCATAAATATTTACTGAGTATGTACTCTGTATTAGGCATTATTATATATACCAGTGAAGAGTGATATAAAGTCTTTGCCTCCTAAGTTTCAGTCATGAGAAAGGAAGATAATCAATAAACAAATATATTGGAATTATATGTGATGATTGAAAATAAAAATAACATAGTACCCTTGCATTATAGACACTCTATAATTTAATTTATTATTAGGATAAACTTAGTGAAACATTTCCAATCTTATTAATCCATGCTGTATCTCAGATTGCTATTTTTATTTCCTGAATCAAGCTTTATAGCATCTGTTTTTGGTTAAACTTGAAGAATTGCTGGTTTTGCTCTTAATAGGTATGTTTATATAAGCAAAAAAAGTTTTTTTTTTTACATAATCTTCACTTTAAGAAATTCTCTTAATGAGTATTTTCTATATGCCAGGATTTATGTTAGGAATTCTCGGTATAAAAATGATTAAAATAGTTGCTGTTCTTTTTTTTTTTTTTTTAGGTTTTATTTATTTAGTTGACAGAGAGGGAGAGAGAGCACAAGCAGGCAGAGCAGCAGGCAGAAGGAGAGGGAGAGGCAGGCTCTCTGCAGAGAGCCTGATATGGGCTCAATCCCAGGACCCTGGGATCATGACCTAAGCCGAAGGCAGATGCCTAACCAAATGAGCCACCCAGGTGCCCAAATAGTTGCTGTGCTGAGGGAAATTAATCAAGTGATAAAAACTAAACTTGTAAAAGCACACATCTTTTAAAGGAATAGCTAGCATCTACTACCCTGTAGGGTGAACATTAGAAGGGGGATTTGTTTTATAGATCTAAGAGTTAGGGCATTTGTGAACAAGAGAAGAGAGATTATGAAAGGGAAAGTGGTAAGGGTACCAAAAACAATCATGATTTTACTTAGGCCTTGCCCAATAAAAAATTTTGCTTTGGCTGTAGAAAATGTTTTTTTATAAGGCCTTATAGTAAGAGAGAATAGTGATTCTGGAATTATGTATGCTTTCGTATTCTTACTTTTATGTGGTTGATTGATTGAAATTTAAAATTAAGTCACATCTTGCTCAAGTGGTATTTTTTACTTCCTTAATTCAACAAATCTATCTTTGTTCCAATTGTAGGTCAGGTTCTTTACTAAATGTTAGAAAATAGTCTAATCATAGAGACAAACAAATAAACAAGAAATTACTTCTCAGGTAATTCCAGGTCCTTTGCAATCTTATCTACCACTGTTAGTGGTTAAATGTGGGAGTTCTTCAAGGCTAGTTCCTAGATTTTAATCTTTTTAAAATTTTCCCCCTGATATGTATAGGTGTCCTATAAAAAACAAGGTTTCCAAGTTTTCTCTCATTAAAGACTCTCCTCTGAGGCTAAGACCCTTATATGCAGCTACCTTCTAAACATCTCCCCTTGGATGTTTCAGAGACACCTCATATTATCATTCATTAATTCCATTCATTCAATAAATATTTATTAATCACCTACAGTGTGACACAAAGTATTTTAGCTGCTGAGGAACATGACAGAGTCCTTGCCCTAAAAGAGCTATGTTATAGTAGAGGAAGAAAGATAACAAACTGTTAAATAAGTAAATATAGAACAATGTCAGGAATAAGAGTATTGAAGGAAAATAAAGCTGGTAAAAACAGAGTGTGACTAGGGATGCTATTTTAGACAAGGTAATAGGACAGGCCTCTCTGAGGAGATTACATTTGTATAGAGCTTGAATGAAGTGAGAGAGTGGGTCATATGAAAATCTGTGACAGAGCATGCTGGGCAAAGGGAACAACAAGAGAAAAGTTTAGGAGATGGGAATGAGCTCTGCATGTTTGAAGAATAGAAGAGAGGTTAGAATGACTGGAGCAAAATGAGTAAAAAAAAAAAAAAAGAATGACTTCAATTGTGTTCAGGGGTAATCAAATGATATAATGTAGAGTCTCCTATGCCATCATAAGAGGTAGGGGTTTTATTCTAAATGTGCCAAGAAACACATCTTAGATCAAAGGGATGACATGACTAGATATGTATTTTGAATTATCACTCTGGCTACTAAGATGGACTAAGATGGCAAGTGAAAGCAAATAGACCCTGTTAAACTATTGTGGTGGTCAGATAGTGGTATATGAGATTAAAGTGGGAGCAGCGGTCTGATTTGAAATATATTTTAAAGCATATGTGCCAGGATTTTCTGATGAGGCTGGATGTTGCATAAGAGAGAAAAATAGAATACCTTTAGCCTTTGCAGTGAGGCTGGGAATATAGAAGTATATAGGCAGAGATCATAAAAACCAGGATTTTGTATGCTGAGTTAAGAAGCTTGAGTTTTAACTTGAATACGGTGTAAAGCTTTGGAAGAGTTTTAAGCAGATGATATTAAACTTGTGTTTTAGATATATTATGTGGGCAGTGGACTGCAGAGGGAGCTGAGTTGAAAAGCTATTGAAATAATTCAAAGGGAAATCTCATGTTGACTTAAAGCAAGGTACTAGTGTTAAGAATAAAGAAAAGCCAAATTTGCAATACTCATAGTAGTAACATTGCCACATAGCAGACTAGATATTTGTTGCCTTGGATTGAGCCTGGAGAGTGAAAAAAAGAGAAGAGTCAGGACTGAAGAGGAGTCATAAAAGGGGCCAGAGGGAAAATGTTCATGTTTGTTGTACTGATGTCCAGTAAGGTAGGACAGGAAGGGTTTCTGTTCATAAAGGTAGGACCTGAAACTAGATTGCTGTGGGTTTGGGAGTAAACAAGAGGAGAGGAAGTCATGTTAGTATATGTGGACAGCTCTTTGAAGAAACATGCCCATGGAGAAAAGGAAAAAAAAAGATATAGCAGGAAGGAGTATGGGGTACAGATAAAGTTTTTGGTAAGATGAAAGAGTCCTGACTATATTTTAAATGCTAATAGAAAATTTGCAGTAAAAAGAGAGAGCCTGAAAATACAGGAGAGTGGAAATGGAAGGATAATTAATGAAGAATTTTAATCACATGCAACCTTCTGTACTAAATGAAAAGTAAATATTTTACGTAGAGCTTATTTACTCATGTGAAACCTAGAGGTCTTAAAATAAAACTCTATCTGCAGTAAGTCAGGTTATTCAACATATGTTAAGCTTTTCTTTTAAAACTATTTCAAAGACAACCCTTAAAATCAGGGTGGTTTTTTTTTTTTTCAAATTTGAATTCTACTTTCTGTACTTACAGTTAATGAGATGTTAAATAATTAAAATATTGAAGCATCTTTTTCTTTACAGATAATGCAGCTTGTGAAGTTTTACTTGCTGAGAAAACTTACCCTTCAGCCCCTGGAAAAACAAAGAAAAAAGCAAGTGTTGAAGCAGAAAAACTATATAAATCATAAATTTCATTAATATAGAACATATTCTTAACCAACAGTTTTATAGGAATTACTTTTCAGCTATTGAAGTCAATAATTTCAAACAGTTTTTAAACTTAGTAATTAATTACATTACTGTTACATGAATATATACTCTATATAAGTTTAATGAAAGAGAATTAAAGTTTACAGTTTTTCCAAATTCCTTTTGGATAATTGGATGTCTATTAATTTAAGGTAAACATTAATTTAAGGTAAAAATAAGACATTTGCTGTGTAGCCAGAGCAGTGATTTCTGCTGAGGAGTATTTGTGAATTAGTACGTTAGGCCCAGAATCTAGAGGTCTTTGGGGAGAAATTTGAGGTTTATTTTGTATGTAACAGGAGCCACTCTTTGAGTGACTATTCAATGCTAAGCATTATTCTAAGCACTTTTTACAAATTGTATCTTTTCCTTATAGGATTCCTACCAGGTGAGTTTTTTGTTTGTTTGTTTTGCTTTGTTTTCACCTATTTTATAGCTAAGAAAAATGAGGTTTAGATATTAATTAGTGTGTTTGGGGAGTTTGTGGCAGGTCTTTCTGGAGCTTACATCTGTATTCTTTCCACTACACTTTACTGTCATTGTATACATTGGGTAAAAAAACAAAATTGAGAAAGGGCAAGAGTCTCAGTAGGAAGATTCCTTAGTATGAAGTTACAGATATTGTAGGTGCAAGATTGTGGTGGCCTTGACAAGGATATTTTGTAGGAGAGATGAGAAATATGCATGGATTCAAGATAATTTTGCCTGTAGAATTCTTGAATTGGAGATAGAAGATGAAGGAGTGAGGTATCAAAAAAGACTTCTAGGTTTTTGTCTTAAGCAGTTTTGGTGACTAAAGGTGCTATTTAGTATGATAGGAGAGGCAGGAGGTCTGAGTGTACATGAAAATGAAAAAGTTGTAAGGACCATTGGCTATAAATCGGCAGTTTAGGAAAGCATAAGTGTACAGTGTTCTAGATATTTTTAAGTTAATAGAAATAGATGAAAGCACCTGAGAAAGAATGTATTTCTACAGAGTGAGGAAGAGAAAAGGGTCCAGGATCATTCCTTGGAATACTCTACAGTCAGGTAGAAAAGAGTGGACAGAGAAAAGGAGGAAAATGAACAGAATATGGTATCATAGAAGCCAAGAGACAAGAATATTTACTCCTAAAAGGGGAAGTGGTTAACAATCTTGAATTTTGCTTGGAATCCCAGTGTTACAAAGAACTTTGCAAAATTGGAGGACTTCCAGTTTCTGGTCTAGCATGTAAGGAACTTAGAAGTCAACACTCTGGCCTAACAAGTAAAAACCTGAACAAAGGGGCGCCTGGGTGGTACAGTCAGTTGAGTGTCTGACTTTTTGTTTTTGCTTGGGTGGTGATCTTGGGATCATGGGATTGGGCCCTGAGTTGGGCTCTGGGCTCTGTGCAGAGTCTGCCTGAGACTCTCTCTCCCTCTCCTCCCACCCCCTGTGCTCTCTCTCTCTCTAAAACAAATGAATAAATCTTTAAAAAAAAAAACCTGAACAAAGTTAAAAATCAACAAGTCTTTTTAGATATGTCAGATAAATAATGTCATAGGCCAAAGTGCTGCACTAATATTTGGAAAGACAGACAGGTGGATACAGAAAATCATGACTTATCAGAGCAAAAACACTTGAACAGAAATCTCCCAGAGAACCAGTGCTGGGATGGAAAAATCAGTGCTGGTGTGATTGATGAATTGCTAGAGCTCAGTGAGGACAACGCTGAGAGTTAAAAACTCAAGAGGGACACAGTCATCAGGGTGCCTCGACACTTTTTTGAGTTTTATCTTTAGGAAGGACCTCTATCAGATCCTCACAGTCAATATCTGAGAAAAATCCCTTCATGCTTTTGGTAATGGGAAGAGGAAAAGAACCATTTTGAAATATACTGGGGTATTCTGTTCTTAACAAAACCTTCCCTCAGAAGAATGTATGTTACCAGAGCCTAACTTGGGGTTTTAGTAGAGCCTGACCTACCTTGGGGAAGGGAAATACCCAACTTCAGCCAGCTCTGCTTTTTCAAATGAGGAAAGGAAAATACTGCAATTCCAGCTCTCTCTGGCCTTCCACATGGAGGAATGGAAATATCCAGATACAGCTCTCTCTACCTGTCCTGTCCCACCTAAGGAGGTGTGGGGATTAAGAAATAACTGGTGAATTTTACCCTCCAGGGGTAAAGGCTCAACAAAAAAGACCTAATCATAGCACTGTGACTTAAACCTTGCCACTACATTACTAAAGGCCTATCCACCACAGTTCTCATTACTCAGTATATCCTGTCTACCTTTTAGCAAAAAATTACAGGGCTTATAAAAGGCAAAACAACAACAACAACAACAACAACAACAACAAAACACATTTTGAAGAGACTGAATAAACATCAGGACCAGAGTCAGATATGGCAGTAGTATTAGAATGTTCAGACCAGAATTTTAAATAACTATGAATAATATGCTAAGGGCATTATAGGAAAAAGGAGACAGCATGAAAGAACAGATGAATAATATAAACAGAAAGATGGAAATTCTAAGAAAGATCAAAAAAGAAATGCTAGAAATAAAAAATACTATAGCAAGAATGAAGAATGCTTTTGATGGACTCATTAGTAGACTGGACATAGTGAAGAAAGAATACCTGAGTTTGAGGATATGGCAGTAGAAGCTTCCAAAAATAAAAAACAAAGAGAAAAAAGACTGAAAAAAAGAATAGACTATTCAAGAACTGTGGCACAACTACAAAAGGTGTGACATACACATAATTGGAATTCCAGAAGGAGAAGAGACATAGAAAGGCACAGAAACAATATTTGAAGCAATAGTGACTGAGAATTTCCCAAAATTAATGTCAGATACCAAATCATAGACTCAGGAAGTTCAAAGAACACCAAGCAAGATAAATGCCCTCAAAACTATACCTAGATTTATCATATTCAAACATCTTGGAAGAAAGAAAAAAATCTTGAAAGAAGCCAGAGGGGAAAAACACCTTGCCTATAGAAGAGCAAAGAAGAGCAAAAGAACAAAGAACAAAGAATTACAGATCTCTCCGTAGAAACTATCATGCAAAAAAGAGTGAAGTGAAATATTTAAAGTCCTGAGAGAAAAAACCCGCCAACCTAGAATTCTATACCTCATGAAATTATGTTTCAAAAATGAGGGAGAATTAAAGACTTTCTCAGACAAAGAAAAATTATAATTTGTTGCCAGTGGGCCTACCTTGTAAGAAATATTAAAGGAAGTTCTTCAGGGAAAAGGAAAATAACGTAGCAGTATAGTTTTAACTATCTTAATAAATGTAACGCTATGGTGCAGTATGTAAAATAAGGGAGATTGTATATATAGGGTCAAGGGCTGTATGGGAACTCTGTATATTCTGCTCAATTTTGCTGTGAACCTCAAACTTTTCTCTAAAAAATTGTTAATTTTTAAAAAGTCATTTGCATTCAGAATCAAGAAGGAAACTGATGACTTTAGCGAGAATAATTTTAGTGGACTGATGAGAGGCAAGCCAGATTGGAATAGGTTGAAAAGAAGGAAATATAAAATAGAAAAAGAAGTAAATTGAGATACCAACAACATGAAACATATGTGGGGGTGAGGAGTAAACGTGTAGAACATTTTTATGCAGTTGACTGTTATAACTATTTTGAAAGCCCTATGGCAATCCAGGCACAAGTCTTTAAGAGACACACAAATGGTAAAGAGAAAAAAATCAAAGCATACCCCTATAAAAAATAGAATCGTCAATTCACAAAGAAAGACAGCAAGAGAGGAAGATAAGAACAAAGGAAGTACAGAACAATCAGAAAGCAATTAACAAAATGATAGTCCTTACTATCAATTAAGTTCTTACCTATCAAGAATTACTTTAAGTGTGAATGATTTAAATTCGCCATTTAAAAGACATAAAGTGGGGGAATAAAAAAAAAAATAGCCCAACTATATGCTGCCTAGAAGAGATTCACTTAAGCTTCTTCCTTCCTTCCTTCCTCCCTCCCTTCCTTCCTTCCTTCCTTCCTTCCTACTACCTTCCTTCCTTCCTTTTCTTTCAAGTAGGAGGCTTGAACTCATGACCCTGAGATCAAGAGTCAGACACTTAACCAACTGAGCCACCCAGATTTGCCTAAGGTTTAAAGACAATTAGGGTGAAAGTGAAGAGTTGGAAAAAATTATTCCACGGAAGTGAAAACTAGAAGAGATCAGGAGTAGTTATATCAGACAAAATAGATTTTAAGTTAAAAGCTATAATAAGAGACAATGTTGTTACATAATGATAAAGGGGCCAATTCATCAAGGGGATGTAACATTTGTAAATATATAAACATTCAATATTGAGGGACCTAAACATATTAAATAATCATTAACAGGTCTGAAGGCAGAAATAGACAACAATGCAATAGTAGTAGGATACTTCAATACCCTACTATTCAACAATGAATAGATCATCCAGACAGAAAATCACTGAGGAAATAATGGATTTGAACAACACTTTATACCAAATGGACCTAACAGACATATACAGAACATTTCATTCGACAACAGTAGAATCCACATTCTTGTCAGTGCACATGGAACAGGCTCCAGGATAGATCACATGTTGCATCACAAAACAAGTCTTAACAAACATAAGAAGATTGAAATGATATCAGGTATCTTTTCTGACATATTGGTATGACATTAGAAATTTATAACAGAAGGAAAGGGGAAAATTCACAAATATGTGAAAATTAAACAACACATTCACGAATAACTAATGAGTCAAAGAAGAAATCAAGAGATATCAAAAAATATCTTGAGACAAATAAAAATGGAAACACAACATACCAAAACTTATGGGATGCTGCTAAAGTAACCCTAAGAGGGAACTTTATTGTGATAAATACCTACATTAAGAAAAAATTAAGATCTCAAACATGCAACCTAACCTTATACCACAAGGAACTAGAAAAAAATAAAGTCCAAAACAGAAGGAAGAAAATAAAAATAAGAGAAGAAATGAATGAAATAGATATTAGAAAGACAATAGGAATCATTAACAAAACTAAGACTTGGTTTTATTAAAAGATAAACAATTGAAAAACTTTTATCTCACCTAAGAAAAAAAGAAATATGACTCATTAATAAAATTATCAATGAAAGATGAGACATTACAGTTCATACCACAGAAATACAAAGGAACATAACAGACTACTATGAATAATTATACACCAACAAATTGGATAATTTAGAAGATATGGATAAATTCCTAGAAATAGAAACCAAGACTGAATCATGAAGTAATAGAAAATCTGAACAGACAATAAAAAGCAAGGAAATGGAATCAGTAATAAAAAGATCTTCCAGCAAATAAAAATGACCAGATGACTTTACTGGTGAATTCTACCAAATGTTTAAAAAAGAATTAATACCAATGCTTCTTAAACTTTTCTAAAAAATTGAAGAAAAGGAACACTTCCAAACTCATTTTACAAAGCCAGAATTACTGTGATACCAAATCCAGGCAAGAACACTGAAAGAAAAGAAATTTACAGGCCAATATCCCTGATGAACATAGATGTAAAAATCCTAAAGAAAATACTAGCAAACCAAATTCAAGAGCACAATGAAAAGATCATATACCATGATCAAATAGGATTTATCCCTGGGATGCAAGGATATTTCAATGTAAGAAAATCAATTAATGTGATAAACCACATTAACAGAGTGAAGGATAAAAATCATTATCATTTCAATAGATGTAGAAAAGCACTGGAAAAAATTCAACATCCTTTCATGATAGAAACATTCAACAAATTAGGTGTAGAAGAAATATACCTCAAAATAATAAAGGCTATATATGACAAGTCCACAGCTTACATCATATTCAATGGTGAAAAGTTAAAAGCCATTTCTCTAAGATCAGGAATAAGAAAAGATGTTCACTCTTGCCACTTCTTTTCAATATAGTACTGCAAGTTTAACCAGAACAATTAGGTAAGAAAAAGAAATAAAAATCATCCATATAAGAGAGGAAGAACATTGTACATGGCATAACATAACCCTAAAGGCTCCACTGAAAAACTGTTAGAATAAATAAAATCAGTAAAGTTACGGAATACAAAAATCAATATACAAAAATCTGTTGTGTTTCTATACACTAGCTTCAAACTATTTGAAGGAGAAATTAAAAAGCAATTCTGTGAGATAAGAGAAAAATATATATTGGTTTCTGCCCCCATTTCCAAGCATAGAGCTCCTAAACATTTGTAATTTCCTAAGTAATAAGAAAACCAGGAGCATATTTTGTTTTAATATTTAGTTTTTTTTTACTTCATCCCTCACACAGGGCTCCTAAAACCCTTGTAATTCCTAATTGATAAGAATACTAGAGGATCAAAAAAAAAAAAAAGAATACTAGAGGATCTTTTTGGAATGCCTGGGTGGCACAGTTGGTTTGGCACCCACTCTTGGTTTGGCTCAGGTCTCGATCTCAGGTTTAGGAGATCAAGCCCCACATCAGGCTTCATGCTCAGTGTGGAGTCTGCTTGGCGGACTCTGCGCCTGCCTCCTACTCTCTTTCTCTAAAAATAAATAAATCTTAAAAAAAAATACTAGAGGATCTTTTGTTCATGAGACAACTCTGAGTGGACTACTATATGGCTTCTGGATGTGGGTTGGTCATCAGAAAGACCAAGCCATAATTAGAAGCTTGAAATTTTCAACCCAGTCACTCCCTTCTCGAAAGAGGGGAAAGGGGCTTGAATGAAGTTAGTAACTGATAATGCCTACGTGAGGAAGCCTCCATAAAAATTCTAATAGTAGGGGATTTAGAGAGCTTCTAGGTCGGTGAACACAACCACACCAGGAAGGTGACAGAGCAGAACTCCATGGTGGCAGATGTTCCTACACTTGGGACCCTCCCAGACCTTGCTCTATGTTCATATGTATCCTTTATCATATCCCTTAATAAATTAGTATATGTAAGTGTTTCCCTGAGTTATATGAGCTGCTCTAGCAAATTAATTGAACCTGAGGATGGGGTGATAGAGGCTTCCAACTTGTAGCCAAATTGTACACAAGTTGAGGATAACCTGGGTACCTAGCACTTGTGATTGGCATCTGAAGTAGGGTGGGAGCAGTCTTGTGGGACTGAGCCCTAAACCTATGGGATCTGACCCCATCTCCAGGTAGAAAGTATTAGAATTGAGTTGAACTGTAGGACATCTAGCTGGTGTTGCAGAGAATTTTCTGTTGTGGGGAAAACCCCAAACGCATTTAGTGACCAGAAGTATCAGAAGTGTGAGTAGTTAAGGACACTCATAGGTGACAGATTCACTAAAGGGAAGGACTGTGGTTTTTCCTTTAAAAGTCCCATTCATAATCTCATAGAAAACAATAAAATACTTAGAGATAAATTTAACCAAGGAGATAAAAGACCTGTACACTGTAAACTCTAAGACATTGAATGAAAGAAATTGAAGAAGACACAAATAAATGGAAAGATATCCCATGTTTTTAGATGTGAAGAATTAATATTATGAAATTGTCCATCCTACTCAAAGGAATCTACTTTCAAAGTTCCAATCACATTTTTCTCAGAAATAGAAAAACTATCCTAAAATTTGTATGGAACCACAAAAGACCCCAAGTAGCCAAAGCAATCTTGAGAAAGAAGAACAAAGCTGGAGGCATCACATTCTTGATTTTAATATATATTACAAAGCTATAGAAATGGAAACATTGGGCGCCCGGGAGGCTCAGTCGGTTAAGAAACTGCCTTTGGCTCAGGACATGATCCTGGAGTGTCAGGATCGAGTCCCGCATCGGGCTCCCTACTAAGCAGGGAGTCTGCTTCTCCCTCTGACCCTCCCCCCCTCATGCTCTCTCTATCTCATTCTCTCTCTCAAATAAATAAATACAATCTTAAAAAAAAAAAGAAATGGAAACATTATGGTACTGGCATAAAAAGAGGCACTTAGACCAGTAGAACAGAATAGAGAGACCAGAAATAAACCCACGTGTCTACAGACAAATCAGACAAACTAGATTTTTTTTATTATTAACATATAATGTATTATTTGTTTCAGGGGTACAGGTCTGTGATTCAGCAGTCTTACACAATTCACAATGCTCACCATAGTACATACCCTCCCCAATGTCCATTACCCAGCCCCCCCATCCTTCCCACCCCCCTCCACTCCAGCAAACTTCAGTTTGTTTCCTGAGATTAAGAGTTTCTTATGGTTTGTCTCCCTCTCTTGTTTCATTTTTCCCTCCCTTCCCCTATGATCCTCTGTCTTAGTTTCTCAAATTCCTCATATCAGTGAGATCTTATGATACATGTCTTTCTCTGATTGACTTATTTCGCTTAGCATAATACTATCTAGTTCCATCCATGTCATTGCAAATGGAAAGATTTCATTTTTTGATGGCTGCATAATATTCCACTGTGTGTGTGTGTGTGTGTGTGTGTGTGTGTGTGTGTGTGTGTGTGTGTGTGTGTGTGTGTGTGTGTATACATCTTCTTTATCCGTTCGTCTGTTGATGGATATCTAGGCTCTTTCCATAGTTTGGCTATTGTGGACATTGCTGCTATAAACATTGGTGTGCATGTGCCCCTTTGGAGCACTACATTGTATCTTTGGGGTAAATACCCAGTAGTGCAATTGCTGGGTCATAGTATAGCTCTATTTTCAACTTTCTGAGGAACCTCCGTACTGTTTTCCAGAGTGGCTGCACCAGCTTGCATTCCCACCAACAGTGTAGGAGGGTTCCCCTTTCTCCGCATCCCCGCCAACATCTGTTGTTTCCTGATTTGTTAATTTTAGCCATTCTGACTGGTGTGAGGTGGTATCTCATTGAGGTTTTGATTTGGATTTCCCTGATGCTGAGTGATGTTGAACACTTTTTCATGTGTCTGTTGGCCATTTGGATGTCTTCTTTGCAGAAATGTCTGTTTATGTCTTCTGCCCATTTTCTGATTGGATTATTTGTTCTCTGAATGTTGAGTTTGATAAGTTCTTTATAGATTTTGGATACTAGCCCTTTATCTGATATGTCATTTGCAAATATCTTCTCCCATTCTGTCAGTTGTCTTTTAGTTTTGTTGACTGTTTCCTTTGCTGTGCAAAAGCTTTTTATCTTGATGAAGCCCCAATAGTTCATTTTTGCCCTTGCTTCCCTTGCCTTTGGTGATGTTTCTAGGAAGAAGTTCCTGCGGCTGAGGTCGAAGAGGTTGCTGCCTGTGTTCTTCTCAAGGATTTTGTTGGATTCCTGTCTCACATTGAGGTCTTTCATCCATTTGGAGTCTATTTTTGTGTGTGGTGTAAGGAAATAGTCCAGTTTCATTCTTCTGCATGTGGCTGTCCAATTTTTCCAATACCATTTGTTGAAGAGACTGTCTTTTTTCCATTGGACATTCTTTCCTGCTTTGTCGAAGTTTAGTTGACCATAGAGTTGAGGGTCCATTTCTGGGCTCTCTATTCTGTTCCATTGATCTATGTGTCTCTATTTTTGTGCCAGTACCATACTATCTTGATGATTATAGCTTTGTAATAGAGCTTGAAGTCTGGAATTGTGATGCCACCAGCTTTGCTTTTCTTTTTCAACATTCCTCTGGCTATTCGGGGGTCTTTTCTGGTTCCATACAAATTTTAGGATTATTTGTTCTATTTCTTTGAAAAAAGTTGATGGTATTTTGATAGGGATTGCATTAAATGTGTAGGTTGCTCTAGGTAGCATAGACATCTTCACAATATTTGTTCTTCCAATCCATGAGCATGGAACGTTTTTCCATTTCTTTGTATCTTCCTCAATTTCTTTCATGAGTATTCTATAGTTTTCTGAGTACAGATCCTTTGCCTCTTTGGTTAGATTTATTCCTAGGTATCTTATGGTTTTCAGTGCAGTTGTAAATGGGATCGACTCCTTAATTTGTCTCTCTTCTGTTTTGTTGTTGGTGTATAGGAATGCCACTGATCTGTGCATTGATTTTATATCCTGCCACTTTACTGAATTCCTGTATGAGTTCTAGAAGTTTTGGGGTGGAGTCTTTTGGGTTTTCCACATACAGTATCATATCATCTGCAAAAAGTGAGGGTTTCACTTCTTCTTTGCCGATTCAGATGCCTTTTATTTCTTTTCATTGTCTGATTGCTGAGGCTAGGACTTCTAGTACTATGTTGAACAGCAGTGGTGATAGTTGACATCCCTGTCGTGTTCCTGACCTTAGAGGGAAAGCTCTCAGTTTTTGCCCATTGAGAATGATATTTGCTGTGGGTTTTTCATAGATAGTTTTTATGATATTGAGGTATGTTCCCTCTATCCCTACATTGTGAAGAGTTTTAATCAAGAAAGAATGCTGTACTTTGTCAAATCCTTTCTCTGCATCTATTGAGAGGATCATATGGTTCTTGTTCTTTTTTTTATTAATGTATTGTATCACATTGATTGATTTGCGGATGTTGAACCAACCTTGCGGCCCAGGAATAAATCTCAGTTTGTCATGGTGAATAATCCTTTTAAGGTACTGTTGGATCCTATTGGCTAGTATTTTGGTGAGAATTTTTGCATCCGTGTTCATGAGGAATATTGGTCTGTAGTTCTCCTTTTTGATGGGGTCTTTTCCTCGTTTCGGGATCAAGGTAACGCCGGCCTCATAAAATGAGTTTGGAAGTTTTCCTTCCATTTCTATTTTTTGGAACAGTTTCAGAAGAATAGGTATTAATTCCTCTTTAAATGTTTGGTAGAATTCCCTTGGGAAGCCATCTGGCCCTGGGCTCTTGTTTGTTGGGAGATTTTTGATTACTGCTTCAATTTCCTTAGTGGTTATGGGTCTGTTCAGGTTTTCTATTTCTTTCTGGTTCAGTTCTGGTAGTTTATACGTCTCTAGGAATGCATCCATTTCTTCCAGATTATCTAATTTGCTGGCATACAGTTGCTCATAATATGTTCTTATAATTGTTTGTATTTCTTTTGTGTTGGTTTTGATCTCTCCTCTTTCATTCATGATTTTATTTATTTGGGTCCTTTCTCTTTTCTTTTTGATAAGTCTGGCCAGGGGTTTATCAATCTTATTGATTCTTTCAAAGAACCATCTCCTAGTTTATTTGATCTGTTCTACTGTTCTTTTGGTTTCTATTTCATTGATTTCCGCTCTGATCTTGATTATTTCTCTTCTCCTGCTGGGTTTAGGTTTTATTTGCTGTTCTTTCTCCAGCTCCTTTAGGTGTAGGGTTAGGTTGTGTATTTGAGACCTTTCTTGTTTCTTGAGAAAGGCTTGTATTGCTATATACTTTCCTCAGCCACAACTCAAAATACTGTCATTTTTTCAGAACTCAACTCAAATTGCACCTCCTTAGTTATGTTGAATATATGTAAACTGGGAATATTATAAATACATCTCAGAAGCACTGAACAAGTTACATAGGACAAGCAGTCACTCAGCAGTCTGCAGTTTTAGTCAGGGATTAATTGGTAAAGCAACACACTTTTTCATAGTTGCAGCTTCCTGATGTCTTAGTACTTTTGATTTCTTAAATGAAGATGTAATAAATACATTTATGTAAGTATATTTGATGTTTTCTCCAAAATTTAGTTTTAACTAATGACAGATGGATAGACCTCATTATCATATTTTTTTACAGAACATTCTTTGGGAGATGTTACCTTAAATGTGGTAGGGAAATTTTTTTGAGTTGTGTGTATTTTAAGCTGTTTTGTCTTTTAATAGATTTTATTTTTAAATATGTAGAAAACCTTTTTTTTTACAAAAATATCTTTAAGTTGAAAACTTTCTCAAGTTGAGGGAATAACAATAGAATTATATAAATAAATTTATATGTATATATAATTGATATATACATAACCTATTTTAATTGTAATAATTATAACATATTTCTGTTATAATAAAATAAGACATCTGAGAAATGCTACAAATATTTTTATAGTACTATGGAGTATATATCATGATTATGAATTTGTTTCAGCCTGAAAAAGATCCTGAACCCAGAGATACAAATTTTCAAACAAAGTTAAGTTCTCGTCATCTAAAAATCAAGGTTCCTTCAGGTAGATCAATTACCAAAATTCCATTGTCTCAGCCCCTGGAACCTACATTGGTAAGCACTGACCTTCTATTAACTAATCTTGAAAAGCCTATACCAAGGAAATGTACTTATTGGGAAGATTTAGATATGTATAACTTCTTAACAAATTTGGGAAAAAATGCAGAGAGCTTTATATTTACAGCTATACACAGGCAGATTTCTTAAAAAATGGATTGTCAATTAACAACTGTGTCTCTTGGGAAGCAGATATTCAGGCAGAATTGAGTTCAAATGGTGTACTGGAAGAGATAATATCTGAAAAAGGAGCAGGGAGAAAGCAGCATTGGGTAGGAATAGTCTCAGCCCTCAATGAACATCTGCCAAAAGCTCTCTCTTCAAGGTCTGGAGCAAAGATTATCCATTACAGGATTCTCACGTTCGTTCCTATGCTCAAATGTTGGCTGAGGGTTGCCTGAGAAGATGATGGTCTCAAACTGAAAGCTGAAGCAGTTTCCAGAGAAGTTGTCGAGGGGGCGGGGGCCTGTCACCTACCTGCACTCCTTGCAGTGGAACAGCAAGTTCTTTGTTCAAGGAGATCTGACCCGAGCACCTCCATGGCAGCCACAGTGATAAATAATAGCTATCACTGAGTATTTCCTACTCTACAGGTTCTCTTTACGTGTATTATTTGTAACCTTTGCACAGCAATCCTTAGGGGTAGAATAATCCCCCATTGTTCAGATGAAGAAGTTAAAAGATAAAATAGCTAATGAATTAGAGAGCTGACATATTCAGTGTGCCAGGTAAATATACCCATAAAATTTTTTTGATAAAAATTTTCCTAATAAATGATCCCATATTACGTCTTGAACAAACAACTAGTTTAAGAGATGTTAAGCCAGAAAGGAAAGGAAGAGTGAAAGAAATGAGGAAAGAAAGAAAAAAGAAACCTAACATAAACTCTCCTAGGATGTTCAAATTCCAACTCTGAGTTTGTGTTCCAAAGTTGGCAGCATATAATAAACACCTATTCAAAGAGATTTCAAAGAGATTTATCAGACGGACTGGTTGTTTCATGGAATCCAAAAGTTGAAAAGATAGCTGATTGTTAGAAATAAAGTTATCTGTCTTCTCTCTTTTCGAATATCTCTGTCACTCTGTTTCGATGCTCTGCTTCTCTTTTCCCTGGTTTTTGTCTCTTCGACTCAAGCTCTGTCTTTCTTCTTTCTGTCTCTGTCTTGATCTCTTTCCATCTGTCCTTCTCTGTCTCTGACTCTGTTTCTCTGTCAGTTTCTTTCTGTTCGTAGTCTGTTGGTCTCCATCTTCTCCATCTTTTTTCTCCCTCCCTCCTTCTTAGTGTTCCTCTCTTTTGTCTCCTCATCCTTCCTCTCTCCCTTTCTTTTTCCCTTTCCTTACTCCTCTTCCCTCCCCCATTCTTCCTTCTCTCTTTAACTTTTAGGTCTCTCATCCTGTCTTTCTCTTGCTCTCTCACTCTTGATTTGTCCACCTGTCTCTCTGCCTCTTCGCATCTTCAAGAAATAGAAAATGAGTCTTTATAATTTGTCTAACTTTGATATTGCATAAATCGAAGTGTCTCTATATATTTAATTGTATGTATTTTAAACCAATTATCCTTATTACATATATGTTTAACAGCTTCACAAATAACTTATAATCCGTTTCCATGAAAAGTACAATATACTAGCAATTAAACAAATGCTAAAAGTAAAATAATTTTCTTAGCAGTAAAAGAGACAATCAAAGCACCATTTCTTAGTTCAAAACTTTAGTTAGCTTTTCTTCCTAAATTAAGAGTGATTTCACCCAAAGTATTCTTGTATGGTTCTTGTGCCCCGCAGAACTCTTAAGAGTTGCTTGACCTAGCTCAAGCCAGAAAATTCTTTAGTTACTTGTCTAGTGGTTTAAAATTTAATTAGCACATTAAAGTTTTATTAGTATGACACATTATGATCTAGTCTACTAATTTGACATTGTTTTTACTGTATTAAATTGGTTTATTTATTTATGCTATTCAATGCCCTATTTACAAAACACTGAAGAGAACAAATTCTAGTATTCCTGATAAGAAAAGCAGAGGCCTCTTAACAAGCACTCCATCTTCGCAAACTGCTGGTTTAGTGGTGAGTATTAGCATTTGGCACTTGTAGTATCTATGTTTTTGTTCCCTCTCCTCCCTATTATTCTGTTTCTGTCACACCAGGGGAATATTCTACATAGGGGATAATGTCTGTTTTTCTGTTGTACAGACTTGCTTTCACTGGATGTACTCTATATACTGCTGTACATAAAAGAAAGATTAGAATACTGCAGCACCAACCAGGGTTTTGTTTTGTTTTTTCACTTTTTTTTTATTGTGGCAAAATGTATGTAATATAAAATTTACCATTTTTAACAAAGTTGATTTTTTTTTTTTTTTGAGAGAGAGAGGGCTCCGGGGAGCTGGGTGTGGGAGGGGCAGAGAGCGAGGGAGACATTCTTAAGCAGGCTCCACTCTCAGTGCAGGGCCAGACTTGGGGCTCCATCTCACAACCCTGGGATCATGACCTGAGCCAAAATCAAGAGTGGGATGCTTAACTGACTGAGCTACCCAGGTGCCCCTAAAATTTTAACTCTTTTTAACTGTACAGTTCAAGTACAGTCAAATGTTATGCAACCATCACTTTTTTCATGTGGAATTGCTTGCAAACTTTTTCTTCTTGCAAACCTGAAACTCCATACATTAAACACTGAATCCCCATTTCTCCATCCCTCAGTCCCTGTCAACCACAATTCTACCTTCCCCCTCTGAATTTGACTGCTCTAGATACTTCATATAATGGAATCATACAGTATTTTCCTTTTGTGACAGATTTCATTTAGCATAATGTCTCATCCATGTTGTAGCATGTGTTAGAATTTTTTTCCTTTTTAAAGGCTGTTTGTATGTATATACCACATTTTGTTTATCTATTCATCTGTCTGTGGGCATTTGGGTTACTTTCACCTTTTGGCCAGTGTGAATAATGCTGCTTTGAACATGGGTGTTCAAATATCTCTTTGTGTCTCTGCTCTCAGTTCTTTTGGTATACACTTTAAAGTGGAATTGCAAATGGTAATTCTCATTTTTAACTTTTTGAGGAATTGACATACTGTTTTCCATAGCAGCTGCGCTATTTTACATTCCCAGTAACAATGACAATGCTTCCAATTTCTCTACATCCTTGCCAACACTTGTTATTTTCTGTGTGTTTTTTTAAATAATAGCCATCCTCATGGGTGTGAGATGGAATTTCATTGTGGTTTTGATTTGTATTTCCCTTATGGCTAATGATGTTGAGCATCTTTTCACATGCTTATCGGCCATTTATGTATCTTCTTTTAAGAGATGTCTGTTCAAGTCTATTGCCCTTTTTTAAAAAATTTTTTATTGTTATGTTAATCACCATACATTACATCATTAGTTTTGGATGTAGTGTTCCATGATTCATTGTTTGTGCATAACACCCAGTGCTCCACACAGAACGTGCCCTCTTTAATACCCATCACCAGGCTAAGCCATCCCCCCAACCCCTTCCCCTCTAGAACCCTCAGTTTGTTTTTCAGAGTCCATCGTCTCTCATGGTTGGTCTCCCCCTCCGATTTCACCCCCTTCATTCTTCCCCTCCTGCTATCTTCTTCTTCTTTTTTTTTTCTTAATATATATTGCATTATTTGTTTCAGAGGTACAGATCTGTGATTCAGCAGTCTTGCACAATTCACAGCACTTGCCATAGCACATACCCTCCCCAATGTCTATCACCCAGCCACCCCATCCCTCCCACCCCCCCACCACTCCAGCAACCCTCAGTTTGTTTCCTGAGATTAAGAATTCCTCATATCAGTGAGGTCATATGATACATGTCTTTCTCTGATTGACTTATTTCAGTCAGCATAACACCCTTCAGTTCCATCCACGTTGTTGCAAATGGCAAGATCTCATCCCTTTTGATGGCTGCATAATATTCCATCGTGTATATATACCACATCTTCTTTATTCATTCATCTGTCGATGGACATCTTGGCTTATTGCCCATTTTTTAATCAGCTTATTTATTTGTTGTTGAGTTGTAGGAGTTTTTTTTATATATTTTAGATTTTAACTCCTTATCAGATATATGGTTGGCAAATATTTTCTCCCATTCTGTGGGTTACCTTTTCATTCCGTTGATAGTATCCTTTGATGCACAAAAGCTTTAATTTTTATGCAGTCTAATTTATCTATTTTTTTCTTTTTCTGTGCTTTTGGTGTCATAGCTGAGAAATTGTTGCAAAATTCAATGTTACTAAATTTTCCCCCTCTGTTTTCTTCTAAGAGTCTTAAAATTCGGCTCTCATCCAACCAGAGTTCTTTTTAGGTTCAACTAAACAATAGGAATACAACTCACAAGCAGGGTAGAAACAGGTGTTCCTCTTCAGTGGGATCAGTCTTCACAGAAGTCCATGGAGCAGTTTACTTAGCAGTTTGGGTACAGCTCAGATACAACAAGATGAGATCCAGTATCTTTTGTAATTCCACATAGACATAGCTTCCAGAGTCCCCGCAAGAGACGTGCCAAATTACAAGAGTCAGGGAAATCCAAACTGTGGTGCTTTTTGTAGGGTTTATGTACATATAGTGCATTTATCATTTATTCATAGTGCAATTATAGTTCTTCCTAGTCCAGATGCAGTTTATCAATCAGACATCATTTTTACCATTAGCAATGCTGGCATTGTTACCTTTATCAGGTTCCTAGTGGAACAGAGCATGAGAATTAAGCAAAGATCAGTTTTTCTAGCTGGGTAAAAGGGTTCTTTATAGGTTTACTTATGCTGGCTATTTCATATAAATGGAATCATATAATATGTGACCTTTTGTGTCTGGCTTCTTTCACTTAACATAATGTTTTCTAAGTTCATCCATTTTATAACGTATACTTTCTTCCTTACTGATGGCTGAATAATATCCTATGGTAAGGATATACTACATTTTGTTTACTAATTTGTCAGTTTTGGGGCATTTGAAAGAATAATATTGCTATGAATGTTCATATACAAGTTTTTGTGTGAATATGCGTTTTCAGTTGTATTGGGTATACGCTTAGAAGAGGAAGTAGAATTGCTGAGTCACATGGTAACTATGTTTAACACTTTTTTTGTGGTGGGCTTTTTTAAAAACAGCTTTATTGAGCTATAATTAACATACCACACAATTTACCTATTTAGAGTGTGAAATTCAGTGTTCTTTAGTATATTCACAGGTATGTGTAATCATCACCACAGTTAATTTTATAGTCTTTTTATCACCTCAGAAAGAAACTCTGTACTTTTTCCCAAGAAAATGCTTCCAATGAGATAGTATTTCACCTTTAATTATGTAAAAATAATTGTTTCTGCCACATTTGACTTCTATAAGAGTAATATATTTTTTATAGATTGATTTGTCCTCAGTGCAGAGAGCATCTTTTGAAGAACTGTTTCCAAATGTCAGCAATTATGTTAATTCAAATGAAATTGTTCCTGTGTCAAATTTGCAAGAAAATTCTTCAAATGAGGTTAGTATTTTCCATTTTTTCTTCAATTACTAAAAGAAATTATTACTCTTCTATTAGGTACTTTGTATATGAGGTTCTTTAGGAAATCTGTAACTCATTTGAGGCTAACATCATCCACATGAGGAGGCAGCTATCAGTTACAATTCTAAATAAAGAATGTTAGGCTGCCATGGCCAGAACACTGCATTGTTAGGACTTGGTGCTATTAAACAACTAGAGGAAATAGTGTTAACCTGCTTTGATCTAAAACTCTGTTTGCATCTGTACAGATAAATTGTAGTCACCAATTTCATTGTGTTAAGATGAATACGTAGAAGTACTCTGCTCCATTAAAAAAAAGACATAAAAGTTCATAAAACTAAGAGCCATGGGGGTGGGAATAGAGCTAGAGTATGAGTAGAAAAAGAGAACAGAAAGTGGAATGGGGAGAAAGAAAGAGCCAGAAAGAAGGGGTGTGGGAGCAGACAGAGAGACAGAAGGACAAAGTGAGAGAAAGAGGCAGAGGAAAAAGACATAAAAAGGCAAACTAGAGGGACATGTAGTGGTTCACTGTAGCTAGACCTTTTCAGTGTGACTCTGGGATGAGGGTGGGAATCTATGGTGAGAGAAGGCTGGAGATGAGACTGTTAAGATAAACAAGGGCCAAGAATTCAAAGGGTCTTTTAATCCATATTAAGCAATTTGGATCTTTTTCCTGAGAGGAGCCAATAAAGGATTCTGAACAAGGGATGATGTCATATATCCTTCTGGCTCCAGAGGTGGAGAACAGATTATAAAAGGCTGAGACTAGAGATAGAAGGATAATTTCCTGGGAGAGAGAGAAAGAAAAGGTAGGGTAAGAGGCTGAAGGGAAGTAAAAATAGATTGAAATAAGGACTTGGAATGGAAGAAGTAGGGAAATATAAGACTATAGCATACTGTTGAGAGGCCAGGTGAAACTGGAAACTATTACCTCTCTTAAGAAGCATCTTTATTGAGGAATAATTGACATACAATAAACTGCACATATTTAAAGTGTATAATTTGAAAGTTTTCACATATGTATGCAACTGTAAAACCACCACCACAATCTAGATGGTGAAAATATCCACCAACCCAAAAGTTTCCTCCTCTTGTTTTATGATTTTTTTCCTTCCTGCCCCTGCCCCCCAAGCAACTACTGATCTAGTTACTGTAATTATAGATTGGTTTAAATTTTCTAGAGTTTTGGGGTCATTTAAGTGAGAGAGAGAGAATTTTTGGTCTGGCGTCTTTTACTCAGTATAATTATTTTGAGATTCATTCATGTTGTTGGGTGTATCAATAATTTGGTCCTTTTTACTGCTAAGTAGTATTCCATTTATGGTATACAAAAGTTTATCCTTTCACCCATTTATGGACATTTGGATCATTTAGCTACTAGGAACATTCGTGTACAAGTATTTGTATTGACAAAGATTCTCTCCTTCATCAAACTTTAATTAAGCTCTTCTGAGCCCTCTTCTCAACTAAGCCTTGTGTCCATCCTTGCTGAGTATAGTTTTAACAAGAATTTTCTCCCACCCTTGATATCTGGTCTCCCATCCTTGATCTGATCTGATCTGATCTGGCCTGCCTTTGGCACTCTGGCCTCTTAGGTCTAATTGGGTTCCTGGATCCAGTTTCAAAGTATGTGTGTAGGGGAGTTGCCCACACCCCGAACAAGCAATACTCCTGACATCAGCTGGGTGTCTTAGAATTCAACTCAATTTTGACACTATCTACCTGAAGATAGCATCAGATTCCACAGGTAAAGGGCTTAGTTCCACAAAACCACCCTCTACTTGAGATGCCACTTGCTCGTCTAGGTTGTTACCTGTGCTTCTGACCAACTGCCTATAAATCAGAGGTTCCCGTGACCCACTCCTTGGATTTTATTAATTTATTGGAGTAGCTTACAAGACCCAGAGAAACATTTTACTTACTAGATTACTGGTGTCTTATAAAAGAATATAACTCAGGAATAGCCACATGGAAGAGATGCATAGGGCAAGATATGGGGAAAGGACAAGGAGCTATACATACATCATACATCATACATACATACATACATACATGTATATTATGCAAATGAGGCTGGCGCTCCTCCTTGGGCAGAGATTTTCGTATTATAATGAGGTTAAGGTAACTGTCCGTCATTGCATGGGTCATTCCATAGTTTATCTGTGCAGGCATGAGTCAGGGGAGGTGGTGATGCTTAAACTGGTCTGGGGGTCTGGGCCACGGGAGCTCTTCCTTCAGGCGGTCGTTATTGCTTGAGGGGTAGTTTTGATTTCCATTACAGGATGCTATGCCCCTTGGGTCTTTGCCTAGGTTAAGAGATAAACTGGAAAAAAGGGCTTAAGGGAAAATGTGGGACAAAGTTTGGAGGCTACAAGCAGGTGAGCAGTAAAGGTCAGGTCTTGGAGTATAGCTGGTGACAGCTTCATTACGCAGGTATGGTTGATTAAATCATTGGCCATTGGCAACCAAGTAAACCTCTAGCTCCTCTCCCCTACCTGGAGGTTATGGGATGGGCCTGAAAGTTCCAATCTTCTAATCCAGGATTGATTCCCCTGACAACTAGCCTCCATCCTTAGGTGCATTCCAAAAGTTTTATCACATTAACAAAAACACCTTTATTGCTCTTATCACTTAGGAAATTCCAAAGGTTTTAGAAGCTCTGTGCTGGCAATGGAGATGAAAACCAAATATATATTTCTTATTAAAAAACTCAATATCAGTACACCTGTGTGGCTCAGTCAGTTGAGTGGCTGACTCTTTATTTCAGCTTGGGTCATGATCTCAGGGTCCTGAGATCAAGCCCTGCATTGGGCTCTCACTCAGCAGCGAGTCTGCTGGAGATTTTTCTCTTTCTCTCCCTCTGCCCCTCCCCTGGCTCATGCTCTCTCTCTCTTAAATAAAAATAGATGAATAAACCTTTTTTTTTTTTTTTTAAATCACGATGTCACAAGGTCAATTTAACAAGAATCTCTTTACACTTGATGTCTCTTCATAGTAATTTTTCAACAAATGATACCCTCATTCTGGTCATCAGCTGTACATCCCTAGCTGTATTTGCTGTATTTGGATTTGAGCCCAATTTCTCTCCTCTATTGCAATACCTTATTATAGTGTCTTTTTGTGTGTGTGTGAATAGAGAAAGGTTTATTTCTTTTTTTTTAATTTAAAATTCATTACCAACATATAGTACATCTTTTTTTTAAAAGTATGGTTGACATACAGTGTTACATTAGTTTCAGCTATACAACATAGTGAGTGAACCCTATTGCAATAATCTTGAATAAAATCTTAACTGTAATAGTAAGTATCAGAATAAGTTCTTCTTTAACTGTGTGGATATATATTTCCTTCCTCTTGGGTAAGTACTTAAGAAATTTCCAAACTGTTTTCCAAAGTGGTGGTATCATTTTCCATTTCCACCAACAATATTTGAGACTTGTAGTTTCTCTACATCTACATTTCATTTACATTTAGTTCTGTCAGTCTTTTAATCTTAACCTTTAGTTAAGTTAATCTTAACCTTTAGTATGGTCAGTCTTTTAATCTTAACCTTTCCAATTAGTATGAAGTGATATCTTACTCTGGTTTTAATTTGCATTTCCCTAATGACCAATAATGTTGATCACATTTTCATGTGCTTATTTGCCATCTATATATTTACTTTGGTGACATACCTGTTCATATCTTTTGCACATTAAAAAGATTGTTGATTTTCTTGTTGTAGAATTTTGAGAGTTCTTTATATATTCTTGATGCAAATCCTTTATCAGGTATATACTTTGAAAGATATTCTCCCAGTCCATACCTTGTCTTTTTATCCACTGCACTGTCTTTTTAAAAAATGAAAAAACAGACTTTTCTGTGTTATTTTATATATCATAAAATTCACCCATTTCAAGTTTACAATTCTGTAATTCTTTTTTTTTTTTTTTCTCATTCTATAAGGATTTATCATTCCCAAATCACAGTGAAAGAAACTTGGGTCATTTACCAATTTTGTTTTCTATTATGCGCCTTAGAGATACCTCACTAAAAACTGGTATCTGACATAACAGAATAACATTTGCAGAACGTAGTATTGTAGTGACAGTACTAAGGTTGATTGTTACAGGCATATTTAACTCTTTGAGTATTAAATGGTTACATCCTATTTATATAGAACATTGGTCCAATAATAAAAATAGAGAACAGCAGCTGGAAATTTATCTCATTCAATGTTCAAAGATAAAAGGGTTAACCATTCCTTCCATTATTTTCTGTAAATAAGTCCTTTTTTCATACTGAAATCTGATAGCAATTAGATTCTGATATTCTTCCAAGCTACTGTATGAAGAGGATGCTGAAGGCCATCACTACACAGCATACTGCAACGTAAGGACTCTTCCGTTCACCAATTCTGGCACACTTCCAAAATATACCCAACAATCCAGTTTTATTTCTGTCCAGGAGGCTGGGTGCCAAGGATCGGATATAAGCACAGGTACATATAAGCAGCAAGATTACAGTCAACAGACTCTGAAAATTGAAAATGGCAGACATAGTGAGGCCGGCGAAGCCCCAGCCACATCACCCTTCCGGGCTACAATTCTGTAATTCTTAGTAAATTTATGGAGTAGTGCAACAATTGCCTATGTCAGTTTTAGAACATTTTCCAAATCCTTCGCACTTATTTACGGTTAAGCCCTGTTCTCATGTCCAGCCCCAGGCAAATACTAATCTATTTTCTGTCTCTAGAGTAACGTTTTCTGGACATTTGTTAT
Source organism: Zalophus californianus (assembly GCF_009762305.2). Lineage (NCBI taxonomy): Eukaryota > Metazoa > Chordata > Mammalia > Carnivora > Otariidae > Zalophus > Zalophus californianus. The sequence goes on along the minus strand of NC_045599.1, from coordinate 25,404,616 downwards.
AAATGGAATCATAAAATCTGTAGTTTCTTGCAAAACAGTGTCACTTAAAGAACATACATTTTTAACTTTGAAGAAGTCCAAGTTGTCAATTTTTTGTTTATTTTTTTCATGGGTATGCCTTCATTGTCATATCTAAGAAATCTGCCTAACCCAGGGTCACAAAGATTTTCTCCTATGTTTTCTTCTAGACGTTTTAAAATTTTGCACTAATGCCTGTGAGTTAATTTTTTATTTATGGTGTGAGGTATGGATTCAAGTGTATTTATTTATTTCCATATAGACATTCAGTTATTCTAGCAACACTTGTTGAGAGGTTATTCTTTCTCCACTGTACTGCCTTTCCACCTTTGTTGAAAAATGGTTATCCTTGTATTTGTATGAGTTTCTGTAAGGTTTTACTGTTTATCTTTGTGCAAGTATCACACAGTATTGAATAATGAGGCACTATAATAATTCTTGAAATTAATTAGTGTTAGCCTCTAACTTTGTTCTTCTTTTTCAGTTGTTTTGGTTATTCTAGGTCCTTTGCATTTCTATGAATTTTAGAATCAGCTTGTTGATTTCTACCAAAAAAAAAAACTGATGAAATTTTGACTAGGATTGCATTGAACCCATAGATTAATTTGGCAATAATTGATATCATGACAATATTGAGTCTTCCAACCCAAGAACAAAGAATAGCTATCCATTTTTTGGCTCTTTAATTTCTCTCCAAATTATTCTGTAGTTTTCACTGTTTGGGTCATTATTCCTACTTTATGTCATTATATCCCTCCTGATGACAGTATTTCATATTCTTGATACTATTATAAGTGGTATTCTTAATTTCAATATCTATTAATTGCTAGCATATAGAAATACTTTGTGTGTGTGTGTGTGTGTGTGTGTTTGTGTGTGTGTATGTATGTGTGTATTGATCATTATATTAGTCTGTTCGGTTTGCCATAATAAAATATGATAGGCCGGGCAGCTTACACAACAGAAATTTATTTTCTCACAGTCCTGGAGGCTGGAAAGTCTAAGACCAAGGTGTTAACCTATTCAGCTCCCAGAAGGGCTTTCTTTTGACTTGTAGATGTCCACCTTCTTGCTATGACTTCACATGGCTTTTTCTCTCTTTGCATGAAGTATAAAAGTGCGCTGGTGTTTCTTCCTCCTCTTAAAAGGGCACCAGCACTTTCAGATTAGGACCTTGCCCTTATTAAGTCAGCTAACCTTTAATCACCCTCTCACAGAGTCTGTCTCTAAATACAAGTCTAATTGGGAATTAGGGATTCAACATATGAGTTTTGTGGGAACAGAAACATTCCATTCATAACAAGTATACTACAAACTTGCTAAACTTAATTATAATTTCTAGTAGTTCTCCCTATGCACCCCCCACAAGTTTCCATCATGCCATAGGCAACCGTGTTATCTGTGGAAAAAAAGTTTACTTCTTCCTTTTTTTTTTTAAGATTTTATTTATTTTGGTGGGGGGATGTGCAGTGGGAGAGGGAGGGAGAGAGAGAATCTCAAGCAGACTTTGAGCTTAACATGGAGCCTGATGCGGGACTCATTCTCATGACCCTGAGATCATGATTTGAGCCAAAATCAAGAGTTGAACCCTTAACCAACTGAGCCACCCAGGCACCCCTACCTCTTCCTTTTTAATCTGGTTGCCTTTTTTTTCCTTACCCAATTTCCCTGACTAGATTTTCCTGTGCAATGCTGAGAGAGTAGTGGGGAGAGCAGACCTCCTTGCCTTGTTTCTGTACTTTGAGGGAAAACATTCAGTAGTTAACCATTAAATATGATCTTAGCCATAAGTTTTTCTTAGGTTGAGGAGGTTCCCATCTATTCCTAATATGCTTGAGAGTTTTTATTAGGAATGGATGTTGGATTTTTGCCGAATGCACTTTTTGTAACTATTGAGATGGTAGTAGGACTTTTTTTTTCCAGTTTGTTAATATGATGAATTGATGATGGTAATGAATTGAATATACTGATTTATGTACTAATGTTAAATCAACTCTGCATCCCAGGATAAATCCCACTTAGTTATGGTGTACTTTTCTTTTTATGTATTGGTGTATTTGATTTGCTAAAAGTATTTTAGAATTTTTCCATCAATGTTTGTGAGGGTCTATAGTTTTATTTATTTTTTTTGATGTCTGTCTCTGAGTTTAGTGTGAGAGGAATGCTAGCCTCATAGAACAAGTTGGGAAGTACTCCTTCATCTTCAATTTTCTGGAAGAGAATTAGTATTATTTCTGCCTTAAATGTTTAATAAATTCACTAGTGAAGCCGTCTAGGCCTGGAGTTCTCTCTTTTGGAAGGAAATAAGCTACAGTTAAAAATCTCGTTAGGGCTATTCAGCTTACTTATTTCTTCTCAAGTGAACTTTGGTAGTTTGTGTATTTCAAGGAAGTTGTCCATTTTCTATAAGTTGTCAAATTTATTGTCAGATGTTATTTACAATATTCCCTTATTATCCTTTTAATATGTTGGTATCTGTAGTGATAAAGCCTTTCTTATTCCTGATATTGGTAATTTATGTCTTTTTTCTTTCCTCATTAATCTGGCTAGACGTTCGGTTTCACTGATTTTTCTCTATTCGTTTTTTCCCCCTTTTCTGGGGAAGATTTTATTTATTTATTTATTTATTTATTTATTTATTTATTTATTTATTGAGCACAAGCAGGGGTTGGGGCAGAGGGAGAGGGAAAGAGAGCATCTCAAGCAGACTCCATGCTGAGTACCTGTGGGGCTTGATCTCATGACTCTGTGATCATGACCTGATCTGAAATCAAGAGTCAGATGCTTAACCAACTGAGCTACCCAGGCTCCCTTTTCTATTGTTTTTCTATTTTCTATTTCATTGATTTCTGCTCTCATGTTATTTTCTTTTGTATGGTTACTTTGAGTTTAATTTGGTTTTCTTTTTTTACTTTCTTAAGGTGGAAGCTGAGTTCATTGATAGGAGACCTTTCTTCTTTTCTCTTTCTTCTTCTTTTCTCCTTCTTCTCTTCTTCTTCTTTTCTCTACAATACGTATTTAATGCTACAATTTTGCTTTGACTACTGCCTTAGCAGCATCCCACAAGTTTTTACATGCTGTATTTTCATTTTCATGAAGTTTAAATACTTTCCATTTTCCCAATTTATTTATTCTTTGATCAATGGCCTGTTTAGAAGTATGCAATTTCTTGTCCACATATTTGGAAAATTTTCAGAGATCTTTCTGTTATTAATTTCTAATATAATCCCGTTGTGGTCTAAGATTGTTCTGTGTATGCCTTGTCTGTATGCGTTTTTTGAGACATGCTTTGTAATCCATTTGGTTTATGTTGGTAAATATTCTGTGCACACTTGAGAATAATGCATATTTTCCTTTTTTTTAGTAGAATGGTCTACAGTATCAGTCACATCAGGTTGATTGATAGTAATGTTCAAGTCAATTATATCTTTGCTGATTTTTTGCCTATTTTGTCTATCAATTATTAAGAGGTATTAAAATATTGGACTGTGGTGGTGGGTTTGTCCATTCCTCCTTTCATTTCTTTTTTATTTCATTTTATTTATTTATTTGAGAGAGAGAGAAAGAGAGCATGACCTGGGGGAGGGGCAGAGGGAGAAGCAGGTTCCCAGCTGAGCTCGACATGGGGCTCGATCCTAGGACCCTGGGATCATGACCTGACCCAAAGGCAGACGCTTAACTGACTGAGCCACCCAGGCGCCCCTCTCTCATTTCATTTCTATCCTCTTTGTTTTATATATTTTGAAGCTCTGTTACTAGGTGTGTAAATAGTTAGGATTGTTTAGGATTGTTGTTTTCTTGATTAATTCACCCTTTTATCATTATGAAGGAACTTCTTTATTACTGGTAATATTCTTTGCACAGAAATCTACTTTTTCTGGTATTAATATAGCTACTCTAGCTTTCTTTTGACTGTTGTTAACATGGTATGTATTTTTGTATATTTTTACTTTTTTAAAAAAATGTGTTTTTTTAATTTTTAAAGAAGTTTTAGATTTGCGGCAAAATTGAGAGAGACCTGGAGAGATTTCTTATATCCCATTGCTTCAATACATGCATAGCCACCACCATTATCAACATCATCCACCAAGTGGCACTTTTTTTTTTTAACCAAGGATAAACCTGCATTGGCATATTATAATCACCCCACACAGTCCGTAATTTAACTTAGGGTCCACTCTTGGTGTTGTGCATTCTGTGGGTTTGGATAAAAGTTTATTGTTGTCAGTATTTTAGATATTGTCCATTCTAATAGGCCTGTGGTAGTATCTAATTGGTGTTTTAATTTGCATCTCCCTGATGAGGAAATATGATGTGGAGCATCCTTTAATATGCTTACTTGCCATCTGTATATCTTTGATGAGGTGTCTGGTAAGGTCTTTGGCCCATTTTTTAATTATGTTGTTTTCTTATTGTTGAGATTTAAGGAGTCCTTTGTAAGAGTTATGACCCCTTGGAGTATCCTGCCTGATAAGAGTGTCTTTGTACATCCTGATAGTTTATGCTAAATGTGATTTATGGTAAACACCTGTTTTTGATGCCTGAGGCTTTAGGCAAACTTTGTATCAGTTTGACCTCTAGGAGACTGGTCTGAGGCAAGGTTTACTGGGCTTCTCATGTTGGCAACACTTTGCACATGAGAAAACTAAATGTTATCCATGTGGTTCAACTAGGAGAGGACAACTGGAAGCTTATTATCCTGGATTGAGCTCTGTGTACTTTTTCTCCTGGACTCCACTTATGTACCTTTTCCCCTTGCTGATTTTAGTCTGTATCTTATTGTGTAATAAGCCTTGACTGTGAGTATACCAGCTTTTCTGAATCTTGTGAGTCCTTTTGGCAAATCATTGAGACCGAGGTGGTCTTGGGTACTGAATTATCTTTTTTTTCTGGATATTTTTAAGTTCTTATTTGTGGGTGTACTGTAATTTCACTGGAGTGTATACCTAAAGAGATTAATATTTTACTTGCTGTTGGCTTTTTGTTCTTTATTTTTTATTTTTATTTATTTATTTATTTTTAAGATTTTATTTGTTTTTGAGAGAGAGGGGGAGAGATAGTGAGCACGAGCAGGGGAGAGGGACAGAGGGAGCCTGATGCGGAGCTCAATCCCAGGACCCTGGGATCATGACCTCAGCTGAAGGCAGACATTTAACCGACTGAGCCACCCAGACACCCCTATTCTTTATTTTTTAAAGATTTATTTATTTATTTTGGAGAGAGAGCAAGTGCAGGGGGAGGGGTAGAGGGAGAGAGAGAGAGAGAGAAACAAACTCCCCACTGAACGCAGAACCAAAAGTGGGGCTTGATCTCAAGACCCTGAGATCATGACCAGAGCCAAAAATCAAGAGTGGGACATTTAACTGATTGAGCCACCCAGACACCCCTGTTGGTTTTTTATTCTAATGTTGTTTGGGACATTGGCTTCCTGAATGTTTGCACTCATGTTTCTCATCAGTTTGGGAAATATCTCTCTGGGATGATAATTGGCATATGTTAGGCATCTTTCTATCCTCTCTATCTTTCAGACTCTCTTTAATATTTTTCATTTATTTGTTGTATTCTGGGTAATTTCATCAGTAATTCTTTAGTTGTGTCCACTTTTCTGCTTAAGGCTTCCAATGAACTTTGTATTTCAGCAATTTTATTTTTCATTTCAAGTTGTTTGTTCTAGTTGTTTCTTTTTCACATCTGTTTTTCACTCCAGATAGTCTCTTGTTGCTTGCTCATCCATGAGATTTCAATTGTTAATTCTTTAATCATTTCATACATTGTTATTCTATTCTGATTTGGCAGTTCTGATATCTGATGTCCTGGGAGCTTAACTCCCCTCTCTGATATTCCTGTATAGTTTTACACATGGTAGCTTGATTTCTCATGAGTTTGGTACTTCCTTTATTGTTGTTATAATAAAATCAGAGGATGAGGTGAAATGTATTTTGTTCATTATTTCTGCTTGTAACTGTTCTGAGCTGAATCTTGAAGAACAACTCTGATTCTGACCCTGATCATTTATTTCCTTACTCTTACTTGATAAGAATTCTATTTGCCTAAAATGGGCATTCCATCCTCCTAAGAGGATATGTATCTGTTTCTACTACAACGGCTATAGCTAGGGTCGGGTATCACTCCGGGACCACTTTTGCCCCCTAAAGGATTTTGGCTTAGTATCAGAATCTCATGTTGAGAATTCCCTTCTTCCTGCTGACCCATTTACAACATCTCTGTCTGAGCCAGTCACTGTGCCCAGGGGCATAGCATATAGTGATTGGCTGGGCTGGGTTTTAGGGCCTCTTGGTGCTCAGAAGTATTATCAGCTCCACCTGAGCCATAAGAAAGGGGTGTGTGCAGGCTGGGAGAATGAGTAGATTCTCCCAAGAAAATTCTGGTACTATTCAGTACCAGAAGAATAGAAATGATGCTGGGCAGAAAAATATCAGATGCCTACCACAGAGGATGATAGGAATTTTGAAGTAGAAGTTATTTCTATACAGGCTTTACTTACAGTGGGAGGAGCCCTTGGTAAATACGTATGTCTATTTCTGAGTTCTAAGAAACAAGCTATGTCACTTTTGGAAGATACAGTATTTCTTTATTCTAGAGTCTGTCTGTTTGGCAGTTCTCAAAATTCATTGAGTTGGGAAACCAAGGAAATCTAGTATATGGCTCAGAATTAAAATAAATTTGTGTTTTAATTCGGTAAATCTTGTAAACTTGCTCTTGCACTTTGGAATGCTTGAATCTCAACTCTATCATTATTCTCTCTCTGTCCTTAAATAAGGTATCCAAATTCTCTGAACCTAAGTTTCCTCACTTTACAAGTGGGGATGATATAATTTTCCCTGTCTCGTTCTTGTGCGTATTAAATAAGCAAATGTTTAAAAACCATTTCATGAGGGCGCCTGGGTGGCTCAGTTGGTTAAACGACTGCCTTTGGCTCAGGTCATGATCCTGGAGTCCCTGGATTGAGTCCTGCATCAGGCTCCCTGCTCAGCGAGGAGCCTGCTTCTCCCTCTGACCCTCCCCCCTCTCATGTACTCTCTCTCTCTCTCTTTCATTCTCACTCTCTCAAATAAATAAATAAATCTTTAAACAAAAAAAAACATTTCATGGGCGCCTGGGTGGCTCAGTTGGTTAAGTGACTGCCTTTGGCTCAGGTCATGATCCTGGAGTCCCGGGATCGGGTCCCGCATCTGGCTCCCTGCTCAGCAGAGAGTCTGCTTCTCCCTTTGACCCTTTCCCCTCTCATGCTCTATCTCATTCTCTCTCTCAGATAAATAAATAAAATCTTTTAAAAAAAGCCATTTTATTAGTGTCTGGAGTGGAGTAAGCATTTCATAAATGCTTTCTGTCATTAATATGTATGAAATATGGATATTGAAATGATTTGCCTTTGAAATAAAACAGCATACAAATACAGTACCTGGAAGAATTATGCACTATTTTTTTTCTTTTTCAGGTTCCTTCAAATACATCAGAAATATGTTGTATTATTAGAGCAACACCAAGAACTAGACAAAAGAAAAGTAAAGGTGTTATTGTAAAGAAGAAGAAATATTCCCCACCTAAAGATATTCCTCAAGGTACTATAATGTGAATGCACAGCTTATTTTTTGGATGATATAAAACATTTTTTCATTGTAAATTCCTTATGCACACAGGAAGTCCACTTACAAATTGTATTCTAGGAGTTCTTGTACAAAGTGAAAACGATAGAACCTGAGTAAAATAGTTTTTTGAATGTCAGATATTTAATCTTTTGAAAAATTAGCTTATGCCATTGATCTAAATGTATTTATCTAGGATACATTTTCTTATAACTATTTGAAATTTAGTGTTGGGTTTCACTTTTAGTAGCATTCTTTGTTAAAATATTTTTTATATATTTTTGCATTCACTTATTGTTGGTTGAGCATTTCCTCTGTGAAAGGCACTGAGCCAAATACTATATCTCATTTATTTCTCATGATGACTTTATAATCCTCATTTTATATGTGAAGAATCTGGGGCTTTAAGTAGTATGCAATTTGTTTAAGGTTGTACTGCTGGTAGTAGAGAGGAATTCCATCTTTCAAGGCTTTTAAACTCCAAGTTTAGGTTTTTCTGTTCTCCTGACTGTATATCAGACAGAATGTCTGATTAGTCATTGGAGCCTGGGAACCTTTTATTAGTAAGCAGGCAGTGAAGCAATTGAAATTTAATAGATTATGTACAACTTCAATCCAACTAAACTATCTACTTTTGATCCTTGTCCCCATTTCTGACACAGAGCCTATGCCGAGCACTCCCTAAGTCCACAGAGGTTTTTCTCTTTTTTCCTAAGTTCCTTAAATACTTAATTCAGTGCTACTCATTTGACACTTACTAATATATTACTACCTCACATAATTCACAATGCTGACTTTTCATATTCTTCAGATTAGGAAGTTTTCAGACAGTGACCACATAATAGACTTTTTTCTATCTCTATCTCTGATGACATTAGCATGGTAGTAGGGAATAGTAGATGCCATATCAGGCTTTTCCCAAAATAGAACCAGTGGGATATATGTACACACATTTACATATACATAACATATACATATACAGAGAATTATTTCAAGGACTTGACTTAGGCAGCTGTAGAGTCTGGCTGAAAACTGTAGGGCAGGCTGGAAACTCTTGAGCAGGAGTTGATGATGCAGTCTTTAGGAGGAATTTCTTTTTTCTCTGAGAAACCTCAGTTTTGTTCTTAAGGCCTTTTAACTGATTGGATGAGGTCTACCTACATTATCAAGGATAATCTCATTACTTAAAGTCTATTATTATAGATGTTAACCTTATCTACAACCTTACCTTCACAGCAACACCAAAATTAGTATTTGATTTAATTGATTAATATAGCCTAACCAAGGTGACACAACTAACCATCACAGCCTATTTCATGTCAACTATGTATTCATACACACGTCCTTAAACCATAATTAATACGTAAATAAAGAAAGTAACAAAGTTATACTTCTGCCTAACATAATGCAGCTGTCCTACATACAACTGAAATTGTGCTAACTCCTTCCCCAGAAGAGGATGCAAAATCCTTGGATGGTGCTTACTCCTCTTCTTGATATCCTGTTATGATAGAGAGTTAACTATTAATACATTTTATGTTAGTTGATACAGGAATAAGAGAGGGAAGAAAACAAAGATATTTGCTTAAACTAGTTAGGTGGACATAACTGGTATTTATAACTACCTTCCTCCATTTCATATTTCCTCTTCCCTCAGCAAGCATCTCAGCTGGTCATAGTTCTTAAGCTAGTGGGGTAATATCAACCTCATTTCAGTAAGGTCTAGGCCATTAGTTCTCCTTGGGCTGGGTTGTTGTACTTTTCCATTGACCCTAATCTCAGGGCGTAATAATAATAAAAGATGCCCTAAGGAATATCCTGTATTCTAGACATACCCTTCCTTGCCTCCATTGCAGAGGAAATTTCACTTGAGTGGTCAGGATCAGTCACCCTGGCCCGCAGAGTAATTCCCTTTTTTGCTTGTTGATTCAGAGGCCTGAGGAGCCCAAAGCAGCCAGGTCGCAGTCTTAGCTTCAAGTTCATTGGAATCATTGCTGTGTCTCTTGGTTGGAAACAGCCCTCCCTTTGGAACTAAGACCTCTAGGCTAGCAGAGCATGGCCTGTCATGGGAACAGGAAGCAAAAAATTTTCCTAGTAGATTACTAGGGATAATATTGAGTGATCTCATTTCCATCTCCATTTCTTGATTCCTGGACCTGTGAATCCTGGCTGTGGGAGAAATAGCACCACATATTGAATGCTGATTCAGAGCATATACAACATTCTGAAGAACCTTGTGTCAGCCCAAGGTATTGCTGCCTAAAGGGTGCTTTAACTGAGTCTTCAAAAGGCCATTCTACTATTCTGTCAAGTCAGCTGCTTCAGATGGTGGGGAACATGGAAAGACCAGTGAATTCCATGAGCTTGGGACTTTTGCCACTTTCTTTTGCTGTGAAGTGAGTTCTTTGATCAGAAGAAATGCTATGTGGGATACCATGATGGTGGATAAAGTATTTTCTAAGTTGTTGGATGGTTGTTTTGGTAGAAGCATTGCATGCAAGACAGGCAAATCCATATGCAGAATAAGTGTCTATTCCAGTAAGAATAAAAGGCTGTCCCTTCCATGATGGAACTTGTTCAAGGTAATCAACCTGCCACCTGGTAGCTGGCTGATCACTCCAGGAAATGGTGCCATAGTGGGGATTTGGTGTTGGTCTCTGCTGCTAACAAATTGAATATTCAGGCGCCTGGGTGGCTCAGTTGGTTAAGCGACTGCCTTCGGCTCAGGTCATGATCCTAGAGTCCTGGGATCAAGTCCCACATCAGGCTCCCTGCTCAGCAGGGAGTCTGCTTCTCCCTCTGACCCTCTTCCCTCTTGTGCTCTCTACCTCTCATTCTCTCTCTCAAATAAATAAATAAAATCTTAAAAAAAATTGAATACTCATCAGTGGCTATAGCCAGGTTGACTTTAGTGAATTGCTGAGCCCATGCATAACCACCATCCCTGCCAACATGGTCACTTCGTTCGTTAGCTTATTGGGTGATGGCAGAAGTGGCTGGAGAAAGAGGCTAACTGTTATCCACAGAATGGGTCATCTTATCTACTTGATTATTAAAGTCTTTGTCTGCTGAGATCACCCTTTGGTGAGTATTTCAGGGGACGCAGATACCTTCATATATTTTTGCCCATTCAGAGTGGTCTGTCCAAATACTTCTTCACTCTTATCTCCTTGTCATCAATTTTCCAGTCATGTACCTTCTATGTCCCTAACCATCCAGCCAAACTATTGGCCACAGTCCGTGAATCAGTATATAACCACATATCTGGCCACTTCTCCTTCCAACAGAGTAAACGGTGAGATGTTTCTTTTGAAGTTCTACCCACTGGGGAGATATACCTTCGCCAATTTCCTTCAGGGATGTCACAGAAAGGAGCTGTAGGTCCTGTAGCTGCCCCTTTCAGGTGTTGCCTGCATATCATGTAGAACCATCTGTGAACCAAAGCTGAGGTTTTTTTTCCCCTCAATCAGCTGATTGTGGAGGACTCCCTATAATGCCAAAAGTGCAGGCTGGGAGAGAGAAGATAGTGTAGCAGCAGTACGGACCATGGGCATTTGAAACACATCCTCATCTAACCTACTTGTGCCTTTGGGGCTCTAGCTCAATTTTATATATACCATTTCTATTTGACAATGCAGTGCTGTTCTGCACAGCCAACTTTGTGGCTTGGTGCATCAGACTATGTATAATTCATGGTTGGCAGCTCAGGTCTCATTGTAACTTGGTGTACCATGGTTAAATATTCAGTCTCTACAAAGGCCCAGTAGCAGACCAAAAACTGTTTCTCAAAAAGAGTAGTTATTCACAGAAGATGCTAAAGATTTGCTCCAAAATCCTAAGGACCTGTGCTGTGATTCACCTACAGGATCCAAACAACATGTATATCTCTCAGTGACACTTCAAGTACCATTTGATCTGCTAGATATTATGGTACAAGTGGCAGAGCATCTTGCATAGTAGACTGGACCTGTTGTAGAACCTTTTCTTACTCTGAGGCTCCCTCAAAACTGGTAGCCTTTAGGCACTGAGTAAATGGGTTGGAGTAGTACACTGAAATGAGTCATATGTTGACTCCTAAATCTAAAAAGGCTCACTAGGCATTGTGCCTCCTTTTTGGTTGTAGGAGGAGCCTGATGCAACAACTTATTCTTTACTTTAGGAGGTATAACTCTCATATCACTGGGCCCCTAGAAATTTCACTGAGGTGGAAAGAGACCCAACAATTCCATTTCCCTGGACCATGGAGACCCAGCAATTCCCCTTCCAATAGTATATCCAACTGTAATGTGTACATATGTTCATCAAAAGATGTTTGCTAGAATGTTCATAGCAGCACTTGGATAATAGCCCCTAACAGGAAATAATCCAAATGGCCATCAACAGTAGAATGGATTAATAAACTCTGGCACATTCATTCATTGGAATGCTATATAGCAGTGAGAATCAACAATGCAGAGTTACATACAACAGTATTGATAAATCTCACATAAGGAGTCAGACACAATAGAGTACATTTAATGTTACTTATATTTAGTACAAAGCTAGGCAAAACTAAACTATGATGAAAATCACCATAGTGGATGTACTAGTTAGGAAGGGGCTATTAACTAGAAAGCATTATGAGATGAAGTTCTAGGGTGCTAGTAGTGTTCCATTTCATTATCTGAATGCTGGTTACATGGGTATGGTAAGTCTGTGAAAACCCATCAAGCTTTACAGTACATATATGCATACTTTTCTGTGTGTATGCTATATTTCAATAAAAAGTTATAGAAAAACTTCTCTTAATTTGATCTTTATGGCAAGTCATATTAATTTATGACATGAGGTAATGTCACAGCTCTGGGTTTAAGTATGCAGCAAATCAAAACTAAATGTGTCTGGGAAGTTCTTCTGAGTGTTTAGACTGAAATTTTTAGTTTAATTCAGAGAGACCCCTTGATGTATGTTGAACCAATTATGCCACTCCTGGCTTCTTTCTAGGTTCTCACCTCATTTGGCAGCCTCTTCATTTAAGTAATTCCCCCTTCAACTTCTGGCCTCTTGTCTCTGCCTTTCCTTTAGTAAAAATAGCAAAGCCCTAAGCTAAATAGTGATCGCATTATTTTAAACATGTAACAGCCTATTTTTAGTCCTGGCATTTAATATTTAGCTAGTTTGCCAGTTATCTAATCAGTACTATAGGATGAAGCTCACTTTTGATGGTCTAGGACCCCTGTTCATTATGATACTTGTTCATTAATAATGCTGATTAGAGAAAAAAATGTGGTGAAAGTGAACCACTAGAGGAGTCCAAAAGAGATGTGATAGAGGAGGTGGTGTGCGTAAGTAGAAGTTTGAGAATGGTGACACCCTGATGAAAGAGACCTTAGAAGACATCCAGTCCAAGGTTTCTCAGTGTGTGGTCCTCTAACCACCTACACCAGAAATACTGTAGAGCTGGCAAATTATATTCTCTAGAGATACGGCACAGGGATCTGCAATTTGAAGAACTCTCAAAGGCATTCCAATAAGCACTAACATTTGAGAGCCATTTAATGATCGTCTATTTTGTTCATTTTACATATAATAAAAATGACCTAGCCAGATCAATAAGTGACTTGTCTGAATTCACACAGCTAATTAGTGGTAGAATCAGAGTTAGAACTTAGCTTTCTTGATTTGCAATAGTTTGACTGGGTAACTGTCAAATAAGGCATGGGGGCGGGGAGTAGAGTAGGTAGGGCTCTGAGTTTCTCAGCTCCTCCATACAGAGCAGTTTTGCTTCTCTTTGTTTTATATATTGGACTCCTGTATTCTATTTAAAGAGTTTTTTTTTTTTTTTTTGTCAAGAAGAGGCTTGGAAAATCATTTCTGTGTACTTCGTACAATTATAGCAATAGATATCTAATACACTATTACTTTAATTTGGCCAACAAGCATGTATTACACACTGCAATATTAGCTGGGGATGAGTACAGCCTTAGCCCTCCAGGGCTTACAGACTGGTGGTGAGACAGATCTCACAGTCTTCTCTGTAACATGATAAAACTGTAACAAGGCACTGCAGGAAGCTAAGAGGGGATACTTTTAACCTTGCTTTGGAAGACTTCCTAGCTAACAATACCTTCTGGAAAATCAGACAAAACTTGAAACTATCCTTATAGTAAGGTTTTACGATTTCTCTTTTATTTTGATCTTTAGAAGACATGATAAATGATGTGTTATAAATTCATATCTCAAGTTTGTAGTACAATAAGAGACTTTAACTGGATACGTATACATCTTTAGTGAGAAGCTCGAGTTTTTAGATAATAAGAGCAGGCAGATGTATCACATAGAAATATGACGAATGAGATGGAAAACGACTTGAGTATCCTACAGATGGTAGTAGAAATCACTTAAGAATAAGATAGTAGGAAGGGAAAAATGAAGGGAGGGAAATCGGAGCGGGAGACGAACCATGAGAGACTATGGACTCTGAGAAACAAACTGAGGGTTCTGGGGGGGTGGGGGGATGGGTTAGCCTGGTGATGGGTATTAAAGAGGGCATGTACTGAATGGAGCACTGGGTATTATACGTAAACAATGAATCATGGAACACTACATCAAAAACTAATGATGTGATGTATGGTGATTAACATAATAAAATTAAAAAAAAAAAAAGAATAAGACATCCCTAAGTTCAAAACCTAGCTCTGTCACATGAGTAAATTCCTTAAATCCTCTGACTTTTAGCCTCCTATCTGCAAAATTGGCATAATAGTAGTACTTAGTTCAGAGAGTTGTTGCAAGGATTAGAGATAATCTATGTAAAGCAGCTGAAATATAATAGTCACTCCTTATGCAATAAGCATTATTTGTTTCTATAGAGTACGTTAAGTCCTCAAGACTATGTTTTTCTTTTTCCCTTTGGAAATTATTCCTTTGTTTTCATCAAATTGCAAAAGCCTAAAATATATTGGGTGGTTGTTGTATTTGATGATAAATTTGGTTGTGCCATCTCACATAAAGAATATAGCAGGTAATTGTGTAGCCTTTGACACAGACACATCGATCTAGTACAAATATAGAGATGCCAGTCCGTTCCTTGGGGAAAAAGAAATCAAACTAGATTGACATAATGGAGATTTTTAAACCTGTTGATTTGATGTCAGAATAGATAAAGTTCTGCAGTTGATTAGTTCATTTATTCAGCAAATATTTATTGAATCTAGATGTCATATGTTAGATGAAGTTAGTTGATGGTAATATTCCCGGGTCATTGGTTCAGCGATCTGATTCAGTACTTCAGGGGTTTGAGAACCAGTCTAAACTAAAAATGTGTATTGGCATAATTGCCAGGGCTTAGTGACTGATTACGTACTGGTACTGGGTGGTGAGAGAAAAGGACAGTTAGAAGGTAACTCCCAGGTCTCCAGTATTGTAGTTTCAGAAATGATGTGTTCTAGGTGCTGTCCATCCTTGGATAATGTATGAAGCCTGGGTAGGAGTAGGTGAGACTAAGTAGTTGGGTGGGCTGATTACCCACTTGGGAAGTTACTACAAATTGGTATGGAGTAGATTACTGTGGCCCAGTTTTCAAAGTCTTTATTAAATGTACAGATAGTGTCTTAGGTCAGTAGAGAAAACAATAGGGAGGGGTAGAGGGTAGAACAGGCAGTGCTTCACACATTTTAATATACTGGGGAATTACTTGTAGATCTTGTTAAAGTGGAGATTTTGATTCGTTAGATCTGGAATGGAACCCAAGATTCTACATTTCTAATGAACTTCTACATGATGATGAAATTACTGGTCCATGGACCACAGTTTGAACAGCGAAGATAGAGGTCTCTGGTGTTCAAACTTATCTGTATATCATACTTTCCTGGATCTTTGACTCCATTTTCCAGAGATTCTAATCTAATTGGTATGAAGTGTGGCCTGTATAGGCTTCTCAAACAACGAAGTTTGAGAATCATTGATAAAGGCCAAGGGGTGATGTATGTCATAGTATGAAAGTGGCAGTGGTAATAGGTAAAACCGGCTCCACTAGGGATCTCCTGGTACCAGATGTAGGGGGAAAGTCCCCAGAATCCTGTATTAGAAAGAACCTGGGTTTAGCTACAGCAACGAGTAGTAGAATACAAAGCAAGGGTGGGTAGGAAAATGTGAGGGGCTTCTTCGTGGATGATGGATGAGGATAAGAAGCACAACTGGATCCACTCCTCCAGGTTACATAGCTGGAGTTAAAGGCCTTGTGATGGCTACTGACAGCCATCTTTGCTGGGCTTCCCATTGGAATGTTATTGAGCAGGTCATTTGCTGTCTCCAAAGAGGTATCCTCAGCCTGTCCAGGAAGGAGTGAGCCAGCTATTCCTTTTTTAAATTATTTTTTTAATGGCCTCTAGATTTATTTCCTAAGGCTTGACAGGATGAAACTAGATTGGCTGGGTGTCAAGAGTTTTTGCCCTCAAGGATTGGTTATTAATAATTATTTTTTTTTTTTTTTTTAAAGATTTTATTTATTTATTTGAGAGAGAGAGAATGAGAGATAGAGAGCACGAGAGGGAAGAGGGTCAGAGGGAGAAGCAGACTCCCTGCTGAGCAGGGAGCCCGATGTGGGACTCGATCCCGGGACTCCAGGACCATGACCTGAGCCGAAGGCAGTCGCTTAACCAACTGAGCCACCCAGGCGCCCAGTTATTAATAATTATTGATCACCTTCTTGTCATATATATGAAATAATCTATTGTTTTATATTTTTCTCCAGATATTATAATAAAAACAAATGGCAGAATATAGCAGCCATGGCTGAATTTTCACCACTTTGAAGATATACATGAAGTCAAAGTCCATAAAGCAGAATGTCTGGCTGAAATTATATATAATTCAAAAATCAAAATTCTCTAATTATTTGTGATATATCCTGGTTATGAAATTCTACTGAGATTCTTATAATTTACTTTTAATCAGTAAAGAAACATTCTTATGTATGCCTCTTAAATATATGTATTTGTATCGTAAAATAAGAATAAATAGCTTATATTAAAAGACTCTACACTAAACAGATGATTTCAGCTATTTATAAAGAGCAAAGTACCAGGCTACTATGTAACTTCCTTTGTTTTTTTTTCCCCAAAGTTTGTCCTCTGTATGGATTAAAAGTAGTAAAGTTGTTGAAGCACTAAAAATGAAAATGCTTATATTACGAGCTATTTTTAACAGAACTTAATTGAAACCACATGAGTGAGAGACCTACTTCCAGGTCTGACTGAAAGAAACTCTATACTCTAGTTTGCTGAAGCAGGGAATGTGTAATACGTACAATCAATCATACACTAAGTTTTTGATATATTACCTCATCCTTAAACCTTCTTTAGCTAATACTGTCTGTAAGATTTTGTGTGTTTGTGCATGTGTGATATTATTTGTTGTGGTGTCTCCACACTGCTCTTCCTAAAAAGCAGCAGTCCTGTTGTCAGTGAACATAGTACAATTGTGTAACTGTTGGTGAAATTTTAACTCTTGATGGTTTGCTAATGTTATTATACATAAAAGAAAATAAGAGTCACATTTTCAAAGCTGCTTCAGTAAGAAAATTCTAAAAATCAATGAATTAATTTGAAGTTATGTAACCTATTTGGCATTCATTTTTGAAGAGGGGGTGGAGGGATGGGTTAGCCCGGTGATGGGTATTAAAGAGGGCATGTACTGAATGGAGCACTGGGTGTTATACACAAACAATGAATCATGGAACACTACATCAAAAACTAATGATGTAATGTATGGTGATTAACATAACATAATAAAAGTTGGTTTCATGAAAAAAAAAAAGAAAAAAAAAGAAAGAGGCATTCCATGAAGACATTCTTATAAATGATTTGACAAGGTTGTAAGCCACTAACAAAGCTATTTGTGATTTCTATTTCAAATTTCATCTGGAGGTGAAATACAGGAAAGTTGTTAGGAAATGTAGAAGAGACCATTAAAGATGGAGGCTAAAATCAAATTTAGATCTGAATTTTAAATTGGTACTCAACTAACACAGCAACTCTTGGGATGGTTTTAAAAGCAGAAATGTGACAAGCAATGTGGGGAAGAAGAAATGAAATAGAAGGCCTATTCCCTACTTTCAAGGAGTTTATCATCTAAGCGGGAAGCAAAAGGACAAATTACTTGATAGTTTCTAATCAGGTGGTGGGTTCCTGTGAGAAAGAATGACCCTGATTCTTAGTCTGGGCCTAGTGGGGCTGGAGGAAATAAACACTTATTTCATACTGCTGATAAGGAAAATAGAGCTAGCTCAGAAAGAAGTAAATACTTAGACCAGGCTAACGTGATTTGGAAAGTGACAGAGCCTGGATTTGAAGGCAAGAGTATTTACGTCCAGTTTTTTTTTTGTTTGTTTGTTTTATCATCTAGAGCATAGGGAAAAATGGGAGGGGAAAAGGATTTGCAACTGGCATTCAAGAGGCTTAGGGGTGGAGGGTATGACTTCTCTTATGATTAAAAGGAAGGAGAGTAGAATAAGCTTGATGGTTGTCTAGAAAGCATGAGAAGTCCAAAGAGGATTTCTGTTGGCAAATCCTACAAGAAGGTTGTACTCTTAACTTTATTTCTGTGGGTAGGCCTCAGAGGTCTTTCAGTGAACCACCCTAAAGAGCATCAGAAAAAGAGTTCTTCTGGAGAGAGGGTGTCCATAGTTTTTAATCACATTTTCAAAGTTGTCTGTGATCTAAAAACAGTTAACAATGGGACTTGACCTCTTTATTTCAATATATAACCAATTAATAATAATTTTTAAGCATTTAAAATTTTCAAATTATACTTTATGAAAAAAAACCTCAAGTCTTAAGTACCCAGAAAATCCAGTTGAAAATGCATGAAGGGGCAGATGTAATGTCATTTCCATTTAAAAATTTTTAACTGGAGTGTTTTTTCACCTCTCCAAAGTATAATTCATCATGGTTTGTTCAGTTGTGAATAGTCTCTTCATCTCATATTGTGTTTATGTGAAGGGTATAATACTCAGACTTTCCAGATAAAAGTTATCTACAACCTCTTCTAATGTGATGTTGCTTTCTAACCTGTATTTTAAAGTGTTGACCCATCTTATATCTTAAATTCTCCCTTGATTCCATATGTTCTTCTATGTACCCATTTTTCACCCTTTTATATCCAGATTTCCTAAAAAGAGTGCTGTCTACTTTGGCACAAGTTCCTTACCCCCCTCAGCCCTTCCTCCTCCTCCACCCACTCCCAACACACACACAGTCTGGCTTCAGCTCTGGTTCTCCACTGACCCTGTTCCCCTCAAGGTTACCAGCAATCTCCTTGATGCTAATCTAAGGGGTATTTTTCAGTTCTCATCTTACTCAACCTCTCTCTTCCAGCTAATGATATTGTAGACTAGTGCTCTATTCTTGAAAGCCTCCAGTAAGGAATGACCTCTTGGAAATGATACTCTCCAGGCTTTCATCCAATCTCCAGCTCTTTTTCTTCCATTTCTTCTGAAGGCTCATTTTCCTCTGTCCAGCTTTTAAATTTTGGTGCTTCCTGGGGTTCTCTTCTAGGGCTTCTTCTCATGTTACATAGTCTCCCTGGGTGATCTCACCTATCTCTGACTTCAAGTACCATCTCTGGGCAGTTGGCCCCAAGTCTTTGTAACCGCCATGGATATATGTAAGTGGACATGTGTGGTGATTGTCTCTGCATCTGTCCCCCAAAGGATTAGTTGTCTTTCCTTGTATTCCCATAGCATTCTGTATTTGCCCACATCATAGTATCTATCATAATGTAATTATAATAATAATTATAGTTAATTTCCAGTCAAATTGTTTTTTTTTTCTTCCTAGACTATAAGGTTCTTGAATGAAGGAACTACGCTTGTTCATTATTGTGTTTTCAGTTCCCCTCTACCTCCATCCTAATTGGGTTTTGAATTTCCAAGCCATATAGTTTAGGTGGGATTGATCCCATCCTTAGTTCCAGGGGTGGGCCATTAATGGTTTAAATAAATTAACATAGCTCTCCCAACTCTGGCACAATGATTGGTTCAGGAATGGGGCCAAGGCTTAAAATGATCCTACTGGTATAAGGCTCAGAGTTTTTTTTCTGGGAATGTTGGAATACAGACTTCTTTATTCTCTTGGATTTTTACCTGAATGGATTTTACCTGAAAGGAAAGCCACTGGCAGCCACTTGTGTCCACAAATGGAGGCCTGGGAATGAGTAATTAGAGCTTTGATAGAGAAACTGGATTCTTGATATCATTGTTGCAGTCCCTGGATGCATCTGTGTCTGAACTTTCCATCTACGTTAGATTCTGTTCTGGTAGCTAATCAGTTTCTTTTTAAAACTATGCTAGTTTATCTTGGCTTTTCTGTCATGTGTGACATAGAACATCCTGACTGGTGAACTCAACCAAGATCTGCCCAGACTTCTAGATTGGTATAGCCAAATGCTTGTTTTGTCATTATTCCATGGGTTCTCATGGTATCTCATATTCAGCATATCCCAACCTGAAGTTATTTTCTCCCTTGAAGCAGCTCTTCTATTTTCTGTTTCAGTGTTAGATATCTTAATCCATCCATGTAAGTTGAGCCAGAAATTTGGCTATCATCCATGACTCCTCCCTTTCTCTTATTTTCTTACAGGCAGTCATTCATGAAGTCCTCTTTGGTCCTGAATCCTAAATAGCCCTCAGCATTTTCTACTCCCCTCCATTCCTATGGCTTTTCTCTGCATTCATGCCAGTATTATCTTGTATGGTTTTGTGTAACAGCCTTACCACTAGATTCTCAACCTTTATTTTTGTACCCTATAGTTAATTTTCCACAATGCATCCAGAAGGAGCTTTCTAAAATGATCATGTTTTCTGCTGAAAAATCTCTCAGTAGCTCTCCAACGTGTTCCGAATAAAGTATGATCTTTTAAATTTATTTTACATAGTTTTCTTAATCTAATTCAATGTTACCACTAGATTATATTATAGGTCACTGAATTTTTATATTTTATCATGCCTCCAGCCTTGCATGTGCTCCTCCATCTGTCTGAAACATAACCCCCCTGCCCACATCCTTTTTTCTTTAGCTTCCCCTATTTTTATTTTTAACCCCTATTCATTCCTTCCTTCAGAAAACTCTCCCTAATTCCCCCAGAAGAATAATTGTCTTTCTCTGTATACCCATGGCGTCCTGTACTTGGCCACTTCATAGCATTTGTTACAGTGAACTAAAATTGCCTGTCAAATTATTTTCCCCCCTAGACTGTAAGCTCTTCAAG
This sequence comes from Zalophus californianus, assembly GCF_009762305.2. Taxonomy (NCBI): domain Eukaryota; kingdom Metazoa; phylum Chordata; class Mammalia; order Carnivora; family Otariidae; genus Zalophus; species Zalophus californianus. The sequence goes on along the minus strand of NC_045599.1, from coordinate 25,383,743 downwards.
TGTAAGGACCATAATTGTTCATTAGTGTATTTCCAGGTTCTAGCAAAGTTGCCAGATACATATTAAATATATTAAGTATTTGAAAAATATTTGTTGAAAAAATGTCATAGAAGTGTGTCATTATATAAAGGACCTTCTTTTGTATACTTCTTGTAGAATTCAAGGTGAGGATTTCAAACCAATTTATTTTATACTGAAGGTAAAAGTTTGATTCCTTAAAAGCATTTATCACAATGGGTAATAACTTTTTGTTTACTTGGTGGTTTCCTACGGGCAAGGAGTCTACCTGTCTTATTTGTTATTGTGCTCTGAGCACCTAGACCATAGTAGGTGCTTGATGTCACCATCTCTGTCTTTTTTTTAAGATTTAAAAAAATTATTTATTCATTATTTATTTTAGAGCGAGAGCACAAGTGGGGGGAGGAGCAGAGGGGTAGAGAGAAGGAGGGGAAAGAATCTTAAGCAGACTCTTCGCTGAGCATGGAGCCCCATGTGGGGATTGATCTCACGACTCTGAGATTATGACCTGAGCTGAAATCAAGAGTTGGACACTTAACTGACTGAGCCACCCAGGCGCCCCATCATCTCCTTTTGATTGTTTCCATTAGAATACAAAATTCTCTAATATCTTCCATTTTGAAAAAAGAAAAAAAACAATTTTCCCTCTTCCTATCTCCTCTCAGTCCTCAGTTCTCTGCTCCCTATCTCAGGAAAACAGGGGAATTGTCTATACTTGCTTTATCACTTCCTCTCTACCCTTTATTTTTTTGAACACACTCCATTCAGGTTTTTGCTCACATGAGTCCTCTGAAACTACTCTTGTCAAGATGTCCATGTTGAGAAATCTAATGGACACTTAAATTTTCAGCAACCTTCAACACAGTTGATCCTTTTCTCCTTTTAGGCACATTTTCCTTCTCTCCTTATTCTTCTTTGCTGGATCCTTTTCTTCAAGACCTGTAAGTGTTGTCCTCATTGAATCTTAGTCCTGGACCCCTTTCTACACATACACATTCTCCCTAGGTAAACTCTTCCATCTCATTATTTTAAATGCCTCCAAAATTTATCTTTCCAATCCTGTCTTCTCACCATATGTTCTACTCAGAATCTCTATATGGATATCTAAAAGACAATTCAAACTCAATATATCCAAACTTACTATGCTTGATTTTCTTCTTCAAACCTGTGCTTTTTCTGGTCATGCTATTGGGAAATGACTTCCATTTAGATGCTTAAGGGAAAAACCTAGAAATTAATCCTTGGTTTTTCTTTCCTTCACTTCTGTCAGAAGTCCAGCTGGCTGTATCTCCAGAATAACTCCAGTTAGCCATCATCCACTTCCACTGAAAATACATAGTAGCCTCCCATACAGGTTCTCTGCTTTCATTCTCATTCTTTTATAATCCTTTCTCCTCAAAGCAGTCGGAGTAATCTTCTAGAGTCATTAATTAGAGCATGTCCTTCTCCTGTTTTAAACTCCTGCAGTAGCTCCCATCACATTTAATCTAACCTCTTTGCCATGATTTACAAGGTACCTACATAATGTGGCTCCTTATGTCTTTGTAACCATCTCTCAAACATCTTCTTCTTCCCAGAGTGCACTCAGCTCTTCTGGCCTCTTTTTTCTTCTTCAAAGAAGTCAAACCCATTTCTGCCTCACAGCCTTTGTACCTTTTCTTCTCTCTGCCAGAATGTTCTTCACTACCTTCTTCCCACTGCTGGTTCCTTTTCATTGTTTAGACCTCAATTTAAATCCCACATCTTTGGAGAAGACTGTCCTGACCACCTTTTGTAAATTTGGCCCTCTCCAGATGCTTGCTATCAACTATTTTGTTTCCAGCTCCTAGCACAACTTGCAAACATCTTGTTTATTTTGCCTGTTCCCACTGAGAACTAAGTTCCCAAGAGTAGGGACTTCTCTGTTCAGCACTGTGTCTTCAGTTCCTACAACTGAGTCTGAGACCTTGGAGACCTCAAGAAATATTGGTTGAATAAATAAATGTTTAGGTTTTCTGGTGTCTCAAACTACTGCCATTCCTTTATTATATAGTAGTAAATCATCAATTGGTTTAAGAGTTTTTAAAACTGAGGTACTGGGGTGCCTGGGTGGCTCAGTTGGTTAAATGTCTGCCTTCAGCTCAGGTCATGATCTCATGATCCTGGGATCAAGTCCCACCTCAGGCTCCATGCTCAGCAGGGAGTCTGCTTCTCCCTCTCCGTCTGCCTCTCCCCCTGCTCATGCTCTCTCTCTCTCTCTCTAATAAGTAAATTAAAAATCTTCAACAACAACAACAACAACAAAAACCCACTGAGGTACCCTAAGTCCTTTAGGCAGTTTTACTTGATGATCTAGATTCTGAATGTCTTGTTCTGCGACATTCTCAGTGAAAATTTAACTTGTTTCAGGAAAACTTAGCACAATTGAGGCATGCTTATTAGCATGTGTTTAAGAGAGCAAGATTCCAGTTTTATTGCCACCTTTTCGCATATCTGTAACCAGAAGAGAGTGCCCTTGTCTTTTATATTATTGGAAATTATTTTCAATGTAGTCTGCATAATTAAGTAACATGTCTTCTTTTATAACAAACTTGTATCATGTTAGTGCTTTCTAATTCTGTAATTTGAATATTACCCTGCAACATAAAGGAAATGTGATGAATGATAGCTAGTTTTTTTTCTGTACCTTTCAAGCATATGGCTAAATGAGCCTACAAATGAAGTTATTATACGATTAGAGAATAGTAAAACAAAGTATCTCTTATGCAAGCAGTAATGTTCTTTCCCTTACTATTAATATCTATAATTATCCTGTGAAGTAACTTTTTCCCAAGATGAAAGCACACAAGGTTATTGTATTTAGAAACTTGGGAGGGGACAAGGAAATACTCTTCTCTGCCAGCTGTGGACCAGTCATGAGTCCTCAGTGCCAATGGTTCTATATATACAGGCTTGATCCTGTTTCCACTTGAACTCATTTAGCATAACTTGCTAGTATAAAAGCAAAATAAAATGTCCCTAAATGATTGACTTATAGGATGTGCATTTTCTCACTTTTAAAAATTGCAATGATTTCATTGTTTTGTTAACAAAAATTTTATTCCATGTTCACATTTTTTGGGGGGTGGGAAATACAGTTTGAACTGTAGATCATCTTATATGTAGATTTTTACAGCTTGTTACTATAAATGTATTTCTCTTATGATTTTAATATTTTCTCTAGCTTTATCATAAGAATACATTATATAATACATGTTTATATAATACATGCTTTGTGTTAATCAACTGTTTATGTTATCAATAAGGCTTTTGGTCAACTATAAGCTATTAGTAGTTATGTTTTGGGGGAATTTAAGTTATACTTGGATTTTTGATGTTGCAGGGGTTGGGGCTCCTTGCCCCCACATTGTTCAAGGGTCAACTGTATACATAGTTCATTTTGCCTTATTAGAAATCTTTCCCTGTTTGGTCAGAATCCCCGGGATTATCTTTACACAGGACAGAGTCCTGCTGTTTTGAATCTGTATTGCCCAGTAAGTTCTGGACCTTGGGCAATGTGCAGAGGAGCTATGAATGAATCTTAACCTGAGAACCTCAAATGTCACCTTCTTAGACCTTTCCCACTCCCTCATTTCATTGCTTAGTTCTCATTCAGAAGCTAGTCCTAAAATTACCTTGTTTACTTATTTATTATCTCCTTATATAGAAAGTTATCTTTGTCTTTGTGTTTACTTTGGCTCCCCAGTACCTGGACCAAGGTCACTTAAGCATTTGTGGAATTAATAAATCAATTTCTTGGGGCACCTGGGTGGCTCAGGTCCTGATCTCAAGGTCCCAGGATTGAGCCCCATTGGGCTCCCAGCTCAGCGGGGAGTCTGCTCTCTCTCCCTTTGCCTCTCCCCCCCATTCTCTCTTTCTCACTTTCAAATAAATAAATCTTAAAAAATTAATTTCTTAATCACCTATAAATAGTGCTTTAAAAAAATCTTGTAATGGTGAAACATCATGCTGACCGCTGAAATTCTCAGATACACAGTCTGCCTTGTTTTCTTTTTTCTATAAAGGCCACTTATTTTATAGTTTAAAACTCTAGCTGCAAATTAGTGGGAGTTGGTAGCCACTCAAGGAAAATACAGTTTGTCTGCCTAATTAAATGAAATTTTCAAAAGTTTTTTTTTTTTAATCTAGTCTTCCAACCACATACCAGTTATTTCCTGACATCCATATTTGCCAGAGAATTTCATCCCATGCTACAAAATTCCTAATTCTGGAGGGGGAGTGGGTGAATAAATGGTGCTGAAAATTTATAAGGCCACTTTGATCTGAACCCTGATAAAATTTGGCTTCCTGGGTTTAATAAGACTGCAAGGTCATTTTTGAGCAATGTTCCCCCCCCCCTCCTTTGGAAAGCGGTTTTCCTCGCATTAAATCCATTTGTTTACAATTCCACTGTGGAATTCCCCTCTCCCTACATACCTAGACGTTAGGATAGAGCTTAAATCCTATCGTTAGTTCTCACAAAAGGTTAATTCCTGTTGTCAGGGTTCGAGGAGCTAGTGGGAAAACCCGGAAGGCGGATGCCCCAAGTCCCTGGCCGAGGTCTTCTCTGCCCGAGGTCAAAGCTGTGGCGAGTGTCTGGGCAGGACTCTCCACCAGCCACGCGCTGTCAAGCTCTGAGCCCACACCCCTCGCGGCCCTGCGCGGGCAGGCCTGTGGCCCCGCACTCAAAGTCGAGTCTAGATCGCGCTCCTTCTCTGCTCAGGGGGCCGCTGGACTGGCCAGGAGCGCGACGGAGACGCGAAACCTGGAGGCTGAGGAGGGGATGGCGGGGGAGGGTCGGCTGCTCGAGGAGCTCTAAGCGGCTCTCTTTGTCGTGGGGGCGGGGAGACGAAGCCTTCTGTATTTCAAAGTACCGGGCGTCGTTCCCGCACCGCCCCGCCGTAGCCTCAGATAGCAGCAGACAACGTCACGCAGAAGGACCGCGACTGGAGCGCGCTCCCCTTCACTTCTCCAGCCACCTCTACTCCCCGCCCCTCCGGTCCTTTCCGCGCACACCCCGCCCCGTGAGCTGCCACGTGAGGGAATCCACTAGTCAGCCTATGGGGGCCAGCTCCGCCCTACGCCCCCGCCTTGCCCCCTGCTCCGCGCGCCGCCACGTGATGCGGCTCACCGCCAGCCAATGGACGCCAGCCTTGCCTCGCGCCCCGCCCCGCGCGCCGTGGCCGTTTGAAGTGACTAATTTCTGTCATATGACTGAGGCGCTTATGGGGGTGGCGGGGCTGCTCTAGGAGCGGGGGCCTAGCGAGCGCCCTAAGGAGCGACCCTGGTCTGGCCGTGGTCAGCATGGCCCCTACGCTGTTCCAGAAGCTCTTCAGCAAGAGGAGCGGGCTGGGCGCGGCCGGTCGGGACGCGCGGGACCCAGACTGCGCGTTCAGGTAGGGCGCTGCGGGGCGGGGGGGTTGGGGGGGTGCTGAGCCGATGGCCTTGTGGGCTCCGCGCTCCAGATGTGCAGGGGCCTTCGGTATTCGTGCTCGCGCGGCAGCGCCACGCAGGGACTGGGACCTGGGCCCGGGTGGGGAGGGCCTGGGCAGCTGCGGACCTGCGCTGGAGGGTTGGAGCGAGGTCCTCTCGCCCCACCACCCCCATCCCGGCACTTGCCCCTTCCCCCTCCTCCCGGCCGGTTTGTTTACGTCCTGCCCGGCTGCCACGCGCGGCTGTGCCTTCCCCACTGAGCACCGCGGCCTGAGCGTAGGGTCCGCACTCCTTTCAGGCAGCCAGTAGAGTTGGGAGCGGGCTGGGCTTCACCTCAGCCCCAGTCCTTGGGGCCCAGAAGTTCTCTCCTCCTCCCCGAGACCCATCGCTCTCTGGGTGCTTCATTCCGGCCTGTTTGCTGTTGTGGGGAGAGCTGCACGTTTTGGGCAACCTTCTGAGGGTAGAAGGCTGGAGGAGCGAGTAGGCAAGGTCCCGTTCTTTTAGGTTTCTTGGAAACTAGTGTTGGAGGTGTGCAGTTACCAGAACGAGCGGTCTTATTGTTACCGCAGGAGAAAGGTGAAACCTAAGAGGTTAAGGTACTACTGACTAGACTGAAGCAGGACCGAATCAAAGGAAGCACGGCCTTAGAATTGACCATAGAATCATCCCGTTACAACTGTTACCAGAAAGGAGTCTTGAAAAATTGAAAACGATAGCAAAATATTTTGTGGTATCACAGGCTTTATTAATTTTTGGTTGCAGTACCTGTTGCTGGTAGAAAAACTTCTTAGAATTGTAAGACAATGTAGTAGAATCATGAATTCAAGGTAAAATTTCGTCGCCAAACCACATTTGAAGAGATTATGTCTTACACATAGCCTTCATACTTGTTGCGGTGTGGAAACTTGTAAATATAACTAGGCTAAATGTCACATATCTCTCAAACCTGGTAGGACAGCAAAGAGCCCAGTTCAGTAGTAGTAGGAAAAAATGAGAGTCTGTTAAATTTTGCAACAGGCAGAAGTTTGAAATGACTGTACCACACTGGTAAAAGGTTTTCATATTCTTAAAATTATTCACCCTCTCTCGGTAATGCAGGTCACATTACGGAATTGTAGTATTAAATGGAAAGAACTTAACTGGCTTTTAGAGGAAGAAAAATCACAATGTGAACATCTTGGAAAAGTGTCTAGTAAAACAGTTTTCTGGGTTTGGGTCTTTTCCACTGGGAAATATCTTGCCATATTCATCTAATGACTTTTAAAGAACATTTCTTTACTGATTTTCTTTTGAAAAACCATAGTGTAGTCTAGATAATACTACATTGAGACATCCGGTAAATCAAGAGTCCATAGAAAGCAGGTTGAGAATATTAAAAAGGTGACATTTGATTAGACTCTTTCTGGGCAAAGATTGACTTTGGGGTACTCAAGTTTCCAAGGGTCTCAAGTCACTCATATGAAAAAAATTTTGTCTATTTTTAAAAAACGTAAAGCCTACTATATAGTTGTGTAACACTACTTTAGAGTTGCCAAAGCACTTTCCCACTAGTTATCTCATGTGATATTTCACAACAACCTTGTGAGATAGAGCAAGTAGCAGTATAGATAACTATATGATACTTTTTTCAGTGGAAGTAAGAATTACGTATATGCCCAATAAGTGCAGTATGATTTAGAAGTGATTGCTTTATAAAAAATAAAATGTGTACAAGTGTACATGTGAGAAAATGAGAACTGGTTAACGTCATACAGCTAGAAACTTGCAGATCTAGGTAACCCAGGTAATTTTTCCTTTTTTAAGATTTTATTTATTTGTCAGAGAAAGAACACAAGCAGGGGGAGTGGCAGGCAAGGGAGAAACAGGCTTCTTGCTGAGCAAGGAGGCCAATGTGGGACTAGATCCCAGGACTTTGGGATCATGACCTGAGCCGAAGGCAGGTGCTTAACCAACTGAGCCACCCAGGCATCCCAGTAATTTTTTTAAACAACTTCAATTTACATGCAGTAAAATTAAGCCATTCTAACTGCACAGTTCTGTGAATTTTGTTATACGTATACAGTTTTGTACTCACCACCCCAGTGAAGTTGTAGAACACTTCCATCCCCCCAGAAGTTCCCTCATGCCCCTTTGTAGTCAGTTCTTAACCCATCCTTATTCAGGGCAGTCATTGATCTGCTCTAATGAGTGAAGTTTTGACTTTTCTAGAATTTCCTATAAGTGTGATCATATTGTTTATAGTCTTTTCTGTCTGGCTTATTTTAACTCAGAGTGATGATTTTTGAGATTCATCTAAGTTGCATTTATCAGTAGTTCCTTCGATTTTATTGCTGAGTAGTATTCCATTGTATGGGTGTACTACAATTTCTTTATCCATTCACTACCAATTGGTAGACATTTGGATTGTTCCCAGATTTGGGCTGTGATGAACAATGTTGCTATGAACTTTTGTGTACAAATCTTTAGGCAGACATATGTTTTCATTTCTCTTGGATGGTTACCTAGGAATGGGATTGCTGGGTCACATGCTAAGTATATGCTTAACTTCTAAAAAGATTGCCAAACTTTTCTGAAGTAGCTGTACCATTTTGTATTCCCATGAGCAGTGTGTGAAGGTTATAATTGCTCCACATCCTCTCCAATACCAGGTATCTGTTAGTCTATTTTTTAATTAAGATTTTTTTTGGTATTGTGAAAAACACCTAATAACATTTACCACGTTGACCATTTTTGAGACTTTTTGATTATAGCCATTCTAGTGGATGTAGTGGAATCTTGTTGTTGTGTGTGTGTTTTTTAAGATTTATTTATTTTAGAGAGGAAAAGTGCGCATGAATGGGGAGGGGGAGGGGCAGAGGCAGTGGGAGAGAGAATCCCAAGCAGATTCCTTGCTGAGCCAGAGCCCAATTCGGGATTTGATCTCATGACACCGAGATCTCAACCTGAGCAGAAAGCAAGAGTCCATTGCTTAACCTAACTGACTGAGCCACCCAGGTGCACCTCTTATTGTGGTTTTAATTTGCATTTCCCAAATAACAAATGATGTAACTTGGGTTTTAGAGCAGATTAAAATTCCATTCCAATATACCATGCTTTCCTTTCTAGAATCCTTTTTTGGTTTTGTTTTGTTATAGTCAGTTATGTTGTTAAATCTGACTTGGACACAGCCATTGGCAACTAACCCATAGCTTAGTGTCTAAAGAGTTAGTTCCTAGAGTTAGCAATCTACAAGGTCCAGTGGTAGTAAGTCACAGTAGAGCTCTGGGATAGGAGAGACTTTTGATATGAACAAAGCTTTAGGAGCCTTGAAATATTGTCTTTCATGGTCACCCCATTGGAAAAGGTGGTCAGGGATCACCCCCCCCTTGCCTTCTGTTTTCACTTTTAAAAAAGACCCTTATTACCGTATAGATTTCTGTGTACTTGTCTTATCTAAACTTCTTGAGCTGAAGATGAGTGTGAAGGATATCACGTGGCTATTATTTCAGTAATTTATAGAATTAAAACAGTAACTTGTTTTTTTATTTTTGAGGATTTGGGAAGTGATAGAATTAACTGTAAGGTCAGTAACTGCAGTACCTATAAAATGATTGCTTTAAAAATAAAATTCTTGGAAAAATGTCTAATTTGGTGAAGAAATTTGTTTCAGAGTTAAATGTCTGTAGGGTGTGATTCATGTTTTGTTAAAAAAAATTGCTGCAGTTTTGTTTTATTCCTAATGCATGAGCATTTGCTCTTACTGTGTGTTCCAGAAATTCTTACCCTGTTGTAACAATCTCTTAATTGTTCTTTTTTCCATCACTCTTGTCTTGTTCCAAACTATTCTCAACACTTCATCCTTTAAAAAATGCAAATTCTGATTATGATCAGCATGCAAAATGGTATAGAATTTAATATCTGCATTATGAGTTATTTTAAGGATTCAAAGAGATAAGTCATGTTAAGTACTTAATGCAGTGCTTAGCACATGGCATTCAAGAACCAGAAATTGTACTATGATGATTCCATGTTTATGTGTAAAACCCTTCTGTTTAGGCCCAAACTCCTTAAGTGGCCCTGTATTGTGTGGCTTTTGCACAGTCTCTAGCCTTGACTTTTTTTTTTTCCTAAGTAACATAAGGTTGTTTTTTAAAAACCGAGCCATCATTCTATTATTATACTTAACAGAAATTCCTTAATATGACCTATTCTTAGAATATATTAATATTTTCTCAGTTGTTTCAAGATGTCTTTTTATAGATTTGTTTGATTTAGATTTTTTTTTTTTTTTGAGGAAGAGAGAGAGAGGTGGGGAAGGATAGAAGGATAGAAGGGGGAAGGAGCAGAGGGAGAGAGAGAATCTGAAGCAGGCTCCATGCCCAGCATAGAGCCCGACACGGAGCTCCATCTCATGACCCTGAGATCATGAGCTGAGTTGAAATCAAGAGTCAGATGCTTAACCCCCTCAGCCACCCAGGCGTTTGAATTAGAATCTTAAATAATCTGCATACTACATTTGCAGTTATGTTGCTTAAGTAATTTTTTTCTATAACAGCCTCCCCCCGCCTTTTAAGATATGATTTCATGTTGAAACTGGGTTATTTTTCTTAACAGAGTTTCCCACATTCTTTATGTGGCTGTTTGCTTCCTTATTGTTTCCTCTAATTCAGTGCTTCCCAGCATTCTGTGTTTTAACAAGCCTCCTCTAGGTTATTCTGATGCTCAAGTTTGAGACCCACTGCTATAACTTACTCTCTCTTTCCAGAAAGCTGGTAGTTAGATACTTCATTAGATTCAGGTTTATTCTTTTAAAATAAAAATATCCCATAGATGTTTGTTGTGAATTTCCTACCTATTAGAGTTACATCCTGTCTAGTTGTCCTCCCTTTAGTGATGCTAATAAGTTTGGTGAGTTGTTTTATCAGTCTTGTTCTCACATTTTAAGATTCCCCTTTCCCTAATGGTTTTAGCATCTTTTGTTGATTATTGTTTGAATCCATTATCTTGTTAGGGGTTGTAAAATGGTGATACCCTGATTGTTTAATTCCTCCTGCATTTACTTCCTAGAAGAAATTTCTCTTACTACCTGTTTGGCTACGCTTTGCTACAGGAAAGGTAGCGTATAAGTTTGATTGTTTCCCTTTGTAATGTGTCAGAATATCTTATATAATGAGTTTAGTGAAGGTTTTCACTTTGTCATTTTTTGGTATCATCACAAGCTTCTGAATTTTAATGTGTTTTAATCTATCGCAGTCAAATTGTCCCATATTTGGCCAGTAGCAGACTTCAAGTTGATTTCTGTGCTCTTGTGACATGATCTCTTTATCCTTTGATAACTTCTGCTTTCTTTTGGGCTTTTATTAATCCCCTCTCCCTCTTCTAGGATTTTATCACCCTGGACATATTCTACATTCAGTGATGTGCCAAGCTGTGCTGTTCCCTGTTCTTGGCATAGCTTTCTGTTCTTCTTTGTTTTGCTTTTTGTAGTGATCATCTGGACTTATCCTAATTATCCTTCCTCCAGGAAGCCTTTTTTGATTTCTCCCAGAGTGGGTTAGGTTTCTCTGAAATTGTCTTCCATAGCTTAATGCATTTCCTTCTGTGACATCTATTACAGTTGTCATTATTTGTCCATATCTCTCTGCTTGCTTGAGTTCTCTTCAACTTCAAGGTGGGTTTTGGAGTTAGAACCCTGTAGATCGACCTGTTGGATTGTTTGTGGGGAACAGATACCTAGATTTCTTGCTGGAACCCCTAGATAGATGCCATTTTCTGAGGGAGAGAATATAAGACTGGAAGCATAACTTGACTAGCGTATCAAAAGTAGCGGCGTTCTCCTCTATTCTCTGTCACACACATTTTATAGTCTTCATAGCTCATTTTATAATTTACCATCTGTCTTCCCCATGTTCACATTGTTGTGCCAGTATACAGCACAGTGCCTGAATATATGCTCAGTAAATATTTATAGAATGAATGTATGAAATAATTTCAAGGGCAGAGGGAGAGAGTCAAAAGTTCTCTTTTGGACATTTGGTCTAGTTTTACTTGTTAGTGAGAGAATACCCACTTAGAGATGTCCAGTTGACAGTAAATAAAGTAAATGTAGAGTTCACAGCAGAGGTTGATTCACAGGGGAATTGGGACTGGAGATAGCTTATGGTCAGTATTAAAACTAAGGGAAGGGATGAGATCATCTAGGAAAAGGTGTAGATAGGGTATTGGAAAGAACAGGGCTTTGCTCTGAGGAAATTTAAAGTGTACAGATGTAGGAGAAGAAAGTCTCCAAAGAAGAAAATGGCAAGAGAAACACTGGGAAAGCCAGGGGTGTGTGGTGTTAGGACAGCTCCAAAGGGAAAGTATTTAAAAAAATGATGGTGTGATGAACTGTTTTCTATATGCTGGTTGCTGACAGGTCTTGTGAGATGACAAATAGAAAAGTGTCTATGGACCTGTCAAATTGAAGATAACTAGTGACCTTAATTTTTTTTTTTTGAGATGGGCGTGTTTAGGGGAGAAAGCGAGGTAGATGAAGATAGATGTGGAATAAATGAGAGGTGAGAAATGGCTTCACTGCTACAGCTTCCCCCCCGCCCCCCGGGAGAAACGGTCTGTAGTACTGTGTTGTTTTTTCACTTTCAGTATTCTCATTTTATGTCACATTTTAAGCTTCTGAAGTTCTTTTTTTCTTTTTAAGATTTTATTTATTTATTTGACGGAGAGAGAGAGCATGCACAAGCAGAGGGAGCTTCAGGCAGAGGGAGAAGCAGGCTTCCCACTGAGCAGGGAGCCCAGTGTGGGGCTCAATCCCAGGATCCTGGGATCATGACCTGAGCCGAAGGCAGATGCTTAATGACTGAGCCACTTAGGCACCCCTGAAGTTCTTTTCTTTCTTAAATATTTTATTCATTTACTTAGCGAGAGGGAGAAAGGGCGAGAGTGTGAGTGCAAGTCAGGAGAGGGGCAGAGGCAGAGGGGGAGAGAGAATCCCAACCAGACTCCCAAGTTGAGCACGGAGCCCATCATGGGACTCGATCCCCCAACCCTGAGATCACGACAGGAACTGAAATCAAATCGGCCGCTCAGCCAACTGGGCCACCCAAGGGCCCCAAGCTTCTGAAGTTCTTAAGCTGGCTTTTTAATATTGTCAATATTTGTAAGAATTGTATTTCAGAAATTTTGCTTTTTCAGTGTGATTTTTAAAGATTTGTTGCATTCACAAGGGCTTTTGTTATTTAAAAAATATCACTCCTCCATAAATTGTACCTTTTAATTCAGTGTTAGAAATAGTAGAAAGTTTTAATATTCCTTTTTTAAGCTTTTATTTATTTATTTGACAGAGAGAGAGAGAGCGAGTGAGAGAGAGAGAGCACAAGCACGGAAGCAACAGGGAGAGGGAGAAGCAGGCTCCCTGCTGAGCAAGAAGCCCGATGTGGGGCTCAATCCCAGGACCCTGGGATCATGATCTGAGCTGAATGCAGACCCTTAACCGACTGAGCCATCTAGGTGCCCTGAAAGTTTTAATATTCTTTACAAAGAATCCTGTGGGATCGTATCTTTCTTATTAATGTGGGAAGCTGAGAATTGTAAGTAATTACATATTAATGCTCTTTGGTAGTGATGTTTGGTCCATGTTATAGCCAGCCTGTAAGCATCTCATACACCCCTGAGCTACAGTTGCAGTACAGCTGGTTGGGCAAGTTCTCTGCCCCTCTGTGCCATAGGCGGCTGGGCAAGTGTACCTCAGTCCCCACATTGCAGCCACAGCTTTGTCATAGCTGGTTGTTGTGCTTAGTCCACACAGGGGTGCCCTCTGAATGCCTAGTTCTGATTGCTGGGTGGGAGGGAGATTGCACTTCTGGGCCATACAGATCATCTCCTACAAACGGCCACTCCTTTAAGACTGTGAGAGGTAGCTATTTCACTGAATACAAAGAAATAAACCGAGAGAACCAGGTAACATGAGTAGACAGAGAAATATGTTCTAAACAAAAGAACAAGACAGAACCTCAGAAAAAGACTTTATTGGGTTCTATGCTGGGCATAGAGCTTACTTAAAAAAAAAAAAAGACTTCACTGAAATGGAGGTTAAGCAAACTACCTGATAAAGGGTTCAAAGTAATAGTTATATATATGCTTACTGAACTTAGGAGGGAAATGGATGAACACAGTGAGAACTTCAAAAAATAAAGGATATATAAGAAAGTACCAAATAGAAGTCACAGAGTTGAAGAATACAGTAACTGAACTGGAAAATACATTAGAGGATTTCAACAGCAGACTGGATAAAGCAGAAGAATGGATCAATGAACTGGAAGACAAAGCAATGAAACTCACCCAGACAGCAGCAAAAAAGAATTTTAAAAAGTAAAGATACCTTAAGGGACCTTTGTGTCAACATCAAACAGACTAACATCCACAATGTAGAGGTCCTAGAAGAAGAGGGAGAGAAAGGGGCAAACAACTTATTTGAAGAAATAATGGTGAAAACTTCCTCCATATGGGGAGGGAAACAGGCACCCAGGTCCAGGAATCCTAGAGAGTTCCAAATAAGATAAAGAGATCCACACCAAGATGTATTACAATTAAAATGTCAAAAGTTAAAGAGATACTTAAAAGCAGCAAGAGAAAACAACACTACATACCAGGGAAACTCCATAACACTATTAGCAGATTTTTCAGCAGAAACTTTCCAGGTTAGAAGAGAGTGGTGTGACATATTCTAAGTACTGAAAGGAAAAAACTTGTAACCAAGAATACTCTACCTGGCAAGGTTATATTTTAGACTAGTAATTTTTCAGCTAAGCAAAAACTGATGGAGTTCATCACAACTAAATGAACTTTATAACACATGTTGAAGGAATTTCTTTAAGCTGACAATAAATGGCACTAAATAATGGTAAAAAAACATAGTAAAGTAAAAATATTACTGGAAAAGGTAAATATACAATAAATGTTGTGGTTTAATCACTTATAAAACTAGTATGAAGGTCAAGAGACAAAACTAAAACTAGAATAACTTACTAAGGGATATGTAAAATAAAAATTTGAAAGCTACAACATCAAAAACATAAGACATTGTGGGGAGAGTAAAAATGTACAGTTTTGGAATATATTCAAATGTAAGTTGCTATCAACTTAAAATAGACTTACATTCAGAGGATGTTATATGTGAACCTCATGGTAACCACAAAGTAAAAACTTACAGTAAATATACAAAAGAAAATGAAAAAGGAATCTAAACATGACACTAAAGAAAGTTATCAAGAATGTTACCACAAGTGAAGAGAAAAAGAGAAGAAAGGAACAGAGAAGAACTACAAAAACAGCCAGAAAACAGTTACTAAAATGGCAATAAGCACACACCTATCAGTAATTTTTAAAAATGTAAATGAACTAATTCTCCAATCAGAACACATAGAGTGGCTGAATGGATTTAAAAAAAGATTTATCTGGGGGCGCCCGGGTGGCTCAGTCGTTAAGCGTCTGCCTTCAGCTCAGGTCATGATCCCAGGGTCCTGGGATCAAGCCCTGCGTCAGGCTCCCTGCTCGGCTGGAAGCCTGATTCTCCCTCTCCGACTCCTTCTGCTTGTGTTCCTGTTCTCACTATCTCTCTCTCTGTCAAATAAATAAATAAAATCTTTAAAAAAAAATTTATCTGTATGCTGCCTATAAGAGACTTCAGAATAAGGACACACACAGACTGAGAGTAGTAGAGGGATGGAAAAAGATATTCCATGCAAATGGAAATGAAAAGAAAGCTGATGTAGCTGTACTCCTGTCAGACAAAATGGACTTTAAAACAAGAATGTAGTGAAAGAGAAGGGCAATACGTAATAAAGTGGTAGAGCATTTATAATATATATGCACTCAGAAGCACTAAAATATATAAGGCAGTATTGAAAGACCTAATGAGAGAATTTGACAGCACAATAATAGTAAGGGATGTTAATACCCTGCTTATATCAATGGATAGATCAGACAAAATTAATAAGGAAATATTCGTCTTAAATGATACATTAGACCAGATGGACTTAATAGCTATATAGAGAACATTTCATCCAAAAGTAGCAGAATGCATGTGCTTCTCAAGTCCACATGAAACATCCAGGATAGGTCACATTAGCTCACAAAACAACTCTCAGTAAGTTCAAGAAGATTGAAAGCATATCAAGCATTTTTTCAACCACAGTGGTATAAAACCAGAAAACAATTACAAGAAGAAAAATGGAAAACCCACAAAAATGTGGAGATTAGACAACATGCCACCGAACAGCCAGTTGGTCATTGAGGAAATCAAAGAAGAAATGAATATCTAGAAACAAATGAAAACAGAAATATGACTTACCAAAATATTTGATTTGCAACAAAAGGGGGGGTTATAGAGGGGAAGTTCATAGCAATAGAGGCCTACCTCAAGAAACATGAAAAATTTCATAACCAATCTAACTTTATGCCTAAACAAAGTAGGAAGAAAAGAACAAGTGATACCCAGGTTAGTAGAAGGAAGGAAATGATATAGATCTGAGTGGAAATCAATGAAATAGAGGTAAAAAGACAATAGAAAAAATCAGTGATAACAAGAGCTGGTTCTTTGGAAAGATAAAAATGACAAACCTTTAGCTAGACTCACTAAGAAAAAGAGGGCTCACATGAATAAAATCAGAAATGAGAGAGAAGTTAGAACTGATACTACAGAATACAAAAAATCACAAAAAACTACTGTGAACAGTTATATACCAATAAATTGAACAACCTAGAAGAAGTGGATAAATTCCTAAAAGTATATAATCTTCCAAGACTGATTCATGAAGAAATAGAACATCTGAATAGACTAATTACTAGTGAGGACATTGAATCAGTTATCAAAAACCTCCCTACAGACAAAAGTCCGGGAACAGACAGTTTCAGTGGTGAATTCTACCAAACATTTTAAGTTTTAACATCTGTCCTTCTCAAATGATTCCAGAAATGTTGAAGTGGAGGGAATGCTTCCAGACTCGTTTTATGAAGCAGCATCACCCTTATACTAAACCAGTGTCGGTAAGGATGTGGAGAAAAGGGAATCCTTGTACATTGTTGGTGGGAATGTAAATTGGTACAACCACTAAGGAAGACAGTGTGGAGGTTTCTCAAGAGATTAAAAACAGAGCTGCCAGTAGATCCAGCAATTTCATTTCTGGGTATCTATCTGAAGAAAATAAAAACACTAATTTGAAAAGATACATGCACCCCTGTGTTTATTGCAGCATTATTTGCAACAGTGAAGGTATGGAAACAAATAGTGTCTATCAGTAGATGAATGGATAAAGATGTGGGGTGTGTGTGTATGTGTGTGTGCGTGTACATGTGTTCTGTGGGCAAATACTTCACAACTTCACAATGTGCATGCATATCCATGTACAGTGGAATATTTAGCCATAAAAAATAATGCAGCCTTGCTATTTGCAGCAACATTGATGGACCTTGAGGGTATACTGCTAAGTGAAATAAGATAGGGAGAGACAAATACTGCATGGTTTCATTTGTAAGTGGAATCCAAAAAACAAACACAAATCAAACCAAACAAAACCCAGACTCATAGATACAGAGAACAGAGTGGTGGTTGCGAGGGACAGGGGTTGGGAGGGTGGGGCAAAATGTGTGAAGAGGGTCAAGAGATATAAATTTCCAGTTATAACATAACGGGGATGTTATGTACAGTGTGGGAAATATAACCAATAATATTGTATTCACTTTGTATGGTGACAGAGGGTAACAACTTATGGTGGTGATCAGTTTGCAGGGTGTACAGATGTCAAGTCAGTGTGTTATGCACAGGAAACTAATATTGTATGTCAGTTATACTTCAAGAATAAAAAAACATGATTAAGCTGTGGGAAAAAATCAAGTCTGATAAGGAAATATATTTGAAAAAATAATGGTCAAAACTTTTCCAGATTTGATTAAAAGCATAAACACAAAGATTCGAGAATTTAAACAAACTTAAGCATGAGAAACATGAAGAAAAGTACATGAAGGTAAATGGTAATAAAATTATTTAAAGTTAGTGAAAAAGAGGGGTACCTGGGTGGCTCACTTGGCTAAGCAGCTGCCTTTGGCTCAGGTCATGATCTCAGGGTCCTGGGATTGAGCCCTGCATCAGGCTCCCTGCTCAGCGGGGAGTCTGCTTTTCCTACTCCCTCTGCCCACCACTTGTGCACTCTCTCAAATAAATAAAACAGATAGGATGAGGATAACAGATTTCTTACCAGAACCATTGTGAGCCAAAAGAGATGGAGCAACATTTTTAAAGTACTGAAAAAAGAGAATTCCCAACCTGTAATTCTATACCCAGCAAAATTGCTTTTCCAAAATGAAGGCAGAGACCTTTTCAGACAGACAAAAGCTGAAGGAATTCAATACAACTAGGCCTATCATATACGAAATGGGAAAGGAAACCATTCAAACATAAAGGAAATGATACTGTAAAGATATACACAGATCTAAAGAGCATATGTAAAAGATAATTGTTTAAAAAAAATAATCACAGTGTATACTAGGGCCTGTAACATACAGAGAAATAAAATGTATAACCACGATAGTTCCAAGGCCTAGAGAGGAGAAAGGAAGTATATTTTAAAATTCTTGCACCATACATGAAGTGATATCACTTCAAATGGAGGTAGACTATAATAACGTGAAGATGTGTACTAAAACCCTTTTTGAAACCCTGTTTGCAGGGGTGTCTGGGTGGCATAGGTGGTTAAGCATGTGACTCTTGATTTGGGCTCAGGTCATGATCTCGGGGTCATGAGATCAAGTTCCACGTCAGGCTCCGTGCTCGGCGCAGAGTCTACCTGAGTTTCTCTCTCCCTCTCCCTCTGCCCCTTCCCCCACTCGTGCACAACCCCCCAATAAAGAAATCTTTAAGAAAAAACCCTATTTGCAAGACAAAAATAATGAAACAACCAAAGAGGTACAGTGAATAAGCCAACAGAGTTAAAGAGATTACCAAGGGGTGCAAGGAAGATTTTGGGTGTGATGTATATGTGCACAATGTTGATTTGTGTTGTTAATTTCATGGTGCATTCATATGTTATACCTTATCAGGGTGCCTGGCTGGCTCAGTCAGAAGAGCATGTGACTCTTCATCTTGGAGATGTGAGTTTGAGCCCCACGTCGGGTGTAGAGATTATTAGAAAAAACAAACTTAAAAAATAAAGTTACCACACTGTCACTTTAATATGTATAGCTTGTTGTATGTCAGTTATATCTCTGTAAATCTGTTTAAAAAGCAGTAGAACACTATGAAGATAGTTGCAAGGTCGATGGAACAAAATGAGATCATATCTTTATAGAACTAATCATAAATTAAGAACAACAAAAAAACCTTGGACTCTATTTCTTATTGATATAATAATTATTACTTTAAATTCTGCTGACTTTATCTTTTAGGAAAGGCTTGTGTAAAAAAACCCCAATGTAAAATGTAACAGAATCTCCTTTATTTAAAGGAGTCCTAAACCATCCTCACACGATCTTCTGTTCCTGACATTACCATTCTCTTAGTCTACCAAATTGAAAATCAGAGAATCACATTTTACTCTTTCCTATCTCTGATTGCTACGTTTGGTTAAGTCCTGTTTATACAAATTTTGTAGTATTGTTCTGCATTTTCCACTGTCACCATCTCAGTTAGACCTTTAATACTTTTCAGAAAGACTTGTTATAACTGTCCTACTTCTTTTGTGTTACCTTCTGCACCATTCTGCTACAATGATTTTCCTAAACCATTATTCTGATCAAATCACTCAGAAATTTCCGTTGACTCCCTCTTGCTTAATAGGGGATTGCTCTGTGCCAAGCACTGTTTTAATATGAATTTAATTCTCACATTAATTTTATAAAGTAGATCTCATTATTCTATCTTACAGATGAGGGAATGGAGGCACAGAGAAATTAAAAACCTTGCCCCAGGTCACACAGTAAGTGATGAAATTAAGATTTGAACTCAGACATTTGAGTTCCAGTGCCTCCATTTTTAACACAGTCCAGACTCCTCAACTTTGGCATATATAGCTTCTAATAGAGCTGTAGCTTGGTGTGATGGACCTGAGTTCAGATCCCTGCCCCAGTGGTTTCTGTATATATAACCTTGGGAAGAGTTAAAGGTGGGGTGTGTGTGCACATGTCTGAGTAGGGGAGTGAATGCGGCAGTGATAGCCCCAGTTTCCATTGCACCTGTGGTATTAGAGTTGTTTTGAGGGTTAAATGGCTTGGGAGCCATTCAAATGTTAGAGTTCTTTCCCACAGCCCCTCACCCTTCAGTTTCTCCTTTCCAGTCTTATTCTTTGTAATTTTTTCCTCTTGCTGTGGGTTTCGAATCAGACTACTTGATTATTTCCTGAGAATAATCTGGTTCCTGTGTTTGGACACTACTTAGAATAATACAGCTACAATATATCTTTCTTTAAAGCTCCAGTAGAACCTATATTTTCCCTATCAGGGCAGTTATTTTCTTGTGTTGTAATTGCTTGTTTATGTATATGTATCCTTCACTGAATGTAAGTTCCATAAAGGTACAACTTTTGTCTAACTTGTTTAGGGCTCTGTTCTTGGTGCTTGGCTCTCAGAAGACATTCAGTAAATATTTGCTGAGTAAACAAGTGAATAAAAGTAGTCACTGAGTTGAAAGAATTCTAATTCATTTAACACAGTTGTTTCTGTTTTGGGCTATTTGCCCAAAGTAGTTATACACTTAGTGAGTAATTTAAGCAGGTTTTTCTTTGACATCAGTGTTTACCAATTTAAAAGAAAAGTTCATTGTTATTTTGATTTTTTAAAAAGTTTCGTTATTTTTTGATTTTTTTAAATGGCAGGGATGGTCTGATTTTTCAGAAATAGTTTAGATCCATTTATGTCTTTTGTCATACCTCATACTTTGCCCTCCTGCCACTTAACCACATTCAGAATGTGTGTGCGCGTGTGTATACACAGAGGTTTTCTCTGATATACACATCATTTATTTCTTTAAAATGATTGCTTTTTTGTTTCAATTTTTAAAACATTTGATTCTAAAGTTAAAACTATAAAATGAAGTCATCTATGTAATTCTAGCCTCCATTCCTATCTCCTTTTTCCCATTTTACTCCTTCCCATACTAATCATTTTTATTTAGTTTCCATTTTCATTCCATTATTTTTTTTTGAAAATGTTAGTAAATAACATACATATACATATAATCATATCTCATTCTTAAGATTTGTGCTATTACACAATATCTGGAAGCTCCCTTTTTTCATTTGGAGATCATTGTATATTGCTTTACAGAGATGTTCTTCATTCTTTTTAACAGCGGTGGCATAATCTGTTGAATGGGTATAATGGTTTATTTTATTTATTTATTTATTTTGGGTTTCCTTTTTTTTAAGTTCAATTAATTAACAATATAGTGTATTATTAGTTTTAGAGGTAGAGTTCAGTGATTCATCAGTTGCATACAACACCCAGTGCTCATTCCATCACGTGCCCTCCTTCATGCCCACCACCCAGTCACCCCATCCCCCCCCCCAACCTCCCCTCCAGCAAGCCTGTTTCTTTCCTGTGCTTAAGAAGTCTCTTATGGTTTGTCTCCCTCTCTGGTTTCATCTTGTTTTATTCCTCCCCGGTTTTTTTTTTTTTTTTTAACCAGAATCATGCTGTATGTATTATTCATGTGCTTTTTGGAGATGTTCTCAGCCTGCACAGTCCTTTTATCCATTCTATATTCCACAGAAATAGATGTTTGGGTTGCTTCATTCTACTGTTATAATTATTCCCACTTTTGTGCACAAACTTGGGCACAGGGGCTGAAATTTGAGGGGAACAGTGTCAATTTGAGCCCTTGGCAATCTGCGGTGAAGGCATGTTGACTTGGCATTTAGCAGGTGGCAGGCTGTGCACGCTGACTTGGGCAGGAGGGCGGCTGGACCGTGAATTTGGGACCCACAGGCCGATGGCATCGTGTGTGACAGGGACGTGGCTGGTTTTGCTTTTAATTTTTGTTTTTCTGGGAAACTTGATCTCTCCCTCTATTCTAAACGAAAGCCTTGCTGGATAGAGTATTCTTGGCTGTAGATTTTTTCCTTTTAGCAGTTGGAATTTATCATGCCACTTTCTTTTGGCCTGCAGTTTCTGCTGAAAAACCCACTGATAGCCGTATGGGGTTTCCCTTGTATGTACCTGCTTTCCTTTCCCTTGCTGCTTTTAAAATTCTCTCTTTATCACTACTTTTGGCCATCTTATTTACTTTGTGTCTTGGTGCAGACCTCTTTGGGTTCATTGTGTTGGGGGCTCTCTGTGCCTCCTGGTTCTGGATTTCTCTTTCTTTCCCCAGATTCAGGAAGTTTTCAGCTATTATTTCTTCAGACAAATCTTCTGCCCCCTTTCCTCGCTCTTCTCCTTCTGGGATCCCTATCATGTGACTCTTATGCCTGACAGTGTTGCTCAGTTCCCTGGGTCTATTTTCATTTTGCATATTTTTTCTCCCTCTCATCTGCTTGGCTTGATTGCTTTCCATGACTCTGTCCTCCAGGTGGCTGGTCCTTTCTTCTACTTCCTCTTGCTTGCTATTTATTCCAGATGGTCTATTTTTATTTCCATTTAGTGAGTTCAATAGCTCTAACTGGTTCTTTTTCATGTCTTCTAGCTCTCGGTGGAGGGTCTCACGGAGGTCCTTCAGTCCTTCCTCAATTCTAGCAAGCATCTTTATGAGCGTTACTTTAAATTCGCTATCAGACATATTACTTATCTCCGTTTTGCTTAGGTCTCCTGCTCTGATTTTGTCCTGTTCTTTGATTTGGGACATATTTCTCTGTCTCCTCATTCTGTCTCTTGCGTTGTCTGTTTTTCTGTGTTAGGAAAGTCAGCTACGTCTCTTGCACTTGAAAGTAGTGGCTTTATGAAGAAGAGGGCCTGCAGTGCCGTGTCTGTTCCCCAGAACCTGGTGCTTCAAGGGGTGTCTCCTATGTGTGTTGCTCCAGGGGTGTCCTACCTTGTGGCTAGGATATGTTTGCCTTCAGTCCTGTTGTCTGCGATGGCTCCCTGCCTGTTGTGGGCAGGGTCTGGTGCCTGTGGTGTTAGTGGGCTGCTCCGGGGCTGCCTTGGGCTTGAGTTGAGTCAGACCAGGTGTTTGCCAGAGATGCAGTAGCACCAAACTGCAGGCACTGTCCCTGTGTCGTCCCTGGAGAAGCTTTTGGTGGTGGGTGGGGCCTGCAGTCAGACCAGCTGCCTGCCCTCAGCCCACTGCTGGGGTCACAGTCAGACGGGTGTGTGGTTATCTTCCCCTCTCCCTGGGGCAGGACTCACTCTGGAGTGGTGCTGACCTTGTCTGGGCCGCGCACACACTGCCAGGCTTGTGGCACCCCTTTGACGGGATCTTGCCAAGAGCGATCGGAGGGGGTGGATCTGCTTCGTTGTGGCCTCTTGTCTATGCCGGGCTGCGGAGAGTCTGTTCTGCCAGTTTTTGGGCTGCTTTTTGGGTTATTTATGCCGACGTGGGTGCTCTCCAGGCGGCCATGCCGCAAGAGGTCAGCCCAGGGACGTCCTACTCCGCCATCTTCCCAGCGGCCTCTTATATAATGGTTTATTTAACCAGTCTCCCACTGATGAATGTTTGGGTTGTTTCCCATCCTTCACTGTTAAAAATAGTACTGCAGTGAATGGCCATTTACATATTTTCCCTCCTATCATACCCATAATTTAATGGTACTTTTCAGTAACAGCATATTTTTAAATAATTCTTAGAGTTGTACTTGGGTTTCTATTCTGCTTTTATGTTATAATACTTAAGTTAAAATAACGTAATATGTGCAGGTCATGAAAAGTGAATATTGTAGAGGTGATTATTTTGATGTGGAGGTACAGGGTCTTTTACATGTGGAATTTAGAGGGCATATAATTGGCAAGTTCAACTGATAGTGTAGGAGAAACAGCGGAGGCTCCAAACATAAACAGTTGAGTTTTTCTTTAATTTATTCCATTTCTTTCAGCTTGTTCCTCCACTTTTAAAAAGTACAATGTATTGAAGTATAACATGTATACAGAAAACCTGCAGATCATAAAACAACTCAGTAAATTTTCTCAAAGTGAATATACTTCCATAACCACCACCCAGGTACAGAAACAGAATTTTACCAGTATCTTAGAAACCTACTTCATTCCCCGTTCTAGTTACTCTCTCTTACTTCTATTGAGGGTAACCACTATCCTGACTTCTCATATTATAGATCAGTTTTTTCTGTTTAACTTTATGAAATACAATCATGTTATACTCACATATTCTTGTGTCTGGCTTGTTTCAGGTTTTTTCATTAAATTTTAAATTAAAATTTATTAATGTAAAATTAAAATTTGTTGCATGTATCAGTTGTTGCTGTGTAGTATTTCATTGTGTGAGTATGCAATCATTTGTCTATTCCCTTACTGATAGGGAATTGTTTCCAGTTAAAGGGTTGTTTCTAATTTTTCTACTACTACTAAGAATAATGCAGCTATGATTATTACATATGTCTTTTGGTGTACAGATGCTGAATACCTTAACTGATAGTTTCTCTTCAGCATTTCTGTGTGTGGCATATATATTCTATGACATTACCCAAGTTACATAGGTTGCATTCCTGAATATGTTCTGTAACACATATTGCACAGATGTCAGAATTGAATATTTAACCCCACTATAATTGTGCAATATATTTATCTTCTGACATGTTGGATATAGATGAAACCAGGCCTTTTCATGTAAAATACACAAAAGTACACCAGTGATATCAATTTTGCTATGATTGCAGCAGATACCACAGTTATACACATAGGCCATTTTAAAAGCAATATGTCAAACCTTCTGTATACAAAGATGAGTAAGATAGCTGCCAGGGAACTCACAACCTAATAAATGGGGTACGATGTGAAAGTAGCTTATTTTACATTGTGCTGCAGTCAAACAGGTGTCATGAAGAACGTGTGAAGTACTGTAGTAAGTAGAAGCAGGATAGATTTCCTTTAGCTGGAGGTTTTAGACAGATACAGGTAGGGAAAGGATTCCAGGTAGTGGAAACAATATGAGCAGAGAGTGTCAAAGCTCGAAGATCATGAATATATTCAAGAAACTAGGAGGAGTATGGTTTTGCCTGACCCTAGATTTGTGAAAGGTAATTTAGGGCCAGATAGTAGAAAATGCAATATCAAGAAATTATTGTAAACATTGGATGGTCCCTGGATATTTGAGGAGTGATGTTGATGTTTGAAAACTAAAGTGGTTCTTTGTACCACAACTGTGATCTTCAATTTTAGAAGCATCTAATGAAACTGGTTAATACAGGCTGTATCACCCATTTCTTATACCTTCATCTGGCAAATGTGCTTGCTTAAAAAAAATGTAATAGCTTCACTGATATAAAATTCACATACCATACAGTTCAGCCATTTAAAGTATATAATACAATTGTTGTTAGTTTTTTTCACAAAGTTGCGTGACCATCACCACAGTCAGTTTTAGAACATTTTCATCATCCAAAAAACCCTGTACCCATTAGAGTAACTCTCAGTTACCCCACCCTCTACCACCCACCCACCCTCTCCCAGTCGTAGACAACCATTAATCTATTTTTTGTCTCTATAGATTTGCCTGTTCTGGACATTTCATATAAATTGAATCATGCAGTATATGGTTTCTTGTGACTGTCTTCTTTCACTTAGCATAATGTTTTCAAAGTTCATCCATGTTATAGGATGAATCGTTCCCTTTTACTGATGGATAATATTTCATCGTATGGATATACCACAGTTCATTTATTCATCAGTTATGGGTATTTGGGTGGTTTCCACTTTTTAGCTGGCTATTAATGAGTAATTTTCTTATGAACTTTTGTGTATAAGTTTTTGTGTGAACATGCTTTTATTTCTCTTGGGTATATATTAGGAATGGAGTTGTTGGGTCACATGGTAACTCCATGTTTAAAATTTTAAGGAACTGCCATGCTGTTTCCCATAGAACCCACTGACACATCTTTGTGGTGCCGTGAGGCAAAATAACTTTTCAATGTACAATCAGTATCTAGTAAAACTTGTTTGAGATTGAAGGCGAGATATATAAATTCTTTAGACAAAAAAAGGTGAGAGAATATCACTAATAGAAGAATGTTTTCAATACAAGAATATGAGGAGCAAGAAGCGAACAGCAACATAAAATGGTACACATGGGTAAATCTACACGGTTATTGGCAGTATAAAAACAAAGTCAAACATAGAGCTGAAATACTGGAAGATAGTGGGTTTTTGGTTGAGGTGGAGAGAATGAAGTAGAATTAAAATATTCTAAGGTTCTTTCATTTTTTTTATGTGTATATAAAATACCATTTAAATGAAATTCTAGAAAATGGATACTAGTCCCAAGTGACAAGAAGCAGAACAGCTGCCTGGGAATGGGGTTTGGGGCGAGTGTGAGGTGGGGAGGGTTAGGGAGGGAGAGAAGGATAAATGGAAATGAGGAAACATTTGGGCCTGATTGTGGTGATGACTTCACAACATACATCAAAACCTGTCAGTTTTTATACTTTAAATAGGTAGTTTAGTATACATTAGTTATACTTCAATAATGCTTTTTTTAATCTTCAAGACAAAAAATCCTGTCATTCTTGAAATAATTTTCTGTTCACGTTTTCAGCAGTCTAAATTTTTATTTTAATCCCAGTTAGTTAACATACAGTGTTATATTAGTTTCACGTGTACATATAGTAATTAAACAGTTCCATACATCACCCTGTGCTCATAACAAGTGTACTCCTTAATCCCCATCACCTGTTTAACCTGTCCCACCAACCCCCTCCCCTCTGGGTAGCCATCAGATTGTTCTCTGTGTTCTCTGTAAGAATCTGTTTCTTGCTTTGGCTCTCTCTTTTTCCCACCTGTTTTGTTTCTGAAATTCCACATGAGTGACTTATTTGTCTTTGACTTATTTTGCTTAGCATTATACTCTCTAGCTCCATCCATGTTGTTGCAGATGGCAAGATTTCATTCTTTTTTATGGCTGAATGATAATTCCGTTGTTTATATATACCACATCTTTATCCATTCATTTATCAGTGGACACTTGGGCTGCTTCCATATCTTGGCTATTGTAAGTAATTCTGCTATAAACATAAGGGTACATGTATCCCTTTGAATTAGATTTTTGTGTTCTTTGGGTAAATAACCCAGTAGTGCAATTCTGGATCATAGGGTAGTTCTGTTTTTGTTTGTTTCTTTTTTTTTTCTTCTTTTTTTATTTTAGAAAGAAAGCGTGAGTGAGACTGGGGGGAGAGGCAGAGGGGGAGAAAGAGAATTTTAAGTGCTCTATGCCCAGTACAGAGCACGACATGGGGCTCTATCTAACCACCATGAGATCATGACCTGAGCTGAAGTCAAGAATCGGATGCTTAACCAACTAAACCACCCAGGCGCCCCTCTATTTTTAACTTTTTGAGGGACCTCCATACTGCTTTCCAGAGTGGCAGCACCAATTTGCATTCACACCAACAGTGTAAGAGGTTGGTTCCCCTTTAATTCTCCACAGCCTGGCCAACACCTGTTGTTTCTTGTATTGTTGATTTTAGCCACCTCACAGGTGTGAGGTGATATCTCATTGTGGTTTTGATTTGTATTTCCCTAATGATGAGTGATATTGAGCATCTTTTCATGTGTCTGTTGGCCATCTGGATGTCTTTTTGGAAAAATACCTCTTCATGTCTTTTGCCCATTTTTAAATTGGATTATTCATTTTTGGGATGTTGAGTTTTGTAAGTTCTTTATATATTTTGGATGTTAATCTTTCATTGGATATGTCATTTACATATATCTTCTGCCATTCTGTAGGTTACCTTTTAGTTTTGTTGATTGTTTCCTTCATTGTGCAGAAGATTTTTTTTTTTAATGTAGTCCCAATAATTTGTTTTTGCTTTTCTTTCCCTTGCCTCAGGAGACATATCTAGAAAGAATTTGCTAAGGCTGATGTCAAAAACAAAGAATTTACTGCCTGTGTTCTCTTCTAGAACTTTTATGGTTTCAGGCCTCCCATTTAGGTCTTTAATCCATTTTGAGTTTATTTTTGTGTATGAGGTAAGAAAGTGGTCCAGTTTCATTCTTTGCATGTTGCCATCCAGTTTTCCCAACACCATTTGTTGAAGAGACTGTCTTTTTTCCATTGTATATTCTTTCCTGCTTTGTTCAAGATAATTGTATAATCATGGATTTATTTCTGGGCTCTCTATTCTGTTCCATTGATGTATGTTTCAGTTTTTGTGCCAGTACCATATTGTTTTGATTATTACCACTTTGTAATATAACTTGAGATCTGGAATTGTGATGCTTCCAGCTTTGCTTTTCTTTTTCAAGAATGCTGTGGCTATTTGTGGTTTTCTCTGGTTCCGTACAGATTTTAGGATTGTTTGTTCTAGGTCTGTGAAAAATGCTGTTGGTATTTTGATAGGGATTGTGTTAAATCTGTAGACTGCTTGAGGTAGTATAGACACTTTAACAATATTTGTTCTTTTGGTCCATGAGCATGGAATGTTTTTCCATTTCTTTGTGTCATCTTGTATTTCTTTAATCAGTTTTTTATAGGTTTTATATTATAGGTCTTTCACCTCTTTGTTTAGATTTATTACTAGGTAACTTATTTCGAGTGCAGTTGTAAATGGTATTATTTTCCTAATTTCTCTTAATGCTGCTTCATTACTGGTGAACAGAAATATAACAGATTTCTGTATATTGATTTTGTATACTGTGACTTTATTGAATTCCTTTACCAGTTCTAGCAGTTTTTTGGTGGAGTTTTTAGGGTTTTCTGTATATAGTATGTCATCTGCAAATAGTGTAAGTTTTACTTTTTCCTGAACAATTTGGATTCCTTTTATTTCTTTTTGTTGTCTGATTGATACGGCTAGGACTTCAAATACTGTGTTGAATAAAAGTGGTGAGAGTGGACATCCTTGTCTTGTTCCTGACCTTGAGGAAAAGCTCTCAGTTTTTCCCCATTCAGGATGATGGTAGCTGTGGGTTTTTCATAGATGGCCTTTATTCTGTTGAGGTATGTTTCCTCTAAACCTGTTTTGTTGAGGGTTTTTATCATGAATGGATGTTGTACTTTGTCAAATGCTTTTTCTGCATCTATTGAAATGATCATGTGGTTTTTATTCTTTCTCTTATTGCTATGATGTATCACACTGATTAATTTGCAAATACTGAACCACCCTTGCAACCCAGGAATAAATCCCCTTGATTGTGGTGATTTTTTAAATGTATTGTTGAATTTGGTTTGCTAGTATTTTATCCAGAATTTTTGCATCCATGTTCATCAGGGATATTGTCCTGTAGTTCTCTTTTTTAGGAGTGTCTTTATCTGGTTTTGGTATCAGGGTAATGCTGATTTCATAGAATGGATTTGGAAGTTTTTCTTCTCTTCTATTTTTGGAATAGTTTAAGAGGAATAGGTATTAACTCTTTTTTATAGCCATCTGGTCCTGGACTTTTGTTTGTTGGGACTTTTTGTTTTACTGACTCATTTGTTTTCTGGTCGTCAGTCTGTTCACGTTTTCTGTTTCTTATTTCAGTTTTGGTAGTTTGTGTGTGTTGTGTTTTTTTAAGATTTTATTTAGTTTTTGACAGAGAGACAGCGAGAGAGGGAGCACAAGCAGGGGGAGTGGGAGAGGAAGAAGCAGGCTTCCCGCTGAGCAGGGAGCTGGACGTGGGGCTCGATCACAGGACCCTGGGATCATGACCTGAGCCGAAGGCAGATGCTTAACAACTGAGCCACCCAGGCGCCCTAGTCTATATGTTTTTATGTGTATGTATATATATATATATATGTGTGTGTGTGTGCTTTATCCATTTCTTCTAGGTTGTCTAATTTGTTGGCATATTGCTTTTCATAATATTCTCTTATGATTGTTTATATTTCTGTGGTGTTGGTTATTTTTACTCTCTCATTTGTGATTTTATTTATTTGACTCTTTTCTCTTTTTTTCTTGATAAGTCTGGCCAGAGGTTTGAATTTTCTTTTTCTTCAAAGACCCAGCTCCTTGTTTCATTGATCTGTTGTATTGTTATACTGGTTTCTGTATCATTTATTCCTGCCTTCATCTTTATTATTTATTTCCTTCTGGTTTTAGCTTTTATTTTGTTTTTTAAGATTCTATTTATTTGAGAGAAAGAGAGAGAGTGAGAGAGAGCATGAGCAGAGGGTTGGGAGAG
Organism: Zalophus californianus; assembly: GCF_009762305.2. Classification (NCBI taxonomy): domain Eukaryota; kingdom Metazoa; phylum Chordata; class Mammalia; order Carnivora; family Otariidae; genus Zalophus; species Zalophus californianus. The sequence continues at coordinate 25,354,049 of NC_045599.1, read as the reverse complement.
AGGCAGAGGAAGAGAAAGAAGTAGATTCCCCACTGAGCAGCAAGCCTGATATGAGGCTGGATCCCAGGACCCTGGGATCATGACCTGAGCCGAAGGCAGACACTTAGCTGACTGAACCACCCAGGTGCCCTAGTTTTAGGTTTTGTTATTTTAGTAGCTCCTTTAGGTGTACGATTAAGTTGTTTGAGATTTTTCTTGCTTCTTGAGGTAGGCCTGTATTGCTATAAAATTCCCTCTTAGAACCACTTTTGCTGCATTCTAGAGGTTTTGGAACTGTTGTGTTTTCATTTTCATTTGTTTCCATGTATTTTTTTATTTCTTCTTTGATTTCTTAGTTGACTCACTCATTGTTTAGTAGCATGTTATTTAACCTCCGTGTATTTTTGATCTTTCTAGATTTTTTCTTGTGGTTGACTTCTGGTTTCATAGCATTATGGTCAGAAAATATGCATGGTGTGATTTCAGTCTTCTTGAATTTGTTGAGGTTTGTTTCGTGGGCTAATACATGATCTGTTCTGGCGAATGTTCCATGTGCACTTGAAAAGAATGTGTATTCTGTGTTTTAGGATGGAATGTTCTGAATATATTTGTTAAATCCATCTGTTCCAGTGTGTCATTCAAAGCCATTGTTTCCTTGTTGATGTTTTGTTTAGGTGATCTTTCTATTGATGTAAGTGAGGTGTTGAAGTCCCCTAATATTATTGTATTATTATCAGTCAGTTCCTTTATATTTGTTATGAACTGTTTTATGCACTCCTGTGTTGGGTGCATAAATAGTTACAATTGTTAGATCTTTTTGTTGGATTGTCTCCATTATTATTATACCGTGTTCTTCTTTGTTTCTTGTCTTTTTTTTTTTGGAGAGGGAGGAGGGGTAGAGGAGGGGAGAGAGAGAGAGAGAATCTTAAGCAGGCTCCATGCCCAGCATGGAGCTCACTGTGGGGCTCGATCTCGCAACCCTGAGATCATGACCTGAGCTGAAATCAAGAGTCAGACACAACTAACTGAGCCACCCAGGTGCCCCACAGTCTTTGTTTTAATATAATTATTTTGTTTGATATAATTTTTTTGTTTGATATAATTATTGGTATTCTGGTTTTCTTTTGACATCCATTTTCATGATAGATGTTCTCCATCCCCTTATTTTCAGTCTCTATCCCCTCACTTTCAATCAGCAATTTAGGTCTAAACTGGGTCTCTTGTAGGCAGCATATAGATGGTCTTGTCTTTTTTATCCACTGTGTCATTCTGTGTGTTTTGTTGGGAGCGTATAGTCCATTTACATTCAGAGTAATTATTGCTAGATATGCATTTATTGGCATTTTATTACTTGTTTTGTCGTTGTTTCTGTAGATCTCTGATCCTTTCTTTCTCTCATGGTTTGCTGATTTTCTTCAGTGATATATTTTGATTCCTTTCTCTTTATTCTTTACATATTTATTAGTGGTTTTTGATACATGGTTACCATTAGGTTTTTATAACTCTTTTTCTGTATATAGCAGTCTAAATTAAGTTGATGGTCCTTTAAGTTTTAACCCATTCTTTTCTTCTCTCCTCCCCATGTTTTAGGTATGTTATTACCTTTTACATCCATTTTTTATGAGTTCTTCAGTGATGTTTTACAGAAATAGTCATTTTTAAAAAAGATTTATTTGAGAGAGAGAGAGCATGCATGCACAGTGGGGAGGGGCAAAGGGAGAGAGAGTCTTAAGCAGACTCCACACTGAGTGTGAAGCTCAACCCAGGGCTCAATCTCAGGACCCTGAGAATATGACCTGAGCTGAAATCAAGAGTCAGACACTTATGCGACTGTACCACCCAGGCGCCCCCAAGAAATAGTCATTTTTAATGTGTTTTTAGAGGTGTTTCCTACCTGTGTATTGTCACGTTTGGTCTCTCTCCCAAAGAGTCCGTTTTAATATATTCTTGCAGAGCTGGTTTTATGTTCATGAACGCCTTTAGTTTTTGTGTGTCTGGGAAACTATATCTTGTTCTATTCTGAATGATAGCCTTGCTGAATAGAGTATTCTCAGCTGCAGATTTTTCCCATTCGGCACATGAATATATCATTTCAGTCTCTTTTGGCTTGCCAGGTTTCTGTTGAAAAATGTCCTGCTAGCCTTACGGGTTTCCCCTTGTAAGTTAAGGACTTCTTTTGTTTTGCTGCTTTAAAATTTTTTTCTTTATCAGTATATTTTGCAAATTTAATTACAATATGTCTTGGTATGGGTCTCCTTTTGTTGATTCTGTTGGGGGTTCTCTGTGCCTCCTGGATCTGGATATTTGTTTCCTTACCCAGATTAGGGAAATTTTTAGCTTTTATCTCTTCAAATAAATTTTCTGCCCCTCTTTCTCTTCTTCTTCTGGGACTTGTATATGAATGCTGTTATATTGATGCCATCACTGAGTTCCCTAAGTCTATTCTCATTTTGCATAATTCTTTTCTTTCTGTTTTGTTCAGCTTGATTACGTTCTATTACCTGTGTTCTAGGTCACTGGTTTGTTCTGCTTCTTCAGTCTCGCTATTTATTCCATCAAGCATGTTTCTCATTTCATTTATTGTGCCCCCATCTCTGCTATGTTATTCCTTATCTCTTTGTTAAGGTTCTCACTCATGTCCTCCATTCTTTTCTCAAGTCCAGTGAGTATCCTTATGATCATTGCTTTAAATTTTTTATCAGGCATGTTACTTGTATCTGTTTCACATAGCTCTCTGGCTGTGGCCTTGTTCTCTTCTTTCATTTGGGATAAATTTCTCTGTCTCCCCATTTTGCCTGTCTTTCTGTGTCTATTTCTGTGTGTTAAAAAAGTCAGCTGTGTCTTTTTCTGAAAGTAGTAATTTTATGATGAAGAGGTCCTGGAGTACCAGGAGTACCAGCAGTGCAGTGTCTCCTGTTTAACAGAAGCTGGCTCTTCAGGAGAGTATTCTATGTTTGTTGCTTACTCCCTGCTGTTGTGTTCAAATCACTTTTCCTTTCAGTGCAGTCATTAGCACTGATTCTCTGGCTATTGTGGGCTATGCTTGCTTTCTGTGGGGTAGTAGGACCTAGGCAGGTCAGCTTTCGTGTTGCATGCCTACCAGGGAACTTGGGAGCAGGGCGGCAGTGTTAGCAAAATTTGCATTGGTCCACTAGTGCTATGCTGGATCCCTTGAAGTACTCGAGTGTCTGGGAGCAGTGTGCCAGGATGGCCAAGGACACGTGGCTGGGCAAGACACAGGAGGGTGGCTGGCTGCACACAACTGGGTGCATCTGGGGGCTGTACCCCAGGCTGGCTGGGCGGGGCACCCCTGTGGCTTTAACAAAATTTGCCCTGAGCCCAGGGCTGTGGCCACCAGGCTTGGAGTGGGTGAGTCCTTCAGGGAACTCATGAGTGTGGTGCACTGCTAGCGGGTTAGGTGTAGCAAGTGTCTGTGCAGCCCTGCCTCCTGCAAATGTCTCTGTCCTTATACTGTAGGTCAGGGGAGGAAAATGGCACTTTCCAGCTCCCTCATTTTCAGAGAAGTCCCCTAGCACGCTCAGAAATCAGTATGAACAGATCCATCTCCTGTTTGCCCCCGGGGTTGTGTAAACTGCCATTTTTATGTTGCCTTTCTGTATAGGCTGCTGTCACTTTAAGGACAGTGGCCGGGCTATCACTTGCTCTCCCAGGTGGTCCAGTGCTGAGTCAGCTGACCTCTAACGCTCCAGGTTCCAAGCCCCACTGGTTTTACAAACTCACAGAATTCAGCTCCTCTGGTTTTTAAAGCCAGACATTATGGGGATTAATTTTTCCTTTGTGAATTCCCTGGTGTGAGGGCCCATTTCTCGGCCCTCTTTAGCTCCATGCCTCTTGTGGGCAGCCTCCCTCTGCCTTTCTGACCTTCCTAACCTTTCAGATGGAGGTTCTTCTCTATATTTAGTTGTGGAGTTTGTTCTGCCAGTCTTCAGATTGCTTTCTGCTTTATTGACTTCGAATGGATGATACCTAGTTGAAAACGTGAGGGGGTGAGCTCAGGGTCCTCCTACTCCTCCATCTTCCCAGGTCTTATTTCTAAGGTTCTTTTATCTTTTGAGAATGAAGATGTTAAAGTATGAAGTATGTATGTTAAAATTTGAAGGCTGTATATCTAAATGAATAGAAGTAGAATATACAATTTCCAAATTATTAGAGCAAAAATGGAATATACAAAGAAAATTAAAAAGAATGTAAGAAAGGGTAGGAAAAGAAACAGAAGTTACAGAACAAGCACAAAAGAATAATGTAGAAATAAATTCCAGCATATTATAAAGACCACATTAAGTGAAATCAGACTAAATAATGCAGGGAAGACAACAATGTGTTGGACTGGAAAAAATCAAATAAAACCTAGCTGTATGCTGCTGTTTAAGAAACATATACGCCAAATATAGAAAGATTGGAAGCAAAAGGATAGAAAAAGATAGCTAGACAAATAACCAAAAGAGAGCTGGCAGCTGCAGTCATATCAGATAAAATAAACACAGAAATTACTAATGATAAATATAATGATAAAAGGTTAACTCACCAGGAAGATATATTTTTGATAATATGTGAAGCAGGAATGTCAAGAAAAAATGGACACATCTTTTTTATAGTAGGTGATTTTTACTTTTTAAATTTTTTTAAAAGATTTTATTTGAGAGAGAGAAAATGAGAGCGGGGTGAGGGGCAGAGGGAGAAGCAGATTCCCTGCTGAGCAGGGAGCCCGTTTAACTGACTGAGCCACTCAGGTGCCCCATAGTAGGTGATTTTTAAACATATCTCTTGTAGTTATTGAAGGTCAAGTAGCAAAAAAAATAAATAAATAAGAATAAGAAAGATGGTGGTGGTGCCTGACTGGGTCAGTTGGTGGAGTGTGTGACTCTTGATCTCAGGTTTGGGAGTTTGAGTCTCACATTGGGTGTAGAGATTACTTAAAATCTTAAAAAAAGAAAAAAGATTTTGGAAACAAAACCAACATGAAACTAACAATTAGAGGAAACACATTTTTTTCTAACATTCGTAGAACAGTTATGGAAACAACTTATGAATCAGGGAAAAGAAATCCTAAATGGAATTTAAAAATAATTAGAACTGAATGATTATAAATGCCATATTACAAAACTTGGGTGTAACTAAAGCCTTACAGTAAATTTATAATGTTTACATAAGAGAAGAAGGAAAGGATAAAAATGTCAGTTGAGTGTTCTATTTAAGGAGTTAGAAAGGGGAAAGCAGAATATACTTGAGAAAGAAATAATGAGCCCAAATTAACGAAATAGAAAACAAATGTGCAATGAGAAAAAAGACTGAAAGTTTTTTTAAAATAGGCAAAACCTGCTAAAATTAAAAAAAGATGAGATAAATAACCCTAAAGATAAGAAATGGAACCTATCTATAGGTAGGTGGAGATGAAGAGGTAAGAGAATATTATTAATTTTTAGAGCAAAGTATTTACATAGTGCTTTATGATGTTCCAGGCAGTATTTTAAGGACTTCAGATGTATTACTTCATTTAATTGTCAAAACAACTCTATTAGGTGGGTAATGTTATCCTTCTTTTATAGATGAGAACACTGAAGCACCAGGGGATTAGGTAACTTGGTCAAAACCTAATAGTTGACAAGAGAATTAAGAATCCACACTGTAGGGGCGCCTGGGTGGCTCAGTTGTTAAGCATCTGCCTTTGGCTCAGGTCATGATCCTAGGGTCTTGGGATCGAGCCCCTTATCGTGCTCCCTGCTCAGTGGAGAGCCTGCTTCTCTCTCTCCCTCTGCCTGCCGCTCTGCTTACTTGTGCTCTCTATCTCTCTGTCAGATAAATAAATAAAATCTTTAAAAAAAAATTTAAGGAAAAAAAAACCCATACTGTGTAACCTGATTGGTCTTTCTTGTTTGGTGGTGAGAATCTGCAACAAGTAATTAAATCTGTGTCTAACTTCTATTATCTCTTAAAGGTAACTAATACTTCACTAGTTCACTGGAAGGAAGGATATAGATAGATATGAAGCAGTTTTGTTCCAATTTTAGTATATGTGCTGCCGAAGCGAACACAATATGAAGCAATTTCAACAGTGTTTGCACATTGAATTATATGTGTTATTTTAATTATTAAAGGAGAAAGACCACATGATTAGTCAGTACATGCAGATTTATTTGATAAAATTCAACATCCATTTGTGACCCAAACTCTTAGCAAACTAAGAACAGAATTCCCTAGTCTGGGTAATGTTTGGTTGGTAAAGTCTATCTACCAATATCCACAGCTAATATATTTGGGGAAAGAACAGTGCAAGCAGATTGATGTTAGTTTGGCTTTGGTCACGAAGTTGGATAGGACCAAATATTAACAAGAATCTGGAACAGTGAGCATCCCTGAGTAGTCCTCATAGGAGTACAAATTGGTACAACAACTTTGGAAACCAATCTGGCATTATTTAGTAAAGCAGAAAATACTCACCTTATGGCACAGCAGTTCTGTTCTGTGGCAGATTTGTTTACTTCTCACAGAATTTTCATACACCCTTCCATATTTCACAGTGCTTGTAAGCAGACAGGGCCATGAGACTATTGGGGCAATTTGGTGTAAATAGTGTTTACTTGTGTCATTTCTGGCCTGAAGGTTAAAGGGTGGTGTGAGTTCATGCTATCATCTGCCATGGAAACAAATAGCACGTATCTCTAACTCTACCTGTTGGAAGGAAGCTTCTCTAGATAGCAAGTCAGCTCACATTGGTTGTTAAGCCAGAAAGAAACTTATTTATATGTTATATTTATATGAATGAGTAACCAGGGGATGGATATATACAGGAATGTTAATAGGAACTGGAATGATAAAATTTCTGCGTTGTAGTGTGGATGCTGCAGAGTAGAAGAGTCCTTGTTTTCTAGAGTCATTGACTAGTTAAGTGGCTGTGATAATGATTTTGGCAGGTAAGCAATTTCTTCTTTTCAGATGAATTGCCTCGGAGTCTGTCATTTAAACTTTGAATTTATATTTACTTTTCTGTTTTGGTAATTAAGAGGTAGAAATTTAGCTTTTAATTTTATGACCTGTAGTTTTTTGTTTTACCTTTATATTGGATTTATGGGAGCCAGTATGCTTTCCAAAAATGTAGATAAAGTACCCAAAGCAATATCATACTATATCAGTAGTTTTCCACTATGACTATTTTTATTTTCTATGCTTTGCCTTGATATGTTTGCATTAAGATATCTTGTATTTAAGTGATGTTCAAATTAAATCTGATCTATAGTAGGAAGTATTCAACTCTAGCTGTTCATTAAAGCTATCAGGGAAGTCTTAAAAAATTCTGATGTCAAGGCCCTCCTCCATGCCAGTTTTTTAATTCTAATGTGCAGCTGGGGTTGAAAATAAGTGGACAAGAAAAAAAGATAAGAAAGATAGGTGTTACTGGCTAGATACTCCTGGACCATAGGACCCAGTGATGATAAGATACACCTAACTTAGAAAAACAACCAAAAAAAAAAAAAAAGAAAGAAAAAGAAAAAACAAAATAATTGATCATGTCTCTATAAGTACTTTAGACTTATTTAATTGGTAAAATCCATATTCCAGAGTAATTCCAGATTTAAGTCATGCTACCATTATAGAAAATTAGTATTTTTTTGGTTCTTTTTCTTTTTAGATAAATATTTTTGGTGTTGGCAACCTTTTTAATGAATTAGCCTCTTTGATGTTTTACTTATTCTTAAAATTAATTTTTCTTTTTTTAATTTATTTCATTTTATTTTTAAAGAGGAGGATCTTGTCTTTTTTTTTTTAAAGATTTTATTTATTTGAGAGAGCGAGAATGAGAGAGAGAGAGCACATGAGAGGGGGGAGGGTTAGAGGGAGAAGCAGACTCCCTGCTTGAGCAGTGAGCCTGATGTGGGACTCGGTCCCGGGACTCCAGGATCATGACCTGAGCCGAAGGCAGTTGCTTAACCAACTGAGCCACCCAGGCGCCCAAAATTAGTTTTTCTTTTTATATCAACTTTATTGAAATATTCATTCAGCAAAATGCACCCTTTTAAGTATATATGTGTTAGTCATGCCTTTCTGTTGTCTGTATTTTTCTAGTGTTTTCACATCTGGGGCCTTCTTGAACCTGGAGAGACTGGCCTTCCCAGGGCTAGCTAATTCCTAGAGATAGCAAAGGATTCCCCTTCTAGCAGTGCATCTTTCATGTGCAAACCAACCAATCCGGAGCCTGCCCCAACTGCATCCTTTGTTGAGCTGTCATACTTTTGGGCCACTAGTCCCCTACTCTAATCACCCCAGCGCTACCATGAAGCTACGGGGAGTTCCTATACCCTGGAGACCACTGAAATTACTCAAATGAGCCAGTCCTAAACCTGCTTAGCTTGCTTATCCCCATCTTGCCCATTTTTTCCCTGGCAAAAACCACGGTAAAGATTCTTGCCACATTTTTCTCTCTTTCTCTCTGCCTTTTGACCACCTGATATTTCCCCCTTTGGCCTGGTGTGGTGTGGCCTGCCTCTTGTTTTTAGGGAACTGTGAGTAAAAACCTAATCCTTCATGACAGTCATTTCTATGTCTGTGTCTTACTATATATGTGATTAAAACAAATCCTGTGTTCATTTTAAAACAGTATGATTCTGAGTTTTGACAAAGGTATATACCTGTGTAACAACTATTATCAAGATACAGAATTTGGTGTCACTCCCCAAAATTCCCTTGTATCCCTTTATAGTCAGTAACCAACCCCCACCTTCCCTTACATCCCAATTTCTGATGTTTTCTGTCACCATAGATTAATTTTGCCTCTTCTAAAATGTCAATATGTGCTTTTTTTGTATCTGGTTTCCTTCACTCAGCAGAATGTTTCTTAGATTCATTCCATGTTTCTGCTTATTTCAGTTGCTCATTGATTTTTATTGAAGATCAGTATTCCATTATATTGATACAGTAAAATTTGTTTATCCATACAGCAGTAGATGAATATTTGGATTATTTTCACTTTGGGGGAATATTATATGTAAAGCTCCTATTCATGTATCAGTCTTTGAACATGTTTTCATTTCTGTTGGGTAGATATCTAGGAGTGGAATTGTTGAATTGTAAGCAAGTGTATGCTTAACTTTATAAGAAACTGCCAAACTATGCTGGTTGCACCATTTTGCTTGCTCACCAGCAGTGTATGATAATTCCACTTATCACCAACACTTGATATCAATCTTTTTGATTTTAGTAATTCTTGTGGGTCTGTACTGGCATCTCATTAGTTTAATTTGTGTTTCCCTCATTACTAGTGATGTTGAGCAATTTTTTTGAGCTTATTGGCTGTTTATATATCTTCTTTTCTAAAGTGTCCCAATATTTTGCCCATTTTAAAATTGGATAACTTGCTTCTGAGTTATTCTAAGACTTCATTATATATTCTGGATAAAAGTTCTTTGTTAGATATATGCATTGCTAGTTTTCTCCAGGCTCTGGGTTGCTTCTATATTAGTGGTGTCTTTTAAAGATCAGAATTCTGAAATTTGATGAAGTGTAGTGGGTTTATGATATTTTTAAAATTTTATCATTGTGTGTCTGTGTTGTAAGACATTTTTGCCCTACTCTAGATTAAGGAAATGTTCTGATTCTTTTGGTAGAGATTTTATAGTTTTTGAGCTTTCATGTTTAACTTTATGACTCATTTTGAGTTAGTTTTTATATATGGAGTGAGATAGGGTTGAACTTTTTTCCATATGATTATCTGGTTTATCTAACACCATTGTTTAGATGTTATCTTTTGAGTTTTGTCTAATTGGAATGTGTTAACATGTATCTCACTTTTATTGACACATTCTAGTTCAGAGGGAATTTCCCAATGGACAATAATAAATGCCATCCACCCTATACTTGAAGTACTGTTGTAGAAGATTATGCATGTTTTTGAAATGTAGAGACACAATGAGATTTCATTCTAATAATCAGCCAAAGCACAATGCCCTGTATATAATATGCTTACTAAATGGGAATGTTTGCTTTGGAACTTAGCCTTAGCTGCACATAAAAACTGAAATTATCTTTATTCAGGTAATCTGAGCAGTCAAGGGGGTGAAAAGCAATAGAACACTGCTTTCAGTAGAATCTCTAAACCTGCAGAATTTAGTATCCAGGAGCAGAGATTCTGTATGTATCTAAAAAGATAATATGTATTTGCTAGTATTTGAGAAAGAGAACGACCTGTATTTTCTAATTTGCCAGTGGTTATCCTTCTGGGGTGTGCATCAGAATCACTGTGAACCTCTCAAAATTCTTTATATTGCTTAACCTGAAATTAATTCTCAGTCTTCTAGGGTTTTTGGGCAGGTGATTGTTTCAGTTTGTTTTGAAGATCTTCCAACATGATTTTGATGTACAGCCCTGATTACCGATCACTGATTATACTCTCTTATTTTCTCATTTGACCTCTCAATCACACATTGAGACTAGCTCACTTTTGTGCATCGGGAAGGTAAAAATTATTAAATATCTTCCTTCACAAGTGATTTAAACAAAATCCACAGAAGACATATTTAAATGGCCTTTAAACATTTGAATAATGTTTAACCTCAACTGAAAAATAAAAATAAAGATATCATGTCTGTAATTTACTAAGCTGTCAGTCTGACAGTACTGGAAAGAATAATATCTTATTATGGCAAAAGAATTGTAAAGCAAGCCCTGTTTTATGTGAGAGTATATATGGGTACAACTATTTTGACCAGTAACGGTTGTGCAAAGGTAATCATATAACCACATTCTGATGTTCATTGAAGGGATATTTGAAGTTTCCAGTGTAAGTTGTTATGGTGTCCATAGTTAGAGTGATTAAGTAAATTACAGTGTATACATTGGAACACTGGGTAGCTACTAAATAGAATATGGTAATTCTGTATTTCCTGTAGAGATTTTCACATACATTACGTTAAAAAATAAATTGTAGGGTAGTATGCAATATGATTTTGCTTTTATAAACATATGCTAGTTAATGCTATTAACATGTATAGGAAAAATCTAGAAGGAAACACAGAAATGTTGAAAATGGCTAAATCTGGGGAAAAAGATTGGTGGGATAGTTTTATACTTGTTTGTTTTTTGTATTCCCTTGGCAGTAAATTCTGTTGTCTTTATACTTTTAAAAAGATATAAATATGAAAAATATAACTTGCTCAAGATCAATACAACTGGTAAGTGGCAGTGCTGGCACTTGGAATTATCAGACTTAAAGGAAGAAATTTTTTAGAGAGATATTTACCAATTTGATAAGAATTTTAACTGATTTACACTAGAAAAACATTTAGTTTTTATTTTTAGAATTTACATACAGTAAAATTCCCTTTTTGTAGTGTACAGTCCTTAGAAATTTTTTAAAATTTTTATTGAAGAATAGTATACTTAAGAGAAGTTACATATATGTATTAACTATTCCGCTGAATGAATTTATACACAGTGCTTGATAACTAGTACCCAGCTCAAGAAACAGAACATTGCTTGTGTCTGTGAAGTCTCCCTAGTGACTTTTTCAACCTCCACTGTCCTGACTTCTAACATCAGGGATTAATTTTGCCTGATTTTGAACTTTATATAAATGGAATCATACATATATGTTCTTTTTTTTTTTTTTAAAGATTTTATTTATTTATTTGACAGAGACACAGCGAGAGAGGGAACACAAGCAGGGGGAGTGAGAGAGGGAGAAGCAGGCTTCCTGCTGAGCAGGGAGCCCGATGCGGGGCTCCATCCCAGGACCCTGGGATCATGACCTGAGCCGAAGGCAGACGCTTAACAACTGAGCCACCCAGGCGCCCCATACATATATGTTCTTGTTTGACTTCTGTATTGGTCAGTATTATGTTTGAATTTATCCATATAGTTTGTGTTGTATCATTCATTCTCATAGATTAGAGGCTAGAATTTCTCGAACTCCGTTCTCTTGACATTTTGGATGGCATAATTCTTTGTTAAGGACCTCTCCTGTGCATTGAAGGATGTTTACCAGCATCCTTGATCTCTAACCCACTAGATGCCAGTAGCACTCCCCATTTGTGGCAACCTAAAATGTTTCCAGATGTGTCGCCAAGTATCGTGGGGGGTGGTGAGGAGGGGGGGGCAAAAATCATCCCTGGTTGAGAACTACTGCAGTACAGTATTCTGTTTTGTGAAAATACTACAGTTTATTACCCAGGCTATTGTGTTGATGGATATTTGGATAATTTCCAGGTTGAGATTGTAATGAGTAACATTGCCTTGAACAATTTCATACAGGTTTTTTGAGGAAAATACGACCATATTTCATATGAGTATGTACCTTAGATTGAATTTATAGGTCGTAAGATATGTATATGTCCAGCTTTTTTAGATTTTGCCACATTATTTTTCAAAGTGGTTGTGCCACTTTTCATTCCACCATTCATGTGTGAGAATTCCATTTGCCCCACATTCTAGCGAGGCTTGAATTTGAACTATGCATTTTTGAAACTTAGGGTGTACCCACTGGTTGTCACAGTAAATGGCCCACAGAAGATGCCAGTTGCTGAAGGAATAAGTCATGAATTCTGGCCTTCTGCTTTAATGTCCTCTGACTTACCACTCAGGTCTGGCAATTGAAAAGCAGTTAGTTACCCATCCTGGGTTACTCTTTCCTATGTCAAGATCTCTCTCCCCACCACAAGCAGCAGCTTGTGGGCTCTATAGCTGGGGCCATGTTTTCACTTTGTTGTTGAGTTTCATGTACTGACAAAACTATCAAAGCCAAATGTCAGTAACTGTGATTTGAAAGGTTAACTGAAATTGTATTTAAGCTTTGTCATTTAAACAAGACTTGCCAGTCAAATGAGAATCTGGTTTTTCCTTTTATGCTGTTGTTATAATTTTACAGAGGGATGGAACATTTTTTTAAATAATACATTTAATTGTTCTGTGTGTTCTGCATACTCTGTAAATGTTGAAGGCAGACACTGTGCACTTCCTGGTTTTTTAAAGCACATATCATTACCACTGTAGCATCATCATCATCGTCACCATCATTATCACCATCGTGCTGCTTATGTATGAAGTTTCATATACATGTATTTATGTGTATAATTTACTGAGGTGAAATTCATACAAAATTAATCATTTTAAAGTGAACAATTCAATGGCATTTAGTATATTCATAGGGTTGTGCAACCACCACTGTTATCTATTTATAACTAGTTCTAAAACCCTTCCGTGAGTCCAGAGTAAACCTCTTATCCTGTAAGCAGTTTCTCCTTCCTTTCCCCCCTCAATCCCTGGCAACCTCCAATCTGTATTTGGTCTCTATGGATTTATCTCTTTTGGGTATTTCATATAAATAGAACATATAATATATGACATTTAATGTCTGGCTTCTTTCACTTAGGATAATGTTTCCAAGGTTCATCCATGTTGTATGTTTCTGTATTCCATCCCTTTTATGGCTGAATAATATTTTATTATATTTATATGTCATGATTTGTTCATTCATTCATTGTTGGACTGTTCTACTTATTGACCACAGTAAATATATTTTGCTGCTGAAAACATGCATATACATGTACTTATTTGCATTCCTAACACATGACTAGATTATTACAGCCGCCTCCACTGATACTGAACAATTTCAATGCCTCTAGAATTCCCTCATGCTACCCCTCTGCAGTCAGACCCTTTCCTTCCCCTTAACTGTTGGCAACCACTTGTCACTTCTCTGGCTTTATAGCAGTGAGACATTTAAGCAGTTTCTCAACTATGTAGTTTGGCTTTTTAAAGTATAGAATAGATTTTTCATGAGTTAAATTTTTAGAATTAGAGAAAGTGTTTTAGAAGCCAGGGACTAGCAATATTTTATATGTATTTGTTAAATTCAGTTTCTCCAGCTTGCTAATTATGATAAGAACTAAATTAAAATTACTAGTAAATAATTCTGTATTTACTACACAGCACAGATAACTGTCAAAAATATTATTTTGCAGTATTTTATAAATTGAACATGCAATTATTAGATAGATTTTTTTAAATAAAAATTTCACTGTTTTGTCTACAAAAGATGTGTTGGGATTTTACATTTTCTTCCTGCCAAAATCTTCAGTGAATTTTATACTGATATGTTTACATGTTAATTTTAAAAGCTCAGAAGAAAGATTATTCAGCTTCTGAAAACATAGCATGCACAATAAAATAACTGTTTGCCAGGGGGAAAAAAAGCCCTGTTGTCTTCTAGTACCAGTTGGTATTACGTAGGTTTGTGTGGTGTCTCATATCTTATTTATAGTAGTTTGAAACTAGAAACTAGATACTAAACAGTGATGTTTCACTGTAGCTTAACTATGCATTAGAGTCTTTCTTTGATCATATATATTGTTTTTTATTTGTGTGTATACTTCTCTGAAACCCAGAATCTGGAAACTGGCAACTTGCTTGAGTTCAGTTCATTTCTATATAAAGACAAATAATATATAACATGTCTAAATGCATTCATTTGTTTAGATTATAAAAGCTTTATAATATTAATAAGTTGATAAGTTATAAGTTAATTGGAGGTACTTAATGATTATCTCTAGTTACTGAGAGAGAGCATGAAGAAACATTTATTAATATTGTTTGTTGGGTTGTAGAAACTTCCCAGACTCCTTCTATCAAGAAAAGAGCTTTTGTTGGGAGGAATTTCAGATCTGATGACTATGTTTCTTAAAATATTTCAGATATATCCTAAATATTCTAGGGCTCTAAGAAGTTGCCAGTGTTTAAAAATCATATTACTAGATAATTTTAATTGTGTGTTTATTTTTTTCTTGATATTGTTGTCTAACCTGCTTACCTCCAACATACAGAGCTGTGCTTTGGGATGGCTTTGTTTTATAGTGGGAGTGACCTTTAGTAGTTGGCTTGATTACTCCTTCATAATAACAGAGAGCCTTTGTAAATGAATTTTCCAAAATCTCACAGAACATAATGGAAAAGTATGAAATGAAAAAAAAATACACCAGTTTTGTGGCTTCCCAGTGTTGATTTTAGGATGTGAGGGTGATGTGGTTGTGACATCTATCACCACACTGATCACCAGATTTGATTTGGCTGATCTGGCTGGCTAGGTGGTGTCCCCTTCCTCCTTCAAGTCTGCTCCATGTGTGTCCCTACTGAAGCTGCATGGTTGGTTGAAGAGAATGACCTTCCTGGTTAGAAGAGGATTGTTCTTTGGTCAAGAGTATGTAGGTAGTTTCTCTCCCCTGCTAGAACCTCCAAATAAGCTCTTAAAAATTAATCTTAAAGTTAGAGCTCTTAAAACTCCATCATGCACAGGGTGCCCGGGTGGCTCAGTTGGTTAAGATCCGACTCTTGATTTTGGTTCAGGTGATAATCTCAGGGTTGTGAGATCAAGCCCCAAGTGGGGCTCCGCACTGGGGTGTGGAGCCTGCTTGAGATTCTCTTTCTCCCTCTGCCCTGCCCTCCCTTGCGTGTACATGTGCACTGGATCGCTCTCCAAAAAAAAAAATCTATCACCCATGACTATCTGTTACTTTTTAGTGGTAACTTAAGATGCCATATCTGATTCATTGCCTTTAAACTGTTTAGAAAATAAAGGCTATGTGACTGTTTTAAAAATGCAAAGGATTTAAAATACTGGCTTCAAACATACATTGGTTCATTCATTTAGTAACTACATTGTGGGTTTTGTCGTTGTTGTTGCTTTCATGCTGCATACTTGCTGGGCCTTTGGAAGAGTCACATCCTGTGAGGCAGCCTGAGCCTTTTGTAGCTTAAAGCTTAGAGACATCTTCTCAGAAAAGTGTTTATGAACACTTAAAATTCATAGGATTATAAAGGAACCTAATTACCTTGAAATAGTTGTCAGGATGCTAAATTTGCACAATGGTAGTGTGTAAAATGTATTAACTCATTAAATATTAAGAGTTAGCAGTGGATCTGAGAAATATTATGATTTTGAAGTAATGAACGTAAGCTTTTTTTCTAGATTTTTTGTATCAACTATATAGTCTGATGAAACTATGATTTCTAACAGTTGTCAAAGTTACAGGAATTGCTACTACTACTGAAGTTGGTTGCCTATATTTTAACTGAAGGAAATGCTAAATTGTGGTAAGAGGTTGGTGAAAGTGAATATATCATTTTTTTTCCCTACCCAAGTTTGTTTTCCACACTGAACCATAGACCCCCTGTTGGTCTGTAGACTTGAACGTAAGTAAGCTCTTTTAGGAGCTGTGAGACTGGCATTTAAATAGTTGGTTATAGTTGAAGTCTGAGCAGAGATTTCATCTCTTTCATCTTTGTGTTTTCATAATTCCACAATGCCTGGGAAACATTAAGCAGATGAGAGTCATTTATGTTATTGCTTTTATTAGTAGTTTGTTTTTGTTGCTATGTTGTATTCCATTGTGTGTGTGAAGGTTCTTAAAAATACATATATCTGGGCTCCAAACCCTGAATTCAGAAAGATAATCAGGAAATGGTAGTGTGTTGGAAACTGAATATGATGAGGGTGTCACTGAATAGAGTGCAAAGTTGTGACAGTGTCATTTGTTGTGCACAGGTTGATTGAGGCATTAAAAAACTGTGTTAGGTAACTTTTTCAAGTTCGGTTGAGAAGGGAGGGAGATGTACCAGGAACCTGGAGGTTTTTAGAGATAAATGTGTGGAAGAAACAAATGGGAGTTCCAAGAAATGGGAGTTACAAGAAATGGGCAAGACTGAACAAGAAACCAGAAGGGATGAGATCAACTTCATAGATTTGGAGTTGGAGAGGAGCACCTTTCCCTTTAAGGTAAAATGGGGGTGTGTGTGTGATAGGATTCGGCTCTCTAACAGGTAAATCTAAGGATGTTGGGGGAATGGTTATCTTAAATTTGTGAGCATTGATGTGAAAGGAAATGAGTCATTGATGGTTTTGTAGTAGTGGGATGGCCTGATGAAGCGTTATATTCCTAGAAGGTGAGTCTGGAATGAGTTGGAATAGGAGAGCCTTAAGTTGAAAAGATGGCTATATTTACTTAGGATGATTTGAGGGCTTTGGACTTTGGGATTGTCATGAGAAATGGAAGTGATAGATACTAGAGATATATTTGTATTTTTGTGGTTCAGAGGTTATTTTGGGAATTGTTAGCCATTTAAAGTATTAGCTAAAAAAAATACATTAAAAAGATTGAATAACCTAATGGAACTAGTGTTAATGAGATGATGTTTAATTTTCCAAGTTTTTGCTTTTATTGGATGTGCCTGTAGAATTACTACTGTGATTCTGAATTAATTTATTTTTGGTTCTTATTTGTGAAGTTTTCTCTGAATAACGTATAACAGACTCCTCTAAAACCTATTTCTGCATTTTAGACAATATCACAATTTTCAGGTATTTATTTAGGCTGATAGTGAAAGAAGAAACCTTATAATTTTTCCTTTTTGGGAATTCAGAATACTCTAATATGATGAATCAGCGATGTTTACTTTCCTTCA
Source organism: Zalophus californianus (assembly GCF_009762305.2). NCBI lineage: Eukaryota > Metazoa > Chordata > Mammalia > Carnivora > Otariidae > Zalophus > Zalophus californianus. The sequence continues at coordinate 25,336,607 of NC_045599.1, read as the reverse complement.
GATAACTACTTGATTCTCATAATTCCAGAAGCATTTTGTGAATTCAGAGATAATTTTCAAAACAGTGGCCTTCAGATTGATTATTAAATGTATAAAATACTAGGAGGCTGGTTGTACAGAACTTCTTTTTCTTCTGTAACTTAAAAGTTAAACTTACTGGCGAGGCACTAGCTAAAAAAGTGACATTTGTAATCTGTCTGCATATTTTGTTCAGTTTTTCGTATCCTGAAGAATGCTGAGATTATTTTCACCTTAAATATAGATCAATATATTAATGTGGAGTGCATTTCAGTAAGAAAAGAAATATTTTACTCTAGAAGCTGTCAGTTCTTTGCTGCTGATTTTCAAAATTATATCTCTCTTCCTGACTTTTCAGCAGACACATGTTAACTTCCTTTGGTACATCTTCTTTTTGACATTCCTCCAGTGCCTTAGGATAATTATAAAATCAAATAGTTTAGGCTTCTTATTTCTACTCTAAGTATTTTGAGGAATAGTTTGCTTTGTCCTAGTACCATATTTAATTACTTACTAAATTTTTTTTTTATTTTGGCTTTTTTAAATCCTTTTAGCACCATTGCCATTTTCATCATCCTAGGCCCAGTATTGGTTGGTTCATCCTGGGCCCAGTATTGGCTCAGGTTGGTTCTCTCTGTTACATTTTTAATAGCACCTAAATTGTGTTATTCCTTTGCTAAAGAATGTGTGATATTCTTGGGTTTTGTGTTTTGTGTTTTTTTGTTTTTGTTTGTTTTTTTTGCTCATATCTGAAAGCTTTAGAATTCTTATGAGAATTTTAGTGGGTGAATTTTACCTTTTTTTCTGAATCATATACAACCCTTGGATTTAGTAAGCCTGTGGACCTGCTGCTTATATTTTAGGGGGTGAGTTTTACCTTTATTTTCTGAATCAGATACAACTCTTGGGTTTAGTAAGCCTGTGAACCTGCTGCTTATATTTTACTCTCATTATTTTTATTTTTTTAAGATTTTACTTATTTATTTGAGAGCAAGAATGAGAGAGAGCACATGAGAGGGGGGAGGGTCAGAGGGAGAAGCAGACTCCCTGCTGAGCAGGCAGCCTGATGCGGGACTTGATCCTGGGACCCCAGGATCATGACCTGAGTCGAAGGTAGTCGCTTAACCAACTGAGCCACCCAGGCGCCCTACTTTACTCTCATTGTGTAAGTTCTGGTTAATGCCGTGCCTGTCTCCTCATATCACAATGCCTCTCAAGTATATGAATTTCTTTTTTTCTTTTTTTAAGATTTTTTATTTTTAAGAGAGAGGGAGATCTCGAGCAGGGAGGATGGGGGAGGGAGAAGCAGACTACCTGCTGACTGGGGAACCCGACGTGGAGCTTGATCCCAGGACCCTGGGATCATGACCTGAGACAAAGCAGATGCTTAACCAACTGAGCCAGCAGGTACCCCTCAAGTATATGAATTTCTAAAGAATTTAGAATATATCTTATATTGGAAACTCCATCATGTGAATGATTAATATTTTGGTACATACCCTGTCTTCTTAATTAGATTATAGGCCCTTCCAGGGCTGAGATGTTTGTTTCTACCTCTACAAAAGCATTTTATTTCACTTTTATTTATAATAATATTAATATATTTGCAGGGTTAGTATTTCTGTAACATAGAATAAATATGTATATTTTTCTATCTTATGCTTAGTGTTGTGCCTAGTATAAAACAGGTCTCTAATGTAGGTGTTTTCAGTGAGTAAAATGTAGATTAGCAGTTAATAATGGCTTCCTTTTATTGTATATTTACAGTATCTCAGGAATTGTGCCAAATGCTTTATACTAAAGTAAGCTCCTCTAAATCATTACAGTTGTATGAAATAAGTATTGTTATTTACATTGATAATTGTAATATTCACCAGTACAGCAATAAATAAATTACAGAACTGGGATTTTGTACTTTGTTCTCTTCTTTTAAAATCACTTAATGACTCTGCTGTACTCCTTCCCATAAAGTGTATTTGAATTTATGTGGTTAGGATTTTTAAGTTTATATTAAACATCCTAAGACTGTCATTTTTAATGCATGGTTATGAATATGAAGCTTACTCTGTAAATTTATGCTCCTCAAATATAACGTAGTTGTACGTCCTATGCATTGCACTGTTATTAAAAAGTCTGGTTTGGGGGCGCCTGGCTGGCTCAGTCGGTTAAGTGTCTGCCTCTGGCTCATGGCATGATCCCACGGTTCTGGGATGCAGTCAGACGTCTGGCTCCCTACTCTGCTGGGAGGCTGCTTCTCCCGCTCCCTCTGCCTGCCACTCTGCCTGCCACTCCCCCTGCTTGTGCTCTTTTGCTCTCTAAAAGGAAAAAAGTCTGGTTTGACAAAAGTCAGAGGACAATGTATACCAATGATAAATTCTAAGTTGAAGGTGGTCTTCTATGGATTTTGACCTTGGAAAGGGAAAACAGTTTGCCTAAGAGTGAGACTGAAACCCATACTGGTGTAGCTATGTATCAGGTTACAAGCTAAACTTTGTAACAGGGACTGCAGGATACAGTAAAATAAGATAAAACTTTTTCTGTCTTACATTAAAAAAAAAAGTTGGTAGGAGTTCTTGGCAGGTAAACAGTGTAGTTGCATGAGATCTTCTAGTGTTCCAAACTGGTAGGTCAGCTAGGACAGCTTTGCCATCTTTAACATGTAGCTTCCCTTCCTGAGTCCAAAGAGACTATGCTAGTTATTGCTATTTCCTAGCTATCAGGAAAGGGGTAAGGAGAGAAGGAAAAGCATTTTGTATTTCAGGGGATGACCTAGAAACTGCACATACCAGTTCCTGTTACAGTTCATTAACTTGAATATAGTAGTATGACCACACTTACAGATGCGAGGGAAACTGGGAAATAAGTCTCTAGCTAGGTAGCCATGTACCCTAGAAAACTCTGGTAGTTTTGTTATTAAAAGGAAGGAAGAAAGCAAACTCCAGGGAACAGTTGGTAGTCTTAGTTTAGTTTTCAATTTGAATGGCTGTAGAGATTTTGGGATATAATGATAAATTCCTAATGGTGTCTGATAAAAGTGATAGTACTAAATGTGGAACATTTACTACATAATGAGTAAGAGATAAATCTTAAGTTGAGATAAATCTTTAGGATCTTTAGTTGAGAAAGCAAATTTATGGTGGGGAATCTGGTGGGGATGGGGATTCAGGATTGGGAATTATCCAAGATAAAAGGTATGGAATCTGGGAAAATGTAGGTAGTGGTAAAGAGAACATTTGAGTGCCCGGCTACAGACAGTCTAGCTCAGCCACAAGGCACGTGCACTCGAACTAGTTGAGGGCTTGTATAACTAGAGGGATAAGGTAGGGTGAAAACGTTTATTGCATACCTGACCAGAAAGATTTTTTTGATTTTGTTTTAAATGATACTGGGTAAAGTAGGACTATTTTGTTTTTGTACTGCAAGCTTTATCCCCTTTCTAGGCAGATAGACATACTACTTATTCTTTGAATACATTTTATTTATTGTGTTGGGGTGACACAAGACCACCCCCAGGTTTGGTGATTTACTGGAAGAACTCACAGAAGTTAGCATATGGTCATACTCAGAACTCAAATTTATTACAGTGGAAAGATACAAAATTTGTAAAATCAGAAAAGGAAAAGGCCCATGGAACAAGGTCCAGAGGAAACCACGTGCAGACTTGCAAGTGCTCTTTTCCAGTGGTGTCACATAGGATGTGTTTAAATCTTCCAGCCATTGTATACTATTACTGGGGATGGTCAGGTAGTGCCCAAGGTTTTTATTCAGGACGGGGCATGGAGGTACCTCTGACTAGCATGGACCAAAATGCAGACTCCCAGAAGACAAGCAGGTATTCAGCGTAAACCACATTGTACAGGTTAGTTATAGTAAGCTTCACTTACCAGTGAGAGGACGTTTCATATCAGTGTAGGGAACTGTTTACCAGTCAAGTTCACAGATGCCAGCCTAGGCTAAGGTTGTGCGCATGCCTTCCTAAGTAGATAGCAGTCTTAGGCCTGCCATATTAACTTTTTTTCTACACACTGTTCTCTGGCTTTATTCATGCTAGTTTTCTTGATTTCTTGTAGAATGAATGCCTTGTCCCCAAGTAGACAGAGTCAAAAGTAATAGTTTGTAGATTGATTGTTTTCATGTGTCTTATTTTATTTGCTTTTTCCAACAACTCTATGATTGTGGTTGGTAGAGGAGAGAAATTTTATTCGCCATTTTGTGGATGAGCAGATAGAGATTTCTGGAATTTAAATGGTGTCCAGACATCCTGAAGTCCATTGGAGGCCAGGTTCTATGAGTTACAAATCTTTTAAATACTCTTTTTAAAAGATTTACACATTAAAATTGGATCAGCACTAAGAAAGAAAATTAAAGGAAAAAGGGGGATATATATATATATATATATATATATATAAAAAGTTAAATATTCTCATAGCTTCCCATAAAATTTCTCTATTATTTATGACTTTGACCCCTTCCTTCCCATGTGATCTTGGGAGGAAAAGAGAATATAGCCTGTTTATATTAGGTTTACAATGACTATTTTCCTTTTTTGAGGATAAAAAGTTGGGGGGAATAGTGAATGCATTACCCCCTGAAATAACTATGAAATAACTATGAACAAGTAGGCACTAGAAAGGATGTTTTTATTTCATTCTCATAAAAAAAGCCACTAAAATCCTATGTAGTGTTTTGTTACTATTAAACTGATCTCAAGAAGTGTCATCAGAGTTCCTGCAAAAACTAGTTTTGACTTCCTAACAAGCTACTAAATGTCATCCATAATGCTAGACACTGGAATAGACCTGTGTGGGAGAGAAGTATGGTCCCATCCTCACACGGCTTATGGTCCAATAGAAATGGAGACAGTAAACAGGTAATTACAACAGTAGTCTGTTAAGCACCAGGATAGGGGATCTTCAGTGGTAGTTTAGGGCATTTTACTGGGGGGACGAGAGAGAAATATACTATGGAGATTTTCCCTCTTTGGCTACATTGTGGAGAGTAAATTGGAGGGGAGCAGAAGGAGAGGTTGGGAGACTAATTTAAGTGGTTAAATATGGTAGCCCACACTAGGATGATGGCAGTCATGCTGGTGGTCTGACATAAAACATTTTGGGGGTATAATAAATCGGACTTGGTGACTTCTAGATTTTTGGTTTAAGCATCTGGGTGAAAATACTTTAGTAGGTTGACATTAGAGAAATAAACTTAGTTGATTCACCTACTGGCTTTCCTTTTTTGGAACACTTCCTTTTTTCCTCCATTTTTTTCTTAACTTTGTAGCACTTTTCTGGTTTCTGAGCTAGTGGCTATCAAGCTTTTCTCTGGCTAGTTCTTCAGTGGAAAAACAGATCATGTCCTGCTGTAAGATTATGATGCTCATGAAGGTATTTTGTATTCCTTGGGCTCTGAGGGGGGATCCAGAACCTGGGGAGTCAAAGAAGTGCTTATTGAAATGAATGTGAAGTTTTGGTACAAAACTAGAGGTAAGGAATGTAATTGGAAAGTAACTGTCGCCCTTCCTTTCTCCAGTTCCTAGTTTTATTTCCTAGGGGTCACTTCTTAGAACATTTGTGTATCTTTGTATTAAGTTTCTTATTTATCTTACTTTATCTTATTTTACTTTGATGTACATATGAGAATATTATGGTATTCACTTTGATGGTGTACATACTGTTTTGAACCTTGTTTTTCTTCATGTAGTAATTACCAATGGAGATCTTTGTATACAGCTCTGTCTTCTTGTTTTCTCCCCTTTAATACATTTAATGCTGAAGTAAACAGATTATATGTGATTATAATAAACCCAGATTTGCATCAGAGGACTATCATAAGTGAGGTCTGAAAGCTTAGATCGACCTTGTGAAATCATTCAATTTACTTTTGTGTCTGTATGCAGGCTTTCTAACCTAAACAATCAAAGATGGGTTATTTATTTTTTATTAGAATTTTTTTTCATTTGAGTAGTTGACACAGTGTTGTATTAGTTTCAGGTGTATAACACAGTGATTTGACATCTTTTTTTTTTTTTTTTTTTTTTTTAAGTAGGCTCCACGCCCAGCATGGAGCTCGATGCAGGGCTTGAACTCATGACCTTGAGATCAAGATCTAAGCTAAGATCGAGAGTCAGATGCTTAACTGACTGAGCCACACAGGAACCCCTCAGTATCTTTATACGTCATGCTGTGCTTTAGGTTCCCAACAAAATTGAGCAGAAGGTATAGAGATTACCCATATACCCATGCCCCCACAGATGAAAGATTTTAGAAGTTTCTGCCTAATGAATTGTGGAGAAATTGCTAGTGTGGCAGATATTTATATATCTCAACAAGTACCAGGATTATTAGAATTAATTATTAAGTATGACAGTTAAAGAAAAGTTACAGTTTTTAAAACTGGGACAAGAAGGCAATGTACTTGTAAGAGACAGGTAATTCTAGCCGCATGTCAGTAATTCACCAAATGTTTATTGAACTCTAGATATGTGTGACACGCTGTTCTAAGTGTTAGAGATAAAACACAGTGCCTATACTAATCATAGAGATAGTCCTATCTTACAGATGAGGAATCTGGGGACTAGAGAAGTTAAGGCATTTTTCTTAGATCCCATTCAGTCTGTATGTAGCAGAGTTGAGATTTAAATCTAAGTTAGGCTGATTCAGAGCCTATTCTTTTGTTTCTCTCATGTTGGGTGTGGGGAATGATTCTTGGTCTTAGCATATTGTCCATTAGGTTGTGGATTAATAGTCCATTGTATTAAGGCATTTCTGTTACTGCAGTAGTCATATCAGCATAATACACAGATGCACTCTTAGCTTTTCCTGGAAGAACATGCTGATATGTGTTAAAATACAAACCCAGTGAAAGACTGGGTTTTTAAAGCAATCTGAAAGGTCTCTGTTTCAGAACCAACCAAGTAATGTGACGTGGTAGTTTTATTGAAGTATATAAATAAATATATTTTTATTTTTATATTTTAAATTAATGTATTTATATAATATAAATATAAACTTTATAAGTTCAAAGGTTGTATTTTGTTCTAGACTTGTCTTTGTGAGTTCAATAGAGTTCAGATTAGTGAGCCGGTTTACTTATGACCGCTGTGGGTCCTGTGATCATCAGGGCTTGCTTTTCCAGTTGCTTGTCATCTGGGTAGAATACAAGCTTGCTGTGGCTTCCAAGAATGTGTGTGTGTACTTGTCTGAAATGGCAGAGTTGGGACACCACGAAGTTGAGAAAGGAGCTCTTCTGTTTTCTTGCTTATTAGATGAGCCTAAGTTCCTTATAGATGGGAATTGTTGAATTGCTGGAATGTAGCCATGGTTGCCTCTGTGCAGACCAGCCATCGTTGAGTTAAAGTGCCCTTAAAAAAAAAAATTGGCATTCCTAGTCTGCAGCAGCTGCCAGGGCAGCACTTAGTTTACACAATACTTAGGTTGATTTTCTTTAATCATGTATTTATAGTAGAAGAGATAACGGAATTGAAATGTAGTCATAATTTGCTTCTTTAAAAATTCCAGAGTCTTCAGTGAAACAAAAGAATAGGATTCTACTTGTGAAATGGTAGGACTGAATAGACAGAGCCTTTTGCAAAAATAGATTTTGTCATGGACAGTAATTTCCCAAAAGCTCTTAGTCTCCCATGGTTCCATTGCTAGAATTAAGCCTTTTTCATTGCAGCATGTAGAAGCTTTTATTTGAGTTAAATTCAGACTTCTTCGTATTGTCACCTGACAGTCTCGTGGTTTCAGATGAATATGGTTCATTGCTATTATTAACCTGAGTTGGCAGTTGTGCGTAATTGGAGTTTTTAGGGATTTTGAAAAGTGGAACTGCATAAGAGAAATTAGAGATGCCACTAATGTACATTTTAACTCAAGATGTTATTTTCACATGTTGTTAACATCAGAATCAGCCCAAATCTACTTATAAAGTTGGTGATAAGTTTGCTTTACAATATCTGAAGCAAAAATTTATATGGTGAGATTTTTAGATTATACTTATTTTATGAAAAGCAGTTTAAAATTGTGAAATTATGATAAGTTTAATTAGATGGACTTGAGAATGTTTTAAGCAGGTGGTGATCATTATTTTAAACATGGAATTTGTAAATACTCTGTATTAGTCATTGGTATATATATATGTGTCTTGTTTCTGTCATTCACTGCTCTTCTGTCTTGTGTTTACATAGGAACACTTTCTATAGATATTTGGAAAGCAGTGGGCTTTTGTGTTTGTATCACATATGCATATTTATAAGTAAAATTTAAATTAAAAACCTGACATTGTTTTAGTTTGTTGATCATAATCTCATTATTGTTATAGTTAGTGTTATTCTTTAATTTTAATGACAAGGGCCTGAATTTTTCTGGTCATGTTTTTGCTACTCTGTGAACATCTTAACTATGTGTCCCAATAAGTCATTTATGACTTGAATTAAATAATCTTGAATTAGCAGTGAATTTAGACTAAGGTACATTGTTTTTATATTTTAAATAAATCCTACTGTGGAGTTTAAAAAATATTTTTTTTTGATCATGTAACCCAGCTGAACAACTTGGATACTGGCCCTTTGAATGGTTTTAATTCATTTTAACATTCTTCTAGGGTTCCACTGCAGTTTCTTAAGTTCTTAGGTATATAGAATTAATGTCAGCAAGTTAAAAACCACATAGGTCAGGTATATTTCAATTATGTGTATGTGATGCTGAAAAATACAGCAACTATGATAGTAGATGTGATATGTGGTATCCTCTCATGGTATATACTCTTGCTGAGGTTCCATTTCAGGAATTCATGTGGTAGATTATTAATTTCTTTGAAATACTTTTTGTAAAGTTTTAATTTGGTGCATATGACTTTATACATGTTAGGTTAGGGGATAAATATAAATGGATTTGGGGATCTTTAATGTCTGTAACAGTTTATATTTTTACTTTATTTTTTTTATATGAAAAATCTAGTTTGATTAAATGATGGTAATAATCCTACAGCCAAGTAGTTGATTATACTTGTCATTAAAATGTAAATTACAGTCATTAAGATTTCATTAGTATTCTGGGTATAATTGAATTCAGTATGACTATAGATATACAGACTAAAGGTTTCTAGTGTTATTATAATATTTAGTTTATTAAGATGTAGTTGGAGAAAAATAATTGGATATAAACAGCTTATGTAAAAAATCAAGACTTTTCGGATAGGAAAAGACCTAAACTGGTAACTCATTTTTTTGGAACTGAGATTAACAAAAAAATCATGGGATTATTTTTCGGTCAGGTTAGAGAATTTTAATTCCTTAGAGAAATTATTAGAAACATATAGCTTCCTGGGTGAAGTGGGTGATGGGCATTAAGGAGTGCACTTGTGATGAGCCTTGGGTAATATATGGAATTGTTGAATTACTCTATTGTACACCTGAAAGTAATATAACACTGTATGTTAAGTATATTGGAATTAAAAAAAAGGAAACATATAAGCTTCCTGAGTTAAAATGGTACTTCATACACTCACTTGGTCAGGAAATTAAAGTTCCATTATATTCATTATCTCTCGCAGCTTCTCCTTATAGTAGTAAGATACTACTACTGAAACATGAAACATGAAAAACCAAAACAAAATATAAACTAAATTATTAAAAGGTTGTCAATCTGGGAGGAATTTTCACTATTTACAAAATCAGTTTGGATTCTTTCGAAAAACAAAATTGGTACAATAACGGCGCCCTGTCACTGATGATCCTGCTTGCTAAAGAAAATTTATTTTAAGCAATTCTTTAATGTGTGACTCCTAGCAGAAATGCAGTGATACTCTGAATAGTGATCTATATTTTATCTTAATTATATTCCATATTTTAAAAACTTAGTACAGTGTAATTTTCACATGTATTTTATGGTTCCCATAATGTTCTGTATATGATTTATCTAATTTTGTATATATCCTTAACGTTAGGTCTTTGAACCCCTGAGTTGTAGTAGAGTTACTGAATTAGGTCCATCTAATTGTGTATATATTCTTACTTTAGGTCTTTCAACCCCTGAGTTGTGGTAGTGTTATTGAATTAGGTCCTTGACTTTATAAAAACATATAAACTGAGTAAATGATGAATATATAGTTCTGTTTTTCCTAAATATAGATGTTCTTTTGATTAATACTGTATTGAATTCATAGCCTTCAGTCATATTTTCTATTATTGGATACCAAATTTTTTTAAATATTGAAAAGGTGTCCTTTTATTAGAAATTATTGGGAATTGCTGATATAGCCCATATGTTCACCATTATTATTTTTTTAAATGCACAGTAAATATATGAAAAGGAAATTAAGATGTTCTCTTGTCTGATACATTTGGGATTTCCAGACTAATAGAAGAAGTTAATTGAAGTGAGGAATTTTAAAAATTGTATATGTTGTAACATTTTATTTTTAACTTAAGACCTAAATATGCATTCAGTTGCCAGTTCTTTCCTGGTCACTGTGTTTTAAAGGGAATGGTGAATGTTATGTCATTCAACATTGACTAGTTAGCAGCAGATTTCTTTAAAGCACGGTCTGTCTACAGGTTTTTAAAATACTCAGATCACTTTCCGCATGTACAGAATATATTTCTCCAATTGAATATGGTGCTTTTGGCTGTTATGCTTTGGGGTTCTGATGGTGACCACTTCTTGGCATGTTGTTATGTTGAGAAAGCTTTCTATTTATCTCTTGTAGCCTAATGTAGCGTTCTTCTCTCTCTCCTGCCTTTCCTTCATTCATTCTTCACTTTCTTCTACAATAATTCTTTTTTTTTTTTTTTTAACCGAACTCAGAGTGTTTTCTGGTACTGGGGACATTTTGCATGAATAGGTTTTGAAACTTGGCTGCCCCCCTCTCCATTTCTTGCAGGAGCATAAGATTTTTATTGTTTCTCAGGGTTAGTTTGCATCACCTTGCATGCTTCCATTTCAGTGAGACAACATTGATGGATAAGGCTCAAGAAAAAACAACTAACATAGTAGCAGGTACATAGTAGACATTGCAAATAATTATTGAATAAATAAACTTAAAATCTTCATATTTGGTAAGTATACTCTACAGTAAGAGATTATCTCAGGCCCTTTGATGCTAAGAAGTGAAAATGTCTAGATGATCAATTGAAAGTAGGAGTAGAGGAAGAGAAGAGACTTGTTGGTATTTATCTACAAGTTCATGAAATTCAATTGTCAAGGCAAAAGAATTGGTCAATTAGAAAAAGAAAAGGTGAATTATTTAGGTATTACATTTAAGTGTGACAATCATTAAATGTGTTGAGATAAAAACTAACATTTAGCCTGGTGCCTCTCAACCTTTTTTTTTTTTTTTTTTTTTACATTTTCATACCCCTAAGGAGCCTTTTTTAGACATCTTTTTCCTTAATTGCCACCCCACCCAATGAAATTTTAATACCATAGATATACTTGTTATTTCCTTATGGCCACACCCATTGTAATATCTAATATTGTTTTGTCTCCTTCCCCGTCACCCTCTTTGGAAGCCATCTTGCTGTCAAGAATGCATGATTTAGCCCTAATTTAAAAGCCCGTAATGCGTTACAGGAATTAACATGGTCTTCTGAGCTGCAATGTCAGTGAGTTAAGGGAAGTGTCTTTCCTAGTATGTTTATTTTCTATTAGCATTCTTTAAAGGTGTCATAAAAAACATGCAGAGCAGATAAGCTGACATAAACTATAACATCTGTGTAGAGTTTTAAAATAGTTTCTGGTTCATTACTGACTAGTTTTCTTACTAATGTTTAAATTAATAAGCTGAACACAGTAGCTTAATACTAAGGAAGTTTTGCTGTAGTATATAGATAATTTTTGTGAATGGTGATGGTATGCTTACCACTGTTAATGATTTGGCTTAGTTATGTCTTCAGTTAAATTTTGACAAAAGGAGGCAACCCGATGAAGTAGAAAGCATGGTGGATTAGATACCAGAAGATTAGGTTTTGATATAATAAAGGATTATGCCATTCTGTTTGCCTGCTGAGTGGAAGTGAATACCAGTGGATGATAGAGATGGGAGTGAAAGGAAGGGGCACGACCAGCCAGCCTAACCAGACCAGTGACTTTCGGCAGGTGATTTTTGCTTTTCTTTCACTTCTTTCATTTGAAAAATGAATAAATTTAAGGTTACTATTACCATTTAAAATCGCCTGTTAAAGGAGTCACTTTGGGGTTATTCTTGTTGTTTAACATCATGTTCTCCTAGTATATTTCTCTTTTTAATTTAATTTTATTTATTTATTTGAGAGAGAGACAGAACACAAGCAGGGGGAGGGACAGAGGGAGAGGAACAAACAGACTCCCTGCTGTGCTGGATCCCAGGACCCCGGACGTAATGACCTGAGCCAAAGGTAGATGCTTAAACTACTGAGCCACCCAGGCGTGCCTCCTAGTATATTTTAAACAGAATTAATTTGTCATGCTACATTTTGGTAACAGATCTATTTAGTCAATTTCAATTCAATGTGTTTCTAAATTTCAGGATTTGCAACTCTTTTCCATGATAAGATAAAGGGAATCAAAAGCTTTATCAGTAACCCCCCTCCATTTCAGGGACATACTCTTCAGAAGCACAGATCTCTTCCCAAATAACTTTTGACTAACTTTTTATCTTCCTTCCTTCCTTCCTTTTTAACCGTGAATGACTGTAAGGCCTTCTCTTGTCAAACCAAATCAACTTCAAACACGATTTCTATTTAAATATAAAGCTACGTTATTTCTATCTCTGTTCTTATTAAGGCATATCCTGCAGTCTGAGCCCGGCAGGTCTTGAGCCTTCTTTATGTCTGCAACCTTGCCTCCACCATCTAATAATGCCTATGCTGCCTTTTCTCTGCACCATTTCGAATTCCTTCCTTATGTTTTCACTTTCATCGCAATTTCTCCACCTTTTTGCACTCACAGGCCATAATTCCTCCTTTTGCCCTTTCAGTACATACAGGATGCTTCTTTTTTCACACACTACCCAACACTGGCTGTAGAAACTTGACCCCTACTGTTGCTTGGAGACTGTTCTTGTCCTCTTATGAAAACCTCTTCTTTTCTGAGGCCTTTGCCATAGTACCACACTTTACTCTAATTTGTTGTTGGCATCCACTGCTGACCTTCTACCAGATGGCTCTCTAGTGTTCTTCAAGAACTTTGACACTTAGGTGATAGTGTTTCTTTCCAGATTACTTTGTACCATCATCTTGTGCAACCCACACATCTAACAATCTGGCTTCACAGTACCTTTTCTTGCTCTCTACCTTGATCTGTTCTTGACTAGACCTTGAGTCTCACTATGAGCTGACTCTCTCTTCTCTTTCTGGGATCCTCCCATTCTGACCACAACTTCATATCCTTTGATCTTTTGTATAAACTTGCTCTCTAGCTTCATTAAGACTACTGTTGTTTGTTTTCCTTCCTTTTCTCCGATTACCTTCATCCTGACCATGTTTCCTGTGCTATTCCAGACCTTCTTTCTCTATATCACTCTTAACAGGCTTGCCCCTATTTTTCCATTGCAGCTACTCAGAAAATCTCCTATTAAATACACTATTTTTTGCCTCTTCTATGCCTCTAGGCTCCCTTGTGATAGTAGAGAAAATTAGTCCTAAATCAGATTTATGATTTTCAGCTCAGCTGGCTTGGTAGTGCTTTGGCTTATGCTTTCCTTAGGTTAGCACCTTTCCACATTTTCTTTGATGACTGTCAGAACTTTATCTAACACAACCTATACCCAAGTTCAGGCCACACATTTCATATATACTTAGGTGCATGCGTGATTTCTAGTTTTCAGAAAAAACAGAAGTGATCAAGTGTAAATGCTGTTTCTTCTCTCCAACCTGAGAACCTATCTGCAGTAGTTTTCATTTGTAGATTCTCTTTTTCCTGCCTCAGCAAGTGCATTTCATAGTTCATTAGCCTTACTCAGAGTACTATGTCCCAACTTGTCTGGGATCTTAGTCCAACAGTTCTCTCTGGTTGCTTTTAGACTGTTTCTCTGATACTTTCCCATCAGTTTAGAAATACATATATTTAAGTATATACCCTTTTTGGATAGATAGGTAGATAAAATGAAAGAATATATATATGTATAAAAATACGTATAAAGATATATCTGTATATTTTTATCTATCTCTATATGTTTTTCTTTTTCCTTTAAGAAAAAGCCTCTTGTAGCTTCTTCTACCTGTCTGGGGTGACCATGCTCCTGTGTGTTTAGGGTCCCCCTTTACTTTCAAAACTCTACAAATTAATTGATGAATTATATGGTCACATTATCCCTTTATCTCCCCATTTCACAGGGAAACCTTTCCAAATAGCACTGTTTTACTCTCAGCTGTTTTCCCTTCATGCCTTTGCCATTGCTATGTGAGTACCCCCACCCCACTTCTCTACTGAAATGGTTCTTGCAAGAGTACCAAGGATCCCCAAATTGCCAAATCCCATGGACACTTTTAGTCTTTATAAATTTTGGCCTTTGATACTGCACGGTATTCCTTTCTTCATCTTCATCTTGCTTAGCTTTTTTTTTTTTAATCTTCCTTAACTTTTGAAATAACATTTTACCATGGGTTTTCTCTTTTCTTTCTAGTGGTCTGTCTTTACTGATCCTCCCTGGTTTCTCTGCTTTTCTCTCTGTCCTTAAAATATTGCTGTGTCCTAAATTCTAGTTTGTTGGTCCTTCACTTTTTTTTCTCTCTTCAATTAATATGTTCTCCCCGGATGATTTTACTGCCAACTATGTGTCAATAACTCTGTGTTTATAACTCTCAGTTTTTTTCTTATGCTCCAGACCGTTTTTTCATCAATCTTTTGGACATTTTTTCTGAAGCTGTGTTTCAGGCCCCTTAAATCCGTTAACGTCCTTATCTCAAATTTGCTTTCCCCCTGTATTCTCCACCTTGGTTAATGGTATTTATTTTCATCAGATTGGAAATGTGAGAGTCAGCCATCCACTTCCCTCATTCCCAATCTACAGTCTCTCATGTCCTATCTCTGTCTCTTTCTTTCTGTCTTCACTGCTGTTCTTTGGTTCAGTTTATAACATTATTCTTACCTCTAGACTAACCACTCTAGTCACTCCTCCAAGTTTCTGTCAACATGATTTTCTAAAATGCACAAATGATCTTGTCACCTGTTGTTTAACACCCTTGTTTACTCATTACCTGAATGATGATGTTCTTTTGTGTTTGTGTGAAATGCTTCTGAGTTTTGATCTGGCACCAGCCTGCCTTTGTAGCTCTGCTTGTTGCTTCACTGCACACTCCTGAGCTGGAATCACTAAGAATTACAACACATGCTGTTTTCTTCTTTTAGGGAAGAGAATGGTTAGCTTTAGGTAGTATTTCCTGCTTAATTGATAGTACAGAATAATCGTTAAAATCCTGGACTCCAGAGACATACTATCTGGAATCTAAACCCAGCTTTGCCATTTTTAGTAGGTAGCAGTGTTATTTTGGGCAGGTTACTTAATTTCTCCCTGCCTTAGTTTTCTCACCTATGAAATAGAAATGGAGTTGTTATGAAGAAACTCCATACATTTTTCTGTAAATGCTCTCTCCACTCCCCAGCCCCTCCTGTTCTGTCACAATGGATTTGTTTACTCTGGATAGGTCATATAAATGGGGTCATACGATAATGTGGTCTTTTGTGTCTGGCTTTTTTCACTTAGTGTTAAGTTGTCAGGGTTCATCCATGTTGTAGCTTGTATCCTCTTCGTAGCCATATAATATCCATTTTATGGCTCTATGACATTTTTATACCACTTTTTAAAATATTCATCAGTTGATGGACATGCTTTTTAGCTTTTTAAAGAAAGTTTTGTTTTTTTTCAGATTGTGGACTATGATAATTCAATTTATGTACTTATGAAATTATTTATTTAGTTCCTGTAGTGCTAACCTTTACATAGGGTTATGTAGTTTTTACTTATTTGATGTGCTTGCATCTAGGAATTCAAAGATGAGTAAGCTTTGCCTACAGGGAGCTTTTCTTTCTAGTGGAGGAAACTTGCATGTAAACAAATAAAGTACAGTGTGGAAAATACTACTAGATTTATAACCTAAAGTAAGTGTAATCTCAGAAGTCAGCAACTAACTGCTGGCATTGCTGGCAGAATTAGTAAAGGCTTCCCTGGAGGTGAGATTTAAACTAGATCTTTAAGAATGAATGGGAGTTTTGCTAAGGTGGTTGAGGATATTTCAGGTAGAAGTAGTAGCTTACACAAGGGCGTGGAACTGAAATTGTCTGGTGTGTCTTTGCACCTTTGAGAAGATCACTGTGTTGATATTATGGGTAATGTGAAGTATGTCTGGAAAGGTAGATTAGGGCTGGATTGTGAATATTTCTACATCTATGCAAAGGAATTTAGCTGTTATTCTTTGTGTGTCTTGGAGATCCCAGGGGGTTGGATGAATGAGATGGTGGCCACTACTCGTTCAAGGTCTGTTGGGATACCTCACATCCAGCAAAGCCTAAGTTTTCATTTTTTTCGAAAGTTTTGTACATATAGTCACTTATAAAAATGAATATACCTCGCTGACTCACACACCATCCTCTTACTAAAACATCTGTCACAGTTTATTGATTACCTATTTAGATTTCTTTATTTCACCAGTTACTTACCTGGAATTATCATGTCTATTTATTTCTTTACTTTACTACTACTATTTCTTGCTTCTAGAGCAGGTTCTTACTTACCTTACCCTAACCAGTGCTTTGTTCATGGTAGGCACGTATCTATATTAAATGAATGAATGAAGGAACTATTCTGCCTCTAAAATCTTAAGTCTGGTATTCTACCGTATGATTGTGGTTTCCTCTTTCTTATCTCCCTGCCTCCCCACTATAGCTGTTCATGTTATTTCAGCACTTTGACCCCTGCCTCCGCCTCCATTGTCTTCTAATCTGTTAGCTTCCCCCTCCTCACTTTCTTATCTGAATAGCATAGATTCTCCTATCCATCATTCCAGCTATTTTTTGTCTTTTGCTCTATTTCCAAGGCTCCCCTTTGCTTTTGTCCTATCTCCCTATGAAAATCCTTACTTGGCTCAGTCTGATCCAAATTGAAGAGGAGTGTTTGCTAGAGAAAATGACCTAACTGTGTAGTTTGTGGCAGGTACATATTTACAGTCTTAAACTTGTAGACTTCCAGCATTGTCCAGAAACCTTATGTTTCCTAGTCAACATATTTTTTCCCCATATCACTGTTCTGTTTTTTACTCTCTGCTATTCCCACATTTTACAACCTTTCCCTTATTTCTCTTCATCTACTTTACAAAGAAAATAGTGTTCTTAGAATGAATTTTCTCAGCATTTTACCTTAATATCTACATTTTTTTCTGTATCCATGTCCATCTTTGCCTCCTTTCTTTCCATTTCTAGAAAGGATTATCCTTTCTTCTCTTTGAAACTAATCCTTTGACCTGTACTCTATACCTATCCAACTCCACTTCTTCAGAGGCCTTGCTTTGTCAGTTACCATCTCCCTTCCTCTTCATAATCTTTGTCATCAATATGTAAATATGTTCAGATGTGTCCTA
Organism: Zalophus californianus; assembly: GCF_009762305.2. Taxonomy (NCBI): domain Eukaryota; kingdom Metazoa; phylum Chordata; class Mammalia; order Carnivora; family Otariidae; genus Zalophus; species Zalophus californianus. Next base: position 25,319,035 of record NC_045599.1, on the reverse strand, counting down.
TTTAATAGCAAAATAGCTATCACTCCATGATTCTTTTTCTTTCTTTCCTTGACACTTGTCTTAAATTCACTATTTTCTCTCTTCTTCAGTCCTCTGCAGTCTGACTCGTTGTACTTTTTATTCCTTAGAAGTATCCTTGCCATGGTCACCAATGATTTCTTTGTTTCTGAAGCTAATGGATGCTTTTTAGTGACTGCCGTGGTATTTCTTCCTCTCTAAAATGCTCTCCTAGTTTCCATAAGACCTCTTTCCTGATTTTCATTCTATGTTGGTGTGTTCTTTTGTAGTTTCCTTCACACAACAGCAAACCACAGTTTAGTAAGTCAGTTCCTAACACAAACATTTACTAAGGATTAGACAGGAGAAAGCTAAAATTGTATTTACTGTCAAGAATTTGGAATGAAGATGTTTTACATTGCCAATTATGGGTCGCCTAAGATGCATTGATGAAGTTAGGGTTAAGGTTCTCTTAAGGAGGTGAAGGAACCCAATCAAGAGTTGTAACTGATGGATTGTGAGGAATTGACCGTTTAGCCTGACATAACTAACAACAAACAGCTCCAGGAATGGGTGTTCTCCTATGTGTTAACACCTGTCCCATCAGTTATAGTGTGTTCAGCTCACTAGTTAGTATCTCCACCATATAGTTCATTGTTTTCTCTTTCTCTCTACTCCCTTATCTTACTCACTTCATTAATTTTTTTAATTGTGACAAAGAATGCATATATAAAAGTACATAAAAAATGCAGTGGCCTTTTTTGTACTCTAAAGTGAATATTGAGGTAAGCACTGTCCAGACTAAAAATAGAACACAGTGCTCCAGTCTACCTGCTGTGTTCCCTCCTGGTTATACCGCCATCACTTCCCAACCTTATCTTGAGAGGTAACCACTCACCAGACTTTTGAAACCATCACTTCCTTTGTTTTCCTTGTAGTTTTAAAAACTAAATATGTTTCTCTGCCTAAAACTTTACCTGATTTGAACCTTGTGTAAATGGAAAAATACAGTAACGCTGGGTGGGTATGTGTGTTGTGTGTGTGAGAGTATGTCATTGTCTGATTTCTTTTGCTCAGGGTCAGTCTGTGTTTTTGTTTAGTTCATTCATTGTATTTGTTGTGTCTGAATATATATATTTGCAGTCTGAATATACTATAATATGTTTATCCATTCTACTCTTGAGGAACCATTTGTATTGTTCCATAACAGTACTTTTATGAAGATTCTGATATAATGGAATGGAATGAAATTGCTGGTAAAACTTAAAAATCAGTTCTATTAGATTTTGTCTATTTATTATATAGATTTAAAAAAACTATTCTCTAAGAAGAGTGAGCCAGTTTTTACTCACACCAGCTTTGTATGAGAATTTCCACTGCATTTGGTCATCACTTTTTTTTTTCTTTTATAAGTACTTAGCTGCTATTCTTTAATCTGAAAACTGTTTCTGTCTTTACATTTCTATATAAAGAATCAAAACTGTCTAAAAATATGGATTAATATTATGCCATCTGGGTTCATGCCATGAAGCATTGTGTATTTTCATTGTTTTAAATATAGTCACATATTTTTATGAGGTTAACCATTTTTAGATTCAAATGGGTTGACTATATTGTATACACTTGCTACAAGTTTTGTTTTTACTTTTTAACCTACAATGTCATTGCTATATAAGTTTTTAGTCCTAAGTGATGGTGTTTAATAAAAAGTACTTCTATATATTCTTTAGCAATAATACAACTTAGAGTTTTATTATATAGGTTTTATTTCTAGGAATTTATGTGGAATGTTTATTAGAGTAACTGATGGACCTTTTTTTTCTTTAAAGTTGGCCTTTGCCAGAGTTTGATCCAAGCCAAATTCGACTGATTGTATATCAAGACTGTGAAAGACGAGGAAGAAATGTCTTGTTTGACTCCAGTGTTAAGAGAAAAAATGAGGACATATCAGTATCGGTGAGCATCATAATTGATTTGGTTGAAATTTACTGTCAAATGTTTTAATTCAAGAAAGAATGAGTAAAATTTCAATTATGGCACTTTTGTTTGTCAGTACAAAACATCTCTATCATGTTTACAAAATTTAGAACCTTGACTTTGAAAATTTTTAAAGGAAAAACACTTGCTTTATTTGCTACCATTCTAGCACCAGGGAGCATTTTAGTTTCATATTTATTTTCCTACATAATTGTATTGTCAGGTATGACTAGAGCTTTAGGGATCCTTATAGAGGATATGGCCCAAACCTCTCATCTTACAGTTGTGGAAAGTGTAACCTGGAGAGATGAAATTATTTGTCTGAAGGAGCAAAGCAAGTTAAGTCTCTAGCCCTTAGTCCGTCTGCTTTATAGTGTAAAAAGAGCATCTATTTTGTTAACTTTCACTGTCGTATTTTGAAATATATTATGACTAGTTTAGCAGTAGTACATGGACATTCACTTGGTTGTCCAAGGAAATGTTAACCTTAAAAATAGACATGCCAGTTACTTTACCAGCCAAAAATGGGTTTATTTGGGAATAAAAAAGAATTGCAATCCAGGACAGACAAGCTGTGGCAAAACCATAGACAAGTCAGAAAGAACAGAGGAGAGATGTGCTTTTTTAAGGAGAAAAAGGGTAGGCTGGTAGGAACTAAAAGTCCACTGGGGTAAACTGAGGAGCTTGAAGTGTCATGGCTTCTCATTGGTGGAGCTGCTGAGGAGGGCAGTACTGGGGGTGAAATGAAAAAGCGTCTGTTCCTCAGCTGGAATAGTAGAGTAGTATCCACATGCAAGGTCAGGTCCTTGTCAGGTCAAGTCTTTCTTTTCCTGTTGGGTCTGCACTTAGCTACGAGTAGGGCAATGAGAGCTACCCCTGCAGAACCTCCAGACTCCCTTTACTAACTTTCACAAAAACCTTTTTTATTTATTATCTTTGCTGCTGCTACTGTTACTATATTTTCTGGCATAAAGACTCATTCCCCTAGATCTATATACTCTGGAATTTGAAGCTTGGAATAGTGTTTTCTCCCTTTCTCTAAATTAATAATTTTCACTAACATTTTGATAAACAACTGAAAACAGAATACTTTGGGAAAGCTTTTCCTGCCAATAGAATTGTCTGTTAAAGCAAACAAATACTTATTTTTTGAGACTTTTAGGAGTTTATATTTGAGGTTTTGTGTTCTTAAACAATTGTGATATATTGGGCATAGTCTGTTGTTATAACTGCATCCTCAGCATCAACTACAGTGGTATATAATAGGAACTTGACAAATTTTTGAGTTACTTTGATTGTCAAGTTTTATAATGTCCCTTCTAATTACTAACACATTGCTCAGTTTTCTGGAGATGGTGCTTTGTTTAGATTTCTTAGCCATTCTTCGCATACTTTTTTTCAGTCTTTTAGAAAAAAGCAGAATGTTCTTAAAGTGTTTACTTGTACAAATAACTAAGTATCTCCAAGTACAAGTACAAGGCACTTGGAGATTTAGCCGTTTCTCTCCTCTTGGTGCCTACAATAAGGTACCCTTCTTCTAGAGGAGTTAGACATTGAACAAAAAAGTACACCAATAATACCAAATTATGATTAAATGCTGTGAATGAAACACGCAGAATGCTTACGGGATTCCATAGGAAGGAACCTAGTTTTCATCAGTTTGTATGTAGGTATATTAAGGAAAGTCTCATTGAGGAAGTGAAAATCAAGCTGAGTTTTGAAGAAACAGAAGACATGGAATAGGGGATGCGTATTCCTGGTAGCAGGACTTGCAAATGCAGTGTACAAAGTGACTTGGAAGCTTGGTGAATTGAAACAACTAGAAGAACACCAGTCTGGCTGGATTGATAGTAAGTAGTATGTAAAGTAGCTAGAGATGAAATTGGAGAGAGAGAGCAGGAGTCAGAGAATTTAGAGCCTTACCAGTCTCTGGGTTAGAAGTTTGAGATTATATCCTAAACACAGAAGGAGGCCACTGAAGGGATCTTGTTTACCTTTCCAAAAATCAGTTTGGTAGAGAGCCCAGAAATAAACCCATGCATATATGATCAGTTACTCTATGACAAAGGAGCCAAGAATATATAATGGAGAAAGGATAGTCTCTTCAACAAATGTTGGGAAAACTGGACACAGTCACATACAAAAGAATGTAATTAGACCACTATCTAACACCATACACAAAAACTGACTCCAAATGGATTAAAGACTTGAACGTAAGACCTGAGAGCATAAAATTCCTATCGATGAGAGAAAATATTTACAAAGCATATATCCAATAAGGGGTTAATATCCAAAAAATATAAAGAACTCAATAGCAGGGGCACTTGAGGGGGTGTTGGTGGGGCTCAGTTGGTTCAGTGTAGCTGCCTTCGGCTCAGGTCATGATCCCAGGATCCTGGGATGGAACCCTGTGTCAGGCTCCCTGCTCAGTGGGGAGTCTTCTTCTCCCTCTGCCTCTGCCCCTGCTCATGCCCTCTTTCTCGTAAATAAATAAATAAATAAATAAATTAATTAATTAAAAAAAAAAAAGAAATAGCAAAACAAAACAAAAAACCCCAAACAAGTGCAATTAAAAAATGGACAGAAGATTTGTATAGACATTTTTCCAAATAAGACATACAAGTGGCCAATAGTACATGAAAAGGTGCTCAACATCACTAATCATCAGGGAAATGCCAATCAAAACCACAGTGAGGTATCACCTAACACCTGTCAGAATGGCTGTTATTAAAAAGACAAGAAATAACAAGTGTTGTTGAGGGTGTAGAGAAAAAGGAACCCTTGTGCCTGGTTTATGGGAATGTAAATTGGTGCAGTCACTATGGGAAACAGTATGGGGGGATCTTCAAAAAATTAAAAATAGAACTACCATGTGATCCAGCAGTTCCACTCTTGGATATTTATCCAAAGAAAATGAAAACACTAAAACAGATAAATTGACCCCCATGTTTATTGCAGCATTATTTACAATAGTCAAGACATGAAAGCAACCAGTTTCCATCAGTGGATGAATGGATAAAGAAAATGTGGAGTGTATATACAACGGAATATTCTTTAGCCATAAAAAAAGAAGGAACTCTTGCGTTTGTGACAACATGGATAAACCTTGAGGGCATTATGCTAAGTGAAATAAGTCAGAGAAAGATAAATACTTTATGATCTGGCTTATATGTGGATTCCAAAAAAAATTAAAGTCATAGCTTGTGGACAATAGGTGGATGCCAGAGAGAGAGGATGGGAGATGAGCATGGGTGACAGGTGTCAAAAGGTACAAACTCTCAGTTATAAGTCTTGGGGATGTAATGTACAGAATGATGATTATAATTTAAAATGCTGTATTGTATATTTGAAAGTTGCTGAAAGAGTAAAAGTTACCGTCACAAGAAAAAAATTTGTAAGTCTGTATAGTGATGGATGTTAACTAGATTTATTGTGGAGGTCATTTTGCAGTGTATAAAAACATCAAATCATTATGTTGTACTCCTGAAACTAATATAATGTTATATGTCAATTATATCTCAGTTTAAAAGATAATAGGGAAAAAAATCACTTTTGCTGCTATCTGAAGAATGGCTGGATGTGGGGGATAAGGGAGAAGGCAGTGTTTGGTGAATCCAACACCCACTTTGAATAGCTGAGTGATGAGATAGCTGCACAATCAGAGAATTGTGGATGGTTAAGCAGACAGTTGAAATCTAAGGCTTTGTGGATGGTTAAGCAGACAGTTGAAATCTAAGGCTGCAATCAAAAGGAATGAGATCTTGCCATTTGCAACGACGTGGATGGAACTGGAGGGTGTTATGCTGAGTGAAATAAGGCAATCAGAGAAAGACATGTATCACATGACCTCACTGATATGAGGAATTCTTAATCTCAGGAAAGAAACTGAGTGTTACTGGAGTGGTTGGGGGTGGGAGGGATGGGGTGGCTGGGTGATAGACATTGGGGAGGGTATGTGCTACGGTGAGCGCTGTGAATTGTGCAAGACTGTTGAATCACAGATCTGTACTTCTGAAACAAATAACGCAACATATTTTAAGAAAAAAGAAAAAGAAGAAGATAACAGGAGAGGAAGAAAAGGGGAGTATGTCAGAGGGGGAGACGAACCATGAGAGATGATGGACTCTGAAAAACAAACTGAGGGTTCTAGAGGGGAGGGGGGGAGGGGGATGGGTTAGCCTGGTGATGGGTATTGAGGAGGGCACGTTCTGCATGGAGCACTGGGTGTTATGAACAAACAATGAATCATGGAACACTGCACCAAAAACTAATGATGTAATATATGGTGATTAACATAACAATAAAAAAATAAAAAAAAAAGAAATCTAAGGCTGCAAATGTGATAGTTGATATTGATTGCTTTGATTTTTTTTTAGGAAATATTTATTTCCTAAGGTTTTTCTTTGGTTGATAATGTTCCATTGGATTGCAGCATATGACCTTTCCTTTATTATTTATCTTGATTAATGCATATTTATTGTGTTTTTTTCAGCATTCTTTTTTTTTTTTTTAAAGATTTTTATTTATCAGAGAAAGAGAGAGAGAGAGAGTACACAAGTAGGGGAAGTGGTAGGCAGAGGGAGAAGCAGGTTCCCTGCTAAGCAAGGAGCCTGATGTGGGACTCGATCCCCGGACCCTGAGATCATGACCTGAGCCGAAGGCAGACGCTTAACTGACTGGGCCACCCAGGCGTCCCTCAGCATTCTTTTTTAAAAAAGATTTTATTTAAGAGAGTGAGAGGGAGAGATAGCATGTGAGAGACAGCATGAGCAAGGGGGGGAGAGGGAGAGGGATAAGCAGACTCCCCACTGAGCAGGGAGCCTGATGTGGGGCTCAGTTCTAGGACCCTGAGGTCATGACCTGAGGCAAAGGCAGACATTTAACCCACTGAGCCACCCAGGTGCCCCTCAGCTTCTTACTTTTTATTTTAAAGAGCCTTGTGAGTCTTGACTCGTTTCCTGAACCCTCCCTCCCCACCTTTTCTGGAATGATGCTTCATTAGTCACATTAGTCTTCTCTCTTGATGTCTTCCTTTTTCCCTCTCAGCTTCTTTTTTCTTTGTAGACCTTTACAAAGCCTCATTACCCAATACCAACAAAATGATTATACTTTTACTTTCTTTTTCATGTATGTGTTCTTTTGTCTTTTTCTGTCTCTGACTTTGTTCTTCTCACTCTTCCTTCTCAGCATCTCTTGCTGTCTCTCAGTCTCTCTGCTTCACTCTCTCTCAGGCTATCTGTCTGTTCTGTCTCTTGGTCTCTCCTTAATGTCTCTTCTTGGTCTTCTCCATGTCTCTTAGTCTTTTCTCTGTTTCTCCGTGTCTTAGTATTAATCTGACTTCTGGCTCTAATATCATACCACCCACTCATTCCTTAATCCTCTGAAATTTTCCTGTAAGCCTACCACTTTTTTAAAAAGAACTGTCCTCTAGATTCATTGGTAACTAGAAATCAGTCTTGAATACCTCCAGTCTAACTTTTTCATATGTCCTCATCCTGTGTGCCATCTCCCTAGATGAAGACTTACCTGCTTTCAAAGTTCATTTTATCAGAATTTTATGAATCCTTTTTGATTTTTCTGTTCCTTTTCTTCTCCATCAGAATTCTCATAATCCTTTGTTCTTAGTCTTTCATAGACTTCTATATCATAGCTGTTTTTTATGTGCTTTCATTATTTGGAAAAAAAGACAAAGTAAAAAATTGATCTGTTACCTTAGTTTTCTAAATTCCACACTGCCTCAACATGTGATAAGTACTCAGGACATACTTTGATCAGTTTTAGTTACAGTTAGGAAGTTTATTATCAAAATCCTGTAAATACTTCCATGAAGATTTCATATGTTCCTTTTGAACACCGTGAATCACATCAAAATACTCATTGTTTCCTCCAAATTGCAAGCTGTTTGAATCTGTAAATGATTTTTTAAATCCACTTTACTATTACAATACCCTTGGAAAATCAGATCATGTGGGTTACATAGGCAAAGAAGGACTGTGATGTAAATGATAATTTTTTACTTTCTACACAATATTTTGAGTCTGTACATAATCATGAGATAGTTTAGACATTGGCAGTTGATTGGATAAAGGTAAATCATTTCACCTTTGTCTTTGCAGAGCAACATTCTATTTTGATATGATAAATATTGAAGTCACTTCTTGTGTCTTTCTTCTTAGTTTAAATCAATCTACCAGAGAAAATAAGGATTATAAATATTAATTTGGCCATACATTTCACCAAAAATTTTATTGAGAAAAGTTTTGTCCTAAAGTTGAGAAAGTAGTATCATAAATTATAAATGGAGAAGTAAGGTTTATAATAAGTCATACCAGATTGCTTCACTCTGTTCCCTTTACCAAAAAGAAATTAACGTTTTCGAATTTGGAAACAGCTGTAAGTTTCTGGGGCAATTTAATAGCAGCCTGAATCTGAATTTAAGGATTATGTTTGAAAAAAAAATTTTATTTGAAAGTATATTTCATTTGAAGCTACATCAGCATTAAGAAATGACCATTGTAAAAATATTTAATGAGGTCCCTTTAAATAAGACACATGACAGATAGTTTTCTTTGTAAAGATGCTAGATGGTCATAATTCACTTTATTGAGTATTTTTTAACTGGGGATGGTAGGGAGGAAGGTAGGTAGTATTTTCACCATGACACACTGATTCATAATCTGGGTTTGGTTGAACCAAAGAATTCTCTATGAAGAGCATGAATGACAGCACCTTATAAGGATAAAGAGATCATTTCTGTATTTCTATGCAAAGAAAATAGTGTGTATTTAGAGTATATTTAATGGGTTTGGGGAGGAAATGAGGAGCTGTGTGTTTTACATTTTAAATTCTGTGGTGGATTACATGAATGCTTTGATTTTGTGTCAGAAATTACTGGGTGTTATATGCGACTAATGAATCATTGAACACTACATCAAAAAATAATGATGTACTATATGTTGGCTAATTGAACCTAATAAAAAAAAGTAAGTACTTTGCATGCCTAAATACTGCCCCATAATGCTAAAATAAAATTATATTGATCACTGTATAGCTCTTCAGAACACATATATTCCAGCTCTATTATATTTAATGAAAAATGACTGTTGAACTGTAAAACCTGATTAAATTGAATACATTCAATCATTTTAATAAAGTAACTTCCCTAGTTTGTAAAAATGTATTTTTATTTTTTTGCATTCAATCCTCAGACCTTATTCATTTTACAGCTGAAATGTAAAAATTATTGAGATGTCATTTCTTTGAACAATGATGTAGCCAAATGTATCCTGTGTGATTTGATCACATGATACTATCCTTATCCTGGGCATTGTTTTTGTTTTCATGATAATGTAATGCTATTTCATGCGTCCTAGTGAAGTTATATGATCATTCTCATGCTTCAGCCTTCATTCGTTACATACAAGTAAAAAGTTGTACATCTGCAAATTCACATAACTTTGGGAAAGGTGAATACAAATTACAATGTGTGACTTTTGTACACTATGAAGCATTGTTCAAGTGCTAGTAGTTGAGTGTGAAATATATCAAATTTGGAACATTGGATTTTAGGTAATTGGAGTTGTGTAAAGTTAATATACAGGAATCAGTAAGCTCCATATATACTTATAGTTTTCAATTAGACAGTATGAAGAAAGCTAAGACTCTATTTAAAATAGCAATTTGAAAAAGTGCCTGTGCCTAACCTTTAAAAAGCTATGCTTTCAGAACTTTAAAAGTCTGAAAAGTACATAAAATCTTTTTCTTTTTTTTTTTTCAAAAGTACCTAAAATCTTACTTGAGGGAAAGGCAAAATATATTCTTGGGTCATACTCCCTGTCCTAATGTTGTCCATTCTCTGCAAGTTGCTTTGTAAAATAATGCAATCCCAATAAAAAATGGCACTCTTATTATTTTGTTTTTGGTGAAGGGCAGTATGAGGAACTAGGTAGTGGAATCTGGAGTTCAAATGGAAAAAAGTGAACAATAACTGGTTGAAAAACTGAAAAAGGACAGTGGGGATGAGCTAGCCCTACTAGATTGCGAAAATACTGTGAAGTTTCATTAATTAAAACAGTGTGTTATTGACACATAAAAAGAAAAAAGGAGTAAAATAAACAGTAAAATAAAAAATCAGAAATAGATCTACATCCACACAGGAATTTAGTGTATGATGAAGACATAAAGACTAGTAAATGGTACTGAGTCATTAGACAACTATTTAGAATAAAGATAAATTTGGGTTTATATCTCAAATATATTAGACATATTAATGTGAAAAACTAAAGCTACAACATTACGCAAAAAAACATGAATGAGTTCCTATATATTTGTGGAGAAGACCTTTCTAGCTATGATTTAAAATCCAGGAGCCATAAAGTAAAGACTCATAAATTTGACAGTCAAACCAAACAAAAACCCAACATAAAACCCCTAACAAACTCATGGTAAACAAAGCCAAAACAAAGAAACAAGGAAATAAAAACATCACCATAAGGAAAGTTTAAAATGATACCCTGAGAAAATGCTTTTTACAGTGTATAAGCCCCCAGTGGTGATCTTTCTATATAAAGAGTTCTTAGAAGTCAAAATAGGAGAATCACTTAAAAAATTGGGTGAAGGACAAGGGCAGAGAGTTCACATACAGAAGGCCATTACACATTTAATAGGATTTATGTTCTCATTCCTAATAAAGGAAATGAAAAATTATACTGTGATTTTAGTTCTTTCCTTTTAGCCTGGCAAAAACTCAAATGTTTAATGATAATAGTTTGCTACTAAAGTGAGTGAAATGGTGGTTGCCATGGAGGTTAATTTGGCATTGACTACCAAGACTGTATCTATTTTTCTGTTTTTTGTTGTTTTATTTATATTGATTTATTCCCTACTACACACAAAGGATTTAAATTGCCTTACAAAACCTGTAAAATACAAGAAGAGTAAATTTTAAATAGGTAAGAAAAGTAAGTCGAAGAGTACTTAAGATGAAGCTTATGTTTTTTTTTTTTTTAAGGTTTATTTATTTTAGAGAATGTGTGTGCACTCGAGAGAGTGTAGGGCGCGGGGGTGCAGAGGGAGAGGAAGAGAGAGAATCTCAAGCTGACTCCCCCCTCAGCTCAGTGCTAACTGCAGGGCTCAATCTCACAACCCATAAGATCAGGACCTGAGCCGAAACCAAGAGTCACATGCTAAACTGACTGAGCCGCCCAGTCTCACTTTACTGTTTTTATATTATCGTCATAACATCAGGTAATTAATGTTCACAGTAGGAGAAACTCAGTGATTGAAAGAGGATGAAGAAACAGTTCCTAAAATAGTAATCTCTTGTATGAAGATAAGGTACTATACAAAAGTCCCACCTTTTTTTCCTCCAGCATTATTGAAATACAGTAGACATACAACATTGTGTAAGTTTAAGGTACACAATGTAGTTATTTTACCTATGTATATATGGAAAAAGGATTACCATAATAAGGTTAGTGATCACATCTATCAAGTCACAAAGTTAGTTTTTCTTTGTGTGTGATGAGAACCTTTATTTTATTTATTTTTAAAGATTTATTTATTCATTTTAGAGTGCTGGGGGGAGGGGTTGTGGGGGATGGTGAGCAGAGGGAGAGGGAGAAAGGGAATCTCTAGCAGACTGCCCGCTTGAGTGAGGAGCCTGACTCAGGGCTCAGTCCCACAACCCTGAGATCATGACTTGAGCTGAAATCAAGAATCCAGTGCTTAACCAACTGAACCACCCAGGCACCCCTGTGATGAGAACATTTAAAATCTATCCTCTTGACAACTTTCGTGCTGTTAACTATAGTCACCATGCTATACATGACATCCTCAGAACTTATTCATCCTACATTTGGAAGTTTGTACTTCCAGAGTTCCAGCTTGGAATCTATGCATACTGTGGTGATGATAGTAATAATACCTACCTCAAAGGATTATTGTGCAGGAAAATACGGCAATGTGTGTAAGACCCCAAATGTAGCACCAGCCAAATTGTAGGTTCTTAGGCAATATCATTGCCTTTCTTTTTTAAATTTAATTCTGTTCACAGAAAAATAGAGGTAACTAAAATTCAGGTCATGAGAATGAACAGAGTTTTAGAGTTGAAAGAAATCCTACTGATGGTCCCATCCAGTGAATCTTCTGTGTGTGACAGTGTCCTGGGGCACTTGTTAAAAATATGATTCTCGTTCATCCCTAGAGATTCTTTTTTTTAATTTTAATTCCAATATAGTTAACATACAGTGTTGTATTAGTTTCAAGTGTACAAAGTAGTTACTCAACAGTTCTACACATTACTTAGTCCTCATCATGATAAATATACTTTTAATCCCCTTCATCTATTTCTTTTTTTAATAATTTTTTATTGTTATGTTAATCACCATACATTACATCATTAGTTTTTGACGTGTTCCATGATTCATTGTTTGTGCATAACACCCAGTGCTCCACGCAGAATGTGCCCTCTTTAATACCCATCACCAGGCTAACCCATCCCCCCACCCCCCTCCCCTCTAGAACCCTGTTTGTTTTTTTTTTAAAGACACTTTATGATTAAAGGTTTTATTTATTTATTTTTTTAAAGATTTTATTTAGTTATTTGAGAGAGAGACACAGCAAGAGAGGGAACACAAGCAGAGGGAGTGGGAGAGGGAGAAGCAGGCTTCCTGCCGAGCAGGGAGCCCAATGTGGGGCTCGATCCCAGGACCCTGGGATCATGACCTGAGCTGAAGGCAGACGCTTAACGACTGAGCCACCCAGGCGCCCCCCTCAGTTTGTTTTTCAGAGTCCATCATCTCTAATGGTTCGTCTCCCCTTCCGACTTACTCCACTTTATTCTTCCCCCCCTGCTATCTTCTTCTTTTTTTTTTCTTAACATATATTGCATTATTTGTTTCAGAAGTACAGATCCGTGATTCATCAGTCTTGTACAATTCACAGTGCTCACCATAGCACATACCCTCCCCAATGTCTGTCACCCAGCCACCCCATCCTTCCCACCCCCCACCACTCCAGCAACCCTCAGTTTGTTTCCTGAGATTAAGAATTCCTCATATCAGTGAGGTCCTATGATACATGTCTTTCTCTGATTGACTTATTTCACTGAGCATAACACCCTCCAGTTCCATCCACGTCGTTGCAAATGGCAAGATCTCATTCCTTTTGATGGCTGCATAATATTCCATTGTGTATATATACCACATCTTCTTTATCCATTCATCTGTCGATGGACATCTTGGCTCTTTCCACAGTTTGGCTATTGTGGACATTGCTGCTATAAACTTTGGGGTGCACGTACCCCTTCGGATCCCTACATTTGTATCTTTGTGGTAAATACCCAGTAGTGCAATTGCTGGATTGTATGGTAGCTCTATTTTCAACTGTTTCAGGAACCTCCATACTGTTTTCCAGAGGGGTTGCACCAGCTTGCATTCCCACCAACAGTATAGGAGGGTTCCCCTTTCTCCACATCCCCGCCAACATCTGTCGTTTCCTGACTTGTTAATTTTAGCCATTCTGACTGGTGTGAGGTGGTATCTCATTGAGGTTTTGATTTGGATTTCCCTGATGCCAAGCGATGTTGAACAATTTTTCAGGTGTCTGTTGGCCATTTGGATGTCTTCTTTGGAAAAATGTCTGTTCATGTCTTCTGCCCATTTCTTGATTGGATCATTTGTTCTTTGGGTGTTTGATAAGTTCTTTATAGATTTTGGATACTAGCCCTTTATCTGATATGTCATTTGCAAATATTTTCTCCCATTCTGTCGGTTGTCTTTTGGTTTTGTGGACTGTTTCTTTTGCTGTGCAAAAGCTTTTTATCTTGATGAAATCCCAGTAGTTCATTTTTGCCCTGGCTTCCCTTGCCTTTGGCGATGTTTCTAGGAAGAAGTTGCTGCGGCTGAGGTCGAAGAGGTTGCTGCCTGTGTTCTCCTTTAGGATTTTGATCCCCTTCATCTATTTCACCCATTCCCCCTGACCTCCCTTCTGGTGACCATCAGTTCTATAGATTAGAGTCTGTTTTTGGTTTGTCTGTTTTTTTTTTTTCCGTATTCATTTTTTTTTCTTAATTTCCACCTATGAGTGAAATCGTATGGTATTTGTCTTTCTCTGATTTATTTCACTTAGCATTATACTCTGTAGATCCATCCATGTTGTTGCAAATGGCAAGATTTCATTCTTTTTGATGGCTGAGTAATATTGAGTTATACACACACACACACACACATACACACACACTCACACTCAACCACATCTTCTTTATCCATTCATTGGTCAGTGGGCCATTGGACACTTGGGCTGCTTCCATAATTTGACTATTGTAAATAGTGCTGCAATAAACATAGTGGTGCATATATCTTTTTGTATTACTGTTTTTGTATTTTTTCGTTAAATACCCAGTAGTGGAGTTACTGGATCAAATGATAATTCTATTTTTAATTTTTTGGGGAACCTCTGTACTGTTTTCCATAGTGGATGTACCAGTTGGCATTCTCACCAACAGTGCACAGGGTTCCCTTTCTCGACATCCTTGCCAACATTTCTTTTTTCTTGTTTGTGATTTTAACCATTTTGACATGTGTAAAAGATATCTCATTATGCCTTTAATTTGCATTTCCCTGATGATCAGTGATGTAGAACATCTTTTCCTGTGTGTTTTGGCCATCTGTATGTCTTTGGAGAAATGTCTGTTCATGTCCCCTGCCGATTTTTAATTGAATAATTTGGATTTTTGGTGTTGAATTGTAGAAGTTCTTTTTATCTTTTGTTTACTAGCTCTTTGTGAGATATGTCATTTGCAGATACCTTCTCCCATTCAATAGACTGTTTTTTAATTTTGTTGATTGTTTCTTTTGCTGTGCAGAAGATTTTTAGATTGATGTAGTCACAGTAATTTATTTTTGCTTTTCTTCCCCTTGCCTTAGGAGACATATCTAGAAAAATGTTGTTACGGCTGATGTCAGAGAGATTACTGCCTATGCTCTCTTCTAGGATTTTGATGGTTTCAAGTCTTATAATTGGGTCTTTAATTTATTTTGAGTTTATTTTTGTGTATTGTATAAGAAAGTGGTCCAGTTTTATTCTTTTGCCTGTAGCTGTCCAGTTTTCCCAACACTATCTGTTAAAGAGACTTTTTCCCATTGTATATTCTTGCATCCTTAGTTGAAGATTAAGTGACTATATTATTGTAGGTTTATTTCTGGCCTCTCTATTCTATTCCATCAATCTTTGTATCTGTTTTTGTGCTAGTACCATACTGTTTTGAATACTGTAGTTTTGGAGTGGATGTTAAAATCTGGGATTGTGATACCTTCAGTTTTGTTTTTCTTTTTCCAAGATTGTGTTTGGATATTTGGGGCTTTGTGGTTCCATACAAATTTTAGGATTTTTTTTGTTCTAGTTCTATGAAAAAGGCTGTTGGTATTTTGATAGGGTTTGTGTTAAATCTGCAGATTGCTTTGGGTAGTATGGATATTTTAACAATATTTGTTCTTACAATCCATGAGCATGGAATATCTTTCCATTTATTTGTCTCATCTTCAATTTCTTTAATCATTGTGTTATAGTTTTCAGAGAATAGGTCTTTGACCTCTTTGGCAAAGTTTATTCCTAGGTATTTTATTCTTTTCAGTGCAGTTGTAAATGGGATTATTTCTTAATTTCTCTTTTGGCTGCTTCATTATTAGCATATAGAAATGCAACTGATTTCTGTATACTGATTTTGTATCCTGCAATTTTACTGAATTCACTTACTGGTTCTAGTTGTTTTTTGGTGGATTTAGGGTTTTCTATATATAGTATCATATCACCTTAGTTACTGAAAGTTTTATTTCTTCCTTTCCTATTTGGATGCCTTTCATTTCTTTTTGTTGTCTGATTGCTGTGGCTAGGACTTCCAGTGCTATGTTGAATAAAAGTCGCGAGAGTGGACATCCTTGTCTTGTTCCTTATCTTAGGGAAAAAGCTCTCAGTTTTTCACCATTGAGTGTGATATTAGTTGTGGGTTTTTCATATATGGCTTTTATTATGGGCTGTGTTTCCTTTAAACCTCCTTTGTTGAGGTTTTTATCATGAATGGATGTTATACTTTATCAGATGCTTTTTCTGCATCTACTGAAATGGTCATATGGTTTTTATCTGTTCTCTTGCTAATGTGGTATGTCATGTTGATTGATTTGTGAATACTGAACCACCTTTGCAACCCAGGAATAAATCCCAGTTAATTGTCGTGAATGATCTTTTTAATGTATTGAATTTGGTTTGCTAGTATTTTATTGAAAATTTTTGCATCTATGTTCATCAGGGATATTGGCCAGTATTTCTTTCATTTTTGAAGGTGTCTTTATCTGGTTTTGGTATCAGGGTGATGCTGACCTCATAGAATGAATTTGGAAACTTTCCTTCCTCTTCAATTTTTTGCAATAGTTTGAGAAGAATAGGTATTAACTCTTCTTTAAATATTTGGTGGAATTCTCCTGTGAAGCCATCTGGTCCTGGCCTTTTGTTTGTTGGGGGATTTTTGATTACTGATTCAGTTTTGTTGCCAGTATTGGTCTGTTCAAATTTTCTATTTCATTGTGATTCTCTTTTGGGAGATTACGTGTATATAGGGATTTTTCCATTTCTTCTAGGTTGTCTATTTGTTGGTATGTAATTCTTAGTAATCTCTTATAATCGTTTATATTTCTGTCATGTTGGTTTGTTATTTCTCCTTTTTCCTTTATGATTTTGAGTTCTCTCTCTCTCTTTTGCTGAGTCTGGCCAAGGTTTATCAATTTGTTGCTCTTTTCAAAGAAGCAGCTCCTGGTTTCATTGATGTGTTCTCTTGTTTTTTTTAGTTTCTATTTTATTTCTTCTCTAATCTTTGTTATTTAGTTATTTCCTTCTACTGGTTTTGGGTTTTGTTTGTTCTTCTTTTTCTAGCTCCTTTAGGTATGAGGTCAGGTAGTTTATTTGATTTTTTTTTTTCTTGAGGTAGGCCTGTATTTTTATAAACTTCCCTCTTAGAACCTCTTCTGCTGCATCCCAAAGGTTTAGACCATTGTATTTTCATTTTCATTTGTCTCCATGTATTTTTTCATTTCCTCTTTGATTTCTCAGTTGACCCATTCATTGTTTAGTAGCATGTTATTTAACCTCCATGTATTTGTGTTTCTTCTAGATTTTTTCTTGTGGTTGATTTCTAGTTTCATAGCATTGTGGTCAGAAAAGATGCATGGTATGACTTCGATCTTTTTTAGTTTGTTGATACTTGTTTTGTAGCCTAATACATGATCTATTTTGGAGAATGTTCCATGTACAGTTGAAAACAATGTGTATTCTGTTTTAGGATGGAATGTTCTAAATATATCTGTTAAATTTCTCTGGTGCACTGTGTCATTCAAAGCCACTGTTTCCTTGCTACTTTTCTGTTTGGTTGATCTGTCATTTGATGTAAGTGGGATGTTAAAGTCCCCTACTATTACTGTGTTACTATCCATTACTTTCTTTATGCCGGTTATTAGCTGCTTTATGTAATATTTATAATTGTTATATCTTTTTGTTGGCTTCTCTTTATTATTATATAGTATCTTTCTTTGTCTCTTGTTACAGTCTTTGTTTTAATATCATTTTGTCTGATACAAGTATTGCTACACCAGGTTTCTTTACAGTTTAATTTGCATGGGAAATGCTTTTCCATTCCATCACTTTCACTCTGCATGACTTTATGTCTGAAATGAGTCTCTTATAGGCAACATATAGATGGGTCTTGCTTTTTTATCCATCTGTCACCGTATGTGCTTTGATTGGAGTGTTACTTCATTTGCATTCAAAGTAATTATTGATAAGTATGTTCATATTGCCATCTTGTTACTTGTTCTATGATTGTTTTTGTAGTTTTACTCTGTTCCTTTCTTCTCTTGCTTGTTCTCTCATGGTTTGCTGGCTTTCTTTATAGTGATGTATTTGGATTTTCTTTTTTTAAATTTTTGCATATCTTTTACTGGTATTTGATTTATGGTTACTGTTAGGTTTATATATAACATATTATGCATATAACTATTAAGTTGATGTTAGCTCTAAGTTTGAACCCGTTCTTTTCTCCCCTTGCACTTTTTAGATCTATGGCATCATAGTTTATATCTTTTCATTTTATGACTCCCCTGATTTTTATGGATATGCTTATTTTTACTGCTTTTATGTTTCCTACTTTACTTGCTCCTACTAATGGTCTTTTCTTTCCACTCAAAAAGTCCCCTTTAACATTTCTTATAGGACCATTTTAATGGTGATGAATTCCTTTAACTTTTATTTGTTTGGAAAATGCTTTATCTCTCCTTCTATTCAGAATGATAGCCTTGGTGGATAGAGTATTCTTGGTTGCAGATTTTTTCTTTGAGCACTTCGAATATATCATTCCACTCCTTTCTGGCTTGCAGAGTTTCTGCTGAAAAATTGGTCGATGGGCTTATGTGGTTTCTCTTGTATGTAACTGTTTTCTTTTCTCTTGTTGCTTTTAAAAATCTCTCTTTGTCACTACTTTTTGCCATTTTAATTGCTATGTGCCTTGGTGTGGGTCTTCTTGGGTTGATATTGCTGGGGGCTCTCTGTGTCTCCTGGATCTGGGTTTCTGTTTCCTTCCCCAGTTTGGGAAGTTTTCAGCTATTATTTCTTCAGATAAATTTTCTGCTTCGTTTTCTCTTTCTTCTCCTTCTGGGATCCCTATAACGTCGATGTTATTGCTTGATGGTATTTCTGAGTTCCCTAAGTCTGTTTCCATTTTTAATTATTACTTTTTCTCTCTCCTGTTCAACTTGATTGCTTTCCATTACTCTGTCTTCCAGGTCACTGATCTGTTTGTCCACTTCCTCTAGTCTACTATTCCATCTGGTGTATTTTTAATTTCAGTTATTGATTTCTTAATCATTGATTTTTTTTTTTTTATGTTTTCAGTCTCTTTGTTGAGGGTGTCACTGAGGTCCTCTACTTTTTTCTCAAGTTCAGTGAGTATTTTTATGACCATTACTTCAAATTTTCTTTCAGGCATTTTACTTATCTCCATTTTGTTTAGTTATCTTGCTGTTATTTTTTTCCTCTTCCTTCATTTGGCATATTTCTGTCTCTTCATTTTGTCTAACTCTCTGTTTCTGTGTGAAGTCAGCTATGTCTCCTGCTCTTGAATAGGTGCCTGGGTGGCTCACTTGGTTAAGCGACTGCCTTCAGTTCAGGTCATGATCCTTGAGTCCCAGGATCAAGTCCCACATCAAGTCTGCTTCTCCCTCTGACCCTCCCCGCTCTCATGCTGTCTCTCTCTCTCTCACATAAATAAAATCTTTAAAAAAAAAAAAAAAAAAGTACTGGCTTTATGAAGAAGAGGTTCTGTAGTGCCCTGTAGTGCAGTGTCCCTTGTTCACCAGAACCTGGAGCTTCAGGGATGTCTCCTATGCATATTGCTTGCACCCCACTGTTGTGGCTGAGCCACATTTGCCTTCATTCCATCTGTGTACCATGGCTCTCTTTGCCTCTTGTTGGCAGAGTTTGGTTCCTATGTTAGTGAGCCAGTTTGGGGCTGCCTTGTTCTTGACGAGTCAGACCAGTCATTTTCCGGATATGTGGTAGCATGGAACTGCAGGGTGTTTTGCCTGTGTTGACCTTAGAAGCTTTCGTTGGTGGTAGGTGGGGCCCACAGTCAGACCAGATATCTGCCCCTCACTGCTGGACCTCAGTTGAACTGGTGTGTGTGGTTGTCTTCCTCTCTCCTTGTGCAGGAGTCACTTTGAAGTGGTCCTGGCACCTCTCAAGGCTGCTTGCATGGTGCCAGGTTTGCGCACCACTTTGGATGGGCTCTGGCCAACACGTATTGGAGGAGGCAGGTCTGCAGGAGAAAGGAGGGGCGGTTTCTTGGTATTAGCCAGGTTTGTGTAGGTTTGCTGTGGGAGGGGGCTGGAACCAGGCCTGGCTGGTGGGGGCATGTACTGAGGAGAACACAGGGGTGAGGTGTTCTGTTAGCAAGTTAGTTGGAGTTTGTTTGCACTGGGCTATTTCCCCCAGGTGTCTATGTGTCTAGCCTGGTGGGTGGGGTGGGGGCTGGAATGGTGTCTGACGGCTCCTTGTTCCTGGCGAAGTCTTCCAGGGATCCTTGCTCCTCCCTCACTTGCGCTGAGATTAGTAAACAACTCACCCCCTTGTCTACTCTACCGTTTTTCAGACTGCTCCTTCTGTGCTGTATCTCCTTGGGGCTGTTTGTGGTGCTGTCTCTTTAAGAGCAGGGGCTTCGTTTCCTCTGCTCTCTCTGCTCTCCCAGAGCTGAGCCTGCTGAATTTTACAGTTCCAGGTGTTTACTCCACAGACTGTAACAACTTGTGAGATTAGGTCCCACTGGTTTTCAAAAGCCACATGTTATGGAGATTTGTCTTCTGCATGTGGGTTCCCAGTGCTTGGGGCGCCAGGCCTGAGGGTCCGTTTTTTATCCCTCTCATGTGGATAGTCCCGTGGTCCATTTAACTCCTGATGGCTTCTCTGCCCTTCCTACCTTCTTCACAGTGCCTCTTCTCTACATTTAGCTGTGGAGAGTCTGTTCTGCAAGCCTTCTGGTTATTTTCTTGGTTATTTACACTGATGTGGGTGTTATCTAGTTGTATTCATGGGATGGGATGAAGTTAGGTAGGATCTTCCTACTCTGTCATCTTCCCCGGAAGTTGTATCTATTTTTGTTTTGACTCAGCAGTTTCACCAGTAATGTCATTAACAGATGAATGGTTAAATAAGCTGTAATGTATTCACACACTGGAATACTATTCAGCTGTATATATATATTAAAAAAGAGGATTTCTGAAGATAAATGGGAAGACTCTGTAGGCTTTTAGTGAACCGTAAAGCAAGGCAGAACTGAATTACTTATCGTTTCTCTAATAGTGGAAGGAAAGTAATACTGTGTTGCAAAAAGTTTTTAGAAGGACAATAATAAACCATTTGAAGGGATTTTACCTATTGGGAATGTGTGGAGTGGGAAACAGGGTACTAGATAGAAGGAGGGTTGGGTCTAGATTTCTGTGTATATACGTCTTTATATTGTTTTTACTTTTGAATCATATGAATGGATTTCTTATATACTTACCAAAAGTTGACAAAACAAGAAAAAAAGTTGGAAATTCATGTGAAAACTTTTGTAAACTGAAAAATACTATTTAAGTGCTGGTTATTTATTTGAATTTCAGTTGTGATATAGAATATGATACATGAAATACGGTTGGTTATGTGTCCAGGTTAAAATTTTTAATCCCTCAAGTCTTCCTTCCTCCCATCCATTTCCCCTTTCTGAACAATTTAGTCCTAAAACCATTAAGTAGGGCTGAAGACTTATGTTAGGTGTCAGAGGCATGGTGGCCCAGAGCAGAGTGTTAGAGCTCAAGTAAGTTAAGGAGGGCATCTCCACAAGTTGCTGCCTGATACAGCATTGGATGGGGAGGATATCCATCTTGGCTGTCTGAGCCTGAGGAAAATGTCCATGCACGTGAAGGAGTGACAGGGGAAATGAAAAACTGGTTTCATATGAGGGAGTTGATTAAATAAATACATATGAAGGATAACGAGAGGCCTGTTTTTCTGAATGTTAGAAAAGGAAGTTATAAATAAGGAAAAGGAGAAAACTAGAAGAACCCTGTGGTGTTGGATTGGAATTGGATTTATTGTGAACTTAAGCTTATATATATGTGTGTGTGTGTGTATATATATACACATATATACATAAATATGATAAACGTAGATATAAACTTGTTTATGTGTGTGTTAAAAACATATGTATACTCTTTAGTTCTGTCTACTGAGAAAGCAGAGGAACAGTGAGTCCCCAACATATGGGCATACGTAGCATCGAGATCTTATCGTCTAGATTCCATTTTCCACTAAAAGGAACCAGGGCTCCTTAGAGAAATGACTGGTCCTTGGGCTGAAGCAGGGAAGGAAAAGGATAAGCCTGGAACTTGTGATGAAAGCTTAAAAAATGATGAGAACATGTCAAAGGAACATGGAAGCCAGCTTGAAGGGGTTGTCACTGGCTAAGTAGGGAAAACTCTAGCACAAAAACAAATAATGATAGTAGCAAATTACAACCCATTGAATGAAATAGGAAACCATGAATTTATATGATGTAAATAAATTGAAAGATTGATGAGAAACAGTATATTTATGGCATATAAGTATAAACAGCATATGAATTTCATAGTCCCCCCCCCCAACCAAAATATTGTTAATGACAGATGAGAAAAGCATTTGTTTACAGTGGAGATGCTTGGTAGGCACCACCTTAATCACTTGATACTGATCATCAGTATCAAGAATATTATCATAAATGGGCATTGAGATCATATACCACATGAAAAGTGGCTGTATTGTGGTTATGTAGAGAATGTCCTTGTTTGTAGGAAATACACATTCAGGTATTGATACTTTAGGAGTTCATAGTGTATCAGGTAGTCAGCTTACTCCCATTTAATTCAGAAAAAATATTCTTTGAACTAAACCTGCAACTTGTTTGTGATTATGTGAAAATGGAAAAAAAAGTTAATAAAAATTATAATCTATAAAAAGCCAGATTTTTTCCAGTGATGTTTATAACTTATTTTTTATGCATTAGTAGAACGTATTGTTTTTGTGGGTTAAAAATAAAGTATGGCATGATTCCTTTAGGAATAAAAGTAAGATAAGGAAAAAAAAACTGAATCCTTTTGCCCTACAGTTGTGCTCATAGATGGCCTATGTCTACCCGAGGGTTGCTGACTGTGCCCTCTCCCCTCACTAGACCATCTTCCACGGAAGTTGTTGCTGTTTGAATTCAGAAAAGCCATGACTTCAGAATGTGAGAGAGAAAAGACACTGAACAGCTGGGGAGTTGGGGTAGGGGAGAAGGGTCTGTGTGTGTGTGTGTGTGTGTGTGTGTGTGTGTGTGTTTGTAGTAAGAACTTTTATGTACACTTTTATGCACATGTTTATGCTTCAGTTTTGAAACTGATGTATGTTTGTCCCTTTCCTTCCTATGGCAAATTGCTTCATGATTCAGATATTGGATATACAGAGTTCCCTCAGCCTGGAATATCTTTCTAGCCCTCCCATTCTTCTTTCACCTTAACTCCTTTCCTTTTTTTTTGTAGTCCCAGCCTCCTTGATCTCCCTAGACTAGGTTAAGTTCTCTCTTAGGCAGTTCACTTAAACATCATTGATCCTTAACCTCTTCATTTGTAATAGGGGGATAATAGAGTTGTTGTGAGGTGTAAAGGAGTGGCTTTATGTAAAATGGAATAGTACCTGAGCAGACAGTAAGTGCAATATGAGTTAGCTGTTGCTAACATGATTGGACATATTTGAAAAAATATATATATATTTATATATTATACATATACATACATATATTATACATATTTGTCTAGTTATTTGTTAAATATCTCTTTCTCTCGTTTGTTAGTTCCATGAGGAAAAGGACTGTTTCATTCAACTTTGTTTCTTAGTTACTGGTACATGTGTAACTCACATATTTTTTTAACTTATAAAATTGTGGTTTGCAACAGGTGCACTGAGTTTGGGTTTTTTCCCCCAGTTTTACTGAGAAATAATTGACATATATCACTCCATAGTTTTAAGATATACAGCCTGATGGTTTAATTTACATATACTGTGAAGTGATTACCACCATAGGTTCAGCTAACATTTATATTCTCATGTAGATAGAATAAAAAGAAAGGAAAAAAATCTATTTATGATAAAAATTATTAGAATTTGTTCTCTTAACTTCCATATAATATCATATAGCAGTGTTATCTATAGTTATTCTCCTGTACATTATTACATCCCTTGTACTAATTTATCTTATTACTGGAAATTTGTCACCTTTGACCACCCCCTCCAATTCCCTTCCTCCCACCCTCCACTTCTGGTAACCACACGTCTGAACAATATTTGTTTTTCTCTGACATTTCACTTAGCATAATGCCTTCAGGGTCTATCTATGTTGTTGCAAATGGTAGGATTTCCTTGTTTTCTATGGCTG
The DNA here is from genome assembly GCF_009762305.2 of Zalophus californianus. Taxonomy (NCBI): domain Eukaryota; kingdom Metazoa; phylum Chordata; class Mammalia; order Carnivora; family Otariidae; genus Zalophus; species Zalophus californianus. The sequence continues at coordinate 25,295,037 of NC_045599.1, read as the reverse complement.
ATATAAATATATATATATATGATATTCAGTATATCTATATCTATATATCTCACAACTTCTTTATCCATTTATCCATTGATGGAAACTTAGGTTCTTTCCATGTCTTGATTATTGTAAATACTGCCATGAACATGGGGGTGCAGATATATTTTTGACTTAGTGTTTTCATTTCCTTTGGATATGTATTCCCAAAAGTGGAATTGCTACATTGTAATGTAGTTCCAAGTTTTAATTTTTGGAGGATCCTCCATGCTATTTTTCATAGTGGCTGTACCCATTTACAGTAGTGCACAAAGCTTCCTTTTTTTTTTTTTTGCCACATCCATGGCAGTATTTGTTGTCTCTTGATTTATTGATATACATGACCATTCTAATAGGCATGAAGTGGTAACTCATTGTGGTTTTAGTTTACATTTCCCTAATCAGTGGTGATGTTGGGTATCTTTCATGTCAAGCTAGCTGGGGTTTGCCTTTAAGTATATTATAGACCTACTAGTTCTTGTAATCTTGGTGAAGTTACTTAACCTCTCTGGGCTTCAGGTTTCTTTATCAGTTAAACTGGGTTATAATATCTACCGTTCTGAATATTACAGAAAATATGCTTGAAGGCCTATAATTTTTTTTTTAAGATTTTATTTATTTGAGGGCGCCTGGGTGGCTCAGTTGGTTAAGCGACTGCCTTCGGCTCAGGTCATGATCCCAGAGTCCTGGGATCGAGTCCCACATCAGGCTCCTGGCTCAGCGGGGAGCCTGCTTCTCCCTCTGACCTTCTCCCCTCTCATGCTGTTTCTCTCTCTCTCTCTCAAATAAATAAATAAAATCTTTAAAAAAAAAAGATTTTATTTATTTGAGAGAGAGAGAGAGGGAGAGGAAGAGAGAGAGAGATCACAAGCAGGGAGGAAGGGTAGAGGGAGAAGCAGACTCCCCTGAGCAGGGAGCCTGATGGGGGCTCGATCCCAGGACCCTGAGATCATGACCTGAGCTGAAGGCAGACGCTTAACCGGCTGAGCCACCCAGGCGCCCAAAGGCCTGTAATTTTGATGGTGATCATTAAGTAGAAATTTATTAAGATGTGGCCAACAATATCAGTACTAAAAATAATCAATAGTTTTAGTAAGTCTCTAAATGAAATAATATAAATGGAAAAACCTAGTGAAGTTCCTGACTCCAAATTAGGCATTCAGTTATTTCAGTAGGCATTCAGTTTTTCTTACTTCAACTTTTTTCTGTAGTATTGACAACTAAAAACCAGTAAGCATATGCTAGTTCTAGATGCTGTATAGGGCACTTTATATATTTATTTATATGTAAGTACATAATGAGATACACACACACACCCCTTAAGTGTCACAAATACTCTACCCACTAGGTAGGGTTTTTCTCTCCATTAAATAGATAAGCGTAGAGAGGTCAAGTAACTTGCCAAGGAGCCAATTAAACAGGATTTAAATTCATGTCTATTTAGTTTTAAAGCCTTTGTTCTTTTTAGTTTATCGTGCAGTCTCTTTACATTTTTGGAATTATCATGTGTTCTCTTTTACAATCCCTTTGGTGATGGTGGCAACTTGTAAAATAATTGGCCTTCAAAAATTGTAATTTCAGTCAGATTACTTCTTCTGAAAACCTACCTGAGGTCTTTTACAGGGGAGAGGTCTTTTACATGGAAGAGTTACATACTGGTAATTGTGATAAAGCACCAGAATACTTTTAGGGTATCAAAGTCCTTGGTGGATTGCAACTTCGGTAGTTGTGAGCAGTGAAAGCTCTAGAACCTGTGGGGAAATTAGGAGGAAAGCAAGAGCATAGAGAAAAAGAAATAGAAATACGTGATTCTTCCGTACTACACCACTGTACAGCCTTCTGGTCCTAAACTCAGCTGTTATTAAAAATCTAACTGTTCAATACATGAATACATTCTCATTTCAAAATAATAAACATGTGTTCATATATGTAGAGACACACACATTTAGTAAAATATAAAAGCTTCATTTACATTTCTCCCATCCCTGTATCTCTCCATAGTTTTTTTCATAAAACTATCTTAATGTTACTTAATGAAAAAAGGTTTTTTCATAAAAATATGTTACTTAATGTTAACCTGTAATGTGTGTATTGTTATATTTAAGTGAGTTAATATTTTAAAGTTTCTCCATTTTAATTTCTTATATGGGAGAATATTGATAGATATAACTCACACAAACAAAAGGCCTAAAAGGGGGTTTGAGATCAAATAATTTGAAAACTGCTGTAATATATTATGTCACTAGTAATGAACATTGTTGTAGACCATAATAATATAGAAAAATTCTATGATTTGATAATCTTGGTGAGAAAAGCACAATACAAACGCCACAAGAATGGAAAACAGTACTGGAGAAAATGCAGTAAAATGCAAATCATTTTACCAAGGTTATATTATTTTAAATGATCTCATACTTGGTTTTTTCAAAGGTTTTTATACTATAGTTAAACTTGTATATGATGAAAAGTCTTTTATAATATGAATGGGCATAATATCTCTATTTCAGAAACTCTGTAGTGATGCTCAAGTAAAAGTCTTTGGGAAATGCTGCCAACTGAAACCTGGAGGAGACAGTTCTTCCTCACTGGATAGTTCTATGACTTCATCTTCTGATGTAAAAGACCAGTGTTCTAAGTACCAAGTAAGGTCATTGATGTCATTTATTTATTCATTCATTCATTCACTCACGACTACTTTTGAGTACCTACAATGTGTTATGCACTATCCTAGGGGGACTGGGGATATAACAGGAACTAGTCCTTAACTTACTGGGGAGGCAGGTAATTAAATAAGTAAGTTTATGCAGTTTGATAAATCTTAGGAGAAGTTCAGAGAACTATGGGCATAAGGTAGCAAGGGGTAGTTTTTCCCTTTTATTTCCCAAATCAGATTTTTTGGGCTACCAGAATAATTTATTTTAGATACTTTTAAATTATTGAAATACAAATATAAATATAAACTAATAATACAGTTTGGCTGTAGTATGAAATTAAAGTATGATTGGAAGTATACACATGCAGAAATGGACATTTATATATTTCAGAAATAATCTGACTCTTTTAAAATACAAAGTTAAACAAATTAGTACCTAATGGGAACTTCTGTATAAACTTGTTATATTTTACATTAAAATTAAGTGTTTGGCTTCATACCAAGTGAATGTCATCTATGTGAATTTGTGTCATCCAAGTTTGCATGAATGAATCACAAGTGTTTTATATTTAGAAATATCAACATGGAGTTCTGGGTCTTTAAATTATTTGTAATTAGGTAATTGTGTTTGGATGGGAAGTGACTCTTCTATCATGTAAATGTGACAGTGTATATGAAAGAGCTCTGAAGTGTTTAAAATCCAGATACTAGGAGGTACTATATAGTTGCCCCAGGGGTCTTCCCCTCTTTCTCCTCCAGCTTAAGCATGATACCTTAGTAAGTTCCTAATAGTGTTATGCTATGTGACATCATCATACTTATACCAGGTTGGGTGTTTGCTGATTTGATGAATTGTGTAAACTTGCATTTCTGCCTAATATAATGCAGTTAAAAATGAATATTAGCACATGGATCCAGATTGTAGAAACCCTGAAGCATTGAGTGATTGTACCCTCATGTTGCATCAAGATCCCTAGAGATTTTCTTTTTTAAAGTTCATATTCCCAGGCTATGTGCCCAGATATTCTGATATAGGCTCAGTATGGTCCTGGAAATCTGCTTTTTTAGCAAGAGACATTGAATTATTGTAGCATATAGTTCACTACACTTGATAAATGTGATTTTGGGTAACTAGAACATTATCTTTGGTCTACACAGATTATTACAGATTAATAGCTTCTAGCAATAGGTACTTAAAAAATTGACCTTTTAAATAAGGGCCTTATTTAAAAAAAGCATGAAAGATAATAGTACTTCTTAAATTATAACGTTTATTATAGATTATGTTTTATAAAAATATATAACATGCCAGTGACATTCATGATAACTGTTTGATAGGTATTAGAGCAGGCAAGGATAAGCTTTACTGGCAAACTATATGGTCTAATAAAATTTAAACATGAACTTATTTTTACTATATTTTGCGTTTTGAGGACTCTTTTCCAGTTTTAGTAGTAAAATCTGTAAATGCTTTGATATTTGAATTCATAATAGTTTTGAAGATTGGCATTGAGCTTAAAAAAAAAAAAACCTTCACACGATCATTAAAATTTAAGAATTATTCGCTCTGTTCCTAAATGTTGTTTTTAGTACCCAAACCTTTGTGTTTTGAAATAAAAATTTTTATCTTAATCAGATCCCTAGATGAGTTATTTTTGTAAGTAGGTATATCAGAAGTGATTTTTTTCTTAAGCATTGGCTTTGTTTCTTTATTAAAACAAGATTAAGACTATAATACCTAAGAGAGAAAAAATAATATGTAAATGAATATATATAAAAAAACTGATACAAAATAGTTACATATAATGAGATTGCTATTTGAAGATGCCTTTTTAGGAAAGCTAACAATGTAAATATATAGATTTTTTTAAAACCCAGATGGGCATTAAATAAGCAGAAGAGTAGAAGAATCATATAAAAATAAAAATAGTGTACAGTTATATTCCCTGGGCTCCACATGTAAAATGGGGGTCTTCAACACTTTGTTATCATCAGAAGAGTCTTTTAAATATTTTTTAAAACTCCTAATTTTTTATTTTTTATGATGGAATGGCTTAGTGAAATTTGTGAATAATACTCAGTTATTATCTTAGATAGTTATTTAGGTCCTCTTCCTTATCACTTGTTTTATTATATAACTGTGTAAGTTAGGAATTGCATTATTCCTAGGGATTATTTTGTTCACGTGACAAGTCTGAAAGGCCGTCTAGGTATGATACATGGGTTTCAAGATGGCTTTACAAACCAAGGCATCTTTATCTTTCTACTTAGCTAAAGTTAATGTGTAATTATTGCCTTGTGGTCCTAATATGGCATCTCCATCTCCAGTGACTTCCATTTATATCTCATTGACCAGGCCTTTGTTGAATGCATATAAATGCATAAGTTCTGAAAGTGCTACTCCAACCATTAGTTTAACCTTTTGGATGTAGAAACCAACTCACAATTTGTCTACAAGGGAGGCTGTGAAATGCATTTGGTGGGGGGGCAACATTGCTGCCCTGAAACAAATTAAACTTCAAAAGTAAAGAATAAGATATTTTGTGGGTAATTAGTGATATTTACCACAGTATCTAATTAGTAATCAAATGGATGAGTTCAATTTTACTTTTTTTCTGACTTCTATGATGACAGAGACATTTAAAGAATAATGGAAAGGAATAACTTTTAATTGGAGTTCTTTTGAGAGCAAGACATTGTAATGTTTTAAATAAGTCCTTTTAAAAAGTACAAAATAGATATAAATTACCATGTTTATAGATACCTCTTTTGCACAGGAGTGGTAAAAACTGTTCTGCATGTTTAGTGAATTCTATTTCTTATTTTCTGCCCTGGAGAAACATTGCATATGCAAAAGATGTGGTTAACAATGTTCATTTAAGCATTAAGTATTATAAAAACCTGGAAGTAACTTAATGTCCAGCAGTAAGGTGAACTGTGGTATTTAGAATACTATGCAGCTCTTCAAGAGGAGTCTTTGTATAACAATATGGTTGATCTGTAACACATTGTGAAATGAAGAAAATCAAGCTATAGAACAGTGTATACAATGTAGAGTCACTTTTTAAAAAAGTATATGTAGAATAACTGTAGCAAAGGAATTTTCAGTAAAATTCAATATTTGAAATAGGTTTTAAATTTTGCAGTTTTATTAATGTTATGGTTATTTTTTAGGGTTCTCGGTGCTCTTCTGATGCCAATATGCTTGGAGAGATGATGTTTGGCTCAGTAGCAATGAGCTATAAAGGGTCTACCTTAAAAATTCATCAGATCCGGTGAGGGTTTTTCTGATTTTTCATAATCCATTTTAGAACATGTAATTTTTGAAGATGGGAGAATTTCCTGTAGTTTTCACACAGATTGAGCATGTCAGATTTATGGTGTTTTATGGGTTTCATGCTACTTCATGACTGTTGTAACTATGCAATGAAATCTTTGTGATTTATACTTATTTTGGTGGGGGGGATGGGAACAGGGAGAGGGAGAGAGAGAATCTTTTTTTTTTTTTTAAGTATTTATTTGACAGAGACAGACACAGCGAGAGAGGGAACACAAGCAGGGGGAGTGGGAGGAGGGAGAAGCAGGCTTCCCGCTGAGCAGGGAGCCCAATGCGGGGCTTGATCCCAGGACCCTGGGACCATGACCTGAGCTGAAGGCAGATGCTTAACGACTGAGCCACCCAGGCGCCCCTGGGAGAGAGAGAATCTTAAGCAGGCTCCATGCACAGCATGCAGCCTGACACCGGGCTTAATCTCGCAACCCTGAGACCATGACCTGAGCCAAAATCAAGAGTCCAACATTTAACCAACTAAGACACCCAGGCGCCCATATACATTTTTATTTGTAATAAATTGAGAAGTTCTTTATGTTTTAGTTTTGATCTCTCTCTCTCTGTCCCTTTCTTTTTCTTCATAGTTCCCCTCCACAACTCATGCTCAGCAAAGTTTTTACTGCACGGACCGGCAGCAGTATCTGTGGAAGTCTCAATACGTAAGTGATTTTGAATGCTGGGAGAAATGGATTATTTAGGATGTGCTAAGTGTGAAAACTAACAGATTGTTCTCAGGGTTGCAGCTTAAATTGAGATTTTCTTCCATCTCTTAAGTTTGAAAGTTTATGGAGGTCAGGCTTTTTTCTTCTAGCTTTAATGAGATATAATTGACATCCAACATTGTGTAAATTTAATGTGTACAACACATTTATTTGGTACATTTATATATTACAAAATGATTACCACCATAGCATTAGCTAACACCTCCATCCTGTCAAAATTGCCATTTCTTTTTTGTGGTGAGAACAGTTAAGATTTACTCTCTTAGCAGCTTTCAAGTATATAAAATAACAGTATTATTAGCTATAGTCAGTATGCTATACGTTAGATCTCAGAACTTAAAAGCCCTATAACTGATGTTTGTACCCTTTGACTGTTATCTCCCCATTTCTCCCACTCTCAACTCCTGGTAACCACCACCCTGGTTTCTGTTTCTCTGTGTTCAGTTTTTTATATTGCACATGTAAGTGATACTATACAGTGTTTGTCTCTCTCTGACTTATTTCACTTAGCATAACACCCTTAAGGTTCATTCAGATTGTCGTGAATGGCAGGATTCCCTTTTCTCATGGTCAAAATATTCTTCTGTGTGTGTGTGTGTGTGTGTGTCTTTGTGTGTGTGTGACATTTTATCCATTCATCTGTTTATAGACACTCAGTCTGTCTCCATTTATGGATCATTGTCTCTAATGCCACAGTGAACACCTGAGTGCAGATATCTCTCAGATCCTCATTTTAGTTCCTTCGGATATATATCCAAAAGTGGGATTCCTGGATCATACAGTAGTTCTCTTTTTAATTTTTTGAAGAACTTCATACTGTTTTGTGATCAGAGTGGCTGCCTCAATTTATATTCCCACCAGCAGTGCAGAAGCATTCCCTTTTCTCAATACCCTGTCCACCACTTGATAATCTCGTCTTTTTTGATGTTAGCTATTATAAAAGGTGAGAGGTGATACCTTGTTATGGTTTGATTTGCATTTCTCTGATGATTAGTGATGTTGAGCACCTCTTCATGTACCTCTTAGCCATTTGCATGTCTTCTTTGGAAAATTGTCTATTCAATTCTTCTGAATATTCAGAAGAAGTATTAAGTTTTTAGTCAGGTTCTTTGTTTTTTGCTACTGATTTGTATGAATTATTTATATATTTTGGATATTAACCCTTTATCAGATAAAGGATTTGCAAATATTTTTTACCATTCCATAGTTTGCCTTTTTATTTTGTCAGTTGTTTATTTGCTGTGTAGAGGCTTTTTAGTGTGATGTATTCCCATTTACTTATTTTCGCTTTTGTTGCTTGTGCTGTTTGTGTCATATCTAGGAAACTGCTGCTATGACCATTGTCAAGGAGCTTTTTAAACCCTGTGGTTTCTTCTAGGAGATTTGCAGTTTTGGGGTCTTTTGTTTATATCTTTAATCAATTTTGAGTTCGTTTTTGTGAGTGGTGTAAGATAGGGTTCTAATTTCATTCATCTGCAGGTGGTTATCCAGTTTTCCCATCATTATTTATTGAAGGCACTATCCTTTCCCAGTTAAATGTCCCTCATCAAATATTAGTTGACTGTATATACAGGGTTTTTTTTCTAGGCTCTTGAATTCTGTTCCATTGATTTGTGTGTCTGTTTTTATGCCAGTACTATACTGTTTGATTATGTTAACGTTGTAATATAGTTTTTCTTAGGATTGCTTTGGCTATTAACGGTCTTTTGTAGCTCCCAGCAAATTTTAGGATTGTTTTCTTATTTCTTGGAGAAATGCCATTGGAATTTTGATAAGACTTGCATTGAATCTAAAGATGACTTTGGGTAATGTGGACATTTTTAACGGTATTTGTTCTTCCAACCTACTTTTTGAGGGTTTTTTTCCATGGAAAGATGTCTTTTGTCATATGCTTTTTCTCTCTTTCTTTCTCTCTTTTTCTTTCTTTCTTTTAAAGATTTTTATTTATTTGAGAGAGAGAGACAGAGATAGTGACAGAGAGCATGAGTGGGGAGGAGAGGGAGAATCAGGCTCCCCGCAGAGCAGGGAACCCAATGCAGGGCTCCTTCCCAGGACCCCAGGGTCATGACCTGAGCTGAAGGCAGACACTTAACCGACTGAGCCACCCAGGCACCCCGGTCATATGCATTTTCTGCATCTGTTGACATAATCATGTGATTTTTATCTTTCATTCTTTTAATGTGGTAATTCTCATTTATTGCTTTGTGTCTATTGAAGCATCCTTGCAGTCCACTGATAAATCCCACTTGATCATATTGAATGATCTTCTAATGTTCTGTTGAATTTGGTTTGTTAATATTTTATGGAGAATTTTTGCATTTATAATATTCAGGAGAAGTGATCTGTAATTTTCTTATAATGTCCTTGTCTGGCCTTGGTGTCAGGGTAATGCTGACATTACAGGTGTCAGGCCTTGTAAGATGAGTTTGAGTTTGTTCCTTCTTTGATTTTTGGAACAAATTGAGTAGAATTGGCATTAATTCTTCTTTACATGTTTGGTAGAATTTACCAAGGAAACCATCTGGTCCTCTTGGCTTTTCTGTGTTGGGAGGTTTTTGATTAATGATTGATTTTCCTTACTCATTATTGGTCTGTTCAGATTTTTTATTTCTTCATGATTCATTCTTGGTAGGTTGTATGTTTCTAGGAATTTATTCATTTTTTACAGATTATCTGTTTTGTTGGTGTGTAACTGTTTATAGTGGTCTCATGATCCTTTTTATTTGTATGGTATCAGATGTAATGTCTCCTTTGTTTTTGATTTCATTTATTCGAGTCTTCTCTTTTTTTTTCTGAGTTAGCTAAAGATTTGTTGATTTTGTCTCTTCAGAAAACCAGCTCTTAGTTTCATCGATCTTCAGTGTTATTTTTCTTTTTTCTATTTCATTTATTCTCCAATTGATCTTTATTTCCTTCCTTCCTAACTAACTGTGGGCTTTGTTTTTTTCCTCGTTTTTTGAGGTGTAATTCAATGTCATTCATTTGAGATCTTTTTGGCTTCTTACTGTAGACATTTATTGCTATCACTTCCCTCTTTGAACTGCTTTTGTAACATCTCACAGGTTTTGATATGCTGTGCTTCCATTTTTGTTTCAAGGTATTTCTTGATTTTCCTTTTGATTTCTTCTTTGACTCATTGGTTGTTCAGGATCATGTTGTTTAATCTCCACATATTTGTGAACTGTCCAGCTCTCCTTTTGTTACTGATTTTTAGTATTATACCATTCTGGTCAGAAAAGATACTTGGTGTGATTTCAATCTTCTCAAATTTACTAAAACTTGTTTTGTGACCTATCATGTGATATGTATTAGAAAATGTTCCATGTCCACTTGAGAAGGATGGTATTCTGCTACTCTTGGATATATCTATATATGTATTTATCTGTTAGTTCCATTTGGTGTAAGGTATGGTTCAAGTCCAACATTTCTTTGTTGACTTTCTGTCTGGATGATCTGTTCATTGTTGAAAGTAGAATGTTAAAGTCCTTTACTAATTATTGCACTGTTGTCTCTTTAGATATGTCAGTGTTTGCTTAATATGTTTAGGTGCTCTGATGTTGAGTGCATTTGTATTTATGATTGTTACATGCTATGTCTTCTTGATGAATTGCTCCTCGAATTATATGACCATTTTTCTCTCTTGTTACTGTTTTTGGCTTGAAGTCTATTTTTTCTGATATAAGTATAGCTTTCTCTGCTCTTCTTTAATTTCCATTTACATGGATTATCTTTTTCTGTTCCTTCACATTGAGCCTATACATATCCTTAAAGCTGAACTGAGTCTCTTGTAGGCAGCATATTGTTGGGTGTTTTTTTTTTTAATTCAACTGCTCTCTGTATGGAGTCCAGATTACTTCTCATTTGAGTTTAGTTGAAGAATAGGAAATGTGCTTTCTCTTTCTCTAATTTGCTTCTAGAAGCTATATATGGAAGTAAAATGTTGACAACATTCCCATGTTAGGATGAGATACTGATTTTCCATTTTGTATGCCATGCTGAGTTAGCATCTGTATATTGTGCTCTTCAGTTTTCAGATCCCTTGCAGAATTTACTCTGCAATCAGGAGTGGCCTAGGTCACCCATGGTGGGGCACAAGACTACCACAAGGTGTTAATGCCAAGATTAGAAATGTGAAGCTGAAACAAGGCCAGGCCTGATATTAGAATCATGGGCTACATGCCAGAACTTAGTTAATGAAGGACTAGGGTTAGGGTGAGGTGTTAGTGGATTCCAGTGACAGACTTCAGGGCCCAGATCAGAATTCTGGCTAGCCAGAATCTGTGGGGTTACCCAAAGTCAAAAGCAGCAGAAGAGGTTGCAAGGAGGCTACTCAAAACTAGAAAAATTCTCAAGGGTTCCATTAATTGTAAATGCTCCAGAAAGACCTATCAGGGGTTTTATTAGCTAAGGTTCTAATACTTACAGCTCTTTATTAACTTTTCTTTTAGGAAGGAAGGAAAGGGGAAAGATATTTTTTCATAGTATTGATGCTTAAAAAATACTGATGTTAAAAGTGCTAATTTTCAAGAGTTTAATACTAAAATAGAAATTAGAGATCCTACATTGGAATCTCTGATTCTAGCTCTGATCCTCTCAGTATCTTCATCTTTTCTAATTTTTTACTGATGGTTTTTAGAATCCCTAGGAAGATACTTTGTACTAAAAGCATAACGTAATTTTATTTTTGTTATTTTGAATAATTTACTAACAGGAGTGACATAATTCATTTAAAATGTGTGAACTAATGATACGTTGATTTTTGTTCTTGTCTTTTTTTTTTTTTCTTCTTTTCCTGCCAGTAGTTTAGAAAATAATTTCAGGTCCAAAATATGAGGGAAAGCCTTTACAATTTAAATTAGGGTCAGTAACCTTTTTCTGTAAAGTTCTAAATAGTAAATAATTTTGGCTTTGTGGGCGAGGCAGTATGTCTGGTTTCTCAGCTCTACCATTGTAGCATTAAAGCAGCCATATACAGCATATACATGGCTGTATACATAGCATGGCTGTTTTCCAATAAAACTTTATTTATAAAAACAGGCAGCAGGCTGGATTTAGGCCTCAGGGGTTGCCAACCCCTGAGTCAGTGCTATAAACTAAGAAGAATACTTAAAACTTAAAAAAAAAAAACAGTTACTTAAAATTTCATTGAGATATGCAAAGAATTGCCATAAAGAGCATAAAATGAATTTGCAATTTATTGTTTCTTTTCCCACTTTAGGCTGCAAGACAGTCTTGAATTCATCAATCAGGACAACAGTACGTTAAAGGCTGATTGTAATAACACAGTTATGAATGGACTACTTGGAAATATAGGTAAATGGTTCCTTTGGTTTTACAAGTTTTATATAGGTTAACAGTATAACAAGAATTTGCAGTTCTTTCTTAATAATGTAGACCTTTTAATAAGACCACAGAGTTTGACATCTAAAAGTGGAAAAGGAATTTAAATTGGAAATATGTAAAACATTTGTATTATTTGAAAAACATACTTTTTGTATATTTGAACGTAATATTTATTTTATATCTGAAAAAGAACTGCTGAAGATATATCTGGTTTCTTTCTTGTTTTTAACTTTGATGCATCTTTGAAAGGCACTGTCATTGGTATAAAAAGTCCTTACCAGCCTTTTTTTAATATTTCAGCTGAAGAAGACTGGTATTACACTTTCTCCCTTCTCTCTTCCCTAACCATAAAAGTAATTTTAAAATGGTGCTCATTTTTGTGACCCGAATTCAGATAGATAAGCAGATATCCAAATTTGATATTCCTTTAAAGATTTATTAAAATAACAGCTTCGTTAATTGTTGTTATTATTTAAGTTCAACATTTTGAAGTGACAAACTGTTCCTAAAATTTCTAGTCATTTGTTTTACCCTACAAAGCTAAACTAAATTGATGCTGGTCATATTCCTGGTATGCAAATAACTGTAACATGCCAGAACGTGACAGCAACTAGACTAGGATAAATACTTCTCTTTTTCTTTATTTAGTGAGAATTTTTATTTCAAACTGATTTTAATAAATATTAGTTATATATACAAGCAGGAAACCATTTTTCTTCCAACTTGAACCATATTGCATTCTATTATTTTTTATAATTTATGTTCATTCAAACGAACAACCATTTATTCAGCAAGTGGTATGGGCTAGTTACAGTGTCAGGCATGTACTTTAGAAAGTTTGCATATTTTGGGGAGCCTGGGTGGCTCAGTTGGTTAAGCGTCCAACTCTTGATTTCGGCTCAGGTCAGGATCTCACGATTGTGAGATCAAGCCCCGCGTCGGGCTCTGTGCTCATTGGTGAGTCTGCTTGAGATTCTCTCTGCCCCTCTCCCTGCTTGCATGCTCTTCCTCTCTCTCTCAAAATAAGTAAGTCTTTTTAAAAAAGAAAGTTTATACATTTTTAAGAAAAATAGTACTGCTTTTTCATAACTCAAATGATTAGTTATTTCATTGGTTTTAATAAAGTAAAACTGTGACAAGGAGATAACTGAATCTTTTTTCTTTGTAATTTGATACTTTTCAAAGCTCAAGAGGCCAGTGTAAATGCATCTGTCAGGTGTTGCCAGGATAACAGTGGGTAACAAATCACCCCCAAATCCAGAGATCTTTTTATAAGAAGCACTTATTCTCCTGCCCACAAGTCTGCAGGATGACTGCAGGTGGGTGGCTCCAGTCTCTGCTTGTCCGGGAAGCTCATGACAAAGCCCAGGGCTGGACGCAGGTGTGTTCCTTGAGGTTGATGCCGAGGCCCTGGGGGAAGGGGCAGAGCCACCAGGGGCTCAATCAGGGGATCCCAAGCACACTGGCCCCCCTCATGCCGACACTCAGTGGGCGCCAGCAGTCACATTAAAAGCTATTTATTTTAATAATACAAATCCGTTATCACTTAAAATAGTAAATTAATAGTAATTTAAATAGTAAATTACCTTATGGATACTAGATACACTCATCTCTGTTTTAATACAGGATAGGAAATTAATCCATTAAAAAAGTGTAGACTTTAAAAAAAAGCGTAGACTTTAAATAATGAGTGGCTTTTACTTGCACGTTTGTAATTGTGAATCAAGGATATTTGAGTACCATTTCTTATTTTCTTTACATTTCCAGTTAATCAGCAAATATTTCTCAAGCATCTCTTCTATGCTAAGCACTCTGCTAGGCCCTGAGGGTGCAGTGGTGAAGCAGACAACTTCCTGCCTCAACAGTGGGAATCACACAAGTAATACAATAGTTAGTGGGAATCACACAAGTAATACAACAGTTATAGTAGAGTGCAGTTATTTCTTGGACATGCTAAAGAGCGTGGTGTGATAGAAATGAGGAAGAGTCCCTAATCCAGTCCTGGAGAGTCTCAGACTTTCTTGAAGAAGTGAGGCCTAACCTTGAAGGATTAGCCCTGTGTTTGGGGACAGAAACATTCTAGGAAAAAGCAGTAGTGTGTGCACAGACCTAGGAGCAAGAGATGATAGCACGAGGAAAGAAGGCGAATAAATCAGTGTTGATGGAGCAAAGAATAGGAGTAAAAAGAGTTAAAAGAAATAAAAAAGTGAGGAAGAAGTTGATGACAAAGGGTGCTTTAGGCTTTAAGCAGTTGGGTAGTAGTGAGGGTGTGTTAGTTTGGGTCCTTTTAACAGGTGCAAGACACGATTAAACATGCAAGGATAATATTAGGAGAAATGACAATGTAAGAGAAAATGAGGAGGGAGCTGGGAAAGGTCAAGAGAGCCCTCAGATTGTGATGCAAGTCTGACCCCAAATGAAAGAGAGAAGATTGAATGGAAGTGTCCTATCCTACCATGCAACCCATGGAAGGTTTGGTAAGATCATTGACAAGTATTTAAATCAAAGTTCGTTGTTACATGTGTTGCCAAAATGTGTCTGCCTTACTATTTCTGCTGTGATCAGTCCCTGGCTAGGAGCAGCCTATGGGATATGTGGCCTTGCACAAACATGACAACAGATGTCAGAACACATCAGCTTGGGGTACTTAGTCACTTATACTCCTTCTAGCTAGAGATCTTTGTGGTGCATTCTGAAGGTGACCACAAAGGAGTCAGAAGAGAGAAATATGATCAGATTAGCTTTATCTCTACGAAAGAGTATTCTGATTACAGTGGAAAAGGATTCAGGTGAACCAATGGGATTGAGGAAAACATCTGTATTAGAAGAGTCCTTCTGATAATCCAAGTGACAGGCACTGGAGACCTAGAATAAGACTGTCCGTGAGGACAGAGAGCTGTTGAGAGGCTCATTATGGGAAATAGAATGGACAGGACGTGGAGATTAGACGGATGAAGGGAGGAGAAGGGAGGAATCGTGTGGCACTTTGCCGTCTGCTTGTGTAATTGCTTGGATGTTGGTGCCATTCATTAGAAGGAACAGAACAAATTAGGAATTGGTGACTTTAGGTTTATGTATGTTGGAATGGAAGTATTGGTTGGTTATCCAAGTAAAGAGATCCATTATAGTTCATTAGTACATGTAGTGGTAGGTGCTGTAACATAAAAATTAGTGAGCATGTAATAATTTTAAAGTAGAGTTGTTTTTTTTTTTTCCAGCCATGTGAAGTTCAAAAGGGTGTTGCTCATTGATAAACAGTTTTCCTCCAAGCAGTGTTTCAGAGGTCCAGTCTCCTTCCTTCTTGGAGTTCTGCCTTCTTCACCATGTGGTTTCCAAGGTTGTGCTCAGCTGCACGAAGCCAGGGGAAAGGAATTGAGTATTGAAAAGACACATCCATTTCATAACCAACCTCAGTCTGAACATGACATATATCGGTTTTGTTCACATTCTGTTAGTGGCAGCTAATCACATGGCTTCACCTATAATATAAGGAGATTTGAGAAATAAGATCCCTAGCTGGGTAACTTCTCAGAAACTACTTGATAAAATAGAAGGGAGAACACAGTTCTTTTTTAGACAGTTAGCTGTATCTACCATGGATTTGTGAAGCATTAGCTTATAAATGATAAATGAAAGTGTAAGAATGACTGAGGTGACCTAGGAAATGTTAAATAATGAGAGGGAAATGTTGTTGAGGATAAAATCCTGGGGAATGCTGGCTTAAAGAAGGAAGGAGTAGGTGAAGAGAAGCACATAAGAGGATTAAGAAAAAAACCTAGGGTGTAATCATTGGGAACTGTGGGGAAAAGTTCAAAGTGTAATTTAGTCAGCATCAAATATATAATAAGGTAATATAAGAGTATGGACTGCATTAATCAGTAGGAAGGCTTTTGGTGGCCTATGTGCACAGTTTCAGTGGAGAGAATAGAAGCCAGAGTTGAGGAGGGACTCAGAGGTCATTCTTTCTTCCAGGATTTAAGCAGTGGTTCTTTTTGGTCTCAGGACCCTTTTACGCACTTAGAAATTATTGAGGAACACAGAGAGTTTATGTTTATGTGGGTTACCTTTATTGAAATATGATATATTAAAAATTAAAACATTTTAAAATTTAAGTCATTAAAAAAACAAACTTTTTTCATGTTAATATAAATAACATGTTATGAAATGACTATTTTCCATGAAAAAAAACTTAATGAGGAGAGTGGCATTGTTTTACATTTTTGCAAAACTCCTTCATTTTTGGTTTAATAGAATACAACTTAATCCTCATATCTGCGTCTGCATTCATTCTCTTGTACTATGTTGTTTTGGTTGAAGTGTATTAAGAAAATACAGTATTTAGGGGGCGCCTGGGTGGCTCAGTCGTTAAGTGTCTGCCTTCCGCTCAGGTCATCATCCCGGGGTCCTGGGATCAAGACCCACATCGGGCTCTCTGCTCCGCGGGAAGCCTGCCTCTCCCTCTCCCACTCCCCCTGCTTGTGTTCCCTCTCTCGCTGTGTCTCTCTCTGTCAAATAAATAAATAAAATCTTTAAAAAAGAAAAAAAGAAAATACGGTTTTATACAGACCCCTGAAAGGGTTGGAAGGACCCCAAGGAGTCTTTAGACCACATTTTAAAACTATTGAATTATATAAGGTTAAATATATAGAGAGAATAGTTTTGACTGTGCTTTTTTAAATAATTTTTTTGTTTTATTTTTTTGAGAAGAGGGGGCAGGGAGAGAGACAATCTTAAGACGCTCCAAGCTCAGCCTGGAGCCTGATGCGGGACTTGATCTCACAGCCCTGAGATCATGACCTGAGCCGAAATCAGGAGTTGGAGGCTTAACTGAGCTCCCAGGCACCACTAGTTTTGACTGTGTTTAAAGGTTGATGGAATAGGAGGGTAAGGGTAGAGAAAGAAGTGGTAAAGTGAGATTTTTGAAGGTCCTAGCTGACACAGAATTAGCTTTGGAAGGGAGGGAGGAGTGGGTTCCTAACTCTAGCAGGAAGGAGGCAGGTGGGCCAGAATTTGATTAAGTTTGGAGACAAGGTGGTAGGAAACAGGAGAGTTCCTGTCTGGTAAATTTTGTGTACACACATGCATATGTGGGAGACAGTCATATCCTGAAAGTAAGGAAGGAGGTAGGTAGGGAAGGAGTTTAAAGAGAGTAGATAAGTTTTGAAGTTGCTAGAGAGAATTGAAGAAAGAGCTGAACAGTTGAAACACAGAAAGATTGCTGCAAATGCACTATAATTTTAGAAATTGGGGCGCCTGGGTGGCTCAGTTTGTTAGGTGACTGCCTTCGGCTCAGGTCATGATTCTGGAGTCCCGGGATCGAGTCCCACGTCGGGCTCCCTGCTCGGCAGTGAGGCTGCTTCTCCCTCTGACCCTCCTCCCTCTCATGCTCTCTGTCTCTCATTCTTTCTCTCTCAAATAAATAAATAAAATCTTTAAAAAAAAGAAATTCTTGTTATAGAAAAATATCCATTAGCAATTTGAAAAATACATTTGTCACTTGATAAAACAGAAAGCCTCTATTCTATCCTGGGTAACCTCCTAGGTGGTTTTTCAGGCCATCTTGATTAAGCATAGCAGGCAACCCACCTGCTTGCTTCTAGGCTATAATGTTCCCCATTTGGGTCTTCAGACTCTGTGTTTGGTCCAGTGTGTGGCAGCCATATTTTCTGGACAGCTGGGAGTCTGGCCCTGATGGGTTATGTTGGTGTTCCTGCTTCCATTGTGGCTGACCATTGGTTTAGGAACTTTGCTTTCTTCCAAAGTTAGTTACTTTGTAACTTCACCAGGTTAGAAAAAACAAGTTTCATACCTATTTGTCAGTAGATCCCTTTTCTGCTCTTTGTTATATGCTGTGTTCTCTTTTCTCAGCCAAGCACTTAGGTTTTTTTCTCTTTACTGCAGCGGCAGGAGAATGCTTTAATCTTAAAACTGATTTTTTGGGGTAGCTGGGTGGTTCAGTCGGTTAAGTGTCTGCCTTCAACTCAGGTCATGGTCCCAGGGTCCTGGGATTGAGCCCCACTGTGGGCTCCATGCTCGGCCGGGAGTCTGCTTTTCTCTCTTCCTCTGTCCCCCACCCCCAGCTCATGCTTTCTCTCTCATTTTCTCTCTCTCTCTGTCTCTCTGTTGTGCTCTCTCGTGCACGGTCTCTCTCAAATAAATAAAATCTTAAAAAAACAAACAAACCTGACTTTTTAAAAGATAAATTTATTTGGCAAATGTCAAATTATTTAGATAACATTACTGTGCTTTTTTGAATCTTTAAAAGCACTGTTTTAGGTTAGAAAGGGTTGAACATTTGAAATAGCTTTTACCTGTATAGTGGAAGGTTATCTTTATTATTATATACAGATTTATTAGTAAGTAGGTACGAAATTGTTGTTTGACATAAGCTATGACCAGAGAGAAACCCTCCTGTTTTAAAGAAGGGAAGCCAGCTTGAATTATTCTTATTCAGTTTAAAAGCTTCTATCCATATCTATTGGTCTGCATTTGTGCTGCCTAAGCTCACCCTTTATTCCTGACGCTTCGTGGCTTCTCTAACAGCCCTCTTTCATATATATTTTACGTTTTTGCCATGTAGGTCTTTCACAGTTCTGCAGCCCCAGGCGGGCATTCTCTGAACAGGGTCCGCTCCGCCTGATCAGGAGCGCCTCTTTCTTTGCAGGTTTGCAATGTGCTGTGTGGGTAGACTAGTTGGTGTGCTCCAGTGGCTAGAATCTGTAGTTAAGCTGTGGAAACAAGAGAGCAGATAAATGCATTTGGGGAGGGTGTGGTTAAGAAAACATTGTTTAGCAAGTATAATAACTTAATTCCTTTCTACTGAGTATGTTCTTAAAACTTTCAAGAAATTTTCAGTTATCAGTAGAATTGACATTTTCATGAAATTTCAGTTTGTTATTTATCTCATTATAAAATAATGATTTTAACTTTAGAATCCTAAACCAAATTTTAGTATGAACATTATTTCTTATAATACCAGCTAGAATTTCTCATGTGACACTCTCTTGTTTCCATGGTTGAGGAGCTTTTGTGTACTCATAGTTCACCAATTGCAGAAAATGTCCTCTGTTATTATTTTAAAATTTCTGATCTATGTTATTCCATAAGAACGATTTCTCTTAGAGCTAAGATTTAGATGAACAAGCACCACTATATTGACTGTAAAAGGCATATGTGAGTGTATTTATGTAATTAAATTGATGATTATAGAGTGTGTTTATGCCTTATATCCAGGGAGTTGTATCTAACTTTTTGTTTTAATTAATATTTACTTTCCTTACAAATATGAGATAGGAACAATACATATTTATTACAGAAAATTTGAAAAATATGAAAAATGGGCAAAAAATATATATTAGCCATTGTGTCAGCTAGAATTAACCTTTCTAAAAAAACACAAAATTTAATTTGGATCATATTATTCGAACTGTTTTCTTAAAATTTTTATTTTGAGGAATTTTTAAAGATACATTAATATTGGCAGAATAGTAAAGTGAACCATCATATACCCATTATTTGCTTGCAGGAATCATTCTTACTGTTCAGTAGCATGCTTTTTAGTCATTTAGTAGTGTATTGTGAGTATCTTCCTTTTAGTCATCCCTTGCTTCTTTAGATATTATATCATATTTTCATATTATATGTCAATCTTCACCTAGATCTCAAAGCTTGTTCAACTGAGTAATAGCTCTTGGTGCTGGGTTTGTGCCATGCTATTGAAAAAAATAAAGGAATGCAGTGAGATGAGCATGATTTCATTTGCCATATAAAAGAAGCAACGTCACCCTGAATAGCATTATATGCTTTAACTCACAGTTTTGTCTTAATTCACAGTTCACAGCAACCCAATGGACATGCCTGGAAGAGAGCTGAATGAAGACAGAGACAGTGGCATAGCACGCTCTGGTAATGCCAGGTTCATGTGTTCATCTGGTTTTCTTATGAGATCACTGTTAGCCAACAATGATTTTTATTTTTTCCTTTATCGTCCAATTTCATGTACACAGTTTGTTAGTATTGATACTAGCCTTATAAGAGAATTGTTAGGACAGAGATCATGTTTACTGTTACATGTGCCTGGTGAAGTATGGCCTAGATGAATGGACACTGGCTTAGACTCAGCCAGTGCAAGAAAAACTCTTGCTCAAGAGACGCCTTAAATGGCATAGTAGAAAAAACACATGTGCTTATATCTGCTTACTCTTAACTGGAGTTTTAAGTTGTCAGACTGTCTCTTGCCCAGAAAAGCTTAGGCATTTTGAACCAATGCTATATATATATATTGCTTTCAAATATGGACTCCAAAATATGGACTAACAAACCTGTATTGAAACATGCAAGAGATTAAAAGAAAAAAAAAAGTAAACCTCACATTCTACCTTTAAGGAGCCCAGAGTTTACAGAGAGAACAGTCGGGAAAATTGTCCTTCATTGTGTGATGTGTTCTGATAGACCTGTGCAGAGAGGTTTAGGGAAAGGAAACCTAACTTAGCCTGGGCCAGGGGCAGGGCGCCAGTAATGCTTTACAGAGGGATAATACTTGAGTTGTGTTTTGAGAAGTAAGTAGGAGTTATTCAGGCAAAGGCATGGAAGAAGGGCTTTCCAGTTAAAAGGAAAAGTGTTTGTCAGGGCCCAGAGATAGCGTAAAAGAAAGGAGTATCTTAGGCTTGCATTATTGTTAGGTATGAGAAACTTTTATCCACTGTGTTTTATCCATATGAACTGTCACATTATATGGCTCTGCTGTCTAAATTGTTTATAATTCAGTTTTGAGTATAGGTGGGAAGTCCAAATTTACCAGAATTGTAATCCCTAGGTATGCATTAGAATAACAAGAGGTTTAAAAAAAAGTTTCACATGCCTAAACTGTACTCCAAGACTATCATGTAGTCTAGAGAAAGGCTTATGCAACTGTATTTGAAAAACAAAACAAAATGAAAAACTCAACACCTAATTCTCATGGACAGCTAGAGTTGAGAACTGCTTCTCTAATATGAAAAATCTTGATCTTTCAAATCATCTCACCCTTTTCTAATTGAATTTTGTATTTTTGTTCTTAGGAACTAATCTAGTATATATTTCTTCTAATACTCATTGCTTCTATGTAATCTAGAGATTTAGTTTTCTCTTCTGTGATAGGAATTTAGTTCTTATTATTTTACCTAAGATTTTAGAGGTGATAAATTAATATCTGTATTTCATTTTCTTTAGCTATAAATTGAAGGGCCTGGCTGGATAGATCTGTAAGGCTTTTTCAAGGCATAAATTCACATACACCTTTTAAATTAATTGTGTATCTTCTTCTTTTTCCAGTAGGGTTATTTTTAATACCAGAATTTGGTAACACATAGTTTTTTCCAAATTTAGATTAGCATTTGATTTTTCACTGAAGCCATACCTAGGTTAGTTATACATATCCAGTCTTAGACTACAGAGTTTTACAATACTTTCTTATAATACTGATAAAAATGTGGTCTTTTCAAGGAAATGGTTTAGAATTAATTCATTGACTATCCAGATAGTTGTATGGCACATAAAGCTCTTCCCTTTATCATTGGATTTGTTAGCGAGAACTGAAATGAACAGATCTTCATAATGACAGGCTTTTAGTTTTCACTCCTGATGTCCAAAAGTAATGTATCATCTGATGTGCTTCCCTGTTTTTGATTACCTCACAAATTTTCAGTATGTGGTTGTAATTATGAAGATGGGAGTTTAAAATAATGCCAAACAAAAGCAAGCCCTTAATGTCTTTTCCTCTCTAGATCCAACACAGAGAAGGAGAGGCTTCCTAGTCTAAGAAAAAACAAAGGGTTGTAGCCTTTGACACTCCAGGCAAGAAAAAGAGTTTCTGGAGAGAGGGGGTTTTGGGAAGAGAATAATCCTCATAATTAGGGGATTGCAGCAATTAATAATTGTAATGGGTTCTATTGGAATGTGTCTTTCACCCCTTAGAATGCTCCAGAGAGTAATCTATAAGATTTTCTCTTTTTGGATCTTAGAAGGTATAGTCATGACTATTACTGAAAGGGGCTAAACATTCAGAGGCTTGACTACCTGTGCAGAAGCAATTCATGAGTACAGTTGACCCTTGAACAATGCGGGGGTAAGGGGCGCAAACCTCTCCACCCCCCCGTGCAGTAAGAAAATCTGTATATGACCTTTGACTCCCTAAAAACTCAACCGCTAATAGCCTACTGTTGACTGGAAGCCTTACTGATAACATGAACAGTCAGTTAACATATATTTTATATGTTATATGTATTGTATACTATATTTTTACAGTAACATAAGGTAGAGAAAAACGTGGTTAAGAAAATCATAAAGAGAAAATACATTTACAATACTGTACTACATTTATTGAAAAAAAAATGTGTAAGTGGACCTGCACATTTCAAATCCATGTTCAAGGTTAATGGGACTTTTATTTTACTTTTATTCTTTTTATTGAAGTATAGTTGAACACCCAGTGTTAACATCTGTTTTAGATGTACAGCATAGTGATTTGACAATTCTACTCATTATGCTGTGTGTACCACAAGTGTAACTCCCATCTACTACCATACAACAATATTACAGTACCACTGACTCTTCCCTGTGCTGTCCTTTTTATGCCTGTGACTTATTCATTCCATAACTGGAAGCTTGTATCTCCCACTACCCCTTACCCATTTTGCTCTTCCCATCCAACCCCCTTCTCTGGCAACCATCAGTTTGTTCTGTGTTAATGGGTCTCTTTCTGCTTTTTGTTTGTTTTTTAGACTCCACATATAAGTGAAATTATATGGTATTTGTCTTTCTCTGTCTGACTTACTGCAGTTAGCATCATACCCTCTGGGTCTATCTGTGTTGTTTCAAATGGCAAAATCTCATTCTATTTTATGATTGGCTAATACTGTATACATCTTCTTTACCTCTTCATCTATCAGTGGACACTTGGATTGCTTCCATATCTTGGCTATTGTAAATAATGCTGCAGTAAACTTAGGAGTGCATATATCTTTTTAGATTAGTGTTTTTGTTTTCTTTGGGTAAACACTCAGTAGTGGAATTACTGAATCATACGGTATTTCGCTTTTTAGTTTTTTGAGGAATCTCCATACTGTTTTCCGTAGTGACTGTACCAGTTTGCATTTCCACCAACAGTGCATGAGGATCCTTTCTCTTCATATCCTTGTCAACACTTATTTCTTGTTTATTTGATTCTAGCCATTGTGACAGGGATAAGATGATGTGCTTTTAAATAACATCCTCAAATGACATTCAGACACTAATTTTCAAATACAGCTTTTGTTCTTAAAATCTAGCTGCTTCATTAAAATGAATCACAGCAATCTAGCAATTGTACTATAAAAATATTAATTCAGAGAGATACATGCACATTTATACAGTTTACAATGCATGTTTATAGCAGCATTATCTACAGTAGCCAAAATATGGAAACAGACCGAGTATCCATCAACTGATGAGTAGATAAAGAAGATTTGGTATATTTATATGGTGGAATATTACTAAGCCATAAAAAAGAATGAACTCTTCCATTTACAACAATATAGATGGAGCTACAGAGTATTGAGCTAAGTGAAAAAAGTCAGTGAGAGAAAGACAAACACATATGCTTTCACTCATATGTGGAATCTAAGAAACAAAACAAACGAGCAAGGGGGAAAAATGAGAGAGAAGCAAAACAAGAAACAGACTCGTAACTACAGAGAACTAACTGATGGTTACCAGAAGGGAGGTGGGTGGGGGGATGGGTTAAATAGGGGATGGGAATTAAGGCATGCACTTGTGATGAGCAAGGTATATTGTGTGGAACTGCTGAATCACTATATTGTACACCTGAAACTAATATTATACTGTATGTTAACTAACTGGAATTTAAATACAAACTTTAAAAAGATAAAATAATTTAAAAAACCTGAATCACATCATACTTCTTTTAATTTAAGGACTAAGTGTTCAGCTAAGCTAGGGGACAGTCTCATGGCCAAAGAGATAGTGCTTGTTTTAAATTAGCCCTTTCTTCTGAAGTGGGGATGGGAGTAAGAATATAAAAAGGGGAATGTCTCAGAGTCTCTTGCCAATGCACTATTAGTATATGATTTTTCTCCTCTGGGACTTCACTCCAACAATGACGTTATTTTTTTAAATGGAAATTTTAGAAGCTCATGAAGCAAAATAGAAAATTTGAGTCACTACTGTTAAATTTGTTAAAAAGAAATTTATCTTGGGGCACCTGGGTGGCTCAGTCGGTTAAGCGTCTGCCTTGGGCTCAGGTCACGATCCCAGGGTTCTTTTTATGTATGTATGTATGTGACAGAGAGAGAGGGAACACAAGCAGGGGGAGTGGGAGAGGGAGAAGCAGGCTTCCCGCTGAGCAGGGAGCCCGATGCGGGGCTGGATCCCAGGACCCTGGGATCATGACTTGAGCCGAAGGCAGACGCTTAACGACTGAGCCACCCTGGCGCCCCACGATCCCAGGGTTCTGAGACCGAGCCCCGTGTCATGCTCCCTGTTTAGTGGAAAGCCTGCTTCCTCCTATCCCTTTTTCCCTCCCCGTGCTTGTGCTCTGTCTTGCTATCTCTCTCAAATAAAGAAAATCTTAAAAAAAAAAAGATTAGTTATTATTGACGCATTTTTAGATGCTTACATTATACTTGTTTTTATTTTGACGTGTCAGCATCTCTCAGCAGCTTGCTTATTACACCATTTCCCTCTCCAAACTCTTCACTTACCCGGAGTTGTGCCAGCAGTTACCAGCGACGTTGGCGACGCAGCCAAACAACAAGTTTGGAGAATGGGGTATTTCCTAGATGGTAAGTTGGAACCTTCACTTTATAATAAAATTGAATAGTTCCTTATTTTTTTTTTGAGATTTTATTTATTTGAGAGAAAGAATGAGAGAGAGAGAGAGAGAGCAAGGTGGGGGGGTCAGAGGGAGAAGCAGACTCCCCGCTGAGCAGGGAGCCCAACTTGGGACTCAATCCGGGGACTCCAGTATCATGACCTGAGCTGAAGGCAGTTGCCCAACCAACTGAGCCACCCAGGTGCCCTGAATAGTTCCTTAAACACAATTCTGAAATTTTTTTTTTTTTTTTTTTTTTTTAGAGCCTGGGCTTGTATTTTGTGTATTTTAAGCCTTGAAACTATTTAAATGTATTACATTTTAAAAATTATTGGTAGTTTTAACCGGTATTAGTGTATAGTTCAGTGGCTTTATAAGTACCTTCACATTGTTATGCAACCATCGTCACTATTCCTGTCCAGAACTTTTTTATTTCCCCAGACTGAAGCTGTATGCATTAAATAGTAACTCCCTATTCCTCCCCACCCTTGGCTCCTGGCATCTACCATTCAAAAAATTATTTTTTGTCTCTCTGAATTTGAGAAATACTCTAGAAACCTCATATAAGTAGAATCATAAAATAATTGTCCTTTTATGTGTAGCTTATTTCACTTAGCTTGTCTTCAAGGGTCATCCATGTTGTTGCATGTTTAAGGATTTTATCCCTTTTTAGGGCTGATTAATATTCCATTGTATGTATGTATCACATTTTATTTATCCACTTATCTGTTGATGGACATTTGGTTTGCTTCCACCTAGCTTTGCACAGTGACAGCAGCGTAGCCAATGGAGTTTATCCAAGGTGCGATTATTGCTAATTGGATTGCTTCCACCTTTTGGCTTTTGCAATAATGCTGATATGAACGTGGGTATACAAATACCCTGTTTGAGTCCCTCCTTTCATTCTTTTTGGGTATATACCCAGAAGTGGAATTGCTGGGTGATAGGGTAATTCTATGGTTAAATTTTTGAAGAAATTCCATACTGTTTTCTACAGTGGCTGTTCCATTTTTACATTCTTACCACAAATGCACAAGAATTCTAATTTCCCCACATTCTTTCCAATAGTCATTTTTTGTTTTTTTGGATAATAGCCATCCTAGTGGGTGTGAAGTGGTATCTCGTTGTTTTGATTTGCATTTCACTAATGGCTAGTGATACTGAGTATGTTTTTATGTGCTTTTTGGCTGTCTGTCTGTCTTTTGGAGAAATGTCTGTACAAGTGTTGTGCTCATTTTTTATTTAGGTTGTTTGATTTTTTTGTTGTTGAGGTATAGGAGTTCCTTATATATTCTAGATACTAATCCTTTATCAGACATATGCTTGGCAGTATTTTTTCCCATTCCATGGGTAGTCTGTTCATTCTGTTGACAGTGTCCTTTGATACACAGCAGTTTTTAATTTTATGTAGTCCAGTTTATCTCTTTTTTCTTTTGGTATCTGTACTTTTGGGTGTCATATCCAGGAAGTCATTGCCAAATTCAATATCATAAACTTTTACCCTATTTTTTTCTAAAAGTTTTATAGTTTTAACTCTTCTGTTTAGGTGTTTGATTAATGTACTGCATGTTTTGATATTTCAGTTTTTCATGTTTGTAATTAGGCAAGTTAATTCATTCTTTTTTTTTTTGCAAGTTAATTCATTCTTGAAAGATCTTTTTTTTAGTCTATGTTAAGCAACTATAGATAATGCAGCTTCTTGTTTCCCCTTTTACTTCCATTAGTCCTTGATTTTTTAAATTTTATTTCTGGAATCAAAAGGAGAAACACAAATAGATCATAGCAGAGTGAATTATATCAGACTCATCTATAAACCTAAAAATTCAGGCATTTTTAGATTGGTTATGAATTGGAGGTTATCTCCTTTTTTAGTGATTTCTAATTGAACAAAAATGTTCCCAATTTGACTCTGTTAAAATTTCCTATAGAAAAGTGAGCATGAAGGAATAGCCAGTAGATTTCTTAAAGAGATAACAGTTGATATGCATTTTTAGATTTACTTGATAAAACAGAAAAAGGTCTTTAGTCTACATTTAATTAGCAAGGAATTAAATTGTGAATTTAATTATTTTTGTATTTTTTAATTAAAAAAACATTTATTTTTAAGGTCTATAGAAGAAAGCTTTAATCTGTCAGATGAAAGCTGTGGCCCTAATCCAGGAATTGTGAGGAAAAAGAAGATTGCAATTGGGGTAATCTTTTCATTATCCAAAGATGAAGATGAAAATAACAAATTTAATGAATTCTTTTTTTCACATTTTCCTCTCTTTGAAAGCCACATGAACAAACTAAAGAGTGCAATAGAACAGGTGAGCACAGTCATATTGTTGGTTTGTTTATGTCTTTTATTTTCCTCTGAATCTTATTCTCCTAGTTTAGTATTATGTTTATTCACTTGGCAGAAAAATTAACAGCCACAGTGCAAGTATCCTACAAAGTGCTCTGGAGATGCAAAATAGACTTCAACTCTTTTCAAGGAGCTTACTACTTAATAAATGTTATAAAGTCATTCATCTGTTCATTCAATAAATGTCTGAGGGCCTGTAGTGTGGCAAGCACTAGCAACTGAAGATAATATGGGAAAAAGCAACACTCTGGACCTCATGAGACAGGAAACAAACAAATGGATATATATGTTTTTTTTAATTTTATTATTATTATAATTTTTTTTTTTGAGAGAGAGAGAGAGAGCATGCGTGCACAAGCAGGGAGAAGGGCAGAGGAAGAGGGAGAGAGAGAATCTTAGGCAGGCTCCATGCCCAGCGCAGAGCCTGATGCAGGGCTCTGTCTCATGACCCTGAGATCATGACCTGAGCCAAAATCAAGAGTCAGACACTTAACCAATTAAGCCACCCACGTGCCCCAAATATATGATTTTTGATGATAAATGCTGTGGAGAAAAATAAAACAGGTTTATAAGGAATGCTGGATGGAGTTCTTCTAATTTTTGTTGGCTGGTCATGAAGGCTCCTGATAAAATGACATTTGATCCAGAGATATGGAAGAAGTGAGGTACAGTTATCTGAGGGAAGAATTTTCCAGGCTGGGGCAAAGGACTGTGTCAGGAATAACCCTGATGCTTGAGCAAAGTAAGGAGGCCAAAGTGGCTGGTTTAGAAGAAACTTCAGATTATGTAGGGACTTTTAGGATACCATTGTAAGAGCACTGGCATTTACTCTTAAGAAAGACGGGAAATCATTGGAGAGTTTCAAGCAGAGGAATGACATTATTTATGAGGATCACTCTTACTGCTTGTGAAGAATAGATTTCTAGAGGCAAAGGTGGATGCTGTGGGAACCAGTTAGGAGGTTGTTGCAGTGATCCGGTGAGAGATGGTGGATACTCAAACCAATTTAGTTAGAATTGATGAGCATTGGTTGAATTCTGGATATGTTCTGAAAATAGAGCTAATGAGACTAGTTGATGAACTGAATTGGGGTATACGAGAAAGAAAACAGTACAGGTTGGCTTGAGATTTTTCACTTGAGCAGTAAGAAGGATGGAGTTGCCAGTACTAAAATGGCACAGGTTGGGTGGAGGAAAGTCAGGTGTTTGAAATGCCTCTTGGACATCTAAGTGGTTATATGAGTCTAGAGTTGAGGGAAAAGGTCCAGGCTAGATAGTCAACAATGTATTAATGGCACTTAAAGCCATGAAACTGAGGGATAGAAGAAAGGAGAGGAGATCCTAGGCTTGATTTGGGGAGCATTTCAGCAGTTAAAATTGGAAGAGTTGAGAAAGAACCACAGAAGGAAATGGGATTGGCCATTCAAGTAATAGGAAAAAGAATATAGAATACTTTTTTGAGGGGAGCCAAATGAATGAAATGTTTTAAGAAGGTAGGAGTGATCAGTTGTGTCTCATGCTGCTGATAGTGTATATAATAAATTTATATACAAGTAAGAAGATGGTGAATACAAGATAGGACATAAGAATAAAAAAGACAAGCAAAGTTGTTCATAGAAAATGACTTCCTATTGAGAAGATGTTTCATCCAGACTGCGTCTTAAAGGATATGTTGGATTTTTTAAACATAAAGCTTTGAAAATTGGATATAGCTGAATAGCAAGAAAATTGCCACCCAAAAATAACTCTGTAACATTTTGCTGAAAGCCTTCCCAGGCCTTTTCTATGTATATTGTTTTTTTACTTCATTGGGATTGTTCTGTGTCCATATTATAATGATGTGGCCTATTAAAAAATTCATCATTGTAACATATACACTTCTCATGTCATTGTAAAGTGTTCTTAAATATACTTGAGAGGATTTCCTCAAGTTAAGTAACAGTTTTTCTATTAAGTCATTTCTACTTTTTCACAATTATTTCTACACTGTAATTAACATCATGGTGAAGTTTCCGTATTATTTTTAAGAAGATTCCCAGGAAGTTAAAGTAATGAATCAGTGGGTATAAGTAAATTCTTAATCCCATTGACAGTATGTGGAAGGGAAAGGATAGAGGGGTAGTGGATGGTATGGCTGGCAGAATTAATGGGAGCCAGACCACAAAGAATCTAGAATGCTAGCCGGAAGTTTTGACTTTGTTATTAAAGCTGTCTCCAAATCATGCTTTAGGAAGATTAATTTAGCAGTATGTTTTTTAAGAGTGTAGAGTAAGAGGCTAGAGAGAGGAAGACCAATTAGAAAGGTCTAGAAAGCAGAGGATGCATTTCAGTAGCCCAGCAGTGACTGAGGCTCATCTGCCTCTAGAGAATACACTGATGTTTGTTATTCACATTAAATCCGTCAAAGGACAAATAGATCATTAGCAGTACATCTTTATTTGAACAAATGAGTAAAGGCCATTTTCACTTAGGCTTTTGGAAGTTAGACCTTGGTGACATTTTCTTCAGTTGGCGGCTGTCCCTTTTTGTAAAAAATCTGATGTTGCCAAAGTCAGTACACATAATATTTAGCTGCAGCTGAACTGACGTTTTGAGCTACTGGGAGAATTGGTTCAAGTTTTCTATAAAACTTGAAATAGGCAATATAGAACTCATTAAAGATTACTTTTTAAATGTTTTAATGCTTTGACCATTTTATAATCTAAAAGCGTACATTGCAGTACTTACAGTTTTGATATTTGTTCAACAAGTTTAACATCTCATTTCTTATTATAGCTGAAAGATAAAGCTTAATGAATGAATACCTTTATATAAATAAACAGAACTTAATTAATTTTAAAAGTTCTATAGTTGTTAATTAACTATAGAAAATAGTAAACACTGGACCGTCCAAAGAAGTTTTCTTTTAGGGCCAGTTTTGACAGTATCGCTTATTTGTTTTTTGTTTTTTGTTTTTTTTTTAAATGAAAATATATGGATTTTGTTTCTGGGTACCTTGGGAACTATTTTGAAGTTTGTGCTTTTGAGATCTATACTGTAATTTTAAATTTTTACTGCTGGTAAAATTAAGAATAGTGTTCAATTCTAGCTAAAGAATATTCACTTTTTTTTAAATAAATTGGGAATCTCAACAGTTTGTAAAAACACAAAGTTTCACTTTTACCTTGTGAAGCTTTTGGGTGTACATGCACATGATTTCTGGTCTTAAAGTAGTCTGACCTCTGAAATATATGTTTAAATTTTTTTTAAATTGATTTTTGATTACCTAAGTAATGCAGAAATCCATTCTCTTTAAAATGTCTAAAAAATTACAAAGTTCTTTTTGACATTCATATCCTAATCGTGATCCAGTTTTTGTCCATGTAAATCAAGGCCTCTCAACCTTGGCTAAATATGTTTTTAAGAAAGCAAATATTATTAACAACTTGAGATATCTTTCAGTAGAATCCTGATGTTTTAGATTTTTAAAAATGTTTACTTAACAAGCCATTATTCGTGAAAATACTAGAGCAAGCCATGAGCTGTTGTTACTGAGGTATCGTTGTATCTTGCTCTGTAGTAAAAAAAAAAAAAAGTAGTTTTATGTCAACATCAGTTTTTTTGTGTGTGTGTTGATATTCTGCCATTTGACAGGTACAATAAGAGATTTAACATTTGAAAATTTTGAATTTTGTTATAATTGTTAATGATCAAAGATGCAAAAAAGAAAGCCACTATAAATGTACATGCCCTCTTTACGTGATGGTAGAGTGTTGTGGAAATAAGTGATTTTGTCTTTCACTTTTTTTTCCTCCCATTTTTTGCCTGTGATCAGTGTAAAAATTAACTATTTCATTGCTTCCAAGGCTATGAAAATGAGCCGGAGATCAGCAGATGCCAGTCAGAGGAGTTTGGCATATAATCGAATAGTTGATGCCCTAAATGAATTCAGGTACATATTCTCCAGCTTTTCATAATTTAGAGTTGTGTAGCAGTGTACACAGGAAGATTTATTTATTTTCTTTAGCTTATTCTAATAAAATTTAGTTCTTTAAATTTCTTGGTCTCATGAACAAAAGAGGGTATAATTCAGTAGGTCACTGGCTTCTGTTATTAAATATCAAATGTCCTAGGGATTCAAGCACATTTGAGATTCATCAGTGGTATGGTTTTTAGTACCAAACCATTATAGGAGCAAATATGACTAGAGGAGACCCTTGTTCCCCAGAAACATGCTTTGTCCTCTCTCTTGGGTTAAGTGTACCACTTAAGGTTTATTATTACCAGTAGTTTATCTCATTTTTAGAAAAACTGGCTATGTGTTTGTTCATTAACGACTCTGTGGTCCCATATTGGGACAGGGATCTTCTAGAATTGTTGATTTAAATGGACTATTACATTTTGAAGTGAGAGCCTATTTTAGCTTGTGCTGTTTCAGGATTGTTATGGTGAAACTTCAGGCATGTCATACACATCCAGACACACACACACACACACCGACACACACACACACACACACATCTTTTGTTAATGGAGATGACTAATGAGTGGTGTATTTAGTAAATTTGACAGTAAGGGAAAACCTATGTTTGTTTCCAACTTTGCTTGTTTTTTAGTTTTCATTTTTCTCATACTGTGTTAGAGTAAACCACAGTGAAGATAAATCTGGTGTCTTTTTTTTTTAACTTCTCTCAAAATGAGAGACTTCATTGCCTCAACAGTGTTCTGTGTAATTTTTGAAATTGGGTTATAGAAAAGCATTAAGTGGAAATTGCATGGTAAAAATAACCTAACCAATATGGAGTGTTTTATCATGTTTTTAACTTACTTAAATGGAAAAGGTTTACTTTATGGCTATCGTGTAATAACCATCCACTGGACTCAATTATTGAGAAGGATAAAATTTACTAGTCATTCATCTTTTATTTACTGTAATTTTTAGGATAAAAGGCATTAAAAGTAAGCTTAAAAATCTTCCATTTTTGTTCAGTAAACTCAGTGATAAGGGGAAATGTAAAGAAAAACAAATTAGAGAAGTCAATTTCAACCTGTATTCTTTCTTTTTTTTGTCTTTAGAGGAAATAATTTGCACAAATGAAAATTATATGGAAGCTAATGTTTCTCCTATTTTTATGTTTTAGCATATTAACTTCAGGCCTTTCCTAAGTTATTGAATGAAGCATGCTAACAAATACTGTAATAAAGTATTAAAATTTTTTATAGTTTTAAAAAACCACATAACATTAAATTTGATGTCTTAACCATTTTTAAGTATACAGCTCAATAGTATGTATAACAAAATTCTAGAACTTTTTCATCTTGGAACACTGAAAACTATATACAGTGAACACTAATTCAGTAATATAATATTTTTAATCAGTGTTCAGTTCATTGGCATCTTTGCTCTTTATTAATTATATGTAGAATTATTCATAATTTTATTTGTTCATACCTGTATCTTAAGAATTCAGATTGCTACATTTCAGGTGCTGTTTATAATTAAATCAAAACTTTATAATAAATGTTTCTTATAGATGAAGTATATGGAAAATAAAAATATACTCCCTCAGCATTTCTAGATGGAATTTAGAACAGTTTTTTTTAAAAGATTTATTTATTTATTTATTTATTTATTTATTTATTTATTTATTTATTTATTTATTTTAAAGAGAGAGAGTGTGAGCGTGTGCTCTGCATGCACACACAATCACGGGGAGGGGCAGAGGGATTGAGAGAATCTCAAGCAGACTCTGCGCTGAGCGCCGAGCTGGACACGGGGTCCATGTCACCACCCTGAGATCATGACCTGAGCAGAAATCAAGAGTCAGACACAAACTGTTTGCGCTGCCCAGGCACCCCTATAATAGTAATTCTTGAAGTTAGGTAATATGAGCCCCCCAACTTTGTTCTTCCCCTTCAATGTTATTTTGGTTATTCTAGGTCTTTTGCCTCTTCATATAAACTTTAGAATCAGTTTGTTGATATCCGCAAAATAACTTGCTGTGATTTTGATTGAGATTGTATTGAATATCTAGATCATATTGGGAAGATTTGGCATTTTAGTAATAGTGAGTCTTCCTATCCATGAAGATGGAATATCTCTCCATTTATTTAGATATTCTTTGATTCCTTAAATCAGAGTTTTTAATGTGTTTTTTTTCCTATAGATCTTGTACTTTTGATGGGTAGGGGAGAGGGGCAGAGGAAAAGAGAGAATCTTAAGCAGTCTCCACGCCCAGTGCCTAGCCTGACATAGGGCTTGATCTCATGACCCGAGCCAAAATCAAGAATTGGACGCTTAACCGACTGAGCCAACCAGGCGCCCCAGATCTTGTACATTTTTAAAGATTCATACCTAAATACCTAAATATTTAAAGATTAATACCTAAATAAGACTTAATACCCAAATAAAGATTAATACCCAAATACTTCCTAAATACCTAAATATTAATACCTAAATGTTTTTTGATGTTAACATAAATGATATTGTATTTATAATTTCAAATTTCACCTGTTCATTGCTGGCATATAGGAAAGCAGTGAACTTTTGTATATATGTGTATAATTTTTTGAAGTATAGTTGACATACAGTGTTCTATTAATTTCATGTGTACAACATGATGATTTGAGAGTTCTACAGCATTACTCAGTGTTCATCATGGTAAGTGTAGTCACCATCAGTGTTATTAACAATATTATTGGCTATACTCCTATGCCGTACTTTTCATCTTTGTGACTTTTTTATTTTATAACTTTAAATTAGCACTTCTTAATCCCTTCACCTATTTCACCCATCTCCCCACACCATCCCCTGTGGCAACCACCAGCTTATTCTCTGTTTATGAGTTTGTTTCTGTTTGTTCATTTATTTTGTTTTTTAGGCTCTACCTATAAGTGAAATCATGTAATATTTGTATTTTTCTGATTTATTTCACTTAGCATAATTAACACTCTCTAGGTCTATCCATGTTGTCCCTGACCTTTGTATAGTAACCTTAGCTGTGACCTTGCTGTAATCACTTATTAATTCCAGCAGGGTTTTGGGCGTTGGTTTTTTCTTTTTTAATAGTGCATGAGCAGCCCAGGGCCGGGGCAGGGGGTGCAGAGGGAGAGAGAGAATCTTAAGTAGTCTCTATGCCCAGCACAGAGCCTACCAACATGGGGCTGATCTCACAACCCTGAGACTGTGACCTGAGCTGAAATCAAGAGTACAGCTCTCAACCAACTGAGCCAACCAGGCGCCCTCCCTTGTACCATATTTTAGTGGGAAAGCTTCAAGATCCTCACAGTTAAGCATGGTGTTAATTGTAACTTGTTGTAGATAATCTTTATCAAGTTAAAGAAGTTTCCTTTAGGGCACCTGGGTGGCTGGCTCAGTTAGTTAAGCATTTATTTGCCTTTGGCCTGGGTGGCGATCCCAGGATATTGGGATTAAGCCAGGTGTCAGGCTCCCTGCTCAGCAGGGGTCTGCTTCTCCCTCTCCCTCTGTGTTCTCTCTCTCTCTCTCTCAAGTAAATAAATAAAGTCTTAAAAGAAAAGTCTCCTTTATTCCTAGTTTGGTGAGAGTTATTAATTACTGATTTAATTTCTTTAATAAGTATAAGACTCTTCAGGTTATCTCTATCTTATGTAATTTTTGGTACTTCTAGGTGTCTCACGGTCCATTCCAGTCAATAAATTGGTGGGTGTAGAGTTCATTTTTGCTTAATTATCCTATAATTGTTCATCAGTTAGTAGTGATGACCCATCTTTCATTTCTTATATCAGTAATTTGTGTCATTTCTCTTTTTTCTTGGTTATGTTGTATAGAAGTTTATCACTTTTATTTATCTTTTCAAAGAACTAGGTTTAATTTTTTTGACTTTTAATTGGTTGGTATTCTGTTTTCAATTTCAATGATTCCTGAGCTAATTTTTAATATTTCTTTTCTTCTACTTGCTTTAGTTTTATGTTGCTCGTCTTTCTTTAGTTTCCCAAAATTAAAGCTGAGATTATTGCTTTCAGATGTTTCTTCTTTTTTGATATATGCATTTAATGCTATAGATTTTCCTTTATGCACTGTTTTTGTTAACATACCCCAAATTTTGTTAAATTGATTTTCTTTTAGTTCAAAATATTTATTTTTTATTTTATTTTATTTTTTAAAAGATTTTATTTATTTATTTGACGGAGAGAGACACAGGGAGAGAGGGAACACAAGCAAGGGGAGTGGGAGATGGAGAAGCAGGCTTCCCGCTGAGCAGGGGGCCCGACGTGGGGCTCTGTCTCAGGACCCCGGGATCATGACCTGAGCTGAAGGTGGAGGCTCGACCCACTGAGCCACCCAGGTGCCCGGTAGTTCAAAATATTTTTTAATTTCTCTTGCGATTTTTTTCTTTGACCCATGTGCCGTTTAGAAATGTGTTGTTAAATCGCAAAGCATTTCTTTCTCTTACTGATTTCTATTTTAATTCCATTGTGGTCTAAAAGTATATACTGTATGATTTCTACAAATTTCTTTTAAATTTGTTAAGGTGTGTTCATGGCCTAGAATGTGGTTTATTTTGGTGAATGTTCCATGTACACTTGAGAAGAATGCGTATTCTGTTCTTGGATGAAGTATTCTGTGAATGTCAGATCCAATTTGATTGATGGTGCTTTAATATTTCCCTCCACTCTGTTTGGCTTGCATGGTGTCTGAAAAGAAATCTGATGTGATTTTTATTATTATTCCTGTATAGTTAAGGTGTTTTTTGTGTTCTGGCTTCAGATTTTCTTTTTGTCTCTTGTTTTCTATTCTGGTGTGAATATGATATGTGTAGGTGTAGATTTTTTGTTATTTATCTTGGTGCCTTATAGGCTTCTTGTATCTTTGGTTTGTTTGCTGTTGTTAATTGTTCAAAATTTTCAGCCATTATCATATACTTCATCTGTTTCTTTCTCTGTTATTCATTTGGTATTTCCATTATAAATATGGGAAATTGTGATCTTCCCACAGTTCTTTGATATTCTTTTCCATTTTTTTTATCCTTTATTCTCTTTGCTTTTTAATTTGGGAAATTCCCACTGACCTGTCTTTAAGCTCACAGATTATTCCCTCAGCTGTGTTCTGTCTGCTGATGAGCCCATGAAGGACATATTTCATTCCTGTTACAGTATTTTTGATTTCCAGCATTCTCTTTGAGTCTTTCTGAGAGTTTCCATCTCTTTGCTCACATTGCTTATATGGTTTTACATGTTATCTACTTTATTCATTAGAGCCATTTACATAACAATCATAGTTATTTTCATTTCCCTATCTGATAATAACAAATCTGTGTCTTACATCTGAGTTTGATTCTGATGCTTTGTCTTTTCAGACTGTGTTTTTATTGTCTTTTAGCAGTTTTTTTGTTGAAATGGTCTGGTGGTGAGGTTTGGGAATGGGGGAAGGAAGTGTTCTATAATCTTGTGACTAAATCTTAATTCTTTTTAGTGAGCTTGAATTCCTGGGTTTTGACCTTCAGAAGTGTTTCTTAGTCTTTTTTTGCTCCTCATAGATGAGTGAGGAAGGCTAGTAGCAGTTGAAGTTGTCTAATTGCCCATTTCTTAGGTCAGATAAGACTCTGGTATAGTTGGACTCTTGGAGGGCAGATGTTTGTTTTGGAGAATGCCCTAGGTGCACTTAAAAATTGTTACACTTCCTCCCTCTCTGAAACACAGAAGGATATTTCTTTGATCCTCATCATGGAAATCTGATGGTACTCCCTGAAAGTGTGGCAGTCTCCCTAAGACTGGTACCCAAGGAGTTTTTTAATCATTCAGTGGTAGTTCATCTTCATTGTGCCACCATTTAGTCAGTCACTGTTTAAGTATTCCTACCAATTATTGGCCGTAGAAGCATCTGCTTCAGGAAAGGTGGTCTTAGCTATGATTCTTGTTTAGTTTTCGGGGTGATGATTTATCCTCTGACCTCAGTTCTGTGATGTAGCTAAGAAAAGTCACTGATTTTCAATTTGTTCAGGCTTTTTCTTTTGAGGATTAAAGTGATTACTTCTAGGCTTTTTACATGTCAGCTGGAATTGGAAGTTTAGATATTTTTTAATCAATATTTTTATATAAGAATACACTGAATTGAAATAGAATTGCAAAATTTCCATTTAGCTAAAACTCAAATTGATTTTGTTTGGAAGTTAAATTACATTAAATACCACTGATTAAAAAGAAAAATATAGTGATGAGCTAATAACTAGGCAAACAAAACGAAAACTGTTTCCCAAACTCCTAGACTTCACATCAGTAGGTCTAGAGCCTAGCATTTTTACTTCACAGTCTGTTTGGGAATTACTAGCTTAAACTGTTTTCAAGGAGAAAAATTACCAAACCTGTACTGCTACAATGCTAGGTATCCTGCATTGTACAGTTGTGGCTGTCCAGCCCTGAGAGAGGATGTCAGAGTTAGCATTTGAGAATAATTTTACTTTGAAATAATGAGTTTCTGGGCTTAGAAATTCTTGAGAGAGATTGGATGCAATGGGAGAAGTTCTTATGTTTTATTGAAACCAAGACATGATGAACCTAATACCATAGTAAGTTAAAACATTATTATAGCTGGGTACAATGGTTATTTATGTATTTCTCATGGTTTATGGGTTTATGACAGCTTTGCTCTTCATACATTCCCTTGTAGCCCAGTTCATCTGTATTTACATAGATAGGAAATTTTATTTTAATTGCATGACTCAGAAAAAGAATTCTACAGTGATTTCTCTTTGATAAACCTATAAAATACGCCTTTGTCATGAATGTAAGTGGTTTTTGAGAAGTATGAAAAGTTTTAATCTTTTTAGTTTCTAAATTTAATCTGTAGTTTGCTTGAAAGTTCAAAGATTCTTAAGAGTTTTGCTTTTCCTCAAGTGGATAATATAACTAAAAGAAATGTGCTATGAATGATCGGGTATTTTGTTAATTTTTAAAATTTTTTATTTTATTCAAATTGTTCAGTTAACTTTAGACTGGAATTATTACAAATATGTGTTTGAACAATTCTTTTTGCTTATATGCCTAAAAGAATCCTGCAATATTCTTTTTGAGTTTCACATTTTGCAGTGTTACAAAGCAGTGAATCTTTGCCCATGCGTTTGGAACTATTACATTTACATTATTGGATTGATAGTTTCTTCTCTGCAATCACAAGCTTTGTGGAAAAAGGCCAAGAGTCTCTATTTGAGGTCTGAGGAAACTGTCGTTGTAGATCCAGCTGAGGTTACCAGAATAGTAAATATTGTCAGAAAATTCATTCCTAGTAGAATACCTGTGAGTTAATTGGTATGTTGTTAGGTAATCTATATGACCTAGCTTTAGAATTTTAATATTGTCTAGAATTTACAATATATATGAGTTGTAAAGTCATTGCAAATGTATGATTCTGTACCTTTCCTTTTGTATTAGTTTATTTTACTTCAGTCACTGTACAAATATGAAAGGCTATGTAAGTCAGTTAAGCATTCTTAAAAAATCCTAAAAATACTTTATAAGGGGTACCTGGGTGGCTCAGTGGATTAAGTGTCTGACTTCACCTCAGGGTATGATCTCAGGGTCCTGGGATTGAGCCCTGGGTCAGGCTCCACCCTCAGCAGGGAGTCTGCTTCTCCCTCTCCCTCTGCCCCCCTCAAATAAATAAACTTAAAAAAATACTTATAAACTTATAATTTTTATTAAAAGGTCTGTCAATAGAAGTACTTAAATATATCCATTTGATCCTCATTATATACAGATTGTGTATTTGTGAATTCACCTACTTGCTGAAATTTATTTATAGCCTCAAAATATACTCACAGTGCTTTTATGATCATTTGTAACATGTGCAGAGCAGTGAAAAATTTGAGTAGCCTGATACATTCCTAGATGAGATTGAACAAGACCAGTGCTCTGCCTTCTTGTTTCAGCACTCATTCTGTAAACAGGTATCCTTTTGACATGTATTTAGTGGTAGCCTTTTGGCATTTTGCACTTTTTGTTAGTGATTTTGCTATTAAAAATCACCCCAAGTGTATTGCTGAAATGCTATCTAATGTTCCAAAGTGCAAGAAAGCTATGCTATGCCTTGTAGAGAAAATACATGT
This sequence comes from Zalophus californianus, assembly GCF_009762305.2. Taxonomy (NCBI): domain Eukaryota; kingdom Metazoa; phylum Chordata; class Mammalia; order Carnivora; family Otariidae; genus Zalophus; species Zalophus californianus. The sequence continues at coordinate 25,255,712 of NC_045599.1, read as the reverse complement.
AAGCTCACTCAGGCATGAGTCATAGTGCTATTGGCTGTGAATTCAGTGTTAATGAATCAGTAGTATATTAAATAAGGTGTCTTTAAACAGAAACCCACATAAAACAAGGTTATGTATTGAAGGGCTGACAAAAATGTTGATGAGAGATTCACAGGAACCTAACCATGTATTCTCCCTAGGAACAGTGATTCATTGTTCACTAATTCATTGTTTGCATCAGCTTTATAGAACATCACTGCAAATAATGAGAATCCGTCATACTTAATTTTAAAATTAAGTTATTAAAAATTAGCAATTATATAATTTTTAAAGTATGTGATTATCTGAGACCAGATGATTAATGATTTGGGGGTAGTTGAGAAGAGGAAGGAAATGATTCACATGCATGCAGAAGCCATGAAACCTAGAGAAACAGGAAGCATGTTTAGTTAGGAGCCATCTGGCAAAGATGCGGTTCTTGGATTCTCACTCAGACTTTGTGCATATCAAAGAAAACTAAATCACGTCCACAGTTCCCTTCCAACTAAAGGAGTCTTTTATTCTTTAGGGTCAGTCAGGAAAAATAAAGGGTCAGATGACTAAAAATTCTTGCTTACCACTGAAAATTAGGGTATAATCATTAGGGGAGAAGAAAGCCCTATTAGTTCTAGATTGCTGATGACAACATAGAGTTGTATATAATGAGAAGCACTATTGCAGAATTAATTTCTTTGCCTTCTTTGCATTTGATACACTCTGAGGTCAGAGTACATAGCCTTAAACACCAAATTCTAAAGCTAATGTCCTCAGTGGACCACTATACTAATGTTAGTGAACTGGCTCTGACCTATGACACATGGACTTGTAGTAGTCACAAATATGCTTAAGAAACTCATGGAAAACGAATCGATCATTTCATTCATTCATGTATACAGTGTTTCTTGTAATCAGAAAGTATATTTACATGGTTAAGAAACAAACTAAACATGCCCAGAAATCTAATAATGAAAAAGAAATGAACTCTAGCCTGTCTCTTCTAGTATCCCATTCTTACTTCCCAAGAACATTGTTTTTAACTCTTACCTATTTCTTTTGTTATTTACCTCCACATTATTAAGCAGTATACTTAATGCAGCTATTTCTTGATTTATCAATTTTGGAGCATACTTATTTCCTGCCATGACTTTATACCTGCCCATTGGTCATTTAGCTTCACTATAGCTCTGGCAGTGGCTTGTCTTCCAGTTCTGGTAAATTTTCTATTTTATCTATTTTCCTCTGTCTTCCCTCTCTTGAATTTTTTTTGTTAGTAATTGGCATTCCTTGACTGATCTTTTATATCTCTTTCATGTTTCCCTTTTTCTGAATGTATTATTTACTGTTTTCTCTGGAGTCCTTTTCTGTAAGTGTGTGTGTGTTTCCGTTTTTCTGTTTGTGTCCCTCTGTCCTTGGAGGCTTTCCCTTTGTATCAATATTGTGGTTGCCTGTCCATAGTTAAGAGCAAGGTACTAAAATATGGGTTGGGAGTTCTGCGCATAATTAGGTACAAACTGGAGAACTTCACTTTAGGGCGGTGTTTCTCAACCTGTTTTCATTATCACTTCCTGAAGGGGTATATTTAACACATTTTTTTCTCCTAATTGTGGTCCCTTCTTCCCATGATATTTCAATGCCACAAGATTTACTGTATATGTTTATATACTGTGAAAGATTCAAATATCAGGAAGGGTTTGGGCAATGTTACTTCTCTGGATTACTCAGTTGCTACGTCTGTTATTCTGTCTGTAGTCATTCTTTGGGAAAAAAGGTTATAGAAAGAGGTCACCAACCATTTACAGACCTTGAATTAATCTACCAGTTTATAGTCCTATATAACTCCTGCCCTCAGCTTTACTAGAAACTTGTGAGTCCTGAGCCTCTTCTTGTGTCAGTGGAGCAGATTAGCTCCTTTATGTACACATCCCCTTCTTTGAGCACTATAAACCAATATGTTCATCTCCCTTCACTTAACATTCCTCTCTTATGTTTTGGGTTGCACAATTTTATTAAATCTGTAATTAGAATTTTAAGATTACTCTCCATTTTTATTTGTTATAGTAGTTTTATCTGTTTTCAAATCCTTAACTGATAGTCATTTGAGACATCAGAACTGAAAGGAGATAAACACTGGTGTTTGCTTTTCCATCTTATCTGGACATCCTTAATAGGCTTTAGCATTTAGCATTTTCACATATTCCTAGTTGATACTTGAATCATATTTTTCTCTATAAAATACCTTGAACTCTTTCCATTTATTTATTTCTTTTAAAGTTCTCAGCCATGATATTATGCCCTACCAAGAACTCATAATGTGACCTGTGTTTATCACTTTTATCAATTATATTATCTCATCTTCATACTGGGTCAAGATTCAATAAAACTTGTATAGGCAAGAGAATTCTTTTCTTTTTTTGGATTCTAGGTGTTAGAGAATTATGCTGAAGTAGGTATTAGAGCTTGTAAAGATCTCAGAGAACTTTCTAGAGCTGTACTTTCTAATATAGTAGCCATTAGCCACATGTGGATGCTTAAATAAAATTTAAAATTCAGTTCATCAAACTGACCACATTTCATGTTCAGTAACCATATATGGTTAGTGGCTGCCATCTTGGATATCATAGATACAGAGCATTCCCATCTTTGCCAAAAGTTCTATCATATAGTACTGTTCTAGAGAATAGAAAGTACAGCACCATTCTGTATCTTCCAAGAGATCAGCTAGTTTCTTAAGCCTCAACTTTGTAGGAGTTTCTTAATCTAGTGAGCGTATAGGACTTGGCTGAATAGATATTAAAGTAGAAGGAAAATGATTGATACTTAAAGATATCCATGAAGCTTTAAGGAGAAAGTGCAAGTCATGGGACTAGCTGTTGTCTAAATGCAAGAGACAGCAGCCAGAAAAGCATCATCACAATTGTGCAATAATGCTCTCTTGTGCTGATTCAAGGAAAAGCTTCAGGAGGTTGAGAGTCGTAAAATAGTGTATGCAGATATAGTGTCCTCATCATCCTTCAGAATTTTACTAAAGGGTTTCAGCATGGCAACAAAATGATGCTGATAAACTATCGTTTTGAGTGGGTATATGGATAAGCTATTATCCAATTCAGAATATTTTTCTTTTGTAGGTTGTTGATAATTTGCATTATATTTAAGTATGGCATATACCTTAGAAATGTAGAGCAGGAAGGACTTTAGAAATTATCCAGTCCTATGCTCTCATTCTACAGGTGTAGGAAACTGATGCTTTAAAATAGGGAAGTAATTTACCTGAGGGGACACAGTCACTGGGGCTAGAGCCAGCCCCAGAACCAACATATTTTGAGTTCATGTGTAGAACATTTCCTGTGGTACTATGCTGGTGACAAAGAAGGAATGACTTGATTCATTGTGGCCTCTTGAAAGCTTTAATAATCTACCTGTGAGGCCCAAACTGGTAACATAAACTTTTAAGAGTATGTAATTTTGGGAACTGTGAATTTCATAATGTGTTTTCCTCTTTTTAGAACAACAATTTGTAATCTTTATACAATGCCACGAATTGGAGAGCCTGTCTGGCTTACAATGATGTCGGGGACTCCAGAAAAGAACCAGCTTTGCCATCGTTTCATGAAGGAGTTCACTTTTCTAATGGAAAATGCTTCCAAAAATCAGTATGGCTTTCTCTCTTTGTCTCTCTTTATATCTTAGATATTATTTAGTATAACTTGATATTTAGATTGTGATCAAATCTAGTTACAAAAGTGAAATAATTAACTGGGTTTTTAGGAATTATTTCTTATTATTAATAACCAAAACAATTCTAAAAGATAATTAAGAGATAGGATATGGATGAAGGCCACAGAAAACAGTAAAATGAATGAAATGAATAAAAAACAGTAAAAAGGTCTTTAATTATGTGTTAAATTAAAATTCCTGACAACTTACAGACCTCTCTGAGGCTTCCCATTTTTTGGTGAATTGCATCCACTTACACAGTTTCATTCTATAGAAAATAAGTAAAAAAAAATGAAGTGCCAGGATTCCAGTGATACATATTTAATGTGATATTTTATCATACTGTTTGCTTGTAACCATTCATCAAATTCCTAGAAGCCATCTCTTTGATGGTAGGTAAAGTTTGCTTAATACTTTCCTTCATTTTCCCATTCAGTAATTTGGAAATGTATAGTCCTGTTGGTTGATTCATTATAAACACTGAAAAGAAACCAGTTTTTCAAGTAAAATGGCATTTTTGCTTTGTAATTATGATCAGATACAGCTCTGTGTGAATACTATTTTTTATTTTAAGGATTTTTTTTTAACTCCTACCCATCCAAAAACTTTATTCTCATTTTTGTCCAGGTGACATGCCTGTCTTTTCTTCTTTCCTCTCCTTTTTTTATGCTGTTTGGCCACATGAGAGTATGTACTCTCTCTGCTTTATTCTGTCACGGCATTTTACATTAGGTTTAATGAAGGCAGAATGGAGTCTGATAGGGTGTGTTTTGTTTTCAGATTCTTACCAGCACTCATCACTGCAGTTCTGACCAATCATCTTGCCTGGGTTCCAACGGTCATGCCAAATGGACAACCACCTATAAAAATATTTTTAGAAAAACATTCCTCTCAGAGTGTGGACATGTTGGCAAAAACTCATCCATATAACCCACTTTGGGCACAACTAGGTATGTAGTCTGAAAACTCTTACATGATGCATAACACTTAAACTTTTGTGTAGCTGTCTGGAGTTATTTTATAGCAAAAACAAAAATTAAGAAACAAGATGTTCTCTTTTATCTCCTCCATTCTAAAGCACTTTTTCTTTCCTTGTCCTTTTCATGTCTGCGAAACCATCTCCATCTTTGGTCTAATATCAATTTCTTCTAGATACACAACTGCAGTGAGAGCTAGAGAAGCAGGATCATGACTGATTTACTCATAACGTCAGGGTCTTTAGGGAGTTTTAGGTTAATGTACTTTGCCTAGAAAGAATGAATCACAGTCATCTATGATAGCTAGAATAAATTTGGTTAACTGAGAAGCAGTCATTGAGATTTCTGTTTTCCACTTTTGCTTGTTTGTTGAGTAATTTTGGAAAATGTTTCCCTTATTGCGAGGCCCCGTTAAATAAATGGGTAACCCAGGAGAGAAGGGATGGTTGATGAGTTGACAGTCATTAGGAAGGTATTGTAGCATGGTGCTTAAAAGTACAGGATGTGAGTCACACAGACCACATGTGAGTCACAGTCTCTTTGTTTATAATTTGGGGATAATATGTAGTACATACTTCATAAGGTTACGACAAATTAGAGAATACCTGTAAAGTGCTTAAGAACAGTGTCTGGTAAATGTGACTGCTGTTACTCCTTCTCTTACTATTAGGTCGTGGGGGAGGAGTCCAATGAGAACATTTTGATGACTTGATAGAAACTTCTCTTAGGTTGTGCTGATGAGTGAGCTTGCCAGGCAGGTTGTCATGTAGCTTATTCATGTAACTTCCCTCCCTTTCTCTTTCTTCCCTCCCTCCATCCCTCCTTTACTTTCTTCTACTTAATTGAGGAATAATTGACACATAGCAAACACATATATATACAATTTTGTAAGTATCGATATTTATGTCAAAATATAAACACCTCTGAAACCATCACCAAAATCAAGATGGCAAACATACTCATCACTTCGAAAAGTTTCCTCATGCCCTTTTGTAATCCCTCCTTCCTGTTTCTCCCCACTCTCCCTGTTCACCTTCCACCTCTCACCCCATACCCAGGCAGCTACTGGTCTGCTTTCTATCACTATAGATTAGTTTGAATTTTCTAGATATAAATGGAATCATACAGTACATGCTTTTTTTTGTTGTTCTGACTTTTTTCATTCAACATAATTATTTTGAGATTTGCCTATGTTGTTTAAGTACTAGTCAATGCCTTTATTATGCTGGGTAGTATACCGTTGTTTGTGTATTAACTTAGTTTTTTTCAAATCAAGTAATTCAGTAGCATTTTATTTTTTTGGACATTTCAAATTTATTTTCAATTCTGTAATCATATATTGAGTGCATAATATATATAAGACCCTATGCAAAGAGCATTGGAGCATATAAAGATGAAATGCAGTTCTTAGCCTCAAGAAGTGGACAGTTTAGGGTGCTTGGGTGGCTCAGTTAGTTAAGCGACTGTCTTCGGCTCAGATCATAATCCTGGAGTCCCAGGATCAAGTCCTGTGTCGGGCTCCCTGCTCGGGGGGAGTGTGCTTCTCCCTCTGACCTTCCCCGCTTCTCGTGCTCTCTCTCTCTCTTCTCATTCTGTCTCTCAAATAAATGAAATCTTTAAAAAAAATGGACAATTTAGGGGCTCCTGGGTGGCTCAGTAGGTTAAGTGTCTGCCTTTGGCTCAGGTCATGATCTCGGGGTCCTGGGATAGAGCCCCTCTTTGGGCTCCCTGCTCAGTGGGGAGTCTGCTTCTCCCTCTCCTTCTGCCCTGCCCCCTGTGCATGCATGCTTGTGCGCTCTCTGTCTCTCAAATAAATACAATCTTAAAATAAGTGGACAGTTTATTACTGAAGGTAATAAATATGAGGACAATAATGATAATTCAAAGAGGAACTATAAAAGAAATGAAAAGTTCAGTGAAATTTCAGTTAAGGAAGCTTACTTTTGCCCAAGGGAGGATGCTTGGGTGGGAAGCTTTGGACTGGCAGAGAAACAGAGGAAAGGGCAAGCACATAGCATGAGGAAAGGGGTCTAGGTGTTAAGAGTGCTGAGTTGATTCAGTGTTCCGGTTTAAGTAGTTTTCTTTAAGTGGGACTTAGTGCGAATAATGATGAAAAAGTGTAACTATAAGAAGATAAATCTGGAAAAGTAAAGTGGAACCGGTCAGGAAAGACTCACTTGCCATGTCAAAGCAGTTCGGTTTATTTGGTAATTCATGAGAACCTTAGGAGTAGTTTTGGACAGTGGCATGTGATGGCATTAGAGCCAGTGTATTAATTAGAGGAGAAAAATTGTCATAGTGCTGTCTATAGCATATATTTATCTGAGACCTATTTGTTCCCTTAAAAAGTGTGGGAGTTAGGCTTTAAAGTGTGTATACAGATAACTTGCTAAAATTGAATTATATTTAAATTAATGACTTTGTATTCTCTATTTTTAAGTGTGCTTTGGCACCTTTTTCTGCATCTAATTTGAGTATAGCATAAATACAGAAATTACATTGATAACTCTTAGGTTCCCATTGCCCTTTTCTTATGTTGGCGTCTAGTGTGGATACAAAAGTGAAAATGAACCACATGGCTGAATGTGTTGCCCCTTCTTTTCCTCTTAGGATAGGTCTCACTCTTCTTGTCCTTTCTGGTCTTTTCTGAGTACCCAATCCCCTAAGAAATAGAAGGGCTTTTAAAAACATGGGAACTAGGTTGGGGTCCTAGGTAGGGCAATAACAGTTAAGGTTCACAGATGTGATTTAATCAAGAAAGGTTAAGTGTGTGATGTGACTACTCCAGTTCTGCTCCACATTCTACCACTACTCCCTTTTCTCCTTGCCCCCCAGTAGATACTGTGCTTTCTCTCCTCTGCATTAGATGCAGCTATAGAATCCTTTCGCATGTAGTTCTTTAGGTAGTACTTCTCTGCCCCAGTGAAGTGCTCTGCATGAGGCCTGGCACAGAGAATACTCTTGGTCGGTGTGACTTTCACAATTAACTCTTTGGTTGAGGTTTCAGAACCATAGGAGCTCCTTAAAGAGGAAACTAGAAGACCCCTCTATTCACCTTTCTCTTTGGTAAATACCATTTATCTCATCCTATCCTCCTGAATAGTCACTCACCTATTAAAGAACTAGAGTAAAAGCTGAACTAACCTTCATACAATAAGAGTAGATATCTGATCATTGGAAATAGCCTGCTTGGCTGTGTGAGGAGAGGATGTGTTCATTAACTGATTCTTCCATTGCAGGGGACTTGTATGGCGCTATTGGTTCTCCTGTACGGTTAGCGAGGACTGTGGTGGTTGGCAAACGACAAGACATGGTCCAGAGGCTGCTTTATTTTCTTACTTATTTTATAAGATGCTCTGAACTTCAAGAAACCCATCTTTTAGAAAATGGAGAAGATGAAGCCATTGTTATGCCAGGCACAGTAATTACTACCACTTTAGAGAAAGGTGAAATAGAAGAATCTGAGTATGTGCTTATCACAGTGCATAGAAACAAAAGCAGTTTGCTCTTTAAAGACCCAGAAGAAACAAGGACTCCTAATTGTAGCTGTAAATATTGCAGTCGTCCACTCCTTGGGCAAAATATAGAGAATGTTTCACAACAAGAGAGAGAAGATATTCAAAACAGCTCTAAGGAGCTGCTAGGAATTTCAGATGAGTGTCAAATGATTTCTCCCTCTGACTGCCAAGAAGAAAATGCTGTTGATGTTAAACAGTTCAGAGATAAATTAAGAACTTGCCTTGACACCAAGTTAGAGACCGTTGTTTGCACAGGATCTGCTCCAGGAGACAAATGTGCCTTGTCAAAATCAGGCTTAGAGCCAGCAGAGGAAACATGGCATAATGAGGAATTGCTGGGTTCAGGTAATCACACAGGCAAAGTGTTGAGATCCACAGGAATGGTTGTGGAAAAAAAACCTCCAGATAAGCTTTTGACTGCTGCATTTTCTTGTGAAGCATCACAGACAAAGGTTACCTTCTTGATTGGAGATTCTATGTCCCCTGACTCAGATACTGAACTCAGGAGTCAGGCAGTGGTGGATCAGATTACCAGGCACCACACCAAACCACTGAAGGAAGAAGGAGGGGCTATTGATCAGCAGCATCAAGAAACTAAACAAACAACTAAGGACCAATGCGGCGAGTCTGATATACCAAACATGGTTTCTGGAGAAACCTGTGAACCTCCCTGTTGGAATCATTCAGACCCAGAAAGCATGAGCTTATTTGATGAATATTTTAATGATGATTCAATTGAAACCAGGACTATTGATGATATTATTGCAGTTAAAACAAGTACAGACAGTAAAGAACATTGCTGTATGTTAGAATTTTCAAAAGGATTGTGTACAAAAAATAGCAAACAGAACAGTGAATTTTGTAAATGTGTAGAAACAGTTCACCAGGATTCATGTAAAACCTGCTTTCCTCAGCAGGACCAAAGAGATGCACTCTCCATTCTTGTCCCCCATGGGGATAAAGAGAGTTCAGAGAAAAAAATTGCTGTAGGAACTGAATGGGACATTCCACGAAATGAAAGTTCAGATAGTGCCCTTGGGGACAGTGAAAGTGAAGATACAGGTCATGATATGACTAGACAAGTAAGCAGTTACTATGGTGGAGAGCAAGAAGATTGGGCAGAAGAAGATGAGATACCTTTTCCTGGGTAAGTAGGAAGTTTTTAACCTATAATAGACCCTATATAAATATGTACCATTCTTCTGTTTAGATGGTCTCTGAAGGTTGGTGGTAACTAATATAAAAGAAGAGATCATTGTCCTGGACAGATTCTCTTCTATTGCTGTGTGGTTTTAAGGAAAGATTAAAGGCTGAGCCCCATAGGTACCCCAGAAACGTTCTGTGAAGGTATTAAAGAAAAGCATATATGTATGTAGGAGATTCTTTCTGCTTAGGAGTTTTCAAGTCATTTAGGAGTGAATTATGCCCCCATATATATGGACCTGTGCTGAGCCCAGCAACTAGAGAGAGGTAGTCACAGAGAAAGTAGGAAATGGCTGTTAGGAATAAATTTGGTGAAGACTAAAAGAAAAACAGGAAATGTATACTGTGGGTCAGGTATACAAGGAGAAGATTCATATTTGAGAAATGTTATATTCCATGCTTTGGGTTTGTGATGTATTTAATATTTAGCTACTTTGTTTTGGATGATGGTTTTCATTTACTGATTGTATTAAGAATGTATTACATACACAAGGGACAGCATTCCAGATGTCTCTTATGAAAGATTTATACTCACGTCATTACATAGTTGTTCATCCACCTTCTTTTCAGGATAGGAAGGAGTATTTTGTGGTCTGATTTATCACTTAGGCCAATTTTTACTTAAGGATGATTTTACTCTGAGTATATTTTGTAGAAAATGATGGTACTAGAAATACAGACTAGTAGAGTCCAAAAATTTTTTTACTGATAAAATATGTATTACTAATTGGATATGCCTTCTTTTGGGACCTTTCTTCCAGGTCAAAATTAATCGAAGTGAGTGCTGTTCAGCCCAACATTGCCAACTTTGGGAGGTCCTTGTTGGGTGGCTACTGCTCATCTTATGTGCCTGACTTTGTCCTTCAAGGAATTGGGAATGATGATAGGCTCCGTCAGTGTCTGGTATCAGATTTGTCTCATGCTGTGCAGGTGAGTTACCTTCACTGCTCTTGAATTTATTTAGAATGAACTTTGTTAACTGGTAGAACCCCCAAGTTACCGTACATTTTTGGTCATACTTCAGTATGTAACACAATCGTTCTCTTAATCTGTCACTTTTGTAGCTGTCACCATGAAAGCAAGTAGAGAGTTTCAGGAATCTATACAAACATAAATCTTAAATACAGAAAGTATTGTTTGTATTCGTGGATGTTCATCATCAGGTCATTTATGATATCAAAAAAATTGCATATGCTTAAATGTGAATGCAGTTCTTTTCTCAATTTCATTTTCAGATTGTTCATTGCTTATATAGAAGTACAATTGATTTTTGTATATTGATCTTATATTCTTCTACCTTGCTGAACCTTTTTTTTTTTTAAGATTTATTTATTTTAGGGGCGCCTGGGTGGCTCAGTCATTAGGCGTCTGCCTTCGGCTCAGGCCGTGGGATCGAGCCTCGCGTTGGGCTCCCTGTTCTGCAGGAAGCCTGCTTCTCCCTCTCCCATTCCCCCTGCTTGTGTTCCCTCTCTTGCTGTGTCTCTCTCTGTCAAATAAATAAATAAAATCTGTAAAAAAAAAAAATTATTTATTTTAGAGAGAGAGAGGGAGAGCATGTGAGGGAGGGGCAAAGGGGGAGGGAGACGGAGTCTTAAGCAGACTCTGCATTGAGTGTGGAGCCTGACACAGGGCTCAATCTCATGACCTTGAGATCAGGACCTGAGCCGATACCAGGAGTCAGATGCGTAACCAGCTGTACCACCCAGGTGCCCCAACCTTGCTGAACTCTTTTATTAGTTCTTGTAGTTTTCTGTGTGGATTCCTTAGGTTTTTCTACGTACACGTTCATGTCATCGATGAATAGACAGTCTTGCATCTTCCTTCCCAGTCTGGCTGCCTTTTGTCTTTCTTACCTGATTTTATGGGCTAGAACCTTCAGTACAGTGTTGCATAGAGGTGCTAATAGTGGACATCCTTGTCTTCTTCCTCATACTAGGGGAAAACATCGACTCTTTCATTATTAAGTGTGATGTTAGCTGTGGGATTCTTAAAGATGCCCTTTATCAAATGGAGAAAGTTTCCTTCTAGTCCTAGTTTCTTTGTCCTCTCCACCTTTAAGTCATGAATGGATACGGCATTTTGTCTAATACTTTTTCTGTGCCTATTGATACGATCATTTGGTTTTTCCTCCTTAACTGTTAATGTGATTGGTGACATGAGAGGTGGTAGATTTTTAGATGTTAACCAACTCCGGTATTCCTAGGGAAAACATCCCACCTGGTCAAGGTATATAGTTCTTTTTATATACTACTAGATATGATTTGCTAGTATTTTATTACAAATTTTAGAATCTGTATTCATGAGGGATATTAGTCTATAGTTTTCTTGTGATACATTTGTGTAGCTTTAATATCAGAATAATACTTGCCTCATAGAATGAGATGGATGTGTTCCCTCCTCTGTTTTCTGGAAGAGTTTCTGAAAGATTGGTATTATTTTTTCTCCAAATGTTGGATACAATTCACCTGTGAAGTCATTTGAACTTCCTGGACTTTATAAAATGAGAATATTTTAAATTGCTGATTCAATTTCTTGTTGTAGATCTATTCCAAGTTTCCATTTCTTCCTGAGTCAATTTTGGTAATTTTTGTCTTTCTAGGAATTAGTTACATTTAAGTGATTTCATTTATTTGTTGGAATAAAATGGTTCATAGCATACATTTATAATCTTTTTCAAAAATTTTTTTCAAAGATTTTATTTATTTGAGAGAGAGCAAGTGAGAGAGAGAGAGAGGAAGAGAGAGCACAAGCGGCAGGGAGGGGCAGAGGGAGAAGGAGAAGCAGACTCCCCTTGAGCAGGGAGCCCGATGTGGGGCTCAATCTCAGGACTCAGGGATCACGACCTGAGCCAAAGGCAGACACTTAACTGCCTGAGCCACCTAGGTGCCCCCATTTATAATCTTTTTAATTTCTGTAAATTCACTGGTTATGCCCCCTCTTTTATTCCTGATTATTGTAATCTGTGGTTTTTCTTTTTTTCCCCCTCCTAAAAGTAGCATATTCCAAAGAAGATTTCATTCATGACTTGACTTCATTAATAGTTCTTTTTGGCCCATATGCATCAAAGATGAGTAGGCTGTGGCCCATGGGACAAATAGGCTTGCTTTTTTAAATTCAGTTTTATTGGAACACGATTACATCCATTTATTTATATACTTTGTGACTGTTTTCCTGCTTCAGGAGCAGAGTTGAGTCATTGAGACAGAGACCTTATAGCCTTTAGAGCCTAAAATATTTTCTCTCTTTGGCTCTTTATAAGTTGGCTGATTCCTATCCTAGCTGAAGGTGTGTTAATTTTATTAATCTTTTCAAGGAAACCAACTTTTGTTTTCACTGATTTTCTCTATTTTTTTGGTCTTTTTTTTCTCATTAATTTCTGTCCTCATCTTTATTATTTCTTCCCTTCTGCTTGCTGTGGCTGTAGTTTGCTCTTTTTTTTGTTAAGGTGGAAGATTAGGTTATTAATTTGAGGTATTTTTTCTTTTCACATATAGGCATTTAGCTCTAAATTGTCCTCTAAGCACCGCTTTAACCAAAGATCATAAATTTTAATCTTTTGTTTTCATTTTCTTTCACTTCAAAATATTTTCTAATTTCCCTTGCTATTTCTTTGACCCATGGTTTATGGAGAAGTATGTTTTTGATCTCCAAATATTTGTGGAATTCTTAGATTTCCTTTTCTTCATTTCTAAATTGGTTCCATTGTGGTCAGAGAACAAACTTTATATGATTTTAGTCCTTTTAAATGTATTGAGTCTTGTTTTCTGGCCCAGCATGTGGTGTATCTTGGAGAATGTTGCACATGTAGTTGAAAAAATAGTCACCTGTTGGGGCGCCTGGGTGGCTCAGTCATTAAACGTCTGCCTTCGGCTCAGGTCATGATCCCGGGGTCCTGGAATCGAGCCTGCATTGCGTTCCCTGCTCAGCGGGGAGCCTGCTTCTCCCTCTCCCTCTGCCTGCCACTGCCACTGTGCTCACTCTCTCTCTTTCTCTGTCAAATAAATACATAAAATCTTTAAAAAAAAAAAAGTTGCCTGTTTTTGGACAGAGGTTTCTGTGTTCTTGCTGATTTTTCCACGTTCTTGTTGATTTTTTGTGTAGTTGTTCCATCGTTTATTGAGCGTGGAGTATTGAAGTCACCAGCTTTTGTTGAGTTTTCTATTTCTTCAATTCCATGTGTCATTCTAATAATTTTTTTTTTTTTAACAAAACCTCCTTTCCCATTGCGAGAACAACATATTTAGGAATGGAGAAAGCCAACTGGAAATCATGGGTGAGAAAATATGGCTCGCTGAGCAAGTATTCCCTTTATTATTAGCTAGAAAGGTTTAAACCTCCTGTGTTTGTAGTAAATTATCTGAAGTTGTAAAGTTTGGTGTTTTATTGTATAGTAGGTAAATTCAGAAAAATCTAGATATAAAAACAAAGTTTAAAAGAAAACTTATCAAAACTCGTGTCTCGGGGTGCCTAGGTGGCTCAGTCGTTAAGCATCTGCGTTCAGCTTGGGTCATGATGGGATCGAGCCCCACATCTGGCTCCCTGCTGGGTGGGAAGCCTGCTTCTCCCTCTCCCACTCCCCCTGCTTGTGTTCCTTCTCTCTCTCTCTCTCTGTCAAATAAGTAAATAAAATCTTAAAAACAAAGAAACAAAAAAACTCGTGTTCTTTATATTTAAAAGCCATCTTGCTCAATGCTTTAACACCAATCAAATAATACTTACTGACATACTGTGTTCTGAACATGGTGCTGATCGTCCAAGGAATATATGGATGAAAAATAAATAACTTCTGAAGTTATTTACTCAGTAATGGAGGAAGTAAGGGATGTACGTATATGAATAAGTGTAGTACAACACATAAAAAAAAATGCCTGAGACAGATACTAATAAGTAATTTAATGCTTCACAGGAAAAAAATTATATCACTTAATGGTATTTGTTCTTCAGAATATAGCAACCTTTTCTATTTTTTTCAATTCTGTCCCCCCATTGCCTGATAGAGTACTCAGTATTTGTTGAAATACTTGGTTAGGAAATCTGATGTGGGTCCTTGTGATGCTCTTTGTGTCCTCTTGTCTTTCTTTATGTTTGATCTCAGTCACTCAGTGTCTTTTTTTCCCCTCCATCTATACCCATTAGCACACACTACATTCTTTGATGTTGCCTCTGGAAGCCTGGAACTGGAGGGGGTGACTGTCTCCTATTGAAGACAAAACATTTCTGTTTTAAAGGGTTTTTACCTTAGGAATAGGAGGAATAGTAATAATAATAAGCATTTAGTTTTTATTGTAGCCTTAATGTGTGTCAGGTACTTAAATGTAATACCTCACTTAATTTTATGGTACTTACTATTATCATTCCTATATTTCAGATATAGCACAGGGAGGTGTTTGCAGTTATATTAGATAGGGGATGGCAGAGCTAGAAATCAGTCCTGATCTGCCTGTTCTTCAGCAATGCTCTTAAGCATCTGTGCTTAATATATACAGAACACTGTCTCTAAAACAGATGAACAAAGGTAAATATAAATAAAGTAGCAAAATTGGCATTAACAAAGCTTGCAAGACTTTTATATTAGGAGTTCCACTTCTATTGCTCTGGGAATCATTCCACTATGGTGAAAGGTAAGAGCTGTCTTTTGCCCTTTGTTTTCATAACTGGGTTTCTAGTCTTTCCCACTTATATTTTCATTTAAGTATATAAGATATTTTACACTCAAAGCAGATCACAGAAAATTTTGAAGAAATGAAAACTAAAATACCAAACAATCTTAGCACTAACAGGTTGGATTTTTTTATCATTCGTTTTTCTCTCTTCATTGTAAAGTTTACAGTTAATGATTTTAATTATTGTTTGCTAATAATTTTTTTACCATCACATTTAACATGAGAACTATTTCTTATGTGTCTACATGGAAAATCCCATAGGAATCTTTTAATAGATAAATCGTGAGGATAGTACTTTTGAAAAAAATACAGTCTTACTCTTCTGAACTGTTTTGGTAGAGTGTCTTTTCTTTCACTCCTCAGTTTCTAAGAAAGTGGCATTTTTATTACCAAATTAAATATATATTTACTGGGTGCCTGGGTGGCTCAGTTGGTTAAGTGACTGCCTTCGGCTCAGGTCATGATCCTGGAGTCCCGGGATCGAGTCCTGCATCGGGCTCCCTGCTCAGTAGGGGGTCTGCTTCTCCCTTTGACCCTCTTACCTCTCGTGCTCTCTATCTCTCATTCTCTCTCAAATAAATAAAATCTTTAAAATATATATATATATTTACTATATAAAAAATTGAAATGTGTAGAAAGCTAAACACAAGTTTTCCAACTCTGCCATTCATTGGCAGCCATCCTTTTTTTAAATTAATTTATTCAATTAGCCAGCATATAGTACAACATTAGTTTTTGATGGCAGCCATTCTTAATATAAAAACTTCTTCTAGTCATTATGTAGTATGTGGCATCTGATGAAACCCAGACTTGCCAATTCCTATCTGTGTATCCTAAGACAAGATATTTAATTTTGTAGAACCTCAGTTTCCTTGGCTGTAATGAAAGTGATACTGTTTATATACCAGAGTTATACTATGTGGTGTTTTGTGTATATTAGGTACTGCCTGTCTTACACCTTCTTGTCATCATCATTCTATGTGTGTGTGTGCTTGTGTGTGTGTGTGTGTATATGCATTTTATATACATATATAACTAGGGCCTTTTATATATATATATATAAAATACCATTAAGTGATATAAATTCTTTTTTACAGATACACATTTTTTTAATATATAGTATATATGTATATAGGGTTTGGAAGGGCAAAGGGAGAGGGAGAGAGAATCTCCAACAGATTCCCCACTGAGGGAGGAGCCCAACACGGGGCTGGATCTCAAGACTCTGAGATCATGATCTGAGCTGAAATCAAGAGTCAGATGTTTGACTGACTGAGCCACTCGGGTACCACTCTTGTGATGGGAACTTTTAAGATCTATTCCCTTAGCAGCCTTCATATATACGTACAGTGTTGTTAAGTATGGTCTCCATGCTGTACATTACATATCCAGAACTTACTTGTCTTGTAACTGGAAGTTTGTACCTTTTGATTAACTTCATCCATTTCTTCCATCCTGCCCCCACCCCCCATCATCCACCAATCTCTTCTCTGTTTCTGTGAGTTTGGTTTTTTTTTTTTAGATTCTAGGTGTGCGAGATCATACAGTATTTGTCTTTCTCTGTCTGACTTAGTTCGTTTAGCATAATGCCCTCACGGTCCATTTGTATTGTTGCAAATGGCAGGATTTCCATCTTGAGTTCTCATGGCTGAATACTATTCCTCTGTGTGTGTGTGTGTGTGTGTGTGTGTGTGTGTGTGTGTGTTGCTTCTTCTTTATCCATTCATTTATTGATGGAAACTTAGGTGTGTCTGTCTTGGCTAATGTGAATAATGGTGCAATGAACACGGGAGTGCAGGTACTTCTTTGATAGCCTGTTTTCATGTCTTTGAATATATGTGTACCTAGAAGTGGTATTGCTGGAGGATATGGTAGTTCTGTTTTTAATTTTTTGAGGAAGCTCCATACTGTTTTCCATAGTGCCTGTACCAGTTTACATTCCCACCATCAGTGTACAAGGGTTCTCTTTTCTTCACACCCTGGCCAATACTTGATATGCTCGTCTTGATAACCAGCATTCTGATAGATGTGAGGTGATACCTCATTGTGGTTTAGATTTGCATTTCCCTGGTGATGAGTGATGTTGAGCATTTTTTATTTACCTGTTGGCCATTTGTATGTCTTCTTTGGAAAAATGCCTATTCAGTTTATCTGCACATTTTAAAAATCAGATTGTTAGGGTTTTGTTTTGTTTTTTCCTCCTTTGCTGTTGAGTTGTATGAATTCCTTATATATTTTGGATATTAACCTCTTATGGTTTGCAAATATTTTCTCCCATTCCATAGGCTGCTTTTTCATTTTGCTGATGGTTTCCTTTGCTGTGCAGCAGCATTTTAGTATAGCTTGCTTTCATTGTCTTGGTTTTTGGTGTCAAATTCAAAAAATCATTGCCAAGACTGATACCTGAGAGCTTACTTCCTATGTTCTTCTAGGATTTTTATGCTTTTGGGTCTTATGTTCAAGTCTTTAATTGGTTTGAGTTGAATTTTGTGTAATGGTGTGCAATAGGGATCCAGTTTCATTCTTTTGCCTCTGGCTGTCTTCCTAGCACCGTCTACTGAAGGAGGCTATCATTTCTCCATTGTATGTATATTCTTGGCTGCTTTATCATATGTTAATAGAGCATTATGCATGAATTTATTTCTGGGTTTTCTATTCTCTGTTGCTCAACTTTTTCTTCCTTTTACTGTTGTTATTAACATTGATACTTCTTCTGTGTTTTAAGAATTTAGGATAATTTCTTTAGTCTGGATTCCCAGAAATGTGATATTGGCCAGGTTTTAAGGTTAGGATTATTTTCATGTTCTTTGAAGAGAGTACACTGAAGTTGATTTGGTACATTTTTAGTTCAGACGTGCAGTTTATTAGGCCATGTTTGAATACTTAGCAGGCAACTGAAAAACCAGGTTTTGTTATAGGGTGGAGATATGGGAATATGTATCTCCTAGAGAAGAGATTGGACAATTTATGTATTGACATTCCGGAAATGCTTGGGAGAGAAAAAAGGCTGGTAAGGTTGTGGATGAATTTGTATTATAGAAGTCATAAAACTCAGAAGATTTAAGAAAAATAAAGCTTTATATTTACTGTTGCCGTCTCACATAAATTACTTCATTTTGTGACTAGGAAGTATCTGAAGCTGGATACAAGCTCAGGAAAAATTGTGGAGGAGGCCACTACAAGGTCTTACTTGAGAATATACTCCCATTTGTTATAGGCTTTCTTTTCCAGACATTGATGATGAAGAGAAAGACTGGGATTGTCTAAATTGAAATTTTATCAGATTAGGACATTGCATATGACAGTCCATTGAGTGAAAACAAGCAATCAAAATGAATGACTGGCACTGCCCCCCATTTTTTTTTTCAACAATTTCTAAAGCAGTTTTGAATTATTTCTGATCATAAGCTTGGTTTTAAGCCCTTCTCACTTGGGAGACTACTGACTTGGGACCATTTTCCTTTTTTTTACCAAAGTAGCTTTTATAGGTTTTGGTTAGATAAACAATTTAACAAACAAAAAAGAGAGGCAAACCAAGAAACAGACTCTTGACTATAGAGAACAAACTGGTGGTTACTGGAGGGGAAGGGGAGGAGGTGGGAGGATGAAATAGGTAATACGGATTAAGGAAGGCAGGTGTTGCACGGAAGTGATGAATCACTATATTTACACCTGAAGCTAATATTACACTGTATGTTAACTAACTGGAATGTAAATAAAAACTTGTGGGGGGGGAAGGAAAAAAAAGAAAAATCTTAGCCACATGCCTTTTGATTGAAGGGCTATAAAGTTAATTTCTAAAATGGTTTGTAACCTTTTAAGCAAGGTGTATTTTGTAGCCGTTTCCTCATTATCTGTTTAGGCATTTCCTTGTGAGGGTAATGGATGTACCCCCTTCATAAATATCATTTCCTAAAGATGCCCACTGCTTTTGAAAGTAGTGTCTGCCTTTAACAGTTTGTTATTCCATTTTGGTTATTTGATCATGCCTCCTGCCTTATTTTTCTTTTATAACCACAGAAATACTTACATTAAAATATGTTTACTGTTATTTTGTTTCTTAAAAATGTAAGGTATACCTTACATCTTTAAATGTATGTACCATTTCCAAAATTATATTTCAGTAATTAAGTTGGTGAACTGAAAAATGTTATATTCCTGGTAAGAGGTGGATAAGAAATATTTGAGTACTATTTTATAACAACAAATATAAAGTTTAGAGTTTCATGGAAAGTTTTCACAGTGTATCTTTCCAGGTTTTTTCTTTGCCATTCTCTTTGTCACTGCCTCTCAGTATCACATTTCACTAATTCAGTAACATGCATCTACTTATGTCTCTAAGTCTTCTCATGGTATTCTCTCTTACGGATTTATCCATATTCCTCTCTGATTTTTCACCAGTAATCCAATCCACACTTAAATGTTATGTCCCTGTGTCACTTCTGTGAAACTCCCACTCACACAAGAACCCATTATTGCCCTCCTCTGCTACCTCAGTACTTGGTATCTATTTTGTCTGTTACACATATGTCTCTTTATAGCCAGTTGTATTTATTTTTATCTCCCACACAGGACTGTGAGCTCCATTGTCTTTGTTTACTTAGCGTCAAGCCAAAAGCCTTATTCATAGTGGTTCTTCATTTACTGGGCAAAGGGATATCCTTTGGGCGTGCGAAACCTGGGTTTATCAAGGAGCAAACCTACATCCTTTGCTATAAAATTGTAGTAACAGTACAAGTTTGGAAGGAAAAAGGCCATTGGGTTCAAGTACTTCAAATTACAGTTTTTGTTTTTTTTTAAGATTTTATTTATTTTTTGACAGAGAGAGACACAGCGAGAGAGGGAACACAAGCAGGGGGAGTGGGAGAGGGAGAAGCAGGCTTCCTGCCAAGCAGGGAGCCCGATGTGGGACTTGATCCCAGGACCCTGGGATCATGACCTGAGCCAAAGGCAGACGCTTAATGACTGAGCCACCCAGGTGCCCCTGAAATTACAGTTTTTAATCTCAGTTTTATTACTGCTATTCCATATGGCCAGTGGTGAATAAATCCTTAGCTTTCTAAGTATAGAAAGATGTTGAAATATTGAGCACTGTAGGATCTTTCTTTTCTTTTCTTTTTTTTTTTTTTTTTTTAAGATTTTATTTATTTGACAGAGAGACAGCAAGAGAGGGAACCACAAGCAGGGGGAGTCGGAGAGGGAGAAGCAGGCTCTCCCCGGAGCAGGGAGCCTGATGCGGGGCTTGATCCCAGGACCCTGGGATCATGACCTGAGCCAAAGGTAGACACTTAACGACTGAGCCCCGCAGGCGCCCCTGTAGGATCCATCCTTCCTTCCTTCCTTCCTTCCTTCCTCCCTCCCTTCCTCCCTCCCTCCCTCCCTCCCTCCTTTTCTTTCTTTCTTTCTTTCTTTCTTTCTTTCTTTCTTTCTTTCTTTCTTTCTTTCTTTTTTCTTTCTTTCTTTCTTTTTCTTTCTTTCTTTCTTTCTTTCTTTCTTTCTTTCTTTCTTTCTTTCTTTCTCTTTCTTTCTCTCTTTCTCTCTCTCTCTCTTTCTCTCTCTCTCTCTCTCTCTTTCTTTCTTTCTTTCTTTCTTTCTCCATCATTTCTTTTTGATAATGGTGCTTTGTACTTAATTGTCAATTTTGGTCTTTGTGTATAAACCATGAGAAGCCAAGGGCACAGCGATGTGCTATGGGCCTTTTATTTGTATATGTTTAAATTATTTTTCATTGTGCCTTAAACTTTGTAATTATAAAAGTATCATTTAGGTAAATGCTTCTAATAGAAATTCCTACAAAATAAAGATACACAAAAGCAAAAAGACATTCTTATTTGTACTCTTAATATTCCATACTTCTTCACAGAGATCTTCATGATAGAGTCTGATTTGAATATTTTCATTCTTCTCTCTATACATTTGTGTTTAGATATAGATACTAATTTTAAAAAATATAACTGGGATGCATATAATATGTATATGTGGGTGCCTGCATGCACGTGTGTCTAGGTGTTTAATGACTTTTTTTTCTGACTTAACAATATGTCTGGGAGAGCCATCCATATTAGTACCTGGCGATTGGTTTCCTTTTTAAATTGCTGTTAGCCATATTGTGGATATACATTATGGTAAAATAGAAAAACCCAGGGAACATAAGCAGCAAGGTATTTCATGTAATCAAGTGACAGCCCTTGAGATGTTCAAACAAATTAATGTCTGACGACTTGGGATAGTTATCATGGAACCTTACCTTTGACTTGCTCATGTGAATTCTTTTTGCATCAGTTTTTTAAATATTAATGTTTAAATGTTAAAATGTTTAAATCAAAACTTAAAAAAAATACAAAGTTCTGGCAATGAATCTCAACAGTTGTGATTTCTTTTTTTTTTTGTTTTGTTTTAAGACTTACTTATTTGGGGGGGTAGGGAGAGGGAGAGAGAGAAACTCACGCAGACTCCCCGCTGAGCACAGAGCCCAACCCTGAGATCATGACTTAACCAATGCCACCCAGGTGCCCCCAGTGATGATTTCTATGAGTTATCTCAGGGTATTTGTTACTGAGTTAATTAAATATTCCATTTTCTACTGTCAAGGATTCTTTGGCAATAGTTGTCAGAATTGAATACTCTTTTATTCTGTTTTTAATATCTCTTGCTTGTCTTATTTTCATTAACATTTATTTGAAAACTTCATTTGCTTATCATAAGATGAATTCTTTTTTCCAGCATCCAGTGTTGGATGAACCAATAGCAGAAGCTGTCTGCATTATAGCAGATATGGATAAATGGACTGTTCAAGTGGCCAGTAGCCAGAGACGAATGACAGATAATAAATTGGGAAAGGAAGTCTTGGTTTCCAGTCTTGTGTCCAACCTGCTTCATTCCACTCTTCAGCTTTATAAACATAACTTGTCTCCAAATTTTGTAAGTATGTATAAGGCTTGAATTATTTAGCACTCCGATAGGTGACTGAACTTTATTTACTATATGCCTATGTTGAACACTGCTGTTAGCTTCCTCATTGTTTCCCAGAAAAAAAGATGTTATGGACTAAAGGTTTGTGTTTCTCTAAAATCCATGTGTTGAAGCCCTAATATGGTATTTGGAGATGGGCCTTTGGGAGGTAATTAGGGTTAGATTAGGTGATGAGGGTGGAGTCCTCATGATGGGATTCGTGGATCTTCTAAAAAAAGGAAGAGAGATTGTGAGGACAGAGCCAGAGACAGTCATCTGTGTGCCCAGGTGAGAGCTCTTGCCAGAACTGGAACATGTTAGCACCCTGACCTACACACTTTCAGCCTCCAGAACTGTGAAAAAATAATTCTCTGTTGTTTAAATCACTGAATCTGTGCCATTTTATAATGGCAGCCCAAGGGGATGTGTACATGTCTATGTATTGTATGGTTTCAGCAGCTAGAATTTGGTGCCTGACTAGTTTCATATAAGGTACGGACATGCAATGTCCCCAAGCTTTGTGCAGAATGCCAGTGCTTTCTAGAGCCTCATTGTCCTGTTAGGACTTAGAATAAACACTCTTCGTAATACTAAATAACCTCTTACTGAAGACACCATTTCCAACTTTCAAAGTTCTTTTTCTTGTTAGGACAAATATAATACAGCTTACTTAAAAACCTCTGTAGATCAACATGATAAAGGCCACATATGACAAAACCACAGCTAACCTTATTCTCATTGGTGAAATATTGAAAGTTTTACCCCTGTGATCACAGACAGGACATGGATGCCACTTTCACCACTTCTATTCGTCAGAGTACTAACTAGAAAGCCCTAGCCAGAGCAGTTAAGCAAGAAAAAGAAATGAAAGCATCCAAATTGGAAAGGAAGAAGTAAAATTCTCTCTGCAGATGACATAATCTTAAATGTAGAAAACTTAAAGATTCCACAAAAAAACTGATAGAGCTAAAAATGAATTCAGCAAAATTGCAAGATACAAAATCATGCAAAGGTAGTTTCATTTACATACATTAGCAATGAACAGTCTAAAATGGAAGTTAAGAAAGCACTGTTAAAGAAGAACAAAGATGGAGGACTCATACCTCCCAATTACTCCAAAGTGACAGTAATCAAACAGTGTGATACTGGCATAAGGACAGACATAAGGCCCAAAAGAATATAATAGCCCAAAAATAAAACCTTACTTATATGGTCAGTTGGTTTTGGACAAGGGAGCCAAGACCATTCAAAGAGGAAAGGAGCCCTTGAAATAAACCATGCTGAGAAAACTGGATATTCACATGTAAAAGAATGAAGTTGAACCCTTACCTATTGCATGTACAGAAATGAACTCAAACTTGAATCTGACTTAAATTGAAACTTAAGTGCTTAAACTATCTGCAAAACTGTTCAAAGAAAACATAGGGGATAATCTTTATGGCATTTGATTTGGCAGGGATTTCTTGGATTTAACACCAAAAGGACAGACAGGTAACAAAAGTAAAGAACAGATACATGGGACTTTATCAATAATCAAAATTTTTGTGCACCAAAGGACACTATCAACAAGTGAAAAGACAATCTGCAGAGCAGGAGAAAATATTTGTAAATCATATGTGTTCAAAGAGATTGGTATCCAGAGTAACAAAGAACAACTCAATTTAAAAATAGGCAAAAAAGGGGTGCCTGGGTGGCTCAGTTGGTTAAGCGACTGCCTTCGGCTCAGGTCATGATCCTGGAGTCCCAGGATCGAGTCCCGCATCTGGCTCCCTGCTCAGCAGTGAGTCTGCTTCTCCCTCGGACCCTCCCCCCTCTCGTGCTCTCTCTCTCTCTATTTCATTCTCTCTCTCAAATAAATAAATAAAATCTTTAAAAAAAATAAAAAAATAAAAATAGGCAAATAGACATTTCTTTAAAGAAGTAGACATGGTCAATGAGCATATGAAAAGATCTTCAGGAAAGTACATATCAAAACCACAGTGAGGTAGATACTCCTTCACACCCATAAGTGTGGCTATGACAAAAAACACAAAAACAACAAGTATTAGCCAAACTGTGGAGAAATTGGAACCCTTGTGCATTGCTGGTGGGAATGTAAAATGGTGCAGCTGCTGTGAAAAACACTTTGGCAGTTCTTCAAGAAGTTTAACTTTGTATTGCCCTGTGATCCAGCAATTCTACCTATGGGTTTATACTCAAAACAGTTGAAAGCAGGGACTCAAAAAATTGTACCATCATGTTTATGGCAGCATTATTTGAAATAGCCAAAATTGAAAACACCTCATGTCCATTAACAAATGAATGGATAAACAAAATGTGGTATAATACATAGAATGGAATAGTTCAGCCAAGATAAGGAATGAAATTCTGATACATTCTGATACAATATGGATGAACCTTGAACACATTATGCTAAGTAGAATATGTGAAAAGGACAGATATTATAGGATTCTACTTAAATGAGGTCTTTAGAACAGGCAAATTCATAGAGACAAAGTAGATAGAGATTACCAAGGGCTTGGGGGAGGAGGGAATGAGGAGTTATTATATAATGGGTACAGAGTTAATGTTTGGGATAATGAAAAAAGTTCTGGAAATGGATAGTGATGATGGTTGCACAACATTGTGACTATACTTAATGCTACTGAATTGTATACTTAAAAATGGGTAATATGGGGGGTGCCTTGGTGACTCAGTCAGACATATGAGGACTCTTGATCTCAGCTCAGGTCTTAATCTCAGGGTTGTGAGCTCAAGCCCTGTGTTGGGCTCTGTGCTGGGCATGGAGCCTACTTTTTAAAAAAAAGGGTAATATGGTAAATTCACAGATATTATGTAAATTATATATACAGTTCATATATATGTGTGTGTGTGTATAATTTCTATTTTGTTTTTCCAAGAAGAAAGTGGGTTTTTATTAGCAGTTTGGGGTTTTTTTTTATTTTTTATTTATTCATTTATTTTTTAAAGATTTTTTTAAATTTATTCGTTTATGATACAGAGAGATAGAGCATAAGTGGGGAGAGAGGAAGAGGGAGAAGCAGACCCCCTGCTGAGCTGGGAGCCTGATGGGGCTTGATTCCAGGACCCTGGGATCATGACTTGAGTCGAAGGCAGACGCTTAGCCATCTGAGCCACCCAGATGCCCCTGGTGTTTTTTTAAGTAAGCTCCACACCTGATGTGAAGCTCAGACTCACAGCCCTAAGATCAGGAGTCCCACACACTACCAACTGAGCCAGCCAGGTGCCCCTATTAGTAGTTTTTTTTTTAGATTTTATTTATTTATTTGAGAGAATGAGATAGAGCATGAGAGGGGGGAGGGTCTGAGGAGAAGCAGACTCCCCGCTGAGCAGGGAGCCTGATGCGGGACTCGATCCTGGGACTCCAGGATCATGACCTGAGCCGAAGGCAGTCACTTAACCAATTGAGCCACCCAGGCGCCCCCCTATTAGTAGTTTTAAAAGTTGATTTTCATTGGAAAGGAATCCTCTGGAAGAATTCAATGTTTTAACACCTGAAACTCATGCTTTTTCCTCAAATATTATAGCATCAATTCACATGCAAAATCACCTATTTTATTAAATTGAGCAAATTAATTGATAAGGGAAGTGTATGTGTTTTAGTTTTTAATGTTCTAGCTTAGAAACATCTGTCTTCTAGTAAGGACTACTGGGCATTTTCTGTGAGCTATTGCTAACTTTTTTCTTTAACTCTCCATGGGAGAATGCAGCCTTTCCTGTGTAACATCAATTTATGAGTGTTATATTTATCAAATTTGGAATAAAAACATTTTTTAAAGTTCTGGAAATGTGTAGTGGTGATAATTTCACTTTTTTTGGATGTACTTAATGCTTCTCAATTGTACATTTAAAAATGGTTAAAATGGTAAATTTTTTATTATGTATAATTTACCACATTTAAACAAAAACAAAAACTCTGTAGGATCTAAATCTTTGATATTAACTAGAAAAAAATACAATCCTTCAGATAAAATTATGTGCTTTAAAAATGTGCTCCAAATTTTCGTGTATGTAGGAAAAACAATTGTCAGAAACACGATGCTTTGGAATTTGCCATTACTTCGAGCTAGAAACCATTTTCTTACCTGGTTCTTGTTTCCCCCTTAACTGCAGTGTGTAATGCATCTTGAAGACCGATTACAGGAGTTATACTTCAAAAGCAAAATGCTGTCTGAGTACCTGAGGGGACAGATGCGTGTTCACGTCAAGGAGCTAGGAGTGGTTCTAGGGTATGTTTGTGGCTTTGTTTTCTTATTGCACTTTCTTTAGGCAAAGAATATTCCCCAGAATTGCCTTTTAGAAGTTGGACACTGTTATCAGTTGGGTTGCTTTATACCATATAAAAGCAGATCCTTGGCTTCCGCTGATCTGAAAGGCATTGTCCCTTATACTATTACAGTAAGTTGAGAAACTCGTAATTTACTTACGTTGTAAACTCATCATTCCCAGCATCTGCCCTTCCATCCAAATGAGCTGACTGAAGTAACACCATTCTGTGGGTGGTAGTACATTATCTACATATTATTACTCCTTCTCCATTATCTTTATGTCTGTCTACTTTGCAGTTATCCCTGGGAAGAAGACATTTTTTTAAAATGCTAACTGAAGGAAGAACAGGAAATTGGTGGGAAACACTGATTAGCGCTTTTCATTATATTTTGTAGTCACTTTGCCTATGTTCTATGGCTTCTTGTGTGTGTGTGTGTGTGTGTGAATTATTTTCTGAAATCCTAGTTGCATAAATTGAAACAAGCTAGAACTTTTAATTAAGCTTTTTAGAAGGAAGAGAGAACCAACATCAAGTAGCAACTGTGTCAGAAACCAAATTAAATTCTTTCATTAATATTATTCCTCATCATCTAGATTGGATATAGATGATTGTGTGTGTCATGCCTTTATTTAAAAAAATTTAGGGGCACCTGGGTGGCTCGTCGTTAAGCGTCTACCTTCAGCTCAGGTCATGATCCCAGGTTCCTGGGAACGAGCCCCACATCGGGCTCCCTGCTTGCTAGGAAGCCTGCTTCTCCCTCTCCCACTCCCCCTGCTGTGTTCCCTCTCACTGTGTCTCTGTCAAATACATGAATAAAACTTTTAAAAAAAATTTAAAAAACATAAAAAATGTAAACTAGTTTTTAATGTAATATGCATATAACCAAATTTTAGTGCATTTTGACATAAAATTGTCACTGTCTTTTCCCCAACGTCTGATCCTCACCCAAACACAATTAATGGATTGTCTCTTCTTACAGAATTTTTAAAATATAAAAAGTATAAATTGGTTTACTTTCTGTATATCATTGTGCAACTTGACTTTTAATATATTGTGAATGTTCATTTAAGTACATACTGATTTATCCCATTACTTTTAATGGTTGTATAGCATTTCATTATATGGTAGAATTTATATTATTTTTAGGTTTTGTGCTATTACAAATCAATGCTGGAATGAATATAAATCTTTGAAGTTTGTAGGATAAATTCTTAGAAGTAGAATTTTTGGTTAAAGGACATGTGTATTAAATTTTTGATGGATATTGTTATTGTGATAGATAATACTAAAGGTTGTCCAAAAAGTATCAGAATAAATTCTCACAGACAGCAGGAAGCACACTCTTTCTACTGCTGGCTATTACCAAGCTTTTTCATCTTTGTCAAGCAGCTAGCTGAAAAAATGTAATGTGATTTTATTCAGATTTATTCTCTAACCGTGAATAAGCCTACATAACTTTTTCTATATTTAATGGCCACTTTTTTTCCTATAAATTATTCATGGTAGGATGTATTTTTAAGAAGCTTCCATTACAAAGAAAAGCAGCAGCTGCGGCTCCCATTACTTCTTCCCAGTACTTTTTTTTTTTTAAAGATTTTATTTATTTCAGAGAGAGAAAGCACGAGAGTGTGTGCATGCATGAGGGGATAGGGGCAGAGGGAGAGGGAGAGAATCTCAATTGGCCTCCACTTGCCCTGAGTGCAGAGCCCAGTGTAGGGCTCTATCTCACGACCCTGAAATCATGACCAGAGCCGAAACTAAGAGTTGGATGCTTTACTGACTGAGCCACCCAGGCGCCCCCAAGTACATCTATAAAAACATTTGTATCCAAAATAGTATGGGTGGACACATTTATTCTATTATTAGACTTTATTGTATTTCTTAAGATACTGTCCCTTGCCCTGATGCCTGGTCTATTAGATCAGTGAGATGCTTTCCTACATCCATGACTTTGTTACTGTTGGGTTTCAGTGGCTTTCTTTTTTAAAAAATCTTTTGTTCTGGTTTTTACTTACTGAAACATTTCCAGTTTGATCTTCAACTCTCTTACCCTTTTCCCTTTGGCCCGAGTGGCCTAGGTTCTTGACTGCTGAGATATGGTATGTAGCATTTATTACCTGTAAGACCATGTCTTGGTTACAGAAAGCCTAAACTGAGATTTTTGTTTTCTTTGTTTCAGGATTGAATCCAGTGATCTTCCTCTTCTGGCTGCTGTAGCAAGCACTCACTCTCCATATGTTGCTCAGATACTCCTTTAATATAAAGGCTGTTAGAAATTAACTTTGGTAGAAAGTTAAACAGAAACCAAGGAAGTAGTTGCAACATTCATTTATGGCAGTGTTTTTCCCTGTTAGTCTTCGATCTGAATGAGTCAAATGCCTGGGTATTCTGTGTTGCAGTACATATTGTGTGATCATTGGATTGCTTTTTCCTTTTGGTTGGACTTTTGGGGGGTGGTATACTTTTAACCAAGTGAAACTAAAACAGCATAAATAATTTTGAGGGAAAGCATTTGAAAAAGCCAAAGTGTAGAAATTTCTAAGTGAGTAACATCAAGGAATTTCATATGATCACTCCCGTGTTGCCATACTCATAAATAGCAATGGATGTCTCACGATTAAATGGCTCAGCAATAGTCATTTCATTAGTTTTAATTCCTTATTTCTAAGGTATGGATAGATCTATAAAAGCTTGATTATTTGTTCTTTTGTTTTTCAATTCAAAATAGTAATTTTGGGGTATTTCTTGAAGTATTTTAAACAGCCTGTTAGTTATAGTAAATCCAGGATAATGAGTGTAAATGTGTGTATGTTATCCACCCAAGTGTACATATGTATCTATTTTTTAAAAAAGGAGTGGTAGAAATACAAGATTGATTGGTAAACATACCTTTTTTTAAAATATTTTCAACTAGTAAAAATTGTAAATAGTGTTTAAATGTTACTCTCTGGTGAATTTTCTGTTCACACACCCTAAAATATAACTAAAACCAATCTTTTTTTAAGGCTGAGGAATGTAGATTCCCAAAATAAGAATACTACTTTATACCATTTGTTTTGTTTATAAGTATAAGCTAATTCTTAAAAATGTTAATATTTACATATTTGCATCTAATTTAATAAATGAAAATTAGGATTAAAAATTACACCAAAGCATTGGGAAAAATAATACTATTTTCTTTAAAAGTGCTCAGGTAGCCAAGGCCTTTGCTTTCACTATCAGCCCTTCTTGAACCCACAGGAACTGAATATTTGTTTCACTGCTTCATAATATTCAGTTTACACTAATAGAGCTCATTTTACCTCTTAAAATTATTCTCTTTTCTCTAACAGCCCTTCCCTTCCAAAACCTAATTTTTTTTCAAATACTTTCACTTTTCAGTTGTTAATGTTTTTGTATATATTGTCGAGTGTTGCTTATGAGAAAGGCTAATATGGAACCAAACTCTTGTAAGTAATGTAAATAGAAAGATGGGTAGATAAAGTTTTCAATATGCTCTACTACCTCAGTTTACTTGAATACTACATTATAGTTTATTCTTTACTTATCTGATCTAAGATACTTTTAATGCTAGACGTGAAATTGGTTTCTGCTTTCATGGACTATTTTCATCGTAATTAATTGATTAGCTTAAAAGCCCACTTGTTTATTCTCTTACTAAGTATAATTACTGTATAATACATTCATTCTTGCTGTTTGAATTTTTAGTAATTAAGGAAAATTTCTGTGGTTTGTTTAGTCTTTGGCCTTGAATTTATAGTGTTGGGTCACATTTTGCCTTGTTCTTTATGTATTCAAGAAATCTCCAACTAGACAAGAAATGGTTGTTTTGATGGAGTGTAAACCTGAAATCGTGCCTGCAATCACTTTTGCCCCTGCGTCCTATCAGCTGGTCCCAGTTAGTACCTGAGTCTCCTGTGGATGACTTGCTGCCAAAGAGTATTTATGGATGTTTTCTTTGGCTTAATTTTCTTTTCATTATTGAAATTCTTCCCTCTTTTATTGTTTGGAATTCTATGAATCAGTCTCTTTGGCAGAATTCAGAATATAGACAGATTAGTAGGTGGGCCATTGTACATTATTTTTTGACTGTAGTTGAGAATGGTATGTACCAGGTAGATAATGTCTGTTTTTGCTTGTTCCTTTTTTTTAATTAATCGTCAAACTATTTGAAGTCTTGTTTGAAATCTCTGTCATTTAGGAAATCTAGTCTTCAATAAATGGATGGCCCATGCTACCGTTACTTTTAAAAGTAAGCTTACGGGGGCGCCTGGGTGGCTCAGTTGGTTGTCTGCCTTCGGCTCAGGTCATGATCCTGGGGTCCTGCCTGCTTCTCCCTCTCCTCTCCACTCATGCTCTCTCTCTCTCTCTCAAATAAATAAAATCTTCAAAAAAATAATAAAACTAAGATTTGCTCAGAAGGAAGAGGCCTATAGTTTCTTATAGAATCATTAATCCTTATAGGATTCCTGAGTTTTATAATTCCTAACCCTCTGTAATTTCTACTACCTTCATCATAGTCTTGTTTTTCCTTACACAAAGCCCAAGGAATGAGCTGCTACTTCTTTAAAGTGTGATCATTATGATGAATGTGAAAAGTTTTGGCCTGTTCAAAATAATTTTTTCAACTTCCTATGGTACAAATATGTGTTACATATTTTAAAAACCTGTTTGTTTCAACAGGAAATAAAAAAAACTTGCAACAGGAAATGAAAAAGGGATCTTTTACATTATAGATTTAAAACTAATTTTTCCTTGTATATAAACTAATTGGTTTGATTTGAAATATTACTGGCTTTTATTAATATGTCTTAATATTGAGTTTGAAAATGTTAAGTGCAATAAACATACTAGCACAGATTTTATTTTGTTGCAATTGGCATACACTGGGGATGATCACTTTAAAAAAAAAGATTTTACACAATGCCTACTTCTGGTGGATGTCTTATGAGATTGTTCTGCTTTCTCTAAGTTATTTAGATGGTGGGATATGTAAAATGTATATACTTGTTCCTTGTTCTGTATACATTTCTCAAATGTACACCTGTATTATAATAACCTCCCAGTTCTAGGGGAAATTTGTGCAATAAATACACGTCAATTTGATGGACGATGTTGGTCTTTATTTCATGTGTAAATAAGGTATATGTAATATGGACTCTGGTGTCTGCTCACTTGTATTCTTTTCACAAGTGTGGCACTTCTAGATATGTGATCTTGTTCATAATGTCCTTCTTTAATCCCAAATTTCTTTACTGGTATTTAGTAGAATCTACTTTCTGAGGTGGTTGTGCAAATCAGGTGAAATAATGAATGTCAAAAATTTATCTCAGTGCATGGCACACCCCCTGTGCTCAATAATTCTTGGCTGTTGCTATTACTGGGTAATCTGTCCAGCCTCCCCACTATGGCCACCAGCTGTTGTGGGGAGAATTTAACGTTATGTTCTTATGAATGAAAATATAGTCACAAAAAATATACTGGTATAATGTTCCATTTGACCTGTTCCTCATGATGACAAATAGAAAATTTCTTTAACTGAAAACAAACTATAATTTATTTAAAACCTAGAAGAAGCCATGTAAACCAGTTAAGAACATGGTATTCAGTACAAATTACCATTGACTTTATTTTTTTACTTTTTTTATTTTTAAGATTTTTATTTATTTGACACAGAGAGAGTGAGAGAGAGAGCACAAGCACAGGGAGCGGGAGGCAGGCAGAGGGAGAGGGAGAAGCAGGCTCCCCATGGAGCAAGGAGCCTGATGCGGGGCCTGATCCCAGGACCCCGGGATCATGACCTGAGCCGAAGGCAGCCGTTGAACCAACTGAGCCACCCAGGCACCTCACCATTGACTTTATAATTAAATCAAATATCGCCAGTTGGTTTGTTCACTGATTTGCATGTGACTCTGAGCAAGTCTGTCCTCTTCATCTTCATTATAGGGTAAGTAAGCTCTTTCATCAGTCCAGAGTGCCTGCTCTGCAGCAGTGATTCAGCCCTGAGTAGGCTGTTGAGATGCCAACTTAAGTTACTCAGGCCAGTTGATTTGGGCAGAGTTATGTCAAGAGGAAGAATTAGACCAGTGGCTCTTTGTAGTGCCTGTTTTCATATCATTTTATATATATCACTCTTACATTTGACCAAAGAAAATAAGTGCACTATTTTAAAGCAGAGAGGAAGTGTCAAGTATTTGGGAAGCATTCATCAGATATTTTAGAGGCTTATAACTGGTACCTGTGTTGATATGCACTGTTCCCACATACAAATTCAGAGAAATCTTGGAACATTTCTGAGAAGCAGAGAGGAGTGATTTTGGTAGTAAGAATCTGAAACACAGACTTTAATCTGAGATCACACAGTCTTTCCATGAGGGTTTGTTTTGTTTCTCAGACCAGAATGGTTTCCACCTAGTATGTGGTGACAAATGTATTGTAAAAGATCATCTGGTATTCGTTTGTTTTTGCTGTTAGGATGGCACATGGAACCAAACCTGAGGTGGAGGTGCAAGGGCGGGGGAGCTGGGAATTGTAGCTTTGAGTAAAAAGGTAGAGGTTAGAGAGTCTAGTAGTGCTTCTTATCCTTGCTTTGGAGTGCAGACCATGGACTTGGTCTTGTTTGTTCTAGGTTTAACCTTTGAGACATCCCTTAAAAAAAAAATATATATATATATATAAGCAGTCCAAAAGAGATTTTTAAAGAGTATGTGAAATTCCCACCCATATTTGTCAGAACTTTGGTGGTCTTAAAGCATATGCTCAGAGCTTCCATCAACCCCCACTATGTAGTCTCCTGAGACTTGGTCCCTTTTAATTCTTTTAAAAGAAACTCTGATCAAAGTGAGCCTAGACCAATCCCTTCATTAAATTACAGACAGATCTCTAGGTTAACACTGATTAGACCTCGCACGGATAAATCTGTATTTACTCTTAAGGAGAGTACTAAGTTGAAGAGGATTGAGCTTCCTTGTTTTCCAAGTGACTATTTTAACAAGGGCAGTCCAAAAATAATCTCGATATTCACCTCAGTGCTCATCTATTCAGATTCTTGGTAAAGGCAATGTTACCTAAATTGTCTCAAAGGGAGTCACATTGTTGAAATGTGTAAATATAAGGGAGATATCTTCTCAAGAAACTTGTGATGCCACTCTTGTGTCACACAATTATTCCAGCACTCACAAGTCGGTATCCTTCATTGTGTGAAGGGGCTGGAATTAAGTTGGGTCAGACTAGTTCAGAACCTGACTTAGTTTAAAGTAGTTTTTAAACCTCGTCACATACTGGAAACACCTAGGTAGCTTTTGAGAAATACTAATTCCTAGACCCCACCCTCAGATTCTGATTTAATGACCATAATTGACTTTACGGATTTGGGCCAAAAAATGCTTTTTTTTTTCCTCTAGTAGTGACTCCATTTCCCAACATACTCCAAATCTCAAGTCTTTACTTCATTCCAGGTGCTATTACAACCAGTGCTCTTTACTACCATATTTTTGTTGGTTTGCTATTTTTTGGTAAGATAACCATTTTGAGTATGTCTGCCTAATTAGGATTCGGTTTTGCATAAAACATTTGCTTCACCAGACCTCTTTCTTTGCCATTAGAGAAAAATCAAGTGCCCTTTTTTTTTTTAAACAGCAAAATCCCCTCTTAATTACTTCGTCCTTAGATAATTCCATTTGTTCATTCAACAAATACTCATTGAGCACCTGTTATATGCAATATAACAAGTCTGGGTGCCAGGTATATGCAGTAAATAACACAAACCTTCTGTGTTCTTAGGGAATTTACGTATTTCCCACTGGTGGGGGAGATAGATGAAAATATGGTATCAGATTGTGGTATGTATAATGAAGAAAAATAAAGTAGGGTAAGGAATTAAGCCTTTTTTTTTTTTTAAAGATTTAACCATGTTTTGTTTTTCCTAGAATTTAATAAACTGCTTGCATTCAGAACCATTATTTTTCCTTTCAGATACTGGTGAATACTATCCTAGAGGTTGCCTTTTCTCTGAAAATAGCTATAAGAGTTTTCACTGTCTATTCACCTCGTTCAGCATAGCAGAGCACAATATGAGATGGTAAGGACAAGAAAGATTTTCAAAGTGTGCTTAAGTTTAGATTTGTGTAGTTACCATGGACATTTATTGTTTTTACTATTGCTGTCTTATGATAAAGCTAATAAAGGTATTTTTGTGTAATTTTTTCATGAAATATTATATGGTACCTGTGAAAATATTATATGGTACCTAGAAAAATCAATATATACTAATGTAACCCTAACTTAGGTCAAGAAGCAAATCAATTCTAGTAATGTAGAAGCCTCTCCCTCCATGTGCCCTATCCCGATCATAATCCTCTCTCAACATTTTTGTAACTACAGTCTGATCTTTGTGAACATCCTTTTTTCTTTCTACTGCATCCCTATGTGATATAATTTAATTTTGCTTGTATTTGAGCCCTGTGTTATAATTATTTCATATTTTGTTTTGCTTTTTTCCCTCTCAACATTACGGTGGAGATTCATCCACTGAATCCAGTTGTATATTCATTCTGTTATTGATGGACAGTGGTGTTAGTTTTTGGCTAATACGAACAATGAACATTTTTGTTTATCTTTTCTGGTGTACATGGTATTCTTCAGGACATATTACCAAGGACTGGACTTGCTGTGAAAGGGTATTTTTCAGGTTTACTAGATGATTTTTTTCTGCCAAAGCAGTTTCCCAGTTTACACATACAACTGCAGTTCGTGACAGTTCTTGTTGCTGCACATCTTCATGAATACATAAATGTGTTTCTTAAAGTTATTAATGAAAAAAAAATTAGGCGTTAAAAATCTTTCCAGTTCTTCACACTTTAATTTCTGCTTCAGAGAAATCACTTTTCAGAGGTAAAGTAATAAAGAGTAGGCAACATCCGAAATACTGCACATGTATTATCTCATGTAAGAGAATCCCAAAGCAATGGCCTTTACTAGTCCCATTTTACAGATAAGGAAACTGAAGTAAATAGATATTAAATAACTTAAATTGGTATAAATAGAAATGGTCTATTAAAGACACAAAATCAGATGTTTGCCGGTAAGGTCTAACATGGTTGTCATGCTTTAATTCCTTACCCCCGCTTTCAAATATTTATGTGGCCCTAGAAACTGATCCTTGAAGAATGAAAGGGCTAATGTTTGTGTTCCTTGGCAGATCTTTGAGAGGATGTTTATACACACACAAAAAATGACGAAAATGGGTCATTGCAATTCCTTGTGATCTCTCCACAATTACTTTATTTCCAGAATGGCTGAGCCACAACTTCCCTGGTAGGGTTTTTGACCTATATTCAAAAAAGAAATGTGCTAATATTATGTTGAAAACTTCAAGTTTGGGCAAGCCCAACGACCAACAGAAAACAAAACTATTAATATCAGCCATCACTACCAGGTTCCAGAAATATAAACGTTGCAGCCTGAATTCTCCTTTCCCTTTTGTTACTCTAAGATATAATTTTAATTCTTAGCACGTCATTAGAAAAAATGTCATAATCATAAATCTCTTTTAGTTATTGAGTGAACTATGCTAACTGCTGTGAGAAATACCAAGATGTACCTAGATGTGGCATACAAATCTCAGGAAGCTTAAAATTCATTAAAAAGAACATGCCTATGATGGCTACCAATTAAGGAATTTTGAGACCAACGCGGCCCATCAATGCGCCAAAGGGACGGCAGTGAAAAATACTGTTCTAGAACGAATGGATTCTGGAATTCTATGTCTTCTCACAGTTAAAACCTAATCTGCAGGTGCCTGGCTATGTCTGTTTTTCTTACCAAGGGACCAGTAAATAAATGGAAATTGGCTTTATTCGCTCTGTTGGGAAACAGGCTAGTATATAAAATGTAGTGCGAAACTGGTCACTCCTGAGTCCAGGCGGCCCTAAATCTCCCCCCGCCCCAGGAAAGGGCTGAGCTGAGCGAGGGCTGCCCTGGGCATTGGTTATGTGAACACAGTACACACCTGACTTCGCGAGCCAGCACTAACTGGGAGCTGGCCGCAGGACCAGCGCCCAATTCCTGCTCAAGGCCGCGAGACTTTAATTTCTCTGCCCCGATCTCAGTACGTCCGTAATGGAAAGGGCAAGTACTTTCTGACGGCCTCCTTCCACAAGAGATTCGTTTTATTAAAAGAGACGCAGGGAAGAGTCAGTGAACTTCCTCGTTCGCGAAACGGCAGCGAAGATTCCTGCACTTTCTCCAAGAAAGGGGTGTCAGCTTTGCAGAACTGGAGTTTGGCCCCAAGTCTGGCCACACCCTGAGCTTCCGGATTAGGGCACAAACAGAACCCTCCCCCCAGAACACTTACCCTTACGGTACGGCCCCAACAGGCTATTTTTGCTCAGTCCCTCACGGCGCGTTTCCGGCCTCTGCGCCGGAAGTTGGAACGACTGAAACCGCAAATCCGAGGCGGATCCCGTGACCGCTTCAGGTGAGATCTCGCGACGTGTCTTCAAATCTCACGAAGAAGAGTCGGAAGAGGCCTAACTGCACCGCCCCAGTTTTTACGTCACCGCGGAGACACGCCCTTGGGCGCTCGTTTGCGTGCTCGCCCCGCTGCGCATGCGCACCTGCCCTCCTTCCGCCCCCGTGCGGGCTTCCCTCTGGCCAGTCGCGCGTGGGCTGAGGCCCTGGGCGGGCGTTGCGAAGGTTTGTTTGCTCAAGTGCTGACCCTGGGGCGGTCAGGAGTTCTCTACCTCGGGGGTAGAGGGTGCAGACCCCCTACCTAAGGTGAATGTGCTGTCTCGTGGACTGCTAAGGACAGGCTGGGGAGCAGGGGGCCCGGCACCGCGGCCATGAACTCACCCGTGGACCCCGGCGCTAGGCAGGCGCTGAAGAAGAAGCCTCCTGAGCGGACCCCCGAGGTAAGGCTGGCCGACGCTAGCGTGCGTCCCGCTGTCCAACGGACAGCATCCTCCTGTCGGTCCGAAAGCTGCGGCGACTGTCCTCTTGCCGGAGTCTCGCACCTGCTGCCAGTATATCTGTTCTCTGCGTCCCCCCCCCCCCCCCCCCCCCCCCCCGCCAAAGGCCCTTCTCGCCGGGGTGATGACCGCCTTTCCTGCTTGAGGTGCAATCTTCCCGCACACCCGTCTTTGCCAGTAACTTCCTAGTGTTTTCGATAAGAAGACACCATAACAAAATCGTATTTTCTCAGGGCAAAATGTGGGTCTCGGAGTGAGAGTGTCCCTAGATAGATAGAAAAACAAGGTAGAAATTGTTAGTAGTCAAATACTCAAAAAGTAACTTCTCTTTAAAGGTCCCTGAAGTTGCCTAGAAAAGAAAGTTTTCAAAATCAGCTTAAAACTTTGCATCCAGTCAGATGATGAATTCTGATGGTGGATGATGCATATTTAAAGATTTGGTGGTTCTGGTTGGTACTTTCTCAGACTGTCAGCGGGAAATTTTTCAGTATTTTGTGCTTGGATCCAAAATTTGCTCTGTTGGGTTAGCATCAGTGGCATCAGCTTAAATGAATTTCATTTGGCCTCTATGCTGATTTTCAGTCACATAACTGAAACCTTGTAATTTTGCATAGCCCTATAGAGTGCTTAGATTTTGTGGGAGGTTTTCCTTGATTTGGAGTAGTTTCTGTAATAAGTGGTGTATTTCTTAAACCAAAAAGCAATAATAAGAGTGTGAAGGGATTGTTAGATTGTATATGGTTGCAATGAATGAAATTAAATGGTTAGTTCTTAAGCCACTTTGAGGTTTTTTTCAGATTTATAGTGCTTTGCATAGTGGATCTCAGTAACTTTTGTGATATGACATTAGTCAAGGTGTAACTGTAGCTGTGCTAAGTCAAACTTTTTGGGGATCCTTATCTTTAAATGAAAACAAGGCAAATTCTGCCTCTTTCCAGAGTCCTCATTTTGAGACCTACATTTATTATCCCATGTGTTTTAATTTCCCTGTGATGATTCTTCAAGTCATTGTGAGCTAATTGAAAGCCTTCACCTTCACAGGTGAATCTGCTATAGTTTTTATATAATTAGAAATGATTATGCATGTCTTGCAATCTATAATGTAGGTTTTACTTTTAAATATTATTTACGATAAATTCACATTTTAATGGGAAAATCTTACTTTAGTGGCATAATTAGCTTCTTTGGAATGGCCTATTTTTGAGCCTTAGGGGATTTTCTTTCTTCCTTCCTCTTTTTCTTTTGTTTTTTTGGTTTTAGAAGATTTTCTAAACTATTCAGAAAATTATGTTGGCCGGTGTGTGCCGCGTTAAGTACTTTATCTTGTTTTACTGGAACAGCAGCATTGTTTGAGGGAATGCTGACCAACTGCCCACAATACAGTCTACAATCCTGACATAGCATGGTAACTGCTTGATTTATTGGCAGTGCTTTTGAGTGAATATAGAATTTGTCTGCAGTACAAAAGTATGAGTAAAGAAGTGGTAACCTAAATCCAAGTGATGATTTATTTTTGAGAATTTCATCAAATTATGTTTCTCTGTTCAGGAGATCTTTATTCTTTTAGTGGACTTTTAAATTTTTATTATAAATATTTTCATTTAACACTTAACTGAAATCTTACAAATTCAAGGCACTATTCTGTGCACTGGGATGTATCAGCGAACTAAACAGGCGTGCCCTACTGGTGCTTGCAATTCTAATGGAAGGGGCAAGGGAGAGACGGGAAAAATACAATCAAGTAAGTTAAATAATATGTGATAATGGCTAATTTAAGAAAGAATAAAAGGATTGGAAGCACAGGGCAAGGGCTGGGTTGCAGTTTAAATAAGATGGTCATTGTTGTGATTTCTGAGAAGATGACTTTTTTTTAAATGATTTTGTTTATTTACTTGACAGAGAGAGAGAGACAGAGAGAGAACACAAGCGGGGGGAGTGCGAGAGGGAGAAGCAGGCTTCCCGCCAAGCAGGGAGCCTGATGCGGGGCTCGATCCCAGGACCCTGGGATCATGACCTGAGCCGAAGGCAGTCGCTTAACCAACTGAGCCACCCAGGCGACCCTGAGAAGATGACTTTTGATTGAAGGCTTGGTGCATGTGATGGAATTAGCTCTGGAGATATATGGGGAAAGAGCTTTTGAAATAGAGGGAATAGTCATTGCACTTCAGGATGAGGGTATGTCTGGTGCGTTCAAGGAATAGCAAGGAGCTGTTAGTGACAGGAGGAGAGTAAACAAGGGTGAGAATTGTAAGAGATGAAGTTAGACAATAATAGTGTAGGAGGGAGTGTATCGTTAACGTCTTTGTAAGTCATTGGAAATTCTTTAACTTTTTTTTGTGTGAAGGGGGGAGGAGTACCAGAGGATTTTGAAGCAGAGGAGTGATATTATCCTACTTAACTTTTTAAAGAGCCCCCTGGTTGCTTGCTGGGTTGAGAATAGACTATATGGGAGCAAGGGTAGAAAGAAGCAAGCATGTCAGTTAGAGGCTATCATGTTGAAGTCGGGAAGCGCTGATTATAACTCAGACTGAGGTGATAATAATGCAGGTGGCAAGAAGTAATCAATTACAGAAATATTTTGAAGGTTTAGCCAACAGGATTTGCTAATAAATTAACCATGTGCTTTGGGGGAGAGAAAAGCATCGAGCAGGGTTTCAAGGTTTTTGGCCTG
The DNA here is from genome assembly GCF_009762305.2 of Zalophus californianus. Classification (NCBI taxonomy): domain Eukaryota; kingdom Metazoa; phylum Chordata; class Mammalia; order Carnivora; family Otariidae; genus Zalophus; species Zalophus californianus. The sequence goes on along the minus strand of NC_045599.1, from coordinate 25,215,739 downwards.
AAAATCAGTGTTGGAGTTACCATCAAAGAGTTTCAGCTGGTGTGAGAGATGGGGAAAGCTGCTGGAGGAGTAGGTTTTGGGAGGGAAGATCAGGAATTCAGTTTCGAAAATGTTAAGTTTGAAATGTCTTTTAGAAATGTTGAGTAAGGAGTTGCATATGCAAATTTGTATTTCTATAGAGAGGGCTGGGCTGGAGATTTTTTATATTTTATATATTATATATTTTATGTTTTATATTCATTCGCTAGTAGATACTATTTCAAGTCGTGAGACTAGATGAAATTACCAAGGCGGTGAGTGAGAAGAGAAGAGGACCACAGACAGCCCCATGGCACAGATGATTACTACAGCATTAGGGGAGAAGAGCAGAGACCAGCAAAAGAGAATGAGTGGGAGCAAACAGTGCAGGAGAAGAAAAGCCAAGCGAATAAAGTGTGTAATAGAAGGGGATAAAATACATTCAACTTATTTTTTCTTGAATGCTTAGTGGGTGCAAAGCATTATGAAAAAATAGACAAATAGGTAAGAATCACTGTCTTATAATCTTGTAATCAGATGTTTGCAGTGTGTAATGAGTATAGAAAGTCTTCTATTTGTTTCTGGGACAAAATTAATAGTCTCTTTATTTTGAACCATCTTTTGTCCTTACGTGAAACTCTCATCTCAGACTTAATCTTAGTGAGCCAGACATGGAATGTGGAATCGTGTTGTACAGTATATATCACTTAGAACTGTGTTCTAACACAGTTTTTACTTTCTTTCTATTTCTCCTACTTCGTAGTTCCAGCTTCATAGCCCTTTGTCTTTCCTGAGCTAGTTCTCTGATTTCCTTTTCCACTTCACAAAGATTTTTTTTTAAGTGGAAATTTTTAGACTTAAGTACTCTGCGAAGCTAAGTGCTCTGCATCAATGAAAGCTGTTAAGGTACTCATTTTGAGTCCTTCTAGCAAAATTAAAGATAGTACAGTCAAAATTAAGGTCTTGAATTTGGCCCTTCCTCAACTTAGTCCATATGCAACACCATTCTTTGTCGATAACCTTTCTTTTTTTTACCTCAGTGAGCTCCTTATCTTAACTCTTGGGGTTTATTTCCATAAGTGTTTAAGATCATGCTTTGCATGTACTAAATAATGAATAAATGTGTTAAAACAAAATTTAGAATTCATTTTGTATAGTCCTCCTGTTAAAAAGATAATAGTTTTTATCGATAGAACTGTTGATTTTGTACTTCCTGGGAAGCCTCATTCAGCAACTTGGCTTCACTTAATATTTATAGGCTGACACCTGGTCCTTTTTACCCCCTTTCATGTGCTTTGGATCCATACATCCATTAAATTGTCCTCCAGGTTCTTTAATCAGTAGTCCTAAATTGAAGCCTCATCATTCCCTCTTAATATTCTATTGGTGACTGCCCCAGTTGCTCAGGCTAGAAATTCATGTTTCGACTCTTGATTCTCCTTGATAATCTTCTCTCTGTCCAACTGGCCACTAAACCTTGTTGATTTTATGTCCTGAATCTCTTTCTACCTTTTTTTCCCGTGCTCTGCTACCCTCGTTCAGGCCCTTACATCATTTTACCTTTGACTGTTGTACTTGAGTCATTTTATTTATTATTTTACTGCCACAGTTTACTTTTTAATACATCTCATCATGTTTCACTCTCGATGAGAATTGCCCACTGCCTAGATAAGTTAGCAATAAGTTATCCAAATCATTTTTGCAAGTTAAAAGAGGTGCTATTAATATTTATGTCAGAATAACAGGTTAAAGAGGGGCTGTCTGAGGTAAACAGTTGTATTATCTCACCTAGGTAAATAAAATTAATATGTCCTTTCATTTAATAAATATGTCAGACATAATACTAAAATACAGTGTTGTAGAAAGAAATTGGATATGGTCCCTGTTCCTCAGTGAGTTAGGAGATGGTCATGGAAACATCAGTAAAATGTTAAGGTTGTTAGTGACAATGGGATACTTTGGACTGCAAGTGGGAAAAGGAAAAACTTTGAGGAGCAGTTAATGGAATCTTAAAAATGGTGAATAGCTGTCTGGATGACATCTAGAAGGGAAGTCATTCCAGGCAGAGAGCAAGAAGAGTGAAGGAAAAGTGTATGTGTAGAACAAGAAGCCACTCTGTAAGCATGCATTCCCAGTTGGGGTGATATCCCCAAAGGGACACAAATTATTACTATTTTTTTGAAATTTATTTGAGAGAGCATGTGTGCTCGTGCAGGGGGAGGAGCAGAAGGGGAGGGAGAGGGATACACTGACTCTGCCCTGAGTGGGGAGCCCTACATGGGGCTGAATCCCATGACCTAAGCCAAAATCAAGAGTAGGAAGCTTAATTGACCAACTGTCTGAGCCACCCAGGCGCCCCACAAGAATTATTTTTTAGGGGAGTAGTGAAAAAATCTTAGACCTTAGTATGGTTCATCGCTTTACAAGATTTAATTGGGGGTGGGGCAGCATTTTGGAAAAAAATGTCTAAAAATCTTCTTGGAAGGGATGTGATAATAAACTTTGCAAAATACTGTGTATGGTGTGTTGGGGGTTAAATATTAAAGCTGGATATACTAGGGGGTTGAATCATTTCAAGGATTTGAACTTGATTTTACGAATAAAGGAGAAGCATTGGAGGGTTTAAAGCCTGAAAATAAGATCAGCTTTACAAAGATTACTCTGTAGGCGTTGTTGGAGATGTATTGGGGAGAAGAGGGGTGCTATAACTAAAGCAGAAAGGCTTATAGGTAGGGTGAACATACATTTTGTCCAAACCAGGATATGTTTATGAATGAAAGAGAAGACTATTAATGATTATATCAGGATGACAGGGAAACCAGGAGATAGGGTCCTGGTTATAGGAAACAAATGAAGTAGTTCACTTGTGAGATAAGGCAGTTGTCTATGGGGGAATGAGATAGTGAGGAGCTACAGTTGGCCCAAGTGGTCACTGACTGGAAGTGGGAGTATCTGCCTCCCACCAGGCTTTTTCTTAAAAGTTTGAAATGGACTATTATACACATACGATGAAGTCCACGCATCCTAACTAGATGGCTAGCTAATTTTTTACAGATCTATTTAGTTACCACCCAAATTGGGGTATGGAATATTACCACCTCTCCAGAAACTCCCCCTCTGCCCCTCCCAATCGGTACCCTTTCCAAGAGGAAAGCACTTTTTTGACATCTTTTACCATAAATGTGTTCTGCCCACTTCTGAACTTCATTTGAGTGCAATCATACGATGTATACTATTTGTAGCAACCAAGAGGACTTGGTTTTTTGTGTTTTACCCCTGGACTGGACTTTGAATCACCTGTCTGGGTGATTTCCTTGATCTCCCTCTGCCTGTCCTTCTTATCCTAACTCACCCTTTTGGCTACCCTTTAGAATTGTCTGCCTCACTCTGTTCATACCTACTTTTGAGATAATTGCTTCTCAGCCCCAGAAGCTGCATTTAAGGCCAAGATACACCGTGCCCTTATGTTCCTCTCAAGGTTCCCTAATACCCCAGGTTAAGTCTGGCTTCCTGTCTTTTGCTTGTTGGAAACAGGTTTGGACTGGGTGCAAGAGCAAAACAGGAGTTTAGATGATTTCTAGATTGTTGATTTCGGTAACTGCCCTGTTTAAGAGTGCGTTATTAAGCAGAATTAGGGTGGGAAGAGATTAAGTTTTGGAAGTGGTTTTGGACTCCATGCAAGTGATACAGGTAGGGATATTCTGTAAGAATTTGGAGCTTCAGGTTAAACCAGGCTCTGGGTCTGAGTTGATGTGAGAGTCTCTGGCATTATAGGTGCCTATAGGGTTATAGGTGAAGTCAGGAGATTGGTAGGAATGACAAAGGTGAAAAGCGGTATGAGAGTAGGACAGCCCTTTTGGGTGTTCCACTATTAAAAGGATGGGACAAGGAAAAGAAAACTGCAAAAGAGAGTGAAAAGAAATTGTTAGAGAGGTAGGATGAGAATAGAAGAGTGCGGCTACAAGAGGACTTTTCAGACAGAAATCCCTAATCACTAATGTCAGATACTTTGAGAGTTTAAGAAAAGGAAGGACTTATAAATTCTTTGGATTATGTCTATTAGAATGATTTCACTGGACTGATGAATAAAGATCCTGATTGCAGTGGGTTGAAGAGAATAAGACCCAGGAAAGCAAAGGCAGCAAGTACTTTTTGTGAATTTATATAGAGGTAAAGTCCTCCCTGATCTTCTGCGTGGCACTCGAGTCTTATCATCCCCTCCCCCAAACACATGCATTTTAACTTCCTAAAAAACTGAAACACCTTACTCTCCATCTAGGCTATATATCTCATTGTAGGGAACTTTTTTTTGAATGTCTATGCCTACCCTTTATTTTTTGGGTGAGAACATTTTGGAATGGAGTGTTAAGCATTAGGACTTACAGAGAGCTTCTTAAGTAGTTCTGATATACAGACAGGTGAGAAACATTGTCCATTGTGTCATAGTCTCCTGTCTCTATGCTTTATACAGGTTGGAAAGTATGGTTATAGCAGTGGTTATAGCCCTGGATTTTGCATTTGGGTAAGACTACTTCAGACATAGGCTCCAGCACTGAGACTTTGAGTGATCCTAGGCAAGTTGCCTAACTTTTCTAAGACCAAATATCATTTTGGGATTGTTGTGTGGACTAAATATTTAGCAAGTGCCTGTCATAATAAACACTCAATAAAGGGTAGCATACATATTAGCTTGCCATTTCCTCTGACTGGAAAGCCATCCGCTGACTTGGCAAGTTCAGTCTCCTCACTGAAGTGTGTCATCTCCAGTGCTCATCTGCAAAACTGCAGATATCCTTACTTTTCCACTCCTTCTCAGTGTTCCCAGGATAGTTCACACCTTCCTGCACCATAGTAATTACTGTGGTATGATTACTTGCGTGTTTGTCTATGTGGCTGGAGTATGAGCTCCTTGAAGACAAAGTATCCTAATGTCCCAGTGCATAGTATGCAATACTTAGTACATAGTAGGTATCCACATATTTGTAAATGACTTTAATAAAGAAAAGGAATGTGAAAAATACTGTTTCCCTCTTTTAGTGGTGGTTTCTATTGGTCTAATATTTGAAGTGCTGGGATTAAAAGACTGATGAAGTTTGGCAAAAATGGCCAAATTTGCTATTAATACTCTAATTAAAATATGAATAAAGTACAGTTGCCATAAAGAGACTGTTTTACCTGGCACTTCTTCATAAACAATACAGATAGAAGAAATGTCATACCTTGAAACAGGAACTTCTTTTTTGTACGGTTTTTAAGACACACACACGAAAAACAAATGTGCAGGAAATTCTGAGAGAAATAAAGATAAATATCGGTTTTAATTGCTCATATGATTTTAACCAGATGACTTAAAATTGTTCCTGGGTAAAAATTACATGCTCAGCTAGGTGCTAATATAATTACCTTTTTACAGTCAGAAAAAGGTTTTAAAAAAAACAAACCTAGCGTATTTTTGTTGGAAAAAGTTGAAGAGGTGGCTAGGACTGTAAGAATGTAAAACGTAGTATTTTTGTAGTTTTAATCCATTTCAGAATTTAGAATAATCCTTAAATGTACACTTGTGGAGGTTTTTTCCTGAATTGGCGAAAGTGCACCATTGTGCTTGGAATCATTTTCGAGTGAGTCACTGTGCACATCCCTGAGGGTGGCAGAACAAAGATTCTCTTGTGCTTTTCTACAGCAGATGCACATTCAGAGGGTTTTTGGGAAGTAAAAGAACTTATTTATCCTTGTGGGGCCCTGTAGCCTTCATTTGTAAACTCAACTGGATAGAAAGAGAATATAGATCTGGATGGGGCCTTCATTAGACAGCATCTCTTCTAGGCATCTCACTGTACATGTATTAGAGATTCCTACCTTGAGAAAAAAACTGTGGCCATTCAGGAGTTTGGACATCATAAAATTTTGTTTTGAAGAGAGTGAGGAGCTTCCCCAAGAGAATTCAACAAAAGTGAGGAGCAGCCAGGCATGATGAGAAGTCCTCTTCTTTGGAAGGGATGGAGTGATTGTGAGCTCTGTGACATTGTGGTTATTATTTGGCTTGACCCTGGACCTGTTAAACTGAGGTCTTGCTGTAAATAAAAAGTGAACAAGCCGCTTTATTGAGAACATGAGATTATGGAGGCCTACGCAGCCCCTGTTTGGTGTTCTCCACTATTAGGCCCTCTCCACTACTTTGCCATAAACTAAAGCTTTGGCAGCTGGCGGGCTTCAGGCTTTGTCACGTGGCAGAGATGGTGGGGCTCATTGGACAGGGCACTTAGTACGCAGCTAAAGTAGCAACGCTGCCAGCATGTATTTGTGAACTGTGTATATAGCACTTCTAGAAATAGTGTAGCTGGCGAGGTCAAGAGCTGGTGGTAAGAGTTGCATACAGATAAGGAACTGAACTCCTGAGAGGTAAAATGTCTTGCTCAAGGTCACATGATTCATCAGTAACTTCCTCAGTCTAGTAGCACCCCCCTGCTTTCTTTATAGCAGAACAGTGAACTTTAGGTTATGTTTTAAGCTTTGAACTTTAGTCATCTTTACAGATGCCTAATATTTTCCTGAATAAATTTGCCTTGTTTTATCTTCCCTGTGCTATATGCAGTACTTAAAGGTGCTGTGTAAATTTAATGGAAGTTTAGAATTCTCAAGTTTTATGTAGGATGAAAACAGGTGTACTTGATATCTGTGCCAGTGGTTTCTTACACCATTCTCTTTTATAACTTAAACTTTTGTTTTCAAAGGGTGGTAGCGTATTCCATTTTGGCTTTTTAAAAGCATTCGAGTAATAGGAAAAGGCTTCATCACAGATTGTTTTTACCAAAGAGTTTGTGTCACAAGTGCCAGCTGGAGTTGGGAGTATTTATGAGCTCTTTAAACGAGGCCGCGTTGAATACATACTTTTTTTGAGGAAGAGTGCCTAATGTATATTTGTGTGGTAAATGTTTTTTAAGTACTTTTTTAAGTACCAAGGATACAAGATTAAAGTTCTTTCTTTATGGGAGGAGATAGGCAAATACACAGTTAAAATACTGCCGAAGTACTGTGATAGATGTGAAATGAAGCCTTCAGGAGTGTATAGGAGGACTTTGGGGAGAGAAGAGTAAGGAGTAGGCAGGTGTCATTCATGCTGTTTTGGAAAAGGGAATCCTGACTTGAGTATAGATTAGAATATGTAAATGTTAGGTGAAGAAGGGATAGTATGTGTTTCCTGAAAAGGGAACAGTATCTGTCAAGGCTACCAGATGAGCTTGGCACAAACATGCAAGTTGCCTGGGTAGGTGAGTAGTACAAGATAGGACGCTAGAGGCATGGCCAGGATCCAGATCATGAAGGACTGTTTTCTCTTTAAGAAGTTTATATTTGCTTTTTGGAAAGATAACTCTGGCAGGACTATGAAGAGTGGATTACAGGGTGTCAGACTTAGATGCAAGCAGGCTTTTTTCTGTTACCCAGTGAGAAATAATAAATCCCCAAATTGCTCCAGGTGGGATGGTGAAATAGAGTTGACATTTATTAAATAGAATTGACAAATTTCTGGCCAGAATCATTGAAGAAGAGTGTATCACCTAAATCAGGGAACCTAGGAGGAAGACACAGGAGTATAAATAATGAGTTTAGCTTTGCATTTATTGCATTTGAGATGCTGATGGATCTCCCAGGTGAAAGTCTTCATTATGCTCTAGAATGTGTAGGTTCTAAGTTTTGCTAGAGAGCTCTGGGCTAGAAATACAAATATGGGTGTCATTAACATGTATATGGTAGTTGAAACTATGGATGTGGAGGATTTTACTGGTAGTAGGGAGTCTCTAGTAAAGAAAGGGTGGATGTCACAATTATGGGAACATCTATAAACATTCAAGGGAATAAGGCAAAGCCTGTGAAGGAGACTCAGGAGCACCTAGAGCAGAAAGGTAATAATAGCAATAATAACGGCTAAGATTTATATGCTGTGGTGCTTATTAGATGCCTGTCACTTTAAAAAAGAAAAAACCCTTTATACATATTTAATCCTTCCAAAAACACTCTGAAAGAAGGTGTTATCCGCATTTTACATATAGGGAAGCCGAATCACAGACTAACTTGCCTAAGTTCACACAACTAGGAAACCATGGAGTCAGGATTCAAATCTAGGTGTTCTAATTTCACATTATGTGCTTGTAGTTGTTACTAAATGTTTTCCATCGGGACAGGAACCCAGAGAGAACCATATTACAGAAGGGATGGGAGGAAAAGAGTTTTAGGAGGGAGGAGTGAATGAATGATGAATATGTCAGCAAATACTATAAAAAAAATTATGGTGAGAGAAAAGTGCATGTGAAACTTGGAATTAATCTTGGGTGACTGCATAATACATAGTGGGACCAGACAGGTGAACTTCAGCCTAAACTTTGACCTTAGAAGAAATTAGATGCTTGATCTTTTGATACATTATTTCAGAGGTTAATTATTAGAGTTCTAATGTGTAAGCATAATATTTGGGATTTTCATCTCTAAAAATTTCACGCTATAACTTTTTAGTGTTAGAGTTTTTATTAATAAAATTTAATGTTCAGGTAATTTAGTTAAGCAATGTGTTTTAATCTACAAATAAAAAGTTCTAGTTTACTTTAAGAAATGTATACCCAGATGTATAATGAGATAAGACTAAATTCTGATACAGTGATGGAACGAGGTGAGCTTTCCTGGGAGAGAGAACATTCCTGTTTCCAGAGAACATTCCTGGGAGCAGTGTGTCATGGACACAGGTCAACATATGGTGATGATTGGGGATGCATAGGAACAGATAATGAAAAAAAGAATGCAGGTCATTAAATGAGACTTGAAGTTTAGGGAGAGCTAGAAATGTCTGTCACCCTATGGAATAAACAGGAAACAGTCATGTGTTACCCCCCATCTTTCTGTTTTGAGAAATTCAAAACTACAGAAACATGGGAAGAATAGTATCCTCCCCCCCTTTTTTTTTGGTCCTGTACTATATACTCTTCACCCAGAACGATAATTTGCCTTATTTATCTTATGTCCTTCTCTCTAGCATATACTTTATTTTGCTAAACCATTTGAAAGTGAACTGCAGACCTGATAACAGTTCACCCCTCACCATATCTTTAAGATGTCTCTTATATTTTACAATCTAGGATGCAGTCAGGGTACATTACATTTGGTTGTTATGTTTTTTAAGTCTTTATTTTTTTTAAGTTTATTTAAGTAATCTGTACACCCAGTGTGGGGCTTGAACTCACAACCCTGAGATCAAGAGTCACATGCTCTTCTGATTAAGGCAGCCAGGTGCCCTTAGTCTTCTTTAAGAGAGAACAGTTCTCCTGCCTTTTTCTTTCTTTCATAAATATGACTTAGGAAGAATCTGGCCGGTTGTCTTTTAGAATGTGTCATAATTTGGGGGCGCCTGGGTGGCTCAGTCGTTAAGCGTCTGCCTTTGGCTCAGGTCATGGTCCCAGGGCCCTGGGATCAAGCCCTACATCGGGCTCCCTGCTTGGCGGGAAGCCTGCTTCTCCCTCCCCCACTCCTCCTGCCTGTGTTCCCTCTCTTGCTGTCTCTCTCTGTCAAATAAATAAAATCTTTTTTTTTTTTTTTTTTTTTTTAAACTCTTTTTTTTTTAACATTTTATTTATTTATTCATGACAGACAGAGAGAGAGAGAGAGAGAGAGAGAGAAGCAGAGGGAGAAGCAGGCTCCCAAGGAGCAGGGAGCCCGATGCGGGACTCGATCCCAGGACCCTGGGATCATGACCTGAGCCGAAGGCAGACGCTTAACCATCTGAGCCACCCAGGCGCCCAAATAAATAAAATCTTAAAAAAAAAAATACATCATAACTTAATTTCACCTAGTTTTTCATGGTGAGATTTAGGTGAAATTATTTTCTTGAGGAACTATATGGGTGATGTTCTGTACTTTTTTTTTTAAGTTTATTTATTTATTCTTAAGTAATCTTTACACCCAACCTGGGGCTTGAACTCACAACCTGGGATCGAGTCACATGGTCTTCCAACTGAGCCAGCCAGACTCTCCGTGATGTTCTGTACTTTGAATATTGTCACATCAGAAGGCACGTTATCTGTTCTTTCCATTATGGGGGATGCAAAATTTGATTACCTGTATCTCTTTGTTGTAAAGGTACAGTGCTGCAAGTTTGAATTGATCCTTGAGGTGATACTTTGCCAAAGGGTAGATAAATATCTTGTCTTTCAACAGTGTTGGACCCATTGGCTTTAGCATGTTGATGATCTTTGCTTAAATAACTTACTTTGCTGTTACAAAGTGATAATTTTCTAATTGTATATTTCTCCTACAGTTATAGAAGAACTTTCCCACTTTTCCCTGTCCTCCTTCTCCTTTAAAAAAAAAAAGACTTTCAAGGATTATTTTTGTATTTTTAATATTTTCATTCTTTTTGATTATTAGATTACCCCAAATTTAGCCAGTGGAAGCCCTTTCAAAGTTCTCTCCTATGTCCTTTGGACATGACCCCATTAGTCTTTAAGTAATCTTTCTGGCACAAAAAGATATTCCAGGCTTGTACTTTCCGTGTTCTAGTTGAAATCAGCCACTTACCCAAGGAACCCTGGTTCTTTTAGTAGGAAATGGTATTTAGAAACAAGGGGCTGGGCTCCAGGTGTCGTAAGTGTTGTGTAGCTCTTTACTGCCATTTTGCAGAATATATTTACACCACATGGATGAGAAAACCAATGGAATAGAATTCTATGTTTAATGTATGGTGTTTTAGCTCGGAGCTATTGTGAAAAACATTAAAAATAGCTTTAATAGTGTGCTGAATGTAATTTAATCATTGTTTTGTAATTTTATAATGCGTACCTATATATAAACACATAATGCTAACATTTGTTAACTCTTCACCATGTGATAGTCTCTGCGCTACACACTTAACATTTACCTTTGAACATAAAATGTTCAAAGGGAGGTATTTTATCATTCCTTTTGTACAGAGAATAAACGTTAAGCAAATAATCCAAGATAACTGGTTAGTAACTGATAAAGGCATAGTTTGAACCCAGGTCTGTCTCCAGATTTCCAGGTTTACTACATTGTTATTCCATCTTCAGCCTAACATTGATTTGTAGAGATTCCTCACCATAAGTTTTTATGTATAGACCTGTAGCTGCAGAATATATCTTGGAATTGAATCTGTACTGCTCTTAGGATCCACCCTGAGATTTTTTTTCATTGTTAAAATTTGAGCGATGTACTTGCTTTCCAGGTGAAGAAGAAGATAATTGAGTAAAATATCTTCATTAATGAGTATTTTAAGTAATTGATGTATTGAAAGTTGCATGTGATGACAAGAAATTCGTTAGTTTTAGAGTTGAAGAAACAGAAAAATATAGTTACTTTAAGCATTCCAGTATAAGTTTTCCAAGTTTTGGTTGGGGTTTCTAAGCATGTGTAGAATGGCCATCAGTAGAATTGAAAGATGGAGTTACTCCAGGAGCAGCACACTGCCTTGGCACAATCTCCTTAATTAGAAGGTATACTTAAAAGGATCTTGTTAATTCCTCATACAGAGCTGCAGATTAGAATTTAATATTTCATTTTAAAATGAAATTGAACCAATAGGATATGCCTACAGTGAATTCATTAGGTTTGGAATGTTTGAAGGGTGTAAAAAGAAAGCTGTTTTGTTGTAGGATGGCAGTATTACCACCCACCTCAGCTTGCCCACCTTCACTCACATAACTGGCTGAGAGGGTATGGTTGATCTGTTTTAGGAAGCTCTGAGTCATCACTGCTTCCTCACCATTTTTTGCCCAAGTGGAACCCGATATTTTATTCCCTAACCCAGAGCTGGTATTTGTTCTTCTAATAGCTCTGGTTAATTTCTGCAGTATATTGTAGTTTCAGAACAGGTGGCTCATTCTGGTATTGCTGATCTGAAATGTCATGACTTCCTAGTTTTTCCATCTTCATCATGACCTCCCTCTTTCAGGCTCTGTAGAGCAGCTTTCAAGTGTGCACTGTGTAAATGATTAATACCTCCTTGAATGTACCATTTAAATTTTTTACTAACAAGAAGTATTTATAAGACTTACGGCCTGTTTCTGTCAAGTTTTTTTATTTGTTTTGACTTTCTATAATAGCTTTTATTGGTCTTGGACACACCAAGCCTGATAATACTACCACAAGCCTGTCTCAGAGATAGTTGGTACAAAAACTATGAGAAACCAGGGTGCCTGGCTGGCTCAGTCGGTAGAGCATGCTACTTTTGATCTTGGGGCCGTGAGTTTGAGCCCCACATTGAGCGTGGAGCCTGCTTAAAACAAAACAAAAAAAACCTACAAGAAACTCCTTTCTATGCCCAGCTTTACACAGTCAACAACTACTTGCTGTCCCATTTAAACATAATACCATAACCACCCACATCATGTGGGAGAATTAGCCAGTTTACTACTACAATCGTCCTTTGTTCTGGGAGCGTCTTTTCTGTTCTTTCTTGAGTGCTTAGCATCTTATGACCCTCAAACGTAGGGACCAGGATTTACTAGGCATCTCAGTGATGAATTCCCTTTCTCATTAATAGGTTATCAGCCAAATAACAGAGTGGCATACATCCTACCTGTCAACCAGTGGTTGTCAAACTTTAGTATGCATCAGAACTACCTAGAGCCCTTATTAAACCACAAATTGCTGGGAGCTACACCAGAGATTCTGATTAACTAAGTCTGGAATGGGGCCTGAGAATTTGCATTTTTACCAGTTTCCCAGGTGAGGCTGATGGTGCTGGTCTAAGGGTCTGTCAGGGTTGTAAACTTAAATGAAACAGAGCCCAGTTCTGTCCACTTTAAAGAAAAGGTATAAAAGGATACTGGGTAGCTACAGAATTGCTGGGATTACTGGAGAAGTAGACTTGGGCCTAGACAACCATGTTCATACTCCTAACCCAAGCAGTCCACTACTTGGACTGTTGACCACCTACACTATATACTGCATATGTTGACTGACCCTGCTGCTACCACTAACTGCCAACATGGATTGTGTGCAGTTCTTGTTTGTCAGTACCACTGTATTCTAAGTTTTGGACATGTGTGTCTGATTAGTAGCACTTGGATCATTTGTCCATGCCCTAATTTTATGTGAGGTTGGAAAAATGAAAATCTGGTGTTTTCAGCTTCCACCAAAATTCATAAGCTGAAGTATTCTCTAAAGAGTTCATTCATGGCTTGACTTCCTTGGTGGATATTTTTGACCATCTGCATTTTAGTAGTTGGCAAAATATGGCCTGCAGGCCAAATTAGCCTACCAACTATTCTATAATAAGACTTTTTTGGAATGCAGCCACATCCATTCATTTACCTACATTTTTATGGTTTTCATGATACAAAGGAAAAGTTAAATAGTTGTGACAAAACTCATATGACCTAAAAAGCCTAGAATATTTACTGTCTTACCCTTTATAGAAAAAGTTTGCCAACCCCTGATAGGAATAATGCTAATATTTCTATTTGGGTCCACGCAGTCAGCATTTATAGATGCTGTTGGAGAACTACATGTTCATTTGGCCACATTGTCCCTCTGAAATAAAATTGAAGGGAACTAACAGTAAAAACTTACAGATATTTAAAGAAGGGCTTTTATTTTATTTTATTTTTTTTAAAGATTTTATTTATTTGAGAGAGAGAGAGTGAGAGACAGAGCACGAGAGGGAAGAGGGTCAGAGGGAGAAGCAGACTCCCCGCTGAGCAGGGAGCTCGATGTGGGACTCGATCCCGGGACTCCAGGATCATGACCTGAGCCAAAGGCAGTCGCTTAACCAACTGAGTCACCCAGGCGCCCAGGGCTTTTAGAATCTAAAATTGATAAACTTCGTCAGCCTGTCTTTACGCAGAGAACTGAAGAATCACATATATATTTCAAGAACTTGTGAATTATATTCTTGCTTAGAGTTTAAAATTGAGAAGTGAATTCCAGATTCTTCGTCAACTATTAATGGCGTTATCGATGTTGTTCCCAAAATGTCCTCTGAATTGAGAACAGAAATTATATGACATAAATTTAGTGGAGAAGCTGAGAAAATTCTGGCACTTTTTGACACTAGCCTATCCTCATTTGGCAGGTCACATTATGGGAGTTCTAACTTGTTTGCCACTAAAACAAAATTAGCTTTATGTCAGAAATAAATTGCACATTTCCATAGGATAGGCATTTTGGGTTATGATGACTTTTAACATAAAGGGTGGGGCCCCAGCAGCTATGTATGTGTGGCCACACCTATAAGAAAAAGGAGAGAGGGGGAAAAAAAAAAGACCCAGACTGGGTGAGAACTAATATTGTTCTCATTCGCAAGGATGTGTTATATATGAGAGAGAATACAAGGATATCTACAAAATATGAGATTTATTAAGGTTTACAGTATACATCTTATATTTATCCCAGTCTGTCTTCAAGTGAGATTATACTATTTCACCTGTAGTGTAAGAACCTTACAACAGTGCATTGCCATTTTTACCTCCTGTCCTTTGTGCTCTTACTGAGATACATTTTAGTTGTATGCATAGTGTAAGCCCACAGCACATTTTTGTTGTCATCTTTTTTGTTAATGTTTTTTATTTTTTTGAAGATTTTATTATTTAGTGCTCATTCATGCTCACAAGCAGGGGGAGGGACACTAGAAGAGGGAGGTGGGAGACAAAGAATCCCTAGCAGAATCCATGCCGAGCTCAGAGCCCAACACGGATATCAGGGATCCATCCCATCACCCCAAGATCATGATTGGAGCAGACCAAGAGTCTGGCATGCTCAACTGACTGAGCCACCCAGGTGCCCTTTTTGTTAATGCTTTTTAAGCTGATTATTGTTTAAATAATTAGAAAAAAATATTTTTCCATGTAGTTTCCATTTTCATTTATCTTCATTCCTTTGTGTAGTTTCAATTTCCATCTGGTATTTTTCCTCCTTTATGAAGGACTTTTAGCATTTCTTTTATAGGGTAGGTCTGCAGGTGATTAATGCATTCAGACTTTATATATGTGAAAAATATTTTCCCTTTGTTTTTGAAAGCTGTTTTGACTGGCAATAGAAATCTAGGTTGATAGATTGTTTTTCTTTTGTGACTTTAAAGATTTACTACAGTAGTTGTCTGGATTGCATTGTTTTTGACGAGAAGCCTGCTGTAATTCTAATCTTTATGTAATTTATCTTGTTTCTTGAGCTGCTTTTACAGTTTTGTCCTCATCATTTTTTAAAAGCAGTTTAATCTTGATGTGCTTTGGTGCTGTTTTCCTAGTATTTCTTGTGCTTGGGGTTTGTTGAACTTCCTGGATGTGTAAGTTTATAGTTCTCATCAAAAAGGGGATATTTTCCATAATTCATTTTTTTTCCTTTGTTCTCCCTCTGCCTTGAAGTGACACCAGTTACGGTTTTGTTAGGCTGCTTGAAGTTGTTCCACAATTCATTAGTGCTCTATTCAAGTTTTTTCCATCTTTTTCTGTTTTCTTTTTGCTTTCTATTCTTGTGTATACAAGTTTATTAACCTCTTCTTCTGCAATGTCTTATTGTGCTATTCATCCCATCCAGTGTATTATACATCTCAGATACTGTTTTCATCTCTGAAGTTTTTTTAATGTCCTTTCTTACATGCTTAATCTTTTCTGTATCTTCCTGAATATATGGAATATAATTTTAATAAGTTTTAAATGGTTTTTCTTATTCTGTTATCTGTGTAATTGGTAAATGGGTTTTAATTGATTTTTCTTCTCATTATGAGTCATTTTTTTCCCTCCTCTGCATGCCTGGTAATTTTTGATTGAATACCAGAGATTGTGATCTTTTACGTTTTTATGTACTGGAGTTTTCATATTTCTTATAAATATTACTCAACTTTGTTCTGGGACACAATTAAGTGACTTGGAAGTTATTTGATTCTTTTGGGCTTTTTTTTGAGCTGTGTTTGTAGTGCCAGAGTAGAGTTTAATCTATGTTTAATTTTGCCCCAATATTGAGTCCAAAGCCTTCTGAGTACTCAACTAAATGCACGGTGAATTATGAGACTTTCTATTCTGCCTGATGGAAATAGGAACTCTTTGTGTCCCTGTGTAAATTTTAGGTATATGTTCCCTCTGATCCAGGGTGTTCACCTCAGCACTATGGACATTTTGGCCCAGATAATCCTTTATTCTGGGTCCTTGTCCTGTGCATTGGAGGATGTTTACTAACATCTTTGGCTTCTAGTCACTTGAAGCTAGTAGCACCACTCCCTACCTCCACACTAAATTGTGACAACCCAAAATGTCTCTAGATACTGCTCTTGTCATCCAGGGGACAAAAATCATTCCTGGTTGAGGACTTATTTAATTCTTTCAAATAGTTCTTTCCCTGAGTTCTTTTTTTTTTTTTTTCCACCTGATAGGATGATCAGTACTCAATTTAAGACTTGAGCACCTTCTGTAGGTTTCCAGAACATACTTTTATCTCTGTGTAACACACTTTCTCATATTCTGCAAACTCTAGCCAGTTTCTGCTCTCTAGACTGCACCCTCCTTCTCCTCAACTAAAGATACTGGCAGGCAGTAAGGTACCATCATATGAATCATCTCATTTGTTTCTCTTCTCTCAGGTGTTAAATGGTCTTGTTTCCTGATGTCTTACCTCATGAAAAAAAAGTTTCATATATTTATTTTGATTTTTAGTTGATTACGGTAGAAGGTAAGTCCAGTCCCTCTTACTCTATCTTGACCTAAAGTTGAAGCCCCAACATTTTGTTAATAGGAGATGTCCTGAAATGCGCCTGATCACTGCACCCCTAAAAACACGCAAGTGATAGTTCTTTGATTCCTCATGGAGTTTATTGCCCACTTTCTGGAGTATGCGTGTGTTACCAAGGACTGCAGGGTACCAGCCTCTTCTTGGTCATTCTCTTGTTCTTTCTGTCCATTCAGCAAGATAGCAACTATGTAATGGGTCAGAAGGTCTAGATATTTTCACATTGTGTTATGTTAGAGTGACAGAGTTAATCGCTTCTTGGCCTTTTGGCTCAGATCAAGTGAGAGTGAGAGTGTTAAAATAGCCCTAAGGAAAAACTAAGTTAATATTGTCCTACATGAATGCAGACGGTTTCTGATGATCTTTTGTAATGGAAATGGAAAAAAATGTATTCACCAAATCAATACCTGAGGCTTAATCAGTTCCAGCAACAATGTTATGTTGAGACTATTGGTTGGAATGTGGTTGTCTGTGGCAATTTGTAAGCTTTTTTTTTTTTTTTTTTTTTTTAAGGATACGTTTACTTTCTGAGGACAGTATATGGTAGGGACCTTCACCATTGAATACTCTTTACTGGACGCCCTAGTCTTTGCTGTCCTTTGCCTATATGGAAGCAATATTATCTTTTATTTACTGTTTTCTTCTGGAGAATGGGATATTTGCAATTTCGGAGGCTTCCACTTGGCTTTTTCCACTATATCATGGACCCATTTTGGGGGTTATTTTAACTAACAAGTATATACATTCTAATTATAAACTCAGGAATTTGAGAGGGACTATTAGATGGATTTGCAAGCTCAGTAAGTTCACTATGAGCTAGACTTTGGCAAGGACTTTATTACTTTAATTCAGAAGGTTTTTACTGGGTGGTTGGTTCTTTTGTTCCACAGAACCTCAGCTGGGATCATTCTCTCAGTTCCATTCATCTACTGGTCTAAGAAGACATCACTTACATATCTGATGCTTTGGTGCTGTTCCACGTGGCATTTCTCCATGAGAGACTAGTGGGCTTCCTCACATCATTGGTGGTCTCAGGGTACTTGAATCGTACAAGTCACACATCTTTACCTCTGCCACATTCTTTTGATCCGAACAAATCAAAGGACCAACCAGGTTCTTGGGGAAGGCACATAAGATTCCAATTTTTGATGGAGTGGTAAGGTCCTATTGAAAGAGCATATAAGATGACAAATACCATTGTAGCCATCTTTGGAAATATTAATTTACCATATCACTACTCTTACCTGCTGTCATCAAGAATTTTATAGACCTTTCTCATTTGTTATGGTTTTCCCTTTTAATTTATCCTTTGTATATGTATATAGAAAAAAATATTTTTCACTCCATTTTCCTAAGGATTTAGCAGAGATGGTGTGGTCATTGAATCTATCATGGTTAGTTACTAGTTGTAATTTTTGGAATGACAGATTATGGCTCTTTTTCTTAATGACTCCATGTTTTCTTATTAATCTGTTAAAAAGGTTGTCTTAGCTGTCTTTTTCTCCTGTCATCTGATAATTCTCTTAGCCAATTGCATGTCAAAGCAGGAGGGCAATGTTGGGGAGTTGCCTGTCCTGGTATAAAGGCATTGTTCCTTATAAGAGAATAAGGAGGTACCTTTTATATAGAGAATTTAAGCTTGTTTATAATCTCTGTGCACCAGCATTCTACATAAGTGGTAAAGTAGACCATTCTGTCAGGAATTTGGGCTGTTTCCGCATTCTTCCTTTTACTCTGCCGCTCCTCTAGGCTGAGATTATACTGTATCATACTGGGAGTTTTGATACCTAGTTATCTGAGGACTAGAGAAAAGTTCCCTGCCTCTCTCACACAGTAACAGGGTTGTCCCACTGGACTTTTTTTGTTAGTGGTTGATTAATATCACTTTGGGTCTCTTTAGAAAGAGATTTTTTAGAAAGTCATATTTTTAGAGGAATATTGACAAATTGGGTCCTGTCCAGAGGAGGTTAGCCAGGATGCTTTTAAAGATGTGGAACCTGCAAATACTGAGACTGCATAATCTGGAGGAAATAATAAATTAAAAGCTTATGACAGTATGGTAATTCTTTTTGAATAGTTGGGTGTCACTGAGGAAGAAGGGTTATATCTGTTTAGAAATGAAATAGACTTTCATATGAAATGAGAAGTTTTTGATTTCTGGCATTGCTTGAGTAGAGGCTGTCAGCTATCCTGAAGAGGGAGGGGTTCCTGTATGAGTGGAAGTAGCTCTTTACCTTTTCAGATTTCTTTTAATTCAGAGATTTTATTAATCTTCCATAGTTAATAGTATTGTCATAAATAGTTGTTGGCTTAAAATCGGAATTGTGGGGTGTTAAGATATTTTGAAAAATACATTTGAAAAATAATCTAAATTTTTTTCTGTTCTCCAGGATTTAAATATTATTTATTCTTATCTTCATGGAATGGAAATATTATCAAATCTCAGGGAACATCAGCTTAGGTAAGTGTGATGCTCTGTTTAAGAGCTTTTGTGATGGAGTTATTCAAATGGGTTTGGTTAATTACGGGGCCAAATTATTTGGGGGCTTTTTGTAGGACAGGCTTAGGACTTTGGATTTTCTCATCACAGTTTTCCTTAGTCACAGGGCCTTGAGCAAATCTTAACATCTACGCTGCAGTTTTATCTTCGATGAAATAAAGACAATGAGATTATCTTTGTTACAGTGTTTTGAGGGTTAGATGAGAATATTTGAAGCAAAACACAGTGTTCAGTATTTGCTAGCCAGTGAAAACAAAACTGTTAACTTTCTGTAATTCTTTTTGATATTATGTCAAATGCTTAAGATGGACAGGGTATGATGTAGTGTTGTATTAAAGTGTAAGGATCACAACCCCTGATCTGGTATGAGCTCCTGTGAACAAGACCCATAAACTTTCCAAACCCAGTTTTCCTATTCTGTAAAATGAGATTTCTTTCCTGCTACCTTATGTCATTGTGATTACATTTATAAAAACACTTTTGAGTGTTGTAAAGTGTTTACTGTAGTAACTTTGCATAACATTAATTGAAGTGTAGGTTCCTTCCATAACCAGATCATCCATTACTTTTTCTGGCCCTTGTTTAAGTTTCTGGTTAGGGACTAGACCAGATTGCTAAAATATAATTGTTAGGGCCTATTATTTTCTCTTTTCTGTATAACGTAATTCAGATGTCAGCATGTGTCTGGAAGAAGAAAGCTGAAAACTAGAGCATTTAGTAATACTAAAGGATTTTTAAATGCAATCACATATGTGTGTGTGTGTGTATTCAACAGACTTTGATATGTGTGTGTGTATGCATCTGTTGGGAACTCCCCCCCCCCCCCCCGCCAGTAATTTCTTAACAGGAGGAATCAATAGTGAATCAGACAAACGTGTATTTTTCCGTAACAGAAAAGGAACATTGTTCAGTATGAATTGGCAGGTTATACAATGTACATAATAGTATTATATTTGTTGCCTCTTAATATTATCCAGTTGATGTTTTTGAAAATACTGCATTAGATGTATATATTTCTGAACTCTTGGAGAAGTGAAGTTAGGGGTAGATATGATAATTTTATTTTTTATTTTTATTTAATTTTATTAACATATGTATTATTTGATACAATTTTCTGTTGAAGTAATTATAACAGTATTTTTAAAACAAAATTGATAAAATCATTAAATTTTTGCCTTTTTTTTAATATGTTAAGATTAATGTCTGCAAGAGCACGCTATGAGAGATACAGTGGCAATCAAATTCTTTTTTGGTAAGTCCTTAATTAGCTTAAAATAATAGCTTTAATGTTTAAATTTTGACTTTTAGCATTGAAATTTATTTGGAAGGAATTTCTTTAGAGTAGATTGAAATATATTCATAAACTGAAATAGTGCACAAAAAGTTTAATAAATAAAATAGTATGTATTAGTAACTGTTAACCAGGTGAATATAGAGAAAGAACATTTCAGCTCTCCTGAGACTCTAGTCACCTCTCTTGGAAAGGTAATCCAGTTCTGATTTCCATCACCATAGATGAGTTTTAACTCATTTTGAACCCCACATAGATAAAAATTGTTTGGTTAGGCTTTTTTTTTTTTTTTAACTTGATAAATGTCTAAGATTCTTCTGTGTTTTTGCATTAATTATTTTTCACTGCTTTACTGTATGTGTAAAAATGACACAATTCATTTATCATTTCCACTCTTGATAGATAGTAGGGTTGTTTCCAGTTTTTTCCTATTGTGAATAATAAACTTTCTGCGAACATTTTGTTCATGTCTTTTTGTGCCCTTATATAGTCATTACTGTTGGGCATATTCTTAGGAATAGAATTATTGGAAATACATGTGATCAAATTTAGGAGAATCTGACATTAGTATCTGATTCACATATTTCATCTTATCTCACTGTGATTTTATTTTATATCTCCCTGCTTATTGACGATGATGAATGATTTTCATGTTTTTGTAGGCTATTTGGATAGCTTTTTTATGAAATCTGATTTGAGTTTTTAACCATTTTTTAATTGGGTTTTCTGTAGTATTTCGATTAGTAGAAATTTATTTATGAATTCTGTATCCATGTCCTTTGTTGGGATACTTATATTGTATGTATCTTCTCCCACTTTGTGGTTTTCCTTTTTACTCTATTAAAGGCATCCTTTGGAGAGGAAAAATTTCTAACTTTCTCAGTTTTTCTTTTGCAATGAGTGCTTTTCATGTTCTACTTAAAAAACAAAGTCTTTACCTTTCTCAAGATGATGAAAATACTCTTAACTACGTTCTTTCTAAAAATTTTGGCAGCGGTGACCTCTTTTATTATATAGATTCACCTGGTATATTGGGATGGTATTAACTTTCGTGTTTCTTTACCAGCCCATTATATTAATCACTTTTTGAAAGCATTAAACTGGACTCATAAGGATTTTAATACCTATCTTGATTCATTTGTTGATCCATTCATTTATTATTAAAAGCTTGTCTGCTATACATTATGCTTACCTTTGTGTAGCGTGGTGGGGAGACATAGTGTTTGTCTTTATTGAGCTTATTGTTGAGTGGAGTAGAGAAAATTAAGAGTTAAACATATTTAAGTGCTATCAAGGAAAAGAATAGATAAATAGATCATTGGAACAGAATTGAGAGCCCAGAAGTAAACCCTTGTATTTAGGAAGTTTTTTTTTTTTTTTAATGGCCTCCAGCTAAGATTTGTCCGTAGTGTGGGTATAACACAATTGAGGATTAAAAAGGAACCACCGATGAACAGTTCATTTATGACGAAGGTGCTAAAGCATTTCAGAGAGGACAGCATAGTTTTTCAGCAAATGATGTTCGATTAATTGAGTATTTACTTGCAAAAAGTTAATTTAGACCCTTACCTTACATCATACTAAATTAATACATACAAAAATTAATGAGCTGTCACTTTACAGCCATTAGAATAGCCACAGTCAAAAATGTAGAGAGTAGCAAGTATTGGCACCAATAGGTAACAACTGGAATCCTCATGTGTTGGTGGTGTGGATGTTAAATGACAGAGTTATTGTAGGAAACAGTGGCTGTTTCTCAAAAAGTTAAACAATTTTACCACGTGACCCACTAATTCCACTTTTGCATAGTTATACTAGAGAAATGAAAGCATACGCATACAGACTGTACACAGATGTTCTTAGTAGTGCTATTTGTATTTCCAGCCTAAAACCAGAAATGATCAAAATTTTTGATGAATGGATAAATAAAATGTCATGTATCTGTATAGTGGAATACTATTTGGCAATAAAAAAGGAATAAAGCATTTATATATACTGCAACATGAATAAACCTCAAAAACATGCTAAGTGGAAGAAGCAAGGAAGAAACACCATCTATTACATGATCCCATTTATATGAACTGTCCAGGAAAGCCACATCTATAGAGACAGAGCATGTTATTGGCTAAGAACATAAAGAAGTGTTCTAAAACTGGATTGTGGTGATCTTTGCACAGTTCTTTTAAGTTTCATGAAAATTGAATTATGCACTTAAATTGGGTAAATTTATGGTATTTAAATTATACCTCAATAAACTGTTCCAAAAATATCAGGAGTTACACAGATCTCTGTCTGGTTAATAATAGAATTTAAAAAGAATGTGGAAGTTAACGAAGAATTTAAATTCAGAGATTGGTGGTGGCAGAGAAGAGAGTGTGTATGGTTGATCTGAACTGGGAAGCAGCCTGGTAGAAAAAGGGAAAGTAAACCAGTGTGTTCAAGCACCATGAGGAAAGAAGAGGAACCAGCAAGAGAGGAGTCTGGAGAAGCAGGTGGAGGCCATCTTAAGATTTTTTGTCTTTTTCTTGGGAGTATCTGAAGCCTTTGTATGAATAAGATCTGACAAGATTAAGTATGCCTTCCTTCTCTGGGCTAGAGTTTGCTTGCCCAGAGAAAGGAGATAGAATGGCCCACATGAAAGCATTTTGCTTTCCTTGGGTTTACTTAGCCAGATGCTTTGTCAAACCATGCTCTGAGAGTGAATTTTTTTTGCAAGGTCTGACCAGTTTCTTATTCATGGGCTGGCATGGTTCTCTTTGTGGTGGGAGTGAACTTCAGGATTTTTCCTATATTTATAATAGAAGTTACTGACAACTTTGTGACCCCTTCAGTTAAGTGAGATAAAAATTGGAGGCTTGTGGTGGCATCCACTTAACTTTCTTCTGTCTTAATTTCTGGCATTTTTTTTTTAATTTTATTCCTCCTTGACTTTGTAAGTCATATTTCACAAGAAAAAGGAAGTAGAATTTCTAAACAAAGAACCTTAAGTAGGAGATGGCAGCCATTTAGGTCTTCCCTCCGTGGAGACGAAGATATTAAAAAAGAACTTAAAAGTACCTACTGGAGGGGCACCAGGGTGGCTCAGTTGGTTAACTGGCAGACTCTTGATTTTGGCTCAGGCCATGATCTCAGGGTCCTGGGATTGGGCTCCGTGCTCAGCCCAGAGTCTGCTTGAGGATTCTTTCTCTCTCCCCCCTGCCTCCCCCCGACCCCTGGTCCTCCCTGTTCACTCGCACATGTGTGTGGTCTCTATCTCAAATAAATCTTAAAAAATAATAATAATAATGTACCTACTGGAAAGTTGACAATTTTTCCTTCTTATGGTCAGTAATAGGATTGACCTAGAAAGCTTACCCTGAGTGCTATGTGGAATGTTTTAGAAGCCTAGGTTTCTGGGTGGAGGATGGCAGTATTCATTGAATACAGAGAATACCAGAGAAGATACAAGCTTGAAGGAAATGATAGGTAGATTTTGAAATTGTTGAGTTTGAGTTCTCTCTGTTAGATGTTCAAGTTGACATGTCAAGTAGATATCTAGATAGATAAAAATCTCCAGGTCATAGAAATGATTTGTTTTATAGATAGTAGAATCTTTTACATATTGGAATTAATTAAAACTTTAGGTATGGTAAATAAAGATATTTGAAAGACAGAATGGTTAGTTTATACACTAACAAGATTCTGGTTTCCATTAGAGATTTAACTCAGCTAAAATGCTGATAAACTTAAGTCTCTGGTATTCTTTTATCCTTCAAACACGTATAAAATGAAAGATTTGGTAGGCATTTTATGTCAATAAAATTTAAAAGAAATAGATCATGATTCAAATTATAGTTGTCAGTGAAGATATAACATTGATGAACTTGTGAATTTCAAATAAGTCTTTAATATATATAAAAGTTATCAAAACAGGATTTTATGATGTACAGATGTAGTACAATGTTTAAGCTTTAATCATCAGGTGTTATGATCCACTACACAAAAATGAAGGTGAAGCTAATGGTATAATTAATAAAATTGAGTTAATAACCATATACTTGTGAAGTCTGTATCTTAAAGTAGTGATAACACTTTTTCCCATATGAACATGGTCTGTATAAAACCTTTGGCAACAGTATTTCCCAAAATTCCATTAAATTTTAATGACTTAAATATTTTTAGAATGTATTTCATGTTATGTACTTTGTATTGAGTCATGTTATGTATTATTTTGAGTCATATACATGTGAATACGTGTGTGTATTTACTCATTAATTTTACTTATTTTAACAGTTCAGAAACTGTTGCCAGATGTTGGTATATCCTGCTTTCTGGATCTGTGCTTATGAAAGACTCCATGGTCTTGCCTCCTTGCAGGTACATTTACATTTGCTGCTTTAGAGTATGTGGCAGGCAAAGTTAATATTACAACTATTTATTTTATCTCTAATGTTAAACTGTTTTATGTAGGATGTATATTTTCTCTCAGTAGGTGATAAATTTTATGAATGTGCTTGCTTGCTGGTACTATTGGAAGTACTAGGAAACAACTGACAATTCATATTTTTGAGGGTGTAATCTTTAAGTTTACATCGTGACATAGTATCTTTTATTTGACCTTAATTTTTATATGAGATTTGATCTGATTTATCTGATGGTTTTCGGATTTATTGCTACTATTAGTGGTTATAGAGAGGGTGATCTATTTTAATAGTTAAGAAATAGGTTTTGAGTAAGGCAACTAGATTAAAGTCCTGATTTATCACTTACTGTTTGTATGACTTTGTACAAATTTTAGTTGTCTTTGTAAAATGAGTACAAGAGTACCTACTTGAAGTGTCTCTCTGAAGTTTTAGCATCTCTACCACTCAAAGCTCTCAACAGAAGGGGCATTCGAGAGCCAGACTACATGAGTTCATGTTTAATGTTCTATTTTTTGGGCAAATTACCTAATCATGACTAGTTTTGAGGAATATATGAGTTTTATATATATATCTTAGAAGAGTGCCTGACTGTTATAAGTGTTAATTATCACCATCATAATTATTAGGTAAAACAAGAGAAGGGTGGTTGGTCACATGTAGTGTTCTTCAAGAATTTATTCTCTAGAAAGTGGCATGAGAAATTCCAACCACTAAAAGGAAAAAATCTACAGCCAGGAATACTCTATCCAGCAAGGCCTTCATTTAGAATAGAAGGAGAGATCGAGTTTCCCAGAAAAACAAAAGTTGAAAGCAAAACCAGCCACGTCCCTGTCACACACGATGCTATCGGCCTGTGGGTCCCAAATTCACAGTCTAGCCACCCTCCTGCCCGAGTCAGCATGCATGGTCTGCCACCTGCTCAATGCCAAGTCAACACGCCTTCACCTCAGATTGCCACAGGCTCAAATTGACGCTCTTCCCCTCAAATTGCAGCCCCTGTGCTCAAGTTTGTGCACAAAAGTGGGCATAATTATAACAGCAAAATGAAGCAACCCAAACATCTATTTCTGTGGAATAGAGAATGGATAAAAGGAGTGTGCTAGGCTGAGAACATCTCCAATAAGCACATCAAAGAACAATACATACAGCATGATTCTGGTTAGTAAAAAAAGAAAAAAAAAAAGGGAAGAATAAAACAAGATGAAACCAGAGGGACAGACAAACCATGATAGACTCCTAAGTATAGGAAAGAAACAGGGTTGCTGGAGGGGAGACGAGGTGGAGTAACTCGGTAATGGGCATGAAGGAAGGCACGTGATGGAATGAGCACTGGGTGTTGTATGCAGCTGATGAATCACTGAACTCTACCTCTGAAACTAATAATACACTCTATGTTAATTGAATTTAAAGAATTTATTCTCTAAGCAATTACTAAGATTTTGGGGGCCTAATATTAAAATTTGGTGATGTAAAAACATAATTTTTTACCGATTTATTTCCAATAATGTTGAGAAGAGACTTTTAGACTTTTAAAGTAAAGCTTTTAGTTGCAGCTGTTAGTTGCAAAACTGTTAAATTTAAATATCAGGGTATAGTCTACTTGATAGATGGTATGGGTCATCTCATTTTTTTTTAATTAACATATAATGTATTATTTGTCTCAGGGGTACAGGTCTGTGATTCATCAGTCTTACACCGTTCACCACGCTCACCATAGCACATACCCTCCCCAATGTCCATCACCCAGCCACCCCATCCCTCCCACCCCCATCCATTGCAACAATTCTCAGTTTGCTTCCTGAGATTATGAGTCTATTATGGTTTGTCTCCCTCTGGTTTCGTCTTGTTTGATTTTTCCCTCTCTTCCCCTATGATCCTCTCTCTTGTTTCTCAAATTCCTCCTAACAGTGAGATCATATGATATTTGTCTTTCTCTGATTGACTTATTTAGCTTAGCATAATACCCTCTAGTTCCATCCATATCGTTGCAAATAGCAAGATTTCATTTTTTTGATGGCTGCATAATATTTCAGTGTGTATGTGGGTATCACATCTTCCTTATCCATTCATCTGTTGATGGACATTGAGTCTCTTTCCATAGTTTGGCTATTGTGGACATTGCTGCTATAAACATTGGGGTGCACGTGCCCCTTCGGATCACTACATTTCTATGGGGTAAATACCCAGTAGTACAGTTGCTGGGTCATAGGGTAGCTCTATTTTCAACTTTTTGAGGAGCCTCCATACTATTCTCCATAGTGGCTGCACCAGCTTGCATTCCCACCAACAGTGTAGGAGGGTTCCCCTTTCTCCACATCCTCGCCAAGATCTGTCGTTTCCTGACTTAATTTTAGCCATTCTGACTGGTGTGAGGTGGTATCTCATGGAGGTTTTGATTTGGATTTCCTTGATGCCCAGTGATGTAGAACACTTTTTCATGTGTCTGTTGGCCATTTGGATGTCGTCTTTGCAGAAATGTCTGTTCATGTCTTCTGCCCATTTCTTGATTGTATTATTTGTTCTCTGGGTGTTAGGTTTGATAAGTTCTTTATAGATTTTGGGTACTGGCCCTTTATCTGATATGTCATTTGCAAATATCTTCTCCCACTCTGTCAGTTGTCTTTTGGTTTTGTTGACTGTTTCTTTTGCTGTGCAAAAGCTTTTATCTTGATGAAGACCCAATAGTTCATTTTTGCCCTTGCTTCCCTTGCCTTTGGTGATGTTTCTAGGAAGAAGTTGCTGTTGCTGAGGTTGAAGAGGTTGCTGCCTGTGTTCTACTCTAGGATTTTGATGGATTCCTGTCTCACACTGAGGACTTTCATCCATTTTGAGTCTGTTTTTGTGTGTGGTGTAAGGAAATGGTCCAGTTTCATTCTTCTGCATGTAGCTGTCCAGTTTTTCCAACACCATTTGTTAAAGAGACTTTTTTCCATTGGACATTCTTTTCCTGCTTTGTCGAAGTTTAGTTGACCATAGAGTTGAGGGTCCATTTCTGGGCTCTGTTCTGTTCCACTGATCTGTGTATCTGTTTTTGTGCAAGTACCATACTATCTTGATGATTACAGCTTTGTAATAGAGCTTGAAGTCTGGGATTGTGATGCCACCAGCTTTGCTTTTCTTTTTCAATGTTCCTCTGGCTATTCGGGGGTCTTTTCTGGTTCCATACAAATTTTAGGATTATTTCTTCCATTTCTTTGAAAAAAGTGGTGATGGTATTTTGATAGGGATTGCATTAAAAGTGTAGACTGATCTAAGTAGCTTAGACATTTCCACAATATTTGTTCTTCCAATCCATGAGCATGGAACATTTTTCCATTTCCTTGTGTCTTCCTCAATTTCTTTCATGAGTATTCTATAGTTTTCTGAGTACAGATCCTTTGCCTCTTTGGTTGGATTTATTCCTAGGTATCTTACAGTTTTGCATGCAATTGTAAATGGGATCGACTCCTTAATTTCTCTTTCTTCTGTCTTGTTGTATAGAGATGCCACTGATTTCTGTGCATTGATTTTATATCCTGCCACTTTACTGAATTCTTGAGTTCTAGCAGTTCTAGCAGTTTTGGGGTGGAGTCTTTCGGGTTTTCCACATAAAGTATCGTATCATCTGCAGAGTGAGAATTTGATGACTTCTTTGCCAATTCAGATGCCTTTTATTTCTTTTTGTTGTCTGATTGCGGAGGCTAGGACTTCTAGTACTATGTTGAATAGCAGTGGTGATAGTGGACATCCCTGCTGTGTTCCCGACCTTAGGGGGAAAGCTGTCAGTTTTTCCCCATTGAGAATGATATTTACCATGGGTTTTTCATAGATGGCTTTTATGATATTGAGGTGTGTACCCTCTATACCTACACTGTGAAGAGTTTTAATCAAGAAAGGATGCTGTACTTTGTCAAATACTTTTCTGCATCTATTGAGAGGATCATATGGTTCTTGTTCTTTCTTTTATTAAAAATGTATCATGTTGATTTGCGGATGTTGAACCAACCTTGCAGCCCAGCAACAAATCCCACTTGGTCATGGTGAATAATCCTTTAAATGTATTCTTGGACCCTATTGGCTAGTATTTTGGTGAGAAGTTTTGCATCCATGTTCATCAAGGATATTGGTCTGTAATTTTCCTTTTTGATGGGGTCTTTGTCTGGTTTTGGAATCAAGGTAATGCTGGCCTGATCAAACAAGTTTGGAAGTTTTCCTTCCATTTCTATTTTTTGGAACAGTTTCAGAAGAATAGGTATTAATTCTCCTTTAAATGTTTGGTAGAATTCCCCTGGGAAGCCATCTGGACCTGGGCTCTTGTTTGTTGGGAGATTTTTGATTACCTCTTCAATTTCCTTAGTGGTTATAGGTCTGTTCTCAGCTTTTCTATTTCTTCCTGGTTCAGTTTTGGTAGTTGATTACATCTCTAGGAATGCATCCATTTCTTCCAGATCATCTTAATTTGCTGGCAGTTGCTCATAATATGTTCTTATAATTGTATTTCTTTGGTGTTGGTTGTGATCTCTCCTCTTTCATTCATGATTTTGTTGATTTGGGTCCTTTCTCTTTTCTTTTTGATAAGCCTGGCCAGGGGTTTATCAATCTTGTTAATTCTTTCAAAGAATCAGCTCCTAGTTTTGTTGATCTGTCCTACTGTTCTTTTGGTTTCTAGTTCATTGATTTCTGCTCTGATCTTTATTATTTCTCTTCTCCTGCTGGGTTTAGGCTTTATTTGCTGTTTTCTCCAGCTCCTTTAGGTGTAGGGTTAGGTTGTGTATTTGAGACCTTTCTTGTTTCTTGAGAAAGGCTTGTATTGCTATATACTTTTCCTCTTAGGACTGCCTTTGCTGTATCCCAAAGATTTGGAACAGTTGTGTTTTCATTTTCATTGGTTTCCATGAGTTTTTTTAATTCTTCTTTAATTTCCTGGTTGACCCATTCATTCTTTAGTAGGATGCTCTTAAGCCTCCTTGTATTTGAGTTCTTTCCGACTTTCCTCTTGTGATTGAGTTCTAGTTTCAAAGCACTGTGGTCTGAAAATACGCAGGGAATGATCCCAGTCTTTTGGTACCAGTTGAGACCTGATTTGTGACCTAGGATGTGATCTGTTCTGGAGAATGTTCCATGGGCACTAGAGAAGAATGTGTGTGTATTCTGTTGCTTTGGGATGGAATGTTCTGAATACATCTGTGAAGTCCATCTGGTCCAGTGTGTCATTTAAAGTCTTTATTTCCTTGTTGATCTTTTGCTTAGATGATCTGCCCATTTCAGTGAGGGGGGTGTTAAAGTCCCCCACTATTATTGTATTGTTGTCAATGTGTTTCTTTGATTTTGTTATTAATTGGCTTATGTAATTGGCTGCTCCCATGTTAGGGGCATAGATATTTAAAATTGTTAGATCTTCTTGTTGGATAGACCCTTTAAGTAGGATATAGTCCTTCCTCATCTCTTATTATAGTCTTTGGTTTAAAATCTAATTTGTCTGATATAAGGATTGCCACCCCAGCTTTCTTTTGGTGTCCATTAGCATGGCAAATGGTTTTCCACCCCCTCACTTTCAATCTGGGGGTGTCTTTGGGTCTAAAATGAGTGTCCTGCAGACAGCATATCGATGGGTCTTGTTTTTTAATCCAATCTGATAGCCTGTGTCTTTTGATTGGGGCATTTAGCCCATTTACATTCAGGGTAACTATTGAAAGATACGAATTTAGTGCCATTGTATTGCCTGTAAGGTGAATGTTACTGTATATTGTCTGTGTTCCTTTCTTGTCTATGTTACTTTTAGGCTCTCTCTTTGCTTAGAGGACCCCTTTCAATATTTCTTGTAGGACTGGTTTTGTGTTTGCAAATTCCTTTAGTTTTTGTTTGTCCTGGAAGCTTTTTATCTCTCCTTCTATTTTCAATGACAGCCTCGCTGGATATAGTATTCTTGGCTACATATTTTTCTCATTTAGTGTTCTGCATATATCATGCCAGTCCTTTCTGGCCTGCCAGATCTCTGTGGATAGGTCTGTTGCCAGTCTAATGTTTCTACCATTGTAGGTTATAGATCTCTTCTCCTGAGCTGCTTTCATGATTTTCTCTTTGTCTCTGAGACTCGTAAGTTTTACTATTAGGTGTCGGGGTGTTGACCTATTTTTATTGCTTTTAAGAAGGGTTCTCTGTGCCTCCTGGATTTTGATGCCAGTTTCCTTCCCCAAATTAGGGAAGTTCTCTGCTATAATTTGCTTCAGTATACCTTCTGCCCCTCTCTCTCTTTCTTCTTCTTCTGGTATCCCAATTATTCTAATGTTGTTTTGTCTTATGTTATCACTGCTTTCTCGAATTCTGCCCTTGTGATCCGGTAGTTGCTTATCTTTTTCTCAGCTTCTTTATTTTCCATCATTTGGTCTTCTGTATCACTAATTCTCTCTTCTGCCTCATTTATCCTAGCAGTTGGAGCCTCCATTTTTGATTGCACCTCATTAATAGCCTTTTTGATTTCGACTTGGTTAGATTTTAGTTCTTTTATTTCTCCAGAAAGGGTTTCTCTCGTATCTTCCGTGTTTTTTTCAAGCCCAGCCAGTATCTTTAAAATCATCATTCTGAACTCTAGTTCTGACATCTTATTAATGTCTGTATTGATTAGGTCCCTGGCAGTCAGTACTGCCTCTTGTTCTTTTTTTAGAGTTGATTTTTTCTGTCTTGTCATTTTGTCCAGAGAATAGATGAATGAGAGAACAAAATGGTAACAGGGTAATGACATCCCCAGAAAATGTACACTAAACAAATCAGAAAAGACCTGAAACTGGGGGAAAAGAAAGAAAAAAAAAAGAAAAAGATTACAAAAACAAAACAGAATATGATCAGATATAATTAGGCTGGTGCTTAGATCAGTGCCACATGCTATATTTTGAGCGTATTTTGGTCTGTTAGAAGAAAGTGCCTCCCAAAATTTTAAAGAAAGAAAAACATATATGTACAAAAATGAGGGTTAATACGATGAAGGGATGGCGTATGACTGTAAAAATGAAAATTATAAAAGATTTTTTTTAAAAGAATTGGTTGAAAAAGGAGAGGATTTAAAAAAAAAGAATGTGATCAGGCAGGAGACTAGAACAAAGCCACACACTAGAGACTTAGTGTATATTTTGGTCTGTTAGAAGAAACTGTATCCCAAAATTTTAAAGACAGAACAGCTTATATATATATATATATACACACACACACACACACACACACACACACCCAAAAATAAGGTTAACTATTGTGAAGGGATAGAGTATGACTCTAAAAATGAAATATAAAAAAGATTTTTTTAAAAAGGGAATAATAAGATGTTGGTTGAAAAAGGGAAAAAGAAAAATTCAAAAAAACTTAACTTTCAAAGACTAAAGAATCATGGGAAAAAAGCCATAAATTCTCTGTGCAGTATTCCTCTTTCACTGGAATTCCGCCCTTCTCATTGATCAGTAAACTTGGTTTTGCCTGGCTGTTCTTGCTGATCTTCTGGGGGAGGGGCCTGTTGCCGTGGTTCCCAAGTGTCTTTCCCAGAGGCGGAATTGCCCGCCCTTGCCGGGTCCCGGCTAAGTTATCTGCTCGGGTTTGCTCTTGGGAGCTTTTGTTCCCTGCAAGCTCTTGGTACAGCTTTGGAGGACTAGAGTGAAAATGGCGGCCACCAGTCTCCGCCCCAGAGGAGCCGAGAACTCGGGGCCCCGCTCCTCAGTGAGCCCCCAGAGGAAAGCAGTCAATCACTCCCGTCTCCCTGGTCTCTGGCCGCACTGCGTGCTCACTCGGCCTGTGACGGAGCGTTTCTATCTCTGGCACCCGACCCCGTGTGGAGTCTCTAACCCCAGCAGATCCCTGCGGTGCGCTCCCACGCTGTTCCTCCCGGGGGAGGAAGGGGAGTCTCCCCGGATCTGCCGCTTGTTGGGTCCCTGCTGGGGGAGCAGTGGCCCGACTGTGCCGCGGATCACGGTGTATGGCAACCCTGAGCTGAGAGCCCGCGCCTCAGCTCGGTCTCTGCAGCCGGCTTCCCCGCTTCGATACCCAGGAGCTCTGCCGCACTCAGGCACTCCCGGTCTTTCTGTGACCCCGAGGGTCCTGAGACCACACTGTCCCGCGAGGTTTCCATCCCCGCTTAGCCACTGGAGCGACGTCCCTCAGCGGAGCCGACTTCTAAAAGTCGTGCTCCTTGGCTCTATCACTTGCCAGAAGCGGCCATCGGAGGCCCCCTCCCCTGCTGTCTGTTCTCCCGAATATCGCCTCGGATTCACTTCTCCGCACGTCCTCTCTTCCAGAAAGTGGTCGCTTTTCTGTTCAGAGAGTTGTTGCTACTCTCATCTTCGATCTCCTGTTGAGTTTTAGGTGTTTAGAATGGTTTGATCCCTATCTAGCTCCATTCCTGGGACCAGTTGAAATCCAGGTCTCCTACTCCTCCGCCATCTTGCTCCTCCCCTAGATGTAAAAATATTTATTCCCCTTATCGGCACACCTGGGTGGCTCACTTGGTTAAGCATCTGCCTTCAGCTCAGGTCATGATCTCAGGATCCTGGGATTGAGCTCTGTGTGGACTCCCTCCCCATCGGGAGGCGGCCTCTCCCTTTGCCCCTAACCCCTATTGTGCTTGTGCCTTCTCATTCTCTCTCCCCCAAATTTTAAAAATCTTTAGAAAATATTTATTCCTCTTATCAGTGAAGAGACAGAAACCACACAGTAGTTTGAACAAGGACAGTTTAAAGAATATTTTTTTCAAGAAATTAGGCATTGAGAAGGATAAAGGAGCTAAGGGAGAATACATAAGGAAAGAACAAACCTGAAAGGGGGACCCTCTCCCCAAAACTGGATTTTAGAGCTTGTTGGAAATGTGTTAGGTGTAGCCCAGCAGATAGTGGAGAAATTCACTGGGTTGCCTTCCACCAGAGCTGGTACACAGTTGCAAGGTCAAGGCTGACAGGAAGGGAACTGCTGAGCAGGACTGTTAAGAGAACTTCCCCTCCCCCTGCTCGGGTGTGGTTAGGCCCTGAGGTTGGGGATTTGCCTTACACACACACACACACACACACACACACACATTCTCCCTTCCCCCCTTCCCCCAAAGACAATTTTTCTATTGCATTGTTCTTCTGCTAGCACCCTCTACTGACAGAACTTTAAATTTTTGGCAGGGAGAAGGAGAACACTGACTTGAGTCTAGACCCTTTATTACAGAGTAGATTTGAAACAGAGTGAGTAGGGGCGCCTGGGTGGCTCAGTTGGTTAAAGTGTCTGACTCTTGATTTCAGTTCAGGTCATAATCTCAGGGTTATGAGATGGAGCCCCGAATAGGGCTCTGAGCTCAGAGGGGAGTCTGCTTGGGACTCTCTCTCCCCCTCTCCCTCCCCCCACTTGCATGTGCCTGGGCCCTCACTAAAATAAATAAATCTTAAGAAATATATATATATTTGTAATTGAAAGGCAGTAGGTAATGGGCACAGTCCACTCCTTTGGCTACTTAACTTCCATATCAGTGCTTCTAAACGTGTTTGAACTTCCATCCAACAACAAAAGAATTCTGTTTATACCTTACAAGATAAAGCTGTCCTTCATACAAGTGAAGAATTTCTTACCCTCTCCCCAAAATAATGAGAGGTACAATCCTAATAGTCATGGCTGGCTATATGAATTACATACTTTATCACAGTGCTTCTGAATATTCTGCTAACTAAAGACTACCTTGTAAAGTTTACTTCCAACAAATTATATATAAAATAAATATGGGGAAGAGCGGGAAGAAGAAAATGGTTAACATTTACACAGATGTAGACATAATATATACAATAAATGAAGGGAAAATATGTAAAGCCCTATATTCCTTGTTGCTATGATTGGTCACAAGCTGGTAGTTGGTACCTCTGGCTTCCTTCTTTCACTCTCCATTCACATACTTTTGCCCTAAGCCAGCCTTTCATCTGTCCTGAGTACTCTGATGATGATGTGAACAAAACTTTGATTTCTGAAGGGTCCTTAAATGTCCTGCCTTGTGGTGGTGGTGGTGGCAGTTTTACATTAACTTTGAATAGTAGACCTGGAAGTACAGTGAGGAGTCTAAGTGAATCTCCCAGGCTTCAGATGTAGTCCTCTTGGTCCCCATTTTGCGCAGCAACTCAATTTCCCCTTATGCTTGGAATCAATCACTCAGGCCCTTAGAGTAAGTAACCCCTCTCCCTGCCTGTTGGTTCAGTGGCCAGGTGAAAGTATTTAATTCAGTGGAACAGTTGTGTTTCCTGGTAGAAGCAATCTTCCATTGGGCACTAAGTTTCAGAACCAGCAGAGCTCAGAGTTTTTTGGATGGGAATCAAAAATTCTGTGAACGACTTACTAGGTATATCAGTGAGAAGAGGCACTGTCCTCCATGACAGAAAAAATCCGTTGTCAGTAATCTGCCTCCAGGTGACTGGTCCCCCCAAGGAATGGTGCCATATCAGAGTCTCAGCGTTGATCTCTGATGTTCGCAGGTTAGGTTCCCAACAGTAGCCTTAGCTGTTGAGCCACTGCATTATTCTGTCTCTGCCACCGTGGCCACTTCATTCATGGGCCCATTGAACAAGCACTGGTGTAGCTGGAGGAAGAGTTTGATTCACTTCCATAGTGCATGTCATTTTGTTCACCTGATGATTAAAAGCCTCCTTCACGGAGCATGCCCCTGAGGCACTCATGAGACACAGGTATCTTCAAAGTCTGTGCCCATTCTGAAAGAAGTGCTTCTGCATATCTCTTCCCAGACTTCTCATTAGCAGTCCTCCAGTCCTGTTCGTTCCAGATCCCTGAGCGTTCAACCACACCATTAGTAACTGTCCATGAATCTGTTTCAGTCAGTAATTCTGGCCATCTCTCAATCCAGACAAAATGGACATCTAAGTGTACTGTGAAGTTCCGTTCCCTAGGAGGATTTTCCTTTACCACCTTCTTTCATGGTCACCCGAGTGACCTGTGGGCCATCTACTTTTGGATGGTACCAACATACTGTGCAAACTCACTGTTTGAAATAGGCTCAAGGTTTTTCTTCCTCGGTCAGCCAGTCGTAAGGAACTGCCCAGGTGGGCATAGGCATGGATTGAGGTAGAGAAGGCACTCCTACTGGAGTTGATGTTCAAGGAGTCTGATCTACCTATCTGCTCCTGGGGGCGCCTGGCTGGCTCAGTTGGTTCAGCGACTGCCTTCGGCTCAGGTCATGATTCTGGAGTCCCGGGATCGAGTCCCGCATCGGGCTCCCTGCTCAGCAGGGAGTCTGCTTCTCCCTCTGACCTGCCCCCCCTCATGCTCTATCTCTCCTTCTCTCTCTCAAATAAATAAAATCTTTAAAAATAAATAAATAAATACCTATCTGCTCCTGGGTAAACTCAGCCTCTTACACAGATTGCTACTGCCCCTGCCCAACAGTTGTGGCTAACTAAGCAGTTCATAATAGGAAGTTCAGGTGACATTGTCACCTGATGTCCTGTAGTTAGGCACTCAGTGTCTCCGAAGCCCCGGTAGCAAGGCAAAACTTGTTTCTCAAAAGTAAAATAGATATTTGCAGAAGATGTTATGTTTGAGAAATCATAGACCTCTACACTGTCATTCTCAAATTAGTGTTTGGGAGAGGCTCTATAGAGCATCCGTATTTGCCATGGACACTAAAGGTACCACTGGATATGCTGGTTCATAAGGCCCAGATGGTACAGGGGCTTATACTCCATCTTGAATTTGCTAGCAGCCTTGTGGGTGATTCTCAATATGGATCAAAGTAGCAAACTTAGTGTATGTTACCTCTAGAATACAAAAATACTAACCAAGCATTGTGCCTCTCTTTTTGTGGTAGGTGGCATGAGGGTACAACAACTTGTATTTCAGCTTGGTGGGGATATATTGTCATGTCCCAAATTATGGAACCCCCAGAACCTTCATGGAGGGCAGGCCATTTGAAATTTTTAATGTAATTTAAATCAGTAAAATACATTTTTTAAAATTTACTAAAAACTAAGTAGATACATAATAAATCAAATCTGAAATTTAAATGTCTTCTCAAATGAAGTTAGTCTTTTTCTGCAGTTGAGTTCACTTTTTATTTGCCACAGTAAAAATCTAATTGTAGCTCAAGAAAGCAAGGACTTTATTGTGTGTGATTTTCAAATAAAATACAATGCATGTATTCATTTATTCATTCAAACATTAATTTATGGAGCAAGTATTATCTTTTTATAAGACAGTAGCATTAAGACAAAAAAGACTGATTTACTTTGGATTGGGATGACTCTTTTGTTTGAAAAGGGCCACACTGTTGTTTGAAATGGAAAGAAAGCTTACTTTGTGAGGGATTTGTGAAAATGGATTCTGCAGATAAGCAGGATTAGCTAGGCAAAGAAGAAGGGAATAGACATTGAAGTCAGAGAGAATATCTCCAGTACTGGGGCATTAATTGATTTAGTAAACATGGAGTGCTTACGTGTGTCACCCACTCTGCTAGGTCTTGGGTTGTTAAGATTATCATCTTTAAATAGCACTGTACATAGCTTTGTTCTTTTTTTAAGGACGTATTTTTTGAAAGAACTTTTGACAAGTAAATTTGTACCATTCAAAAGTATTGTCATCCATACCATTTAACCCATCTACATAGATGACTAACCACTTTTATTAATCTCTTCGTCAGATTTTTTTAAATACATAATGTGAAAAAGAAATTCTTTTTTCCCCCCATATTTCTGACCCAAACAGGAACATTGTTCCTTGGTTTTAACTCTTTATTGTGCAACATATGGGTAAAGTGCAGATAACCCAAATATGCTTATCAGTGAATTATTATAGATTAAACATTTGCCTAATTGCTACCCAGATCAAGAAGTTGAACATTATCAACACCCTGGAGGCAGCCTGCAGTCTTTTCTCAAATCGGATTTCCTACTTCCCCCTTCCCCACCAAAGATAACATTTTTAAAAATTTAATTAGTCTTTAATACCTGCAGTTTTAGCCTGACTATATGCACACCTAAACACTGTAGTTTGGTTTTGTTCACTTTTGAACATGATATGAGTGTAATCATACAATATTCTTTTGTGTGTAGCTGCTTTGGCCCACTGTTAGATTCATCCATGTAATTAGAGTTACTTCTTTCTTTATTAGTATTACATTGTTTGTATAGTTGAGGGCTATTACAAGTAAAGCACCTGTGAACATTCTTGTGCATCAGATGCATATGGGCATGCATTTATGTAGCAGAGAATTGTTTTCTCACTGGATGTGCCTGTATTCATATGAACAGTATTCATATATTGTTGATTGCAAGTTATACTCTAAAGTGGATGTACTATTTTACACACTCACCAGCATTGTATGAGAATTTGTTCCATATCCTTACTAACATTTAGTATTGTCGGGGTTTTTATTTATTTTGATTGCTGAATTTCAGTTACTCTGTTGAGTTTCTGTACTTCATATAATTTTGATTTGCATATTACTGATTGCTGATGAGTGAGTGCATTTTTATTTGCATAACTTTTTTTTTTTCCAAGTGCATCTTCAGATCTGGTGCCCATTTTTTAATGCATTGTCTCTTTGTTAATGAGACATAGAAATTCTCTATGTATTCTGAATAAGAATCTTTGGTTATTTTTGTTGCAAACACTTTTTCCCTGCGTTTTGTATTGTTCATTCTCTTAGTAGTGCCCTTGGATTAATGAAAGTTCTTAATTCTAATGTAGATCAGTCTTTTTCTTTTTGTCTTTGCTTAAGAAATATTTCTGTACCTGAAATCATGAAGATATTTTCCTTTGTTACTTTCTAGAACTTTCCTTGTGTTCCTTTCACATTTAGGTCTGTATTCTAGTTAGATTGGATTTTTGAGTATGATAATGTTGCAGAGTTTTCCATAGGGATTCCTACATATCCTTTTCCCATTTTCATTCAATGCCACATTTTTTTAATAAACAAATATCCACATATGTGTGCCTTTTTCTGGGCTCCTGAGCCGTTACATTAGATTTTGTTTGTCCCTGCTTGAATGTCACACTGTTGTAATTACAGTAGCTTTATAATGTGTCTTGAAGTTTAATAGAGAAACTGTTAATGAGAAACTGCTAAACTGCTTTCCACAGCGTTGTACCATTTTAAACTCCCACCAGCAGTGTCGAAGAGTTCTGTTTTTCTTCCTACACAGTCACCAACACGTGATTGTCTTTTGGTTTAGCTATTCTAGTCACTGTGAAGTAGTTTGCATTTTAATTTTCCTGCTTAATGATATTTAGCACTTTTTCTTGTGTTATTAGGTGCTGCTTCCTCTGTATTCTTTTTTGAAGTATCTGTATAGTTTTTTTGCCTGCTTTAAAGTTGAGTTGTCTTAATTTTTTTGTAGGAATCTTTAATACATTCATGATACAAGGTGACAGATTTTGCATACGTTTAATCTCATTTTTGGCTTGCATTTTCGTTTTCTTGTTTTTTATTAGCACCACGCTCTAACCAGCTGGGCTAACTGGTCACCCTAATTGTTGTTTAAACAGCTTTATTAAGGTGTAATTGATGTAGACTAGATTGCACTTATTTAAAATATACAGTTTATAAACTTTGGTGTATGTATACACATGTAAAACCACCACCCTAGTAAAGGTAATGAGCATATCCATCACCCCCCAAAAATTGCTCATGCCCCTTTGTAAACTTAGTATTTCATCCTTCCTAGTCCCAACCATGGTCCCCAGGGATTTTTTTTTTTTTTGGTCACTATAGATTACATTTTCTAGCATTTTATATAAGGCGAAACATAAAATATATATTCTTTTCTTGGCTGGCTTCTCACGCTCATTAAAATTACTTTGGGGTTTATCCATGTTGTAATATGTATCTATATTTCTTTCCTTTTTTCTTTTTTAAGTCACCATGCTGTACATTAGATCACCAGAACTTGTTGCATCTGAAAATTGGTTCCCTTTGATTTTCATCACTGTAATTCCCTCTGCCCTGAGTACCTGGCAAGCACCATTTTAGTCGGTTTCTATGACATCAGGTTTTAAAAAGAAATTGGGGGACTCTACATGTGATATACTGTATAGTATTTGTCTTTCTTCTTATAGTTTACTTCATTCAACATAATGGCCTCACTGTTCATCCATGTTCATCCATGAAATGACAGGATTTCCTTCTGTACCACATTTCCTTGATCCATTCATCTTTCATATATTTCATTGCTTTTTATTACCTTATTCTTTTGTATGGATATACATATCACTCTTTGTTTGCAGTTCAACTATTCATAGACATTTGGGTAATTTCCTGTTTTTGATTATTTTGACTTGTGATGCTATCGACATTTGTATACCAGTCTTTATATGGACATATGGTTTCTTATCTTTTGAGTACATGGGAAGAGAATGTAAGAGAATGGATTATAAGTCTTCATATGGACACATACTTTCATTTATATACATATATAAGTATATATGTATATTTATTTTGGAAAAGCTAGGTTGTGTAGTAGAGGAATATTTAACCTTTTAAGAAAGTGCCATACTCTTTTCCACAGTTGTCATTTTACATTCCCACCAGCAGTATATGAGAATGCTAGTTGTTCCACACCTCCTCACAAACACTTGGTAAGGTCAATCTTTTTTTTAGAGAGAGAGAGAGAAAAAGAGAGCACGCACAAGCGTGAGATGGGGGTGGGCAGGGGCAGAGGCAGAGGGAGAGAGAGAGAATCTCAGGCTGACACCCTGCTGAGTGAGGAGCTGGTCTCCAGGGTTCCATCACCTGACTGTGAGATCATGATCTAAGCCAAAATCAAGAGTCATGCATATTTTACCTGTGTATATTCAATTGTTCTAGCACCGTTTGTTGATAAAACTGTCCTTTCTCTGAATTACCTTTGTATCTTTGTTGAAATTTTATTGACAATATGGGTCTATTTTGCAACTGTTTAATTTGTTTCATTGATTTATTTTTTTCATTGATTTATTTTTCTGTGTTGTACCATTGCCACATTATCCTGATGACTCTAGCTTTATAATACATTACAGAATGTCTGGGTCCTCCCAGCTTTGTCAAATTGTTTGGGTTATTATAGGTTCTTTACAGTTTCAGATGAATTTTAGAATCAGTTTGTTAATTAAAAAAAAAAAAAGCAAAGCCTGGGATTTTGACTGGAAATGCACTGAATCTGTAGACCATTTTGGGTAGTAGTGACATCTTAACAGTTGAGTCTTTTAGACCATGAACAAGATGCATCATTCTATTTGTTTAGGTCAACAATGTTGTGTAGTTTTCTCTCAGTGGCCTTCTGTAGTCTTTGGTGTTGAGGTGTTGCATGTGTTGATTTTATATCTTTTAACCATACTAAATTCACATGTTCGTTCTAATAGCTGGCTTAGAGAATCTGTAGGATTTCCTATTGTCTACTGATTTGTGAGTTGACTATTTTGTTTTTTTTTTTCCCCTAATTTAAACGCCCCCCACCCCCCAAGGCTTTCCTGCCTTACTACCCTGGGAAGAAACTACAGTACAGTGTTGTGATGTACAGAGAGCAGATGAGCTTTATTGTTCTGTCTAGAAGGGGAATTCGGGATGGGAAGGTAGAAGCATTCACTTTTTAACCAAATGTATTCATCGGTGTAAATTTTTTGCGGATGCTGTTTATCTAGTTGTCAGTTTGTAATCTATACTTTATTGCACACTCATCATCAGGCAACCACTGTTCTGCTTTCTGGTATATAGATAACATTTACCGCTATACCGTATACTGCAATATGTTGTATAGTTCTTGGTATTTAAAATATTTCACTTAGCGTAATGTTTTGGAGATGCTTTCATGTTGCCATGTATGTCAACAATTAATTTTGTAAAATTGGTCATTAGTATCCCATTGTATGCATATATCATGTGTGTTTATACATTTTACTGTTGAAAGAAATTAAGGTTGTTTCCAATTCTTTGCGGTAACAAATAAAGCACCTATCATCATTTCTGTACAAGTCTCTGTGTGGACTTGTGTTTTTCTTCAGTAAATACCTTGAGTTCAGTGGCTGAGCTGTATGGTAGTCGTGTTTAACTTCTCAAAAGAACTGCCAGATGTTATGTCGAGTTTTCATTTATATTCCTACTACCAGTTTATAGAATTCACATTGCTCAGTATCCTCTTCAGTGCTTGATGGTTAGTCTTTAATTTTAGTTATTCTGGTGTGTATGAAATGGATCTAATTGTGGTGTAATTTGCAATTCTGTGATAACTATCAGCTTTTTTGCCTGTAGTTATTAACCATTCACAGATCTTCTCTTGTGAAAAGTTTCAGTTCTTAAGAGGTTGTCTCTCTTTTGAGTTATATGAGTTATTTATATATCATGCATAAAAATTCATTACAAGATAGATCTGTTGCAAATACTTTTCCTGGACTGATTCTTGCCTTTTCATTTTTCACTGGTGACTTCTTTAATTGTTACAAAGTCCCAAGGATGATTTTTTTCCCCTTTTATTTGTAGTACTTATGTGTGCCAACAAATCTTCTATTCCAAGTTTGTAAAGATTTTCTTCTGTTTCTTAGTTTTCTTAAAAAGCTTTATTGAAGTATAATTTGCATACCATAAAATTCATCCATCTTAAGTTCACAGTTGAATAATTTATAGTAAATGTATACATTGGTGCATCACAGCTACAGATGACTTCCATTGCCTGAAAAAGTTGCCTCATGCTCTTTTGCAGTTAACGTGATCTGCTTTCTGTCACTTTCTACTTTTTGCAGTTATTTAAAAGTAGTCTTTGGGTTTTTGGCTTCTGTCAGAATAATGTTTTTGAGAGTCAGCCATGTTTGAGCATATACCAGTTGAAGCACACCCATTTTTAAAAAATTATTAAATTGTACTTCATTCTAGAAAGATACCACATTT
This sequence comes from Zalophus californianus, assembly GCF_009762305.2. Classification (NCBI taxonomy): domain Eukaryota; kingdom Metazoa; phylum Chordata; class Mammalia; order Carnivora; family Otariidae; genus Zalophus; species Zalophus californianus. The sequence goes on along the minus strand of NC_045599.1, from coordinate 25,172,966 downwards.
TGTCTAGCCATTTATTAGAAGATGAAAATTTTGAAAAATAGATTTTTTATTATAGTTTGGGTGTTTTTACAAATAATGGTGTTATCAGGATTCGCTTGCAAGTCTTTATATGGGCCATGTGTTTACATTTGTTTTTAGATATCCAAAAATAGTGGGATTGTTCTGTTGTATAAAAAGCATATATTTAACTTTTGAAAAGGACGAAATTGTTTAAAAGGTGACTGTACTGTTTTACATTCTGACCAGCAACATTTAATGGATCGAGTTTCTCTGTACTTCTCTATCACTTGCTGTTGACAGTCTTTGATTGTTACTGTTTCAATGTGTACTTAACAGCGGCTCAGTGTTATTTTAATTTGCATTTCAATAGTCAGTGGTGCCTTTGCAGATCTTTACATGTGCTTGTTAGGCATTGCTATACCTTCTCTGTTGAATTGTCTGTTAGTGCTTTTCTGTTTTCATTTGTATTGTTTGTCATACTCTCAAATTGTTAAGAATTTACAGTTGACTCTTGAACAGCTGATTGAAACATCCGTGTGCATGTTTTAGTGTGGACGTAGGTTTTCAGCTCCTTTGGGAGGAGGAATATGATTACTAGGTCATTGGTAAGAGTATTTTTAGTTTTGTAAGAAACTGCCAAACTCTACCAAAGTGTCTGTGTCATTTCATGTTCCTAGACCAATGAATGAGAGTTCCCATTGCTCCACAACCATATCAAGCATTTGGTGTTGTCTGTGTACTAGTGTTAGCCATTGCTATAGGGTGTAGTGGTAGCTCATTGTTATTTTGATTTGCATTTCCCTGATGACTTCTGATGTGGAGCTTTTCATGAGCTTGCTTGCCATCTGTGTATCATCTTTGGTAGGCTGTCTATTAAGGTCTTTGACCCATTTTTAAATTGTTTTCTTGTTGAGTTTTAAGAGTTCTTTGTTATTTTGGATAACAAACCTTTTTCAGATGGACCTTTTGGAAATATCTTTCTTGATCTGTGGCTTGTCTTCTCATTTTCTTGACTTTGTCTTTTGTATAATAGTTTTCATTGGTAATGAAGTTCAGCTTGTTTCTTTCGTGTATCATGCTTTTGATTTTGGAGCTAAAGGTCACTACCATTCCTAGAATCATTTAGATTTTTCCTGTGTTTTCTAGGAGTTGTATGGTTTTATGTTTTAGATTGGTGATTCATTTTGTGTTAATTTTCTTGATGAGGTGGTGTAAGATCTGTGTCTAGATTCATTTTTTGACACGTAGATGTCCATTATTCCAGCACCATTTGTTGAAGAGACTGTCTTTGCTCCACTATGTTGCTTTTGCTCCTTTGTCAAAATCAGTTGAGCATATTCATGGATCTGATTCTGGGCTCCATGTTCTATTTTATTGATACCTTTGTTTATTCTTTAACCAATACCACAGTGTCCTGTTCCCTGAATCTGTATGGTACGTTTTAAAGTCATCTAGTGTCATTCTTTTTTTATTTTTTTAAGATTTATTTATTTAAGAATGAGCAGGAGAAGGAGAAAGAGCACAAGTGGTGGGACGGGCAGAGATAGAGGGAGAAGCAGACTCCCTGTTGAGTAGGGAGCCAGATGTGGGACTCCATCCCAGGACCCTGAGATCATGACCTGAGCCAAGGGCAGACATTTATTAACTGAACCACCCAGGTGCCCCTAGTGTCAGTCTTCTGACTTAGTTCTTCTCCTTCAGTGTTGTGTTAGCTATTCTACTCTTGCCTGTCCATGTAAACTTTAGAATTGGTTTTTCAATATCTGCATATAACTTCCAGAGATTTTGATTGGAATTGCATTGAATCTATAATTCAAGTTGGGGAGAATTGACATCTTGACAACAATGAGTCTTTCTGTCCATGAACATGGAATCTCTCTTCATTTGTCTAGCTCTTTAATATCTTTGGTCAGAGTTTTATAATTTTCATCATACTGACCTTGTACATTATTCTGGTAGATTTTTACCATAGAACTTTCTATTTATTTGGATGCTAATGGAAATGGCATTGTGTTTTTTTTTTTTTTAATTTCAAATTCCGTTTGTTCATTATAGTATAAAGTAATTGATTTTTGTACATTAAACTTGTATTCTGCAACCTTGCTATAATAGCTTATACCAGAAGTATTTTTGGGTTTCCTCTCCCCCCAGATTTTGTACTTAGATAAACATGTCATCCGTGAACAGGGTAATTTTATCTTTGCCTTAGCAACCTTAGACCTTTTGTTTCCTTTTCTGACTGTATTAGTTAGGTCCCCCAGTATAATGTTGAAAAGCAGTGGTTGAGAAGGGGACATCCTTGCTTAAGTTCTCATCTTAGTAGATATTACTGTTCGTTTTTGTAAATAGTCAAAATCAAGTTGAGGAGGTTACCCTGTACTCCTAGTATACTGAGTTTTTATCATGAATGGGTTTTGGTTTTTGTCAAATGCTTTTTCTGCATCTATTGGTATGATTGTGTGTTTTTTTTTTAGCCTCTTGATATGATGGATTACATTAATTGATTTTTTTTTTTGAATGTTGAACTATCCTTGTATTCCTGAGTTAAATCCTACTTGGTCATGGTGTATAATTCTTATACATCCCAGCCCTATCAGAGTCTGGTTCTGATACTTGGTTTGTCTCTTCCATCTGTGTCTTTTGTCTTTTAGTATGCCTTGTCATTTTTACTTGATAGCCAGACATGATGTACTGGGTAAAAGAAACTGCTGTAAATAGTCCTTTAGTAATATTCTGATAAAGTATGGGAGGAGGGAAAGCATTTTGTAGTCCTGTGATTAGATCTTATTTTTTTGGTGAGCTGTTACCTCTGAAGTGTGAACTTTACATGTATTCCTCAGTTTCTCCCCTGTTTCCCCACCTTTTAGGTGGGACAGGATTGCTAGAGAGGGTGGGAGTTGGATATTTCCCTTTCTTCTTATGGAAGGCTAGAGCCAACTTGAGTCTCTTAGACTCTCATGGGCAGACCTTGTGAGGAAGAACAGAATGCTGTGGGATGTTTCAAAATGGTTCCTTTTCTCCCTTCCCCTGCCAGAAGTACAAGGGGCTTTTTTATTCTCTGTGAGAACCTGTTAGAGATCAATGAAGTAAAACTCAAAAAAGTATGGGGACCTTCATGGATTGTGTGTCTCTGAAGTTTTTAACTCTCAGAGTTGTCCACACTGAGCTTCCAGCAGTTCCTCAGTTACAGCTCAATTTTCCTTACCATGGCACTAGTTCCTGCAGTGATTGCTGCTCAAAGTTGTGTTTTTCTGGACTTGTCTGTCATTACATTCAATTTGGGGGCAGCAGTTTGTTCTTGTTACCTTACTTCTCTTACATATCAAGAAAGGTTGGTGATGTATTGATTTGTTCACTTTTTTACTTGTTACTAAGACAGATGGCATTTTCCAAGATTCTTACATGCCAGAACAGAAACTGGAAGTCTGGAAATACTTTGAATCTGTAGATTATTTGAGGGAGACTTGAAGTCTTAGCAACATAGCATCATCAAAGATGTAAATATATATAAAAACAGTCCATATTCGTAGATTGGATGATGCTGTGTTGGATGCTATGCTATGTTGTAATTTCTGCATTTTTCAGTGTATTAGTCCATTAGTCCGACTAGTCCCAAATATTTTTCTTTTTGATCCTACTCTGGATAGCATTGCATCCTTAATTTCATGTTTATTTTTTTCATTGCTAATATATAGAAACGCAGTTGATTTTACATATTGATGTTATGTCCCGTGACCGTGGTACACTCTAAGTTTTCTAGGAAAGTTTATGGGTCCTTAGAATTTGCCACATATAGGATGGGTCATCTCTGGTAAAGACATTTTACTTCTTCGTACCCATTCTCTGTGCCTTTAATTTTCTTTTTCTTGTGTTATTATACTGCTATAATCTCTAGTACATTGTTGGTTGGAAGTGGTGAGAGTGGACAGCCTTGCCTTGTATTGTTGCATATTGTATGCATGTTGTAATCCTGAGGTGAACTATTAAGAATTTAATAACATTTAAAGAACATATAAAAATCATCACAGAAGTTAAAACAGTAGACTAAAACTGCTCATCAGAGATGATGGCAGTAACGTAGGAGCAGAGGGACAAAAAGGGTGGGGGTGGCATTTACAAAGTAAGTAGGAAAATCAAACCATGTCAGTAATATTGTTACATATTATGGTCTAGGCACTCTAGTCAAAAGACGCTCTATCAGATTCTGTGATAATCCAAGATCCAATTATATGTTATCTTTAGGTGGTACTTAAGGTTCAAAGCACAAATACATTTAAAGTAAAAGGATGGAAATATAGTAGGCAAGTTGTATGCATAAGAGAACTGGAGTGGTCATATCAACATCAATCAAAATCCTATAAAACCCAATATGTGACTGGAGACTAAGAGCAAATTCTCACAGTTGTAAAAGGATGAATGTATTAGGAACATAAAACAGTTTGTACTGATAGAGCTCTAAAATACTAGAAGTAAAAACTGACAGTTGAAAAGATCAGTAGAAATTGAACTCTTATAGCTGGAGATTTCAAAACTCTTATCAGTAGAACCACTCAATTGAAAAATTAGTAAAGACAAATAGTTTGAGAAGTACTGTTACCACTTTGATACTTTTTTTTTTCAGGCTTATAGATCATTTTCCAGGATAGAGCATATTCTAGACTATAAAATGTCTCAGTAAATTTAAAAAGGTTGAAATTACTCAAGGTTTATTCTCTGAGTATATTGGAATTAAATTATAAATGAATTCCAGGAAGAAATGTGAGAATTTAAACAAAACATTTGTAAATGACCCATAGGTCAAGGAAAAGTTCACAGCAAAAATTAGAAAATGTTTTGAAATGAATGAAAACACATAACAAATATGGAGATTCCCCTAAAGGGGGAATTTAGAGGGAAATTTACAACACTAAATTTATAGTAACTTAATGAGAAAAGAATGATCTCAATTCAGTCACCTTAAGTTTTCATCTTAATAAGAATAGCAAAGTAAATTTGAAACAGAGGTAAAGTTTGAGTGGAAATCCATGAAATAAAAACCAGAAAAACAATAGAAAATAATCAATGAAGGGAAAAGTTGGTTCCTTGAAAAGGTCAACAAAACTGATAAACTTTGGGATAGACTGATGATTTAAAAAAGAGAAAACACGTATTACCAAAATCAGGTATGAAAGAAGAGATATTAACACCCTACAGAAGTTAAAAGTATTTAAAAATTTTATAAGCTACTTTATAACAAATAGGGCAGATCTTACAAAGACACACATTACCATAAATAGGCTGAAAAAGAAACTTTGAATATATTTATGAAAAAGTAAAGAAATTAAATTGATAATTACATTTATTCCCACAAAGAAAAGGCTAGGCCCAAATGGCTTTACTGCCAAGTGTTTTCAGGTATTTAGGGAAGCATTGTTATTTATCCTGTACAAACTCCTCTGGAAATGGGGAAAGGAGGAGCACTTAAAACCTATTTTATGAGTCCAGTATTAATCTGACACTAACACATACAAAAACAACACAAGAAAAGCAAACTACATGTTGTTATCTTTCATGAGCATACATGCAGCAGTCATTAACAAAATAACAGCAAACCAAATCCAGGTATATATTAATAAAGTATTAGAAACTGAGTAAGTTGGGGTTATCTTGAGAAGGCAAGACTTATTAGCATTCATAAATCAACTAATACAGTATGCTGTTAGTAAAATAATGGACAAAAATCATATTCTTTCAGTAAAAAAAGAAAAAAATTGAAAAAATCTAAAACCTGTTCACGATAAAGCTTTTGAACATACTAGACATAGAGAAGGCAATTTGCTAATTCTGCTCTAGGGCATGTACCTAAATGGCCTAGAGATTTCCTGTTGGTTGTAAAATGGGATACTATAGGCGTCATCTTAAGTTCTTTATTTTCTCTCTTAGGAATCATAGCTGTGTCCTTCCTGTTTTCCAACGTGTTGAAACTGTTGTTTTATATATTTTGTATGATTTCTCAATTTTTTAGGTAGAATAAATCTGGTCCCTGTTACTCTATCTTCAATGAAAGAAACTTCCACAGATTTACTTCTAATTTTTTATGCATTAGATGCTATTAGAGTTTGGGGGAAAAATAGTTACAGTGCTTAAGAAAAAACAAAAGTGATTTTTTTATGTTCAGAAGTGATTTATTACATTTAGACTTTAAGATTTTGTTACAAGACTGATATGCTGCCTACTGAACTAAGGAGGCACCTTAGGATTTTGTTATGAACTAATATTTGTGTATAACATTATATTTTGTGAAGAATTGACGTTTTTAGAAAATTGAAACTTTTCATAAAAGTACATGATAGGTCTCTTCATTCAATCATTCTTTCTAGTCTAAAATTATATAGTGTTTTATAAATATTTCCTCATTATGTTTACTTTTTAGTATTTTATATTTTGCTTCATTAGTGGAGTTTCTTTTTAATTTGGTTAGTTTGTAGTCATATTTTAGATATTTTATAATTGGCCATGGTACTTAATTTTCGTTGATGTAATATTTTAGATTGCTTTTTACAATTTAAGTGTGGTCTCCATATTAGATATGTTAACATTTTGTGTCTTAAATAATTAGCAAGTATTTTATTAGCAAGTATTTTATCCTATCCCTCCATCCTTTTAAAACATTCAGTTTCTCTTTTAAAATGAAAATGTTGTTTTTCCTATATGAATGCTTCCTTTTTTGATTGCTGAGAAGTCTTTCTCCCAGGTGAAGAATATAGAAATATATTTTCTTTTAGAATTAGCCCAGTTATAGTTTTTTGAAAGAGGTAGCCAGGGATTCCCCAGCAGTATTTCTTTTTTTTTTTTTTTAAGATTTTATTTATTTATTCATGAGAGACAGAGGGGGAGAGAGAGAGAGAGACAAGCAGAGGGAGAAGCAGACTTCCAAGGAGCAGGGAGCCCGATGCGGGACTCGATCCCAGGACCCTAGGATCATGACCTGAGCCGAAGGCAGATGCTTAACCATCTGAGCCACCCAGGTGCCCACCCCAGCAGTATTTCTGAAAAATAAATCACATGTGTATCTTAGTACATTTATTTATATATTTAAATGTGGATATATTTTTAAAGTTCTTTTTATCTTGGTTACTGCTCCCAAAACTGAAAATAAATTATAATAATTTATTTTCAGAAAATATTCCATAGTTAGGGCTTCATTCTTTATTAGGTGTTTTTCTGTTAATTCAACATTATACCAAATTCAAGATTTGAGACTAGGCAAGTATCCTAAACTATAAAAGTTTTAGAGAAGAGTTAAAGGCAGATATTTTAAAAGATTTTTCACACAAAATGTGTTGAGATCAGTTATATCAGGGTAACTATGAAGAAAGATATTTTGGTTTGTTTTTAAGAAAATCTTGTATAAGTGATAGGATTGTAATTTCTTGGTTAACATTTAGGGTTTTTGGGGGGGTTGTTTTTTATTTTTTCCTATATTGATATATTTTATCTATAATTTTTGCTAAAGAAATTGTTCTTTTGTTTTTATAGTTTTGGTAAGCAGTTTGGAGGAAAAAGAGGATGTGATTGTCTTGTGTTAGAGCCTTCAGAAATGATTGTGGTAAGAACTTTAAAGAATGCTGAATTGTTTTTTTTGATATGCTTCAGTTTCATCTTTAAATGTAGTAGGATTTTAAGCACTCAAGGAGGTTCCATTACTGTGACTTTTAAAATATTGAGTAACATCAGACCTATTACCAAATCTGATAAGTTTTTATCTACTTTAAATTTTTTCTGATCCTTGAGAGGATTTAAAAAGTGATACAGTTCTGTATATCATGTTACAAATTTGGTGATTTCTTTTACTACTTCTACCAGAAATTTTTAATGAAGGCCTTATTAGAGGAACCCTGACTTTTCAAGTGTTTTCTCTTTTCCTCTTCAATTTAGTTAATAATCTTTGAACATCCATATTCTGTGTGCTGAACATGAGGGAAAGAGAGAAAAAGAGATACATAATTATATCCAAGTGCAAAATGGTTTAGATCTTAATATTTTTACTTTGAGTGTAATTAAGGAATAATTCTTGTTACTAAGAAATCTAGGTAGTTGATGTAACATTAGAAAACCTCACTTTATTCTGTTTCTTTTAGCATTAAAAGAACCAAGAACACAACTTTGTTTTACCTTGTTCTGAGATGACCTTACTAGAAAAATAGCTAATATTGAATGGACTCATTGTCCTGCTAGTGTCTCATGTAGATGATCATGTCATCTGATTTGATTTTAAATTATTAAGAAGTGAGGTTACATTCTTATGCATTTTAATGTCAGGGTTCAAAGCTTCACATCTTCAATAGTTTGTTTTCTCTTCTCCAAACTGGATCATCTACATTATAATGCACTCAGTGTCCTAAATTTCATGTAAACAAAAGAATTTCTTGCTCCTAAAAGGCAAAAATTATGTCTTACTCACTTTGTGTCTTCCATTGTATTGCAGAATGCTGCCTGCATAGTAAGTATTCAGTGAATGTTAATTAAATTGAAGTTTGTTCAAGGCTTGGACTGTGTATTATTTTTTTTTCTTTAAGTGTTTCTATACATAGCATATCCAAATAAGTCTTCAGAACTCTGTCTTCTAAATAAATATATTGAGGGGCATTGCAAGAAAATTGCCTCGGGCAGTACTAGTTTTCTCATTTATTTGTCAGTTGATGTATTTTGTATTTTTTGTACTTTATCAGGAAAGAATAATGCTTTTTACTGCAGTATTCTCATATACATTGTTTTTTTGTTTTTTATTGTGCTAAAATACACAACATAAAATTTACTATCTTAACCATTTTTAAGTGGTCAGTGTAAAGTTATTTAAGTAGAAATTAATCACTCATAAATTATTAATTTTCCCCTTAAGTTAAAGGGAAAGCTGTTTTTCTGCCCAGACCAGTCTCTAAGGAGACCTGCTTGCTTTTAGTGGGGGACAGTATTTAAAGCCAAGATACGGCTGCCCATTGTTTTCATTGCTCTAGGTGCCTTTTTGCTTAGAGGGCCTCTCAGTGAACAGAGCTAAAAAATACATATGTGAGTGTATGTATACCCACACACTTACATATACACGTCTATACTTATTTTTTCTGTATCTGTTTAAAACCCAGAATTTATTCTGGTCTTTCTTCTTCACTTGTTTCTTTCTTTCTAACAGAAAACGTGATTTCCATTATCATCAGTGTATTTACTTATACAGAGTAGTTGAAGAATTCCTTGCCTGTAACATTGTAGAAAGTGCTGCTAGCTAGAGGATTAGCATGCACAAATACACATATTTTAAGTATATATAACTCGTTTTAAGTATATATAACTTGTTAAGTATATGATAATTCGTTATAATTTAACTCTATATCAAAGTATAAAATGTTTCAGTCATCCACCCTAAAAGTAAGGAAATACTCAGAGAAACATTAGGAACCTGGCAAAAGGACAGAAGAACCAGATTAAAGGAACTTTTGTTGGCTAAATTTGGGACAATTTGAGAATTCACATAAAAATTCATAGTAATTAATGGTACCCTTATATATAAGAATTTATAATATGAATCATATGAATGAATGAATAAGAAGGAAAAGTTCTTCCTGGTAATTGAATGCAAACTAATAAATATAGAAGAAATGATCTTAGAAAATCATTAATGAAGGCTAAAACTTGTGGACCACTGTTTGAGAAAACAATATTTACGTAATCTCAACATACCTCCCCACAAATCATTTATGAAGAGAAAAAAATTCACAAATTTTTAGTGGGGATAATATGGAGGATACCACTATAATGAAAATCATTGCTACCACCACCAATATGGGCACAAACTGATAAACTACTACTTCTAATAGAATGAGGACAAAATATCACCTTTGTGATAATTTCCTGTTAGAAATGCATACCTGAATCTAGTCATTAGAAAATATGAGACAAAACAAATTGAAAACATTTTACCAATTGACTAGCCTGTACTCTAAATATTCCAGTATCAAAAAACACAGAAAAAGACCAAGAATTGTTCCAGATTAAAGGCAAAAAGACATAACTAAACACAATACTTGATCTTGTATTAAATCCTGGAATTGGAAGGACATTTTGGCTATAAATGATGCTTTTGGCATAGTTGATGTAATTTGAATATGGACTTGTGGATTAGATAATACCGAATTCCCTGGTTTTAAGAACTCTACTGAGGTTATATGAAACAAAGTCTTTGTTATTAGGAAATACATGTTGACACATTTTAGGGTCAATTTATGCTCCCATGTCTCAGAAAAAATTTGCTTATGTGTATATAAAATCTTAAAAAATCACCAAAAAATCACATCAAGTTTTTTAGGTTTTTTTTTTTTTTTTTTTTCCCTTAAGTGAGGTCTCTGTCCAGTGTGGGGCTTGAACTCATGACCTTGAGATGAAGAGTTGCACATCAAGTATTTATTGATTGTTGGCTGGCAATTTTTGAATTCCAAAACCACATTTCCTTGGTGAGCAGCGTAGTAAAAAAATGCTTTATAAGTTATAGGAGAAAATTATTCACGATAGCTTTAAGATTTTTATTTTTGAGATTTCTGAAGGATTTTATTGTCAAAATGCCATGTGATTTTTTTCTTTTTTTTTTTTTAGCTTTTCAACATTATTACATCTTTTTTTTTTTAATAGGCCCCGTGTCCAAGTGGGGCTTGAACTCATAACCCTGAGATCAGTGGTTGCATGCTGTACTGACTGAGCCAGCCAAGCACCCTGATGCTACATCTTTTGACGTATAAAAATGTGTTGATATTTTTATGAGTATAAATCTTTGGTACCTCAGTATTTTTTAGCTGAAATTATTTAGAATTCATGAAAGAACTTAATCTAAGCGCATGAAGTTCTTTCAAATGGTTTTACTATGTATGTATGTGTACAAATTTTAATAACGCCCCTAGTGATTGGGAATGCCTGTTACTGAGCATCTTTCTGATCACCTGATACGTTAGTCATCTTAATCTGACATGTTAAAAGGAAATTTCCTTGTTTTGTGCATACTTTCATATGCCTTATAGGGGATTTGTTTTTCTTAATATTCATATGTCTTGCCCATTTTTCTAGTTGGATTTTTTTTTTTTTTGGTAATGATTTATTTATTTTAGCACAGTGGGGGAGGGCCAGACCTGGAGGGAAAGAGAGAGAACCCTAAGCAGACTACCTGCTGAGTGCTGAGCCCAACGCAGGGCTCTATCCCAGTATCCTGAGATCATGACATGAGGCCAAATCAAAAGTCAGACTCTCCAGGTACAATGGATTTTTTTTTTTTCTTAAGAGCTTTTTGTTAAAGGATGAGCCTTTTTGCTTATAGGAGACTGTAAATAAATCATTTTTTCACTTCAGCTAAAATAAATTTTGCATTAGGTTTTTTTTATGTATAGAGTTGTTTTCCTCTTAAAAGTTTCTGGTTAGCGTTCATATTTATTATTAGAAAGACCTTCCCCATGATGATATTACTGAACTTATAACCTGTATTGCTTTATAGAATTTTTTTTTTAAAGATTTGTTTCAGAGAGAGCGTGCTCACGAATAAGCACTGCTGGGAGGAGGAATAGAGGGAGAGGGAGAATGTCAAGCAGACTCCTCACTGAACACAGAGCCAGATACAGGGCTCGATCTCAGGACCCTGAGATCATTACCTGAGCTGAAATCACAAGTCGGACACTTAAATGACTGAGCCGCCAACAAATCCTGCCTTATAGAATTTGTTAGTTCCTTACTTTAACTTTTAGATCTCATTCCTCTGGGTAGCTGAAGACAGTGGTAACCACTTAACTACCTGTCTCTCAACATTTCCTCCAAAAGCAGTACAGAGCTACAAGAGTAGAAGAAATCTATACATAAACTATGTTCATGGCATAAGTTGAAGGCAGAGAAAACCAAATTTGGAAAATAATTCTAAGTAAGGGGAGAAAACCCACCAATTCTCAGTATATTATCTCTCACACTCTGTCTTTTCCCAACCCTCAGCAAGGCTTTGTAGGGGGCAAAATCCAACCAAGCAGATTTGCAGAAAACACACAAGATGGAAGCTACCAAGTGGACCTAAGGTTAACCTGCACTGCCACTCCACACTAACTTCAGAATTGTGGGTGTCTATGTATGATAGAACAGAGCACAAACTATAGGGAAGTCATTTAAAATGGAATGATTTACCAAAGTCATCTTCTAAATGTGTATCTTCAGGGTTAAGACAAAAGGTAAAAAGAAGACAAACTCCCTTTGGTATTTAAGTGTTGAAGAAAAGCACGTTGGAAAGTTTTAGGTTCCTGCAAGACAAGGTGAACACAAAATCAGTCTTATAATGCTCCCTCCACCCCCAGCAAGACAAAAAGAAAAAATACATACCTGGCCTTCGGAGTATTTGTTAATTTCCTATTAAACTAGGAATCTTGTAAAATATCCCAATACTGCAGAAAAGATAAAAAGGGAGGATTAATAAAAGTATATATAGTTGTTACCAAAAAAGAAGAGCTTCGTTATATACCAACTGAGGAAAATTCATCTCCACCCCAGAAAAGAAAAAAAAAAAAAAAAAAAAACAACAGATGAAAACTGACCATACTTAGATACAGACATATTCAATCAAGTGCTTAAGGACATTTTTTAAAAATGTAAAATCAGAAATTCAAAAACCAAGAAATGAAAATGGGAAGAAAAGTGGAATAAAAAGAGTACAAACTCGGTAAAGAAATGGAAGGCATAGGAAAAAAAATACTGATAATATATATATAAAATAAATAAATTGCAGGATGCCCCAGGGAGAATACACTCAAATGAAAGTTTAATAAGGTGCATTGAACAAATCAAAAGTACAGTGAGATAGCACCTTAACACCTGTCAAAATGGCTAAAATCAAAAGACAAGAAATAAGGGAGGGTTAGTGAGGATGTGGAGAAAAAGGAATCCTCATACACTGTTGGTGGGAATGTAAATTGGTACAACCATTGTGAAGAACAGCATGGAAGTTCCTCAAAAAATTTAAAACAAGAAATACCATATGATACAGTAACTCCACAACTGGGTATTTACCCAAAGAAAACAAAAACACTAATATGAAAAGATACATGTCCTCCTATGTTTATTGCAGCACTATTTACAATAACCAAGATTTGGAAGCAACCTAAGTGTTCATCAATAGATAAATGGATAAGGAAGATACAGTATATATTCAGTGGAATATTAATCAGCCATAAAAAAAGGATGAGATCTTGCCATTTGTGGTAACATGGATGGACCTTGAGGGTATTATGCGAAAGAAATAAGACTGGAAAAGACAAATACCATAATGATCTCATTCATGTGGAATCTGAAAAAAATCAACAAAAAGCAGAATCAGACCTATAAATACAGAGAACAACGTGATGGTCAGAGGGGAAGGGAGTGGAGGTTGGGCAAAAATGGGTGAATGGGAGTGGGAGATAAAGGCTTCTGGTTATGGAATGAATAAATTACAGGAATGAAAGGTACAGCATAAGCAATATAGTCAGTGATACTGTAATATATGTTAACAGATGGTAGCTGCATTTGAGCATAGCATAATATGTAAACTTGTCAAATGACTATGTTGAATACCTGAAACTGATATAACTTTGTGTGTCAACTACACTTTTTAATTAAAGGAAATAAGAATTGAAGAAAGGTAGGGGAAAAGCAAGTAAATGAAAATGAAAAGAATGAAGTAGAAAGTGTCAGAGATACTATGTACTTGAAAGTTACTAAGAGAGAAGATTTTCAAGTTTCTTACCACAGAAATGAAATGGTAAATATGTGCTGTGATGGAGGTGTTAGCTAAGGTAATATGTGCTGTGATGGAGATGATAGCTAAGCTATCATCATTTTGCAATATATAAATGTATCCAAACAGCACATTGTATACCTTGAATTTACACAGTCTTATATGTGAATTCTATCTCAAAGCTGGAATAAAACAAATGGCAGAGAAAAATAGTGGAAATTGAAGATAGGCAATGAAAGGATAACATTCTTAATTAAGAGTCTCAGGAGAGGAAAATCCATGGAAAGCAACTATGTTTAAAGCAATATTTAATGAACATTGTTTAGAAATTGAAAAAGATTCAAATCTACACACACTTATTAAAGGGTCTACTAGGTACTGGGGAAGTGAGCCGAGGATGATCATTTCTAAGACATTTCCTAATAAAATTATTTGATTTCAAAGATAAAAATCCTTTATGTCTAAAGGCAAAAACACGGCATAACTTCCAAAGGCAAACGAATTGCACTCATTCAGACATATAAAAATCCACTGGGGGGGGTGCCTGGGTGGCTCAGTTTGGTTAAGCGTCTGACTTGTGAATTCAGCTCAGGTAATGAGCTCATGGGGCGTGAGACAGCCCCGCATCGGGCTCCGTGCTCAGAAGGGAATCTGTTTAAGATTTTCTCCCTCTACCCCCTCCCCCGCTCTGACGTGTTCTCTCTCTCTCTCTCTCTAAAATAAATGGTTCTTTTTTTAAAAAAATACTAAAAATCCACTGGGACAACCAAAACAAGGCTCAAGTAGAGCAGCCTTTAAAAAAGAGAGAGAAAGTGGGTGCCTGGGTGGCTCAGTTGGTTAAGCGACTGCCTTCAGCTCGGGTCATGATCCCGGAGTTCCGGGATCAAGTCCCGCATTGGGCTCCCTGCTCAGCAGGGAGTCTGCTTCTCCCTCTGACCCTACCCTCTCTTGTCCTCTAGCGCTCTCTCTCTCTCTCTCTCTCTCTCTCTCTCTCTCTCTCTCAAAATCTTTAAAAAAGAGAGAGAAAGTTTGAACTAAGGATTTTATGTCAGCCACATTGTCTTTATCAAGGTTATGGAAAAACAGTTCTCAGCATAAAAGAACTTAGGGAATTAGGCACCCATGAGCTGTTTTTAAGGAATCTGCTAGAGGATATTTTATTCAACTGAGAAATAACCAGAAAAACCTCACCAAAAGAAATGATCTTTAAAATACATAAATGTATTAGTAAGACTAAAAGGTAGAGATGTGAGGGAAAGACTACTATATGTTGTGACAGAGTAGCTGTAATAAAACTGAAGAAGAGGAAAAGGGAGAGTGAAATAGGAAAAAGATTAAGCTTATTGATGGTTGTTTGTTGCCTAAAGAATAGGTGAGTGTTAAAATAACAATAAAAACTCCTCAACTGGGTAATTAAGAAGGTTTGGGATTTGACAACTATATAATCTAATAGTTTACTGTTTCATGGATATTGGCAGAAGACATAAGACTTGTGGGTCAGAAACAACTTTTTTCTTAATTGTGGTATAGCAAGTAGCATATCATTAGCATATTTCTGTAGATTTCCCCTTGCTTCCTAGATCTCATGGAGGCAGTACTGGGTGGCCTACGGTGATGCTACACCCATAGTAGGTTTGCACTGCAACTAAGAATCCCTGAGTTCGGGGAATATACTGCTTTTATAGTGAACAAGCCTGCTCGTTTTTCAGCGGGAAACTACCTCATCCTTCACGATTGCTCACTACAAGCACAACTCTAAGAAATGGCCCAGTTAATGAGTGGTTAGGACTGTGCATTCTTGGCAAATGCAACAAATTGTGTAGAAGCACAGCAGGCCCCGGGAAGACTATGTTTCACCACAGATAGTAAAAGAGAAGTAAGAAAACAGGTGAGCCATAACAAGTATTGGCAAGGTTATAGACAAATGAAAGCCCTCATATGTAGCTGGTAGAAAAATGAAGAGGTGCAGCTTCTCTGGAAAACAATTTGATAGTTCATGAAATAATTTTTGGAATTACCATATGATCCATCAGTTCCATTCCCACATGTATAACCAAGAGAATTGAAAACGTGTCCACATAAAATCTTGTGTGCTAATGTTCCTAACATTGATCATAGGTGAAAAGTAGAAACAAACCAGTTGTCCTTTAACCTTATGATAAACAGATAAGATGTTTTATGTTCACATGATGGCATATTATGCTGCAACAAAAAGGAATCAAGTATTGATGGGTGCTGTAATATAGATAGATGAATCTTGAAAACATTGTTCTAAGAAATCGACACAAAAAACCACATATTATATGATTGTATTTACATGAAATATCCAAAATAGGGAGATTCATAGTGACAAAAAGTCGATGCCAGTGGGCATAGGGTTTCTTTTGGAATGATAAAAATGTTCTAGAACTAGATAATGGTTGCACAGCTTTGTGAATATATTAAAAACCAATGAATTGTATACTTAGGAGGATTTTACGGTATGTGAATTACATCTCAGGAAAAAAAAGTATGAGAAAGAAAAGAATACAGAGACAAACCTTTTTAAAAGGTTTAAGTTCAAAAGTAACCAGTAGAACAAAAATACAGGTTTTCCTAAGTAACAAAAACAATTTTTTACTGAAGCAAAGAATATACATTTCATAGAGAAGTGCAGTAAAGTACATATAATTATAAAATGTTATAAAACTGTAACCTGCAATATTGGTCATACCAATAAATGTGAGTGGCTTCATCTACCCATTATAAGGAAAAGATTTTCAGTTTGGTTCACAAAAGAAGACCCAGCTGTATACTGCTTATTTTTTAAAACATTTTTTGAAAGATGTTATTCATTTATATTAGAGTGTGCACATAAGCGGGGGTGGGGTCAGAGGGAGAGAGAATCTCCAGTGGACTCCACGCTGAGCACAGAGCCTGAAGTGGGGCTCGACCTCACGATCCTGAGATAATGACATGAAATCAAGCCGAAATCAAGAGTTGGACCCCTAACCAGCTGAACCACCCAGGTGCCCCTTTTTGCTATTTAGAGAGACAATCCTATGATTCAAATGTTTCAGGAAGGCTAAAAACAAAGCAGTAGATAATGGCATACTAGCCCAATGAAAATGAAAGGGGACAGGTATGGTAATCTTAATATCAAAAGTAGAGTTCAAGCCAAAAGCTCATGAACTGTGACTTAGAAGGATTTTTTTTTAGTGCTAAAACCTACAATTTATGGTGGAGATAGAATACATGAGTATCTTCACAGCATATTACACAGAAACCTTTTGTATGAAACAGACACTCCAGAGGATTCAGTGAGACCTAGAAATACACTACTAGAGAATTTAATCCTCTATTCTTAGTATAAAACAGATGAAGTAGAGGAAAAAATGGTATAGAAGACCTGGACAACATAAACAGTAAGATGAATCTTAGGGAGATAAGTCGAATTCTACAACATGTTAATAAACTATCAGGTGCCTGTGCCACATCAACTTATTTACCAAAAAATTCAGTAATTTTCATAGATATAGTAACACTTTCTGATTACATGCAATGAAATTCTAAATTATAATAGAAAATTAATTGGCTCTTTGACATGAAAAATTTTAAGCCTACCAAACAACTTTTTGTCAAAGGATAAATACATACTGAAATAACAGAATTTTGCAAAATAGTAACAGTGAAAATACACTACATAGCAGAATCGATGGAATACATCAAAAAGTGTTCAGAAACCAGAGGGGAAACAGGCAAAAGGAATAAATTCACAGGAGATGCAGATACCAGAGTGAACATATGCATATTTTAAAACAGCTGATTAGTATTTCAAGGATTTAGTGGAGAATTTTAGAAGATTGAAAACTATAAAATGAAATAATGATTTCCAAATTCTACAGCTAGAAACATCTACAAACGAAAAAGAAAGCTCGGGGGCACCTGGGTGGCTCAGGTCATGATCCAGGGATCTGGGGTCAAGGCCTTTGTTGGGCTCCCTGCTCAGCAGGGAGCCTGCTTCTCCCTCTCCCTCTGCTGCTCCCTCTGCTTGTGCCTATTCTCTGTCTCCCTCCCAAATAAGTAAAATCTTAAAAAAAAAAAAAAAAAAAAAAAAGCTCAGTAGTAGGTGGGTTTTATAGAAGGTAAAACTTGACTGAAGAGCAAGTTAGGGAACTGAATGATAAGAATACAAACAGATGAGGAAAATTTTAATACGTAATGGAGTGTAGGACACATAATAGAAAAGATCTTAGGTAAGTGTAATTAGAATCCTAGAAGGAGAAGAAAGTATTAGAAGAGGTAATGGTTGAGAATTTTCCAAAACTATCAAAAGAAATCAACTCACAAATTTGAGAACTCTATAATCTCAAAGCAGGATAAATACAAAGAAACTTATGCATAAACACATTATACTAAAACTACTGAAAATGAAAAACGAAGCTATAAAACCAGTCAGAGGGAAAAACACGCATTATTTTTAAACCATCACAACTTCTAAAACACTGGCAGCAAAAATTGAAGCTTCGTTTATTAAGTAAAGAATTTCCACACAAAAGTGAAGAAAATTTTCAGCAATAGACGAGCACTCAGTTTACCAAGTGGGAGTTTTTCAGGTAAAAGGGGATCACAGATGGAAGCATAGAAATAAATAAATAAAAGAAAGAAATAAGGACAATGTAAAGCATTTAGATCTATGTATATTGACTGTAGAGACCAGTAATAAAAGGGTCTTTTGTACTTTAAAATATATGTAGAATGTAAATACATGACAGATAAAAGGAGGGATGGAGTGAAAAATTCCTAAGATCTTTGCATATTCTAGAAAGTGGTAAATATATTAATAGTGGATTTTAATAAGCATATATACCATCTAAGAATACAGCTTGTAATTAATAAGGGGAAATAGAATAATAAATGAAAATGAAGGCACAGAAGAGAAAACATACTAGGAGGAGGAAAGAACATAAGATGATAGATATCCTTTCAAGTATATCAGAAATTACAATAAATATAAATTTTCCAGTAAAGAAGCAAATATCAGATTAAATTTTTTTTAAACACAATTACTTGCCACTGAAAGAACAGTGGTGTAAATACAAGATTTGAGAAGAAACTTAACTTCTTGGTCTTTTGGCTAGGATCAAGTGAAGAATTGAAAGTACAGAAGAAGTTGTGTCTTCTGAGCAATAACCAAAGGAGAGCTGGTGTGTCTCCAATCTTCAAAGTGTAATTTAAGACAAGCATTATTTAATGTAAAAATAGTATTTCATCATGATAAACATGTATCAAGTTTAAGTGGTCCTGGATTTTTATGTGCCTTAGTATATAACTAAAAGATAATTAGTCGTTAGTAAAATGGGAACTTGACAAATCCACAGTGACAGCGAGAGAGATTTAAACATCCCTCTAAAAGTAAGAAAGCAAGCATAAGGAATCAGTAAGGATTTTGAGGATTTGAACCTCTGCCCAGTAGTTAGAGAACTACACACCCATCAACAAAGAATATATGTACTTTTCAAGCACACGTGGAAGGTACTCTGCTCGCCTGGGTGGCTCATTTGGTTGAGCTCCAGACTCCTGGTTTTGGCTCAGATCATGAGATCTCAGGGTCCTGGAATCAAGCACCAAGCCCTGGGCTCTGTGCTCAGCGAGGATTCTGTTTGAGATCCTTTACCTCTGCTCCTCCCCCTGCTTGAGCATGGGAGTGCTCTAAAATAAATAAATTTAAAAATAATAAAAATAAATGTTATACTCTGGAATGTAAAACAAATCTCAAGGAAGAATTTATTTTTGGTTTGTGTTTTGGCCGTTATGGAGTTAACTTAGAAACCAATTATAAAAACAACTAAAACAAATTATAACTTGAAATTCAGCAGTATACTTAAATCACTTGTCAAAGAATCGCTATGAAAATGAGAAACTATTTTGAGCTGAATGAAGAGGATATATCAGATTTTATGAAATTTGTCTTGAGCCTTAGGTGAATAATTTAAGCCTTAACGTTTTAGGAGAAAGGCTGACATTCAGTGAAGGTAAGTATCCACATCAGGAAATTAGAGAGCAGCGAACTATACCTACAGAAATTAGAAGCCAAGAAACAAAGATAAAAAGTCAGTGGCCTGTAAAGCATAGTTAAAGAGGATGAAGAAAGGTAAAAGTTGATACTCAGAACAGAGTAATAAATTTGATACTACTTTGTCAAAAATAGTCAAGAACAAAATATGTTGCATAGCTTAATATCAGGAGTGAGAAAAGGATAGACTACTATGGACCTAATGAAAATTCTAAAAATAGTAAAGGATATTATTAAAAACTTAAATAAGTTTTGCATTTTAGATCATCAAATTCCTTAAAAAACAATTTACTAAAATAAGCATGTGCATGTGTGCACACACACAGAAAATCTTCATAATCCATTTTCTAGAAAGAAAGTGCATCTGTAATTAACAGACCTTTTCATTTAGAAATTTCCACCCACATGGTTTCATTGGTGATTTTTTCCCCCAACATTTAAATAAGAATACAAAAAGTCTTAACAGGAAAGAGAAAGATTGCATTCCTTTTTTATGCATCCAGTTTAATTTTATTTTTATTGACATATAAGTGACATAATGTTTGAGAGCCCGGTTTAATTGTGATAGCAAAACCTGACAAGTACATTACAGAAAGGCAATATTACAGGTTATTTATTTATTTATTTATTTGTTTTCATTTGAGAGAGAGCCAGCAAGAGCCTGAGTGGGGGAGAGAGGGTTGTTAGGGAGAGGGAGACACAGTCTCTCCACTGAGCAGGGAGCCCAACTTGGGGCTCCATCCCAGGACTCTGGGATCATGACCTGAGCCGAAGGCAGGTGCTTAACAACTGAGCCACCCAGGTGCCCCAGGATTTTTTTAATTAAAAATCTTAAAATACTAGGGAATCAAATCCCAGTGATACATCGAGAGGATAAAATATGACTGTTGAATTTATTCCCAGAGTTGCAGGGTTGACTTAATTTAGGCAGTACGTCGCTTTATTGCAGTTTGCTTTATTGTGCTTTATGGATACTGTTTTTTACCTACTATAAGTTTGTGGCAACCCTTGGTGAGGTCGTCTGTTGGGGCCATTTTTTTAACAGCATTTGCTCACCTGCGTGTTTTTTTTGTCACTGCTTGGTAATTTTTGCAATATTTTAAATTTTCATTATTAAGGTGATTTCTGATCAGTGATTACAACTCAATAAAAGCTCATGATGGTTAGCATTATTTAGCAATGAAGTATTTTTTAATTCAGGCAAGTATGTACTTTGTTTTTTTTAGACATACTGCTCTTGTACACTTGATAGGCAACAGTGTTTTGTAAACACAGGTTATGCATTGGGAAACCAAAAATTTTATTTGATTCACTTCATTGCAATATTTACCTTATTAGAATGGCCTGGAACCAAACCTGTAGTATCTCTGAGGTGTGCCTATATTTGAAAATCACTGTGATTCATTATAGTAATATAATTATAGTCATATGACCATCTGTATACATACAGAAAAAGCATTTGATAGTACTCAGAACCCATTCATGATTGTTGAAGCTTTTAGCAAACTAGGAAAAGAAGGAAACTTTCATAACCTTTATGAAAGTTATCAGCATTAGCCCTACGCTAAACATTAAAAACTTTCTCCAGGCCTTTGGAAATGTGTAAGGAAAGCTCAACATTACCAAAACCACTGGCTAAGAGATCCTGTAAAGTGCGTTTAAGGAAGGGAACAAGGATAGATCGAAAAAAATAATGTAGCCTGGGTGGCTCAGTCGCTTGAGCTTCTGACTCTTGATTTTGGCTTAGGTCAAGATCTCAGGGTGGTGGGATCAAGCCCGGCTTCAGACTGTGTGCAGAGTCTGCTTGAGATTCTTTTTCTCCCACTCTTTCTGCCCCTGCCCCTGCTTACATGCTCTGTCTCTAAATAAATAAAATCTTTAAAAATATAAAATTGTACTAAACAGATGAATGATTTGCATGTAGAAAATCAGAAAATACACCTAAACTTTTTAGAATTAATAAGTCATTTTAGCAAGGTCACTGGATATTTATGTACAGAAATCAGTTGTATTTATATTTAGAACCAACAAGAATTTAAAAATTAATTTAGTGAACATACTATTTGTAAACATCAAAAAGTCCGTATACGTTAGAATAAATCTAACAAAAGTTGTAGGAAACATCAACACGGAAAACCATAAATAAATTTGAGATCTTTAGATGTAAATTGAGAGAGAGGTGCCTGGGTGGCTTAGTCAGTTAAGCATCTGACTTTGGCTCAGGTCATGATCTCAGGGTCCTGGGATCAAACCCCACGTCGGGCTCCCTGCTCAGCGAGGAGCCTGCTTCTCCCTCTCCCTCTGCTCCTCGTCCTGCTCATGCTCTCTCTCTCATATGAATAAATAAAATATTTTTTAAAAATTGCTATTAGATCTAAATTGAGAGAAACAGTATTTTTAAGATAATAATGTCTCCAAATTTCTATAAAATTGAGTGCAGTCCCCATCAGAATCCCAGCAGATTTTTTTATTGAAATCAAGAAATTGACCTTTTTTATATATATTTGTAAATACATATATATGCACATATGTATATCACATAAGAATACATTTACAATAACCTCGTAAAATACTTCATTATAAACAGATTTGCAAAGCCTGGGTGGCTCAGTTGTTTAAGCGACTGCCTTCGGCTCAGGTCATGATCCTGGAGTCCTGGGATTAAGTCCCGCATCGGGCTCTCTGCTCAGCGAGGAGCCTCCTTCTCCCTCTGATCCTCCCCCGTCTCATGTACTCTCTCTCTCTCTTTCTCTCATTCTCGCTCTCTCAAGTAAATAAATCTTTAAAAAAAAAGACATTATTATTAAATACTCCCCAAAAGCAAAAAATTAAATTTGAACAAAAAATGAGATAACCATGTTCTTAAATAGGGAGTTAACGTCATAAAACTACCAATTTTCCTTTGGTTACCTTGTAAATTTGATGAGATCCCAATGAAAAATGCTATCAGGTATGATGGTGGTTTTGTGCAGATTGTGTGTGGAAGGATAAAAAAAAGCCAGGAAGAACTAGAAGAAAGATGAGAAAGACCTATTTAGTGGAGCCGTGTACATGTTTTTTATATACTTAAAATAATTCAAAAAGGAGGGAAAAATGCAACCTCTATTCAAAAACAAAACAAGTATATGTAAAATTGTTGGTATAATTCCACTGAGATTTATTATTTCTGGTGAGTTTAAAAGACAGTATTTTGGTAATGCTGAGCTTTCCTTACACATTCCCAAAAGCCGGGAGAAAGTTTTCAATGTTTGTTGTAAAGTTAATGCAGATGCCTTTAGTACGGTTATGAAAGTTTCCTTCTTTTCCTAGTTTGCTAAAAGTTTCAAAAATCGTGAATGGGTCTTGAGTACTATCAGATGGTTTTTCTCTGTACAGTATACATAGTAATTTGCATTTCTAATGGGATAAGTCTTGGGCACAAAGAGCTAGTTGTCTTATTTGTAGTAGTAAAGGTGACATTAAAGTTTTTAATTTTTTTGTATAAGACATAAACACATATTACATATATGTGATGGTATGTAATTACAATTATTATGATACATATACATAAATCATTAGGAAGCAAAATCATGTAATACCAGAATGTTGGTGATAATGTTGATATTGTTAAAGCTGTTATGTATGTATAGATAACATGTATGTGTATATTTACTTCTACTTCACAAATTTTGTCTTACTGTTTTATGAAGTCATTGTGTGCTCAGATTTTATGATGTATTTACCATTTGTTTACTTTTAATTTCCTCCATCTGAGACCTTTTTATGGGAGCATTTGTGTTACACCGTTTAAAATTTTCTTTAATATTTGTTGATAAACAGCTCAGCTGGGTGTATTTCTTTTTCTTTTTTATTTCGACTGCAACTATATTTTGTATCATTCTTGAGGATTGTTTTGCCATGAATGCAATTTGGGGAGGAGAATCCTTTTTTTTTTCCTTTTTTCTTAGCACAGTCAATATAGTCATTGTTTCTGGCACTTAGTATTTTTTGAGAGGTCCGTTATTAATCTAATTACCCTTCCTTTGTAGCTGATCTACATTTTCCTTGTGGCTGCATAAAAGTCTTCTTTTTATCTTTACTATGTGAATTTGTAGTTGTATTTTCAGACTTGTTGGACTCTTCGAGTTTTTGTTTTAATCAAAAAGTTTCATTTTCTCTTTGGATATTACCTTGTTCTTCTGTCATCTCGTTCTTGAACTTTAAGTATATCTTAAATCTTTTCAGCCTGTCTGTATCTTTTATGCTTGCTTATTTTTCATCCCATCTTGACTTTGTTCTGCATACTGTATAATTTTTTTGGCTTTATCTTCCCACTTTATTCTCTTTTTAGTTATATCTCCATATGGTGTTTAATTCCTTTTTTTTTTTTTTTGCTCTTTTTTTTTCTTTTTCCTCTGTTTCAGTTTGGGCAATTTCTTTTGACCTGTGTTTAAGTTCATTGATTCTTAATTCACTTGCATCAGGTCTACTGATGAGTTTATCAAAGGCATTTTTCATCTTTGGTACTATGATTTTTATTTCTGAGTTTCTCATTTTACTCCCTCATATTTTCCTTAGGTCTGCTGAAATTTTTCATCTGTTTATATGGTCCACCTTTTCCACCTTTCTGGTGCCTTTACTGTATTGGTCATAGTTGTCTTAAATTCTCTGATAGTGGCAGCATCTGGATCATGTCTGGTTTTGGTGGATTGCTCTGTTGGTTGCTTTGTCTTTTGGCAGTGGATTGGTTTTTTTGTTTGTTTTTGCTGTTTTGTTTTTTTATCCTTTCTATTTTTATGTGAGTCATTATTTTGGATTTAATGATACGTACTGTATATAGGGCAGTAGAGAATGAGGATAGTCTTTAGGCCTGGACCTGAATACACCTCTTCTTCTGCTAGAGTTGAGCTAGGTTTGCATTGTTTGTTATTATGGTTACACCATAATAGTGCACCAGTGCTTTCAAATTTCTCTAGTTTTCCTTTGTCCTTAGGATTGGGATTGGTTTGTTGGGAGGTCTTTCTGAGTGTTCTTGTTCCATCCCCATTTTAGGTCTTCTTTGTGCGCTTGTGTTTCATACAGGATATCTCTATACATTCTTGTCCCTCTTCCAAATGTAGACTGTATTTACTTATTACACATTGCTCACTGGCCTAGTGTTGGGGAGTAAGGGCACTTGTGTTTGTTGTGGGTTTTTGGGCCTGGTCAGTCCTTACCTACTTAGTGCTATTTATAATCTCTGGCTTATTTTCAAGTTACTTTTTGTTGGAAAGTTTTTTTATCATAACTTTATATTTTCTAATACTTAAAATACATTGGAATATTTGCAAGTGTGAGTCTGTTGTCCTTTTCCTGGGCCATTATTGCTCATTATGTCTGTTATTTGTTCATGGTTATCCTACCATGTTTCATGGTTTTTGTTGTAGTTGGGGGTCTTTTTCCTTGTGTTTTTTGGGGGGAGAAGGTATGTTTATCTGGGAAGTCATATATCTTGAACAATAGGTGTGGGAATTCTTTGAGGTTTGGGTTAAAGTTAAAGTCTTGCAAAGAGGTTTCAGATTTGTTTTTGCCTGTTGCATATGTACGTTATCAATCCTGAACATCTTTAAATTTACTTCATGCTTAAGGTATTATGAATTCAAACTAATGACCTGCATGAGGGATAGCTTATATTTTAAATTCTTAGGGAAAATGTTTTTTGTCTGTTTGGTTCGTTGCTTTTTACCCCCTCTTCTCTCAGTGCCAAGCAAGTTTTCTTCCTGTCTCCTTCGGCAGGATAGGCTTATACCTCTGTACCCTCACAATAAGGATTCAGCTAGTTGAGTTGAGCTTACGAGTAAGTCTCCTATTGGATTCCCCATCTTTGATGGATTATCTATTGTCTTTCTCACTCCCTACAACCATTAAAGTGGAGGGGCTAGTCTCTAGAGTTAGGAAATCTGTCTTCTGGTAGATTAGGAGCCTCATTAGTAACCTTTCTCCTGGTATTTTTGCTTTCACTTCAGTCTTGGCCTTTGGATTTCTTTTGTCACATGAGGTATGCATTTGCAGTTTTGTTTTTAATCTCACATTTCAGTTTACTTGGCAGGTTTGTTGAGGGTACTTAATCCTTCATACATTGTTTAGTCTTTGTTTTCATTTGGTACTTTCCTTAAAATTTTGAGACTCTTAGAAACTCTTAGAAACTCCTTTCCTCGACTTAATTTACTATTTATATTTTGGAAAGCCTTTATTGTTTATCTCTGCTTTTGCTCAATAAATAGTAGATATTAGAAAATTTAAGGATTATGTGATACTGAAGTTTCACCTAATGTGGATAATATAATTCATCCGTTGGGATAGGGCAGTATGAAGGAGATGAATTTTAGTAGTCACACTTGGGTTTTGAGTCCTTACCCACTTGTATGAATTACTTAAGTTTTAAGAAACTCTATGATCTATCGAAACAGTAGCTATGTGATAGGAGTGTTGTGAGCCCTAAGTGATATAACTTTACTTTCTGGTACATGCTCTGATGTAGTGATGGAGTGACTATTTTGGTACTCTTGACATTTTTTAGAAAGCAAATTAAATCTCAAGGAGGTAGCATATATTGCTACCTGTTCAAAATTCAATACTTGTTGAGGTGGAAATCATTCCCATGTCTCTTCTGGATTTTACCTTTCAGAAGAATAATAGTAACTTACTCTGCCTACCCTTATATTTCTTGAGTACCTTACATGTATTTCCAAGGACCTATCATATATGGGGAGAAAGAATCTAATGTATTGCCCATTTTGGCAAACTTTCTGAATGTTCAGTGAACAAAGATTAATATATATATAACGCAGTTCCTGTCTTAGGGAACTTATTAGCTTGTTAATGACATGGGCTTATGTAGTAATTACGGTTGATGTGAAGGGGTAGTAGCTTCCTGGGGCAGAGGAGGGAGGGGTCATGAAGTATGGGAAGGATGCAACGATGTTGGCAGAGGAGGAGTGGCCTTTGTGGCAGTAGCACAGCAGCATATACAAAGGCCTGAAGGCAGTGGAGAGCATGTCCTATTTATGAGAAGTCCAGATTGTGTACACAAAATAAAGTAGTCGTGGTCTGAGGACAGGAATGCCTTTTGTAATTGTAGAAGAGATGGTAACTGTCTTAAATGAACGGTGGTTCAGCAAGTGAAGACAGAATGGGTAGGATAACACAAAGTAAAGTTACTTAGTAAAATGTAAGTTACTATATTATAGGGACCCATGAATAGTCATATTGACTTGGCCACTGCTTTTGAACTCTTGTACCACTCATACCTGAAACAGACAGACATCAACTCTTTCTGAGAAATCATCAGGAAATTTTGTGTATCTCATTAGAGCTTTTATGTGACAAAGTTTTTTTTTGTGGGGAGGAGGGTAAGGGAGCAGTTTTTCCAGGCTTTTATAAGGTACAGTAATAAATTTGGAGGATGGGTCATAAGTGGCTTTGAACATCACAAATAATAGTTTAAAATTCATTCAGTAATTGTTAGAGGTCCACTGTAGCATTTTGTACAGGAAACGTGATAAAGTGATGATTTACTGAGGTGATTTATTTGACGATATAAGGTGGAGTTGGAGAGGAACGTGTCTGAAGCAACAACGTCACCTCTTTCTTCGTATAGTTCAGGACTGAAGTGATTAAGAATTGAGTAAGGAATGATGGTAATGGGAATGAAAGAAAGGGCAATATGAGAGTACTTTATAAAAAAAGGATCGACAAGTTCTGAGAAGTGATTGAAAATAAGATTTGGAAAACAAGCAGGAGAATTAGGGATATTCATGAAATTTCATACTTGGGTAACTGGAAATTTTTGATATTAGCCAAGGATAGGACATTTGAAAGAAAACTTGTGGGGGAAAAATACTGTTTATGTGATGTGATGGTAATTATATGTTACACTGTAGACCATCAATATGCCTTCTTAAAAATAATTTTTAATTTATGGCTTCATCTGTGATTGGACAGGCAATGTGGTCTTGTATCAGTACCATAAATGTTGGACACAGACCTACATTCCAACTCAACTTTAATAATTATCACAATGTGAGACTGGAAAGTAATCTCTTGGGATTTTGCTTTGCTCACCTATAAGCTAAACCTAATATTGCTTACAGGCTCACTGTGTGAACTAAATAATAACAATGTTTATGCATGCTGGCCCATTTTAGCCCTCAGTAAATGTTAGTTTTCACTTCTTTATTAAAAGATGCCAGCTTTGGGGCATCTGGCTGGCTTAGTCAGTGGAGGGTGCAACCCTTGATTTCAGGGTTGTGAGTTCGAACCCCACATTGGATGTAGAAATTATTCAAAAACAGAATCTTTAAAAAAAAAAAAAAAGGATGCTAGCCTTACTCTGTTGTCATACATTAAGATGAACACCAAAGAATAATGCATAAAGCATTTTTGTTTTGCTGTTGAGCATTTCACTGAAATCATAGCCATGATGATTGGCTAAATAAATACATGTAGAATCATGCAGCTTATAATTGGACTAACCCAGAAGTGGTAATTAATTATTGAATGTGTAGGTGTAGTTAACAGCCTTTGCTTCTGGTAAGTGACTTTTTTAGAGCATATATGTTTATGTGAGCAAGACAGACTATTTCCTGGAAGGAAACTGTGGTCTCCAGATATTTATAGTAATGTCACCTTTAATCTTGAACTCATGAGTATTGTCCTGCACAGATTATTTTCTTGAGGCAGTTACTTGCAAGAAGTAAATGAATCCTCCTTTGAGCCTCTTAAGACTCCATAGACTGTCAGTAATATGGAAAAAATTGGATATTTAATCAGGAATGTGAACATGTGTTTCAGGTAGAGAATTCCAAAGATAATGAAGACAGTATTCTACAAAGAGAAATTCCTGCCAGACAGTCTCGACGAAGGTTTCGGAAAATTAATTATAAAGGAGAGCGCCAAACTATTACTGATGATGTGGACATTAACAGCTATCTTTCTGTGAGTGTATTTAGGAAAAGTTCATGGATCGTCCTTAATTTTTATAAATATCTTTAATTTACATGTATTTTTGGTAATATCAACACTTAGGGCTTAATGTATAAAATTTTAGAGCAGATAAATATATATAATTTTTTTAAAAATACTTCTCAGTTGAGTTTGGTAGAAATGCTCTTACCAGTGGAAGTTTTGTTTTTTGCTTTGGTTTTTGTTTAAATAATGTAAAAAATCTTACCATATCTTTTTAGACCTTATTTGTGGATTTTCTTGCCTTTTCGTTGTCTGAATGGAATATGGAAAAGAGTTCTGAGAACTCAGGTTGGGAGCTTTTTTCCTGATATGCTGTAAGGCATACAAAAGAAAAATATGTCAATTTTTCTCTTGTGGTATGGGAGGGATACAAAAACTGTGTGTTAGTGCAGAAACGTGGGCAAGTGTTAGCGGTATGTTTTTACATGCAAATATTGAAGAAACAGATGAAATAATTAGCTTTTGTAACACTAGAAGAAACATAAGCTGTTTCTCCAGAAGTCTTCAGTTTTGTAATTGTAGAGAACTTCATTTTAAACTAAAAAGTATTTGAATCAAGAAGAAAGGATAGGGATGCATGGGTGGCACAGTCATTTAAGTCAGGGTTCTGGGATCAAGCCCCCCCCCCCCCCCATGTCGGGCTCCTTGCTTGGAGGGGAATCTGCTTCTCCCTCTCACCTACTTGTGCTCTCTCTGTCTCTCTCAAATAAATAAATAAAATCTTTAAAAAAATAAGGATAATCTAAGAAAGAATAAATCCAGGGATATTTTATCAGTTTCAAAGAAGTCATGGTCCCCCCAAAAATATAAAAACGGTTTAGAGATTAATTGCAACAAAACTCCCAAGGGTATGTTTAATTCATTTGGTTGTCAAATTCCTCCTTCAATGTTAGGAATAAGGATTATATAGGGAATTGTGTATAGTGGAATAAATGTTAAATTCAAGGCAGCTCTAAGGATTTAGTCACATTTGCCTTATGTCTTTGGTTCCATACATTCTATTTCTAACAACAAAGAGTAACTTGAAATAGTCCCCCAATTTTTTTTTTTTGCCACATCTAGAGGCACACAAAGTTCATTTCCTGTTCTTATTATGTAAAAATTTCTTTTTATGTAATAAATTTCCCCATAATGAATTAATTTCAGTTAACAGGTTTGCATTATTGTACAAGTAATATGTGTCTGTTTTGGAAAAATTAAACATTGACTAGTCATACTGCCCAGTTATGTAACCATTGATGACATTTCATATATTCTTGGGTAAAGGTTTTTTTTTCCACATAGAGATACAAATGTAAGCTTTTTAGCTTTTTAAAACTTTAAATATATGATAACTTTTTTACGTGTGTGATGTGAACAGCTTTGAATGCTTAAAAAAAATTTTTTTTTACATTACTCTTAAGAGTGTTTTGGTACTCCACTATAATAATTGCCATAATCTACATACTTCCCAATATTTGGTCATTTAGATTTTTTTTTGTTTTTATTTTTTTAAAATAAGGTGCTGGGGCGCCTGGGTGGCTCAGTTGGTTAAGCATCTGCGTTCAGCTCAGGTCATGATCCCAGGGTCCTGGGTTCGAGCCCTGCATCGGGCTCTCTGGTCAGCAGAGAGCCTGATTCTCCCTCCCCCTCTGCCTGCAGCTCCCCCTGCTTGTTCTCTCTTTCTCTCTGTCAAATAAATAAAATCTTAATAAAAAAACAAGGTGCTAATTATCTTTGTGGTTACGTTTGTCCATATGTTGGTTTCTTTAGAAAAATTCTGAGAAGTAAAATTATTATTTTTAATTGTATTATTTGGTTTTCCTTATATGAGCTACAGTGCATAGTTTGTATGTTTTGATCACTTACTCAAGTCTCAGCTCTAGTGTGTTCTTAGACTTTTTTGGTGTCCTGTCTTGAAGCCCAGGCAAATTCTACATTTTCTCTAAGTAGCTGTGGCTTTTGCTTCTGAGTCATGTACTTCTAACTCCCATGTGTGCTGAAAGTTGTCCTCTTGGGGATATGTTGGTTTCCTGTGTAGACCAGAAAGAGCAGCAGGCAAACTGCTTGAGATTCTGTGCATTTGATGACTCTAAGTGAAGTGTGGCATTGTTGGATATAAAGGTTTGTGTAGCTAGTTTTAAGTACTTACCCTATTAAGTACTGTCAGGAATTTGGTAGAGGGGAGAACTAAGTTGATTCACACTAGTTATTAACTATGAGACTGGGTTGGAAAAGGGTTTTTGGTCATGTTGCCCAAATTTGCTATTTCTTGAAATTAATAGTTCCTGTTTGCTTTTTTCCCCCTAAAACAGATGTATTTCAGGCAACTTGGGAAAGGTTTTAAGAGGTTTTCATTTACTATTCATTAATGTCACCTGTATGTAAAACCTATGTGTCTGTCTAAATACCTACATAGTGATAGTTGGTCTAGATAAAGGATGCTTTGCGGCAAAAATCTTAATTAGTATTTGTGAAAACATCCGGTAGAAAATTGGCTTTATGGCTACCCTAGGGTCTTTCAGGTCTTTTGTTGTCAGCAATTCAGAGAGATCAAAAGGAATCATTTTTTTCTTGTAGACAGCAGTACAGATTTGACAGTTTCTTTTTTCATTTGCTCACCATCATCAGCTTTTCCTTGCTGAAATGCTGAAGGTCAGAAATTCTTAAAGATGTACAGAATTTTTTGTTACTGTTGTCTTTGTCATAAGTAGTATTAGTATACAACCTGTACATCACAGTTTTATGTATACGAAAGACTTCTCATGTTTTATTCTCTAATTGAATGCTTAGAATGATTGAAAAAGATTTTTTTTTAAGATTTTTTTATTTATTTGACAGAGACACATTGAGAGAGGGAACACAAGCAGGGGGAGTGGGAGAGGGAGAAGCAGGTTTCCCGCTGAGCAGGGAGCCCGACGTGGGGCTCGATCCCAGGACCCTGGGATCATGACCTGAGCCGAAGGCAGATGGTTAACGACTAAGCCACCCAGGTGCCCCAAAAGATTGTTTATTTTTATGAATTATTGTCGTGGTTTTGTCATGCATTGCTTTATATAAAGATGATGAGAACCATAATTTTAATGTGAAAGTGAAAGGTTTTTTTTCTTAATGTTAAAAAGAGCACTTCTATAACAGTAACATTTTTGAAACTGCTTTGGGTATTGCTATCAGAGTTTTCAACAAATTTAAATGTTTTTGAATATTCTCAGAATATTTTATATATTTGAGGAAGGTGTATTTCATATTGAGAAATAGCAAGAAGGTGATTGGAATACTATTCAGTGAGAGTAAGATGGGTAATTATGCCAACCGAAAATAGTCTAGCATTTTCATGAGCCATCTGTCTTGAATTCTTCCTTACTCACTATATGGTTAGGGTATTTCGTCTAAACACTTAGTGCTTTGGTTGCTGTACCTCAAAAAATGAGGATGGTAGTATTGGGTCTGCCTGTCTTAAGGGGTGGTTGCTAAAGAACATGGAACATGTTTGCACACTCATAGTCTAGTTTCCCCATGTCATCATGTCATCACCTTAGTGTTCACTGTCATTCTTTTTAGAACCGTTGTAATAGCATTGGGGCGCCTGGGTGTCTCAGTTGATTAAGTGTCCAACTCTTGATTTCCGCTGGGTCCTGAGATCAAGCCCCGTGTTGGGCTCCGTGCTCACTGGGGAGTCTGCCTAGGATTCTCTCTCCCTCTGCCCCTCCCCCTGCTTGCACTTGCTCTCTTTGTCTCTAAAATCAATAAATAAAATCTTAAAAAAAGGAACTGTTGCAATAGCATCTCCCATACTCCCCCACCCCACTTTCACTATAAAAGCAGTATTTTTTCATTTTAAGAAACGTGGAGGGACACCTGGGTGACTCAGTCGGTTGAGCGTCTGCCTTCGGCTCAGGTGATGATCCCAGGGTCCTGGGATCAAGTCCTGTATCGGGCTCCTTGCTCAGCGGGGAGCCTGCTTCTCCCTCTGCCACTCTCCCTGCTTGTGTTTCCTCTCTCGCTGTGTCTCTGTCAAATAAATAAAATCTTAAAAAAAAAAAAAGTGGAAAGTTTTTTCTAAATTGGAAAGTGTCTCATAATCTCTTCATTAAAAGATATCTGATTAATCACTTTGATTTCAAGATTATTTTCTCCTTCCTCTCTGATTTTATATGTGTTTCCAAATTGTTGGTAGTAACTAGCCACAAGTGACTACGCACTTAAGATGTGGCTGGTATGACTGAGGATTTTAATTTAGCATTTTAATTTTAAGTAATTGACGTGTAAGTAACCACATGTGGCTAGTAGCTACCAGACTGGACAGCAAGGTCTGGACTTTGTCCACCTCGCCAGCTTTGTCTTTTCCTTTTTCCTACATATTCTCTACTTTTTATTCATGCTGAACGAATTTGCTGATCCTTGAAGGAACCATGTTTTTAGTTATTTTCAGCTGTATTGAGATATAATTTACATATAACACTAAGTTTAAAGTGATTTGATAGACGTATATTACAAGATGTTTACTGTATATGTGTATATACCGTATACAGTATGTGTATGTGTGTGTTGAGTAAGAAACCTGCTTGTATATACATCTCTTAGATCTGTTGTTCCTTTTACTTAGCATGCTGTTTTAGGCTTTGTCTTCTTGGCACTAACTTAGTCATCCTCAAGACTCAATTCCATATCATTTCATGGGAGGACTCCATGATTTTCTCTTGGGAGGGGTTAGGTACACATCTCTGCATTCCCACAGTATTCCATGTATATACTTGTAACCGTTCATTAGACTACATTGTGATGGTTTCTTCAGATGTCCACTTCTCCCATCACAATATACTTGCCTTGAAAATGGGAACCATCATCATTGTACCCTCCAAGCTTGTTGCGTATCAAGGAAAATAAGGATGCCTCCTTTTGCATCAGCTTGTGTAGATACCTCTCTAACTTTGGGCACATTGTGTAACCTTCCTACATCTCTTTTGATGAGTAACCTATAAGTTTGTGAAAGGATTAAATGAGAGATTTTTTTATAGGAAGTTCTGCCTAGTGTTTGAGGCTCTGAAAACCATTCAGTATGTGAGCAGCTTCTATTCCTGTTGTTGTTATTGTAAATACTCAGTCTTTGTTGTTGCTTATAAAATGGTTTTCCTATTTATCTGTTCTATACCTGAATATAAAATGTGTTTACCAAGATATTTAAGTATATTGATATAATAAAAAACAAGTAAGCTAAAGAATTAGAACAAAGGGAAAGTAAAAGTAGGAAAAAGAAATATCAAGCTGGCTTGAAGTTAGGACAGCCAGCATTTAGCCTACCACTGCTCCCACCCCCACCCAGTTTTTTTGTAATGTTTATTCATAGTAGCTCACTTGAAACAAGGTATTTTCTTTGTCCAACCTTAAAAGATAAAGTGGTAACTAAATCTATTTGAAAGTCACTGAAGTTGCTTTACTGTACACAACCAGTGGCTAGAATCTCATTAAATGATGACAGGGGTGTCTGCCCAAAACTGATGACTGGTTTTTGGAATTACTGGTTTGAAGGTCTTCTTTCTGATAGTAGTTAGCAAGGCCAGTAGTTTAGCCCAAATATCTTAAGATGTAGATCACAGAACAGTCCCTAGGACATGGGAAGAAAAATAGAGTTTATATTTATATGTAGTATTATCTTATCCTTTTAAATTTATGGAGATTTGTGTATATTTCATAATGGACACAAAATATTTTTGCTAGGGATATATGTAATTTGTAAATAAGTTACATATGTTAGAAATGTGTCTAAAATATTTTTGACTTTAGTTTCAAGATTAGAATTGTTTTTAAATTTCTTCCTCATTTGGCACCAGTTTATCGTTGTAGCTTTCTGGCCCCATTATTTTGCTGGAGGTCCCTTTCTTTGGTCCTGTGGTTCCCCCTCCCCGCCCCCCGAAGGTCCTTATAGGCTCCTTTACCTAAGGTAATTCTGTCTTTAACGAATCAATTTTAATTTTAACATTTGCTCCTTTAACCAGAATGGCCTCCTACTGTGTCCTCTTGATAAGTCCTGCTCAGCTCCCAAGACTTCATTAATTCATTGATCTCTTTGGAGAAGTCTTTCTTAACATTTCCTATTCATAGATTGCACTTCTCATTGGTCCCATAGGATGTTATACTTACATGCAGTGTGCTCCTATAATTTGGCTCTTCTCCAAAGATAACAGAAAACAAAATTAATAACTTAAGAATTTCTCAAATGTCTGTATTTCTTTTTACATGAAGTTGATTGCTATGTTTTAAATAGCCTATAATGGTGAACATTTTTCAGATGTAATGATTTGAATTTTTAATGTTGGTATATATGTGAAGTTAAACGGTAAAATTAAGGGAGGACCAATAAGGAGGAAGTATTTTGATTTCACCAAGGTCAAGCACCAAGTGTGCCTTTATTTATCTTGGAATCAGTCTCCATAATATCAGAAAACATTCACGCTCATTTTTGTGGAAACAGTATTAACCCAAATATAAACAAGGACATTCTTCAAAGTTCTGAAAAATCTTGTTGGTGTTTCGGTACTTCCTTTATGAAATTATAAGTCCTTTTTATTGATTTCTCATTTCTTATGCTGTATTTTTGAGTAACACACAGTATAGGTGTTTGGTGTGTGTGTTACCTTCTCTTAACTAGATCCTAAGTTCCACAATAGACTATATCATAATTTTTTCTTTCTTGTCCCCTGCATTGCTTATGGTGCCTTTTACATTCTCAGGCACAGCAGAAGCCCTTAGCCTTGGTTTTCTCTCTATCTGTCATGATACCTGCGTGTAAGTGGAGCCATCGAACACTTCCCAGAAGGACACCTAGAAAGAGGATTTCATGGCAGCATCATGGGTCATGGTCTTAAATTTAGAGGGCTTCCTTTTACTAACCTTTCTTTATATATATTTTTTCTACCCAGTCCATTGTTCTAGGAAAGTATGGCAGGTGGTAGTCATGGTATGGTACTCTAGAATCTACTGGTTCATTTTAGGCGCACAAATTGTAATGAAGCAAGCAGCTCCCTCTGTGATTGCGCCTCGCTTTCCCTGCTCTCCTGCAGTTTTGTTTGGATTGTTTTGTTTGGATTCAGAGCATATTTAGCAAGATTAAGACATAATTGTCAGGACAGTTGATTATTAAGACCAGATCACTTAATCACCTTTATGTTGGTACACTGAATAATGGCTGTCTTCTTCCACTTGGCCATGCATGTGATATCTTAAGTTATAGAGTGTGTTTTGCTTTGGTAGAGTCTGTGTGTGTCTTATTGACCAAGCCATTCCTGCAGTAAGAAATTAGGATCCGGTCCCCTGCCAAGCTCATCAGAAATTAGAGGACTTTGGTCTAAACATGTGATTGCTGAAATCTCTTTGAGGATGTCTTAGTCCGTTCAGGCCGCTGTAACAAAATAACATAGACTGAGTGGCTCATAAATAACACACACTTATTTCTCAAAATTCTGGAGGCAAGAATTTTAAGATGAGGGTCCAGGCATGTTTGGGTTCTGCTGAAGGTTCTCTCAGCTCTCACTGTCTGTTCACATGATGGGAAATGGCTAGGGAGCTTTGTGAGGCCTCTCTTATAAGGGTACCACAGTGCCCTGGACAGTGTATTGTTTACGGTGCTTTGCATCTTAATTACAGAAGAGGACTTTTTCTCTTTATTCATGAGTGTCTAATATCTCCTAGGAGAATTTTGCTTCCCATTTGCCTTCTGGGAAATAATATAGAATTCTTGATAGGAAGTTCTTGTACCTACCTAGAGGGTCATGAGTCCAAAAATAGAGAAAAAGCAAAGGGGTGATAGTGAATCAACCTAAGGACAAATGCCTGCCTGGAGCAGATTTTAAAAAAAAGTTTGTGGAAAAAAAAAAATGCTCATTGTAGAAATGTAAAAACATAGAAGAACGTTAAGAAAGAAACTTGCTGTCATCCTCAACCCAGAGATAGCTAGTGTTGCTAGTGATTTTGAAAAGTATCTCGATTAATTCACATCTTCTAATTTAGATAATGCTGGATATTTATATATCCCACCTTTCTACTTCTCAGGCAATTAAATTTTTCCCAAAATATTTTTAATAGTAGTATTACGTTATATAACAGAATACTCTCATGAAGCTGCCTTTTTCCCCTATTAGAGACAACTCATATGAATAAATGGACTCAGATTTTTTTCTTAGAATTGATTTGTGAAAGTTAAATTACTGGATTAAGGATATAAAAATTACTTTTATAGCTCTGCATATAAGTATTGCTAACTTAGTTGTTTTAAGAAAGTATCATTCACTTTTTTTGAACTTCAGGAATGTTGGGATCTCAAGGAGGGCAGGGCATGCTGCTCTGGATCTGCCCAGGGAACCAGAATTGGAGAAGTTTTTTAACATACTTGAAACACTTTATACAATAATTGCTAACGAAAGCTCTTTTGAAGATTTTTTGAAGCAACTGTTACTAATGTATACCAGTGGTCCAAGGTAATGATTTTCAAGAGCATTCCAATTGGAGGAGTAATGACTACTGAGATATAGCAAATAGATAAATGCTGATTGTTATTGCCGTTTCGTTTGATTTGTTACCTGTTCAGAAACTATGCTGAATTCAGCATTTGGCTTTTATAGTACTAGAAAATGCAGTATTTAAAATTAGAGAAGTGATTTAAAGTTGGTCTCAAATATATTCTGGAATCTACAGATGGAGACCATATTCTCAATAGTTGAATTTTTCAAATGAGATTTGTTTTTCCAGGTATGTTTATATGTTGCTCTATTTTAATTATTGTGTAGACCTCATTTTTATTTTAAAGCTTTTACTATTTTAAAACTTCACATTAGCTTTGCTCGGTAGCACACTTGACTGATTACATGTAGAATGTATTCTTTATTTGCCTATATGTGTATGTGAGTGAATGAGTGAAAAATGCCTCCTATAACTCACAGTTTGGGGGAAAGTGGAAGCATGGTGTGCCTTTTTATTGTTCCTTTGGTTTCACTGATTCTAATTATAGAAGCTTACATCACCTTAGTTGATGATGAAGGCTTCCCTCTCCTTTGCTTTTCCTTCCTTGATCACTCCCTAAGGAAGGATCATATTTCATAGTGCTTATGCGTCCTGCTGGTAGCTTTAGCAGGGTTTTCAACAGCATGGTGCTGACCATTTAGTGGACATAGATGATAGTGTGTTTGAAGCACACTTTCTTACAAAAGAATAGGAGGAGAATGCTGATACTCTGGCTTTCCTTTTTTCAGAAAGGCTGAGCAATAGATAGAATGCAGTTTGAAAGGAGGAATTCCTGAGGGGCACCAGTAATTAGAATTAATCGTGTCTGATAACTTAATGAAGATTCATTTCAAATGTTCATGTTAAGCAGGGGGTGAGGAAGAGGTGGGAGAGCTTGCTACGATCCTTTACAAGGGCTTATATGTTCCTCTCTGACATTAAAGGGTCATTCATTCTTCAAAAGGATTAAAGTGTTTTTACTATATAAATCAGCACACTTAACAGTTTATATTTTAAAGACCAAATGCTTACAACTGAAATAGAGAAACGAAGGGCCTGTTTATTTTATTTTGTGAAAATACATAATTTTTCTTTTGTTCTTTACCTGCTTTTGAGTTTGGTTTCTCTAAGTTGTAATTACAATATTTCACTGTGCAGGTGGGGAATAAACAGCATGGACTATGCCTGAGATTACTATAAATCTGGTTTTCGTTATTGTTAGTTGTTTGTTTTTATATAATGTCTAGAAGGTATATCCTCTGATAACTTTATCCTTGATGACCTCCCCCCCAGTGTTGTTTATTAAGTAAAAAGTATAGTTTGGTAACTATCAGAACCTCATTTTTGGTTTTCTATGCAGTATTTCAGATGTTTTAGTTTGTATTTTTGTTTAGAGGTAGTTTATACAGTTAACATAAATTTTAATTATTAACTACATAACATTTACATTTTTATAAATAGATTTTGTAATGGTTTCAAGCTTTGCAAAGCCAACATACGTTGATTGCTTTATTTTATGGTAGTGTGGCGGATCCTTCTGAAGCCAAAGATTTCATCTTATGTGGTTTAACATCATGATGTTTCATATGCAGGGGAAATGTATTCTTAAATGGCTATCCTGTGGTGATGGTTCCTAGGTAATGTGTAGATCAGGGCACTCTCCCTTGCTGCGATTACTTCATTTGAATTGGTAAGATAATGGAATGAGATCACAATAAAATTCTAAAAATGATGGGAGTGAAAAAGTGTTTATTCCCCAATCATAGTTTTAGTTATTTGACAAATTCCTGACACTTCTCTTCAAAAGATGTTTATTTCTTCCTTCATTAATTAGGAGGTTATGTCATTTTTTTTCCCCCCTGAAGAAATCATGTGGTCTAGCATATTCTCAGAATGCTGGTGGATTCATAGGCTGAATATAGGATTTGGCCTGTGTGTTTCTTTCATGGTATTGTTGCACAGGGGGATTCTGCATGCTCTGTTCACCATACATTTCCCCCGGATGGCAGATACTATGAGGTGATTGGTAGAACAAGGAAAAGGATGATGTCATCTTCAGTTACAGGCCACACTAAAGGAAAAGAGAGTTTTTCCTTTACTAAGTTGGTGTTTACTACAGTAGTTTCTAACATATGGCATTTAGTGGATTGCATTTCACACACAGGGCAGCAATTTCTTAAAGCAGCTAAGAGATGGCTCTCCCTTGCTCAGCTTGAGGTCTTTCTTTGTGTGCCGTCAGCATGATTTATTATAAAAAGGAAAAATGACCATTATGATTTTGTTTTAGATTTGGTTATAATTTATCCTGTTGGTACCATACATGAATGTAATTATTATCTGCCAATGAAACTGAAATACTCTTGAGTCATGTTACTAATGTTTATGTATAAAAGGCTTGTCTTGAAATTTATCTTTAGGAATTGTTGGGCTTCATTTACATAGAGTGCCTGCTATCATTTTTCTATTTTAAAAAAATGAATGATCAAAATTAGATTTTAGTTAATTTATTCTTGAATGCTTTACATAGTGTTGAAACTCCAACGCACAGTAGTTTATTTAAAATAATTAAATTGAAAAAATACATTGGTGCTTGAAAATCAACCTGTCTATATTTTCCATGTTTTATGTTTAGAAAGCTAGTCATGCTTATTTGTATTTTTGAGATTTAATTTTAATTTAAATGCAAATTTTTTGCATGTATCCTTTTGAAATTTTCGCCAAAAATATAATTCTTAAGTTTTATGGAAACCTAAATTCATAAGTGATCACATATTTTGAAAGCATGGCTTGTTTTTGTTCAGAATAATATTTAGCTTTACTAAAGTTAATTGTAGTTTTATAGTAAGAGCACAATTCAGACTGGCAGCTTAGTATTGTTCAGAAAGTGAGTCATACTTTGCCCAGAGGTATTAAAGAACTCTTTTTTTTTTTTTTTTTGGTGGGGCTAATGACATGATGTTTCTTTTACAGTGGAATCCTTTGTAATAACACCCATCTTTCAGGTAATAATTTCTCCTACTAAGCTGCACATCTCCTGCCCTCAAAATAGTGTTAGGTGAATAAAGCATAATAGTTGTATTACTTTGCTTTGTTCATTGATTGTAACTCTCATAATTTTGCTGTCTGGGGATGTACTAAGCATTTTATTGTTGAAAACTATATCATTTTTTGGCCATTGGGAGGCACCATTACAACCTTAAGTGCAAACTCTTTATAGGAGTATCTGCAATAGATTCCTTGTGGCAGAAGTGTGAAGAGTAAGGGCGGATACTAGAGGAATTGTGTTTTCAGATTGGACAGGGTGTGGCAAAATATAGGTTTTTTTCTGGAATTTTTATAGAAAAATGATT
This sequence comes from Zalophus californianus, assembly GCF_009762305.2. Lineage (NCBI taxonomy): Eukaryota > Metazoa > Chordata > Mammalia > Carnivora > Otariidae > Zalophus > Zalophus californianus. The sequence goes on along the minus strand of NC_045599.1, from coordinate 25,132,339 downwards.
ACTTTTTAGTCCAACCTCAATTTTTTAATCAGGTACAATAATTTTCTTCACTAATTCCTTTTGAGTTTTCTGGCATCCTGTGTCTTTCTAGGAATTGAGTGCTGGGCTGCAGGAAAGTACCATATTGCGTAGATTATTCTTCCTCAGAGAAGCTGGTACAGGCTGCAAGTCGGCTGTTGTGCCTGGTGATGTTTTTCATCTTTCCTTTGCAAAATGAAATTCTATTGTTTCCATTTAAGTGTACTATTTACATAAAAATTTTGGTACTAATTTTGATATTTTTAATGTTAGAGTATCCTGAAGGTTATACCTTTTGGACAGTTATTTGATAAATAGGAAGTTTTGCAAGCAGAAACCCCTGAATCAGTAGTGTAACAAACATACGTGATATCTGAGAGGAAGGCTGCCTTACGTATTTGTAATGCAAGTATCTTACCAGTGCTAATTATTTTCCCTTGGGAGGACAATACTGTGTTAAATTTGAACAATATGAGGAAATCTAGCTTCCCAAATAAAACTCTGTATCAGTGCACAGAATTAAAAATCAAGATGGATTTTTAAAACTGAATAGAGAGGTGCTTTAAGCCAGTTTTTTCTTACAGAATTTAGCTGGGTGACATGTCTCATGGAAGGGTGGGTGGGTGTGTGTGTGTGTGTGTGTGTGTGTGTGTGTGTGTGTGTGTGTGTGTTTTCAGTAAATTGCTTTTTGGGCTACATCTGCAGATACAGTAGCCAATTGATCTAATGCAGTTTCTGAAGGCTTTCTATACAGGTGATGTCATCCTTTTAGCTCTATTCTCCTCCCACTCTCTTTCCTTCTTATTAGATATTTCATCTTACTGCAGAGCATGGAATCAATAGGAGCTTCTCCTTAGGGAGCTGCTGTGAAACAGACAAGGACAGTAGGAATTAAGACACTAACATATAGTCTTGTTTTAGCAGAAGATGCAGTGTTTTTGTGTCATCACATATAAATTTTCAACCAGAAAAGCCAGACTTAGATCAACATTACTGTCTTACTGATGCATTAGAACAAGAAGCAATTCTGCAGAGCTGTAAATAGTGCATGTGAAAAGAGAAAATTTTAATTTTGGATATTTTCAGGCATTCTCCAGGACAGACCTGTTAGAGCATATATATCTTCTAACTACCATTTGCTTGCTCATCGGTTGGTGTTTTTTTTGTTGTTGTTGTTGTTTTTTAACCTTTGGTGATTAAGAAGATAAAGAAGAAACTTTCATTTTAAGGCTACAGTGTTCTGGTTTTCTTCTGATGCAGAAGAATTACTGCAGTGCTTGCTCTACAGAATGAAATAAGTTGAAGAAGAGACAAAGCTGTATTACAGAAAGGGAAGGTTTCTCAGAATCCAGGAACACAGATTTGATGCATGTTGCCTTATTTACTTTGATTGATACTGTATTAACTGTGTGTGTTACCACTGTGCATGTCTGTGCCAGGTGCCTGAGGAAGCATGTGTATGTCTGTATGTACTGAGCCAGAAATGTAAACATCTTGATTTACTGTGATTTGCTTGTGAAAAGTGAACGTTGTGATGAAAACTGTTGCAGTTATTTAGAACAATACTCTGAGCTACTGAAAGCTCCTGATTTCAGTTTGAAAGGGATTTGGAGAAGCTGCCTTTATATAACACTGCAAATGGCGTGTGATTTGTAAAAAGAAACTTAACAGAATTTTGTCAACATACTCATCCGTGTGGCTCTGGTTTGAAAAGGAAACTACCCTTTCCAGCTCAGGAAATGGCTTTTCTTGTTCGCTGTTATGCCAATTGTCTTCAGCCATGGGCCTCCAAAGTAAGTAATGTTTATTATTTTCTTGGAGATGGATATAATCTAGTTATTAAATTTAAATTCTACTACTTTGAATTGTAAACTAGCTTTATTGTGCTCTTACATTTTCTAAACTTTAAAAAATAAGAATTACAAAGCAATCTAAAAAGCTCAATCTCATGGCCATTTTGTTTTTCAATTTAAAGGAATCTCTAAAGTATCCTAATATACCTCTAAGAGGATTTGAAAAAAACACCTTCTTAATAATCTATAGACTTAAAATGTAATGCATTTGAGGTGTACTATCTTCAGACTGAATCATTTGTTTATAGCTAATTCTGTACTTATCTGGGAGTATACTCTTTAACTTGACTGTATTGTATTGCCTCCTTAAATGGTTGATGTATTTAGCAGTTAGTCTAATCTCTAGTTTATATTTACACATTTTTATTATACAAAAATTTTAGGAAGACAGGGTAGTAACTTCATCAGTGAACTAATATGAAGGAAATACTTAGTATGAAAAGTATATGAAAAAATTTTTAGTTTAGAAATAGTAGTAAGCATTTTAGAAATAGTAATTGAATCATTAGTAGTTTGAGACATTAAGGTAACATCTGTTATATTTGTCAGTTTTTTAAAGCAAACATTAACTCACAGAAAAGCAAAATGCTACATAACAGGACGTGCTAGGTTTTAGGAAAATATACAATGTAATTTAATAAATTGTATTGTTAATAGTGTTTATATAGAGCTGAAATTTGATGCCACTCAAGTTATCTTTCCTGTTATGTAAATTTCAAAACAAAACCAGAGAAGTGTGAATTTTTATTTTTGTTTTATAAAACTGTATGTTTTAGTTAGCACTTTAATTGTAACATTGGTTGTTTCAAGATTTCTTTATGGTTCTGTTGAATAGAGACATGCACAATAGAAGCATTTCCTAGGATGAAATCATGTCTTTGTTTAAAGGTTGTTCTACTGATAGTGACTAAGGGAGAAATATTGTGATAGCATGTAGTGTACTGTTTTATCTAAAAGATAGCTCACTGCATATCTTTCTTAAACGCAGCTTCTAGAAAGATTTAAATTTACTATCCATTTGGCAAACAATGATTGAAATGTAAAGAGGGAAAGAAACGGAGGTATATGCTTCATTTGTACTATCTGGTAAGGCATGGGTGGCCTCCATAGTACAAATGCCACCTGTGGGGCCCACGCTTTGCTGATGCTTGTTACTGACACTACTAAGATTTAAAACCTGTGGAAGGGAAATGGATGAGACCAAGTGAAAAAGCTTCAAAGAAAATCAAGAATGAGATATATAGGGGTTGTTGTTTAGAATACCAACAAAAAAATAGCCTTTGGTGGTATTGGTAACCAGCTTTTGATTTAAGATTTAACAAGTATAGAAGAGCCAAGGGGGATTTTAAAAAATCAGATTCTAAGGTTTGATTAAATGCCAGCAAATACTATCTGAGCAGGATTCTGTGATTGGTACTTTGTAAATTAAGTATTAGTAAAAGAGTATGGCTTCTTTTCCCCCTCCCCCATCTCTCATGTTAACTACTGATGGAATTTTAACTCTGGATTGTGAATGCACAAACATTAAACCTGTGATTAATTTTTCAAACTTGGTTCTTTCGGTTTTCTAATACATCTTACTGGTTTTATTTATTCAGGTATTTTGCCCACCCTACTACTTGGATTTCATTACTTCTGAATTTTCTTGACAGAATAAGGAGTGCTAGAAGCCAGAGTGGGGGTTGAGGGGAGGAGATGAACTTTAGGTCCTAGAGTGTTCAAAATGCTTCACTTTATATTTACTTTTAAAATAATTGTTTAGTTGTATATAAAATAATGAATCTAAAGTCTTTTCCTTTTAGCCTTTAAAAAAGCTAATGTGCTGTCTCTCGCATCCAATGTTGGTGATGAGAAATCTGGGCTCCTTATAATCCTTAGTCCTTTGTTAAGTAATCTTTTTCTTGTCAGTGGTTAGTTGTGTTTTGTTTTGTTTGGGTTTTACTTTTTATCCTTGATGCCATGAGGTTTTACTATGGATTATCTAATTTTTTGTTTTGTTTTCTTAGTACTTGCAAGTCTCTCTCAAGATGAAGATTCCCATCAGTCTTCAATTATGGGAAATTTATTTTTTGAAAACTGCAACTCTTTTCTTATTGCTCCAGATGTTGGAACTCGGGATCTGTCCATATTATCTCTAAACATTTGTTTCAGACTTTGTTTTCACTTCATGCATTTTCAGTTTGATCTTCTAGCTCGCTGATTCTCCATTTGTGACCAGTTGCTGTTCTGCTCTTCATCTTTTAAATTTCTAAACGTAATCATTGTATTAATTGATGTAGGAGAGACGTTAGGATTCGAAGCCAATGGCCAAGAAAGAATTCTTGAGACATCTTTGTTGCAAAAAGGTGGTTTTATTAAAGCATGGGGACAGGACCCGTGGGCAGAACGAGCTGCACCGGGGTCATGAAGAGTGGCCCGTTATATACTTCCAGGTTGCAAGGGGGTTTGGGATAGTGTGGACTTCTGGAAGCAAGGTTTCCAGGACCTTGAGGGGGCTAGCTGTTGTTGGGAAAAAGTCATTTATTACCATCTAGTAAAACCTTAGTCATGAGACCCTTCAGATGTATATCAGTGGGCCATATGCTTGCGGGGGGGGGGGGGGGGGGGGGGTGGTGGTGATTGCCCATAAGTATCTTGGAGGTTTAGAGATAAAGGAAATTTCTAAAGAAATTTTTATATGTTAAAGTAGACTTACAGGATCCTGGGGGTGGGGTTGGGCTAAGATTGTCTTTTGCCCTTAGGAAAGTGTCAACATCGAGGCAGTTGAGTCCCTAGAGGAATGTCATTCTGCCTGTTTCGAGGACTTATCAGTGGGCTGTAGGTAGTAAGGAAATTTAATAATTTCTCTTATGCCTTTGTTTCCCACATCATTAATCATTTCTGAAATCTCAGGTGATGCTTTTTCACAGCCACTCTTATTTAATAACTTGTTTTCATTTCATGGATGACATTCGTTTCCCTCATTGTCTGCTTAGCTCTTTCTTCACGTTTAATGTCTTCTCTTAGTTGAGTGTGTTTGGATGTTTTTTCAGGAGGTTGCTCTTCCTTGAGTGATTGAGAGCTCACCTTCCTGATGTATTCACATTGCTTACCCAAAGTGACTGTTTCCTGAGTGGAAGAGGCATCACCACTGTGGCTTCTATTTGCCTTCTTTTAGGTGCTCCTATGGTCACTGGTCAAGGAAGTGTGTTCATTTTCATTTTTACACACAGCTAAATCTACAGGTCATTTTCTGGCCCTTACTTTACCTGTCTGTGGTGTTTGACACAGCTGACTACTCCCTTCTGGGCAGACTTCATTCAGACTAAAGTCTTAGCTGTCATTTACTAGACAGTGTGGGACTCTTCTCCTATTATCTTCTGCTACACTCCTCATTCATTGCAGTGACTCTGGTTTCCTGCACTCTTAAACTGATTTCCTCTTTTCTCAACAAGTCTATCTGGACTTTTAATAAACCTGTTAAGTGCAAATATTGATTGAAAGCTGCTCTTTGGTTTTAAAAATGTTACAGTGGGGAGATATATGTATCAGTGTCCCTCCAACCCTCATCTTCTAGTAAAAATAATGAATTAAGAATGCATGCTTCCCCTGTAGTTCATTTGTCTCATGCAGAGTGCTAGTGTAATATACCTGAGGCTACTGTGGTTATATACAGCTATTTCTTTCAGGACTTTTGAGACATTTTAGATTGTCTTCCTAAAACAGACTCCAAACTGTGTTTTGGGGCCTTAGAATCTATTTTCTTTTCTTTTTTTAAAGATTTTATTTATTTGATAGCACAAGCAGGGGGAGCGGGAAAGGGAGAAGCAGGCTCCTCCTTGAGCAGGGAGCCCGATGTGGGGCTCGATCCTAGGATCCTGGTATCATGACCTGAGCCGAAGGCAGACGTTTAACCAGCTGATCCACCCAGATGCCCCTCAGAATCTATTTTCAGTTCTCTCTCATTGTCAGGTGATACTTAATGACATGTCACTCTGTCTAGTCCTAGAAGCTTCTTTATAAATCTGCTTTTAATTTCATAAGGCCCCTGTCTTCTTGTGCTTTGATTGATGTTTCCTGTCTCCCATATGTATGATTGTCTTCCGTTTCATCTTATATGATGCTAGAGTAATATTTTTAAAAAGCAGATCTCTTCCAGTCATTTTTTTGCTTCAAGCTCTTTGAGTAGCCTTTTTCTAATACAGGAAATCTAAAGCACCTAAGAATACTACTTCTAGCCCTTCGTCTCCTCTATCCCCCTATATACATCCCTACCTAAGCTTCACTGATTTGCTTACTGTTTCTTGATTGCATATAACTCATTCAAGTTTACACACACACACGGAAATTAAAGAGCATGAGTGCCACGTTCAACGGAGTAGAGTGAAAACACAGGAGTACTTCCTTTTTTTTTTTTTTTTTGAGTGGGGGGGTTGGTGGGAGGGACATATGGAGGGGGAAAGAGAATCTCAAGCAGGCTCCATGCCCAACGTGGGGCTCAATCTCAGGACCCTGAGACCATGACTTGATCTAAAATCAAGAGTTGGATGCTTAACCGAAAGAGCCACCCAGGCACCCTGCAGTACTTCGCTTTCCATTCATTTTTAGCTTTCCGCAGAGGCTCTTATATTGGGAGTTTTTGTTACCTAATATTTATCACTTTCTACTCCATTTCTGATGGTTATAAGTTAAATGCTTATTCTCAGCTCTACTTTATATATTAGGTATATTAGTACTTAACATGTTCTCATAAGGCATTCTAATAAATAATAGAGGAGTGTTTTCTCCATACAAAAATAAAACATTTCAGCTGGGTATTGCAAATCACGCTGAAACTCCTTTTGGACTACCAGCCTTGATATTTCTCTTTCACTAGAGAGTACTGCTCTTGATTGCATGGTATATATTCCTCCAAATCTTTTTTCCCAAACTTAGATGAATATGTGCCCAGAAAACACGTAATGATGTTTTTATGCTTTAAAAAAAGAGTCTTATATTTATCATGAAAGTTACTTTTTTTTAGTCCGTACAGCTAGGTGACCTATTCAAGTTTGATAACAGATTTGCTTCATTCCTTGAACTGTTGCACAGTAATCCATAATAGGCTATAACAATTTAGCCATTCTCCTTGTGACGATTATTTTTCTTAAACTTTTACACTTTGTTTGTAAAGAATGTTCTTGTGTATTCCTTCTTGCACACCTGTATGCTTTTTTAAGGATAGATATCCAAAGAGGAACTGTTGAGTCATAGGTTTTTGTATTTTAAATGTAATAAATCTTAGTGTTTGCTCTCCAGAGTGGCTATACCAATCCATAACTCCCATTAGCAATTTATGAGAATATTGTTTTCCTCCATAGCCTTTCCCATATTTTGTATTATCTTTCTTTTTGCCAATCCGATGAAAAGTTATTTGTTTAAATTTTTATTTCCCTGGTTGCTGGCAAAATTTAGCAATCTCTTCCAGCAGCTCTCTTCTGCTGCTATGATTTCAGTGGCCCTGTGTTGAGATGGCAGAGCCAAAAGACCAACGCAGTACCTGAGTTTGCATAAAAGAAGTTGCCCCAAAGTGTTGCCTGGATGTGCAGAGAACTTTGGGTCAGAAAATACTTGGATAGGTTAAGTCTGCCTGAGACATACAGCAGCTCTTACGTCATTGCCCTTCCCAGATACCTGTAGTAGCTCTCTATTACCTATAGGATTCAAAATCAAAATACTTTGCTTGACATTCAAGATTATGTTCTACCTCTAGCCTCTTCTTAATACATCTCTTTCCCTTTATATGTGTACAGAGTCTTCAAAAGATACGTACTTTTTCATAATCTGTGTCTGTATTCAAGCTGTTAGCTAAGGAACCTTTCCACCTCCCAAATAGAACTTTGACACTGGTCCTCATGGGATATGTGAGTTCCAGCAGAGCTCAGAATTCATGTATAGGAAATGGATAAAGTAACTGTGGAAAATAGGAAAGTTTGCCAGACCTATAGGCTGGAAGGATGATAAGGTAAGTGAATTGACGTTGCTCATGAAAGGTAAGCTCATAAGTCCCTGCTGGGGGTAGGAAGAAAAGGAAAAGGGGTAGATAAGCTGAGAGAAAGCAGAGAAGCTTTAAGAAATCAAGGCTTCCTATTGGAGGAAAACTTTCCCCTTTCTGCCTCTTTTGTTATAAAGAAAAGGAACTGTTGGGTGTTAGGAACTCAAAACTTAAACAACTTAGTAGGAAAGAGCAACTGATTTATAGTCAGGCTGCCTGAATTTTAAATCCAGTTTCCCTGCTTCCTAGCTATGTGACTTTGGACAACCTGTATAACTTCTCTGGACCTTGGTTTCTTAATGTGTAAATTGGTTATAATAATAGCATCTACCTTGTCTGGTTGTTTGATGATTAAATGAGATAATCTATGTAAAAAGTATGTAGAAGGATATAGTTGCTTGCTTACATATTTGGCACATGTAGTGAGCACTCAAACCTATTAGCTGTAGTTGCTGTCATTATTCTCATCACATGAAGAGGTTGAGAGGATTCCTATTTGTCGATCTGTTTCCTTCATGAGGTAGAAAGGAGATGCCATATACTTGTAAATCTCTGTCTACTCTTCACTGTTAGACTGCAGTTCTTGAAGGTGAGACCCATCTGTTTTCGTCTTCTCTTTCTTTTAATTTTTATTTTATTTTATTATGTTGTATTAGTCACCATACAATACATCATTAGTTTTTGATGTAGTGATCCATGATTCATTGTTTTCCTGTAACACCCAGTGCTCCATGCAGTACGTGCCCTCCTTAATACCCATCACCCCACCCCCCTCCCCTCTAAAACCCTCAGATTCTTTCTCAGAGTCCATCATCTCTCATGGTTCATCTCTCCCTCCCATTTCCCCCCTTCATTTTTCCCTCCCTTCTCCTAATGTCCTCCGTGCTATTCCTTATGTTCAACACATAAGTGAAATCTTTATGTTACCAGCAGAGTTCCTGGTACAAAGCAGAGTATAACAGAGTACTAGAATCAGTTCTGCGTTTTAATTCTAACTCCGCTAATTAGTTGAGTGAGATCTATGGCTGACAGCTTAATTTTATTGCCTCAGTTCCTCATTAGTAAAGTAGAGATAATAATGCTTGTCTTTTAGGGTCTAGTGAGGATGAAGATTGCTTGTAAGTATTACCCACCCAATTTGCAGACTTGCTCTTCTTCTGCCTTTGGTTCATTTTGTTACTTTGGTGGATAACCTCTTTCTCCGTGGTCGTAACCTCTGTGGAAATCTTGGGAGTATGGGTTATCTCCCACTCCTGACACCAACCAAACATCTGACCTTTTAAAACTATTTTCAATCTTTATATTTTCATCTACTTCATTCCTAGATGAACGAATTCCTAGATCAATTCTGTCTGCAATAGAAACTAAATAGGAGGAAGATCTTTGAGCTGAGACATACTCCCATCACTATTTCTGTCTTACTGTAACCACTTACAAATACCTCATTGATTTTTCTGCCTTTTTAAAAATTTATTTATTTAAGAGAGAGAGAACATGGGGGTGAGGGGCACAAGCCGAGGGAGACAGAGTCTCAGGCAGGCTCTGAGCTGAGCACAGAGCCCGACACCAAGCTCGATCTCACAACCCTGAGATCACGACCTGACCCAAAACCAAAAATCGGGTTTTTTTTGCAGCTTAACCAACTGCAGCACCCAGACACCCCTTTCTGTTTTGTTAAATACACATAATAGAGCTATAAAACAGTTTCTAAGCATAGCTTTAGCTTATCCCACAGGTTTTGATATGTGGCATTTTAATTTTTATTCTGAGTATTTTCTAATTTGCAGTGTGCCTTAATTGACCTCTGTGCTGTTTAGGTTTGTTTAATAATTTCCTGGTACATGATAATTTTCTAGTTATTTTTGTTGTTTCTACCTTGTTTGCTTTGTAATCATGGGATATTCTCTGTATGTTTTCATTCTTTTGAAACTTGCTGACACCTGCGTTATTGTAAACTTTTAAAATTGTTTTTATGTGTACTCTATGTTCATGCACTTTAGGTCAGGTTTATTAACAATTTTTCCCATCTGCTCTATCGTTACATATTTTTTATTTGCTTCTTCTGTCAATGGGAAATCTGTGGTATAATTTGACAGCTAATTGTGGATTCATCTTGTTCTTTTATTGTTGCCATTTTTTGCCTTATATATTTAGAGGGTGTATGCTTAGGTACATATTTATTTAGTGTTGAAACTTTTATTATTAAAAAATGTCCCCTAATGTCTCTAATGCTTTTCCCTCAAGGTCTGCTTCATCTGAAATACAACTACATACTCTTTCTTTTGGTTTGTGTTTGCATGCTATATATTTTTCCTTCCTTGTATTTAATGTTTTCACCTGTGTAATCTTCGTAGTTACACACAGTTTTACTATTCTTAAATCAGAGATGACAGCAATGTAATGCTTCATCTATGAAGTCTGTTTCTACAGTTTCATGAACATTGCAAAGAACTTAAAGTACTTTAATAACTTCATTTACTCTTCTCCAGACTTACATTCTGTTATTTTGTAATGTATTTTAATTCTGTATATGTGTTGGGACATTAATATTCCTATTTTATGTAGTCATTATTCATATAGATTTACCCACACATTTCGTATTTTCATTGGTTTTCCTTTTCTGCATCTGGAAGCCTCCATTTGGAATTGTTTTCTTTCTCTCAATGGATTTCCTTGATTGTAGATCTGCTACAGAGTATTTGTCTTCGTTTTTGTTTTTCTGAAAGTCTTTTGTATTTTGCCTTTTTTTCGAGGACTCTTCTTGCTGGGTACAGAATTTTAGCTCTTGGAGATACCACTCCATTCTCTTCTACCTTTCAAATTTCTGTTGAGAGTTCAGCCATCAGTTTAATTTTGCTCTTGTCTAAGTAATCTCTTTTTTTCCCTGACTGCTTTTAAGACTTCTCTTTGTCTTTTTTTCTTCCCTACTAGTTTCACCCTAGTTTACATAGATATGGTTTTGTTATTTATCTTGTTGGTCATTCTTAAAGCTGCTTGATTTGTGACTTTGTATTTTTTGTCAGTTTGGAAAAATGCTCAGCCATTATCTTCTATGCCTTGGTCTTTTTTTCCTATGACTCTCATTATTCAAATGTTACCTTCTCACTGTATCCCCTGTGGTTCTGGTCCCTTCTCTCCCAGTTTCACTCCTTTTTACTTTGATGCTTCGTTCTGGATATTTTTTCAGGCCAATCTAGGCCAATCTTTACTAATTTTCTTCTTAGCTCTGTCAAATCATATTGAGTCCATGTTTGACTTTTTAATTTCCTTAACTTTACTTTTCAATTCGAGAATTTTAATTTTATTTTTTGTTAATTATTCTTTGCTACAATTCTTAGTCTTTTCCTCTGTAGAGTTGACCCTTGAACAACACAGGGGTTAGGGCCACTGACCCCCTGAGCAGTCAGAAATCCATGTGTAACTTCTGAGTCCACAAAAACTTAATTACTAATAGCCTACTGTTGAATGGAAGCCTTACCAATAACATAGTCAATTAAGACATATTTTGTAAAATATAAAAAAAGATATATTTCATATATGTATTACAATAAAGCTAGAGAAAAGAGAACGTTATGAAAAAATCTAAGGAAAATATATTTAGTGGAGTGTATTGAAAAAGAATCCGCATGTTACTGAACCCATGCATAAGTGGAGCCATACAGTTCAAACCTGTGTTTTTCAAGATTCAGTTGTCTGTATCATGTATTGCTATATTGGAAAACATGGCCAGTGAGCTGTATGACCTGTGAGCTAAGAATGATTTTTACATATTTAAAGGGTTATTAAAAAAAAAAGTCAAAAGTATCCACAGAGATTGTATGTTGCCTGCACAAGTGTCAAATATATGTTCTTTGGTCCTTTAAAGAGAATGTTTGCCTGCCCTTGCTATATATATTAAAAACAGTCATTTTACAATCTGATTATTCTGTCACTTGAAAGTTCTTTATTGTTTTTTAAAGTTTATTCTTAGTTTTCATCAGTGCTATCTAGTCTTCTCATGTGCCTGGTTTTATTTGAGCAATGGGTGTTGTATATGCAAAATATTTTAAATAATTTGAGACCTAGTATGATTTTTTTTCCCTATGGTAAAGATTCCTGTTTGTGTTAAAGTTATACAGGGTTACCAGTGACTCCAGTAGTCGACTACTGGAAGCACTGGTAACCCTGTATAACCTTAATACAATATCAGGGATTTAGGTGATTCTAAGATGGATATCAATTTACTTTTGGATCATATTCATTCCTAGAGTAAAATGTTCTTTCCAGACTCCCAGTCCAAAGGATGGCCTTTTCATGCTAGGCCTTGGAATATAACTTTTGTCTCCTTAACCAGTGACTATTGAAGTGCGTCTGAGTCTCTTCATCTCCCTCTTTAAGAATCAGCAAAACCTCACAGGCCAGATTATGTGTGTGTATTCCAGCTTTTTTGTTTATCTTAGTTATAGAATTTATCTGAGTTACCACTGGCAGAGGATTGTGTAATGTCATTTCTGTGTGTAGTTTGTTTGTTTGTTTTTAGAGAGGGAGAGGCAGAGGGAGAGAGAATCTTAAGCAGACTCCCTGCTGAGCATGGAGCCTGACGAAGGGCTAATTCTCATGACGCTGAGATCATGACCTGAGCTGAAATCGTGAGTCAGACACTTACCCGACTGAACCACCCAGGCGTCCCTCTGTGTGTAGTTTTTATAATTATAGTGACTACTCTTAAGATAATAGAATTCAGACTTGCCCATTTTTCCTTTAGGGTTTATTTAGTTTTTACTACTATGTGCATCTTTCTCTAACATTTTCCTGCACTAAAGCAATGAGAACCTCTGTTTTAAAAAGTAAATACATTTCTCTTAATGTTCCTGCATTGCAGGTTGTAGAGAAATTATTTGGAAAATATATCACCGTGCCTCCTATTTAAAACTTTCTCTCACTACTCTGGAGCACAGTCGTTTGTTTCTTACTTTAATTCTTAGAGCATTGATTTTGTGAGGTTTTTTGTTACTGTTGTTCTGGTTTGTTTTTGGTACGAAAGATATTATGCAACCTGCATCCCTATGAAAGTGTGACCATACTAAAGATGATGTGATACTGTCGTTTCCTTCTGATGTCTCTTTATCCCTGCACCTAGCATAGACATCAATTAAATCATCATAATTACTAACAAATTTTTTAGTGGTTTACAAACTACTACAATGTTATGTGAAAAGAGGTCTACAAAATTTTTGAAATGTGGAATGCAATCAACTGTTTTTTTTCCTAAGTCTTGCTACCAGATGCTGTACTTTAACACAAGATATTGCTCTTCTTTTTTTCATATCAATGACCATTTTGTGTTTTGTGTGTGTGTGTGTGTGTGTGTGTGTGTGTGTGTGTGTGTGTGTGTAAGTAATGCATTCTGAACACTTGAAGGTAGCAATAGCTGTTAGTTTTATTTGGAGAAAAAGAGGGACCATGTGTTTCCTCTGAAATACCATTACCGATGGTAATGTCTTCTGAAATCTACACAGTGGGATTCCACTCTAGGCTTGACTAACAGTGTCAGAGTACTAATTTGGTTCTTATTTCCTAAGATTTTTCTTAAAAGTGGAAAATTTAGGTTAGAAATGAGGTTGCACAGTAATGTACATAAAACAAATATTTGTTACAGAAGTTATATGTCAAGAACTTATTTTTTTATTTAAAAAAATTTTTAAGTATTTTAATTCCGGTGTAGTTCATATACAGTGTTATGTTTCAGGTGTACAATATAGTGGTTCAGTAATTCTATACCTTCCTCAACAACGCTTATAAAGGTAATGTTTGATGTTTAGAATATCTTAAATTATTTTTCTTCTTCAGCTTCCGGCCGATCTTACCAAGATGCACATCACAGACAACCCTCATCCACAGGTGACTCATGTGTCTTCTAGTCAGTCTGGTTGTAGCATCGCCAGTGACTCTGGGAGCAGCAGTTTATCTGATATCTATCAGGTAATATCTTAGGAGTTTGTGTGCTGTGCCTGTGGCTTTGTTAGTCTGCCAGGTTACCCATGCTTGTGCTTTAGGTGGTCATGTATCTTTTAATTTAAGGGTATAAAATTCAGGCAGAATGTCTTTGGGAAAATACACTTTATTTATTGTTTAAATTTGCAAACTTAAGTGATCTTTTGAGAGTGATTAAATATGGTTCAGGAGTGTATGAATATAGTGTTCTTTTTAATGAGTTTAATCCAGGGGAATTCATTATATATAATGCTTGCTGTGTTAAAAAACAGTTCTTGGAAAAAAAAAAAAAAACAGTTCGTGAAACAACTTAAACTTACAAAAAGGTTGATTTTTATAATAATAGACTAAGTGTTCTATAAGTAGTCTTGAAGAAAATTAAGTTTTTATTTAAATTCTAGATAGTTATAGAGTTGCTTTTTATTGTAAGGGGTCTATTAAATTTTATAAGTAAAAGGAAACCGGTGAAATTAATTTGAATAATGTATTTTATTTAGCATAATATATCCAAATATTATCATTTGAGCACATAATCACAGTTTAAAATCATGAGTTAAATTTTAAAAATTCTGGCTTCCAAAGACAGTATAAAAAATTATTTTAATATAAATTTAAAGCAAACATGTACCTGTAAAAATTAATATCACAGTTAATTTACTAGCTGATTTTTTTTTTAAAGATTTTATTTATTAGGGAGAGAAAGGCTTGCTCCAACATGCAGAAAGCCTACCTACCTTCCTAGGCTGCCAGTTGCTAGTGGAGTTCCAGGTGGAATGTTGAGGGGTTCTCTTGGGTTTGTTGTGGCTGGTGGTTCCATGGTGACTGGGCAGACTGAATCGTGGATCAGTGCCATGGAGGAGCTGAGATCCTCTTCGGAGCTTGGTTTTGAGCCGATCCTTGAGGTGGTGGAATTGCCCAATGACCTGAGTCCACAACCGACTTTCCAGAGCTACTTGGACTGCAGCCTTCCTACTGCCAGCTTTGGCGACTCTGCAACAGACCAAGCAGGGCACGAGATGGAATGGCGAGGGTCTGCCAGCCCAGGCTGTGGCCCTGGCCCCAAGGTGCCAGGCAGAGGGGTGTGAGGGTGCATGCACAGTATGGAGATGTGGGAGTCTCCCAAAGCCAGAATTCAGTATAACCTTACTGTACATCTCTGTTCAGACCAGCCACAGTTCCAGTGACCAGTAGTCACATATGGCGAGTGGCTACTATGTATTACTCATCTTTTGAAATGGAGTTACTGTTGCTCGAGGAAAACATTTTAGACTGTGGGTCTACTGAGTTTTCAGATATTTTAGGAGAATCAGCATTTCTCTCAAGGAAAGTTTGTAGGCAAAGACAAAATGGAAAAAAACCTCCATTTTTCGATTATGCATAGCTTTTCTCCACAAAGGTCATTGCTGCGGCCATCTACATCTCCCCGTTTAGCATTTTATAGTAGACAGAACAAGGAATTCTTCCTCCTTACCATTTTGTAGGAGACAGAACAAGTAATTTTTTAAAAATACACTTAAAAAGTGCAGTGACTTTTAAAAGTGCAGAGCCTCTCCGAGTGTTGCATTCCAAGTATTCGACCCCTCCCCAAAGGAATTGTCATGTGGAAGAAAAAGGGTTTTTGCGCACCTAAAAGTCAAAGTAGAGCTGTAGCTCCTCTGGATTCTTTGTTTTTCCTAGAGAAGATTGATCCTGGATTAATGAAGTTCAGGGATATGGCTATAAATTTCTCATAGGCTAAGTGGGAATGTCTAGACCTTGTTCCGAGAAATCATACAGCAGAGATGTGGTGTTGTTAAGCTCTAGGTACCTCATCTTGCTAGTATATCCATTTCTAAACCAGATGTTACCACCTTTTTGGAGCAAGGAACAGCCTGAGATGGTTGTAAGAGAAAGGACAAAAGGTTAGTGCACAGATTGAGATCAGGGTCACTTGGAAAGGCCAGTGCTTTACTCTGCACTAGAAGATGGGCTGTACACGGCAGGGTCCTGTATCTTTGGCAAGATCCTGGAGGAGCTTCTGAAGCCTTGCACTCATGTAAGATCTACAGGATGTCTACCTACTGGTTTGTCCACCTGAGGCTGAGGCTGGAGCACGCCTACTGGTAGTTGGAGGTCTTCTGCTGTAGAATTATGGCCTTGTATGTAACTGCCCTGCTCCAACCTTCTGTATGTTTTCTTTCCTCACTAGCACTTTGTACAGCTCATTCTACCTTTTAAAAGTGTCATTTTAACATTGGCTAAACTGTGGACAAGTAAGCTTGCCAGCTGTCCTGCATGTTACAGGACTGCCTCCATTACAAAGTAAAGAAGGCTACATGTCATATCCCAGAAACCTGAAAGTTATCATTGGCTCTTCTCCCTTGAGCATAACTTCCAGTACCAAGTCATATTCATTCTTTTTCCTACATCATTAGTTGTGTTTGTGTTTATATGTTTGATGTTCACTGAAGTATAATATACATAGAATAAATTCATCCTCAGTAGTATAGCCTCCATGAAGACAGAACGTTTCCATCGCCTCAGAAAGTACTCTGTGCCCCCTTGTAGTCAGTATCTTCTGATCCTCAGGCCCTGGCAACCTCTAATCTGTTTTCTGCCTTTACAGTTTTGCATTTTCCAGAAGGTCGCATAAATTGAGGCATGCAATTTGGGTTTTTTTTTTTTTAGGGGGTATTTTGGGAGGCATATACTTTAAAACATGGTGCAATTAAACTTAAAAAGTAATCAATAAAATAAAAGGTTTTAATTAATTTAGGAGGACTAAATAATTAAATCCAGAACCAAAACAGGAATTCAGAAATTTAAAGGAGATAATTATAATATTAAAGTCAAATATGCAAAAAGGTAAGATAAATCTTAAGAGTGGCCAAAGAAGGTAAAAATCCTCAAACCTGGGCTTCCGTTAAGTTTAGGTAAATAGCCAATGGATAGAAACAGTTTATGTTAAAAAGGAACAGAGTTAGAAACAGAAGAAACCAGTATCTTAAATAAATACACTTACATACATAATTACATATATTTTATACATGTATACAAGGAATGTAAACGTGAATTAAAGGGGACCAAATCATAATAATGTTTTCAATTAGTGGTAGGTTTGTGGGTAGTTTTTATTACGTTAGCTAAGCTTTCCTTATTTTTTTCTCAGTGCACAGTAGTATTTCTATATTTAACATATTTTAAGGAGGATGTAAATAGAGTGTACTGTTAAAAATAAAGTTGAATAAAATTGTGGGAAAAGATTAAAGTTAAAATTACTAGATTAAGGAATAAGAACAGAATAAAAATAAATTGATAAAATATATCCCCCCAAAAGCAGAGTATCTAGACTTACAATTAAAACACAGATAAAGGGGTGCCTGCATGGCTCAGTCGGTTAAGCGTCTGCCTTGGGCTCAGGTCATGTTCTCAGGGTCCTGGGATGGAGCCCTGCGTCAGGCTCCCTGCTCAGTGGAGAGCTGGCTTCTCCCTCTCCTTCTGCAACGCCCCCTGCTTGTACTCTCTCTCTCTCTCAAATAAATAAATGAAAAATCTTAAAAAAAAAAAATAGATAAGGTAAATAACACCAACCAAATTGTGTGTGTCTATCCAGTCAGATCCTCAGACTAAAACAGAGGGAAGAGGAATAGCAATACTGGACCTTGGTCTTTCTCTTGACCTCTGGCCTCCTTTGGAGTACTTACTCAAGCTATGAATACACCCGTTTGTTACAGGTGGACATTGGCCTGTGTGTATATACCTTGGCCAGTGACAGTTGAGGTAGTTTGATCATCCAAATTTTGGTACTGCATAGATTTTAAAAGCGAACACCTAATCCAGCCATGGCTTCTAACAGTATAAGTAAAGCCCTGTGAAATAATGAAATTATTTTTAATTTGGTGGTTTGAGGGGAAGAGAGAAGAGAGTCGAACAGCAGTTCTTAACAAGAAAATTGTTGACACCATTTTATATGGCCAAATGTGTGGCTGTGCTCCTATGCATTTCCTTCTTGAGAGTGTTCATGTTTAAAAATAAAAGTCCTTGGCTCTCAAGGAAACTTCAAAAAAAAAAGCATTTACCACAGTCTGGGTAAAATGCAAGTAATCTTTTGGTATGAATATGTTTCTGATCAGATTAGCTTAAAATTTAGCTAAATTTATGCATTAAGATGTTAGATTGTTCTTGGATCAAATATTTTATGTATCCTCAAAGAGTACATGAGATAAATAAGGAGTGCTTCTTTCTGACTGCTTTTTCTATTTATTTCAGTCTGTAAACAGACTGAATACCAGCAAGAGCTGGAATATTGTGAAATAAAGCATTTGTCTTTTCATTAACTTGTTTTTTAGAAACCTGAGGCATACATTCATCCCCCATCCATCTTTTTTAGTTTCTGTGTGGGAAGTAAAACATGGTGCTAAAAATCCCAGTGCTTCAGTTACTATCTCTATGGCAGCATGAGTCCTTAATTCATAGCTCTACTGTCAGTCTCTCTAAAACCGGTGCCACATTTCCACTAGGATGTTCATTTGACATCTCAGCTAGCTTTGCCATACCATGCTTTAATATGCCATACTTGTACTTTCATATTTCTGTCAAAAGTATCTGTGTGCTAGTCAAAAATTTCACTTATCTTTGACTACTCCCATTTTAACGTGCGGCTGGATTTCACGACCCTGAGATGATGACCTGAGTCGAAATCAAGAGTCAGTCGCTTAAGGACTGAGCCACCCAGGTGCTCCTACTCCCATTTTTTAAACTCCCACGTGAGATAAATTATGAGAATCGTGTGACTTGACTCATATATTTTAAGTTTCAGAGCTTCACCGTTATCTAACTTATACTCTTCATTTATTTGTAGTCACATTCTAAGCCTTCCACTTCTAACCACAATCTGCAAATCTGGCTTTCTGTTCCACTTACCCCACTTGAACATTCTGGATTCTGGTCCATGACAAAATACATGTTTTATTCCCTGAACATGTTTGCTTCGTCCTAGCCCTGTGTTTTAGTTATGCTCTTCTATCTGCAGTTTCACCTTGATGACATTTTCATATCGTCTCTCATGTCTTGGAAACCGACAGCAGTTTTTCTGTGGATCATGAGTGGAAAATTTGTGCAGGCAGGATGTTTCTTGTGTATTCCATGCTGAGATAGCACAGTGTTGGCACTTAGGAAGTAACCTAGAATTTTTTTTTCAGTTGAGTTACATTTAGTAGAAACCAATATTGTTCCTAGTAATTAAAGCTTGATTATATCCAGGGCAAAGGAGGCTTTACTTGAACTGCCTGACCTGTTGTAGAGAATATGGAATGGGCTATTCTGGATAGCATTACTGTGAAGGATTAATTTTACAGCGTTCTTGCTCTGGCAGAAGAGATAAAGAGGAAACATAAAGCCTAAGTGGTACATGTAAAAGGCTGAATGAAGTACTCAAAATGGGAATGCAAAAAAGAGAAGCACTGAAAGTTTAAGGTTAATATTAGGCTTAATATTGGCTCTAAACTTGAAAATGTGATTTTTGTAAGTTTGTATGACTTTTCATTCCAACCTGTAGTTCCCCTCATTCTTTATCTAGATGCAAACAGGAAAAGGATATCCTCTGGTGGTTCATTTGGGGAAGGCAAAGTGATCAGAAAAATCATCTCAGACTGTCTGCCTCACCAAATTATATTTACACATAAACACAGACATACATTATACTGCAGGAAAGGAAAAACACAAGTTTAATGAACTTGCCTTATTAGCTGTTTCACCAAAAATACCTCCCCCCGCCCCGACCCCGAACTTAATTTATTATAATCTTCTTGAGGGTCTCCTGTAATCCACGTGCTAGGATAAAGTAGTTGAAAGACCAGGGCTGATCTTCTCTGTACCCTGTCTTTACAAATGTGACATATCTATTGATCTACATTTTTTTGGTAACAACCGTTGATGTTATCTTATTAGTCTCTCAGACTCTTCTTAAATTTCTTTATGGCCTTATTTCCTTGCTTCAGTTTGGGGTAGTTTTTATTGCCCTTCTTCAGGTTTACTCTTACAGTTTACATTTCTGTACTTAGATTTCCCATTTTCACTCTGCTTATGTTTCTTTCATTCCTGTCTGTCATTCCTGGGTCTCTTTATACTGATTGATTTTTCTCCTGGTTATGTATCACATTTCCCTCCTTCATCTATCTAGTAAGTTTTTATTGTATGCTGGACATTGTGAATACTACATTTTTAAAAAAATTCTCATCTAGTTATTAGAGAATTAAACTCTGCCAATAAACTGCATCCTCAGAAATACCATGCGATGACTTCTAGTCCTGATGGTCATCATATCTTCCTTCACTTT
This sequence comes from Zalophus californianus, assembly GCF_009762305.2. NCBI lineage: Eukaryota > Metazoa > Chordata > Mammalia > Carnivora > Otariidae > Zalophus > Zalophus californianus. Next base: position 25,112,166 of record NC_045599.1, on the reverse strand, counting down.
AAAAGACCTGACTTGGCTTTGCTCAGTCAAGAAATTAGACCTTGGATTCTACATAGCTCATTTTATTTACTTATTTTTAAATTACAAAATCCTTTTTAATTTCCTAGCATGTTTTTGACTGCTCTTTCTTTACTATTTTTAATTCTTATTTTGCCACCTTATCTTTCTTAAATACTTTTAACATTTTAATAGTTTAATGTGATATTATTCATCCTTTTTATTGTACTTTGACAAAAGTACAGTTAAAGAAGACATTTGTAAGGATAGATTACATTCTTTCCTTTGCAGGTGTCCTTAAAAGATCTCTAAAACAGTTCCTTTCGTACCCTTCTCACAATTCCTACCCATGATTTCCCTTTTCCCTAAAGAATTTTCCTCGTCTTCACTTCTCACACAGATGACAGTAAGCCTTGCCTGTTGTCCACATAACTGAGTTGAATCTTGCTTATTTTTGCTGTGAACCATCTTTTTACCAGATATAATCTAAAAGGTTTGGAGACTATGTCGAAATAGTCTGGGTCATGGGATGAAAACCTGAAATCGTGATGAAGACAGTGGTTTAAGAACCCAAATTTATAAAGTAGATTATCCTTAAATTTTGATAAAGTGGAAGAAGGCTACTTTGGGGTGAGCTTTTATATTCTGAAAAATTAAGTGTTTTTAACACTAGTTTCTTGGATTAAAATCCGTGTGTGTAAATAAATGAGGTTTTTGAAAGTCATTTTAGCATGTATACATTTAAATTAAAACTTTTTTAAAAAGTAATAATAACCTGCTAGCAAGTTTGTGGTTCCAAGGATATATATTCAGAAGTGGTTCCACTTAAACTCTAAAGTTCTGTAGCAAGAAAGTAGAGGCAGTTTTGGCCTTAAGGAACCTGGTTGTTTGCAAGTTTGTGCCCCTGTCTTGTCTGTCTAGTCCTCTGGCACCTTGTAGCTTGCTTCAGTATGTCCCAATTATTTATTATTTCATTATTTTCTATGATGATTTTTAAATTGACTATGATTGATATTTAAATTTACAGTTACCAAGAAATCTGCTAGTTTCTTTATAAATATCTGAGACCAATATATTTCCAAAGTTGAGGTTGAAGTGTAAGCTTATTTTAAACATTGGTTGCGATAATCTCAGCTCTTCTTTCTAATACAATCATGGTTGCCTACCTTACTGGATTCTAAATCTTTTGGTGAAAGACTATCTTATTTGCAACACCCAGCAGAGACTAATAGATACTCATAAAATGATTGTTGGTAAACTGTCTCTTTCCTGCACTTTATGTTTTAGGAACTGTTATACTTCTAAGGAATACACGTTATTTGGAAAACAGGTATTAATCCAGGTGTTTACATCTCTTGACCATTTTATAAACTTACTGGCTCAGATTTATCATCTGGATATCACCATGAGCCTGTCTTTTTGGGCAGAGAGAAGCCTTTTATAAATAAGTATTTTCTGCTTTTGATATAACACAGTATTGCCTGATTCTTTATAGTGTTAGGGAGAAGTAGTTTTGATTAATTCAGGCTGTGACATACAATTTTTATAACATAATCAATCAAGATTTCTTTCTGTAGGCTACGGAAAGTGAGGTAGGAGATGTAGATTTAACACGTCTTCCAGAAGGACCCGTTGATTCTGAAGATGAAGAAGAGGAAGATGAAGAGATTGATCGAACAGATCCACTACAGGGGCGAGATCTTGTTCGAGAATGTCTCGAGAAAGAACCTGCAGACAAAACTGATGATGACATTGGTAAGAAATACATCTGTTCACAATAAGAATTTTATAGTTTAATTTATATATAGTTAACTTCTTGCTGCATAACAAAATACCTGAAGCTTAGTAGCATAAAATAACATGTTTATTTTCTCATAGCTTTTGTGGGTCAGGAATTCCTAAGCAGCCTAGCTGAGTGGTTCTGGCTCAGTTTCTCATGAAGTTGTAGTCAGGATGTCAGCAGGGGTTACAGTTAACTGAGGCTTCACTGGGCTGAGCTAGAGGATATACTTCCAGTGTGGCTACTCACATGGCTTTTAGTACAAGACCTCAGTTCCTGCCGTGTGGGCCTCTCCATAGGCTCTTAAATATCCTCACAGTGTAGCAATTGGTTTCCCCCAAGTCAGGTAATCCAAGGGAGAGTAAGGCAGATGCCACATTATCTTTTATGATTTCGCCTCAGGAGTGTCACACAGAGTAACGGGGGAGGGCACTGCATAAGATCATGAATAATAAGAGCTTTGGAGCCATCTTGGAGGCCGGCTGCCCCAATTTGAGAGTTCGTTTGGAAGATACAGCAGGGGAGTATAGCTAGTGGTATACCATTGGCCAAATAGCAGTCATCCTTTATCGGGGAAGTTCATCCTCTTGAACTGAGCGCACAGCTTGCAGAGGGCTGCACACGGAACAGTCAGGGAGGAGGGGGACACCTGCCTAGCCAGGCAGGTCATCTGAATCAACGCTGGCGGTTACTGGGGTGATATATGTCACAAGCAGATAGCCCTCATATCCTGGCTGCTCCCAATTATAAAACAAAAACTTGACTGCATTAAAGTAATTTCCCTCTTCATGACCATAAGGTATTTAAGATACAGTACAACAGTGTCTGATGTCTAGCTTTTTAAAAATTTTTCATGTTAGGGGCGCCTGGGTGGCTCAGTCGGTTAAGCGGCTGCCTTCGGCTCAGGTCATGATCCTGGGGTCCTGGGATCAAGCCCCGCATCAGGCTCCCTGCTCAGCAGAGAGCCTGCTTCTCCCTCTCTGCCTGCCTCTCTGCTTACTTGTGCTCTCTCTCTCTCTGTCAAATAAAATAAAATCTTTAAAAAAAAAAAAATTTTTTTTTTCACATTATCAGAAGTCATCTTTTTACTTGTCTAGCGTGAAAAAAAATGTATATAATTTTTGGATAAAAGTTTATGAGTTTTCCTTTAATTTCTTACGAACTAATTACTTTGGGAGGTTGAATAATACTAAAGATGCTAATGTTTTCTTTAAGAACAAAGATTACTTAGTGTCATTATATACTGATAGGATTCAATTAAGATTTTATCCTAGGTTTCCCTTTTATAATAGCCATATTGCTGTCATTCAAATCAGAAGATGCTACTACTAAAAATCATAATCTGTGTGAGTAAAAATCAGTACATTTGAACATTCCTTGCCATTCTAACGACATAATATCGTTAATTAACTTGCAGTTTAGACCCATGTTATGAATAGTACCTGGACAGAAATTGAAAGTACATTTTTAATGATAAAGAATTGTATACGGTGCTCTTTTCACAGTTTTTTAAGAATTGAAATACAATTATCTCCCAATTATCTGGATAAATAGCACCTTATAGTTAATTCTTTTTCATCCCTTAGCTGACTGCTTGTATATGTGTTTCTCCCTTATATTTATCTTATTACTCATGTATCTGTACCAGTAATGTTGCCCTAAGGCAGGCACTCATAAACATTTGTTGGTTATAAAGAGAGTTACCTTGCAGTTGCTTCAGCGGTTTGGAACTAGAATTCAAATTTGTTATCCTTCATTGCTTAATTGTTGACATTTATTAATAACTGGGTTTTTTTTAACTCTATCCTGATAAGAACTAGAAAAAAGACTTTTTTGCTAATCTGTTAGATGGAAGGATATCACTAACTTAACTACCATGGAGTGACATCTCAGGCTAGGAGATGGGTTTCTGGTTCTCTCTGGAGGTTGTGAATTCTGGGTATCTTCCAATATGCCTATTTTTTTGTGTGATTCTGAAATATCTGTTAAATCATTGATTTTTTTTTTTAACCAACAGTCATCTCATACCTTGGTTGCTCAATGTTAACAGATAAATTCATAAGTTGATTAGAAAATTGGGTATTCAATTCTAGATTTTATTGGATCTTTAAAGTATAGTCTTTGATGGTGTCTATACCAAAATTTCTTTCTTTCTTCTTTTTTTTTTTTTTTACTAGAACAATTACTGGAGTTTATGCACCAGCTCCCTGCTTTTGCAAACATGACCATGTCTGTAAGGAGAGAACTCTGCTCAGTGATGATTTTTGAAGTGGTAGAGCAGGCTGGAGCTATTATTCTTGAAGATGGGCAAGAGGTAGGCTAGCAAATAAATGTTGCATATTATTTAGTGTGGGAGCTAATTTTTAGAATGATTTAATTTCCATAAACTTATGTAAATCTTGACTTTTGAAATTTATACGATTTTTTACATGACTGCTGAGTTTGGGTTTGTTATAATTTCTAAAAATAACAAGTTTTTATTTTTGTTTTGGCTTTGCTTTGTCTTAATTTTTATTTCCCAGCAGTGAACCTAGCATAGAATAAATGTTCAATAAATAACATTCATTGAACCAAATTTGTTTTTACTTCTCAAGTTGTAATACTTTAAAAAAATTCTTAATCTATTTGTATATTTATGTCATTATTTAAAATATTTATTTACTCTCCTTATCCATTTTCTATGTTATACATTAAAAAAAAAAAGTAAAAAGTATTGATATCTATGCCTCCTGGTGAATTGCTGTCATTTGAGGCATTTATGTGGTGGCAGTTCTATGTTTAGAAATGTTTGGCTGGTAACCTTGGGTAGGTGAAGGGAGGATGCAGAGGAATTACTGCTGTTAGGAATTACTTCAGTTTTTCTTATCAAACTGATAAAAATGCTGACATATCAGTCAATGAAAATTGTCATACACTGCTAGCTGGAATATAAACAGCATTTCTGGAAAGTCATTTAGAAATTTTTAACATGGGCCTTGAAGAATTAACAGTCTATCCTATTTCACTCATTATGAGTCTTTGTTCAGTACATAATATAAAACTCAGAGTTATGCCAAAAGATGTTCATTGCAGCATATTTATATTTATTGGAGATGACTAAAATGTAATTCAGTAATCAGTGGTTAAGTAATTATTATATGCCTGCCAATGTAATATGTAGGTATTCAAGTATTTTAAAATTTGATGGAATCTCTCTGAAGGCAGGGGCCTTATCTCTAGCTTTATTTACATGTTTTTTCCCATATCCTAAACATCTGGCAGGATAGACTCAAGAAAAGAAGTTTCTCCCTCTCTCCCTGTGTCTCTGTCAAATAAGTAAAATCTTTAAAAAAAAAAAAAGGGGGGGGGTGCGCCTGGTTGGCTCAGTCGTTAAGCATCTGCCTTCGGCTCAGGTCCTGATCCCGGGGTCCTGGGATCGAGCCCTGCATCGGCCCCTGCTCAGTGGGAAGCCTGCTTCTCCCTCTCCCACTCCCCCTGCTTGTGTTCCTGCTCTCACTGTGTCTCGCTCTGTCAAATACATCAGTAAAATCTTCAAAAAAAAAAAAAAAAGTTTCATGAACAAATGAATTTAGTATTAAATTTTCTTAAAAGGCAAGACAGTCTAATCTATTTCAACAGTATAAAGTAATATAAACATAGAGAAACTAAACTTCTAACAACATCTATGTAAAAAGTGGAATTTTGAAGAACTTTTCCACAAATTTTTGTATTCTCTTAATTTTCCACAGTTCTGTCAGCAAAAATTTGTTGTGTGCCTACTTTGTGCTGGGTACTGTTCTAGACACAGTGTAGTGGTGGAAAAACTAGACACAGTTCTTGTTCTCAAGTAAATTATGTTATCCACAAATTGCACAGTGAGTGAATTTCACATTTGAAATAACCCAAAAACATGCTTTTGAAAAAAATTTTTTGCTACTGATTCTCCTTGAGAACTGATAATCCAGATTTCCCTTGAATCACCTTTAAACTGTTGAAAGTGTAGGCTGCTAAGAGGTATACTAAAGGAGAATAAGTGGTCTTTCACTGATACATATCGAGTTAACTTCTAGGAGCATCATATGTTGCTATATAAATGAAGGCAGTATTTTCTTAAGAGAAGTTTTCAGTATTTTGTCAACTATGCCTTAAAATTCAGGGTTTTAGTTATCTTTCTGAATTAATTGCTGGCTATCTTTTTTTTTCTTTTGAGCGCTGGCCATGCCCTAGGCACTGTTCTAAGCACTTAGTGTGTATGTAGCTTAGTATGTATAAACTCATTTCATTAAGACAAAGGTCCTATGATAGGTACTCTTGTTAAGCCCACTTAGAAATCAGGAAACGGGGGCATGGAGAGGTTAAATAACTTGCCCAGAGTCAGTCACCCAGTTAGTGGCAGGATCTGAATACAGATTTCAGGAGCTTATGGTTTTAACCATTACCATCATTTTTCTCCGAGTATTTGGTAAATTATGAAGGTCCCCCTGATGTCATTTGGTGACTAAAAGAGGAAAGAGTAAAATAAGCTTTATTAGTTTGCATAGACAGGCATAGGATGATTTCTGACAGTATAAAGTAATATAACCAGATCTTTTTCTTTTTAAAAATATACAAGTTATATGTGTTGATTATTTTTCAAGTTAACGTATAACTATCTTTTTAAAAAGATTCTTAAAACCTGTCTTTTTCTCTGTAGCTTGACTCATGGTATGTTATTTTAAACGGCACTGTAGAAATCACTCATCCAGATGGAAAAGTTGAAAATCTCTTTATGGGAAATAGTTTTGGAATTACTCCCACTCTGGATAAGCAATACATGCATGGAGTTGTTAGGACTAAAGTAGATGATTGTCAGGTAAGTTTATCTCTTTGCTCTTGTATTCTCATTTGTTGATTTAAAATGGCCGAGACTGTTTTTTCTTCCTCAAAATAAAATAACTTGATTTGAGAATTGGGAGTTTTCAGAAGCTCACAGTTAATAAAAGGAAACTAGATTTTGTGTCTGACTCAAACATTTGTGGAATTGAACAAAGTATAAATTTTTAGAAGAGATTATACGAAATGTTGGTTTGTTAAATCTCTATTGGGTAATAGCTAGCCAGTTTAGTCCTTTTTTTTTTTTAAATAAAGGAAAGAAATAGGAACTTCTGAGTTGTTTCTAACTTAATCCTGCTTCATGTTTTCTTTGCCTAGTGTCAGTTTTGAGAGAAGTAGATGTTCACTTCTCCTTTTAGAGCAGAATTCAAAAGGATTTAACCTCTTTGGTCTCTTTGTACATGAATTATTTATTTCACCTTGATTTTTGTGAAGGGTTAAAGGGATTGAATAAAAAAGAACTGATGCCACTCGATTTCTTAGCTTTGTGCTCTGCCTTGGTGCATAGTGATATATTTATGTACTACAGGTTCATTAACTGTCCCCATGTTATTCTCGGACAGTTTGTCTGCATAGCCCAGCAGGATTATTGGAGAATTTTAAATCATGTGGAGAAAAATACCCATAAAGTTGAGGAAGAGGGAGAAATTGTTATGGTGCATGAGCACCGTGAACTAGATCGGAGTGGAACCAGGAAAGGACACATTGTAATCAAGGTGGGTGTTTTTATTTATTATTCTAGTCACTGATAGAATAAAGCTTTCTTGTTCATAAGGCTTTGAACCACTTCTTGTGCAGTGCAAGATAATTCACTAACTTTAGAATGTGTTGGTTCTTTTGCTTTTTTCTACGTTGGTTTTTACACATTTTAATAAGCATGACATTGCCATTTATTATCAGTATGGGTAGGATATTATTTTAGAATACACTGGTCAAAGTTTTCCTTTCCAAATTCATTTTATGATCCATTGACAATGGGAGTTAATTTCATTGAACACAGCAGTAAGCCAGAGAAAGAAATATCATATGATTTCACTCCTATGTGAATTTAAGGAAGAAAACTAATGGACATTAGGGGGTGGGAAGGCAAACCAAGAAACAGACTCTTAACTGTAGAGAACAAACTGAGGGTTGCTGCATGGGGAGGTCATTGGAGAGATGGGTTAAATAGGTGATGGGTATTAAGGAGGACATTTGTTGCAATGAGCACTGGGTGTTGTATGTAAGTGATGAATCACTGAATTGTACACCTGAAACTAACATTACACTGTATGTTAACTAACCGGAATTTAAATAAAAACTTTTGGAACTTAAAAAAAAAACCAAACAGCAGTATTTAGAAACAGAACAGAAAATGAAAGGACTAGGGGTGTCTGGGTGGCTCAGTTGTTAAGCGTCTGCCTTCGGCTCAGGTCATGATCCCAGGAGCCCCACATCAGGCTCCGTGCTGTGCGGGAAGTTTGCTTCTCCCTCTCCCACTCCCCCTGCTTGTGTTCCCTCTCTCTCTGTCCCTCTCTGTCAAATAGATAAATTAAAATCTTTAAAAAAAAAAAAAGAAAGGACTAATCACAAAAGTGTGAAAGTGATAGATGAAGATGCATAGTGCTTACTGGATATTTATGGCATTGAAATAGGCATTATCTTCTCTGAACCTCAGTTTTCTTATCTGAAAATGATATAACAGGGCTTTATTAGGACTAAATGAATAAATCAAAAGCCTTAGCACATTGTAGAGTCTGAATATTAAACCCCATACTCTTTTCTGTAGCTCCCTCTCCCCTACCCTTTGTCCACTTGCCCCCTTGTCTCCCTCCTCTCCCTCCCCCAATACCCTGTCTCTTGGAAGATCTCTAGATTGTAAAATAGAGGAATTATAGTTGAAATAGAGGAAATAAAAACGTATAACCATTTCTCTTTTCAGCCTAGTCTTGGTTGCAAAATAAGTAAATGTGTTATTATTCACTACAAATGCATGAACTTATTAAATAATGTGAAGGACTGATGTCAGATTCATTTTTCCTCAGGAGTCAGGCTATTCTGCAACACTTTTTCTTTTCCTAAACTGATAAATATAAGCTTTATATGTAGAAAAGATGAACATATGGGTGGATTGCCATAGACTATCTTTTTATGGGGGTTCATGTTTTTTTTAATTCTTTAAATAATTACAACCTTAGATAATAGTTGCAAGAACAGTATTGAGCTCCCTCACTCAGAATCCCTAACTGCTCGTTAGCATTTCACTGTGTTTTCTCCATTGTCAGCAATCTTTCTCTGAGTCATTTGAGAACAATCTGGAAGCCTGATGCATCACACCTGAATATTCCATTGTGTATTTCCTAAAAACAACACTCTCCAACACCATGGAACCCTTCAAGTTGGGAAATAAAAATTGATACAGTACAACCATTCAGCCCACAGACCCTATTTAGATTTTCACCGACTATCCCAGCAATGGCTTTGTCCTTTCTCATCCAGCATCTCACCCAGGAACAGTTCATATTCTCAGCAGTTATAAAGAATACACACCTTTTATTCTGTAGTGTCATCCTCAGTGTGGATCTTTCCAATGTTTCCTCATGAGCAGACACAAGTCATGCTTTTCTGGCAGGAATTCCACAGAAATGATGTCCTATTCTTCTCTGTGCATCATATCAGGGAGCATGTAATGTCAACCTGTCCCACCAGTGGTGAAATCTACCTTAATCGTCTGGTCATGTTGATGTCTGTCACATTCGTTCACTGTCAAGTCACCATTATACCCTTTGTAATTGTTAAGTGTTTGGAGGAGAGATGTTTTGACATAGTGTCAGTAAATCCTGCTAACTTCTGTCCTCCACTCTTCCATTGACTCCTGCCTAAAATGAATTCCCCCCCTTTTTTTTTACATTTGTTATCTTTTTCTCTAAGGATGAAAATTATCTTTTCCCCCATCAACTCAGTTATTCTGGCATGGATTTGTGTGTTGTACTCTCTCACCATCATTGTTGTTCCAGTGGTCAGGTTGTCCCAGATTTGGCCAATGGGACTTTCATAAGGCTGACTCCTATATCCTTTTGACATGTCCCCATCATGTTTTGAGAGCTTTCCTATTATCTGGCAAAACAAGATGTTCAGGCTCATCTTGTGCTTTTCCTGTTCCAGCTTTGGAATCAGCCCTTTCTCCAGCGTGCCCTAGATCCTCCTAATGGAGAATAGCATTTAAAAACTAAGATCTTTGGGGAGCCTGGCTGGCTGAGTTGGTGGAGCATGTGACTCTTGATCTTAGGGTTGTGGGTTTGAGCCTCAATTGGGTGGAGAGATTACATAAAAATAAAATCTTTTAGGGACGCCTGGGTGGCTCAGTTGGTTAAGCGTCTGCTTTCAGCTCAGGTCATGATCCCAGGATCCCGGGATCGAGCCCTGAGTCAGGCTCCCTGCTCAGTGGGCAGTTTGTTTCTCCCCCTCCCTTTGCCCCCTCCCACTGTGTCTTTCTGTCTTTCTGTCTCTCTCTCTCTCTCTCTCTCTCATGCTCTCTTGCTCACTCTCTCAAATAAATGAATAAAATCTTTAAAAAAAACCAACAGCAACCACCCAAGGTCTTGGCACTTAGTCTTTCATTCCTAGTTAGGTGTCATTGCTTTTAGAACCTCTGATCAGACACAGCAAGGAAAGATGTGTATTTACTATATAGTGTATTTATATTAAATGTATACTTACAGTTAATGCATATGCATATATAACTTTGTATATGTCTCCATCTATTTATAATAATCATGAGTTCATACGAGGATACCCAGTTCCAGTGCTATACCACAGTTTTTCCTCTCCTTTCTCTTTCCATATTTGTAAATGCCTTCTCCTGCTGTGACTCTTGTTATGCTCTGTGTATGTACTTACTTGCTCATTGTAACCAGTCTCTATCATGCCAGTGTCACCATTCCAGTCATCTCCCTTGCCTGCCAACTCTGCTCACCCTGTCTCCCAGAATCCTACCTTGTTGGGTACTAGTGAGCCCCTTGGTGACATGCCTCTGCATGACTATGGGGCTCACCTTTAAATATAGTTTTGAATATATGGCTTAGTGTCTACAGATATCCTGCCCCAGTGATTTAGCTAGTCAGAATAATAAACTTTCTTTAACATACTGATCAGTTCCTTCCCCGACTTAACTATACATAAATCTAAGAACCAGATTTAAATACCTCAACTCAAGATTGGCCTTTGAAAGTTAAGCCCAATTTGGTACTCTTTGACTTAGATTGTTTTGGAGGGTGGAAGAATAGGAATGACCTGTGGTTGCCTTGTCCCTTAAATATGTTATATGAGAAACCTTACTTTGACTTCCTTCTAGAGAAATGATTTATATACCTTTTTTTAAGTAAATTCTTAGATAACATTATTAGTATTGATGTATGTTTACCATACGGTTATTCTCACCAGTGAAATTGTTTGGGTGAATTGAAATTTGAGGTTATGTACAACAGTTGGTTTTTATATTTGGTTTAACATCTGGTTTATCTTTACATTTGTTCTGTACACACTTTTGAAAAGGCTGCAAAGGTAATAAATTTTAACATTGATTCAGAAGCCTAAAGCAGAGCCGTAGATAAATGTTGTTTACATTCCTTTTTATAAATCTGGAGACAGGCAAGCAGTTAAAACTGAATTAATGAAAAACTATATATAGAACTTCTGGTTCCTCTCAAGATGGTGAACTAGCATGGAGAAACTATAGAAAAAGAAACTTCTTTTCTAGGAAGTAAAAACAACAAAACACACTGTCTTGAACTGGTACGTTGTTCCTATAGCCTGGGGTAGAAGAGATTTGAGGATGATTAAATTTAGAGGAAAGGTTTTTGTTTTGTTTTGCTTTGTTTTGTTTTTTAAGTTTAACTCTGACTTACTCCATCTGGTGGCTTAAGATGTCATTCCCACCCCCACCCCCACCCCAGTTGTAGAAAAAGGCCAGAACAGGGGTAAATCACTGAATTTCAAAAGCCCTGCTAGGATAAAATGACAATTAAAAGCGCTAAAACTGAGTAAATGCTGGTGGGTATTTTCATCCTCTGTCTGTTCTCTCTTTCAACCTCTGGGTGCTGGTGGATTGCAGCCTGTACAGACTACCTTCTCCCACTGCTAAGTATTTTAACAGTGAAACTCTGCTTTGACGAATTGTGTAATAAAGTGACTACAAAGGCAAGTAATCAGTAGAGTGGTTTCCTCGGCTATTTGTTTCTTTTATGATCTTTTCTATCCTTGGATTTTTAGGCAACACCTGAGCGTCTCATTATGCATTTAATAGAAGAACATTCTATTGTGGACCCAACTTATATAGAAGATTTCCTACTAACTTACAGGACATTTCTTCCAAGTCCTTTGGATGTTGGGATCAAACTACTGGAATGGTTTAAAATCGACAACTTACGGGATAAGGTTGGTTTTATAAATATGAAGGGCATGGAAGTGATTTTAACCTATAAATTTTATTCATACAACCTTTTACAGTTGATAAATATTTATTTTGATAACAAAATTTACTTCACCTAAAAAACATAGCTCTACTTAGTTACTTTTGTGGAAAAAAGCATGTGAAAAAGTGGATATAAGTCTTTAAAGTTAATAACTGAAATAGTCTGTGGTATAGCTATAAACTCAGAAAACATGAGAGCTGCATAAGAGTGTTTTTGAACTTTATCAAAATGTTTGTTTCTGAAGGAGATCAGTAAAACACTTAAAACTTAGTAGTTTAGAAAGAATATTCACCAAGTAAATTATTTTCAGGGGAGCGTAGATTGTTTGTAAGCCCCCAAATAAAAATATGTTGATTTTTGAGTTAAAGACTTCATAATCATTTTACAACAATTAGTCTTTTAGATCCTAATATCTCTCTGTTGTGACTTATTTTAAATCTACATTTGAGTATTTTTTTTTTTTGTATTAAACATCGTTTGCTATTTTAAATCATCTTACCTTATTTCACAGTGTGTTTGTACATTCAGTGGAAAGAGTAGCAATACCTCAGCAAATTGGTAGGAAGTTACTTATTTTAAGAAAAATAAAAGTAGGGTCATAATTGCTTGGTATGTCTTTCTGAGTTAAATCTTTTTTTAAATTATGAACATATAATGTATTATTTGTTTCAGGGGTACAGGTGTGTGATTCATCAGTCTTAAACAATACACAGCGCTCACCACAACACATACCCTCCCCAGTGTCCATCATCTGAGTCTTAAAAGAAATAATTAGATGTACCTGGACTCTGGAATTCCATTGTTTAGGAAACTAAAGTGTTTTAAACTACAGACTTGCCTCCCCACCCCCTTTGGAGTTATGTGTAGTTACTTGAGTTCCTGAGGAGATAAAGGTATGCTGAAGAATGAGCAAAAATATGAGTGAGGGACAACTAGATATCCACATGCAAAAGAATGAAATTGGACCATCACCTTACCCCATATACAAAATTAACTCAGAATGAGTCAGAGACCCTAAATACAGGAGCTAAGACTATAAAACTCTTAAAAGAAGAGGTTAAAAAATCATGACCTTCTTAAACTTTTTTGTATTCATATGTATTGTTTAAATCTTTACAATGACATGTGCTGTTTTTACAAAAATAAAATCTTTTATTTTAAAACTTAAGAAAAACCATGACCTTGGATTTGAGATATGCTATCCAAAGCACAAACAACAAAGGACAAAAAACAGATAAGTTAAACTTCATCAAAATTAAAGCCTTAAATTGAAAGAAAAGACAACAAGTGGAATGGGAGAAATATATTTGCAAATCTTATATCTGATAAGGGTCTAGTATCCAGAATGTATAAAGAACCCTTGCAGTTCAACAGCAAAAAGAGAACACAACGTAAAAATGTGTTTGCTAGCCATTTATATATCTTCTTTGGAAAATAACCTATTCAAGCCTTTTGTCCAAGACTGTTTTCCAAAGAAGATATATAAATGGCTAGCAAACACATGAAAAAGATGTTCAACACCATTATTCATAGGGAAGTGCAAATCAAAACCACAGTGAGATTCTCCTTCACACCCACTAGGATGGCTTTTAAAAAGGAAAGGAAGTAACAAGCATTGCCAAAGATATGGATGTGGAGAAAATGGAATTCCCATACATTGTTGGTAGTAATGTAAAATATTATAGCTGCTCTGGAAAACAGTTCGGCATTTCTTCAAAAAGTAAAACTTAGAATTACCAGATAGCCCCACAGTTCTCCTCCTAGGTATTTATCCATAAGAACTGAAAACAGGTATGCAAACAGAAACTTAGATACAGATGTTCATAGCACTACTGACAATAGCCAACAGGTAGAGACCACCCAAATGTCCATAAACTGGTGGATGGGTAATAAACTGTGGTATAGCCATGTAATGAAATGTTACTCAGCCATAAAAGGGAAAAGTAGTACAAGCTGCAATATGGATGAACCTTGAAAACATAATGCTAAGTGAAAGAAGCCAGACACGAGAGGTCACATTTTGTATGAAATATCCAACATAGGCAAAATACACAGAGACAGAAAAGCATATTAGTGGCTGCTTGGAGAGAGGGCAGAAAGTGAGGTGGCTCCGTAATCGGAATGGGGTTTTCTTTTGGGGTGATAAAAATGTTCTGGAACTAGGGAGTGGTGATAGTTGTACACCATTGTGAATGTGCTAAATGCCACTGAGCTGTACACCTTAAAGTGTTTTAAATGGTGGCTTTTATGTGTATTCTACCACAGTTTAAAAAATATGTAACTTAAATTACTTCCATTGTTATGTGCATGATTCAGTTCAGCTTCCATTAACTTTTCTGTTAATCTGTGACGCAAAGTAAGCAAATCACTTTACAGCTTTGAAAAGTCACAGTATAATGAAGTAAGTTCAGATGTGCTTATGTTAGGACTTGGTTAAACATGTGCTTGGCTATATAAACACTTTTGATACGATTGCCTCCCCTTAGAAGCTCACGTTTTAGGATACTGTCTGAGGTATACATTCTATGTACTTCTTACAGCTTAGCATGCAGGTTTATGGTGGGTTTTTTGTTTTGTTTTGTTTTTTCACGAGGGTACAGTCTTGGCGCTCTCTGTTGCTTGTGTCCCCCAGGAAACAAAAGGTCAAAATAAACCATGCCTCTCTGTAAGAATGAACCTTTTGCATGCGGGATAGGGGGTGAAGGGATTAGCCATGAAGTTCCATTCCCCCTCAGTTCTTGGACATGCTTTTGGAATATATTTCTGCAGAAAGAATGCCTCTCATAACTGTATGCTCCCTCCTTCATGTTTCCACAGGTAACACGGATTGTGTTATTATGGGTAAATAATCATTTTAATGATTTTGAAGGTGATCCTGCTATGACTCGATTTCTGGAAGAATTTGAAAAAAATCTGGAAGATACAGTAAGACTCAAAAGAATTTATCTTCTTCAAGGTTTAGGGATTTTCCTCATCCCCAAATAACAGCAACTCAGAACAACGTTTATCTTCTGTGTCTTGAATGTCTGCTCTGAGAACTCCACATTTATATTCTAGATTCTGCTCATTCTCTGCCACTAACCCAAGGGAAAATCTGGCTTCCTCCTGACTCTTCTGTTTTCGTTTTAAGACTAATGAGAATGCTATCTGCAGTCACCCAAGCTTATGAACTCTGGTGTATATGTGGGCCCCTTCTCTCTTTTCCTTGAATTCCCTGACCCAGGTGTTCATTCGTTGCTAAAGGCACCTAAGTTACTAATTGTTGCAGTTCACATATTCCCTATAGTCCCTTTCTCTCTGCCATTCCTTTTTTACTCCCCATTTAAGTCCTCATTTCATCATGCCTCATCTGTTGTAATAGCTAGCTAATTTTAGTTCTGGTATTTTTTCTAGTCCATTTTATGTGGCCAAAGATTGTTTTTAAACTATAAATGAGAATGAATACTTCTCTTTGTCAGTAAACTAAAGCATCTCCTACCAAAGTAATTCCTCATCCATATTCAGGTTCCTCACTGTAGGTGAGTCTTTTTCAGTCTTTTTATCTGTGCCCCCTTGATTTTAACCAACCAGATTATTTTATATTTACCAGTTCTCAGGTTTGAATTCTTTTCTTCTAGTGTTGCTATTTGAACTCTGTGCAACTTTCAAGGCCTATTTTATGTATCAGTGCTACATTAGGCATTCTGAGTCTCCCTTCTGCATCTGATTTCACTTGTTCTAAATATACAACACCTAAGATAATCCCCTCAAGGTCCTCTTAACTTTCACAGTTGCTATTTATAATTCCATTTACTCTGTCACATAAAAACTTTGAATTGCAACTGGATTTATGTCCTCCAACCAACTTGAAATTTTAGGAAGTAAATTAATAATCAGCTCTGGAGTTAGTTTGCCTGAATTAACATTTAAATTATACCACTTGTTAGACATGTAAACTTGGACAAGTAGCCCAGCCCTTTATGCAATTGTCTTTTTAAGTTAGTAGCCCCTAGTTTCTGGGGATTGTTATAGGATTATAATGAGCTAATGAATGTAACAGTCGGGGGGAAAAGAAACCTGGCACATTGCAAATGCCCAAGAACCATTGCTGTTACTCAGTGTAAGTGGATAGAGTTGAAAAAAGGACACATAGGCAGATTTCTGTCCGTTCCCTTACCTCTGAGTTTCTATAGCCTTCTCAGCAGCCCTTCGGCTCTGTGCAAAATGGGAAGAATGAATAGAGACAGGGGAACTTGATTAAGAGGCTGTAGAAGCTTACTACCATCATTTGGATTTTCCAATGCTGGCTGTACAGATATTTACGGGCTAATGGAAAATAGATATTGCCTTACAATCATGGGATTTCTTTTTTGATAATCATTCAGTCATCAGGGCGCCTGGGTGGCTCAGATGGTTAAGCGTCTGCCTTCAGCTCAGGTCATGATCCCAGGGTCCTGGTATCGAGTCCCGCATCAGGCTCCCTGCTCCTTGGGAGCCTGCTTCTCCCTCTGCCTCTCTCTCTCTCTCTTTCTCTCTCGCTCTGTCTCTCATGAATAAATAAATAAAATCTTTAAAAAAAAAAATCATTCAGTCATCAGGTATTTATTCAGTTCTACTTTATACTTCCAGGGTGTTGGGAGTATAGGATCAGAACAGGTGTAAGGCTTGGCCGCTGTCCTGAAGAAACTTTAGCTGCTTTTTATAGGCGTGAGATTTACACATACTATGCTATTTGAGAAGAGTTGAATATTAAATTGGTATTAAAATCTGAAAGTGAGAATATTACTAAGGTTAAGAAAGATCTAAAATAATATAGGAATAATATACCCAGAGACGTAGTAGGGACTTGAATGTATTTTTCAGTATGACTGTATTCAGAAAGGTGGTTCAGGTCTTTTAAGGTTTTAAATGAAGGTTTATAAAGATTCTGGATTTATGTAATAGCCAGGAGATGAGCAAGGTAGGAAAGTTCAGGCCATAAGAAGTAACGTTTTGTCTTCCCTCTCTAAATGAGACATCATTTTAAACTCTTTTCTAACCTGTGATTATCGAGCAGTTTTTAAAAAATTGTATTGCAAGGTCATCTTCTTGACAGTGCTCTGGGGTGGAAGTTTTCCCTCCTTCGGTTTTATTTACACTGGCTTACATGTTCTTTACTCTGTATTTCATCAAGGTAACTCAGATTCTCATAATTTTAGGTGATTTTTAAAAGCCTATAGGAATAGATACATAAATTTATGTACATTATACCCTTTTTTACTTTTTTAGAAAATGAATGGTCATCTCCGGTTATTGAATATTGCCTGTGCTGCAAAGGCCAAATGGAGACAGGTGGTGCTGCAAAAGGCTTCCCGGGAGTCCCCTCTACATTTCAGCCTTAACGGAGGGAGTGAGAAGGGGTTTGGTATTTTTGTTGAAGGAGTAGAACCTAGTAGCAAAGCTGCTGATGCTGGACTGAAACGTGGTGATCAGGTAAGTAAATAACCACCCACGTGAATTAAAACCTTTTTGGAAGTAATATGTCTGTTGCTTTTTTTCACATGTGATATTTCTTCAAGTAAGCATGATCAACTTAAGGAAATTCAAATAAAAATTAAAATGAGGGGTGCCTGGGTGGCTCAGTCGGTTAAGTGTCTGCCTTCACCTGAGGTTGTGATCTCGGGGTCCAGGGATCGAATCTCTGCTCGGTAGGGAGTCTGTTTCTCCCTCTACCCGCCCCCCCACCTGTGCTTGTTGCTCGTGTGCATGCTCTCTCTCTCAAATAAATGAAATCTTTACAAATAAAAAAATAAAAATTTAAATGTAAGTGGCCAAAGATTACCATAAATGATGGTTTCAGCTTAAATAGTGTTCATCTGGTAACAGACCTACATCCATAAGCAGAGGAAGCCAGGTGAGCGACTAGGAGAAAGGAGACACTAGGAAGAAGTTGGTGGGGATTTATTCTCTCCATTAAGACTTCAGGTAGCTGTAGAGCGAGCAATGTATTCCCAGATGTGATTCCTGACAACCTTGTTACTTAAAAATGTAATTCCTAAGCCCACCTCGGTTCTATTAATCGTACTAGTCACATTCTCCAGAGATGAGCTCTAGGAATCTGTATTTTTAACACAGCTCTCTAGGTGATTCTCAGGCACACCAAAGAGCAGTTTTTCAAGTTCAGGTGAATCACTTGGGAAGGTTATGTTTTCCCATTTTAAAATTCTATTAGTTCATTTACTCATTTAGAATGTAGCTTTATTTTACTTTTAACCATACTAATGCACTTTCCTCTTAAAATAATGAATGCATTCACATTATAAAAAGTTCTACACTGCAGAGCAGGGTTCTCAACCAGGAGTGATTTTCTCCCTCAGGAAACATTTGGCATGTCTGGAGATATTTTTGATTCTCATGACCTAGGGGTTGCTACTAGCATCTAGTGGATAGAGGCCAAGGATGCTGCTGAGCAGCCTACAACATGCTGCAACAGCGCATCCCTCACAGTAAAGAGTTATCCAGCCCAAATATCAAAGGGGTTAAGAAACTGATTTAGAGTTATAATGATCCCCTTCTTCCCCTAAGGGAAATTTTTAAAAATAAAGATTTCTGGGCCTAACTCCGCTCTAGTCATTGAGAATATCTAGTAGCTAGAATTCTAGAGTTAGTGTATTTATTGTTCTAGTATTTTATTTTAAATACATTTAAGCATCTCATTCTTCACAGAAAAGAAAACCATGAAATCAAATGATTTCACTCTTGAGAGAAAATTTATCAGCTTTTTACTTCTTTCCTCAGTTCTTTAAAATAACAGTTATTTTAAAATTATCTGAAATTTTAGATTAGCTATTAAGTCATTTTTAACATTGTTTATCTTCTTTTAAGAATACTTTTGACATTTGCATTAAGTTTCGTGAGTTTTATCACTAACAACTGTGTAGACATTTATAACTGTCTCACTGATTTCATTGATCACCTCCATTTCATCTATGCCCTGTGTCTCCATTATTGTGCTTCATTTCACAGTTGTCTTCTAGTACTACTGGTACCTTTTCTAGTACTTTTCTCAGAAAGGGCCAAATAGGTACTATAGTTTTATGTGTCCTTGCATGTCTGATAATGCTCTTGTTCAGTGTAGTATAATATTCTTTGGTCAGTTATTTTTTCCCTGAGAACTTTGATGTTAGAGAAAAGTATCACATTATTTTAGTATGGCCCAAGAGAAGTCCAAGCCAATCTTTATTTTTCTTTTCTAGCTTTGTTTGTCCCACTACCCACTACTGCACAGTGATGCTTACAGATTGTTCTCTGTCCTTGGAATTCAAAATTTTCATTGGGCTGTGTTAAGTCTCTTTATTATCTTTTCATGGTACTAGATGAACCAGTTTAGTATGTAGACTCGAGACTTTTTTCAACCCTGAATTTTACTTCTGTGATTTTTTTTTTTTCTTTTCATGGTATTTTGCTTCTTAATCTTTCTTTTATCCTGTTGGAATCATTGTGTCAATCCTTCATATCTGTCCTCTACGGTCCTTTTCTTTTTTTTTTTTATTATGTTTATCTCTTAATCCTTTTTTGTTAGAACTAGTATTTTTTAAGAAACTTTATGTATGGTTTTGAGGTACAGCCAAGTTTGGGAAGCCCTGCTGTGAAGGTTGAGCCATGTCATGTGGAAGAACTCATCACAGTGGTGCTTTTTGCTTGACTTGCTGGTTCATTCATTGTCAGGAAATACATAGATGTATTCAGAGTATCACTTTCGAATGAGTTATCTCTCTTAAATGCAGTAAATTTGCATTTAGAAAATTTCAATAAAATTTGTGCATATATACACAGGCACTAATTTTTATCATCTGATCTGACATTAAAATTTTTCCTTCCTATATAAGCCATACTGTGTTTTTTTTTTAAAGTCTTTAATATGATCTTAGAGGGAATGCACTTTCAAAAAATGTTTTCAGTAGATATTTGAGGAAATACAATAAAGAGAAAAAAAATTAAGTAATAACCCCACTTCTCACAGAGATAACCATTGTTCACATAAGGTGGGTGCATTTTCAAGTTTCATTTTTTTCACCATTAAACTTAAGGTTGCAGAAGTAACTAATATTTTTGTCGTAATTTATATTTTACAAATGTTTTTCTCAAGATAATGGAAGTAAATGGACAAAACTTTGAAAATATTACATTTGTGAAGGCCCTTGAAATTTTAAGGAATAATACTCATCTTGCACTTACTGTGAAGACCAACATTTTTGGTGAGTTTTGTTGTAAAAACAGGCTTGTTTTTTTGGTTTGTTTGGTAATAAAGAAAAAAATAACAAAATGTAAACAGGTTCTCTCTGCGCTCTTAGATAAACATTTTTAGGATCCTTAATATTGAGATATGGTACTATGTATTCTAGAATTTTCATTTTTCATTATTTGTATTATTTTGATGTCTTAGAAATAAGATTTAAAATAGGTGTAGAAGTATGTTCAGTTAGTCATTTATGAAATGTCTTCTGGGGAGGTATTATGTACTTTGCTGGGAGGCACAGTGAGTGAAACTTAGAATGATCTGAATGAAGCATAAAAGTCATAGTCGTTTATTTCCCCTGCTAATGTGCACATCATAGTACTGCTAAAGTTTTAACTGCCTTTTTGAAATAAAATATGAATGCTAGATTAGCTGTTTCGTGAAAATGAATTGAGTAAAACAATCAATGAACTCCAGATTTTTAATAATGGTGTACTCTACCTTTCTATTTAAAATGCTGATTACTGTGTCTGCAGTGCGTTTTGATCATGCTTCTGTTTGAATGAAGCAAAGACTAAGCTTGTACTTGCATTTTGTTTTCTTTTAGGGAAGACTTACTGTAACTTCGTTTCATTAGATACCAGAGGATATTCTCTGAAATTCTGAGAAGGGCAACAATAAAAACAGTATAATTGAAAATTATCAAAGAAAATTTAAGGGTCTTTATGAAGTAAGGGGGAAAAATTCGTATAGGTCATTTCGGTTGCAATTTGAAACTAGGAGTTGAATTTAAAAGCTGTGCCTATGGAAAAGGAAGTGTTTTATTTTTTCACTTTGACTCCTCCTTATACTGCACTTAGTCATAGTGAAAAATGAAACATTTGGTATTTTTCCTCTTTTCACTTGAGTCTTTTCTACTGAATTATATCCTCTTAAATCTGATACATAACTGTCTATTTGCAGTTTCTCAATACTATACTTTTTAGTGTAAAATAAGTAAGCCTTCACAGTTTCTGGATTTCTTGAGTTTGTACTAGTATCTAGAAACAAAACTTGTGGGTTAAATTTAAAAAATTCTGATTTTGTAAAATAGGAAAGCAGAGCTTGCTCTGACACTTAGAGCAAATGATTCTCCAAGCTTGACTTTCTCCAGCTGTATTTCATAAGGCTCTTATACGGATCAAACACCTTTAACTTTTTGTGCCAGCACGTAATAATTAATAACTGGTATCAACTATTATGTATAAAAACATAGAGATAGTAAATTTGGTGGTTAATACCATGACCCCTGGAAGACAGAAAAAGGAGATATGAAGGATATAAAAGGCAAGGAAGCCACAACCTTAGAACTCCTTGAGTGGTGAGAAACAATTGCCCTGCAGAACTCTAGATTGGATGTGGCACAGGGTAGGCGTTATGTGGTACTGCAAAAGGGGCCCGTGTCCTCAACACCTTGTTCCTTATCCTAGGCAAAGTATGGTCAGTGACTTTTACCCCAAACAAAACACCTAAGAGTATCTCAAAGGAATATTAATAAAACATTTGTAGAAATGGAGCATTTTAGTCTGGATGTCATACCTGGAATAAAGTCCTAGTAACTCTGGCATTACAGTGAAGAAAGGTTGCACAGTTAGGTCGTCCTATACAGAACTCACAGTCAGAACACCTGCAAATAGGAGAGGTCCCTGGGTGGCTCAGTCAGTTAAGTGTCTGCCTTCAGCTCAGGTCATGATCCCTGGGTCCCGGGATCGAGTCCCACATTGGGCTCCCTGCTTAGTGGGGAGTCTGCTTGTTGCTTTCCTCTGCTACTTCCTCTGCTTGTGTGTGTGTGCGCATGCGTCCATGTGTGCACACTCTCTCTCTTTCTCAAAATCTTTTTAAAAGAAAGCAAGAGAGAGAAAGAAACACCTACAATTAGGAAAGCTGGCCAGAAGACAGATTTGTTTAGATGATACCAGAGCAAATCATATTTGGTCATTTTGTGTTAATTAAAACTGATAGCCAGGCATAGGAGAATCAGAATCATTGAGGAAGCATGGTGGGGAACCTAATAAGTAAGCTTACAGATTCTGGAGAAAATAGTTAAGAGAGAAGAAAAACATTTCCAGAACTGTGCTCAGAGAGATTTAAAAATTCATCTCTTAAAACAAGAACAGGGTATTAGGAAAAAAGGAACAGTCCCTGAGAAAGAAATAACTCAGAGTGACTTAAAACATGGCAGCAAAGACAAAAACATTCAGTAGAGGGAGTAGGTAATAAAGTTGAGGAAGTCTCCCAGACTATAGAACAACAACAATAAATAGCATTGAGCATTATTGCAGGAAATCTGAAAGAAAATGTGGAGAATAAAGTATTCATGCAGCAGTAGTAGAGACTATCCCAGAGTGAAAGAAGGATGTGACTCTTCTAATTCAAAGGTCCACCTAAACTCTGTGCAGAATGAATTAAAGAAACTTGTTTTAACATTCTGTTTCCAGTATTGACTGAGAACAACCAGGAAAGTTAGATAAATATAAAAAGTAGCTACGACAAAGTATAAAAATTCAAGAAGAGAGCTAAGAACTACCTGATACAGAACAGAGAGAGAATCAGACCAGAAAGAGGTGAACTGAAGCTGTGTGTGCTCTGGGACATTCACCAGTACAGAAAAGCACCCAAGAGACAGCCTTTTTGGGTAATGGACTCCCAGGAAAAGACTAAAGAGTTGGAATCCTGCAGTTGCTAGGAGAACAAAGTCTGCATGTGTTACATCCCTTCCCCCCTCACTGAAACTGTACCCCAAAAGGATGTCTTTTTTCCCATGGACATTTTCAGTCCATAGATTGTAGCTGAGAAAAGGAACTGCTGGATAAAATATCAGAGGCTTCTAGTTTAGAGAGCCCACCAGGGCCAGACCACTCTCACATAACAGCGTTTATTGAGGATTGGGACCTTGAACGGCTAACTCTGAAGTGGATGTAGGCTGTACTCTAAGCAGCTCAGAAGGACCTCAAGTTTTGGCCCTGTCTCTAGCCATGGACATCAGGTGCCTGGCAAAAGAACATAAAAATCCTCTTTTGAGGATTCTAGCAGTAACCTCTTATTTGTAAAAATAATTTTTCAAGTACAGAGTCAAGCAAACAATCAAAGATTGTGAGGCTCTCTTAAAAGTCAGTGTAATCGGGGCGCCTGGGTGGCTCAGTTGGTTAAGCGACTGCCTTCGGCTCAGGTCATGATCCTGGAGTCCCGAGATCAAGTCCCACATCGGGCTCCCTGCTCGGCGGGGAGTCTGCTTCTCCCTCTGACCCTCCTCCCTCTCGTGCTCACTATCTCTCATTCTCTCTCTCTCAAATAAATAAAATCTTTAAAAAAAAAAAAAAAAGTCAGTGTAATCCACAACCAACAGAGACAGAACTAGAGGAGCTCCAGAATATCAAACACAGACTATGAGGTAACTGTCTTATATCTGTGAAGATAAAAATCAAATTAAGGGTTCCATTTACAGGTGAGATGGAGTAAACACATGCCACCCTTTATTTCCCCACTAAGCCCAAAAATAAAACCTGGCCAGAATCGTGATCCACCCACTGAAGAACTTGAAAAATTCAAAGTCCCACTACCAGCAGTGAATTAATCCTTTTTTTTTTTTTTTAAATCCAGTATCCCCTGAGCTGGCAAGCTGAAACCTGGATGTGTACAAACCAATAAGGATTCAGGAAAAAGCTGATTTGAGGAGTGAGAAAAGGAATTCCCACAGTTTTTTTTCCCCCCCTTTTTTTCTCCATTCTGTCAGGCCTCAGCCGCCAAGTAATCCAGTAGCATTGACAGTAGCCTGCAACACAAGGCTGCACAAGCCAGAATTCTGAGGAAGGGGAACCTTCTTCACCCTTTAGTGGAGCTGTGGCTCCAAGAAGGCAAGGCCAACTTCATTGTTGTTTTCCCACACTCTCTCTGTCCTCCTCTTCCTTGGCCCCTAAAGTGCTACAGTGGGCAGTTTATTAGTTTATTTCTAGAGGACTGAAAAGGTTAATCTAAGGATAGTAGGTTGATAACTGAGATGGAGGAAGGAGACAACCCATAAAGTTTATGAGATCCTGGGCTCACCTCCATCCTTTGTGTGCATGGATGTGATCCTACTTAGCATACCAGAGACTTGGAGAACTGACAGGCCAGTAGACACACCTCTGCCCACAAAGCAGACAGATGGAGATAGCATTCCAAAGCTTTCCAAACTGAACATGGGAACCACAGCCCACAGAAGGCTAAACAAAGATAGCATCATGTTCCATAACTTATAAACAGGACTCAGAGCAATTTTAACTATAACAAGGATCCCTTAGTACAAGTCTCTTTATTTTGTTTGGGCTTGGTGGAACTTTTGAATTTGTGCATTGATGTCTCATCACTTTAGAAGTTTTGTGGCCATTAATGACTTGAGATACTGCCTTTGCTACTATGTCTTCTTTCCATGTGAGAGATCATTTACTTATGTGTTAAAAGATCTGTGTCCCATGCATCTCTTAGAGTCTGTTCTGTTCTTTCCATTTTTTTCCCCTACTTGGGCTTCAGTTTGGATATTTTCTAATGACCTACGTTTAAGCAAAGTTTTCCTGTTTTCTTCTGTGTCCAGTGTGCTGTTGAATACATGCAGTGAGCTTAATTTTAGATAATTTTTTAGTTCTAGAATTCCCATTTGAATCTCTTTTATAAATTCCAGTTCTCTGTTGTACCATGTCTTCATCCATTTTATCTCTTCCCTATATTTTCTTTATTTATAATGGTTATTACAAAACTCTGTGTGTTAATTCCAAAATTGGGTTTTTATTCTCTGTGCCCCCCCTTCCCAG
The DNA here is from genome assembly GCF_009762305.2 of Zalophus californianus. Taxonomy (NCBI): domain Eukaryota; kingdom Metazoa; phylum Chordata; class Mammalia; order Carnivora; family Otariidae; genus Zalophus; species Zalophus californianus. Next base: position 25,087,062 of record NC_045599.1, on the reverse strand, counting down.
TTATCATTTTGTCTTACAATTTTTTTTTTTTTTTGGTGTGCTGTACTTAGTATATAAAGAAACCTAAGCAAGTAGGAAAATATTTTTTCATAGAAAGGATTTGCCATTTCCTCTGGTTAAGCATATAAGGAAGGTAAGGGGAATTGGGCTGGGTGAGGCTGGGTTACAAAATTACTTAAAATGTATCCAGGTTTCAAACTGAGAGTGAGATTTGTCATGTGCTTGATGCAGGCCCCATCTCTAATGGAACTTTGTCTCTGAGCTCAGAGAGATTGTGGGAAATTGTACTCTGCTTTGTCAGCCTTGTCCTGGTACCCTCATCCCCAATCTCTACCTAAGGCATGGCTTTTGGTTCAGAGTCTGGTGGCTTTTTGTCTTTTTTTTGTTTAAGTTCAGCCCTTCAGAAATTTTGAGCTTTGCTTTTGAGCCTCCCTCCCCAAGCAGGTAAATACGTCATGTGTTTGTTGCACATCCATCCCTGTTGTGTGACTTTGTCTCCTAAGTACCGTGAGACTATACAAAATTTCCAACCAGTCCCCAGCCTCCTGCATTGTTTTTTTTTTTTGTTTTTGTTTTTGTTTTTTGTTTTTTGTTTTTATATATTTGAGAGAGAGAATGAGATATAGAGAGCACATGAGAGGGGGGAGGGTCAGAGGGAGAAGCAGACTCCCTGCCGAGCAGGGAGCCCGATGCGGGACTCGATCCCGGGACTCCAGGATCATGACCTGAGCCGAAGGCAGTCGCTTAACCAACTGAGCCACCCAGGCGCCCCTCCTGCATTGTTTTAAGAGTAGTTATGTCCCATGGAGGAAGGCAGCACTGCTTTGGGGCTTCTTTGTATTCCAGTTTTTAGGCCAGTACTTGAAGCCCTTAGAAATTATTTTTCCTCTAGTAGAGCCCCTCTACCTCATTGCCACTTCGTGTTTAGAGAAGAAAACAACAGGCAATCTCAGTTGACCATGTTCTTGCCTTGGACTTTTACCTCATCTGTTCCTCTTAGCTTTCACAGCTTTCTGACATCTTTGAAAAATCTCACCACTCAGATAATTATTAGCATTTTAATGTTTTAATAAAAGTAATACATGTGTATGTTTTGAAAATTAAAACATTAAAGAAAGGTATACAGTGGACCCTACTGTGTATAGTATTCTGGATCTTTGCACAGGAGTTGATAAAGATTTATTTCTTGTGAATTGTTGAATAGAAATCTATTGCAGTATTACTATAATCTGTTGAGCTAATGTGATATTGATGGGTGTTTTAGGTTGTTTCCAGTTTTTGCTATTTATAGTGTTGAAATAAAAATCTTTTGTACTTTTATGCTTATGTAGATATACCTGTAAGATAAATTTCTCATAGTGGAATTAATTTTGACAGTACTGCACTTTGACTTTCCAAAAGTTTATCCCAATCTACACATACTTTTATTTACCATTGTATAAGAATGCCTCTGCAGTGGGTATAATCAACTTTATGGTTATTGATGCACATCTTTTAATTTAATTTAATTTTATTATGTTTGTCACCATATAATACATCACCACTTTTTGATGCAGTGATCCACGATTCATTGTTTTCGTACAACACCCAGTGCTCCATGCAGTACGTGCCCTCCTTAGTACCCATCACCGGGCTGACCCATCCCCCACCCCCCTCCCCTCTAAAACCCTCAGTTTGTTTCTCAGAGTCCATAGTCTCTCATGGTTCGTCTCTCCCTCCGATTTCCCCTCCTTCCTTTCTCCCTTCCTTCTCCTAATGTCCTCCATGCTATTCCTTATGTTCTACAAATAAGTGAAACCATATGATAATTGACTTTCTCTGCTTGACTTATTTCACTTACCATAATCCCCTCCAGTCCCATCCATGTTGGTGTAAAAGTTGGGTATTCATCCTTTCTGATGGCTGAGTAATATTCCATTGTATATATGGAACACATCTTCTTTATCCGTTCATCTGTTGAAGGGCATCTCGCCTCTTTCCACAGTTTGGCTATCGCGGACATTGCTGCTATGAACATTGGGGTGCATATGGCCATTTTCACTACATCTGTGTCTTTGGGGTAAATGCCAAGTAGTGCAATTGCTGGGTCATAGGGTAGCTCTATTTTTAATTTTTTGAGGAATCTCCACACTGTTTTCCAAAGTGACTGTACCAACTTACATTCCCACCAACAGTGTAAGAGGGCTCCCCTTTCTCCACAACCTCTCCAACATTTGTCGTTTCTTGCCTTGTCAGTTTTTGCCATTCTTACGGTGTAAGGTGGTGTCTCAGTGTGGTTTTGATTTGAATTTCCCTGAGGGCTAATGATGAACATTTTTTCATGTGTCTGTTAGCCATTTGTATGTCTTCTTTGGAGAAGTGTCTGTTCATGTCTTCTGCCCATTTTTTGACTTGATTATTTGCTTTTTGGGTATTGAGTTTGAGAAGTTCTTTAGAGATCTTGGATACCAGCCCTTTATCTGTAGTGTCATTTGCAAATATCTTCTCCCATTCTGTGGGTTACCACTTTGTTGACTGTTTCCTTTGCTGTGCAGAAGCTTTTTATCTTGATAAAGTCCCAAAAGTTCATTTTTGCTTTTGTTTCACTAGCCTTTGGAGATGTATCTTGAAAGAAGTTGCTGTGGCCAGTGTCAAAGAGGTTACTGCCTATGTTCTCCTCTAGGATTTTGATGGATTCCTGTCTCATATTGTGGTCTTTCATCGTTTTGAGTTTATTTTTGTGTGTGATGTTAGAGAATGGTCAAGTTTCATTCTTCTGTGTATAGCTGTCCAATTTTCCCATCACCATTTATTGAAGAGGCTTTTTTCCATTGCATATTTTTTCCTCCTTTGTCAAAGATTATTTGACCATAGAGTGAGGGTCCAAATCTGAGCTCTCTATTCTGTTCCATTGGTCCATATGTCTGTTTTTGTGCCATGCTGTCTTGGTGATCACTGCTTTGTAATATAGCTTGAAATCGGGTAGTGTGATGTCCCTGGCTCTGTTTTTCTTTTTCAACATTTCCTTGGCGATTCGGGGTGTTTTCTGATTCCATACAAATTTTAGGATTGTTTGTTCCAGCACTTTGAAAAATGTCATTGGAATTTTGATTGGGATGGCGTTGAAGGTATAGATTGCTCTGGGTAGCATAGACATTTTAACAATGTTTATTCTTCTGATCCATGAGCATGGAATGTTTTTCCATCTTTTTGTGTCTTCTTCAATTTCTTTCATGAGTGTCTGTAGTTCCTAGAGTCTAGATCCTTTACCTCTTTGGTTAGGTTTATTCCAAGGTATCTTATGGTTTTTGATGCTATTGTAAATGGAATTGTTTCTCTCATTTCTCTTTCTACAGTTGCATTGTTAGTGTATAAGAAAGCAACTGATTTCTGTGCATTGATTTTGTAGCCTGCCACATTACTGAATTGCTGTATGAGTTCTAGTAATTTGGGGGTGGAGTCTTTTGGGTTTTCCCCATAAAGTATCATGTCATCTGCGAAGAGAGAGAAGTTTGACGACTTCTTTGCCAATTTGAATACCTTTTATTTCTTTATGTTGTCTGATTGCTGTTGCTAGGACTTCTAGTACTATGTTGAACAATAGTGGTGAGAGTGGACATCCTTGTTATGTTCCTGATCTTAAGGGAAAGGCTCTCAGCTTTTCCCCATTGAGGATGGTATTCGCTGTGGGTTTTTCATAGATGGATTTTATGAACTTGAGGAATGTTCCCTCCATCCCTGTACTCTGAAGAGTTTTAATCAGGAAAGGATGCTGTATTTTGTCAAATGCTTTTTCTGCATCAATTGAGAGGACCATATGGTTCTTCTCTCTCCTCTTATTAATGTGTTCTATCACATTGATTTGCGAATGTTGAACCACCCTTGCATCCCAGGGATAAATCCCACTTGGTCGTAGTGGATGATCCTTTTAGTGTATTGTTGGATCCTATTAGCTAGGATTTGGTTGAGGATTTTAGAATCCATATTCATCAGGGATATCGGTCTGAAATTCTCTTTTTTGATGGGGTCTTTGCCTGGTTGGGGGATTAAGGTAATGCTGGCCTCATAGAATGAGTCTGGAAGCTTTCCTTCTGTTTCTATTTTTTGAAACAGCTTCAGTAGAATAGGTATTATTTCTTCTTTGAATGTTTGGTAGAATTCCCCAGGGAATCCATCAGTGATGCATATTTCATGATGAGAGAAGTTGAGCACCTTTTTTACATGTTACCATGTGTTTTTCACAAAGTCTTTTCATTTTCCATTTTTATATTGAGTTTTTTATTTTTCATTGATTTGTTTGAATGTGTTATAAAAAAAGCACAGTAGCTTTTTAGTCTTAAAGGTAACAAATATTTCCCCAAGTTGTCTTTTGACTTTTTATGCTTGTGGTTTGTTTTGATTGTGTGTGTGTGTGTGTGTAAGTGTGTAAACGTACATACATATATGTAGAGACTGAGAAATTTTTAATCTTTAATCAGATTTATGATTATTGGGCACCTTCATTTCTGATTCATATATTTAATATTGCTCTTTAGTGACATTGTAATTACATTTACTCACCTTCTATTTTTGTCCTGAATCTTAAGTAATTTTTAAAATTCACTATTTTTCTCTTCATCTATAAATTAAATCTCTACAGTTTTATTTATAATTACATACACAACTCCAGCGAGAATATAAACTCTTTTGTACGCTCTTGAGTTGCCTTATGTACACCACAGGCAGGAATATCTGCAGCCCATTTAAAGATTTCCTGTTGCTCTTCATAGAAAATTCAGACACCTCACCATAGCATTTTTAGGCCCCTTGTCTACTTTGTTCCCTAGTCATCTTAATTTTCTTTAAGTTTCCTTTTGCAACAGGGACTTGGAACTTGAGATTTCCTCTACCTAGCATCATTCCTCCTTCCCTTCCCTTTGCCTAGTTAAAATCTACTCACCTTACTGAACTCTTCTTACACAGTGACTTAATTAGGGAGGATTTTCCCTTTCCTGCTACCTTAATCCTTTAGCTTATGTTCTTTCTGTACCGTGTATCTTAGACTTCCTGTTCTACAACAGGGGAAATCTGCCTGACATATGTTCTTCATAGGTCAGTAAATATTTTTTTGCATGACTGCATATCGATTTTAGCTCAAAAAGGCATTTTTACCTTTACCACATGGCTTAAAATAAAGCATAATTTTCAAAGGAAAGTAAAAGGAATTTATTGCTTTTTAATCAAGCAAAATATCTTTAAAAGGTGACTCCTAAAGATTTCCCATTATTTTGAAGGCAAAAAATGTGCTTTTCATAAACTTTCAGTATGCTTTGGTGTAATATATCATCCTGGTTGAAACTTTCAAGATGGTGCACTTTTACAACTGAATACCAAGCTATTTTATGTTGTAATGCATTAATTTTTAAGCCTTTGTCTTTTGGAATCTTACTTGTAACTCCTTTGACGTTGAAGGAAACTGTTATCCCCAGAACAACAAAAAAAGATCACAGTTCTCTGTTTTCAGTGGGCGCATTTATATAATTTACAGCTTTTCTTCAATAAAGGTACCAAGTAGTACTACTCAAAGCCAAACCTTCTGAAGACAAGCATGTTCAAGAATATATAGCTTCATTTATCTTTGATTCAGACCCTCCCAGACACCATGAGTCTTTAGGAAGCGGTTACTTTCTGTGTTAGCATTTATTTTTTTAGGTTTTTTGCCCCCCCCCCCAGTAGTTGATCTTATTTAAGAATACATATTTAAAACAACCAAAAAATTTTTTCATGACATTAGTTAATGAAACATAGGTAATATAGGTTATTCTAACTGGAAAAGGTCACGCTAATTACTAATTTATACTGGTTATGTAGTTAGTAGATACAAAGTCTTACACAGATTAGTCTTTTTTTCACCTGATCCCAAGGAGGTATAGCCCCTCTCACAAGGTGAAAAATCTGATCTAGGCAAAGAGATTGTGAGACAGGCAATTCTTCCAATGTGCTTTCACTTTTCCTTAAGGATGAAATAATTCATCAGTTTTCCCGTTAACATGAAGTTCCCTAAGGATGATATGTTGTTTGCTTCAAACCACTGTAGTGAATGTTTCTTAGCTGAGTAAACAGTGACAGAATGCTCATAAATGTGATCTTGAGGAAATTGTCATTTATTATTAAATTTAGTACTTTTCATCTCTGGTAAAAACAGGTCCAGCCAAACTATTTTTTTTTTTATTGGCTAAATTTTACAAAACTGAACCTGACTGCAGTACTTCTATCTCATCTCAAATGTTATATATTATGATAAGGAATAACATGTAAATAATAAAGTCTAAATACTTGTTTCTATAAAGTCTGAGTTGATTAGCAGTTTTATTGCTTATTATTATTACATAGCAATTATTGGTAAATAGGAAGCCCTGGACTTTCCAAACATGCTACCTGCCCACTTCCGTTCCATTTTTGCCAGTGACTTTTACCACTTTTGGATGATATCAGAAGTATGGTTAGTTATAAAAACTGAAGAGAGGGGTACCTCACTGGCTCACTTGGTAGAGCATGCAACTCTTTATTCTCAGGGTCATGAGTTCAAACCCCAAGCTGGACATGAAGCCTACTTTTTGAAAAATTGGAATATATTCTTAGGGGTGCCTGGCTGACTCATTTGGTAGAGCACATGACTCTTGATCTCAGGGTCATGGGTTTGAACCCCACGTTGGGTATAGAGATTACTTAAAATCTTAAAAAACTGAAGAGACAAGTGGATATGGCTGATGAAGGAAGGGTATAAATTTCATAATGTTTAATGAATGAGTCTGCAAGGCCAAGTAGTAGAAAGTGACTGTTTATCTTTCAAATTTGTTGTTCCTATAAAATCTTGCTAATGAGAAGAAAAGAAATGACAAGTTTATCTATTTATTTCCACAGTGTTCAAAGAGTTACTTAGTAGGACTGAACAAGAAAAATCTGGTATTCCTCATATTCCTAAAATTGCTGAAAAAAAAAGTAATCGCCATTCAATCCAGGATGTACCAGGAGATATTGAACACACATCACAGGAGAAAGGAAATAAGAAAATAAAAGCAAACACTGTTTCAGGTGGAAGAAACAAAATCAGGAAAATTTTGGATAAAACACGGTTTAGTATCTTACCTCCAAAACTGTTTAGGTAGGTAACACTAATCCCTCTCATGTAGGCCTTTTCCTATTGCCTATAAAATTTTATTTGGGGGAAGGGAATTTGGGGTCAGTTTTGGTTTTTATACAACCAGTGCATCATACAATCTGTAAGTAACCCATAAATAAAATAAATTCTCAGTATCTTTCCATCGTTTCTGTGACGTTACCAGTGCTAGATTATATGTTTTTCCAGTAGCTTTGTTTTGAATTTTAGGAAAGACTGCCCTTTTATTTTATGAAATCTTTTCTTGTGTGTTTTTGGTCTAATTTCAGTCCTTTGATCTATAAATTTGGACATCTTGGGGATACATTTGCTGATACTAGTTTTTTTGTCTTCTAAATCATCTTTCTCTTACTGTACTATTTATTCCTTCCTGAATTCTAAATGACCTTTTTAATCAAATCTGTTCCTATTTCTAAATTGAGATGTCACCAAAACTGAATGAAACTTTGAGATTTTAAATGTAAATTGAGGTCTGTAAAATACTTAGGAAATCAGTTCACTAAAGTGCCATGACTGGGAAAGAGTCTAGCATATATTATATCTATTTATTTTACATTATCTACTTCTTAAAGCCAATTACAAAAGTTCTAGTCAAGTTCAGTACTTAGCACATATAGGCACTCAATATTTGTTGAATAATTTAAGACAGTGAATGAAGGAAAAAAAATATTCACGCAAAACGTACTCAAAGAGAATATTTATTTGGCTCCTGATGCTTCCTAGCACTATGCCCAGTGATAATTATAGAGCTGAAAAGAGGTAGCCCCTACCTCTAAGGAATTCATATCACGAACCCTTTATTTTCCACACACTTACTATACACTAGACACAGTGTCCAAATGTAGAACTGTACAAAGATAGAGCAAGTTTCTTGTTCTCCCAAGAGTTGATGATCTAAATAGGGAAAGCAGACATTACAGAGTGATAAATGTTTTGATACATACAAAGGCAGAAGGAACAAGCTTGGTAGGTTAGGTAGAGTATATTTGTGTGTGTACATCTGGAGATGAAGCAGGAGAGTTAGGTAAGTGCTACGTTATGAAGGACTTTGAATATTATGCTAAAGATATAGACTTCATCATGTCATAGGAGGGAGCCATAGAAGCTCTGTTAGTTGTATTTGGTGGTTTGGGGTTGAATGTGCAGCACAGTGTAGTAGTAATAGCAGGGACACTATTAGAAGGCAACTTGGAAATAGGTAAAGGTCAACTCTCAACTTTTTTAAAGTTCAAAATCTCTAAGATTGCCTGATCAGAAAATGCTCTTCTTTTTGAGTTCTTACTTCCAGTCAGGAAACACATTTGTTCTTCATTTAATTTGGGGCTCACAGAGAATTGACACATCCTGAGCTTTGTTCTTAATGTCACTCATTTCTACAAAGTCTACTGCTCATTGTTTCTTAGTGACTGCTCTCCTTGAGGCAAGTAGTTTTATAAAAATGATAATTTTAAAATGGCTGAAGTTCTTTTAATATTGAGCATACTGTAGTATGACAGCAGGACAGCAAACACTGTAAGAAAAGTCTTACTCTCATAAGTGAGAATTAAGGAGAATAGAAGTGGGGCTAGCTCACAGTGTAAAGATGGCAGACAGTTTTGGATGACCAGAAGTCTGCAGGAAGGCAATGAGCAAAAGGGAATTGAATGGAGGACCAGAAGGCAGAAAAGAGTTCGCAAAGGGAATTCTCGGGAGGTAATGCCCTGAGTTCCATTGCTGGAAACCCTGGTAGATTTGGTGTAGAATACATATATCTCCTTTAACTGGTTTTCATTTTTGAACAGTGGCATAATTGTGACATGTGTTCTCTAGAACCAGAGAATAGTGATTGTAACTGACTATAGCTTTTTAGAGTCAGATTCCAACCAGCTATATTCAAGTTTCAGGCAGCTAACTCATCTCCATAGTATCTCCTTCAGGGAGTGGGAACTGGTTTTACGCTTGGATTCTCTCTTTGGTTACAGTGGGAGACGTGGAAATTAATGTAGCCAGGAGCAGTCATTTGAGTATTTTCAAGCATTATTTCTTTATATTGGTACCCCTAAAATGAAAGATCTAGTAGAAATAGTTAACTAAGAAGGGAATTTTTTTTTCATTTAGTGATGTATTGAGTTTCTTGTGCCAGTAGGAGACTTGGCTATGAATGCAAAACATTAATAAAAAACTGCACTTCAGAAGTTAATATTAAACTATCTCTTCTAAATATGTTTCAGTGAAGTAAAATGCTAATAATTTCAGACATATAAATGCCAAAAAAGCAAACCCAAAAACCAACAGGTTATTTTAATAGAAATCATAAAGGTTTTCTGCTGGAACCTGTTTTGTGTAAAGAACTGATTTGTCAAACTGGTTGCTTAGCGGTTTTGAGAATGAATGTATCTATTTCTTGGCACTTTCAGGTAACTTAATAGATAAACAAAAAATCACTGAAACTTCAGTGGAAAAATAGGCAGAGAACATGAATCATCTGTGCTGCATCAATAGTAACCCAGGATACACAATTTATTCTTAAAACAGGGTACCTTTTGTTTCATCATAGATTGACAAGAGAATAGTCAGGGCCCCAATTGATAACATCAGATAGATAGCTCAGACAGCTGTGGAAATATGAAATGATGTAACCTTTCCATAAAGCATTTGGGCATTTTTTTATTGAGAGTTTTAAAAATGTTCATACCTTTGAGTCATTAATTCCATTTCTAATAATTAGGTGAAGATTTATATACAGATAATACTACTATGAGTAGTATTATCTATAATGAAACAAAAAAGGAAATACCCTAGATGCCCAGCTATAATAAGGGAGTAGTTAAATAGATTGTGCTATATTCTGTAAAAGTAACTAGAAGAAAAAATGTTGATTGTGATTTTCTCTAGGGTGTTGTGGTACACGTAATTTTCTTTTCCTTGCTTGTTCATGGTATTTTTAAATTTTTCTACTTTGAATATTTTTTAAGTGAGAAAAAAACTTTAATGAATTTAATCCCACAAACCTGACAGTCTCCTGTGTGTCAGGCTCTTTGGAAGGGGTGCTTGGTCTCTGCCTTTTGCAGCACTCATTCATAGAAATACTGGAAGGAAGAATATCTACATCTGTCAGATAGGCAAAAGAATTATGAAAGGAAGGAAGGAACAAATAGTTGAGATAAGAATAGATAATTCCCCAAATCCCTAACTGTAACATAATTTTAAAATAAAATTATTCTGAAAATTACAAGTGGAAAAAAATTTATTAATTTTAATAACCTCTGTGAAAGACAGAAATGGGTATTTATTGACTTGAGAATATTTCACATTTAGGAAATCTGATGTCCTATTTTTTTAAATCACTCAGCTTTTAGTTTTTTTAATCACAAATTGCCTAAGTAACAGCTTCATATTATTCTTTGTAACAGTCCCAGAAGTAGACTGTCTTGTTTGCTTATCAGAAATTACTTTTTCTCACCATCTTTTGTCAGCATACTCTGTTTGCTTTAATATTGGAATTATTTTTTATTTGCATATTGATATTTACATAGCCTTTTTAGTTTCATAATGTGAAACTAAAATACAATTTTATTCTAAGTAAATTTAGTGTTGGGGAATTATTGAGGAATTTTTCAAAACTATCTTGTTTCTGTTCTGCATCATCATCTCAGGAGACTGTTTTGGTAAGAAATGACATAATTATTTGCAATGGGCTTTATCAATTCAGCTTCCAAAAAAGCATGGATATTTTGCTAATTAGATACTGTTTCATTCGTGTCATAGCATGAGTTGTACGTAACATTAGTGTAGTTTTCATTTACACATGCTCACACCTCAATTACCATGAATTTGTAACCAGCTTTACAGTATTATATCTGTACAGTCTCTGCTTATTAAAAAGCAGAGGTAATGGTAAATAATATCAGTAAGAGAGATAAGGACTTGTAGTGTTTCGTGCACTTAGTCTCCGTAGTGAATTCCATCTTAATGCAACTAATACAGCCAGTTCCCTTTAATAGGAAATTACAACTTTTTAACATTGTTAAAGTTGCTTCTACTGCGATTATTAATAGGATGGGCTAAGCTTTTTAACAGTTTGCTTCTTTGGATTCAGTTACTTGACCCTCTGTGTTCAAAAATAGGCAGATTTGTTTTCAAAAGTCTGTTAAATTAGAAAGCCTGTTATATTTAAAAGTATTTTCCATATAATTTAAATTGTTGCAGATTACTTACAAAGCTCTAAGTACAGTTTCTGTGAAAGCCGCCTGCCTTTTGTTCTCATATCTAACCTTAAAACATTTAGCTTTGATCTTTAGCAATGCACAGCAAATTATAAGGAACCAATTTAACATGAGCACAAATTCCTTATCAGATAATGTATTTCCTTAGCCTTATTTCTGTCAGATTAGACTGCCTTCTCTCCCCAGGTAAATACTTCCTGTTTCTGTAGTGCCTGTTATATCCACCCTGCTTTCTCTGTTTTTCAATACGAATTGCTTAAAATCCTTTCTAGGTTTGTACTGTTCTTTCTTAATTTTTAGTAAAAGTACTTTACTGTCTTCTTAAAAATTGGAATTGTATTTTCCTCTGTGCCAAAATATTCACCTCCATAACCTGATTTAATCCTTAAGGCAGCCCTGGGGGAGAAATAGTCACATTTTTAGATGAGGAAACTAAGGTCCATAAACAAAGAAATTTCCTTGAGGTCACATAGCTAATAGCCCAAGTTTATATGCGTAGCTGGCTCTTAAAGCACTTACTTTTGTTCCCTTCCATGTCTTCATGCTTTCCCCTCACTCCTCTGCAGCCTTGCTTGTCCTAGCTCTGTCTTCCTTGTGTGGCTGTTAGCCGTCCTTTAGCTGTTTATTTAACTGTCCTCTGCACTTCATCTGGCATAGTTTCCTAATCTGCCTAAGTCCTATTTTTTTTTCTCCTCACATATTCTGGATGTATCCCCTACTACTCATTTAATCCGTTCCATGGTAACAGGTAAGTGTTCTTTGATACCTCTGTATGTGTAACAGGTAACTGGGTAGAATACTACATTGAATAAAACAGATGAGAATTAATGTTAACCTAAAGGATTGGTTTAACCCTTAGAAATAAACGGTGTTTTGGTCATTGATGCTAATGGAAATCTTTTTCATTGCTGTCCTATGTTTGTATAGGACTGCTTCATTTATCCTATGTTTTGTAGGACTTTCTGGGATCTCTAAAGTTTAAATGACAGAGTTAAGTTTCTTTTAATTTTTTCTCTTAGATGGATTTAGAGCTGCCTGTGTAACAACTTGAAAGTATTTTTCTCATTAAGTATAACTTAAATATAACAAATGTTATTAAAAGCAGTGATTCAAAACCATAAATCTTTTCAAAGGTGCACAGGGTTATTATAAGGTCATTTGGCAGTAATGCAGCTATTATCTGTAATGAATGAAATTCTGGGGTGTGGAGTCAGGGTGGCCTTGCTAGGCCTTATGCTGACTTCCCAAGTGAGGAAGACACTCCCTTCCCTCTTTCCCGGTCTTCAAGCCCAGAGCCTCTCTGGGGCCTGAGAAGGTACAGGTGCACTGTGGCAGGCCTTGCTTGTCCTATGCTTTCTCAGAAGCCTAGAACACAGGCCTAGGAGGTTGCTGTACCCTCTGGAGCCAGGCAGGAAGCCACAGATTGGATCCCGCGTCCCACACCCCTGCTGAGTTGGGGGCTGGCTTCTCAACCTTTAAAGTAGTGTAGTTTAAAAGAGGGGTGTTCTGTTTGCTTAAATATGGCCATTTAATTGATATTTTTGAAACCTTTGAGGGGAATTAACTTTAGATGGCTTGCTTTCTGCTGTGGTTTTGATGTTCTCATCTAGAGAATAGCCAAATAATTAGACTTGAGATATCACACAAGAAATAACGCGTCCTTAGAATAAACTTAAAAGACTGTAAAATTCTGGGGCGCCTGGGTGGCTCAGTTGTTAAGCGTGTGCCTTCAGCTCAGGTCATGATCCCAGGGTCCTGAGATCGAGCCCTGCATCGGGCTCCCTGCTCTGCGGGAAGCCTGCGTCTCCCTCTCCCACTCCCCCTGCTTGTGTTCCCTCTCTCGCTGTGTCTCTCTCTGTCAAATAAATAAAGTCTTTAAAAAAAAAAAGAGACTGTAAAATTCTTTTTCCTCTATTTTGATTTGTGGTCCTCTCTTTCTTCTTTCTACTTGTCATGTGTACCCAGTGTTCACTGCTCTTCTGTTTTCCATCTTCCTGTTATCTTTTCCACATTTTCACTGGTTTGGGCAGTTCTCAGGTTGTTCATATGTTTAAAGACTTCTCTTTGTCACTTGGACCTGGCCCCTTTGTTTTCTACAAGCTGCTGGGTTTTTTTGGTTTAGGTTTAGATAACCCAACAGTCCTTTGCCCAGAAGATCACAAACCTATTATGCTGAAATTGCAAACTTTGCTATGGTGTGGTTATACATTGTTGGATACATATATTAGTGTCCACCAAAACTGGATGATCCTAAAGGCTCCCGAAACATTCAGGCTTAATTTCTCTACCAAAACCAACAGAAACTCAGTATGACTTTTTTTATGGTGTAGTAGAATTACTTAGATGTATAAGTTAAATTTTTAGTGTAAGTAAATTTTGAGTGTCTTCATTATTATAGTTCTCCTATTTTTTTAATTGCTGTAATAGATCTATATAATTTTTTAAGTCACCACTTTGAATTGGTCTTATTATGCCTCAGTATACAGAGGAAAGAAACGTTTGCCATTCAGAATTCTCAAATACTTTTTGTGCCATTATTTTGAAGTGACGGAGGCCTGAGCCAATCACAAGACGACAGCATTGTAGGAACAAGGCACTGCAGGCACAGTCTGGCTATAATGCCTATTCCTGGAACACTCTCATCCAGCAGCCCTGATCTCCTGCAGCCTACCACCAGCATGTTGGATTTTTCTAATCCTTCAGGTAATTTTTGTTTGTGATTTCATATAGCCATATTGGTACTAAAGTGACAAATTAGGTGGTTGAGCCTTGTGTATCAAATGGTAGATTTGCTTGAATCCCTCTTTTATCTCAAGGTTATGACTTACTGCAAAAATCTAAAGAGAACATTGTCTTTTTGTATAAGCTGGAATGGTACTTGCTACAATATGAAATAGAAGTAGAAACAGAAAAGAGATTTCATTTAGGTGTCTTTTGGTAACCCTTAGAGCAGTGGAATGAAAGCAGGGATGCTCCTTCTCAGTCAAGAAGCAAGTTATCCAGGGTGTGGAAAGGATAAGGGAATTTATTGTAGTCTCAGTGGCCTCACTTAACTTCCTCTGTGGTGTACTGAAATGTGTTAGTATTTTCTGGAAACACTGACTTTCCCCCAGCACCTGAAGCTAAAGCTGTTTTATTGTCATGGCATACTATAGCAATTAAATATACTATAGCATCTTTTCATTTGTGTTCAGATTTTGGGTTTAAACATCATATGGGACATCAAGTTAATTTTTCCGCATCTATGCATGCCCAGGGGCAGAAATTGTTACTTAACAGTATAATACAAAATTTCATTACAAGGAAGAAAAACTTTAAGAATTATTTGTACATCTGTCTGTCACTTGAAAGGATTTGAGATGACTTTCATCTCAAATGAAATGTAAAATGGTATGTAAAAGACACACCTAAAACTGAGATGTGTAATTGGGTCCAAGGAGAAGAGAGAAAAAAAGGTAGCTCTACAGAGACTGGTGTCGTGATTCAGCTTCAGTTTTCATGCTGAAGCCCCTAAGTGTCAAAAGGGATGAAACTCAATTACATGAATCTCAGTATTAGAAAGGAGGGAATATAAGTGTAATAGTAAGGTTTATGTTTCATTATAGCAACTTGAGTAAAAACTGGACATAACATAAAAACACAGTTCAGTGAAATTCATTCTGTACATTGGGTTTTTTAAAAATTTCAGTTGCCTCTTAATTATTAGCGAGTATGAAACCCAGTAATCTGTCTTTGACACATCCTTCTCTTTATGTGACTACCAGTCTTCTTCCTAGAACAAAGATTTTAATGAGTCATTACTTCGCTTTAGGAATTTCTAGTGATTTTTATGTTAGTCAAGGTTCAGTCTTAAGATAGAAACCACTCTAGATACTTAATCAGAATTTAGTAAAAGGGATTGTTGTCAAGGTGTAAAGTTAACTATGTACCTAAAATGGTAAAGAAGCAAGCACTAAGGAATCACAAAGGTAGGAAAAGTGCAAACTGGATTCATCTTCTGGTACATGAAAGAAATGCCACCACAGGGTGAAGAAGTGTTGCTGGGGTGGTACAGGAAGAAAAAGCCCACAAGAAGAAAAGCAGCAAGGCTTTTCTTCCTTTAACCCAACAGTTGCTTTTGATGCCCCTTTTTGGCATAACTTAAGAGGTGGCCAGTTGGCAAAGAAGAATGTGGTTTGCAGAGTCTCAACCCCATCATGACAAGGCAGAATGGATTTGTAACATTACAGCAATAACATAATAATTGTTAGTGTCCAGTTTTCACAGCATGATTGTAAACCCCCTTTCTAGCCTTCTCTTCTGCCATTCTCCCACTCTTACCTCCTCTGTCTTTCCTGAGTGTGGCATGTACCTTCACAACTGTGATTTCTTTGCCTGTGCTGTTTGCCGCCTTTGGTGTTCTCCCCCTGCATATCCCATGAATTTTTTCTTGTTCCGTGATAGCTCAAGTGTTACCTTATCTGGGAAGGCAGTCCCTCCTTTCCCAGAAATCTTTAGCACATTTTCATTGTCTTATATTGCTTTCCAGTGGGAGCACGGGAATTTATTTTCATGTCTCTGTGTGTGTCCCACAGCAGTATGTTCACAAATGAAATATTATTACACTACCAAAGCACAAACTAAGTATGCATACTTTCATAAGATGAGTATTTAGGGACAGGTGATATAAATGATGTTTATGGCTGCATTTTTGTCAGAGGCATATCTAGAAGTGGGGGTGAGGAAATAAGGGATGGTTGTAGGGAGAGGGACAGAGAGCAGTCAGTTGGGGGATTTAGCTGGGGGAACAAAGGGAAGAAGTTGGAATTTACTAAAATTTAGAGACTGTAAGCCCCATTGCACTGAAATTCAGATTTTTTTAAAGAGGAAGTGCTAGTCAATTTGATTGATTGCACAGTTTGCTCATTGAAAACATGGAAGAGCCAAAGATGCTCTTATAAAAACTATTCAGAGAGGGTCTGTCTGCAAACTCAGTCCGCAGCCTGTGTCCGTACCAGCAATATAAAAGAGCACGTATAAGATAGGTGTTTAACTTACAAATTATATTTTTAAACCCCAAAATGTGCACCTTTATGAAAGCACTTTTATGGTGCTGTTTATGTTGAATGAAATACTCATTACCAGTTGATTCCAAAATCCTTTCCTTAAATTATATATGACAGCGCCAAATTTTAAGTTCACTGTGTATGTCATGTGTGTATATTGCAGTACATGTGTGACATCAGTCAAGTCTGATTAACTTACTGGTGATCTCAGCTATGTTTATGCTGCTTGTGTCAAGTTGTTAGAAGGTAGGGTCAAAGCTACAGAACTGTTAATAGTAGTTTGCTTTTGATTGCTGACTATTCTGTGATTTTGCTTTGTTTTCGCTGCCTACAGCTGTTGGTTTTTACTGTTAAGTATCTTGAAAACCGACTGTGGTATTCCACTGCTAAATTTCTGTGTAGTGTTTTATTATTTTTAGAAAGTCATATGGTACAGAATTGAATAAAGTAGGAGCCAAAACTTTTCTGTCCACTCTACAAGCTTGCCAGTGTAAACTGGTGTGTATTCTTTTCAACATTTTCTTTGAATAGATAAATTTTTATAGTTCTAGAATCAGAGTACACGCTGCTCTCTAACTTACGTTTTGGAGGAATTTTTGACCTAAATACTAGATTAGGCCTAAAAGAACTCATGACCCAAAAGATTGTAAAACTGGATTTTTTTTTTAAGTCTGCTTATAGAACTTTTTGCTTACTTTTTCATTTAGTAGCACAAACCTTTTATTTGATTTAATATTTAGTAATTTTTCAGATTCAGTTTTACTAAAGTCTGAGTTATTTTAACTAATTTTTTATTTTAGAGGCACATAAAATTTTTGAAAAATCAAACTGCAGAGAAAGGACAGAATATAAGTCTCCACTCCCCAGAATTAACTATTGTTTATTCATATATCCTTCTAGAAATTTCAGTGCACATAAAATGTGTTTGCCACTCTTCACCCCAAATTATATGCTATACTTTTCTTCTACTTAGCCCATCTCACCTGGCAATATACCTTGAATACTTTCCTGCTTTAGAATGTGTTTGTTCTACCACAGTTTTTTAAACAGCTGGTAACATTTCATTTAGTCATTCCTCTTTTGGTGAGTGTTTACAGTGTTGCCTAAATCCCTGTGCTTATCTTTCCATGTTGTATGTTTGCAGTATTGTCAAATACCGAATTTTTGTCAAAGATTTTGTGGAAATTTATTGTCTCCTTTGTTACATATGTACCTATAAAATATCATCTATTTTGTCTCTTGTCCAGCAAAGCTTCAAATATTTACTGTCTGGCCCTTTAGAGAAATAATGTGCTAATCCTTGATCTCTACCATTGCACCACTACCTTGTGTTTTCTTAGTGCAACTTCTTAACCGTATGGATTGTCTTTCCATGAACCTCCACTTACTCTCTCGAATATGAGCAAGTCCCTGAGAGTGGAGACTTTGCCCCATCTCCTTTATTACTGTATCTTCATCACTTGGAACACTGTTGACACATAACAGGCACTCCACAAGTATGTACTTGGCAGTTAAAGTATGAGCAGGAGGCAGTCTTTTGGTTTTGTTTTCATCATCATCTTACTTTAAAAAAGTCCCATCTTTAGTGTATTATTGGGGTCAGTACCTGCATCCTTCAAGTATGTTATTTATTTTATTCAGGAGGATTATAGTTAGCATTCTAGAAATTCTGCTTTGGGTTTAAAGTCTAGATATTGGAGATTCCTTTCCTTAAATTCGTTTACCTGTTATGTAAGATTTTTTTTAATGAAATATGAATCATAAGACTAATAAATGCTCTAGTCCTCCAAGATTCTTTTTAAATGTCTCTTTTCCATAGGGGGTTATATTGTTACGTGCATTTTAGTTTCATGCCTAAAATTTGAAATGATCATTTTCCCTTGATTCAATTTTATTCTAACCTCATGTCTACCATTCATCTGATCATTTAACATTTGAGTATCTTCCCTGTGTTAAGTATTACTTTTGACATATATGTCCTACTAACAACAAACGTGTTGGTGAAGAACGTATGTTTTATATGTCACAATTTTAAAACAGAAAAAATATTACTGTGACAGTGGTAACAGTGCAAAGAAATGTTTTCCTCCAGTGTTTTTCCAAATCATTTTCCAGATTGGTACTTACCACCTTGACAAATTAATCAGGGTTGAGGTAATAGGGTGCCCTTTGGATAATCCCTTCTATGGATCTATCCTAGAGGTACCCATTCATGATGTCGAGATCCGTCTTATGTGATTATGTAACAGTTTGGCCTTCTCATGGGAAACAAATGGCTTTAACAGAGTATGACTTTTTTCTACACTGTTTAGCAAGATATACAAGTCTGAGTTCCTTCCCAGAAGATGTTAATAGTATTTGGAAATAAAAGAAGAGAAAATGAAATGTGTGCAAATTCCCAGTCTGCCTTTGTGAATAAATTTCTCTGGAGAAATTAATAAAAGGGGTCAGAGCATCTCCCCTTTCCCTCAAGGTTAGCCAGTCCTGCTGGCACACACCTAGTAAACTGATCCAATTCTAGAGCCCCAGACAGCTGAGGCCTATTTTTGTAAAGAGGATAGGGACAGTACAGGTAACAAAAGTTAGTTGTTTGACCTTTTTATATAGAGTTCAAGGGGATATGTTTTCCACTTTGTGTCCACTATCTTCCTCCTGACAAACTGGAATTTCCCTCTGCTTGAAAACATTTTCTAGCCAAGAGTAGAGAAGCATCTCTGATTTGGGTGGATCATAAAACAGTCTAACTTTAAGCCTTGTAGGTTTAGAGACCTGATGTCGTCAGCACCCTAAGGATTGACTCACTGCAAAGAAATAATGAAAAAGAGGCTTGTGGTGACTCAAATATTTGCATACATTAAGAAAGGTCATTTGGTGCATACTTCTTACGAAAGGGACTTGACTGAATATATGATGCCTTCTGCTTCCAACTTGACAGTGAACCTAGAACACTTTAAGACTCTGTTTTCCAGGCATTCCTATATGCTTAGTTGAATCTTCCAGTCTTGGGAGTCTCTCTTTGTGCCATGAGCCTCAGAGTAGTACCTTATTCTATGAAATTATCTTCTGCCATATCTCTTTCATTAATCTTTTCTTTCCTTTAGCCAGCATTGTACTTGAGATGGCTTTGAGACAGATGTGTGATTTTTCTTCATCTCTAAAAGTTAGTAATGTATGTAATGCTAATAAGATAGTGCTAGACAAACCATATATAATTACTTGAGCCACCAAAATCTCCCAATCCAATTATAGTCCTTACCAGGAAACCCCACAAATAATACATTTTTACTAATTTAAGGAAATTGGGAAATATTAGATATTAATATTCAGAATATTTATAATTAATATTAAATATTAGGGGGAAATATACTCTGTGTTCATGCTGTCAAATTTCTTTTTACTTATGTTGAATACTATTAAAAATTAGCCTGGGGTTATCATATTGAACATTGGGAAGTTTTAGCCAATGCAGTGTAACAAAATAAAACAAGGTAGAATGAGGGAGGGAGATATCAATCCTTACTGTGCATATCTTGAATTAGGATGTGTCTACTAATAGCAGAAATCACTGGATATTTTAAAACTTTCCTGTGTTAAATAATTATAAAAATAGGAAAACATGTGCCGCTGTATAGTAGACTGAGTGTTGGTATCTAGTATAATTCAGTAGGAAAACATAACGAATATCAAAAAATGTTTTTAAAAAGAAGGAATATTAATTGCTCATTAAACCAGTGACTCTCACCAGTAATCAAAGAAATGAAATGTAAGATAATGACATATTTTTAGAGGGAGGAAAAGCATAGGAATTTCAAAATGAAAAAAATTTGTAATGAACAGTTTGATAAGAATGTGATTAAAATTGCTCTCTTTACATTCTAGCATTATAAAATAATACAACCTCTCTGGAGAATATTTTGGCAGTATATTTCAAAAACCTTAAAAATATGCCTGCCCTCCCTCTAACTCAGCAAATCCTCTCTCCCTCTTTCTCCCCTCCCACACCCCCCTCTTCTAGATTTTCTCTGGGGAAATAATCAGATTGCCTGCAAAGGTTTATCTACCAGGGAGGGGGAAAGGGGTATTAGTCATCACTAATATAGAAGATATGCAACCTAAGTGTCTGTCATTAAAGGTTTAGATAATTTAAAAATATAAAATACATATTATGGAGTCCTGTGCCTCTTTTAAAAATTGTTTGGTTGAAGAGTATTTAAGGACATCAAAGTTTATAATAAATAAAATATACTGTGGCTTCCAAATCATAATGTTTATCTTTTTGTGTTTGTTTTTCTATGAACATGTATTAGTATTTTGTCACCTGGAAAAGTAGATGCATTCATTTATCAATAAATGCAACAGTGATTTCTATTAACCTCCTGAAATAGACGGGTATATATCATTGTCCACACTTGATCTTAGCCAAAAGGCCGAGAAGCGATTGGTATATATCATTGTCCAGAGGGATCTTTTTGTTCTAAATTGCTTTTTGAAGAGTTGAATTGTCTTGAAAATAACAAGGCACACTTTTGTTTTTATATAGATATTCCTGATCAAGTTATAAGAGTTTTCAAAGCAGATCAACAAAGTTGCTACATTATCATCAGTAAAGACACTACAGCTAAAGAAGTTGTTTGTCATGCTGTTCATGAATTTGGTTTGACGGGTGCGTCTGACACATATTCTCTCTGTGAAGTTTCTGTTACTCCTGAGGGTGTCATAAAACAGAGAAGACTTCCAGACCAATTCTCCAAATTAGCTGATAGAATTCAGCTCAATGGAAGGTAAATGTGCTTATTAATGAATGTACTTAATTCTAGATTTTTTTATGGTATAATTAACCTGCAACAATGTATTAGTTTCAGGTGTACAGCATGTTTGATAGTTCTGTTACTCCATGCTCAGCATGAAAACTGTAGTCACCATACAGTGTTATTACAGTATTATTGACTGTATTTCCTGTGCTGTAGTTTTCATCTCCAAGAGTTATTATATAACTGAAAGTTTTTATACCCCTTAGGACCCTTTATCTAGATGTGTTTTTGAAAATTGTGTGTAAAAACATATATTAAGTAGAAACATCATGTCTTAGGGTCACTGAATTTTCTCTAAAATTAAAGCAGGATTTCTCTTTTTTTTCAGCTTTATCTCTGTAATTATGTAAATGGAATCTCAGAGTGTTAGCACTCACAAGGACTACCTGAAAGTGGGAGAAGGAAAGGGAAGACATTTTACTAAAATATTTTAGCCCTCCTGCTAAACAAATTCTTAGAACCACTGGTGTAGTCCAATCCATTTTTTAGAGAGGAAACCAAATGATACATATCTTTATATGTATCTGAGTATGTATGTGTTAAATTACAAATTTGTTTTTAGTATGACTAAAATGTACTCTGGGCAAAAGAGGGCGTAATTTTTACAGTTTTTTTCTAAGCATTTTTCCTACTGTGAATATGCAAGAATGTTTTTAAAAAATTTTTTAAATGTGCTTTGAATATTATTGATCAACTAGAAGATTTTTTCTATAGTACATTTGTTAACTCTGGTGATTTTCTCTGAGAATAACATGTTCTTTTTAGTGAGCCTAAATTCATATATAGAGTTAAGATCCTTAGAAACCTTAAAATGTGGGTGCCTGGGTGGCTCAGTTGGTTAAGCGACTGCCTTCGGCTCAGGTCATGATCCTGGAGTCCTGGGATCGAGTCCTGTATCAGGCTCTCTGCTCAGCAGGGAGTCTGCTTCTCCCTCTGACCCTCCCCCCTCTCATGCTCTCTCTCTCTCATTCTCTCTCAAATAAATAAATAAAATCTTAAAAAAAAAAACCTTGAAATGACTACTCCTCATGGTTACTGGTAAGAGAGAATGAATTAACTCTGCGTTGCTATTTAGCTATACATAGTGCTTAAGAGCATAGACCCCAGAGCCAGAGTGCTCAGCAGTCTGGGTGAGTCCCAGCTCTCGCTGTGTGACCAGAGTGAGTTCTTTGGTTTCTCTCTGTTTGACTTTTCTCTTTAAAAAAATGGGGATGATAATAATAGAACCTACCACATAGGAATGTTGTAAGAATGAATGAGTTAGCCCACCCTATAAGTGTTAGATATAATTTTATTAACTAGTGTAATGGGTCTCAACACATTTATAGTGTTCTTTTAGGCATGTGAACAGTATGTACACAGAAGAAAACAAGGTATAGTTGCTTGATAATCAAAAATAGATGGACACAAACTTCGGCTGGGATCAAGTTGTATATTAGAAAAAAATGAACTGAAAGCCACAGAGGACAAACATGTTACCTTTTTTGTCCCCAGCACCAGCCCTATACAAGATATTTCCCAGCTGCGAAACTTGTCCTTAACTTTTAAATGTTAAAGAATTGTTGGTGTAAAAATAAGAAAATGAAGGTCTCTTTTATGGTTGCTGATCAGTGCCATTTGCTGGAATGAAGTTTTGTATTTAACAAGGGAGAACCCATTAGTGGAGAGGTTTTTCCTCTCCTTTACCGGTTTTATTCTTCTTTGCTTCTCTTGGGAATTCATAAATGAAGAAAATGAGTGTAAGAACAACTTCTGAATAGAAGTGTAAATAGTCTTGATTCAGATGTTCATGCTGTCCATAAACAAATACTGATACAATATCTACTATGCATCACCTTCCTTCCTGTAAGCCTCTTAGAGCCTTTATCCTCAAGAACACACACAGTTGTTGACTCATTATGTGAGTAGTTTAATAAAATGTTTAAGTTCACAGCATTATCAACATTATTTTTACTCTTTAAAGTAATAGATGTAAAATGGTGGAATAACAGGATAACTTCTTTAAAGCCTTTCATTTACAATGTTAATTTTCCATTTCAACTTTAAATGAATATTATGTTTTTGACAAAATGTTATTAACCATATAATGACATTTTGACAACGGTCATAAAGTGCTCTTTAAAATGTGAAATGACTTATAAAAACAATTTCTTTCTTTTAGGTATTATTTAAAAAATAACATGGAAACAGAAACCTTATGTTCAGATGAAGATGCTCAAGAACTAGTTAAGGAAAGCCAACTCTCCATGCTGCAGCTCAGTACCATTGAGGTGGCCACTCAGCTGTCAATGAGGGACTTTGATTTGTTTCGTAATATTGAGCCTACTGAATACATTGATGACCTTTTTAAGTTAGATTCCAAAACAGGAAATACTCATTTAAAAGAGTTTGAGGACATTGTTAACCAGGAAACATTCTGGGTTGCCTCAGAGATTTTAACTGAATCGAATCAGCTGAAACGAATGAAGATTATTAAGCATTTTATTAAAATTGCACTTCATTGTCGAGAATGTAAGAACTTCAATTCCATGTTTGCAATAATAAGGTAAGTTTATATAAATATTTGTGTATAGTTTAGACATGAAGCTGATTTTTTGCGTAGGTGTTAAGTGACTAGAAAAAAAGTCCAATTAATAGACTTTTAAAGTATTGTTAGATTTAATATATTTTCCATTCTGGTGATAGTGGCTTCTTCACTTTCTGTTTCTGCCATCTTTCATTTAAACGTTTCTTTTGCTGAATAGGGTTGATTGCCTTCCCATTTTTCTTCCTTTCTCCCCCTTTAATGGATTATACCCTCTTTGGATGTATGGCCAACAGGTGGTTTTTATCATCAGACTTCTATACTGTGCATCACTGTGATTTGGCACTGAAAAATCACAGTCTGGTATCAGTGCTCCAACCTGAAATTGCTATTTTGAAACAATAGCAACAACAACAAATAATAATAATAATAATGGCAGCCATTTGGTGAGTACTGATTTGTTTAACCGACACTGCACGAGGTATCGCTGGATGTGTTGTTGCTCAAGCACAATAGGCTGTAGAATTAGAATTATAAAAATTCACAGTCTATAAGTCCAGGAAGTGTGGGTGGTTACATGTCCTGGGACTCTTCCTTCCCCCCACTCACTATGATTGGCTAGATTGGCTAACCTAGGTAATGTATTTTCTGATCCTCCCCTAGTATAGTGCTGATCAGTAAAGGGATTCCTCTTAAAGGAAGTCTAATTTTAAAGGTGGAGGGTAGTTGTAGTTTTGTCCATTTATAAGACCACTTGTATATATAGCAGCATAATTACATCTTAATCCCATCTATGTATGCCCCCCACAGAATTTAATTACGACTTGTTCTAGACTCACATGAGGTAGAATTGGAATCTTTATAATCATAAATCTGTCATGGTAATAAGAAACTCCTTTATGAAGGTAACTAGTGGGTGCACTTGAAATAGACGCTTTAGAAGGAGTTCTTGTTTGTGTGGTTTTTGTTTGTTTGATTTTAGGAGTATTGAACAGAGATGAGCATTAACCTTTAGAACAGCTGCACCTGTGTCTGAGTCCTGACTCTCCAGTGTAGTAGCAGTGTGTCAGTAGAAAATTGAAGACCTTTTTCTTTCATCTATAAAATGTAGGAATCACGCCACCTACTTCACTGTTTTTAACAGCTGAGTCTAGAACAAGGGAACAAAGATGCCATTGATAAACACTTGGAAGGCTAGAAATTGAAACTGTAGGAAGGATAAAGTTAGAGGATTTGAAAGTTACAGGCTCAGTTTTGGAGTAGTCTGTGAAAAAAAACCTGATTGACGAGATCTTTGTGTAAAAAGAGAGTGTAAAAAATAAATGGTAGAGGTTTAAGAGCCATAACCAGCGACCATCCTGAGTATAGGGGTAAAGAAGAGAGTCAAGCCAAAGAGGGGACAAATAAAAGATATAATAGAACAGCACAGTTACAATTGTGTCATTAAAGCCAAGGAAAGTGATTTGAAAGAAGGGAATATGGGTATCTGATTAAAGGTTTGTTTTGGTTTATTTATTTATCTTAAAAAAATTTATTTGAGAGAGAGCTCAGAAGCAGGGGGGGAGGGGTAGAGGGAGAAGCAGACTCCCCACCAAGCAAGAAAACCTGATGTGGGACTCGATCCCAGGACCCTGGGATCATGACCCAAGCCGAAGGCAGACGCTTAACAGACTGAGCCACCCAGGTGCCCCAGGTTTGTTTTGTTTTAAAGAACATTTTATTATACACATTACACATATTCAGTAGTTCCTGTAAAATTAATTGCTTTGTTTTCTCATATTTTGAAGTATATCAAAGACTGTAACTACATATAAAGTTATATATAACTTTACATATAACATACTTTACAGCAGAGGTGACAAAAGTGAATCAGTCAGTTCTGCCTGGAATTAGGTAGTAATATTTATTTGAGTTATTTTTCTTAGTCTAGCTAAAGGTTTGTCAATTTTGTTAATCATTTCGAAAAACCACTTCTCAGTTTCATCTTTTTTATTTTTCTGGCCTCTATTTGATACCTTTCTGCTCTGATCTTTGTTATTTCCTTCCTTTTCCTAACTTTGGGCTGAGTTTCTTCTTTTGCTAGTTCTTTGATGTGAAAAGCTGGGTAATTTCTCTTAATAAAGAAAATTATTACTAAAATTCTGTCTTGGAAATAGTTTTTGCAGCATCCCATAGGTTTTGTTATGTTGTGTATCCATTTTCGTTTGTGAGAGATAGTTTTTTCCCTTTTGATTTTTTTTTTTTGACCCATTGGTTGTTCAAGGAGTGTTGTTTAATTTCTATTTGTAGATTTTCCCATTTCCTCTTGTTACTTCCTAGTTTCACACCAGTGTGGTCAGAAAAAAATACTTGACATGATTTCAGTCTTACATTTTCCAAGACTTTTGTGGTTTATTTTATAATCTCTCCTGGAGAATGTTTCATTTATGCTTGAGAAGAGTGTGTATTCTGCTAATGGGGAAAGGACTGTCATGTATATATTTCTTAGGACCATTTGGTCTAAAGTATGGTTCAAGTCCATTTATTGATTTTCTGTCTAGGTAATTTATCCATTGCTGAAAGTAGTGTATTGCAGTCCCCTACTGATGCATTGTTGTCTGTTTCTTCAGCTCTGTTACTGTTTGCTTAATATGGTTATGTGCTGAAATGTTGGGCACATGTATATTCATGATTTTTATGTTTTCTTGATGAGTTGACCCTTTATCATTATATAACGACCTCCTTTGTCTTTTGTTACCATTTTTGGCTTAAAGTGCATTTTGTCTGATATAAATCTAGCTTCCCCTACTCTCTCCTGGTTTCTGTTTGCATGGATTATTTTTTCCATCCTTTCACTTTGAGCTTATATGTGTCCTTTAAGCTGAAGTGAGTCTTCTGTAGGCAGCATGTAGTTGGGTCTTGTTTTTTAATTCATCCACCTATTCTGTGCCTTTTGATGGGAGAAGACAATCCATTTACATTTAGACTGGTTATTTGTAAGAACTTTTATTACTGCCCCATTCCTGGTTTCTGGCTGTTTTTTAGTTCCCTTGTTTCATTTTTACTTTCTTGTGTTTTTGTGAATTGATGGTCATCTGTGCTGAAATGCTCTGATTCCCTTTTCTTTGTATTTTGTGAGTCTACTGTAGGTATTTGCTTTGAGGTTACCATGAGCCTTACATGAAACGTAACTATTTCATGCTGATACCAATTTTAGTTACATGCAAAACTCTACCCTTTTACTCCCTGCCTTTTATGTTTTCAGGGTCAGAATTTGTCTTTTTATATTGTGTATTCCTTAACAAATGATAGTAGCTGTTGTCATTTTGTTGTCCTTTAAGCTTTTATTCTCTGGTTAAGTGGTTAAGGCACCATCATACTATACTATTGACAGTTATCTGAATTTGGGGTGCCTGGGTGGCTCAGTCGGTTAAGCGTCTGCCTTCAGCTCATGTCTTGATCCCAGGGTCCTGGGATAGAGCTGCACGTCAGGCTCCCTGCTTAGCGGGGAGTCTCTTTCTCCCTCTCCCTCTGCCGCTCCCCCACCTTGTGCTCTCTCTCTCTCTCTGTGTCAAATAAATTAATAAATTTTTTAAAAAGTTATCTGAATTTAACTATGTATTTAACTTTATCACGATGTGTATTTTTATATGTTTTCTTTCTTTAATATCATTTCATTTCAGTTCAAAGAACTCCTTTGAGTGTTTCTTGTAAGCCAGGTGTAATGGTGATAAATTCCCTCAGCTTTTGTTTTCCTGGAAGGTCCTTCATTTCTTCATTTCTCAGGATAACTGCCGAATAGTGTCCTTCGTTGACAATTTTTTTCTTTCAGCATTTTGAATATATCATTCTGCTCTCTCCTGGCCTGTAAGTTTTCTGCCAAGAAAATCTGCTGACAGCCTAATGGATGTTCTTTTGTGGGTTTTCATCTTTTTTTTCTTTTGCTGCCTTTAGAATTTTCTTTGTCTTTAATTTTTGACAGTTTTATTAACAGTAAGTCTTGGAGAAAGTTGTTTTGAATTGAAGTAATGGGGTTAATCAGTTAGCTTCATAAACTTCAATGTCCAGATCTCTTTCTAGGCTTGGAAAGTTCTCAGCCATATTTCTTTAAATAGGCTTTCTGCCTCCTTCTGTGTCTCTTCCCCTTGTGGAATTCCAGTAGTTCGGATATTTGGGGTTTTTGGTGCTTCCATGGACCATATAGCTTCTTTCACTCCTGTTCATTCCACCCCCTCCCCCCCCGCCAAACTGGGTTACTTCAAAGTTCCTATTCTTTCTCTCACTGATTCTCTGTTCTTTCATCTACTCTGATGTTGATGGTCTCTGTGACATTTTATTTTATTTTGTTCATTGAAATCTTTAGTTCCAAAATATCCGTAAGGTTCTTTTTTGTGATTTCTGTATCTTTGTTGAATTTCTCATTTTGATCATGTATCATTTTCCTGTTTTCATTGAATTATCTTTCTGAATTTTCTTGTAGCTCATTGAATTTCATTAAAACAGCTATTTTGAATTCTTTATCAGGTAAATTGTAGATCTCCATGTCTTCAGGTTTGGTCACTAGAGGATTATTGTGAACTTTGGTGATGTCATGGTTCCCTGATTTGTTTTTGTTTTTGTTTTTCTCATTTGAAGTAGCAGTCACCCTCTTCCAGTTTTTACTAGCAGTCTTTAGAGTGAGTGGGGCAGGGGCGGGGGGAGAAACTTTAGCAGTCTTGCTATCTAAGACTTTCTTGGATATTGCATGGATAAACCTGCTCCATGCTTTTTTTTTTTTTTTTTAAGATTTTATTTGACACAGAAAGTGTGTGCACACAAGCAGGGGGAGCTGCCAGCAGAGGCAGAGGGAGAAGCAAGCTCCCTGCCCCACACAGGGCTCGACCCCAGGACCCTGGGATCATGACCTGAGCCAAAGGCAGACGCTTAACAGACTGAGCCACCCAGGCGCCCCTCCCTCTTGTGAGAGGATTCTAAAGCTTATCTTCTCTGTATCCTCCAATATACTGTCATCTGCTGATGGATCTCTTCTGTTTTCCTGAAGGTGGTGCTACAGTTCAAGTTTGTGGTTTCTCCTTTGCCCACAGACTCTATCCATTTTCTGTGTTCCTTCTTTACCAGAGCTTGTTCTCAGGACCTTGGACAAGGAGCCAGCAGCAGAGTGGAAGAGGGATGTGGGGGTATGCGTTGGGTGCATGGTGCAGTGCAGGTGCCAGTGGGTCATTTGGGGGTATCTTCAGGTGAGAGATGAGATGTTCCCTGTGGCTCCTGGTCTGACTCCTGTTGGAGTCCAGAAGCAGTCAGCAGGATCTGCATTCCTTTAATGTCCTCCAGGAATCTTACATGCTACTCTCCAGTTCTGCTCCCTCTCCCCTGTCATGGAGCTTCCACTTTAATGGATGTTCTGGATCTGAATGATACAAGAGTGAAGTTAGTGTCTTTGATAGCATCCTACACAATTAGGGAAACCAGGCATGTACTTACCAGTTCTTCTCCCCTGTAGGAGAAATCACCAGCTGTCTAGTTTAGCTTTCAACTGTGCTGCCTTTGGGGAGACGTGATGCCAGCAAAATCAAACTGTTTACCTATTTAAGTGCATCCAAACCCTATTTTGTTGTCCTTTTGTTTTGTTTTGTTTTACTCCAACTGAGTGCTAGAACTTTTCTTCTGGAAATCTGGACTTCGCAAATGCTCTCTTTTCTTTAGGTGACTAAGTCCTTGTTCTGCAGGCATTCCCAGATCACAGTCAATAGGGGTAAGAACCACTTCACAGTCTCCTGTAGGTTCCAGAACCAGTACCGAAGTTATCTGCCTAGACCCAATATACTTAGAGGCAAGGCTTTTCTCCCCCCCATGCCCCTTGGCATATGGTGTTGGGTCCCACAGCTTCCACAGAGGCATTGTTGTTCATGGATAGATGCCAGATTTGTGTTGTTGGGATGGGGGGGTGAGTAAAACGAGATGTCTTGGGCTGCCATGATGCCAACATCACTCTAATCAAATCTTGGTTGAAATTTGTCATCTAGTCATTTCATGAAGAAGGTCTTGTGGAAATTCTCTTTGCTGAATATATTCAAAATGTCTGTTTTTGTCTGGGAACTTCAGTGACACTTTAGCTTTAAAATTCTTGTCTCATGGGTTATTTCTTGGTAACTTCCTAGACATTGGCTCCATAACTAGCATTTTATGTAGCTGCAAGTTTCTGAGATTATTCCCCATACCCTGTCTTTGTCTCTGAAGTCATTGACCTTTATATCTGTGTTTCTACATCTCTTCAGTTCTATATCTAGCTCTCTAGAACTGTGGTGCCTATTCACTCTGTAGATTGATTTGTTTCTGTAGTTTTCTCAAGTTCTACCTCTGAATAGTTTTTCAGTTCTATTGTTTTTCCTTCTTCAAGGATACCAGTTATTGAACTTTTTTTATCTCCTTTGTCTTTCATATCCATTATTTTCTCTCTAATCCTTTTTAGCTCTATCCATTTCCGTTGACTGCTTTTGTTAATCCTCCCCTCGACATCACTTGCACCAGGTTGTAGCAGTGTCTTTTTCTTTTTTTTCTTTTGTAGGTTCCAAGGTAGCCTTCATTTCTGTGTTGGTTTTGTATTCCATTTCTTTTCTGAACTTTACTAGTTAAGTTCTTTTTATCAACTTCTCTTACCGTATTTTCCTTAAGCTCTTTATATCACTCCATTAAGCTCTTTATTTATATTACTAATTCATTTGAAATCATGGCTAGGTCATTAATTAGTCCCAGTTTTTATTTGATTGGTGGCAGCATTTTTCTTTGTGTTCTTCGTTTTTCCTTGTAGCAGCTTATTATAGATTCTGTGTTTATTTTTTTCTTTTTGAATGACATGAGTTTTCCTGTACCAAGTATTTGCAGGAGGTTCATTTGAGAAAGGATCTAGGGCATTATTCCAGGCTAGCAGGAATTGAGCTTGAATGTGAATTGTTTACCCCTTATTTCTTTCCACCACATGGAGATTGGCAGTTTTAGTGCTGCGTACCGCTCAGAGTTTCTACCTTCTATCGGGTCTGTTAAACTGCTTCTCATCAAGATATTGTATCACCCTGTGTACTTTCTCTGGCACTCCTTGGTAAAGAACATGGTCCAGCCCCTGCCTAATTCTCTCAGCCTGTAGATTGCTTTGTTATTTCAAATAGGGGTTTGGTGTCCTTGCCTTCAGGGTGAGTTGCCTGCTTTGGAGAACTTGACCAGCTTTCGTTGAGACTTTCAGCTACAGACATTCTTTTCCAGCATTTGCCATTCTCCTATTTGACCTTGACTATTTTGGGGCAACCTTTTAATGTGTTTAGGAGTTACATATATCTCTTAGTTGAACTGGAGGTGAAATTTGTATTTCTGTTACTCATTTGGTCATTTGGGATGATTTCTGAGAGGCAAAGGGAACAAAGATATCTTGACTTCACACCTTAAAATCAGAAGTCAAGAGAACATTTTAAGTACAATGGTGTCCCTAAAAGTCAGGTGGCTAAGTATAAAAGAAGGATTAACTGGTAAGAAAATTGAGGCATTATATATGCACTACTCATTTGGCAGCCTACCTGGGGGGGTGGGTGGTAGAATAGACAAAAAAGGATAGGGAGGAGCTGCAGCCTAATGGGCATGTATGTTTTTCAAGCTCAGCTATTTGAGTTTAAAATCCTGTAGAAAGAAGACAGTGAATATATGGAGGCCTTGGGGGAACAGGATTAGAACCTAGAGATAGGGAAGTATTTGAATCAGGGATATGAAAAATCAAAATCTCAGGAAGAGAAGTCTGCCTCAGCCCTAGAACTTGCCTCAATTATTACAGCATTTGTGTTCGGCATTACTTAAACCTCTTTCAAATAGATAATGTCTCCATAAAGTTATTTCTAAGTACAACAAACAAAAACATTGTGATATTTGAAGGGTTTTTTTTTATTTACATTAAATGTCTCTTTTATGGAAATACTATGTTTGTCTCATACATGCAAGCTGTAAAAGGCTACAGGTATACAGGCAAGTAATATATATATATATATATATATATATATATAGTTCTCTGAAAGCAGTTTTCCTTATTGTCAGATCAAAGAGTCCCTTTTATTTTTTTTTTTTCATGGTTCTGCTCTGTTCGTTTCAACACATTAAAAATCTGTCCCTACTTATTTTAGTTTTATTATAGGAATTTGGTGTATACGCTTTGTTGCCCTGAGTCTTCTCTCTCTTCCAAGTCCGTTATTAATGTTTTTATTCTCATCTTTGGCAGTGGCTTGAACCTGGCATCTGTAGCACGACTCAGAGGTACTTGGGAAAAATTACCAAGCAAGTATGAGAAACACCTCCAAGATCTACAAGACCTTTTTGATCCATCTAGAAACATGGCAAAATATAGAAATATTCTTAGTAGTCAAAGCATGCAGCCTCCAATTATTCCACTCTTCCCTGTTGTCAAGAAAGATATGACATTTCTACATGAAGGTATTTAAAAGTTATTTGAAAATTAGCATGTTTAGCTTCAACTATTTTGACAGAATTCTGATTTATTATATTTAATATATTGTTCAGCCTTTTATGTCACTAAAGCTTTACCTAATTATAAATGCAGCAACTTTTATAATTCAAAACCCACATTATTGACAAAAACAAATTTAGGTGTTTACCCTGTGCATTCAAACATAGATTTCACTTACACCCAGATCAGACTGTTTGATCATATTTGTTATCTTGTTTAGTAACATTTTTCCTTCCAACTTTATTTTTAAATTAATAACTCACAGAAAACTGCCTAAAACCAGTGAAAAATGAATTATGGTAGAGCAAACACCCACGTAACCAACACCCTGGCCGAAACCAAAATGCCCCTTCCTAATTACCACCCTCATTCTCTTCCCCGAAAGTAATGACTGTCCTGACTCCTAATACTGGGGTTTAGTTTTATCTGTTGTTGAA
The DNA here is from genome assembly GCF_009762305.2 of Zalophus californianus. Classification (NCBI taxonomy): domain Eukaryota; kingdom Metazoa; phylum Chordata; class Mammalia; order Carnivora; family Otariidae; genus Zalophus; species Zalophus californianus. Next base: position 25,054,423 of record NC_045599.1, on the reverse strand, counting down.
TGGAATTACAGAGTGTATGTCTTGGTTTGGTTTTGGTTTTTGACTTACATTAGTCAACATTAGATTTGTGAGATTTTTTCCATGTTTTTGACTATAGCTGCACTTGACTTTCAAAACTAGTGTTCTCTTACTTGAATGCAGTACAGTGGATTTTTCCATTGTCCTGATAAGTATTCGATAGTTTTCCACTGTTCACCTATTATGAATAATGCTGCCTTGAGTATTCATATCATTCAAGGTGGCATTTATGGATCTGATACTCATATAATCAACTTTAGAAAAGAGTTGGCATTATGTACGTAAGTGCAACACTGCCAGTGTTATTAGAGCTCATTGTTCCTCATCAACACCTGGTAAATTCAGTCTTCTTATTTTTACCCAGTTCAGTAGTGGTGTGGTTTAATTTGCATTTCCCTAATTACTAATGAGATTGAGCACCCTTTTATATATTTACGTGGGTTTTTTTGCTCAATTATCAGTTCAGGTTTCTTGTGTACTCTCTTTATCAGGTTGTCTGTTTTGTTTAATATATTTTTAAGTATTTCTTATAAATCCTGGGTATAATATGACTTACCTTTTGAGTCTCTTAAGGTTATCTTTTGATGAACAGCACATTCTTAGCTTTAAAAGCCTAATTTAGTGATCTTTTACCATGTTTTATCTACAATCTTCCTGAATTAATTTTTGTGTGTGGTATTCTAGTAAAGTAACTTACTATATACTGTTTTACTATTTTTCTCATGTTACACTGGGCATTATAATTGGTATTAGGTTAATATTCATCAGTACTTTTCGGTGTATCGGACAATGCAAAGAACTTAGATTATTTAAATTCCATTTATTCATATCCCAGTTTATATGCAGTTGTTGTCATGCCTTGAACTCCCATATGATACTATCATCTAGTAAGGTCAGTATTTAGATGATGTTGTTACTGTTCTTATTCCTTTCTGCATTTCAACGCTTCCATGTGGTTGGGGTTTTTTTTCTTGCTAGAACACTATTATTTACTTAAGTGCCAGTCTGCTGCTGATGAAATATCTTAATTTCGTTTATCTCAAAATGTCTTTACTTTATATTCATTTTTTTTTTTAAAGATTTTATTTATTTGACAGAGACAGCGAGAGAGGGAACACAAGCAGGGGGGGTGGGAGAGGGAGAAGCAGGCTTCCTGCCGAGCAGGGAGCCCGATGCGGGGCTCGATCCCAGGACCCTGGGATCATGACCTGAGCCGAAGGCAGACGCTTAACAACTGAGCCACCCAGGCGCCACTTCATATTCATTTTTAAGGCATAATTTTGGTTGGCATTTGTCTTCTTTGAACATTTTAAGAGACTATTCCATTGTGTCCTGGCTTTCATTGTTGATATTGAGACATCAGTTGTCAGTCTTACTTGCTGTGCCAGTGACTGTATTTTGCGCTTTTCCCAAAAGCTGCCTTATAATTTTCTCTTTGTCTCTTTTTTCCTCTAGTTTGGCTATGGTGTAACTAGGTGTGGCATTTTGGGTTTTGATTGTTTTAATCCTGATTTGTTTGTAAGATGTCTTGAAAACTGTGTTTTGATATTTTTCATGAGTTCTGAAAATTCTCATTCATTTTATCTTCAAATTTTTTACCTTTCCTCTTCGAACCTCTACTGTAGGGATTTTAATTTCACCTTTGTTAGACCTGATGACTTCCTCGTGTTGTCTCATACCCTCTTTTCTCTGTTTCTCACCTTTTTGTCTTACCAGGCTTCATTCTGGATATTTTCTTCCAATTTATCAGTTCTTTCTTCAACTATGTGTTTTTTACTATTAAATACATCAGTGAGTTCCTACTTCCAGTTCTTGTGTTATGTGAGTTTTTTTTTTTTTCCCCCTTTTTGGTCAGGTTTATAATTTACATTTTTTTTTATCTTTATTATGTTCTCTGCCAAAGTTCGCAGTGTTTTCTGTATCTTTGCACATATTCAACTTGGTTATTTTAAAGTCTGTGTCTAGTAACTCCATCTTTTGTGGGTCCCTTTCTGTTGTCTTTTTCTCCACCTGCATTTAATTTATGTTGTCTCTTCTCCTGATAGCCCTGGTTATTTTTGGTCAGATGTATGTTGTGTAGAAAAAATTACAGAAATAATCTGAGATTTCGGATGATGTCCCATTCCTCCAGAGAAATTAAAGCTTGTTTTTGCCAGACAGATAGGCGTGCTAGCAATCCACAATCACCTTAATCCATTTTCACATCTTGAGATAATTTAACACTGAACTTGTATCCTAGTCACATTTAGTTCATCCTTAATCCCAGAATAGCCCTTCAGGATCCCAATCCAAAACATTGGCGGTTTACCAGGACTTAAGTTATTTTCTTCTAACCTCATAAAATCAGGGTGGTACTACTTAGTTTTTTAGGCTCATCATCTGCCTTTTCTGAATCAATAATGCCCCTAGGATCAAGCACTGGGAAATAGTAAACCTTCCCCAGATCTTCATTCCTCTTCTGAATCTTCACTGCCTCAATAGCTTTTTGATGCCCTAAAATAACTGCTTTTCTGTTTTTGCTCAAATTTTCTAATTATTCTCAGCAGAAGGGTTGTTGTAATTACCTAATCTTACTGCCCCCTCTTTCATTATCACTCCTTTTTCATAAGGAAATACTATGGTAGACTTTAAATATATTTTTCTGACTTGCTCCCTCAAAACAGGTTTATGTGACTTGAAAGTATTTTTGGTGATTATTTTGTTTCCACTTCACATGTTGAAGCCCTGAACAACTCATATATCTTCAATGTATAGGTTCTGTTTTCTATGAGGAGGGAGAACGTGCTGTGTTTCAGACCCAGTAGGTTCTCAAACTTGTCTTTAGGGACTTGGGAGTTCCACAGAGGCATCTCAGGGGCTACCACAGTAGATAAGTGCGGTCACACTAACTATTCAAGGCAGGCATGAAAAAGAAACACTACTATAGACAATCACATACGTTTTTTTGCCTTGTAGTCTGAACTTAGCCATCAGATGGGCTAAGTTTGGTTTCATACCTGCTCTCTTCAAAGAAAAGTAGACCATTTTGAAAGTGTGTGAATTTTTCCTCAGAGTCCAATTATCAGAATAGAAATAAAAATTATGGAACTTTTAGGCAAGCAAATTTGTGTCGGTTGATGAAAGTAAGAATTGTAAATTCACATTTTGGAAAAAGAAGGTGAATGGCAGGCTAGAAAGTATTTCCTCTGTAAGCCAGCCACCTCTTAATTTTAACTAATATTTGTGATTCGGGAAAACATATTTACTCTTCCTTAATCCCTCCACTAGAACTGTCCCTTTTTTAAAGAAGAGTCATAAGTTTTCAGGGGATATCTTTTACTTGTTAAATGTTGACAACTCATTTAACAATTTTTAAAAGTATTTTAAGTCAAAGAAAACTTACTGTATTAATTAAGCCCATAGGTCACTCTTTATGACCCCTGGCTAAAACCTAAGTTTTCAGGTGCTATACCCTGCTACCTGAAAGGGCAGATGCAGGTACCTGCCTGAGAGTGAGCTGAGCATCTACAGAGAAGATTTAAGGAGGTGCACATTTTACAGGTGTGCCTGTAATAACACCTTGAAATTGGTTTCAGAAGCTATGTAGCTTATTCGTAATCATTGCTCCCATTGGAATAGAATTCCTTCCAGTAGCTCATTACCTGAGAGCAGAGTTGAATCGTATATATATGCTTCTTTTTTTTTTTTTTAAGATTTTATTTATTTATTTGACAGAGAGAGATAGGGAGAGTAGGAACACAAGCAGGGGGAGTGGGAGAGGGAGAAGCAGGCCTCCCACCAAGCAGGGAGCCCGATACGGGGTTCAACTCCAGGACCCTGGGATCATGACCTGAGCCGAAGGCAGACGCCCAATGACTGAGCCACCCAGGTGCCCCTGTATATACGCTTCTTAAAAATAGAAGTGGCGGGGCACCTGGGTGGCTCAGTCGGTTGATGGTCCGACTCTTGATTTCAGCTCAGGTCATGATCTTAAGGTTGTGGGATCCAGCCCCGAGTCAGGCTCAGTGCTGGGCATGGAGCCTGCTTGAGATTCTCTCTCTCCCTCTGCCCCTTCCACTCCCCCACCCTTAAAACAAAACAAAAAACAAAACGGAAGTGGCAGTTTGATAAAGAAGGTTCTTTTTTTTTTTTTTAAAGATTTATTTGACAGAGACACAGCGAGAGAGGGAACACAAGCAGAGGGAGTGGGAGAGGGAGAAGCAGGCTTCCTGCTGAGCAGGGAGCCTGATGCGGGGCTCGATCCCAGGATCCTGGGATCATGACCTGAGCCGAAGGCAGATGCTTAATGACTGAGCCACCCAGGCGCCCCGATAAGGTTCTGATTTGTGCTCCCAAGAAAAACTTGACTTCTGCTACCTTTATATAGGTATTTTAATGTTGAGAACCAAAGAATTGCTTTTATTTCATAGGGAATGACTCCAAAGTAGATGGTTTAGTGAATTTTGAGAAGCTAAGAATGATTGCCAAGGAAATCCGGCAAGTTGTTCGAATGACTTCTGCTAACATGGACCCAGCTATGATGTTTCGACAGAGGTATGGCATTGAAGTGTGTAAAAGTGTTAGAGTGGCATCAAGTGATACAGCAAAAATATTTATCATTTATTAACCATCTCCCATTTGTTATACACTGTATGACATGCTTTACACAGGTCAGTCACAAGTTATCATTTGTCGTGGTACCCCTTAAAGGTAGGTGGTGTGGGGTTTCCTTTTACATTTGAAAAAAACTGATGCTCAGAGCATTTAGGTAACTTGACCAGTATTATGTACTTTGCTGAGATTTGAACCCTGGTTCTGTATTACTTTTTTGAGTATGTGGATAATTCTGTATTGTTATTGTTACATTCAATAACTAATAGAAGAAAATTGCTGACCCTTACTGAAGTTATCACAGAGGATGGATGCTTTTATCTGGTTTTCAACCTAATTTGTAAAGTATTAGTCTGCACATGTCTTTTATTTTTACTGAATATTTTTAAGTTCTATTTCTCTTTAAGTCATACTTTATTCTTTTAAAATATATTCTTTTCCTCAAGCCATAGTACTACTGTTTATTTAAGTACTTTAACAGAATTTAGAAAGCACAAATTTAAGCATGTTCCATCATTAATAGAAATGGAAGATGTTATTTGTATTCCATATTCACTTCTAAGAATGCTTTTTTTAAAATTTATTTTTAATAAAGTCTTTCTCAGACTATATAAAACTTACAGAAAGCATGTTGTCAGGCTGTTCTCAGTAATTTTTATAATTTTCAGGGTAAATAGATACTGGGGTTTTAATCTAGGTGACTTATTTTCTTCCAGGCCTATGTGTATAGCTTCAGTACATAAGACTTTTCAAAATGAAATATCAACAAAGGCAGGCATATCTCTTTTGGCTTAAAAAAAATGGTCTATGAAGGAAATAAAAACACTTGTTTCTTTAAAAATCAGAGGTGGAGTTTTTGTAACTAAAGAATCAGTGTGTGTTTGGGTAGGTTTTTTGTTTTGTCTTATTTCAATTACTGTTGAAGGAGTCTGTTTTTGTAAGGAATTGATCCAGTGGTTGCTGTAGTGTAGAGATCTTCAGAGTACGGCCGGAGGGTTGTGTCACCTGTCCTCTTCAGTAGCCATCCCACTCTGCCCTTAAGAAACACTACCTGTAATGAGATACATTGTTGCTCAACAATTTGGAAGCAGAAAACAGTTAAGAACCAGGGACCAAAGCAAACCTGGAGGAGGGTTTGTTGTTTGTTTGTTTCTTTAAGTTTTTGCTTTTGTTGCATGTTTCTGTCCAGTGGTCCCACCGCTCCCTGTTGTCTTATGTGGACCTCCATTTTTATGTTAGCAGCCTTGTTCCTGAGACATAATGAATTTGTGCCCCTACCAGACCAGTAAATAATTAGTACCAGCTGTGCTTCAAAAAAGAGCAAAGGAGGAAAAACCTAAGGAGGAAATTAGTAAACTTGGCTGTTTTATGTGGAATGGCCTGGGTTAAGTAGAATATAGTGTAGGGGAAAAGGAAACACTTATAATTAGATTGGACAAATAGAAATGGACTGAATTTTCCTGAATCCGTTTTCTTTGTCAGCCAGTACTGAAAGGTACTCTTTCTTTAAGCAAATAATTGTCCATTTTGTGGTGTATATTATCTAGTGTGGACAAAGTAACCTCTTTTATTCTAACAGTAATCAGTTTGCTGACTGAAAAACAGAGTCTTGGGCCACCTGCAGCTGGAGCTTAGTGGGTGCAGGCCTGGCACACTGAGGCCGGTGGGGAGCAAAAATAAATAAAAATAAACAATCTTTATTTGGTCTAATTGGAGTATAAGGATATGCAGTATTTTATTCTGATGCTATAGTTTTACTTAAGCTTTAAGTCGATTTGCTGGTCAGCATTTCTTGTAAAGTGCCTTGTCAGAAATTTCTGCCATTAGAAATGACATAAATCTTTATGTTCCTTGTAATTTCATCCTGTCACTTAAATGAGTGGCCCAAAACCTTTCAAAAAAATATTCAGAAATTCTCTTCCTTAATTTAAGGTTTCCTTCCCTAAAAACTTTAAATTCACAATTTATAGAAAGTACATGTTTTTTCTTAAGTTTCTTATTACATAAGCGTATGATAAGGATTCAATATTAGAAATATAATTAGCCTAAAAAAATATTTTAAAGAATATTGTGGGTTTGTTGGCCTTCGGTACATATCATAATTCATTTTACCCCTCTGCATTCCATTAAAGTCATTTTACTGTTAACTACCGTTTTTTTCTTGGTAAAATTTTTCTGTTCTATTCTGTCTCCATAGTTTCTCTGACTCTCAACTGTTGTCTTTTTTCTGTGCTTTCCTATTCAAACCCATGCTTCAATGTTTGTGGCTCTTGCTTACAGGAAGAAGAGGTGGCGGAGTCTGGGGTAAGTGTAGAGATGAATGCAACTGAAATGAAGATTGTACGACTCTTAACATATACTGCATCCTGTTCATTAATGCACGCACATAAAATAGCATGCGTTCTATTAACCCTGTCAACCTACATTCCTGACAAATGCCTTCTGCTAACAAGGTGAAAGTAGTGATAGAACTAGCTCCCCCCCCCCTACTTTTCTTTGCCATTGTTGATGTCCCATAAGTCCCTTACAGATTTTAATTTAGCAGGGTCAGTTAAATGATGATGATAGTACATATTTGGTGTGTGCTTGCTATGTGCCATATATTGTTCTAAGCACTTTAAATGAATTACTGAATTCTCCATCCACCCTGTGAGATAAATACTGTTATTCCCATGATGCAGATGGGGAAGATAGACTGGTCTAAATTCTTAGAGCTCACTAATAGTGGATTGAGACCCAGGTAGTCTAATTCCAGAGTCCACGCCATTTTCTTATTCTCAAATGCCATATTTTGGGGTGCCTGGCTGGTTCAGTCAGTAGAGCATGTGACTCTTGATCTCACGGTCAGAGTTCAAGCCCCACATTGGATGTGGAGCCTACTTTTAAAAGTTTCTCTAAATGCCATATTTTATTTTTTAAAAAATGCAATAAAAATGAAGTTTGTTTATAAAAGGTTATGTTACAATTAGTTTTCCAGAAAGAGGCAGCCCTTATCCAAACTATACTATAAAATTCAGTTAGTAGTAAATAATTGAAATAGAAGATGATTTTAATTCATCAGAGCCACTAATACCATGAGGCATAATATAACATTTTTAATAAGAGATTCCCTTTTCTCTCTTAAAACTGTAATACAACCAGGGGTGCCTAGCCAGCTCAGTCTGTAGAATATGCAACTCTTGATCTTGGAGTCGTGACTTCAAGCCCAAGTTGGGAGTAGAGTTGACTTTAAAAAAAAAAAAGCAAAAAAAAAAAAAAACCCCAATACAATCAGAAACTGCCACCTTTTTTTGTTCAGGTATGTTCAGATCTCTGCTTTTACATTGATATCTATTTAGAATCATAGAATGTTTAGGACCTTATAAATCATCTATGTAGCCCTTTCATTTTTAGATGAAGAAAGAGTTGGTTTTTGTGAATGAAGAGTTTTGTTATTTTAAGACTATAGTGAATCATGAAGTTAGTTGCTCTTATTACATGACAGAAAGATTTTTTGTGAGCCACTTAACTTGAACTAGAGTCTTGTCTTATTTGTGATCTTATTTTCTGTTGAAGTTTGGTGAACTTGAATTTCCTTCTACGTTCTCCCTTCTCTTTGTGTTTCTCATGTGTTTTCTTCTGTATTCCACATTTATGTCTTGGTCTTTTCTGGTTCTTCTCACCGAAAATAGAAATTGGTTCCTGGCATTATTATTAGGAAGAAGAATATTGGTCAGTACATCCTAGTGGGAATTTGGGGTGTTGAATGACTTAAGTAACATATTCATTGTTCAGTTTTAGGGTTGCATTGTATGATGCTTTTGCAGATGCTAAGTATTTCTATTCTTACATCATGGTGGTTTTTGTTTTGGAAGGAGTTTAGAAGACATTTTATTGTCATTTATTACCGTGTTATTAGTTATTAGAATTTTGTGTGTCCTAGATTTGTAGACACCATTTTTTATACCAGCAAAGGAAAACTTATTAAAATATTCGTATTAAAATTTGCTCCTAAAAGTTGGCCCTCGATGTTACTGCATTTATTTGAACCTAAGACATCTTCAGTTGTTGGACACACCATTATTTGATGTACCACTAAGAAAAATTACTTCACTGCCTTCTTACCGCTGAATATTTTTTACTTTGTTTATTAAAAGAGCTCTTATGTAAACTTAGATACGTATTTTTATCACATAACACCCTTTTGCATCCATTAAAAGAAAAATGTGAGCAAATGAAATTGGTTTATTTACATCTCAGACTTCTTTGTATTTAGAATATGAGTCTTCTGAGTGACTAGTTTGTGGGAGTTTTTTTTACCCTGCACAGTATTCTCTTTTGTGCCATCAAGTGTGTTGGTAATGCATTATTTCTTAAGCCATTAAAGAAGTAAAAGCTGCTGGTGCTGGACTTTTGGCTTGGGCTTGCAGATACTTAGAGCTAGCCTCCTTTTGACTGCTGCTTTGGGAATGTTGTTGAACTTGTCAGATTCATTCCCTTATAATCATTTGGTTACTGGAGATTGAAAGCGTAATTCACTAATGTCATTGGATTTTCTTCCCAACCATTCTGCAAGTTTTGAAGTTTCTGTGTGTGAAACTAGTGATAACCTTGTCACAGTTTCTGCCTGACCTGTAGCAATCAAAAGTTGATTTCAAACGTAAGGCACATTCTATTCCAAAGATCTTAAAATAGTGAAAGAAAAAAATACTATAACACTTAAAAATTTGTTTCACTTAATTTACCAAGAAAACATTAGGATTCTAGTGTCTTGTTTTAAATAGTATGTGAGCACTGAAGAACAAATTGTTCTATGGTTGTGGTCTATTTAGAATATTTGGGGATTAAAATGAGGGTAATTTAGAAAACCCATAGATAGCTTTATTATTTTGGAATAAAAATCATTTAAGAACCTTGCATTTCTAGCCTCATTAGAAAGGACAAATAGCATTGCATTTCCTGTTTTCCATTGGTTCTTGATGTGGTCATTCTAGAGTGAGGTTTACCAAAAAGAGGAGAGTTGGGAGAAGCGTTAGCTTGTTTGAATTGTAATTTCTGCCTGGCTTGCAGTTCCATCACAGAGGCATTGCAAGGAAAGGTCCCAAGTCCCAGATAGTCAGTCCTAGATCCACATATTGCTTAATCCATTCGTGTGTGAATGGAAGATTGAGTAGCTTTCTATTGTACTTCTGGTCTCTAACTATATTGAATTGAGTATAAATGCTCATTTTTCCTATTGGTTGTTCTTTTCGAATTTTGGCCAAGATCCGCTTACTGGTAAAATTGGCTAGCATACTCAGAGTGGGCCTGCTATAGACAGGAATGGTGATGGCTGTGGTATGCTCAAAGCAGCACAAACAAGCAGAGCTGCTCTTGAAGCTCCTGGTGCAGAGATCTGGCTGAGGATGCACTTGTGACACATGCTCTTGCCATATCTTCAGAGTGCGGATGGCCTCTGAGCCAGTTTACTTGTCATAGTTTTGCCGTGGGTTGCATAGGCACAAACAGATCTGATGGAATTCATTGCTTTGGGTGGGGAAAGGGGAGATTGTTATCTTATTCTTTTGAATTCTACACTTTGCGGAACTTTGCGGAATCTTAAAACTCAGAACATAGCCATGTGTGCCATATTACTTTGCATTAATGCTCTTCATCTTTTAACTCATTTGCATCAGCATGCAATAGCATTAACAGAACAAAATTCTTTTAATCTTCAGTCTGCCATGTGTAATTCTTATCTTTACTGCCGCTCATTGTGATCTCCATCTCCCTACAGGTCACTGAGTCAAGGCAGCACAAACTCGAACATGCTGGATGTTCAAGGAGGTGCACACAAAAAAAGGGCACGTCGCAGCTCTCTACTTAATGCCAAGAAGCTATACGAGGATGCCCAGATGGCAAGAAAAGTGAAGCAGTATCTTTCCAGTCTGGATGTAGACACAGATGAGGAAAAGTTTCAGATGATGTCATTGCAGTGGGAACCTGCCTATGGTACCTGTACGTACAAGATTTCACTTAATGTAAAAGAGAACAGAATAGAAGTTTATTTCTCTAGAGTTAAGCTGAAGTCCCATGAAAATTAACTTTCACTCACAAAAGATTTCTGATATACCCCAAGCATCAAGTGATCTCTTAACCAGATACTGAATACCATCCATTCTTAATGATTACCCTGTGCAGGAAATTGAGAGATAAAGAGTTCTTCTTTAAAAAATCATTATAAAGTCTTCTTACAAGAACTGGAACATTATAGAGGAGCCCTTCTGTTTGAGAACATTTTTACCTTCACCACTAAATGAAGAATAAAAATAAGTGAAATTTTTACCTTCTTTAAATCTCACAGATAATATAACTTACCAACTAGAAAATCCAAGAAATTTAATTAAAACCCTTAGGGAGGGTCGCCTGGGTGGCTCAGTCAGTTAAGCACCTGCCTTTGGCTCAGGTCATGAACCCAGGGTCCTGGGATTGAGCCCCGTGTCGGGCTCCCTGCTCATTGGGGAGCCTGCTTCTCTCTCTCCTGCTCCCCCTGCTTGTGTGTGTGTGTGCTATCCCTCCCTCCCTCCCTCCCTCTCTCTCTTTCTCTCTCTCAAATAAATAAAATCTTTTAAAAAAAAAAAAACCCTCAGAGATCATAGGTGTCAGTAACTCAGGTAAAACAAGGAAAGTCAGGCGCATTCTAATATTGATGTGTTGGAGAAAAGAAGAGCCTATTCTCAGTTTTTTTTTTTTTTAAGTTACGTGCAGGTTTCCCCCACTATTCCTAAGTGGAGCGTTCCTATGAAACCTTTCATAAGCCAAAATGACATAAAGGGAAGAAGCAATTACCATGAATTTATATGAAAAAAAATTCGAGTGTTTCCAAACCCCCCAAAATAACCTCTTTTAAGCTTTTCTGATACCTTAAGACATACCTAGCTAATGGATGCACAAAGTAAATCTGGATAAAGCACAGATGTGCACAGACCCAGTTGAAAGCTATGATGGTTTGATACTCAGGTGCTGAATATAGTTTCTGGGAAAATAGCTTGTTGATTTTACTCTGCATGGTGTTCACACTGTGTCTATAAGCAAGAATCCTCTTTAAATTTCTTGTGGCTAAAAAAAAAAAAATGAAATCTTGCCATTTGCAACAATGTGGATGGAACTAGAGGGTATTATGCTAAGCGAAATAAGTCAGTCAGAGAAGGACAATTATATGATCTCACTCATATGTGGAATTTGAGAAACAAGGCAGAGGATCATAGGGGAAGAGAGGAAAAAAATGAAACGACGAAACCAGAAAGGGAAACAAACCATAAAAGACTCAATCTCAGGAAACAAACTGAGGGTTGCTGGAGTGGAGTGGGGTGGGAGGGATGGGGTGGGGTGGCTGGGTGATGGACATTGGGGAGGGTGTGTGCAGTGGTGAGCGTGGTGAATGGTGTAAGACTGATGAATCACAGACAAGTACCCCTGAAACAAACAATACATTATATGTTAATAAAAAAAAAAATTTCTTGTGGCTCGTGAAAACTGGTATTGACACAGGTGTTTCATAAAAGTGAAATGGCATAATGCAGACTTCTAAAAGCTGAGAATACCTGTACAAACAACAGAATATTATATGTGTCTGGGCCGAGGAAATGATGAGTTACAAAAGCAGAAATCAAAAATGGTAAAAGACACTGTGACAACCAAAAAAGATGACTAAATTATAAGTGGATATTATTTTATGCATATATATAATTAAATGTTATGCCAATAAAAATTCCAATAGGATGTCTAGAACTTGATACAACTATTGACAGAAATATAGCTGGGGGAAGTTCACATTTTCTGTTTCTGTATTCCTAATTGATAGGCGGAAATGGTAGTCATCATGGGCTGACCCAGAGTAGAAAAGAGAAAGTGGACATAAAACCACATACTGATTTAAAAATTTCAGATATGACAGTGGATTTTAAAGTACAAAGTAACAAGTATTCGGTAAATGTTATTATAAAAACAGTACCTTGGACACTTCTACCCATAGGAATAGAGTATGATGGAACAAACACTTTCTGTAAAGGATGAAGACAGAGTTTGAGTGTCATTTATTACTTTTTGAGCAAGGTTCTCTTCATTCTAGATCTCTCGTTTGCCTGAGCGTGTAAAATTTAAGGATTGACAGTATGTTTTATCTCTGTGATTCTACGTCAATCCTATTAAATTAGGAGAAAGAAGTAATAAAACCTAGTAATCATTGAGAGCTTTCTGTATACAGCAACCATGCTAGGCACTTCACACACATTGCTATTTACTCCTTACAGCTACGTGTCAGGTGTCCAGTATTGGGGTTGTTATTCCTTTGAGATAATGCACCCAAAAATCTGTTTATATAAAGATGTTGCAGAATGTATTCCGATGAAAAATCATGCAGATACTAAAATGCTCGAGAATAGTCAAGCACACTGTTTCCTTATCAATACAAGGAATAGTACATGGCCATTAAAAATAGTAGACATATGTAGAGTTTGAAGGTAATGTAGGAAAATTTTTTACTACCTGTGACCTATTAAGAAGAGTGTCAGCCATGTGAAAATGGTACATGTAAGGAGTAAAGACTGAAAAAGTGTACAGAATCTTAAAATTCATGTTTTACTGTTCAAAGCCCATATACATAATTAATTTATTAAAGTACTCTGACCCTGCTTTGCATGATCATCGAAATTATTTTTCCCCAAGTAACTCAACATAGACCCTCATCATTTTACAGTTATGGAACACAGTTTAACCTTTCATCAGACAGAAGCAGAAATAATGTTTATTTTATCTTTTGTTTTCATTATCTGCTTTTTTTGTTCCCTAAATCTGATTTGGGATATTCAAGAGCATAAAAATCTCTTCTGCGCCTGGCTCATTGTTAAAATGTGGGGCCCAGAATGTTTCCACATACCTACTCTGCATCCATTCTCTCTCTCGCCCTCCCTCCCTCACACACACACACCTGCATACTTTTCTTACACCCATCTAGACTTACCTGTCTTATAACACTAAATGGTGTCCTTTACCACATATTTAATACTGATTTAAAATGAGTAAACCTGTAGGACTTTTAAGTTTTGTGAGTTTAATTCAGTGTGTATTCCTTTAATTTGATTTGAGAGTCTTTACTTGATTTCTGTTGCATAAATGATTTTTAAGCATTTAAATATTTTTAATCATTTTTCAAATGATTTTTAAATCCCAAGCCTATACAGTAGTAGATTGCTGAGAAAAATTTTAGAATTTTGTTCTTCCTAATAAATCAGTATATATTTGGTTGGGTTTGGGCAGTCATCTATATTTAAAGTGGTCTCTTGGGTTTTTTTCTTTGTACTACAGCAGTTAAAATAAGATGTCGGTTGAGAGTTGATTAGTATTAAGAGAAGGGGGAAGGTGTATTTCATGGCTTGAACCCAAAGGTGAGATAATTGCCTAGATTCAAGCATTTGAGGAGTCACTGCACATTATTGCACAGAAGTCCCTTTGTTTTGACTTCTGAGATGTTTCCTAATTCTTAACACTCAAAATACACTCTAGGCCCTCATAATAAAAGCATGATAGATAACTCTTATAGCTGTGCTGGGTCTTGTTAAACGTGCTAATTTGGCTTTTATCTTGATGTTAAAAACAAATACATCATGGAGTACTGAGATTGGACCTGTGTTGAAACCACAATAACTGAAGAATTAAAAGTTCTTTCCTCTGGACTACCGTATTGATTTTATACAAAGGTGGCAGCTTTTTGTTTCTTAAGTCAGAGTTCTCCGTTTTTAATTCTGACATTTATTGTCAAATACTCTAACCATGAATTTATAAAACAGTTCTCTGGTATTCCTGTATGTAACTATTGAAACAATTTCACTTGCTCAGCAAATACCCATAGTGGTGAGCAAGATACGCAATCCTTACTCTCATGTTAGTTAAGAGCCTGGTTAGGGGGACACATTAATGGATGAATCGCACAGGTAACTGAATTGTTAGAATTATCAGTGCTGTGAAGAAAAGGTACAGGATGACTTGAGAAAATAAGGGATCTCATCTAGTTGCTGCAGAGTGTGTGGTATTAGGGAGGCAAATATTGGCCTGATGCTAATCTTGCAGGATCTAATAGGCCATAATACTTACATGAAGTTATTTTTAGGAAGATTAATCTGTTGTATCTTTTGTGTTAAAAAATAGATGGTTTTGGGCGCCTGGGTGGCTCAGTTGGTTAAGCGACCGCCTTCGGCTCAGGTCATGATCCTGGAGTCCCGGGATCGAGTCCCACATCGGGCTCCCCGCTCAGCGGGGAGTCTGTTTCTCCCTCTGACCCTCCCCCCTCTCATGCTCTCTCTCTCTCTCTCTCTCTCTCATTCTCTCTCTCAAATAAAAAATAATCTTTAAAAAAAAATAGATGGTTTTAATGCAGTCATTTATTATTGTCACTGGTAATAACCTTCCCTTAAAAAGCACACAGTTACATATTTCTTACTCTGTTCTATTAGTGACCAAGAATTTAAGTGATAAAAAATCAGCCAAATCATCAGAAATGTCTCCAGTGCCTATGAGATCGGCAGGCCAAACAGCTAAAGCACATTTGCATCAGCCCCACAGAGTAAGCCAGGTGCTCCAAGTGCCAGCTGTTAATTTGCACCCGATCAGGAAGAAGGGACAAGCCAAAGACCCTACCGCATTGAGTGAGTATTCACCATTATTAGTGCATCGATTTAATTAAAATCTCTAGGGGAGTTAGACTGAAAAATCCTTGCAAATGTAAATGCTCAGATGAGCTAGTGTAGTTTGTATAATTTAATCATCACTCATGAATTTAAAAAGGTTTCAGTTTGCGTGTAGGTCTGTTGACAGCGTTAAATGCTGGTATTGGAATTTCTGTAGTCACATCAACAGAAAAACTTATAGCACTACACTGAGGTACCAAGAGTTTACTGCATTCAGAGGTGCATGGCACAGTTATCTAATGCACATGCGCCCTATGAGAATGAGGTTGCTTATTCTAAAAATATATATTGTTTTTTCATTAATGATCACTTCTGAAAAACTTAGGAGACAAGAAGAGATTGTAAAGTGTATAAAGAATAGCCCGTGTTTTTTTCCTGCACCTTTGTTAGGCCATGTGGAAGGGAAGCTAGATTCAGTTTGGTTCCTAACATTATTACTTAGCCCCCTGTATTATATTTAGGACATATTTAGTAGAAGTCTGTGAGTTTAATTATTTGATTTTGTTTTAGAGCCAAAGTTGAATAAGAAAGGGTCCTCTCCCTTGCCAGATTTTCACTCTGATGCTATAGACATACAAACCGGTAATATAAGTATAATGTGTTTGTTTTTATGCCAGGGATATGTACATATAAAAACGTATTAAAAAAAACAAAACAAAAGATGGGAAGCTTTTAGGGTCACACAGAGCTAAGTATAGAGCTTCAGAGGTGACTTTTTGGAGGTAACGCCTAAGCAGTCTTAAGGTTGATTAGGATGGAGGTAATTAGGCAGAGATGGCAGAGAAATCGCTTCAGGCAGAAGAATAGCTTGGGATCTACAAGGAGCTATGGGCATTGTGCTGCCTCTGAGTGCAGAGCTGCAGAAAGTGTTGAGAGAATAATAATTAAAGCTACTACCTACAGAGCACCCTCTGAATGCCAGACACGATTCTGAGTGTTTTTACTAGGTTTGTTATGTTCATTTAATCTTCACAATAACCCTGTAAGGTACCTAATACTCTCATTCTACTGAGGAAACATAGAGGTTCTCAGTAACTTACACACTTACACACCAGGGAGTAATGGAGCTGGGAGTTAGGCCCAGGCTAACAGACTCTAAAGTCCTTGCTTTTAATCCTCATATTAAACAACCTCCCAGGATGACGAGAAGTGAGGTCCTAGGCATGCTGAAATTGTAACATGGCGTGCCAAAGGAGAGTTGTCAGTGGGTAGCTGTTGCAGAGATCTGAGCAGGGGAAGGTTATGGTCTATTTTATATTGGAGAGGGACTATAGTAGGGAGTGCAGTAAGATTTCAGACAGAGAGTCCAATGGAAAGCTGATGTAATAATTAACTGAAAGTTGCTCAGAGCCTGAACTAGTTTGATGGTTATGGAAATGAAGAGGTAATTAGATGCAAAATTGGTGAAGTCTATCAAGTTGCTGGTTAGGAGTACGAAATGAGACAAATCCTGATCTGGCTTCTTACTTGGATGTCATCACCCAAAAGGTAGTATTACTTGTTCCAAATAGCCCTTTTTTCTGCTTGGTGTAATATGGCTGTTATTTATATGCTGAATACGCTTATATTAAAATAGCACTTAATTAAGAGTAGTGTGAGTATACTGTGATTTAAATGTCTTCAGTGTGAAAGGGCTGCTTGCTACTATGACAAAGGCCCATCAAAGTTGGGCTCACTTTACTGATTAAAAGAGTGTCAGTAGCTCTTGGACATCTCCTAAAGAAGATAAATACAAAAGTGTCAGGGTGGTGAAACCATTGCTAAGTTTGACGCATGCTATATAGGACCAGCAGTTGGACAAGAGTAAAGATAGAACTTTGCAGCATGTTTCCAGGGGGTTCCATACTCTTTTCCCATAAATTCATGATTGTTTCTGTTGTCTACTTTTCTCCTGTAGTGTGAATTTAGTGCTCTTGAAAAGGGCTGGCCTGGCAGCCCTGCAGCCTCCTCTGTGCCCCCACAGCACAGCTGCACCCCAGGTAGTGACAGTGCCAACATCCCCACACTGCCTCCGCCACGTGCCTCGCCCTGACTTGGAGAGGCCACCTCTAGAGGGCAGCCTTCTCTGTTAAGACTTGCAACAAAACAAGTGTGTCATTTGTGGGGGCTGGGACACTAAGACTGTTAACTCAGTTTTCCTTACACCACAAAACAAACAACAGAGAACTATTATAATCTGGTTCGTGCTGACTAGCTGAATTGGAACAAATAACCTGGAGGTGAGAATCTTTGTATGCCATTAGCCAGTCATGTAGTCCCTGTTTGTTTGTCATTTATACATTTCAGTTAACTACTCTAGCCATTGTGTTCATGGCTTTAGTTACGTAGTACTTCAGGCCACTACAGATATTTTAATTGTGAAGTGATGCTTATTTGCTTCTTGGGTTTTATTTTTAGATACAAATTTACCTCAGAAAGTTTTAGGAACAACTGAAGAAACAAGTGGTAAGAAACATCCAGAAGATACTATCTCTGTGGCATCATCTTTACATTCTAGTCCTCCTGCATCTCCTCAAGGTTCCCCTCGCAAAGGTAAGATGTAACAGTCTAAGCTCATCCTGATTACACCAAACAACACTTGGTGGCACATAATTTGCTTTTCAATCTATAGTGATAATAGAAAGTGAAGAAACATGTAACTCCTAATACTTGTTGGACTTACATGTTTTAGATTGCATTATTCAGATGCTTTCCAGGTATTGTGCATCATATAACCAGGACTCTTGTATTCAAAGTGTGACCCTTTGTCAGTGGACAAGCATAGATAAGAATGAAGGCAATAGTCACAGTTGTTTCATTCTCTGCAGATTCTTGATGTTGTTACACAAATTTCCAATTACTTAAATGTTTCTATGGAGTATTTTAAAATAAGAATTTCTACAAGAAACTGGTTTTAACCAACTACAAAATTTAGGGAAAGAAATGTTTAGGTTGATACATTACTTTTTTTAGTAATGGAGTATTATTACCTTTAGTAATCAGGATTTAAAATAATCTATACTCCTATGAATTTTATATCATACATAGGACCTCTTGAGGTAAAATACCTGAAATCTGTCTTGCTCATTGACCTATGTTTTCATAATTGAGAATGAAGCCTTTGTCTTGACTAGTAGTGTGCATGCAAATGCCATTTCATGGTAGCTGCACGTGTAGCATTTTAAAGGGTGTGTATATTTCTTACATTGGCCCCTCCACACTTTGTTAGCCTGGTTTAAAAAAAAAAAAAATGCTTTAGTTCCGACCTCATCTTCACAGATGTAAAAGAAAATTAATGTGTTTAAATAATCACAATACAGGAGGGCACATGGGGTTGGCAAAGACAACCTTATGAATTCTAGCAGGAAGGAGAAACTTCCAGAGCTTTCCTTAGCTCTCATGTTCTGAGTTTCATCTCAGTTTTGAGGGTTCCTTTTTATTCGCTGCCACATTTGTGGCAGTGATGTGGTAAATGATGTCAGACCTGAGTTTGAATTTTGACTCTGTTCCCCACTATAGTTGTGTAACTACGCCCAACTGATTTCTAAGGTCAGGTTTCCTGTCTGTAAGATGAGACAAAGACCAACTCTTTTAGGGGCCTCATACAAAATTAAAGGAAATAATACTTATAAAACCTAATAGATGAGAAGTATTTAGTAAATTGAGGTGTGTTGTCTTTTTCCCTGCTGCCACCCCAGGGTAACATAGCTTCATTGAACCTGCCCTGTCCCCCTTCACATAGCTAAGACTAGCTAGAATTTTCATTCAAATTTTACTAAGAAAAGAGTAGTAGAAATTAAATAGGTCATATAAGCAGTAAATATTAACAGGTATGATTATATAACACAGGTTTCTGATCTTGTGGTATGTAGCTCATATATGATTTTGTGAGGCATGCGGATCTGTTTCATCTCTTTCCTGTCTGCATGATCCTATCTGAAGTGTCCCTTATCAGATCTCAGAGGGGGATCCTGTCACACACATGGTCCTGATGAACAGTGGCCGCATGCTCTTAGCACTCTATCAAGAACACCTTTACACGGTCCACACCTTTTGGAAGCTGTTTAGAGGTCCCATTATAGACAATTCTCTAACCAGGAAACTAGTTGAATTGGATGTGGTGTTCTTGCCTGAATGTGACTTATGAGAAGAAGAATTTCCCCATTGCTCTCATTCCCAAAGGAAAATCCACCCCCACCACTAGAATCGAGAAGTCTTTTTGCCATTTTGACTTTCATCATGTGGTCAACAATTGACTTTGACATTCATAGCTTCAGGAGACTGGCATAAACATGTTTAGGATCCTTAGAAACCTGAAGAAATTATTTTCTTTAAAACTTTTTTATTGTTCTTACATATGTCCTTTCAAAACCCCACCAGCTATTATATTTCCTTTTATTTTCCATAGACATGATTTTGCCAGTAGTCTGTAACTGAACAAAAATATTTTTTTTTTAAAGATTTTATTTATTTATTTGACAGAGACACAGTGAGAGAGGGAACACAAGCAGGGGGAGTGGGAGAGGGAGAAGCAGGCTCATGACCTGAGCCCCAGGCAGACACTTAACGACTGAGCCACCCATGTGCCCTCCAAAATATTATTAAACTAAGAGTACATTATTAGGTTCTTGCTGAACTTCAGAATTCTGTTTCCTAACACTTAAGGAAATAAGCCTATCTTCATGTTTTTCATAAGGGGAATTTAAATAAGCAAGAACTTTTTTTTTTTGAAATAAGAACTTTAAAAAAATGAGACATCAGGCAGCCTTAACCTTCATCTTCCCCTGTGCTAACAGAAGGCAACCTTTCCCCTTAGAGATAAACAGGATCAGAAATTGTGCTTTATAAATATTTACATTTTATTTACTATTTATGTGTCCTGTATGGTTTTTACCAAGCTTTTTCTTAGTAGAATCTGCCTGAAAATTCTAGACATAGTAATTTTTGAGAAATAATTCTGGTTACCTCATACTCTTGTCATATTTTTCCTTATGACAAGCTTCATTTACTTTCAACAATATTTTATTACCAGCTTATTCTGATTAAGGTAATTTTTCTCCTGTGTTCTGTCTTGCAATGACTGCAGTGTTTATGCTATATAGTAGACTCTCTGTGCTTTAAAAAATACGTTACTAGATTTCAATTTTTCCAATATTGTCAAAATGTTTGAATTTTTTAATAGTGAAATGTTCTATAATAGAAACCAGGCTAATTGTGATTAACTGGAAAGAATTAATTGACCATGACAGGGTTTTTGCATCTCTCCCTCCAGTTGGCAGTATCCTATCTGATCTCAGCATCCTGCTGCGCCTCTCAGGGCCTTCCTCATCCCCTCCCCGTGAGTCCAGCACCAAGATCAGTGGCCAGAACTGCCCCGGAATAGGTGGGGTTTACTTGCAAAAGAAAATCCTTCAGATTACCAGGAGCACAGCCAAGAGAACAGACAGGACCGAGAAGGCCACTGAGGAGAATAGAGACAGGACAAGTTGTGAGAACACAGCCAGAAAAAGAATGACATCCCTGTTTAGAAGATTTAGGGAAAGAACTCTTTCAAGGGAGAGACTAGCCAACAGCAAAAAAGAGGACGCAAATCACCATCAAGCTACAGAAAGCTGTGAGAAAGTGAAGGATGTTAGAAGCAACATCAAAGATGAGAAAGGGAGTGACATCTTCAATTCAAATAGCGGAGGCAACCGTAACATTTTAAACTGCTTTAAACTGCGATTCAAGTCTAAAAGGAGAAAGACAATCTGACGGAGATCCTTACTTAATTTTAGTGTTAAACTTGTTTTCATTTATTAATGTAAATGTAGCTTAAGTTATTTATCAAAGTTTAGGCAGACAACTTAGTGTAAAATACGATTTATAGGCATTTTATGATTAGTGTTAAAGGTACTCTAGCAACAAAGTCGTATTTATTTAAAGTGCCTTATTTGTACATGTTATTTTACTAATGTGAGTAAAATTTATACTCTTGTTTTCTGTAGTTGGCTTTATTTCCTGCTGATAGCGGCTGGGTCTGTGAATGAAATAAGTAGAGGTACTTTTTAGAAATCAGTATTTACTTTTGCATTAGAACCCCCAGTAATGATCTGATCACCACCTTTGCTTTAGAGAATTTTATTGCTCTTATTACTCCAACTACTTTACAAGCTAAAGGAAAAAGAAGGCAAGAAACTGTATCTTGTCCACATATACTTTTTATTTCATTTGCTTTTCATATAAATCTCTGATTCAGACAGGAAAAGGAGATAGTCTGACATAGCAAATGAAAAATCATTTGGAAATTTGTTAAAAATACAATTACTGTGTTCTACCACGAACCTCATAAATTCAAATTGCCAGAAAGAGGCCCAAGAATATATGTACTAGTAACCTTTCCAGGTCATTCTTAGAATTGATTGTAATTGAGAAACACTGATCTAACAGACATAGGGATGTAATTTTTTTATTATGTTAATCACCATACATTACATCATTAGTTTTGGATGTAGTATTCCATGATTCATTGTTTGGGTATAACACCCAGTGTTCCATGCAGTACGTGCCCTCTTTAATACCCATCACCAGGTTGACCCATCCCCCAACCCCCCTCCCCTCTAGGACCCTCAGTTTGTTTCTCAGAGTCCATAGTCTCTCATGGTTTGTCTCCCCCTCTGATTTAATTTTAAAACAGTAAAGCAAGTGTATGCCCCAGGTTAAAAGAGCAAAGATTTTTTTTCTTTCAAGGAAGAATTTTTATATTTTGTTTTTGTTTTTAATTTACCAAATCCATTTTCTTGGTCCTCTTGAAAATTGACCAATCACCTCCTAAATAGGGCACTGAGAAATGGCAATGTTGAGAAGATCAAAACCCTGGCTTATCTCAACTTGTCCTGTGCCTGAGGGCCCCATAAGCCACAGAGAAATAACCCGTATTCTGGCTCTTCATTTTTCTCACTGATATAGTTACTGGGACTACTTAATGTGGTTAGTGTTCAACAAATTTTTTCTTTGATGACTTGAGTTACATGTGTATATAAAGCCTATAGTTTTTCTTAATGAGATTTTTCAGGATTGTCCTAATGGTCATTTACCTATGAACCTCATTTTTCCACTGAAAAGGAAAATAATTGTTTGCTTCTTTGAGACCTACTCCTTGTTGGGATTACTATGGCATTTCCTTTTATTTCTAAATAAGTTTGCTTTTCTAACAGTTATCAAAATAGACATTATGTACATTTAACTGTCATGCTGCAGATTTATTTTTAGATGCTTCTACATCATTCCATCTCCACCCATTTATTCCAGAGAATGGAAAAGAAAATCTCTCTTGCCGTATGTGCTGTGCAGTAAATCATAGAACAATTTAAAACAGGCAGATGCTGTTATTTTCATGACACATGTTTATAAATGTGTCAGTTCTGCTGTTTAATGCAATATTCTGTAAAGTTGGTGAAGAAAAAGGAAACCAGGTATAAGATCAAATCTATAGCTGACACAGTTTATTTAAAAATATGAAAATAATTGCTTTCAACTTGGGGCAAGACTCCTTAGGTGACATAAGCAGAATATCTGAGGTAAGTATATGTAGTGTAAAAAGCAAAAATACTACTCTTTCTCTGGAGTCTTGACTCCTTCACCCACCCTTACCTCAAGGTGGTATCCTAGACACTCAGATCAGGCCATGAAATATTTATGTTAATCCAAGAAGGGGGCACAGCATTAAAAAGAAGTTGAGAAACTCAAGATGTCTGCTTTTTAATATTTTGAAATACATTTAATGCCTTCTTATTTTATTAAATGTTTGTAGCTATGTGAGAGCCCAGGGCAGATATACATTTGGACTAGTTTCCTAAGTAATACTGGATTTCGACTTCGTATTGCTTGAATTTGGAGTCGGGTTGGTACAGTTTAGGTAGATGGATGAGTGGATATGTAGGGGAGTGGGTTTAGGAAATTGGCATCATTATATCTACACAGATGGAAAATGAGATTGCTGCTTACTCTTTTTTGTTTTTCTTCATCCTCTCCCTGACCACATACCCCCTCCCTGATTCCTTGTTTTGTAGTTTAATCACTTGTTTTCTCTTGTTCAGGTTATACACTTATACCGTCAGCTAAATCTGACAACTTGTCTGACTCCAGCCATAGTGAAATTTCTTCACGATCCAGCATCGTGAGCAATTGTTCTGTTGACTCCATGTCTACAGCTCTGCAGGATGAACGGTGTTCTTCACAGGTTGTGGCGGTCCCTGAGTCCACTGGGCCTTTGGAAAAGACAGAACACTCCTCAGGGATAGGAGATCATACTCAACTTGGCCCTGGGTAAATATAGTTGCCCCTGTTCATACCACAAAACCCAAGCCAAGTGGCCACTCACTGCAAACTGCGCTCCCCAACTTGCCCTTAGATGATATCCCTGTCCCCGTGTGGTGGTTGCAAGGGGATCCATAAAATAATATGAGGGCCAAGCATGCATCTTCTGTCTTGAGTATGCAAATAAGTGCTAGTTTGAAAGATGAATGGGTGTTCATTTTTAAAGTATTTACTGAATTTAAGTGACTTTCGGGCATCTGGGTGGCTCAGATGGTTGAGCATTTGCCTTCAACTCAGGTCGTGTTCCCAAAGTCCTGGAATTGAGTCCCGCATTGAGCTCCCTGCTCAGTGGGGAACCTGCTTCTCTCTGTGCCTCTGCCCCCCCTGCCCCGTGTCTCTCGTGAATTAATAAAATCTTTGAAAAAAGAAAAAAAATGAATTTAAGTAACTTTCTGTCATGTATGTTTTCAATTTAATAAGAGCTCACAGTGAATGTGCTATTAGGAGGATGTGGTTCTTGTGTTGTGGCTATTAAGTTAGAGAATGCTCAAAAAGATTGTGTAATGGGAGGTGTTCCCAGTGCTGTACCCATTGTAGACAGGTTGGGGGAGTAGGGGTCAGTCCCTGATCTGAAAGTGTGATTTAGGGAGTAAGAATTATCAGCTAGCAGAAGTCCACAAAGTTTTTTGGTTTTTGTTTTTCTTAACTGTATTTTTCTATTTAGAATCAGGCAATATGGAAATCTTTGAGAAAATTGATTCTAAAATGGTTGTTAAATCTGGTATTCTTTAATATGAAAAAATTAGGATAGAGTGAAGTATTAGCAAATTTGTAAAGGTTTTTAAACTATGATTTTCTAGACCAAGGGTCAGCCAACTTTCTCTAAAAGTTAAATAATACCAGACTTTGCAGGTCATGAATTCCATGTTGCAACTGCTGAACCCTACCGTTTTTGCTCTGGAACAGCCTTAGACAGTACAACTCATAAACAAATGGGCATTCTGTGTCCCAATAAAACTTTACTTACAAAAATAGACTAAGGGTCAGATTTGGCCTTGGGCTGTAGTTTGCCCACACCTGCTTTAAATTGTAAATGAAAGGTTTGTAAGCTTTTTTTTTGTTGGGGGGGCCGGTGGGGGACGAGGAGGGTAAAGGGCTGATCGTAAACATTTCGGGCTTTGCAGAGTACATTTTTCTCACTCTCAAATTCTTTGGAATATTTTCGTTTTGTTTAAACTCTTTAAAATGTAAAATACCATGCTTTGCTCCATACATGCCATTCCTCCATATCATACCATTGGCTGAATTTGGCCCCTGAGCCCTAATTTGGGGGCCCCTGCTATAAATAATAACATTCATTTTACGGTTGTTAGTTGGTTGGAGAGGTTACTGTTTACTTGGCACTGTATTAGGCTAACCTCAGAGTTACATTGAAAAACCAAACATGGTTGAGAACAGGTAGTTGAGAATTCTTTATTCTGTATTCATGTAGAGTCTAGCAATATGTTGATCAAGAACGAAAACGTATACTTAATTTTTTTCATTTCAAACCTCATTTTTCATTTTCATTTAAAATCAATTCAGGAAAAATTTCTGAGGTAACTTAGCTTAAGTATTTGAGTTTCTTCCATCTATATTTCTAGCTAAGTATGAACATTAATAGGAGTGGAGATTAATTGATTACAGTGTCATTTTTTTTTTCACAAGATTATTTTGGCATTGAACACTTATGATGCATGTTTTGTAGTCTTTTGTAGGCAGTAATACTTGGATTGGACAGAAGAAGGTTTTTCCAGTAAGCCAGTAAATTACTTTTAATTGTGTATCCCCAATTTTTTAGGTGGACTTTGTCAAAGCCATCTCTCGTCAAGAGTTTAGCTGTCTCCTCTTCTTTGAGTAATGAAGAGATTTCTCATGAACACGTCATTTTAGAAGCAGCGGATAGTGGTCGTGGAAGTTGGACTTCCTGTTCAAGTAGCTCCCATGACAACTTCCAAAGCCTTCCAAACCCAAAAGGCTGGGATTTTTTGAACTCTTATCGACATACCCATTTGGATGGCCCCATTGCTGAAGTTGAACCCCCTGACTGTGAGCCCTATTCCTGCCCTAAAGGCTGTTCTAGAACTTGTGGTCAGTGTAAAGGAAACCTAGAGGCTAATCAGATGAGACAGAGTTGGGCCTCCTCCAGTTCTCTGTCTGATACACATGAACCAAACTATGGGACAGTTAAACGGAGAGTGTTGGAGAGCATCGCACCTGAGTCCTCTGAAGGCTTGGACCCCAAGGATGGCACTGACCCAGTTTACAAAACTGTTACTTCAAGTACAGAAAAGGGCCTGATTGGTAAGTTCTTTGTTCCCTGTCGTATCTGTGGAATTTAGAGATTAAGTGGCAAAAAGTGGCATTGGGATATCTTGGCCCAAAATTTTACTCTTGGAAATATTTCTTCTCTCACTCCAGCCTCTCTTCCTGCCCTCCACAAACAAATTATTTTCAAAAAGTTGATGATTTATCAAGGGTTTGGGGGCAGGTATTCAAGCCTATTAAAATGAAAGGGCTGGTATGAAGGTAATTAATTAAGGTAACAGTTTCATTTGTGTTTTGTTTTTGAGATCTCTTTGGTTTCATTGAGGAAAGATTGTATTACCATGCAGTCCTAACGAAGGGATTATTCTCTTTGTCACCTCATAAATTGTTTGGACCACAATTGCTGTGTATACATGGTAGAAACTTTGAATCTGACATTTTTAAGTAATAAAAGTGAGGAAAATTGTGATAAAAAAGGAAGTCCAAAATATTTTTCAGTATACCGTCCTAGCACACGTCCATGGGTATGCCAACTCCTGTTGTAGGTTCCATTCTGACCACACACAGCTTTTTTGTTGTATGTATCCTTTTAGTATTTAGCCATCAAGTACATTTTTTTCATTTCTTCATTGAATTACATAAATATTTAGATATAATAGCCCCTGCTTTTCTATTTATATGGAATGACTGTACTTTGAATCAACTGTATAACATATTCATGAAGTCAATTTAAATTACTAAAAATGTGAAATATGTGCTGATTTTTATAGCACATTTATAGTACATTTTTACTTGTCAAGTTGCGTTATAGATTGGGGTTTTTAGCTTGTTGATTTTTTTCCAAGGATTTTTTTATTAAATCCTTCTGGGTAACTGCTATATGGGTATCTAAACATGTGTATGCAAGGATATGAAATTAATCTCCTGTCCAATTAGGAAACTAGATTTTTAAAAATCTTTGATTTCATTTATAGATGACTCTGGGCTTAAATTCTTCATTCTTGTCTTACTGGTCTTGCTGACTTCTCCATCCTGTCCCTGCCCCATCCTCTCAGGTGGGGAATGGAAATCGTTTAGTAGGACCTTGATACTCCATTGCAGATTTTGCTGGTACAGTTGTAGAAGTTTCAGTATGGACAAACCTGGTTGTCTAAAAAAGGAGTTAACATTAGAATTATCATTGGTCCTTTTTTTTTTTTTTAAAGATTTTATTTATTTGACAGAGAGAGACACAGCGAGAGAGGGAACACAAGCAGGGGGAGTGGGAGAGGGAGAAGCAGGCTTCCCGCTGAGCAGGGAGCCCGACGCGGGGCTCGATCCCAGGACCCTGGGATCATGACCTGAGCCGAAGGCAGACGCTTAACGACCGAGCCACCCAGGCGCCCCATCAGTGGTCCTTCTTAATTTATTCTGCCCATATGTAGGTAGTGTTTGTGTTTTAAAAGTTACATCAATCAGCAAGGTCATCAGAGCCTTTTGTCCCTTAGGTCCTGGGAATTGGTCTAATTTCATGGAACTTCCGCTTTCTTGAACCTATTTCTGAAGCTTTTTGAAACTTTGCCTTTGTCTCATGGTCTACAAATGCAGGGAAAAGGATTTTAAGTCATTTTTTTTTTTAAAGTCACAATTATTTTGAATGTGAACTGAAAATCACAGAAACTTAAGATGGATTTCCTAAAATTATGGCTATTTTTTTTTTCTTTTTCACTTGGTCACAGATCAGAAGTTAGCAGTAGGTCCCTTGAAGGAATCAGGTCTTCTGTACCCGGGAAGTTCATGTTGTTGATATGGCAGGACCGACAGGTAGTTTCCGCAGGAGTACCGTAAAGCAATGGTTCATGTCTCAGGGACAGGGTGGACGGTCCAGATGTCATTTCTGCTAAAATCCTCCCAGTCAGCAGAACATAGAATGTCTCTGACCATGTCGTCCCCAGGGCTGGTGTCCTTGAAGAGCCAGGCGGCCGTCTCTGAATTGGGGGGGCTCCACTGCAGAGGAGAACTTGTCACCGTGCCCCTTCTTTCAACTCTCTGTCACTCTAGTTTTGTTTATAAGACCTAATGTGATTTATGTGTTTGAAAAACAAGTTTAAATATTAAGTTTTAAATATTATATTTTTAATCTGCTGTCACTGTATTCAAATATATTTGTTTAGTCTATTTTTGAGTTCTCTTTTGTCATTGTAATAAGTTTCAGTATGTTTTTTTTTCATTTCTTACATTTTCCATTAACATTTCCATTGCTTGTTTTTCATGCCAGTGTACTGTGTCACCTCACCCAAGAAGGAGGATAGGTATAGGGAGCCACCTCCCACTCCTCCAGGATACATGGGGATTTCTTTAGCGGACCTAAAGGAAGGACCCTACCTACACCTAAAACCTCCAGATTATAGTGTGGCAGTGCAGAGGTCAAAGATGATGCATGACAGCCTCTCTAGACGGCCACCAGCTTCCCTCGGTAGCAGCCCCGTGGCCTGTGTTCCATCGAGGATTGTAACTCAGCCTCAGAGGCATATTTTGCAGCCGTCCAATCCTAAACTAGCAGATGTGACTGATGCAGATAGCGAAGCAGATGGTATGTTGACAAACTACCTTAATGGGTCTTAAATGAATTGCTGAATACATGAATTGGTGTTTACTCTGTTATTTCATATAGTCATTAATGTTTACTTTTAAATACCTTAGCAATCTCTGTTAAAAAAAAAAAAAAATCCCTCAGTATGATGGTATATATCTTAAATGGAGTAACCTGCATATTTCTGTGTGCCCAGTACCCTTCTTCCTGCTCACATAGGGTCGTCTTCTATCTGACCAACAGCAGCTCAGTCTGATACAGTCATTTTGAGAGGAGGCACTTGACCTTAGCGGAGCTGCGTCTTACGTTAAGGCATGAAAACTTCAAAGTGCCTCATTACCTGAAATCATGCTGTTGGCATAGCTCCTCTTACCAGTGGAACTCTTGACTGACTGCAGCTGGGGCAACTTTATTAAAAATAAATGAAATTCTATCCCTTCAAGCAGTAATGAAGCGACAAGGAAGCGGGTAGGGCATTGCCGTCTGTCAGTCCACAGTGCCGTCAGCACTCATAATGTTGTAATAAAATCTGGGCCTTGATGGGGTATTTGAGAGGATTTCTTTGTTGAGAGTGACTAATTTTCTAAGCAGGTGACTAGATTTTAAGTTGATCTTTATTAATAAGCCTCATCTACCACTTAATGGTGTCCTTACTGTTTTCAGAAAATGAACAGGTCTCAGCTGTGTAACCTTTGGAGGACCTGCTTGAAGTTTACCGAAAGCCATCGAGGAAGGAGTGGGCAGAAGCGCCTCATGATTCCGCAGGCCGTTGTTGCCAACGAACAGCTTGCCGCCGCTGCTGACCCAGAGGTCTCTTTCCCTGTACTCTGAGCGATGACCTAGCCCCAAATGATGCTTCCTCTTATTGAATCCTTGCAGATGCAGAGTTTCCTCAGCTATGGATGTTGTGCCTGGAAACCAGTCTTCACTTCGCACACCAGACCTGCCTTGGGACCACAGTTACTAGAACAGGTTCAAACTCAGAGTCCTCCCTATGTATATCAGTATAGATTTTTCTTTAACAAGTTATTTTTAAGATAGTAGTTTAGTAGTTTTTCCAAGCCATAGCTTGGGTTAACGGACAAATTCAAAAATGTCTGCCAGTACCAAGGATATTCTTGTGTATTTGAAAAGTAACTTATTATTTGAAGTTTTGTGGTTTTCTTTGTTTTGGGGAGCTGTCATTAGCGGATGTTTATGTTTGAGGCCATTAAACTGTCTCTGGTCTGACCAGACTGAAGTCATCTTTACAGGATGATACACTTAATCTGTATAGAGATGAACTTGATCTGTAGCACCAGTGCAATGTAGGGTCGATCTCCATTTGAGTGGGATAGGAAGCCATTTGTGGTTGAGGAGTTAGGAAGGAAGATACTGCAGTCAGCTGATTTGGAAGGCCAAATGAAGCTGCCATGGGTTTTCTTATCGGTCCTTTGGGACAGGGAGGCTGTGATTGGGTGGGTAGCCACCCTCATCTCCAAAGAATGAAATTTTATCTTAACACGTATACCAGTCCTTTCTGAAGTGAAAGTCATGCTGCGTCTAACTTAAAGTATAAATCCATTAAGTAGAAAATGAGTTCAGGAGAGTTCTGCAGAAACCCAAAACAAAAATTTTTCACTGCTCAAATGTGGAATTCTTTTTTAAAAAGGAAATGTAATTATTGGTGTGTAACCATGGAAATGAATTCATCTGCATGTATGTTCTGCAGCCGCCCCTGCACCCCATCTCAGCATGAGGCTGTGTTCAACCCTGAACAACCCTGCAGCCCCCAGCTGCCAGCAAGAAAGCTCATGAGCACACCGAGGTGATAAGTGGTTGAAAATTTTAGGGGGGACAGAGGAGTTGGGAAATGATTCTCTCTTGGTTCTCAGTTTAGCCCTTGAGAGTAAAGAGATACATATTTTTAACAGTCTGTTGGGCATGGCGCTCCCAAATATTTAATTAAAATTTCAGTAACTGTTTACTGGATGACCTAGACTTTCCATATTTTTACTAATTACAGTGTTTTCTATATCTTAAGTTTAAACTTAATTATTTTTTAATGTAAATGTAAGTGAGAGCTTAATAAACTTCTGTGATGACTACCAAAAAAAAAAAAGAAAGAAAAAAAAAGCCAAAGCCATTCATGTGCACTACCCAGATTAACATGGAGCCAAGATGGGTTTACTTCTGAATGGTTGTCCATATGTGAATTTATAGGATTTAGCTGGTTTGTGATTTCCCTTTTCAAGAGTTTGTTCTCATTTTTCCCTAGCTGTCTCTTCCCTCTCTTTCTCCCTGTCCCCTTCATTTTTTTTTTTATAGTAGGCTCCACGCCCTACATGGGGCTTGAACTTGTGACCCTGAGATAGAGTCACGTGTACCAGCTGAGCCAGCTAGGCGCCCACCCTGCCCCTCATCCCCTTCATTTTAAAATCGTAAATTATTTCCAAGTGGTCAATGGCACTAGTTTGTCTTTTCCATCAAAATGACTCTCTCTTCATTTTAGGAAAAATAGCTTATCTGAAAAATTCCTTTGGGGAAAAAAAAAAAAAAACATGAATTTGAAACTTAAAGCCTTAAAAATCCACCCTCCTGGTGTGTTAGAGTGAGGCTAGTTGGCTCTATAGCTTTCTTGTTCCATTGACATGGAAAATGGCCTGGATCAAAAGTCCTGGTTTGAAAGTCACACTGTAGTGATTTAACCTATAAACACTGGTCCTCTGATAACAAAAAAATGTCCCTTCACTGATTGACATAGTAGTGTTTTCATGTCCAGGGCAAAACAAAGAAAATGAAAGATACTTCTGTTATAATCCCCTTTTTTGTCAAGTTTGGGTATTCTATTTTATATCCATTACCCCAGAAAAAATGTGCTGTTTGCACAATATCTGTTTATTTGCAGGTGTTTGAAATCAAATGGGAGCCTTACCTGTCTTTGTCCTTAATGGTGTTGAGAATATCTTGCACAGATTCAGAGGATGTGATTTTGACTGCACCTTGTAGCTGCCTTTGTTTTCCTCTAGCTCCAACTGTGAGTGTTGGGGTAAGCCGATCACAGTGATCAGGAACTAAAGCCAAATGCATTGTAGTTTGATCTGTGTGTATCCCCTAAAAACTCGTGGAATTGTGATTTTTATATCTGAATTCTAATTTAGGGTACATTTCTGCCTTCTCTTAGTTTGTTACATGACTAGAACAAGAGAAGCCTTAACCTGTATTTGCTCCAGTTCTAAGCCCCCATTTTTGTTTTTGTTTTTATTATAAATTTATAACTTTATTGAAGAGACTAGTGCCCTCATCCCACCTCAACTCTGAATCCGTCAGGACTTCCTGAAGCAGTAAATCCACAGTGCAAAGTTTTGCCAGATAAGTTTCAACAAAACAGTTTTGTTCATAATGAAAGATTTGGTCAATTAGTAAATCCACTATATACTTCCATAAAGATTTATTTTAAGTAGTAGATTCTTCCTCCAAATGATTACTTTGAATCTGATCTTTGGGGAGGAAAAAGTCTTAACTGGTTTCTCATGAGGGTGATAAGTCACACTGTGGTCATCAGTATAACCTCCTTGAGCATCTCCCAGGCCGGAAATGTGGCAGTAATCAGGATTTCCAAGAACAAACCTAATTTTTATAAAGTGTTCTCTTCCCTATAAAAAGAAGAGGAGAAAGCGTTTCCTTGTATACTTAAAACAATGATAATTGTTATTCTGATATATTTTGTTTCTAAAAAATGTGATATTAAAGTAGATGTATCCCTTTAGCATTAACCTTAAAGGCTAGAACCAAGGGATGAATCTTCAAAAAAATGTCACAGTACCTTTTCAAATTTAAACTTGAACCCCAGTTCATCTTTAGCTTTTGTTGTGCTTTTTTAAGGCTTCTTTATTTTTGATACACAGAATGCAGTTGTACTTGGTCTTTTAAAATTGAAATGTGAGCTTATCAGAAAAAAACAAAACTGCACAGTTGTAATAATCAAATGCAACTATACTGCACAATTCAGTGATTGTAAAGTATCCTGTAACGAGCAATGTTTGTCTCCTATTTTTTGATACCTCTTAAACTTATGTCTTTTAGAAAGACAGTGCCTCTGTATGCTTTTTGTATTTTTACTGAGTGTAAATATTTGTTATATTTTTGGTTAAGAGAATGTAAAAGTACCATTTATTATTATCATATCTACTAATACATTGGTGGAATCAATAAAGGATCTACATTAACTTTCTCTGCTCTTTATTTCATACACAGATAAAATAATTACACCCAGTCACTCAAGAGGGCCAGTGTGGGGCTAGCATTGGTGTGAAGGCCTTATTTTTTAGGTCCCCAGAGAAATAGGAATGATCCAATTATTTTCGACTTTGTAGTGTCTATAAAATACCTAATCTCTTTTTTGGGGTTTTAAAAAGTGTGTTTGATGACAAACCAAATAACACCGGCTAATCCACATTTGGGCTTGTTTGTCTCTCAGAACAGGAAAGCCCAGGGGCTGACCGAGTGCACAGTGCTCTCGGGGACTTGGGGCGGCATTTACACCGCCCGACATCACCTGGGCCTCACAGGAAGGGCAGAGGGGAAAAGGGGCAAATGTGTGTCCCTTTTTATAGCAAAACGGCAGCTTTTCCAGAAGCTGCACTTAATATTTCTGCTTTTATCTCGCTAGTCAGAAGTGGGTCCCATGACCAGTGGATGCAAGAAACTTGGGAAGTGAGTTTTCCTAGCTGAGCCATCGATGGCCCCAAAATAAAAGTGGGAAGGAATGGCTGTTGAATGGGCACCTCTCTTGGTCTGCCACAGCGCTCCCCTCGTGGCAAGAAATGCAGCAGTTTCAGGGGATCAGGTCCTAGGACCTCGGCGAAGGAGGAAATTTTGCTCTAGCGTCCCTTCCTAAAATTTTTCCAGTTCTCACTCTGTGCCTAGGGAATGTTACTTCCATGAGAGGTAAGGCTTCTGCCTCCTCCCTGTTAACCCCCTCCCAGCACATACACCAGGTTTTCCCCAGGCCAGTCCTTCCCCTGACCATCTCTGCACAAGTGTCCCTGGTTCATTCTTTTACTTCGACACACAAATGCAGTAGGTTGAGTGCTGGCTACTTAAAAACATCTAGCCCTAATCCCTAGAATTTGTAAATGTTACTGTATTTGAGAAAAGGGTCTTTGCAGATGTAATGAAGCATTCTGAGATGAGATTACGGTGGATTATCTGGATGAGCCCTTTATGCCAAGACAAGTGTCTTTCTAAGGGAGAGACTAGATACAACAGACCTGTGGAGAAGGCAGCATGAGGATGGCAGAGAGGAGAAGCCACAAGTGAAAGAACACCAGCGGCCTCCAGCGACTAGGAGAGACAAGATTCTTCCTTCACACCTCTGAATGGCACCCTGATTGGGACTTCTGGCCTGTTTTAATTAGGACACCCGAGTCCTGCGGATCTGCTATGGTAGCCCTAGGAAAGTAATGCGCGTTTACTGTATTTGTCTGATATTGGCGACCTGGGACCTGTAATTAAAGGATGTGCTAGTCCACAAGGACACCTCAGGACCACCTCCTCCCATCCCCCCAGAAGCATTTGATAAACCAAGACGAGGGATTGGCCACCCCAGGGGCATCCCCTGCAGCAGCTTAGTGAGCCTGTTTTTTTTCCAATGTTTACAGAAGGGACACTCCTATCAGCCTTGCCAAACTTAATATTTTCCAGTTTTCTCATTTCATACATTGTGACAAATGTGGTACCTTACTCTGGTTTTAATTTTAATTTCCACAATGACTTAATGCAAATAAGAATCTTTTCAAATACTTACTGGCCATTTGGATATTCTCTTTGGTGAAGTGTCTTTTTAAGTTCTTTTTAAAAATAGTGTGCTAAAATATTGAAATATAGTTGTTTTATAATGACCTTGTATCTAGCAATCTTTATTCTAGGTTTGTGATTCTTCGGGGTTTTTCTAGATACTCCTCTCATGTGCTTATAGTGACTTTTATTTTATTTCCTGGTCACGGTACTAGTTAGTACCGTGGTGAGTAGAAGTGGTCCGGGTGGAATCGCCTTTCTTTGTTCCTCACCTAAGGGGGAAAACTTTCCAATTAGCCATCGATCGTAACGACTGCTATAGGGTTTTTGTAAGTATTCTTTATGAATTTAAAGATGTTTTATTTATAATTTGCTAAGTGTATGTGTGATGTAGCGAAATGTCAAATGCAAAATTTTCTTGAATCTGTTGAGATGATAGAATTCTTTTTCTTGTACCGTTAAGTGTTGTTAACGGTGTCCCTCCCTGGTCCAGCACTGCTCCCCACTTCACCTTCCTCTTTGCTAGAATAAACACCACTTGGTTATGATGGGTTATTTTTACATATTTCTGGATTTATTCTGCAATATTTTGTTTAGGAGTTTACATCTGTGTTCGAGAGAGATGGTCTATAATATCCCTTTCTTGTAATACCTTGTTAGCTTTTGGTATTAATGTCAAACTAGACTCATAGAAAGAGCTGGAAATTATCCTCTGTCTGTTCTCAAAGTTTCTGGAAGATTGCACTCTAGCCGCTTACACCTCTCTGGACTCTCGCCTGTCTCTTCAGCTCTGGAACACTGATGAGCTCCTCCTCAGTTTCCCCTTCCTTGCATTATGGCCTGGAAATTTTCTTCGGGTGGTAAACTGGGGCAGTGGTAAGGCTCAGATCTTGCTTGCGCTTTCAAGGATTAATGTCCTTCAGTGCCTGATGTCCAGTGTCTTAAATGGCATTGTTTTATATGTTTTGTCTGGTTTTTTAGTCACTAGAGGCATGAGGGTAAAGTGCCAGTTTTACTGCATCTTGACCAGAAGTGGAAGTCCGTATATAAAAATTGAATATAACTCTCTCAGTAAATAACAGAAGCAGACACACATATAACCTCCCCACTCCTCACTAAAAAAATCATTAAAGGATATAGAAGACAAGAGCAATACAGTTAACAAACTTAATAAACTAATGGACTGCAGAACACTGAATCATTAACTCTAAAATATATACTATTTCTAGATGAACATGAGCATTGACCAAAGTTGGCTCCGTTAAGCCATAAAGAAACTAACAAATTGCAGAAAGTTGAACTCCTGTAGAGAAGGTTCTCTGTACACAATTGAACAAGAAATTAGTAACAAAAATTATAAAAATTGGATGTTAAGAAATGTTTCCCCCCAAAACCCAGTGGAAAGTAGAAAGTTTAACTGAATGAAAATAGAAATATGAATATCAAAACCTTTTGGTTTGAGGTTAAAGCCATACTTAAAGGGGAAGTTTATAGCCCTAACTCTAGAAAGGCTAAAAATGAATTCCTTCTTCTCAAGAAACCAGAATAGTAACAGCAAATTAAATTCAAATAAATGAAAGAAAATAATAACAAGGTAATGAAATAAGATGCCCCCAAAAGGGTCAACAAAGCACTAAGTTCTTTAAAAAGACTAATAAAATTGCTAATCTCTTGGGAAGGACCAAGAAAAAAGAAAAATAGCAAAACTATCATTAGGAATGGAAAAAAAAAGGAAAAAGAATATTTATGATTAGTGTCATTAAAGACATGAGACACTTTCAATAACTAAAATGTAGATGAAATAAATTCACAGAAAAAAACAACTTTGCAAAACTAACAAGAAGGAAAATTCAGTAGTCCTATAGCTATTAAAGGAGTGGAATCTCATTTTACAAGCCTTCCACAAACAAAACTGAAGGCCTGGATGGCTTTATCAAAAAGTTGTACCAAAGGCTTACAGAAGAAATACTGTTGATTTTAATAAAATCTCCAAAGTGGGAAGGATTTCTTAAATAAGATCCTTGTAAGAAAACTCTAAAGGAAGTGGCAGGTTTATCCTAAATACCATTTTAAAAAAAGAGAAGTCCATACAGTTGGGAAATACAATGTAATTCATATACCCTTCAAAGACCAGTATCCAGAGTAAAGTACTTCTGTGTGCACAAAGAAAAAGCACATTCACTGGGAAAACGGGCAAGACTACAACGCTACATAAAAGAGGGGAAATTGTCCATTAAACATGGAAAGTTGCTCAATCCCGTTATGAAAAGGTACATAGGTTTGGGATTGATGCCGTGGAAGTGTTAGCTCTGCTGCGCTGTACTTGGACTGTGGTGGCAGATGATCACGGGCAGAAAGCCCTCTCCTTTGCAAGAACAAAAATGTGGACTAGAATGGGGAGCCGTGGTAAAATACATTGGAGCCACCAGATGGCACCACATAACCATGTGTCCCTTGTGGTCTTTGTCTTTAGAAAGGTAAGAGCAAGGTAATTTTTTTTTTTTTTTAAGATTTTATTTATTAGAGAGAGTGCTCAAGCAGCGAGAGGGGGAAGGGAAGGGGCAAAGGTAGAAGCAGACTCCCCCCTGAGCAGGGATCCTCCATGGAGCTCGATCCCAGGATCATGACCTGAGCCGAAGGCAGATGCTTAACCAACTGAGCCACCCAGGCGCCCCTAATTTCTTGGCCATCTTTCCAGGTATGTTTGAAATTTTTTTGAGAGAGTTCCCCTCCACAGAGGTAATGAAACTGAAACATTTCCAACCAGAAAATAAAGAATTTTGGATTGTAGTTGGATAAACTTTGGACACTCGTGAGTGGACCGTAAGGATACAGCTATTTCTGTATACATCGTTTGTGCATTTGGACGTAGGATCTGGAATACTTAATGAGTGTTGGTCTTTTCCAGGGCTCCTAAGGGAAATCTTCCAGAAAACACAAATGGCCCAACTCTGAACAGGAATGAAAAGCAGGTAATAAACACAAGAACCGGTCAGACTTCTACAGTCTATACTGAGCGGACGCCTACTCCATAGGCTCCTGGCAGCAATCCGTCTGCTCTGACCACCTGGTGTTTTTGGTGGTGTTTATTTTGGCCATTTTGGTAGATATGTAATGGTATTTTATTATGGTTTTAGTTTTCATTTTTCCCTGGTTATTAGTGGTGTTGAGCTCCTTTTCATATATATGTGGGCCGTTTGACTTCTGCTTTTATGAAGTGCCTTTTTGAGTCTTTTTCATTTTTATCAATTTGTAGATAAATTTCTTATGCATTCTGGATATGACTCCTTTGTCACATCTGTGGCAAACATCTTTTCCCACTCAGTGGCATATGTGGTCATGATGAAGAAGGGAAGTTCTTAATTTTTAGACTAGAGAAATGTATTACTCGTTTCCTGTATGGTTAGTGCTTTCTATGTGATTTAAGAAGTCTTTTCTTCTTCCACGTTCATTAACGTATTTGTGTTATCTTTCACATACTTCAATGTTATGCCTTTTCAATGCAGCTCTACAATATATCTGGAATAGAATTTTGTGCGTAGTGTAGAGTCGAGTCAGGTTTCAAGTCTCCCACCCATTGATTGTTCCTGGACTGTTTGTTTGTTTTTTTAAGATTTTATTTATTTATCAGAGAGAGAGAGCATGAGCAGGGGGAGCGGCAGAGGAAGAAGCAGACTTCCCTGCTGAGCAAAGAGCCTGACGTGGGACTGCATCCCAGGACTCTGGGATCATGACCTGAGCCGAAGGCAGACGCTTAACCGACTGAGCCACCCAGGCATCCCCTTGACTGTTCGTTGAAAAGATAAATCCTTTGCTCCGCTGCTCTGCATTGCCATCTCTGCTGTGAGTCACCTGGGCCACAGTGTGTGAGTTTATTCGGGGGTCTGTGTTCTGGTTTGCCAGCCTATTCTTCCATTCCTTAATACCGCATTGTTTTAAGTGCTCTAGCATGACACTACGTACCGATACCTGGTAGAGAAATGTAGCTGACCCTGTTCTTTTTCAAGAATATATTAGCTGTTCTCATATCATTTGTATTTCCAGATAAATTTAATGACCAGCTTATCAATTTCCATACAATTGCAATTTTGAATGGGATTTTCTTGAAATTATATAACAGTTTGAAGGAAATTAACATTTTTGTAAAATTTAATCTTTTGGTCTATGAACCCAGTGTATTTCTTCATTTATTTAGATTTTCTATAGCTCTCCCTCTTTCATTGTTTTGGTTTAAGGACTTTACTATTTTTCATATAAGATTTATGTTCTTAAGAGTCTGATGTGTTTGGAGGTCCCCCCTGCTTTATTGAGGTAAAAATTGTGTGTATTTGCGTTGTATGTCTTAGTCCATTTGGGCCGCTGTAACAAAATACCATGGGCTGGGTGGCTTATAAACAGCAGAATTTATTTCTCACGGTTGTGAGGGCTGAGAAGTTCAGGGATCAAGGTGCCAGCAGATGCCCCGTCCTTTGAGGGCCCATGTCCTGGTTCATGGATGGTGCCTTCTTGCTGTGTCTTCACAGAGAAGGGGCTTCTTCTATAAGGGTAGCAGTCCCACCCATCAGGGCTTCACCCTTTTGACCGAATCACCTACCACGGCCCTCGCTTCCTAATACCTTCACTTCTAGGGATTAGGATCTCAACCCATGAATGAGGGTGGGGCATAAATATTCAGTGTATGGCGGCATACAGGGGTACAACGTGATGATGTGATGTATGTATACATTGCAAAACCATCACCACAATTAAGCTAATTAACATATCTGTTACTTCACATACTTAAAATTTGCGCATGGTAAGAACACTTAAAATCACCTACCTTAGCCCACTTCATGTATGCTGTTTGCTATTACTGACTACAGTCAGTATGCTGCACAGAACCCCTCCGTACCCTACTTATCCTGCATAAATCTCTGTACCTTCCCGCCCCTCCCCCTCAAGCCCTGGCAACCACCACCTTCCACATACAAGGGAGATGGTGTGATAGCAATCTTTCTGTGGCCTGCTTACTTCACATAGCATAATGTTCTACAGGTTCGTCCATGTTGTCACAAAGGCTAGGATTTTTTTCTTTTTTAAGGCTGAATAATACTCCTGTGCACATACCACATTTTGCTCATCCATTCGTCAACAGACGGTTGTTTTCAGATCTTGGCAATCGCAGATAATACTGCAGTGAATGTGGGGGTGCAGACATGTCCT
The DNA here is from genome assembly GCF_009762305.2 of Zalophus californianus. Lineage (NCBI taxonomy): Eukaryota > Metazoa > Chordata > Mammalia > Carnivora > Otariidae > Zalophus > Zalophus californianus. The sequence goes on along the minus strand of NC_045599.1, from coordinate 25,014,976 downwards.
CAGCCAACAGTCAGCAAGGTGGAGCCTTCCGTTCCTTGGGGAATTAATTCTAAGGAAATCTGAGTGAGTTTGGAAGTGGCTTCCACCCTCACAAAGCCTCTAGATCAGAGCAGAGCCCAGCCAACACTTCCGACTCCAACCTGGGAGACCCTGGGGGGGGTACCCAGCCAGCTTGGGCCCAAGCTTCTGACCCACTGAACTTGTGCTATTTTGAGCCATTGAGTCTGTGATGATTTACAGCAACAGGTAATAACTAATATATTACGTATTAGCTGTATATTCCCTGTGCTGTAGTTCTCTGTGCTCAAACTGGTTACCAACAATAACCCATGTCATTTTTATTGTTGCTCTGAGGATGAAGTGAGTTAATCCATGTATAATGCTTTGGTGGTGCCTAGCCACCTAGCAAGTGCTCAGTAACTGTAGGATGTGTTACTACGACCCTCCCCCCGCCTCTTTCCCCTCCTCACACTTCTGTAGTTCTGTACCTTAATTGTTCCACTTCATCTTTTCTAGAATTTCCTTTTTTTTTTTTTTAATAAGATTTTATTTATTTGTCAGAGCACAAGCAGGGGGAGAAGCAGGCTCCCTGCTGAGCAAGTAGCCCGATGTGGGGACTCAATCCCAGGATCCCGGGATCACGACCCGAGCAGAAGGCAGATACTTAACTGACTGAGCCACCCAGGCGTCCCTCTCGCATTTCATTTCTTTGCCCAATAGTCTTAGCTGGCCAACACCTCCTTTATCTGACAACTGCAACTATTCGAAATATAATCCAGATGCTCCCATAACTAAAACCAATTCCATGTAGAAAATGCACTGAAGTTATATTTTTGACTTGTTGGTGAGATTGAGCGCTTCCTTGTTTTCTAGGTTAAAACACACTAGGAGTCAGAATTTTAACTAGTAAGTGGAAAACTAGAAGGGAGACACACTCGTAGCGAGAAGAATGTGAGGAAGACCCCCTGAGAGGGAAGGGGCCTGAACACAAAAGAGCAAGGTAAGGCGGGGCGGGCTGTGCTTCAGGGATCTGTAGGGGTGTCACTCAACAGACCCAGTGTCAGGGTGGCTAAGACACTCATCCTCAGTGTATTCACACTGGAAATATATATTGGAAATATATAGTAATTTTAAAGATTTCTTTATTAAATAAAAGATCTCTTGTTCAACTACAACAAAGACAATTTAAAAATGGGCAAAGGACCTAAAAGACAGTTCTCCAAAAAAGATGCACACATGGCTAATACGTGCATGAAAAGATGCTCCACATCAATCATGAGGGAAATGCAAATCAAAATCATGATGACACATCACCTCACACCCGTTAAGATGGCTAATATAAAAACAAACCAACAAACCAAAAACGAGGTCGCCTGGGTGGCTTAGTCAGTGAAGCGTCTGCCTTCGGCTCATGTCATGATCCCAAGCGTCCTGGGATCAAGCCCCGCATCGGGCTCCCTGCTCCGTGGGAAGCCTGCTTCTCCCTCTTCCACTCCCCTGCTTGTGTTCCTGCTCTCGCTGTCTCTCTCTGTCAAATAAATGAATAAAATCTTTAAAAACAAAAACAAGTGTCGGTGGAGAGGTGGAGAAACTGGAACCCTGTGCCCTGAAGGTGCTCAAAAAATTAATACCATGTGATCTAGCATACTTGTAGGTGGATATCCCAAGGAATCGAGAGCAGAGTCTCAAAGAGGTATTTGTCCACCCCTGCATTATTCACAGTGGCCAAGAGGTGGGAGAGATGCAAATGTGGTATGTACCTGAAGTGGAATATTATTCCACCTTGGAAAGGAAGGAAATTCTGACAGTGCTACAACATGAGTGAACTTTGAGAAAAGATACTACGCTGTGAATGAAGCCAGTAACAAAATAGGAATACTGTTTGATTCTGCTGATGCGAGGTACCCGGTAGAGTTAAGTTCGTAGGCGAAGAGTAGAAGAGCGGTTCCCAGCAGCTGGCTAGGAGGGAGAAACGGAGAGCCACGGTGCAGTGGGGTAGAGAATTTCCATTTTGCAAGATGAAGGAGTTCTAGAGATGGGTTGTACAACAATGCAAAAGTGTGTAGTGCTCTTAAAATGTACACTTTAAAAGGGTTAGGATGGTAGCCTTTATGTTTGTGTATTTTACCACAATTTTTTTAATTGCCAAAAAAAGGAAATCCAACCCAAGAAAGATGAACAGATGAAATACTTGTGGTAGGCTGCAGCTGGACAGGGCAAGGAATCAGGCAGCGAGGGAGGGAGGGTTTCAGCTCCTATGAGACCAAAAGTATGTTTAGGGCAGTTGCACGTACTTAATAAACCCAAACTCGAAATGATCCCGCCTCCTGTGGCTCATCCATAAAAACCCCCTAGGGTATGAGAGGGCAAGTAGCTAGTCAGCACTGAGACTGCAGCAAGGGAAGACATTCACAGCGAAACGTGACCTAGGGTTTGAACCGCAGCTTGTCACGCACTTCCATTTCGTTAAAACTCTAGGGCTTCATCATGCTAAGAAGCAAGGAAGCTTTAAAAATTATTATCACCAAGGTTAGGCATTTTTTTAAAAAAGATTTTATTTGTCAGCACAAGCAGGGGGAGCGTCAGCAGGGAGCCCGACGCGGAACTCGATCCCAGGACCCCGGGATCATGACCTGAGCCGAAGGCAGACGCTTCACCGACTGAGCCACCCAGGCGCCCCCAAGGTTAGACATTTAAATCTTAATTGAGCTCATGGTTTCCTTTGAGAGGCAGAGGGATAGACAAGATGGGGCAAAGAGCGCTCTCTGTTCCAGGAAGCCCATGGAAGGGACAGGTGTTGGGTTGTGGTCCGGAGATCGGCAGGGACCCAGGTACTCAGGATGGCAAGAGGTTCAAAGTCCTGTGTGGGCCACTTAGAGCAGCACGTCGAACCTTCTTTCTGGTCTCCCACCTCCCCAAAGCCTGCAAGCCCACTGTGGCCTGGATGTCAAGGCAGACGCTACTGTTAAGCTGTTAATGGCATTCTGGGTTACTGCTTCATTTCTTTTCACGATTTTTTATTTTCCAATTTAAAAGATGTTCTGTGCTGATTCCTCCTGAGTCTTGTCCTGGTTCCACCTTTTGGGTGAAAGAACAGAATCCTCTCATGTCTACCGGGCCTGGAAGGTCACTGAGTCTGGGCTCCCGATGAGCACAGTTTTGAGGTTTCAGAGCCAGGTGTCCCCCCTCCACCCAGGGGATGGGGAAGGAGAGTTAAAAGTCCAGCACAGGGACGTAGACGTCTTTTACCCTGTTGTCTTTCCTGTAAACGTCTGTTCCCTGAGAGGTAAGTGCTGAGGCCCTGTGTGGCCTTCACCCCTTGTTCTGGGCCCATTCTGCCTTCTGCCCTACAACCTTCCCTGCCTTCCTTCGTCTTGGAACACTTCCTCAAATGCCTTTTTTAAGACAACTATTTCTTCCCCGAGGCATGGCGTTCTGGTGGGACTTGAAGCCACAGTAACCCTCCCTGGGTGCGCACGCGTGCGTGCGTGTGTGCGCGTGTGTGTGTGTGTGTGTAGACATGACTGCAGGTGGGCTAGTGTGAGGCCTTCCCTGGATTCCCTAGCATGTAGATAGAGGTCCATCCCTGTATGCCCCCACGGCATTCCTTACCAACTATAAGACGAACAGACCCAGGTAGTAGCCGTTTGACCTTGAGCAAGTTCTGTACCCTCTAGCCGTCAGGTCCATCATCCGTGAAATAGGGAATAAAAGCTCTTTAATAGGATGGCTGTGAGAATGAGTGGAGCCCATGCCTAGCACGAGACTGGTGTTTACTAAACATCTCTTCCTCCCCTCTGTCCACTGCCCAGCCCTTAAGTAGCCCCACAGCCAAGCACTTCCACTGAGCTCCCCTTTCCCTCCACTGTCAGGCCAGGTCTGTAAAGTGCTTTTGGCATCTGGAACCCATGAATAAGCCAATCATTGAACTTGTGCTGGAGATATACCTTCTGTGTTTATTTCTTAGGTTGGAAAGAAAATAGAGGTCATAATCAATTGTGTACTATTTCAATAGGATCGTATGCTGGTGATTTTTCTTTCACTAGACCTGTAAATCCTTGTTTTTAGGAAATAGGGTGTGAGGAACATGGCTGGAGCGAGACTGGAACAGTTCTTGGGTTCTCTGTTAAGATCTGAGAGCTGCAAATGGCCAGCAAGGCAGGAGAGCAACTTCCACTGATTTGACAGACGCAGAGCAGAGAACATGATAGGAGGCCAACCGAAATCCAAGTCAGGAAGATCATTGAGAGGCTTAGTTCAAGAGAACACGCTGTGCTTGCCTCTCACTGATTTCCTGGAATGACTGGCCGGCTGCCCTGGGCTCCCCGCTCCTCTCTGCCCCGCGTGCCCGGGAAGCCCCGTGTGCACGTCAGAGTTGGCACGTGGGGATTTTCACATGGGGTGCCCTGACCAGATCTGTGTGTGACCACGTGTGTGACCTATGAGGCGCCACTGGAAAACATCAAGTGGTCTTTATAGTCTTCCGTGATCGGGTCATCCCCGGAGCCCTGCTCCGTACCTGCGCCGCGAGGACGCTGTGTCAGCGGGAGTATCTGTCCGCGCGTCTGGCGCAGCCCTTGTAACCCTTCTGCCCGTGTGTGCGGAACTCCCGCCGCCTGAGGAACGGACACAGCCTCGTCCCGGGTCTGCGGCAGTGGCCCAGTAACCTGAGCTGCTGACATGGCCTCTTGTGGGGTCTCCGGTGCATGTGAAGGGCATGCTCCTGTGAGCCTTCTAACAGTAGATGCCAATCCCGACGGCAGCATTTCTGCGGGCACACAGCGGCCGGCAACGGAGCCTGCGGATGGGAGCACGTGGCTGGGAGGGGGGGGGTGTCAGGCCCCCGAGTCCGCAACCGGCGTTTCTCAGCTCCATGTCCAAACTCCAAAACAGCTCTCATCGTACCCTGGCAACACTCGGAATATTGTACCTGGTTTCCCTTCTCTGTTTCTCCACCCTGCGATTGCCTTTGGAGGCTTTCTGTGTATCTGAATTTGACTACGTTAGAGAACTTCTATTTAACAAACTCATTAACTTACATAAAATACAGTATTTGTCTTTTGTGCTTGGTGTGTTTCACCCAGGATAGTGTCTCTCTTCAGGGTTCATTCATCCAGGCTGCAGCATGTCAGAATCTCCTTGTTAGGCTGGATCATGTTCCTGTGCATGCGATTTTTTCCATTCAGCCACCGGTGGTCACTTGGGTTGCTTCTCCTCTTGCCTCTTGTGAAGAATGCTGCTGTGAACATACGTGTGCAAATCTCCCCAAGACTCTGCTTTCAATTCTTTGGGATATGCACCCAGAAAGGGGACGGCTGGATCATATGGTGGTAGTATTTTTAATTTTTTGAGGAACCTCCATAACGTTCTCCAGGGTAGTTGCACCATTTTTCATTCCCACCAACAGTAGCACAGGGTCACAATTTCTTTGCATCTTTACCAACACCTGTTATTTTTCTGGGTTTGCCCTGTGTTTGTTTTTAATCGTAGCTATCCTAATGGGTGTGAGGTGGTATCTCATTGTGGTTTTGATCCTATTTCATTCACAATTAGTGATGTTGAGCATCTTTTCATGTGGTTATTAGCCATTTGTGTATCTCTGGAGAAATGTCTATTCCAGTCCTGTGCCCGTTTCTTAATATTGTTGAGTTGTAGGAGTTCTTTATATATTCTGGATATATCCCCTTATCAGATGTACGATTGCAAATATATAGTCTCCCATTGCATGTAACCTTTTCATTGTTACATTTTTTGGTGTACACTTTTAATTTTGAGATAGTCCATTTTACATATTTTACTTCTGTTGCCTTTGCTTTTGACATCATATACATCATTGCCAAATCCTGTCAGGAAGCTTTTTCCCAATGTTTTTTCAAAAGTTTTGTAGTTTGAGGTCTTAAATTTACATCTTTAATCCACTTTAATTTTGGCATATTGTGTAAAGTTCTGCTATGGTCTGAGTGTTTGTGACCCGCGCCCGCCACGACATGTTGAAATGCCCTTTTTGATGGTATTAGTAGATGGGGTCTTTGGGAAGTGCTTAAGTCATGAGGGCAGAGCCCTCATAAATAAAATTAGTGCTCTTATAACAGAGACTCCAGAGAGATTCCTTGTGCCCTTCCACCATGTGAGGACACACAAGAAGGCCCTGGCTCTAAACTAGGAAGAGGGGCATTGTCAGAAGCAACCATGCTGGTACTATAATCTTGGGTTTCCGAGCCTCCAGAACTGTAAGAAAGAAATTTGTTTATAAGCTACCCAGTCTGTGCCATTTTGTTAGAGTAGCCCAAACAGACTGTGACAAGAGCCAGCTTTATTCTTTTGCATGTTTATATTCAGTTTCCCAGCAGCATTTGTTGAAAAGATTGGCCTTTATCTATTGAGTGGTCTTGGCGTCGTTGAGTATCACTTGATTAGCATGTTGAACATACACGGAAGAGTTTTATTTTGGGAATCTCTGTTCTATTCTATTGGATTCCATGGCTGTATATGCCAGTCCCCTATGGATTTAATTACTGTAATAAGTTTTGAAATCAAGTAAGAGACCTCCAGTTTGTCCTTTTTCAAGATTGGCTCTTCAGGGTCTTGAGATTCCATATTAATATTAGGATGGGTATTTTTATTTATGCAAAAAACGCCATTGGGATTTTGATAGCATTAAATCTGTAGATCATCTTGTATAGTACTGATATCTTAACAGTAGTAAATCTTACAATCCATGAACACAGGATGCCTTTCCCACTTTTGTGTCTATAATTTCTTTCACTAATGTTTTATAGTTTTCATTGCAGTCTCTGACCATCTTGGTTTTATTCCTAAGTATTTTATTGTTTGATACTATTGTAAACAGAATTTTCTTAATTTCCTTTTAGATTGTTAGTATTAGCATATAGAATCATAACTGATTTTTGTGTGTTGATTTTGAATTTGCAGCTTTGCGGAGTTTATCTAACATTTTCTTTTGTTTAGTGGAATCTTTAGGACTTTCTACATAACAGATCATGCTGTCTGTGATCAGAGCTAATTTTACCTCTTCCTTTCTAGTATGGGGGATGCCTTCATTTCCTTTGCCTGCCTAACTGCTGTGGCTAGGAATTCCAGTATTTTGTTCAATAGAAGGGTGAAAGTAGGCAACCGAGTCTTGTTCCTGATCTTAGAGAAAGAGCCTTCAGTCTTTCACCACTGAGTATGTTAGCTGTGGACTTTCCATCTACAGCCTTCATTTTGTTCAAATATTTTTTCTATTAATAGTTTGTTGAGTATTTTTACTGTGAAACTGTTTTGTCAGATGCTTTCTCTGTACTTTGATAATCATATTGGTTTTTCCTCCATCATTCTATAAATGTGTATTACACTGATTCATTTTCTTATATTGAACCATTCTTGCATTCTAGGAATGCACCCCACCTGGTCATCCTGCATAATCCTTTACAGTGCTATGGAATTCTAGTTAGTATTTTGAGAATTTTTTGCATTGCTTTCCTCTTGCTGCCTTTAAGGCTCTCTTTCTTTGACTTTTGATAATTTGATTATGTTGTTTCCCCTTGAACAACGTGGGGGTTAGGGGCACTGACCACAACCCCCACCCCATGTAGTCAGAAGTCCACATATAACTTTTGACTCCCCCAAAACTTAACTCCTAATAGCCTATTGTTGACCAGAAGCCTTACCAACAACATAAACAGTCAATCAAAACATTTTGTGTTATATATATTCTATACTGTATTCCTACAATAAAGTAAGCTAGAGAAAATGCTATTAAAATCACCAGGAAGAGAAAATACATTTATATCTGTCCATGTTCATTTAGCTCACTGAGCATACATAAGACTCTTGTTGTAAATTCGTCAAGTCAAAGGTCTGCATCTTTTAAAGATTGATTTCTAGAGATTTTGTTCCTTTGAACGAGCCATGTTTTGTTATTTCTATGTCTTGGGATCTTTTGTTGAGATTTGGACATTTGAAAAAGCAGCCACGTCTCCCACTCTTCAGAGACTGGGTTCATGCAGGGAAGACCTTCACTAATCAGCCCAACTTAAAGGCTCATGGTCGTCTCGAATCTTTGCTGGGGCTGCATCTTGCCTGGGACTGCACGTGTGCGTCTGTTCCAGTTCCCCACATACCAACTGCTTTTACGTAGCTTCATTTCCATAAGAGTCTCATTCCTGCCCGTTCCCAGGAGACTTGAATTTCTTTTCTGTTCCTCTGCCTGTGATCGCTTGTCCCCAGACATCCACGAGTCTTCAGAACACCTGCAGTTCTCACCTCCTACCGTGCCCGTGCCTGTGGTCCGCAGCCTCCAGCCTGCCTTCTTTCCAGCAATGTTCTGAGTCAGGCAAGACAAACGAGTCCCCAGGCAAGTAAGAAAGTTACAAGCAGGTTTCATTCTCTACCTTGAGTCCCGAGGGAGAACAGGATTGGGTGGTTTCCTCGCAACAGTGCGTGGGCAGGACAGGGACCAGAGGCCAACCAAAAGCCTCAAAATTTCTGACCATTTTGAGTGGCCTTTTCTGTTAGGTGTTTGCTTGGTTCGTGCAGCTTAACTGGTTGCTAGCATTCTCATGAAGCTATTTTTCATCCATCTATTATTTGGTGTGTCTGGAGTGGGGCAAGGGCCTGAAGCTTCTTACTCTGCCATCCCCCTGAAGACAACTCTCTAATAACTTGTTTAAAATGTAATGTTATTTTGTTTTATGTTACTAATAAGAAATTGGTAGTATAAAGAAAACGAAATCCGAACAGGATAGACTGGAATTACACGAAAAATAAAAGTCTCCATGCCCACTTCTAACATTCCACTCCTACTCATGGCCTTTGCGTTTTGAATGCTTCTGCAGGTCCCCCCCCTTAATTGTAAATAACATAGACATAGTTTCACTTCTTCACTCATCAACTTTGAATCCCACAATCCTACAAATGATTTTATGCAACAACAATTGGAGGCTTGCAATAGACTTCCTTTTCCCTCATTCCAGTTATGGTTTTATTTTTACATTTAATTTTTTTTTTTTTAAAGTAAGCTCTACATCCAACATGGGCCTCGAACTCACGACCCCAAGATCAAGAGTTGCATGCTTTACCAATGGAGCCAGCCAGGCGCCCCTCATTTGTTTTAGAACTTAATTTTTTCCTAGTTTTATTGAGATATAACTGACATGAAACACTGTTGTTTATAACCATAAGGGGCAAATACTTGATGCACTCCCAGTACATACATAAAGGAGATTAGCACTCGTGCTCTCCATGTTGTTCCCTGCCACCATCTTCTGAATGTGGTCGTTTTCCAAAATGTCCTTTATGTTCTGTGAAAGTAGTAGTCTTTTATGCTTTGATTTTAAAAGATTTGAATCCTGTGTTGATGTACCTATGGGCTCTTGAAGACAGGCAATTATTTGTCACTAAACCTGTATCTCTCAAGTTTTCTTAAATTTCATTCAAAACTTTTAATTGCACGGCTGATGTTGTTCTAAGAGCTTGAGTTACACTTGTCATTAACTCAAAATCATGTCTTAACCTTCGGACAAGTTTTTACTTTATACTAGAATATCAAGAATTATCCTTTTTGCTTTTTGACAGTGTATGTTTTGTCACCGTATTACTGAGATCGTCTGAGTTTCATACCATGGTCTCAGCACGGTGATGTTTTAAAACGCAACTCTTTTCCAGTATCCTCAGCTGTCCAGACCACTTCTCATTTTCTGACCTCTTTTAGAATTTGTTTGGCTTAATGTCCATCTGTCTGCACCCCCAACACTAGAGTGAAAGCTCCCTAAAGGACTTTGTTTTGTTCACTGCTCTATCCCCAGTGTGTAAACAGAGCCTTGGGCACATAATGCTCATGAAAAAATTTCTGAATGCACAAATCTTAACAGCTATTAAATGGTACCTATTTAATTACGGTTCTTAGAACCAATTCTCCTAAAATCTTCCCATTATTCTCATTTGGATAGATTGCCGTCTGTGTCTGCTTCAGATGTCAAAGTCCTGAGATACCTTTCAATCATACTACTCCATGTTCTGCTGGTTCTTGCAGAGCATACTCTCCAGTAGGTATTTTCAGAAAGGGTGGTGGCAAAGTTTCTGACTGCTTGCTTGCCTGTTCGTCTTTATTTTGCCGCCTCACCCTCCTCGACAGTTTGGCTCTAGATAGAATACACTCGTTCAAAATAATTGTGTCTCACCAGTATGAGTAAGGTGCTCCATTATCTTCTAGAGCTCACTGTTGCTACTCAGAAATCTGATAATCCTCAGAAGAAATAATCAGAGAAATAATTTCCCAAACCTGGATACAAGTCTTCCGAACAAAAGGTTTATTGAACAGGCTGTGAAGTGGGAAAGTATAAATGATAAAGTTTTTTGAAATCTCAAAACACAAAGCTTGAAGAGAGCATTTCTTTTTGATATTCCCTCCCCTTCAGAGCATTTTCCTCGCACAGGTTGAAGCACTGGAATCCTCCATTTCCTTTAACTTCTCATCCCTCAGATGACCTCGCAGGCTGGTTTTTTTTGAAATGTCAGGTTAGTCTCCTTGAGGAGTATCAGACTGCTAACTCCTGAAGGTGATGGTATCAGGAGGCTGAGGTGACCGGGAGGTGTGTGACAGGGTCATGAGGGTGTCACTCACGAAGAGATGCCCTATGAGGAGATTCCTGGCCCCTTCAGCACATGAAGATCTGGGGAGTCTGCAGCCTGGAAGGGGCCCCTCACGTGATGACCACACTGGCTACCTGATCGTGGACTTCCAGCCTCCAGAACTAGGAGAAGTCAACTTCTCCTAGTCTGGTGTATTTTGCCACAAGAGCCCCAACAAAGACACTATCCAAGCAGCAAAAATTAGATATAAGCAAAACCTGCAGAAATTTTTGAAAAACCCAAAAATTACATTGTTTGGAATTTGGAATCTGGGTGGCTGTGCTCAAAGCAGCAACGATGATTCTTACCTCTTGTCTGTGCTGTTCCTGAACAGGGAAACAATGATAAAGATACCCAGAAACTGCAACAAAAATGTCTGTGGGCCGTGCCTGAGCGGTCTGCTGAACACAGTCGGGGTCTGATGTAAAGAAAGAATCAGCTGGCTCCAAAATTTGAAAGGCCCAGACGTCTAAAGGATAGATGCACTGAGGCAGCTGCAATTAATAAATTAAGAAAAAGGTGACCAGGTGAAGCTCTGAGGATTTTTAAAGAATAATCTTACTTGCCGTTCCTTGAAAGGACCAAACCCCCAAATTTTTAAAGACCCTTGCTTGGGGGGGTCCTTTCTGTGCCCCCAAAGCAGCGATCAGTGCGTTTTTCGATCTAAAGCTTCCCCTACCCCCCGTGAACTGTAAAGGCTTCCGTGGAGCATGGGTTGGAGTTGGCCAGTGTCTTCGCTCTGCTGCCGTCACCTTCCTGTCCGACTAGCATCACCCAGCGTTCCATGCCAGGACCGCACCCCCTCCCCGCTGCTTGTGAGGCTTCAGAGCAAACATCTGGCTCTCCTTATTCTGGTAGGAACTTCTTTCCTTTGGGCATCAAGGGGCAGATAGAAACGGTTGAGACTGGGGGATGAGGATGGGGTCCCAAGCAGCCCAGAGGCTGTAGCTACCTGGTGGAAAGCACTGAAAACCTCATAAAAATGAAAAGTGAATGTAAAGTCACATCAACAGGAGTTGTTACTGGAGACAGTAAACCGAAGGTAACATTTCAATTGTTTTCTTTGCAGTGTGCTCAAAGCATATTTTAAGCAGAGGGTAAATAATTTCCTTCCTGTCGGTTTTGTAGATTTTTGCATTTCCACGAGTTTTAGCAAATTCCCAACTATCTCTCTAAAGCACAAAAAGGTAGGATAAATCTATAAAAACATAAACTTATGAACCCTTGCACCTTTTATTCATGTCCTTTGAACACGTGCTCAAAATAGAATTTCTGATAAACCACCTTCAGTTTCTTCAGGTACTTTAATTAGGATGCCTTATTGTTTCTATTTTATCAATAGTGGAAAGAACTTCATCTTAACCCAATTACCTCAGAGTCTTAGGCCATGAAATGAGGACAAAAGTTAAGAAAATTTCTTGAAATACTATTTTTCTCACTGGCATTTCTACTTTAGAACCAACCAACCTTGGCACATTTCATGATACAGCCAAACCTAACGGACCTATGCACAAGGTCCAACACAGTGAGGAGTTTCTAACTAACTGGATGTATTTGGTGTGTATATACGTAGTCTTTCTCAACTGTGACGTTTGGGGATTTGGTGGGGGGGTGCTGTCCTCTGCACCACAGATGGTTAGCAGTCCCCCTTTCCTCAAATTGTGACAACCCCAACTGTCACCTGCCTGCAAACTTGCTGTCATGTGGGAAATGGTCCGTGATTGCCCAATACAGTAGCTTACAGCTTTTAAAAAGTGATGGTTTGTGCATGACAGTAATCTTAAAAATACAAGCATACTTAAAAATATGCTCTAAGTGAATTCTAGTTGAAAGGAAAAACCAAACCAGGATGGAAAGAAAACATTTATTCAATCAAAATCAATACTTTCTTTTAATATCTACAAGCCAACACTGAATGAACACAATGTACAAAAAAAGTATGCTTATATTATAAAAATATGTCAATTTTATCTTCTGGGTGCTGAGCAGAAGTCATTTTAAACAAAATCAAGGCAAACTTGCTCTCTATAATGAAACTGCTATAATTTAATAACAAAAGTGAAAGCTAATATATACTCACAAAATATCTTTAAAGGCGAGATAATGCTGCATTGGAAATGCTGAACCCAATCACCATAGTGAACTTTTCTTATTGGCACCACTTCACGCCTACATCATGGGAAAGCACCTCTTTTATAGAATGCAGATCACTAACAGAATCCAGGGCATTGGTTAAACCTTCATTCAGTTTTCCGTGCTAAATGTTAGCATGTAGTACTAACAGTCAATCCTATTTATTTAGATTCAATTTTAAAATGAGACACATGGCCCAAGAGTTACAATCTGCGGATGATGTGGGGAAACTGCCACCCTTCACACTCTTCAAAAGCCTCCCTAAAAAATGTGTCCAAGGTTAGTATATTAAAATTTTTTGTCATTTCTTCTTGCATTTATTGGCACCTTCCTTGGCATCTGTTCTTGCACACAGTGTGGCTACTGTAGGTCAGTTACACGCTCTTACCATGGAGGTACGCTCCAGTACTCACTGGAGTATTTGGTCCACACAGAAGTAAAATCAAGTGAGTTCAAGAAAAAGGAGCAGGGCTCTCTGTATTGTGAATCCAGGAGTTATAGGACAAGTATGAAAGTTCTAATTTTAAAAGTCAAAACAGACTAAAGGGCATCACTATGGACAAGGCCCAGAAAATCCAATCTGTCTTGTAAGACCTTGTACAAAGCAGTGTCCGTGGCAGGACACAGACTCTGGCTGAAAAAAAAAACGACATGGGTCCTCAGCAAATCCCAATCCCAGAACGCAGTATCCACACAGTAAATTAAACTGCAAACTGCCTGTTTTTCAATTACTAAGCATGAATATTTCCTTGACAGATTCTCTCTGGGACTGACACCTATGAAGCCTCCAACTGTAGAAATACAAGCACTCTATTCGGAAGCACTACTCTCCTGGTTTGCCTATATAAGCTATTTATCCAGTTACCTGGTTCGTAAGAACCTGGGACTAAGATGCGAAGAAAAGAATTATTCACCAAATTTCTTAGCTGTCTACATTTTCATCTAAGTCCCACTTGCTGCATAAAATATTAATCCTAAATGTAGTTAGGACTGTATTGGACAGAGGATTTAAACATTTTAATGAGAATACATACACCACGCCCTCAGAAAGAAGGGAAAGTACTTACAGAAATATCTGAAATACACATAATTTATGAAGAATAAACATTTTGGAGCCTGAGCAATGGTTTCTCACCAATGTCCTAACAAATCACCATACAGATTTTCACTGGCAACGATTCAGCCAAGTCATTATATTGCTCTGGGTTAACTTCCACGGCCCCAAAACAGGTCTGAATATGGAAAGGCCAATGACTCTGCAGTGAGTAGTACCAGCCAGGAGTTAAGTTAGTGGAAACACATGGATCCCATCATATTAAAATAACAAGTAAAAACAGAATGAGTACACAATGAGACTGGATGAGGGCATCACCACAACACTCTGATACACAACCACACCTGTTCACAAATACAGGTCCTCACACTCAGAATAAATATATTGAACATTTACAACCAAATGAACACCTTATGAATGCCAGATTTTAGTTCTAAAATAAGCTACAGGTCACCTTTGTGTGTGTGAAACTGACGTGACTCGGTGCCACAGCTAATCCCTCTCTAACGGCAGCAAAGAAACACTCATTTCTGGCCTCCCATGGGCTCCCAGACAAAGCAACTTCATAAAGCATGCGGATATCGATTCTGCTCAAGTTTCAAACGAATAAAAATGATCATTGTGCTTGTGGATGTCCTACCTTCCAAAATATACAGAAACGGTGACAAATTAACAAAAGCAGGTCCTACCTTACCAACAAACTCATAAGGCAGAGGGCTGGAGATGGAAATAGAAACATTTAAAATGGGAGAAAAATGCAAAATAGTGCGAGCATTCACAAAAAAGACCATGCTAAGATCAGATCCATAATTGATAAAAATGAAGCCACGATTCAAAGTCCGTGAGTCCAAAGGCATGCATGCCAGTCGAAGGAAATGCAGGGTTCATCTGACGACAGCTTCTGCAGAGCAGAACAAGAACGTCTCACTGGAGGAATCACAACAGGGTGAACAAGATGCCATCACACTTCTTGTTTGTATTGGAAAAGGAATCACAACAACAAATTAAAGAGTGAAAAGAGAAAACAAATTCACAATGACCTATAAAACCAAAAGAAAAATCCAAATTATTTTTACACTTTAAGTTGTCTTTAATTTGTAAAGTTTTCAAAGATTTATCAATAATGCAGTCTAAAAAACATAAAGGTACTTCACTACACACGACATTCCCCGAAGTACCAATACTCAAAATAGTAATTTCATTCATGTTTAAAGAATGAAAGCCTCCTCCCCACATGGTTGTCTTACAGCACTGTGTTCTTCGTAAGAAAAAGAGCAACCGAAAACTATTCAAAGTGCCTACAACCATCCCGTGAAATACTGAGCAGGGTAAAATATGTTTGCCTTTTCCAGTGTATGACCCAGGTACTCACGGGAGCCAGGATTCGGGGCTATCCAGCCTTCGTATCCACAAGCTGCATCTGCACGCTGGCAGACATCCCACCCCCGTAGCCCCCCTTGGACTGCATCTGGTTCTGAATGGAGCTAACCTAAAATAAGACAAAAACAGAACCAAGTCAAGAACTAGGGACAAGACAACTCCCTGATTCTGGCCCTCAATGTTTTAGCTAAGCAGTTTTGAGAAGGATACTTTCTATAGAAAAAAAAAAATTCTTTTTACAGACTTAAATTTCTGATCCCCCTTAGGGAAATCGTGAGGCTACTAAAAACACTTTTCAGCCCTCAACTCCCTCTCCCCACTTAGCAGTAACAAAATACCTGTTTTGTAATTCACAATGTACTTGGTAACATTTCAAAAACAGAAGTATACAGATCAACTCCAGTTCTTGATCACCTCCATTACTTAGAATCAAACAAAAATAAATACAAATGAAATTGGACCAGCCAAAGATAAATTTTTAAAGTCCCATGTGATAAAATTTACATACCTGATACAGCCTTAAAGAATCAAAAGACTTGGAGGGTAGTCCAAATTTAGTCATTGTAACTCTGGGTTAAGTATTTATCCTCTCTAAAGATCTGTAAAACAGTTAACGTGATAATCTCTCCTCCCCACCAAACAGGGCTATTTTCCGATGGGCTGTAAGGTTCTTCTCTTACTTGGTGGAAACAGGCAAATTAACTTATCGGCAAGCTAAGAAGTGCCCTTAGTGGACCAACATTATTCCAATCTTAGTTCATACCAACTAGAAGCAGACTGTAAGTAGAGAATCAGGCTAGAATGCTAGAAAACGGGGCCGTGACAAGGTGCTGGAGGTGCTGACCTAACAGTGCTGAGTCAGAGCAGGGGCAAGCTGCTCAACGGGTCCCTCAGCTGTCCATGGTTCCCTGGGGGCAGGGGCTGGGAACAACATCCTTTACTTAATCTACTTAAATACTTACGGAGCACTTGATAGAAAATATGACACGTGAGGTGTTTTCAATGGTGATCCTGAGTCAGTACGGTTAAGCAAAGTAGGTAAGGTTTGCCTATTTTCTGAGCAAGGTAGGTTTAAATATATTCTAATAGAAAAGCAAAATACAAAATGCATAGCTTCTTTAAATCCAGAAGGGTTTCACTGACAACATCTTACGTGGAACATCTCACTCTAGTGATATCCATGTGTTCTGGCCTTAGCTATATTCACATTACTCAAATGACTTCAGTTAAAAGTATTAAAAAACACCTGAAATCTATAGGCCTATTTATTTTCAGCAACCTTGCTCAGTCTGTGAAGGCTACAAGCATAAGCTATCAGTTCAAATTCATTTCCTGTTCCTTTCAGGTAACCTGTTTTGTGGCACAAACTTGATTTTACCCAGATACCAAAAATTTCCCACCTAACATGTTACCTTTTCTAGATATATCAGGGCTGTTTATAAAAAGTAACATTTTTGTGTTTTTACATAGAGCATTCATAATGTCATGCTGATACTAAGCAAGAAAAAAACTGGTTTTCCTCCAAAAGTCAATGGCTCAATTTCAAACTACAGAATTTGGATTTTCTAATGGATTACTTTTGACTGTGTATATATTATATTTTAACACAATAAGGCTATTACTAAAAGAGCCATGGGATCCTTTTCTAGTAAGAAGTTAATATGAAAGGTAATTTGGGAAGAACAGTGTGTTTACAGGAAAAGAGAAACTCCCAAGTCATCTGCCCGTTCAGGAATCCAGTGTGGCAAGGCTGTCCCATCTGCATCGAGCCAGGTACCTCATACAAGGGGCTCAGTTCTTAGGACAGACTAACTTAAGGCAAGCTACTTCTGTGGATAAACAACATTTAGGTTTTGTCTCACTCTGTGCAATACTATTACTGCACAGAAGAGGAGTTCTCTCACCAAATCAGACTCATACCAGTTACATCTCTCCACTAATGTAACTTGCAGGAAACGCGGGGATTACGTAACACTGAACCCACTGAACCTAACGCAAGTGCTTCAAGCAGCACCCTGGGGACATGGGTGAGTCAGAGGCTGCGCGTCACCGCACAAACAGAAAACCTATCAGAGACGCACTGGGTTCTAATGAGCTCAAACACTTCATAAAAACACCTATTCCGTAAGCCGAGCAGGCTGCCTGGACTCGGCAGGTAGATCTACTAACAGCGGAGGGCCTGTCTGGATGCAGCTCAGCTGAAGACGCAGACGTGGATGCCCTGCAAGAGACCGTCCTCCAGTCCTAGCTAAACTGATGGCAATAAGAGTCCCCTACATCCATGAAGGGCTCCTTGTGCAGACAAAACGCCAAATAGGAATTTTAAAAGAAATCCTGAACTGTATGTAAAACAGTATTTAAAAAGTTAAATACCAAAAACTAAAATTTTAATCCATTCTGGAGTTTTTAAAAAACGTGAAATGGGGAAGAACACATTTGTTGAATTAAAATTCATCACATATAATAAATTTGAAGCCATTCGCTCTACTTGTATGTATTATAATAACCCTATTAACAAAAGTCACAGGTTCTCATTTGCTCTTTTCATTTCATGCTGATCCAGGAAACAAAGCTACTGAATTGTATTTTGACAGCAACCTGACACCTCTTGCATTTCCACAAAAGCAGTGGAACAAAACAAAGTACTTTTCCTACAGATTTAAAGCAAACAAGTGGTTTCCTTTCAGGAAGCTACACATGTTATTCCTCTGCTTACCTAGTAACTGATGTGACAAACTTCTCTGCCGTATCCAGGATATCCATCTACCTATTTTAAAAGTCTCTGCTCTCTTGTTAAGTCTTTTGTTAATTCTGTCCAGTAAATAAGTATACAATGGATAATTCTGTATTCTATATAAAAGCCTTACTGACTTTCTGGTTCTAAACGCTTTAGAGATCATTTAGACACATCTGTTTACTTTAGATTTGGGGGAAAGAGGCTCCCGCTACATGGTGGTTTACTACTTTAGGGCAAAAACGAGGCAGAGCCCTGACACCCTCACTTGTCACTGCTTCTATTATAGCGCACTGTGTTAGATGAAAATTAAGGAGTAAACGAGTTCAAGGGAGTAAATCTAAAGTGTGTTTTGGAATTCACTGAAATCTCTATAAAAGAGCAAATACACACAAGTATTTACATTAGTTATGAATAAATCACATTCTAATATCAAGAGAAGGCTAGTCTTTTATAAGGTAAATGCAATAAACATGTTTGCAGAAGGCAACTTAATGAATTTAAGAGAAAAGAAATTAAATATTACTAACAGGCTGACATCCACATCCCTTTTCAAGGAGACAGGAGAGCCAAAAGGCTGTTAGCTATCATTCTAAACTCAACACCTTTTAAGTATTTTTTCAGGAGAAAGGTAGAAATATATGCACAGTTTAGCAAATTAGAGGAGAGAGTAATTTTTCATTGCTCATTTTCTTCTACGTTCATGTTATGTATTTATATTCAGTGTCTACAAATTCACTGAGCACTGTATAATCTTTAAGAATGTATGTACCTGTCATACAGGCGACATAGGTCTATGCCCCAAGACCCCATCTGCATCTTCCACCAGTACACTTACTGAATTCATTCCACTGAATAGGTCTCCCGATCCTACATGAGCCGTGTGCACAAAATTCGTTGGCTCTCCAATCATACTTCGGTCAATCCGCCGGCGCCTTTTCTAAAATACAGGGAACAATGTGTTGAGAAATGATTTTATTAGCAACATACTTACTCTGTTGGATTTATTTACTACGGATGAATGATTTTAATGACCATAATATGATTTCCCCAGGACATCAGGATCCCGACATCTTGGGACTATCAGGATTACCTCAAGAGAGGTATATGCACACACACCCACAAAATGATTGGTAAAGCAAAACAATAGTTATTGTTTAGAACTGAAAATACATTATTTGGCCTAGCTCTGGCTACTGACTTATTTGTATAATAACTATTTAGGTTTTATTGTTTTAAAAAAAATAACTAAAATTATCACCACTGACCCTTATTGTTAGCAAGGAATACAGTGTGATTTGAGTACAGCACTCTTGATGTTAACATCACTTTCTAGGTTTCATCATTAACAAACTGGCATTAGGGGCGCCTGGGTGGCTCAGCTGGTTAAGCGTCTGCCTTCGGCTCTGCTCATGGTCCCAGGGTCCTGGGATCGAGCCCCACATCGGGCTCCCGACTCAGTGGGGAGCCCCTCAACCCCTGCTTGTGTTCCCTCTCTAGCTGTCAAAAAAATAAATAAAATCTTAAAAAAAAAAAACAAACCTGACATTTTGATGGTTTTTACTTAGATTACACCCCCACAACCATTCCACCCCAGAATGAATCACCTGCTCTGTTTGGAGGAAATGTGGTCCCAATCCGTTCACTCTTCTCTGGTCTGAGCTGGCTGGGCGTGAAACCCTACCCCAACTCAGTCTACTAGGCTGGGGCTTAGCAACCCCTCCTCATTTCTGACAACCACCTCTTACAGGGTACGGAGTAACTTCTGCTACCAGCTGTAATCCTTGCCTCACCAATATGCCCATTCACCTCATTAGCGGGAGTTCCTTACCCTGCTGTTTTACTGATCATGAGATCCTTCCAGGGACAAAGGTTATCTTCAGTCAGTCCCACGTTTTCCATGACCCCTTAGATACTGTGAGCTAGCGGAGAGGAACACACCGCACTGCTGGCTTAGTGTCCTAACACCAGTGCTGCTTCTCCCCCTTTACTTCCCTTTGAACAATATACTGTTGTCTCCCGCTACTGAAATGCTGGTGTAATCCTGATAAATCCTAAAAACTTACCAAGACAGACCCAAGTGACAGCACCTCAGGATTAAAACACAATTTTCTACAAAGCCACCAAAATGGGGAGTTCATACATTAATTTCAGAAGCCAACATACATTGTTTTACCGTCCTCTAGCTTTTCCGGCTGCCATTCAGGATCCCAAAAGCAGCCCGAGTTTTTCCTTAGAAATATTTATGTTCATCCTCACAGCCCAACGACAGACAGTGGGCTATCTCCAAGTTCATTGGTTTCTCCATCCAGTGCATCTATCTGAACACAGGTTTTACTGTATCTTGGAGAAGTTTTCTTCTCTTATGTTTTTATAATGCCGCTCGTGTTCCTTTCTGCAATTTGTTTCACTGTTAGATGAACAGTGGATTATATTTGTGTGTGTGTGTGTGTGTGTGTATAATCTTCCAATTTTCTGGTATTTTTATCCAATATTTTTATTTCTCTTATAGTTTTGCTATATTGAAAACTAACTTTACTTGATCATCTTCAGGAATCCACAAATTTTTTTCTTACAGACCAAGACAGTAAATAGGCTATTCCATGTGTCGTAGCTTCAACTCCACTATGGTCCTTGGGCCACAAAAGTCGCTATGGACAAATGCATAAACAAAGCAAGGGTAGCTCCATTCCAGTGAACACTTACTCATGGAAACACGGAGCAGGCTAGATTTGGCCCACAAGCAGTAGTTTGGAGACCCCAGCTCTAGAACAGTTTTTTCAGTAGCAGCTACATACTATTTTTCAACTACAGTTTTTTTTTTCAGAAGCTCTGTTATGAAATGACATCACCGCAGCATTTTTTCATCTTTTGAGTATTTGTATTACAGGTTTTCATTTTCCCTCTCAAAATGCTTGACTGTATGAATTACAGTCTGTAACACTAACAGCAAAATACTCTCATTCATTTACTTGAAGCCCCTTTTTCAAGGGTTGATAAGAAATTCAATCACTCGGGGGCGCCTGGGTGGCTCAGTCGTTAGGCATCTGCCTTCGGCTCAGGTCACGATCCCAGGGTCCTGGGATCGAGCCCCGCATCGGGCTCCCTGCTCCGCGGGAAGCCTGCTTCTCCCTCTCCCACTCCCCCTGCTTGTGTTCCCTCTCTCGCTGTCTCTGTGTCAAATAAATAAATCTTAAAAAAAAAATTAAAAATATTCAATCATTCGTTTGGGGCCTTGCTCCCTAATTATAGAAAAATTTCAGGTTCAGAAGGTGTCAGTGAACCAAGAGAGGATCCAGAACCTTTGTCTGTTTTCCAGTTTTTCTGTTTGTCAGCACAAGGCACGGACTTCCGCCTTCATCTCGTATGTTGTCACTTCAGGTGCTCTAAAGGTACCTCAGACTCCGTGCCCCTCAGCACCGACTCAAAACCCACAGCATCCTTGGACTGGGGACACCCATACCAGCAACGCACTGGTTCCCCCAGACTGTTTATCTATTTCTACCCAGTCCATTCAACACACTTCCCTTCACACTGCTCTCTTCTAGGATAACACAGCACAGATGAGCTGTAAGAGGCAAAGCTGC
The DNA here is from genome assembly GCF_009762305.2 of Zalophus californianus. Lineage (NCBI taxonomy): Eukaryota > Metazoa > Chordata > Mammalia > Carnivora > Otariidae > Zalophus > Zalophus californianus. The sequence continues at coordinate 24,993,456 of NC_045599.1, read as the reverse complement.
CTTCTCTTTTAGAGGATTAAGGTAAGGAAAGAAGATGCTAATAGCACTTTTGCGCCTTTTTTCTTCCTGGCTATACTGTTCCATTCCACTGAATCTGCTTTGATAGAAAGTTGTGGGTCCAGGCACATCTAAATTATCTTCACCATCAAAAGATAAGAATTTTCTCAATACCTGGGCCGGACAAATTGTTGGGGTTTCTTCCCCAGTGAGCCCCTTGACTGACAGTTAAACAGAAAGACTTCTAGCTTCTTGGCACCCTCCACACAGCAGGAAAGGGTGGATGGCTCCAGTTGAAGAAAAAGGCTAGCAGTGACGTTCCAGGGGATAATGGCATCCATAGGCCTGAAGACTTTTCCTCCTCAGGCCTTGTGCAATCCACTTACAGGTGCAACAGCTCCTGATGGTGGAGGGTGCCACATGGCTCAGCCAGAAGGCCCTCTCAAACAGGTTAAGGGATGGGCACATTTCAGAGAGTAAGATCTATTCCACGACACTGGGAGTCTTGACCATCCCTTGCCCTGTGAACACATAGGAGCAACTTCTCAAGTTCTATCTTTGTAATTTCCTCTGGACGGGTGTGTTCAGGGCTTAGCAAAAGGCTACACTTGGCCCACATCTCCTCATTAAGTGATTTATTCTAACAACTGAATTACTGAAGGAAGATGTTGGGGGCGAGGAATCACCATGGGGCACTCAGGCCACCACCCAACTCCCCAGAAACGTTTCCTGAAAGGAATTCATGAATGGATCAGGTGGTTAATCAAAATCAAAGACTATAACAAACATTCTGAATACTGAGGAAGGATGTTTCACAGAGACTACTCTCATACTGAAGGGCAGAGGACAGATAATTTGTAAATGTGAGAACAGTGAATACATTTTCACTTCAACTTTACTGAGCCCGGAGTCAGGCTTTCCCCTTTCACCTTGTAAGGTTTCTTCATGCGATTAATCTGACACTGATGTAAGGTACAGAGGTTGAAGCTTTCAGTCCTTCCCTCCCTAATGACAAGACAGGTTGTTTGTTTTGTTTTGCTTTTTAAAGATTTGAGAGAGAGAGAGAGAGAGAGAGAGAGAGAGAGAGAGAAGGAAAATGAACAGGGGAAGAGGCAGGGAGCCCGACGCGGGACTCGATCCCAGGACCCCGAGATCAGGACCCCAGCGGAAGGCAGACGCTTAACGACTGAGCCCGGGCGCCCCGTGACAAGCGGGTTTCAGAGGCCCATCCAGGCCAGTCCACAACAGCCACAGCTTGCACGCAGGCTGCAGGAGCCAGACAGGCCATGACAGTAACGCCGGGGGGAAGAGGTTACTTGGATTCAACTACAGGCGCTGAGGTGGAAAGAACTAGGTAGATGTAATTCAGCAGGTAAAATCAATAGCATTTGCTTGTTGCCTGGATGTGAGAAGGGAGCAGCAGAAGTTAAGAAAATGCACAGATTTCCCATCTGAGAGGAATGTACACAATTCACAGGAGCAGGTAACACTGGAAGAGGGGGCAGGCTTTAGGAAGAAGATGAAAGAGGTGAAGATGCACTGAACTTGAGGTATGTCTGAGACATCCAAGTGAAGTTATCAAGAGGGCGAGCTGGATACACGGACGTAGGATTCTGACAGAGGCTAAACTAGACAGAAGAAATCAAGTCTCACCAGCACAATAAAGAAGTGCACAGAGGAACTCTAACGTGGGGTGGAGAAAACTAAGCCGTCAAAGGAGGCTAAAGAGAAATGCCTGGAGGGGTTAGGCAAACACAGCTGAAAGTGGGTGAGAGGTCAGATAAAGACCAAAGGAGTGCCTGTGGGGGGGGCGGGTGGAGGACTTCTGAGGGGACAGACGAGTGTGCAAGAGGCAGGGAATGGAGTATCGAACCCAAACAACTGGACACAGTCTGGCCGTCTGGACAGGGTCAAGAAAGAATGGGCTGAGCTGAAAGAGGAGGAAAAGAGGACTGAATTTTTGCCTTCAAAAGATGAGAAGACGATTTAAGCTTAATTTCTGATAAGATCCAGTGAAAGAGTCTAAAAGTAGAGAAAAATCATCATCACCATGGTAATATTCCAGGGAGGGTAAGAGGAACAGATCCAGACGCAGGATGACATGTTCTTTGCATTTGTATTATAACATTCTTAACCTAGATGCTAATAATTACCTATCTCAAAATACAAAAATGTACTACTTTTCAGTCACTATGGACACTTAAAGAATAGGACACTTCTGTGGTGTGCTGTATTAAGAATACAAGACAGAGACAAGATTTAAATCACGGGCAAACAAGGGGAATTCCAGAGTTGGGCCTCTGCAAAGAAAAACAGGAAATGGTGCACTCGCTCTGATGCGTATTAACTGTTGTCAGTAGCAGAGTCATCGTTTTTCCTGGAAACATTCTTTATAGGGTACTCTATTAAGAATGTCAACCTTCTGAATAATTCTTGCCATCCTTGAAATACTGTTATTCTGCATAAGGTCAAGGATTATAGTTGTGTTAGCGAGGAGACGAGGGAAAAATGTCTCTTCACATTTACTCAATGTCAATGATCCCTCTTATTAAAGCAGTTTAATCTTAGAGATACATACTGAAATATAGTTTTTTTTAGATTTCATTTTTAAGTAACCTCTATACCCAACAAGAGGCTCGAACTCATGACTCGGATATCAAGAGTCACCAACAGAGCCTGCCAGGTTCCCATACTGAAGTATTTTGGGATGAAATGTGATGTGCCGAATTTGCTTCAAATTCTCCAACGGGGGCTAGGGGGTCACAGATACAACAGGATGCCCCCCAGCAGCAACCTCTGAAGCTGGGTGCTACATACATGGGAGGGGGAAGGTTCTCTTCCTTCTATTTCTGTGTATATTTGGTAATTTTCCTAATAAGTTTTTCAAAATAAGTTTTTCAAGATTTGAGTTTTCTCCTACTCTTACAACTTTACACAAAAACCTAGTTAAGTGTTGCTTACTAGTAAAAACTGTGTGACATGAGAATGAATAATCAATTTCTCTCTGATTTCCACCAGAACGGAGTTTTGTCCTCATTCCTTGATACAATTCTAAAATCATTCCCTATCTACTTCCTGTCTTCCTCCCCAAAGTATTAGGAGATGTATTTTAAGTTTTTGAAAACTACACTGCAGAGCTACCATATAATATTTGGCTAGCAGCTACAGCATCAATTTAGTTTGTGCCATTCATATGCATCACTCGTGCACTCCCACCACAGGTTTCCTCTCTGAAAATAAAATTACAACTGAAAAACAAAAATGGCTTAAGCAGTAAGGCCCAGTGGCAAGGTGTCCACTGTACTCAGAGCTTCCACAAGATTTCTCTACACTTTTCTCAGCTCTGCCCTCCTGTCAGGTTCAGTCTCAGGCTGGTAGCCAACAGAGTTGCAGCAAATCTAAGGCCTTCCATTTGTGTCTAAAGACATAGAGAAAAATAGCACTTTACTAAAAACAAGGCAAATTTCCCCTGAGGTCTCCACAGAACTTCCCCTGGCATCTGGGTTCTAAGCCCTGTCTTGAACCAATCCCTCTCATCCCGAGAATGTCTTCCTTGAGCCAAACTCTGGAGCCCAATCACTGCTGAAGACCAGCAACCTCTGACAAGCAGCACAGACCTACCCAGGGATCACTGTGGCTCCTATACAAGAGAGGAGAGGGAATGGATGCTGTGCCGGAATGATAATACCAATCTAAGCATCTGTCGTGAAACCTTAAAATTACTAGTCAAATATTTATTTCCAAAACCTGGAATGGCGCCTGAGTGGCTCAGTCCATTAAACGTCGGACTCTTGATTTCAGCTCAGGTCATGAGATCGAGCCCCATGGCGGGCTCGGCGGGCTCAGCGGGGAGTGTGCTTGAGATTCTTCACCTCTGTCCTTCCCCACGTGTGCACACGCTCTCTCTCAAATAAATAAATAAATAAATCTTAAAAAAAAAAAAACCTCTGGAATGTACAATTTAATTACTCTGAGAATCTTCTTCCAACAGATCCCTCTTCTGTGGTTTCTCACTTCTCTCTCCTGTCTACTTCCATCTTTGTGCTATTATTTACCTTGTGTAAGCCAACATTCTCCCTAATATCCTCTCTTTTCTTCCCTCTTGCACATCTTATTAAGGCTATGCTGATGACTAGTGAGCCTATTTTCTACTTTTCTGGGCTTGAGACTCTACATTCAACGGCTTACTAACAAATCCAGAGGACATGCAAGCTTCCCGAGTCCAACACTGAACACTTACCCTTCGTGAAGCCCACTCCTCCTCCCCAGTCCCTGTTTGGTAAACAGTATTCCTGCCAGTATTTCCAGCCAGGTTGGAGGGCTGTCCCTCACTCACTGCTCCTTCTCCCTCACACATGACCGCATCCAATTAGCAAAACATCCTGTGGAGTCAGCCCATTTCCTCTCCTGGGCCCCACATTAGTGTCACAGCCTTATTCCAGGCCCCTAAGTCTCTCACCTGCATCCCTGCAGGAGCCCCTCACTTGTTTGCTTCCAACCTCCTTTCTCCTTCCAGTATGCTTCACCCTTCACCTTTCGGACTTGAGAAAGGTACAAAACCTACTGTTACCCATTTCAAATCACTCAATGGCTTCCCAAAACTTCCAGGATAAATTCAGAACTCCAGAGCCTATGGAAATTCTGTCTCTCTCGCCAACTTCATCTTTAACTACATTCCTTCAAGCATTCTAAGCTTTCATCTGCTATTTCAAGATCCTACATACACCGTGCTCTTCCAGAACTCTGCCTGGAGGAATCTTTCCTACTGCTCTTTAATTTCACTAACTCAGGCTTGCCTCCTTTATACCCTCAAATCTGGGGTTACTCCCCCTCAGTATTCCCAGACTGCGTGTTCACCTACCAAAGTAAAATTGACATCTCACACTGAATTTAAACTGTCCCCTGGATGGTAGATGTGCTCCTATACAGGCAGCCACATAAAAATGTGAATCCACAAGGGCCAGCACCCTATAAGGCTCACAGCAATTTATCAATAAACTTTTTATGAATGAATAAATTTATGAAGTAATAGTAATAGTGTGGCGCCCAACACAGTGCTTGAACTCATGACCCTGAGATCAAGACCTGAGCCGATATCAAGAGTTGGACACTTAACCGAATGAGCCACCCAGGCACCTCAACAATTCATGTTTTTAAGGCATAATTTTTCAAACACATTTCTGCAGCAATATAAATGCTCCCTCCCAAAATAAAATAAATTCTCCAACTCCCTCAGATTTCTTGAATATTAACTAAGTATAGCTTCTAGCAAAATAGTGATTACTTAATCACCTAAATGATCACATAACTTAAATCACTTAACTTAAAACTTAAAACTTCCTCCAGGACTACTGTCTGGGCAAGTTAGTGTGCAAACACATGCCACTTCAGAGCAATTTAGGGCCAGGTCCCAGAGAGTAGCAGGAGGCTTTAGGTAAAAGCACAGGTAGGTACTTCTAGAAACCAACAGAGTAGAAAATGAATGTGCCAGGTGTCTGACTGGCTCAAAGAGCATGTGACCTGATCTCGGGGTTTTGAGTTTTGAGCCACACGTTCGGTGTCAAGATTACTAAAAAACAATAAACTTAAAAAAAAAAAAAACTGAACGTGCCTGCCATTTGGAGCAGCGAAAAGAGCTGGTACCTTCAGGCTGTAAGACAGCATCACTTACACCAAGGCAGCCTAAGTAAATGAAGAACTGAAAAAGAAAGATACGCTACTGACTTAACTTGGTGACCTAGACAAAGTATATCCCCACCTATGTATTTTATCAAATAAACCCATGGTTCCCAGTAAACACCCAAGGGCCCCACACAGTATTTTCAATTTGAGGGAAAAACAATGATACTCAACTTATGTAGGATACTGTATGAACTAGTAAATCAAGAGAATTCAAAATTTCAACATTATGAAAGAGAGCTTCACCTACATCCACCTTGACTTCAGTGGGCACTTTCTAAATGATTAAGTTCTTCTTTCCAGCTTATCTCTTAACTCAAGCAAAAGACTCTGCGGAACCAAAACTACTCCCTCAAGCAATAAGGACTGAGCCGGCAAGACCCGCGTGACTGACTCCAAGACAATGATCAACTTGACTGACCTTCACTGCCCACCTGCACGCACTCAACAATCTCTGTCCCACATTTTCCCTATATAAACCTGCAGGCATTTTCGGTACTCTGGATAGTCTTTGAGATGTTAGTCCACTGTTTTCCCGGTGCTGGGAGTCACTGAAATAAATTCCTTTTACCACCACTAGTCTATCTGTCTTTGGATTTTGTCAGCGGCAAACGGCCAGGCCTGGTCTGTTTGAGATTGCTAGAGCCAGGTGCTCTTGCCACCCTCCACTCTGGCTACAATGAGAGCATCCACTCTTTTTAATGGCACATCTCTCCAAAGCAGTGCTTCCCATAGTTGCTGTGAAAAGAACCCAAGCACTGTACAAGAGAAAACATGGAACTAGAAAAGAGGGTAGTGGTCTCCATTCTGATTCCACGCTTTGAGAAGTTGTGTAATACCTAACAGGCACACAGCCTGTAAGTCATCGTGATTATATCAGAATGAAATAAAAATTTATTTTTTCTTTTAATTTGTTACATTTTTAAAGTCAACCAAGATGTTAGGACATAAATGTTTATTGCACTGTCCACACAAAACTAGTTACCAAATCTGTGAAGAATTTCTCTTGGCCTAGAGGTGCCATGAAAAAAGTTACTCAAGTGTTAAGGGCACCAAAAACAAACTCTGGGAGCCTCTGAAGTAAGTTTATTTTTTTGAAATATTGACAGTATAATTAGGCAACAGGCATTTCTAAAACAGTTATTTTTTTATGATACTACTGACATTGACTCCATGGATACATGAGGGGACTCTGAGGGGCCTCCAACTGTCTGACCAGTTCATGTAACAGAAAAAACAGACTAACAAAAGCTATAATATAAAAATGGATTTGACATTCTTTGTAGAAAAGGAAAAGTGGGTCTTCGCTTACACAAAAAATGACAATGACTTTCATAGTAGTAATGTCAACCAATGCCTTCACCCCAAACCTATTCCCACCTAGCGATTGGCCATCACTACTTAAGACCCAGCTCGAACTCAACCTTGGAAGTTGTGGTCACTGGTTATTTCTTGACCTGAGCATGCAGAGAACAAGGCTCATGTTTCTATTACAGTACCTAAAACACCATTATGATGTACTTAGAATTTGATTTTCCTGCCATAGCAGCTCTTTTAGGACCACAGCTGTGCCTGACAAAGATCAGACAATAAATGACTGCTGCATGAGTATAAGACTTGTAGGGAAACAATGTCAGCTCAGTTCTCTAAAACCTACTGGTCTTATCCAGTATCCAGACCAAGTATTTTTTAAGGACCTATTTTATATGGAAGATGTTTAAAAGGGGGTGGAGGGGAAGATGCAAATTCTGGTGAAGTTTAATTTCTGCGCAAAAAATTCCCCTCCGCCTCACAATAATGCTGCGTCCTATAGAGCTCACTGGCATCACTATTTTAGTTTTATATCGGGTAGAACCTCAAAAGCAGTTGTTCTCAAACTTTGTGTACATCAGAATTCCTGGAGTTTGTTAAAACGCAGGTGGCAGAGCTCTACTTGAAGAATTTTAAATCCAGCAGGGTTGGGGAAGGGCCAGGAATCTGCAGGTCCAAGTGATGCTGATGGCTCAATGGTTTAGAAATAGTGGCTCTAAACACTTACAGTTGCATATTTTAAAATGAATAATGGGTAATACTTAAATGTCTTAACTACATGCCACGCACATTTCTAAGCACTTTAAACACAAGAACTCAATTGCTAATACCTTGAATAGCAGTATGTGATGTTTTAATACTGCCTTCAAATCTCAGTGCCTCTGGCAAACTCTCACTTAATATCTTCACGTTTGCTCAAGTCCATGCTTTATACTCTCACTTGTTCACCTGTTATCCTCCCTGAATAAAATATTGCAATTTTTGTTGTTTTAATTACTTAGAAAGCTATTAGGTTGAATAGTTTTTCTCACTAAAAATAAACAACTTTACAACAACCATGCCACCAATTTTTTTTTTTTTTAATCAATAATTTTTATCAAACAGAAGAGGCTAGGGGCGCCTGGCTGGCTCAGTCAGTAAAGCATGAGCTCTTGATCTCAGGGTCTTCAGGTTGAGTCCCACATTGGGTTTTATTTACCAAAACAGTAAGTAAATAAAGAAAAAAGAGAAAAGCATAATCACTGTAGCAACACAGAGGAAACACTTCTGAACCAGCCAGGGTATGCCCTCTGGCTCAGCAGGGAGGAGGCAGACACAAACTCCCATCTCCCAGTCTTTCCCTGAAAGATACCTATTTGCATACTTTAAAAGCTACTGTCTGAGTATCTGGCTACTACTGCGGCTGCATCTAGGTGCTAAGATCCTCCTCTTTAGGACACTGACAGGTCTTGGCACATCCTCAAGGACTAGAAAACCACTAACAAAGAGGTTACCTAACCACAAAGTTTAAGAGAGAACCAAGAAGTTGGGCTAGGCTGAAATGATAAACTTCAACTTCTACACAAGACCAGTCCATCATGACTGGGAGAGTCATATGGCTCTTATATAATGGACAGAAACCAACAGCAAGTCAAGGAAAATGAGAAAAGAGAAGAATATGTTCCCAACAAAAGAACATGATACAACTCCAGAAACATACCTTAATGAAATGAAGAGATTTCCCTGAAATCACTAAGTGATTTCAAAATAATGGTGATAAAGATGCTCACTAAGGTCGGGAGAGCAACACATAAAAAGAGAAACAATTTCAAAAAAGAAAATACAAGAGCATACCAAAGAGAAACCACAAAGCTAAGGAATAAAATAAAAACTGAAAAATTCAACAGAGTTCAATAAAAAACTAGCTCAAGTAGAAAAGAGGATCACCGAACTTGTAAAATATTCCATGTTCATGGATCAGAAAAATATTAAGTTCCTATTATCCAAAGCAATCTCCAGATTCAACACAATCCCCATCAAAATTCCAGTAGCATTTTTCTCATAAATAGGACAAAGCATCTAAAGTTTGTATGGAACCCAAAAAAGAACCTTGAGCAGCCAGAGCAGTCATGAAAAAGAAGAACAAAGTTGGAGGCATTACACTGCCTGGTTTTGCACTATATTACAATCAAAACAGCACAGTACAGGCATAAAAGAGATACAAACATGAATGGAACACAAAAGAGAGCCCCCAGGTAATCCGAATCCCATATATGGTAAAGTCGTTTACATCAAAGGAGCTAAGAACACAGAAAAGGGAAAGAACACAGTCTTCAATAAACAGTGCTGGGAAAACTGGACAGCTGGCTACATGCAAAAGAATAAAATTGGACCCCTAGCTTATATCATACCCAGAATTCAACTCAAAATGAATTGAAGGCTTGAACATAAGACCTGAAACCGTAAAACTCCTAGAGGAAAACATAGGTGATAAGCTCTTGGAAATTGGTCTTGGCATTAATTTTTTGCATTTGACACCAAAAGCAAAAACAACAAAAATAAGTGGGACTGCATAAAACCAAAAACCTTTTGCACAGCAAAGGAGACTATCAACGAAACGAAATGGCAACCTACACAGAAAAATTATTTGCAAATTATTTATATAAAGGGCTTATATACAAAATACATAAAGAACTCATACAACTTAGCAGCCAAAACCCCAACAACCTCATTAAAAATTGTGTAGAGAATCTGAACAGATACCTTTCCATACAAGACATAGAGATGACCAACAGGTACACGGGAAGGTACTCAACATCAGTAATTATCAGGGAAATGCAATTCAAATAATAAGATATCACCTCATGCCTATTAGAATGTCTATCATCAAGAAGACAAGAAATAGCACATGTTTGCAGGAATGGAGAGAAAAGGAAACCCTGGCACACTACTGGTGAGAATGTAAACTGGTGTAGCTGCTATGGAAAACAGGTTAGAGGTTCCTAAAAAAAATTATAACTACCATGTGATCCAGCAATTCTACTTCTGGGTATATACATCCGCAGAAAACAGTATCACTATCTCGAAAGGGTACGTGCCCTCGTGTTCACTGCAGTACATTTATAATAGCCAACAGGCATGGAAACAACCTAAGTGTACAGTGATGATGGATGGACAGAATACAAAAATGTATCGCGCATACACATGAATATTACTCTGCCATTAAAAAAGGAAGGAAATCCTACCATTCACAACAACACGGATGAAACTGGAAGGAGGGCATTATGCTAAATAAAGTAAGTTAGAAAAATACAAATACTTTATGATCTCACTTATATGTGCAATCTTAAAAGACCAGACTCACAGAAACCGAGAACATACCAGTTTTTCAGAGGCAACTGGCTGGGGTGGAGGGGTGGGGTTAGGGGAAATGGGTAAAAGTGGTCAAAAGGTACAAACCTCCAGTTACAAGATACTAAGTTCTGGAGACATACAGCAGCATGGTAGATGATCTAGTGTACAGCAGTTAATGATACTGTATTGTGTATCTGAATGTTGCTAAAACAGTAGATATTAAAAATTATCATAAACAAACATTTGTAGCTAATGTGAGCTGATGGATATTAGCTGTACTTATTATGGTAATCACTTTCCAATACAGCTGACCCTTGATTAACAGGAGGTTTCAACTGTGCAGGTCCACTTATACATGGATATTGTCTGATAAATACAGTATGGTACTATCAATGTATTTTCTCTTCCTAAAGATTTTCTTAATAATATTTTCTTTTCTCTTACTTTATTATAAAGATACAGTATATAATACATATAACATACAAAGTATGTGTTAACTGTTTATGTTATCAGTAAGGCTTCTGATCAACAGTAGACTATTAGCAGTTAAGTTTTAAGGGAGTCAAAAGTTATACATGGATTTTCGATTGTGTGGGGGATCAGCCTCTACCTCTGCACTGTTCAAGGGTCAACTGTGTATACGTACATCAAATCCATTACACTGTATACCTTAAACGAATATAATGTTATATGTCAATGTTATGTATCTCAAAATTGTAGGGGAAGAAAAGAGCCACTCCTACCTCATAGACTGGAAATAGTCGGCTCCATGTTCTCTTGTAAGAATTACCTCTAACCATTTTCATTCCTTACCTCTGGACCTTAATCAAGTTTTCTACAACACACTTCAAGTATGAGTCATGGTTTTATTTGAATAATGATCTGATAAATCATAAGCATACCAGGATGATTATACAGAGCTCTTATATACCTATTTACAGGTATCACTGATGATTTGACCTACCCAATCTACTATCTCCCATCTGTTTCCATGAGCCCTTTTACTGATGAGTCAGAACAACTCTGAAGGTAGTCTGTAAATGATAGTATGTTATACTCTATTAATAGTAAGGAAAACATTAAAACAGAGCAAGAAAAGTTTTTGCGATAATCATTAGACATAAAAAAGCAACCTTGGAAAAAAAGGCACTGTTATCATGACTTAAAATATATAAAAATATATGATTCATCACAAGATTTTATTACCTAATTAATCAACATGTATCTAATGAATTTCAATACATTGCTCAAAATGACACAACGCTTACAAATTTAAGGGGAAGGGGGGTGAAAACCATGTGAATAAACCATGTAAGATAATACAGGAAGCTTCTACCTTTTATTCATTATCTTTGATAGCGCATTTAATATGGCACAAAATTCAAAAGGGCTTACCAGACCCTAGCTTTGCTAAAACCCTGCCAAAGATATATAACTAGCATTATGTCTTTAGCCTTCTTTTACTTCTTCACTTCTGTTATTCTGTCAATGTGAAATATTCTTCAAGTTTATTCCAGTATTTGGTAAAGAGATACAAGTTTCTGACAGTAAAGCTATCATTTACCAAAAGATAAAGAGTGGTTTTTTACAATTCCATATCTTTAGCTCCTATTTTATTGATTTGGATAACTTCTTGTTTTCATACAGTAGCTTAGGGTATTCCAGACCTACAACAATTTCTTTATTGTTCTTAAAGGATTTGAGGCAGCTTTTTAACATGTTTACCATAATGAGTAACAGATATCCAAACTGACCAAGTGAGAGTTATCCTTGTGCATAAATAGACATAAATCTTTGTAGCGGACACATGCCATTTCTTTCTGCATACTTTTTGTTCTGGAAACACCAGTCTCCTTCCTTTCCTTTCGGGAAATCACCTCTTCCCAAACCCAACCATATGATTTTGATAGGCTGCCAACGACAACAGTCCACAGCCCTGATCGCAAGGGTGTGCATATGACACAAACTGCACCAGAATCCTTCACTGGGAAGGACTAACGCAGGCAGAAGCCCTTTGTTCCTCATGGTTGTTAAACTGAGATGATGAACCTGAAGTTGAGGGCAACCATGTTTCCTATGAAGAAAAACACTGACCTCCAGTCAGAAAGTAAGATGCCAACGTGCCAAGAATCAAGAATGCGACAGAGGGGAGTCCTACCAGTGCCCCAGGCCCTGGATACAGAAGTTTAAGAAGCCAGATCCAGCTTTCCCGTGACTGGTAATGTAGCTGATAGAACCACCTGTGGAAGTCTGGTTTCTAAGATCATAACCCAAAACCTCCAACAGGTTAAGGGACAAAGTGAAGAAAAACCAGGGGTGAGATACTGCAGAGACTTCAATATCTAGTAGCCTACTTTAAATTCCATATTCTCATAGTTAGGTCAAAACTTCTAAAAACAGTTAAGACTTTTCAGTATACCAACTTATACTGTATCTTCTACTCTGGGGACAATAAATGGTAATTCTGTTCCTCCGGCTTCTAGATCTTGGTGCACTCACTGGAATGCCAGCAGTAGCCCTCAGGTGGAAGGACTTATATTAAGGAGCCATTTCAATAAAAGATGAGAACCACACCACAGATCACCCAACTAGAGCTACAAGCAAGGGATTATCTCAAAGTACAGAAAGGCAGGATATTCCATGCTGGAAGTATTTACAAATGGTGGGTTACTGAAAATCCAATCCTAAGTAGAGACCTCTTTATTTTGCCCTTTAGAGTTTAGTAGGTAACTAACCTTTCCCCCTTTCATTATAAATGCTGCAGTTGGTAACAGATTAGAAGTTTGCAGGAGGCCCCAAAATTTGTTTTTAAAAGGAATCTCTAAGCAAGTTTATACTGACCTTCCAAGGGCGAAATTGCTAAAAGCAAAACTGAAAGAACTAGCTGTTCTCATCTCTCAGTGAGAAACCTGAAGTGAACATGGGGAGTACTTTTTCTCCTTCTATTTAAAGTTAATATCTGGATTAAAATGACACATTGCGAGTACGAAAAACTGAAGCACAAAATAGGTTTAAAAAGTAATCTGAGGGCGCCTGGGTGGCTCAGTTGGTTAAGCGACTGCCTTCGGCTCAGGTCATGATCCTGGAGTCCCGGGATCGAGTCCCACATCGGGCTCCCTGCTTGGCGGGGAGTCTGCTTCTCCCTGACCCTCTTCCCTCTCATGCTCTCTATCTCTCATTCTCTCTAATAAATAAATAAAATCTTAAAAAAAAAAAAAGTAATCTGAAATCAGTTTTCTAAGTACTAATGACAGATTTTTCAGTGCTTTTGAGTATAAAAGCCTTTACAACACTAGAGATCCCTGCCACCACGGATCCACCTGAAACTGTTTCTGTACACAGCATATGCAAGCATGTGTGTAGGCATGCATAACATAGCTAACTTTCGACTGGCAAAACACCTTGGATATCACACAAAGAACATGTGATGTAGTAAGATGGCTTACACTGATTTTAGTACAGTGAGACCTGAATTGGACTTCCAGCCTCTAAGCGTACATAATAAATTTGTGTTGTTTTCATCTACTTATTGCGTGATAGACAATCTGCTACTGCAGCAGCAGGAAATTCATGTTCCTAGGGAGGTCGTATTACTACATGAGGTTTCACAGCTCCTACTAAAGCACATCTCAGAATCTTGTCCAGGAGTCTTTCTTTCTCCTGTAAGGATAGTTGCTCTAAAATAAACATCTTAGTTTCAGAGAAAATCCTGTAATTCCTCCCACACACTCTGTGAAACAGAGAAAGATCAAATGTTTATATTAACTTTTTGTAACTATGGTTCACATGTGAGCCAAGCAGTGTTCTTTAATAATTTCTTGGTACTGTCAATGTTGAATTGCTTTTTCTCTGCTTCACCTTCTGTGAAACCCATTAATTGTTCCAACACCATCCATAAATACCTTACAGTACAACTGGTTAAATAGCTAAATGGCTAGCCTATTATAGTCTGAAATCTCACTAAAGGTTATGGGTTTTTTCATTCAATAGGCCTTCAACCAAAAAATTTGTTGTTGATGTTGTTTCAGTTCAGGAAAATGTTCCTGTACTGTTACTTTGGTAATTTACTCTTGAAGGAATTCTAAAGAGCAACATGGTTTAAAAATGCTAGGCTGCTTCTTGTCAATTAGATTGTGGCTGCCATTCAGCCAATTCCTACTCTGTCAACCACTTTTTATTATCTCTCATCCATGGTTATCTCTTTATTCTCTTTCTCTTTATGAGTTTTATCTTTTCATACCTGTTTGTTTTTAAAACTCCTTTAATGTAAAGTGGGTTTCAGGATAAAAGAAATGGGGGAAGTGTGTGTGGGGAAGTCCAACATTCTCTCTTATGTTAGACAACCGGATCTCTCTTCCTGGTAACTGCAAACCAGACCAAAATCCTTGTGGCAAGAGACGAACTCTTCAAACTTGGAAGATTCTCTTCATTTCAAATACAATGTACTTAGAAATAATCAATGGACATAAAAACAAGAAAAAGAAAAAAATGTTTTTAAATGAGAGGAAATCACAATTTATCAACTCAACATTCATAGTAAGAACAGTCTAAGCTAGGCACTACACTAAGCACTTTATATCTTACTTGATACACTTAACCTATTATCTACTTTAATATATTCAATCCTAGGAGTAGGGATTATCATTCCTGTTTTTCCTATCATTATTCCTATTTGCAAATGTTAATCTCCTCAAGGTCAAACAGTAAATAAGTATTGGCACTGGAATTCAAACCCTTATCTGAACAACTCTAAACCCCACAGAAAACCAGGTTATCATATGAAGAAAAGGGCGGGGGGGAGGAGTTTGATTTTTCATAACTACGCTTAACTTTGGGGTTCCTAAAAATGAGATCAATTTCCCATAGCTGACCACTACTGAAAGCACATTTCTCTTATGTTCCTTACTAATTTTATCCATTCTTAAAGTGGGCAAGAAAATAGTACGCAGTAACAGCTTTTCTGTGTTTAATAAACAGTTCTGTTTACTTAATCTATATACAGAACTCACTCAGCTAATACTTTTTCCAGTATTTTAATGCCTTTTGAATATATTTGCATACGAGTACATGCAGAAGTATTTGTGTATGTTAAGATCCCAGTGAGGAAATTACCCAAGTAGACACACTGTAATAACAAACAAAACCAAAATCAAAACCAAAGAGGGAAAGAAGGAAAAACGCAAAGAAGGAATGAAAATGACAGACACGTATATCATTAATATATGTGAAAGTATTTGAAATAAGAAGGTCTATAAAAATGGTAGATAATAATTAACATTTGGTGGTAAGGAAAGCCTTTGAAAATGCTGAAACTTCTGGTTTCATGTTAACTTATTAAAACTACTGATGTATATTTGCATACGTTCATACTTCAATTTTATATCCAATATATGTATTCATTTCCATTTGGATATAAGTTATGGAAACACACACCAAAAAGAAAACCAATCTTAAGATGCAAAGGCTCCACCATTAACTCATGAGTCTCAACTTACTTTACTAGTTAACAGAGTTTCCAAATCTGCATGTGAGCATACACAAGCATCTGACTAGATGTCTGTATGAAAATTATTTTCAGTTCACAAATGAAAACAGAAAACAAATCACATATAAAACAAGTAATGTCTTACCTTCTAAAACAGCGGAATTTAAGCAAAAAATTAGCTTTCCAAAGAACTAAAAGTTAGTTCAATGTACAAAAGCAAATAGAACCAGAAAAGTAAGCACCAGAAAAGTCTTATCTAAAAAATCCGAAAAATTTTTTACTATGTACAAAGATGGTAAGGGACCAAACCAACCTTTAGTGTACTTGGAACTTAAAGGAGATACAGCTGAGATCTTACAATCTGTCTTGCATATGGTAGCTGCTAATAAAACTTATCTGTAATATTTTCTACCCATTAGAAACAAGTTTTTGTTTAAAGATTTTTGTTTATTTACTTGAGAGAAAGTGAGAGAGATTGTGCACAGAGGCAGAGTGAGAAGCAGATTCCCCGCTGAGCAGAAAGCCCAATGCGGGGCTTGATCCCAGGACCCCAGGATCATGACCTGAGCTGAAGGTAGACACTTAACCAACTGAGCCACCCAGGCACCCTACAAACAAGTTTAAAGTAGAGAAGGATAAGAAACAGAATGGTTTTGGGGCGCCTGGGTGGCTCAGTCGTTAAGTGTCTGCCTTCGGCTCAGGTCATGGTCCCCGGGTCCTGGGATCGAGCCCCACATTGGGCTCCCTGCTCGGCGGGAAGCCTGCTTCTCCCTCTCCCACTCCCCCTGCTTGTGTTCCCTCTCTCGCTGTGTGTCTCTCTGTCAAATAATAAAATCTTTAAAAAAAAAAAAGAAAAGAAACAAAATGGTTTTTTCTGTGTGTTTACCTCAGTGATGAACATATTCTTAAGAAGTGCTTCTAAAACTGTTCAATATACTATAAACATCATAAGTATCTGTCCCAGATAATTAGTACAATACCACTTATAGCATTAGGTTCCATAATTTAAATTCTAATTTCTCCTTAGTCACAGATTACATAAAATTTGTATAAACACTTCATTTTTCTACAATAATGAATACTTTGACTTTTTTTATTAATATATAATGTATTATTTGTTTCAGGGGTACAGGTCTGTGATTCAACAGTCTTACACAATTCACAGTGCTCACCATAGCACATACTCTCCCCAGTGTCCTTCACCCAGCCACCCCATCCCCTCCCACCGCCCACCACTCCAGCAACCCTCAGTTTGTTTCCTGAGATTAAAAGAGTGTCTTGGTTTGTCTCCCTCTCTGGTTTTGTCTTTTCATTTTTCCCTCCCTTCCCCTATGATCCTCTGTCTTGTTTCTCAAATTCCACGTATCAGTGAGATCATAGGATAATTGTCTTTCACTGATTGACTTATTTCACTTAGCATAATACCTTCTAGTTCCATCCACGTCATTGCAAATGGCAAGATTTCATTTTTTGATGGCTGCATAATATTCCATTGTGTATATACACACATCTTCTTTATCCATTCATCTGTTGATGGGCAATTAATGAATAGTTTGTTACCTGCCTAGTATACTCATTTTTTTTAACCACTAAGATAATAAAATTTGTGTTCCTTAACAGTATTATTACTTTCTTTCCTGTTTGTATATTATACCAAAACAATGTGAGAATGAGAACCCAATCCACACTAACTCTAGACATATTAAGACTTAATCTTCTTCATTCTTGCTGTTTCTAGGTTTATAAAACCCAAGATTCAGTAAATCAGAACTTATGCTGCTGATATTTTAGAAGGGCCTTTATTTTAGCCATTTTAAGAATTCACCACCTCGGGGGCACCTGGGTGGCTCAGTCGTTGGGCGTCTGCCTTCGGCTCAGGTCATGGTCCCAGGGTCCTGGGATCAAAGCCCCGCATCGGGCTCCCTGCTCCGCGGGAAGCCTGCTTCTCCCTCTCCCACTCCCCCTGCTTGTGTTCCCTCTCTCGCTGTGTCTCTCTCTGTCAAATAAATAAATAAAAAATTAAAAAAAAAAAAAAAGAATTTACCACCTCGGGGCACCTGGGTGACTCAATCAGGTAAGCATCTCCCTTAGGCTCAGGTCATGATCTAGGCGTCTTAGGATGGAGCCCCAAGTCGGGGCTCCCAGCTCAGCAGGAAGTCTGCTTCTCCCTCTTCCTCTGCTCCTCCCCCCTGTTTATGCTCTCCCTCTCTCAAATAATCTTTTTTTAAAAAAGAACTCACCTTATGATATGATGCAGACTTTCACACTATTTACACAAAGGACACAACTTATAATTGAAGACAGTGTTTTCTAAACAACTTAACGATATCCCAGATGTGGTCAGATGACTTGCAAACAACAGACCGTTAAAGAAATGTTTCAGTCTTCATATAAGCAGCCAGTTAATACAAGCTCACAGTACTTAACATGACCTCCTAGATGAGGAAGGCTTTCTATAGGAACATGAGGATATGGATTTTCTAACTAGCAGACAGAAAAAAAATTAAGTTGGGGCTTATTTGTTATATACATACATACTTTTTAATTATTTGGCCACAATGGGCTTTTTCCCCCTCCTGGTTCACCCAAAAAATTCTTCCCGAGTTCCCTTTCCTTTTCCTTTTAGCAGTATTTTTAATCACAAGAAGATGATACAATCTTGTTTTTGAGCGCCAGAGCCCCACGATCTGACCCGTCTGTATTATACCATGGGATATGCTCATTGAGGGGTACTCAAAATGATCTGCTGGGAAGTAAGAGGAAAATAAAAGAACTTTGATTTTCATTCCCCCTTTTTTAGAATTAAGCTCTACTGGGGCGCCTGGCTGGCTCAGTCAGAGAAGTGTGCAACTCTCGGTCTCAGGGTCGTGAGTTCAAGCCCCACATTAGGTATAGAGATAACAATAAATAAATAAACTTAAAAAAATAAGCTCTACTAATATTTGATATATAGGTTGACATGGATGCTTGGTGGCTACTGACTACAAGTATTTCTACAACACTAAAAGACAAAATAGAAAGCACTGAATTAATACTTATCCATACTTGAAACTAATTACAAAAATGAAAACTGCTACAGGATGTCTTAGCTTAATGTGCTTCAATTTATCTAAATGTGTCTCTTTTAAAGATTTATTTGAGATAGCAAGAGTGCATGAGTGAGAGAGAGCACAAGTGGGCAGGGGGGCGGGGGGCGAGGGGGGGTGGAGACAGGCTCCTAGCTGAGGAGGGAGCCTGTGGTGGGGCTCAATCCCAGAATCCTAGGATCATGACGTGAGCTGGAGGCAGATGCTTAACCGACTGAGCCACCAGGCGCCCCCATCTAAATGTGTCTTTCTGTACTCTTACAGAAGTGATCTTATCCTAAAATGAAAGTAGAATATGCTGATGAACAAAAGTTTGAAGAGCTAAATTGGAGAATTATATTTCAAGAAATCTCTGATTTCTGTATAATCCTGAAGCTCACAACGGTAAAGTTGACGAAAAAAGGTTACTTTTCGCTCCCTTATATTAAAATGCAAGATAACACAAGGTTAAAACTTCAAAGAGATGCCATGACTTTTCTCCCAGACTGATACAAACATAAAAGTCTGTCAATACCATGTGTTCGTGAGGATATGGAACAATGCTACACTCAAAATGCTGGTGGAAATGTAAAATGACAATACCAAATTAGAACAATTTGGTCTGGCATGGTAAAAAGGACTGCCCTTAGACTTCAAAGCCACCGATTCCACTCCTACGTATACACCCTAAAGAAACTCAAGCATGTGTTCACTAGACAACACACTCACAGAAACGCACAAAAGCATTACTGCTAACAACTCAGGTTTTCAAAAGGACTATACTGGATAAATGTACTATGGTGTAGTCATACAAGAAAATTTGCAAGAAATATGAAGTTTAGCTACCTGGATGAATATGGACCAATCTTATAAAGTTAATATTGAATTAAAGAAGAAAACACAAAAGATTACAGAAACACAAAACAAAACACAAAAGATTACAGAAAACAAAAAGATTACAGAACTCCATTCAAGTTAGAACAGGTAAACTAAATTACACTGTTCAGGGATACATACATAGATGGTAAAATAATAAAACACAGTAAGTACGTGATTACTCTAAGAACCAGGATAGTGTTGCCTCCAAGTGTTGGAGCAGGGGTGTATTTGGAAAGTACATTAGGAGGCTTCTAGGGTGGTGGCAATGACTCATTTCTTAATTTAGGTAATATTTTCTTCCTAATATTTTTGTTTCACAATTATTATATGTTTAGATGTAAAACAAACGTTTAAATGATTAATTTTTGGTGTAAGAATAAGGTGGCTATATTAAATAACTGTCATTTACAGGAATAAATACTGACATATCTATGGATAAAATTATATAATGCTTGGGACTGGTGTTCGAAATAATAAAGGAGAGGCAAAAGTGGATGGAATGAGATGAACAAGACCACATAAATGAAATTGTTAAAGCTGAGAGACGGGTACATGGAATTCATAACCTACTGTCTACGTTTAATACTGATTATTTTTGCTGTTGTTCTCCCCTCTTTTTTAAAGATGTATTTATTTGAGAGAGAGAAAGAGAGAGACAGTGCACGCAAGCAGGGGGAGGGCCAGAGGGAGAAGGAAATAAGTAGACTCCCCGCTAGGTGGGGAGCCCGACATGGGGCTCAATCCCAGGATGCTGAGATCATGACCGGAACCAAAATCAAGAGTCAGAAGCTTAACAAAATAAGCCACCCATGCGCACCCCACTGTCATCCCTTTTTAAGTAACTAAAGATGGCAGCAATTATCAATGGCTTGCTAAGAAATGGCTTGTTGACTTTGAGGAACAGAGTAAAAAACTCCAATCTAAACTGAACAAAGATCAATTTAAGAAAAGCATTAAGCAAAACTGTCTAACATTTACAAACTTCTAAAAGCATTGTAACCTCTGAAATTAAATGGCTTTCTACTATCTTCCCCCACTCAACCCCAAACTTGAACTCACATGAAATGCTAGGGACACTAACTGACCAGTGCTTCCTAATTGGTTAAAGGCAAAAACCTTCCACTCTACCCTCATGTCAAGAGCCTTTCTAATTTTACAAATGTAGGGATCCAAAGGGGTACGTGCACCGCGATGTTTATAGCAGCAATGTCCACAATAGCCAAACTGTGGAAAGAGACAAGATGTCCATCGACAGATGAATGGATAAAGAAGATGTGGTATATATACACAATGGAATATTATGCAGCCATCAAAAGGAATGAGATCTTGCCATTTGCAACGACGTGGATGGAACTGGAGGGTGTTATGCTCAGTGAAATAAGTCAATCAGAGAAAGACATGTATCATATGACCTCACTGATATGAGGAATTCTCAATCTCAGGAAACAAACTGAGCGTTGCTGGAGTGGTGGGGGTGGGAGGGATGGGGTGGCTGGGTGACAGACATTGGGGAGGGTATGTGCTATGGTGAGCGCTGCGATTTGTGTAAGACTGTTGAATCACAGATCTGTACTTCTGAAACAAATAATGCAATATATGTTAAGGAAAAAAAAAGAAGATAGCAGGAGGGGAGGAATGAAGGGGGGGAATTGGAGGGGGAGTCGAACCATGAGAGACAATGGACTCTGAAAAACAAACTGAGGGTTCTAGAGGGGAGGAGGGTAGGGGGATGGGTTAGCCTGGTGATGGGTATTAAAGAGGGCACGTTCTGCATGGAGCACTGGGTGTTATACGCAAATAATGAATCGTGGAACACTCATCAAAAACTAATGATGTAATGTATGGTGATTAACATAACAACAAAAAATTTAAAGGAAAAAAAAGAGCCTTTCTAATTTGTCTTTAAGCACATATACACAAATTCAGCTTTTTTCTCAGGATATTAAGTACACAGGGAATACAAACCACCACACCCCAAAGCAGCTGACTATGAGGAAACATGGTGGCCACTCCTGAGGCAGTTTTAGGGCATAAAACAGTCTCAGGAATTTCTAGGTTTAGTTTATAATGGAAACATTTAACCAGTCCTCTGCAATACCTTTCTAAAAAGTAGGGATATTTTTCATTTCTCAACCGATAAGGATAATTTCCTTTTTATTAAGTAAATTCAACTATTAAGTGTTTTGAGATTATTGTGGTTACATAATTTTACATGAAATTAAACAAATCAGGAGCACGTACATTTTTGTTTTCAGAAAAAGGAATGAAAATAACTTTTTTTTTTTTTTTAAAGATTTTACTTATTTATTTGACAGAGAGAGACACAGTGAGAGAGGGAACACAAGCAGCAGGAGTGGGAGAGGGAGAAGCAGGCTCCTCAATGAGCAGGGAGCCCGATGCAGGGCTTGATCCCAGGACCCTGGGACCATGACCTGAGCCGAAGGCAGACGCTTAACGTCTGAGCCACCCAGGCACCCCGAAGATAACATTTTTACCATACTCATACCACGTATGTGGCATATGGAATATGCTTCGTGAAAAGAGAGGCTCTAAACAAATGTGCCATCTGAGGTCATTAGAACACAGTACCTATGGAGATGCACCCCACTTGAGCTCCTCTACTTTATATAAATAACCTGACATCATACAGTGCCCTCAGCTAGTTTCCTCTAGCGGCTTTCCACAGAATTGTTGGTTCATCCTCTCAGGCTGCAGTCATGGCTTGGATGCTTGTCAGGATGTCTACGGTCTTCTTTCAATTCCTAAACATCTAGTGACGCATGCCATCCTCCTTCCAATTCCTCAACCATTCCCCTTGAGGAAACCTCAAACACTTGAAAACACGGAGGACGATGCTGTTTTGTTGTGGCCAGTCCAGCATCATCATCACACACAAACTATAGGTTAAAACTACATCAGAATAACAACAAAAATGGAAGAAAGAAAAGCCACGAAGGGAATAAAAGGCCTTACTGCAGAACACTCTATAGGTTGATCAAGAATCAATGGCTTTGTGTGCATTATGGAAGAAACTCACCGGCCCAGAGTAACAGTCTGGTCAGTCAGGGCTAACTCTCAGTCTGAGCTTAGAGTAACATTCAAACCATTGGAAAAAGAATATGTTCTACTTGGTTTTTTGCTCAAAACCATTCAATGATTTCCCATTTCATAAAGAACAGATACCATAAAGTCTTTTTATGGCCTGAAAGGCCACCCATGAGCAGGCCCTTAGCAACTTCTCTGAACTTCTCTCCCAGCACCGACCCCGGGGCTCACAGCCACTCGGCTTTCTCAGATGCTCCTCTCTCTCACACACAAACTGCACGTCCAGAGCCCTTGCACTGTACTCTCTAGTCTGACTAAATGCTCCTCTGAGTATCCTGTGCCTTATTCCCTTACATCCTTGCTTAAGTATCACTTCACCAGAGAGGCCTTCCCTGAACACCCTTAACACCCCTATTTCTCCTTCTCCATCTTCATTCCCTGCTTTTCTTTTCCACAGACCACTTATCATCACCTGACATCACATACACTTATTTATTCACTAAGTTTCTCCTCCACTAGAGTGAAAGCCATAACGGCAGAAACAATGTCTGCTTGACTCGCTGTCATTTCATCAGTACCTAGCTCACTGTAGAAATCCTGGAGCATCAGTATATGCACGAACATATGGTGACTGTGTGTATGTGTCTAATTAAAGTAACACATTTCAGAGACAAAGAGCATTACAAAATACCATGAAATGAAAAGTGGGGGAAGGATGTAATTGATATTCATTGTTTTTGAGGCTACATTATAAGTTTATTACCTTGATTGTGGTGATGGTAACACAAGCATGTCCAAATTCATCAGATTGTATACATTAATTATTTGTAGTTTTTGGTATACCAATTATACTTTAATAAAAGTCCACCAGTATTCCAATGTACAACAATAAGTAGGTAAAGAATCACTACAAACCTATAAAGAACTGACAGATCTTTTCAGTTTTAAAAAAATTAAATCGCAAGGCAGCAACCACCCACTTTTAAATTTATAACTTGAGCTATAATTAGCAACAGCAACTACAGCATTTATAAACTACAGTTAACTTGAAAAGTTTGGATTGCCAAGGCTCAAAAAAATTGGGACTCTATTATACTTTGTACTGTGCTGTGCTAAATTGAAGGAGTAGGAAGAAAAAGTATGATTCTTATGCCACTACACAGAAAAATGCATTCTGTTTTCTTCCCATATTGGGTTGTTTCTTCTTCATACATGGAATGTGCAAGAGCAGGGGCGGCAAAGAACGAGTGGGAGAGTTGGCGTGCAGCACTTTCATTTCAGTAAATACTTCAGAAAACTTTAGAGATGACCAAGCAGCTTTCAAAAAAGGCACTCCTGATACTGTCTCATAGAACTGCAAGGATCTGTTTTTGTAAACTGTAAACATACATAAAATTATTAGTGCACCCTTAAAATGTTTTTCTGATGCCAGTAAGCAAGCTATTCCTGTACTATAATAACCACATGGCCCTGTTAAGTTTTGTGTTATTTTTCTCAGCAGGCCAAAAAGAATAAAAAAAATCACAGCCCATTGAATTCTTATGGAGTATTTCACACAATTATGTATTATTCAACAATAACACAATACTGACATATGTATACAAAAAACTCCAATTGTGAATCGTTTGTGCAGCAGAAAATGTATTTCTAAAGTCTCATATTTGTAATTCCAGGCCTTCTGCTCCTGTTGTTTACACTCCTAATCTATGTTTTCCTATTTTAGCTATTGGTGACTATACCTACATCCCATACTGCACCAGGACTCACTTTATTATATACATTATGAATACTGGCAATGAAAAAAATCAATCTTAAAAAATGCAGCAATATTGGGGCACCTGGGTGGCTCAGTTGGTTGAACATCTGACTCTTAGTTTTGGCTCAGGTCATAATCTCAGGGTTGTGAGATGGAGCCCTGTGTTGGGCTCTGTGCTCAGCAGGGAGTCTGCTTGGGATTCTATCTCCCTTTCCCTCTGCCCCTCCCCTGCTCTCTCTCTCTCTCTCTCTCACACACACACACACACACACACATATATATATACACACGCGCACGTGCTCTCTCATGTGCTTTCTCTAAAATAAAGCAATCGATCTTTAAAAAAAAAATAAAATAAAATACAATACTGACTTCTGGTTTCCGGTGTGGCACATAAGGACTTTGTAGTTTCATGGGAACATCCACACACAAGAAAAAAGCTGAACTAACTGAAAACCACCAACTCTTCTCAGATCCATTAGAGAACTGAGATCACAGAGAGAACCACTGCTCCCAAAACCAGATAGATAAAGAAAATCACAACTTATCGGAGCAGAAACCCAAGATGAGAAACTTCCAGGTATCCAGGACCAGTGTAGGAAAATGTAAACTGTATCTGATGAACTAGTAGAAGAGGAATGTATAGGAGTTTGAGAGTTAAAAACCGCAGGGGGGCCCAGTCTTAGTTTTACCTCCAAGAACTCCACCATATTCTCAAATGAAGATCAGAGTAACACCTCCTTGTGCTTTGGCAAAGAAAAAGGAAAAACAGACATTTTTCAGTAAGGCAGGGTATTCTGTTCTTCTCAACAAAGCCACCCTTGGGGTGCCTGGGTGGCTCAGTCAGTTAAGCGTCTGCCTTCAGCTCAGGTCACCATCCCATGGTCCTGGGATCGAGTTCCGCCTCGGGCTCCCTTCCGGGCAGGGACCCTACTTCTCCCTCTCCTGCCACTCCCCCTGCTTGTGCTCTAACAAATAAATAAAATCTTTAAAAAAAACAAAACAAAAAAAGCCAACCCTCAAGACACACTCTTTTACCAGAGCTAATAGGCTGGGGTTTTACCATAAACTAACCAACTCCAGGGAAGGGAAATATCCAATCACCAGCCAGCCTAGCCTTCCATATAGAGAAAGAGAAATACCCAATTCTAGTCCCTTCTAAGGTTTTTGCTTCAACCAGGGAGTTCAAAACAAAACACTAAAAAGCACTTCCGGGAGTAACAGCCCGGGGGCTTAAGCTCACTAGAAAACTGAAACCTAACCACAACAGTACATAATGCTTCTCCCCCCACACCTTATCAACACCACATCAATATGCTTCTATAGCAGAGAACAGAACTGAAAGGAGGAGACATCTCAGACCTTAGTTAAGAAGTCTCCAAGTAAACCCAAAGAAAACAAGGCACAAAAACAAGGACACCAGCGGAAATTTTATCCTGACACCTACAGCTTCAGTAAACATAGCCCAACACTGAGACAGATAAACATAAAACCTCATGCTAAAGGCCTGTTTACCTTAGTTCCTTTACTCAGTGTTACCATACGTCTTTTAACAAAATATTACAAGGCATACTAAAACAATATGGCAATAGAATTTAAAAATTCCCTAATTTAAAAACTGGTGAAAATTTAATCCTTGGTAGTATCATTGATAACAAATTACACACGATAACTTAAATGTACAGGTAAACAAACATTCACTAAAGTATAAACTCATATTATGCTTTAATCAGAACCTTTCCCATTTCCTTTCTCCCTTTCTCACACATCACTGGCACTATTCAACATTATGCTGGAGATCTTAGTCAATGCATAAGATACCAGGATAAGACATTCACTCATCAGAAAAAGACTAAAAAAAAAAAAACCTGTCACCATACAAAGGTATTTTGAAAATATAAACTGTTCAGTAAGATGTCTGGTTAAAAGATTAGTGGATAAATATTAATTTCCTATATACTAATAAAATTTTATTAGGAAATGTAATTGAAGAACAGAATTTGATTCACAACAGTAAGAAAAAAACCTAAAATATTTAGAACCAATCTAATAAGAAATGTGCATAATTTTAATGATGAAATTTTTAAGCTTTACTAAAAGAATATGAAAAAAACTATATAAATGAAAACATATGCCATGTTTCTCAAAGGGAGTGTTCAGAATTCTGAAGACATCAAATCTCAATTACACTCTACATACAATGCAATCATAAACACTATAGTATTAAAAATACGCATTATGAAATACTTCATATAAAGAAAAAAGATAAAGAGAAAAATCTGATAAGGGACCACGGAAGAACAAACCAGCTCACAAAACAAGACATTACCAATACAGTTGAAAAAAGATCTATGAAAGAGATTTCCTCTATGATATAGCAAAAATTTACTTAGTAACTACAGCAATTGAAACAGTATGCTGGAGGCACCGGTGTAAACACATGCACGAAAAAAATAAAAGACTTCAGGAATGGACCCTTCAATAGAAGAAAACATGGCATACAGTAAAAGTGACATTCCAAATCACTAATAAAAAGATTATTTAATAAACTGTAGGTAGCTGATTAGCATGAAAGAACAGACCCCTATCTCACACCACACAGAACAATCTTCCCTATTTCATGGACCAAAGAGCCAAATGTAAAAAACAAAATTATAAAAGTTGTAAAAGGGGAAATGGCAAAGTAAGTAGCACAAGGATTCTGCATCCCACCACAACAAATGCATTGGCAGAATCTGTCTGATAGAACTATTTTAGAACTCTGGAGTCTGTTGAAGGTTTGCAACCTCCAGGGGAAGACTCAGAAGATAAACTACATTTAATTTCAGTCAATTTCAGCTCTTACTACCGTAGCAGCTACCCATCCCCAACTCCTAGCTGTTTCCTAGAGCAGCTTACACACATCTTGTGGAGCCAGGATGGGCAAAAATGAACCCCTCCTTCAATTATCTGTGCTTCTCATCATCAAGGAGCAAAGAGGTGGGCAGTCTTTGCACTTCCCCCTCTAGTTCGGTCACTTGTAGGGGATTTAAAAGCCAGCATCCTTTCTCCTCTCCCTCCAGTGCTCTTCATTTTTCACTTTTTCCCCTTCTGGGAGCCAAACATGAAAGACTAGTACTTTCAAAAAAACACTGCATACTTGAGGAAAATTACAAAGTGACTGCACATGCCCAGGAAAAGGCTCAAAAAAGATCTGAGAAGACTTCAAGATTACACCTCAATCTTCCATTTATGTTCTTACAAATGTAAATGAAACAATATAAATTCACTCATTGGGCCAGCCAGCCAGCCAGCTAACCAACTGGCACGTAAAGCTGCATGCTCCAAGATAATAGATTTGATCCTGAAAATACAAAGTAAATCTGGTTAGAGCCCCTAAAGAACTAAAAATGTGGTGGAGAGACTGTAGAAGTTATTTACCATAAAGAAGTTCTAGGCTATAATAGAAAAATAAAGTAATGAGCCAGTGGGAATACACATGAGGTAATCGCTAAGTCAGGAAAAAGCTGACGATTATACAGAAGTGACATTTGATCTGGGCATCTTAAAAGATGAACAAAAAATTGACTTGGAGGACAAGATTTGGGAAGAGGCAACAATGTGAGTGCACCAGTTAGAAGCACAAAGGTAGGGCACGCACCAAATGTTACCTAAGACCGATTACTACCTATAGAACTTGGAGCAAAAACTCTATCTATTCCAGCTGAACAATAAGGGAAATGGTATCTACCTCAGATGCTTGCTGAGAGGAAAAAAAAGTGGTAAGTCAAGAAGGATGTGAGCAGTCTGGCTGCCACATCTTCTACCCACTGACTTTCAAGGCTGACTCCACTGTTTTACCTCAAGTCAGGGTGTCAACCCCTCACTGTTCCTCTAGAAGCCATCTACTTGGTAGAGGAGACAACCACCTCAGCCAGGCACAGTTCTTGACACTCAGTATTTACTCAAAAAAGTTTTTTTTTTTTTTTTTTAACCAGATGTTCAGAGTTCCATGAACTCCTTTCTGACACTCCTGAGATCTGCTAGGGTCCTGACTCCCAGCTTGAGAACCAGCGGTGTGTTTAACAAGCACCCCACCCAATCCGTACACATATTACTTCATACTTACAGGCTGAGGCTGTTCTGCAATACAGCAGTTGAAACACAACCAGAATTCACTCATGCTTATAGTCCACGGTATAAATGAGCACCAGTGAAGTTTTCAAATCTTAGCTCGGGAAGCTTCAAAAGCAAGCTCCTCTGATATGCTGAATGTCCAATGATGCCAAAAAAAAATAATAATTTTATTACTTCTCTGTATTTTTGTTCCTGAAAGTCAAGTATCTTATACAGTCGATTTAATGAAGAAAGTCAATCTGTTTTCCTTTCTTTGCTTCTCGTTCTACAGATACTCGTTTCTCAACCACCAGGAAGGTATAAAAATTGTTGTCTTGACTCAGGGCGTCTAACAGGTAGTCTAAAAGGAAGAAAAATAGAAGAAAACAAGTTATTTTACTTAGCCTTAGATGCTTTTATTTTTTTAAATCTGTGACAAAATTAAAATTATTTCCCCAAAAAGCATTAAAAAAAATTAAAATTTTAATACACTGATATTCAACAGAATTTTCTGAACACTTTGTCAGGTATCAGGAATATGGCAGTGAAATAAGAAATCCCTGCCTTCATAGAGTATCCTACTTTATGACTATAAAACTCAGAATTATTCTAATAAGTTTATTTTTTTTAAATCACTAAGTAGAACAGTATGATAGCCATACAAAAGTCTGAAATTCCAAGAAGAAATACTGATCATTTTCATACAGGTTTCCTCACCTGAACCTCTATTCTCAAAGACAACCCAGGAAGTAACTGGTAGAGCAATCAACTCTTCTTAGACAATTAAGCAGCTGTAACTCATCAATAACCATCAATAAAACTAGCAGCTTCTCCAATGAAGTTGAAATTGAACATGAAAGATGGACAGGGTCTAATTTTGGCTTCATTTTGTGAATTAAGACATTAGATTCCTGCCACCACCATCACCAGAATCAGTGTCAGTAAAAATAGTTTTTTATATCTCACCGGTAGCTAACCAACTGAGTCATTCAGAATCCATGTCAGGCTATTTTCTATGTGGAGCTGGGCAAAGAGCGAACCTATCCTTTCTTCGTGGCTGCCAAGCTGTTGACTTTAAGAAAGGCCTTTGCCAAGTAAATTCCAAACTTCATGTAGATAACTGTTCTGAGATAATAATGCTGACAAGCACAGACAAGAGAGAGGAGGAAGTCTAGAGGACATGAATCTCTGCTTCCACTCATCCCTAAGACCAGTATGACCTATGCACCTGAGCTTTGGTTTTTGTGAGGCTGTGTTTCTCTCTTTTTAGCCTGAAGCCACAGTGAAGTGGATTTCTATCACCTGCAGCCTAGTACAACCATCAAGTAAAGATGTCCATTAGACCTCTGGATGTGCAGTTCTGAAGCCAAGGAAAAGACCTGGAATTACCAGCAGATCATTAATGAAGCCATGAATCCTAAATTCTTTTTTCTTTTTAAGATTTATTTATTTTAGAGAGAGAGAGAAAGCAGGCGAGAGGGGAGAGGGAGAAAGAGAAACCCAAGCTCACCGACACTCAACCAACTGAGCCATCCAAGTGCTCCTGAATCCTAATTTCTAAGGAAAGCTGCATCATGAAAAGCCAAGAGGGTCTAATAGAGAACTCTAATAGGATCATTTAACTATGGGTAGAGGAGGAAAAGTCTACCAAGAATATTTGTCTATTACCACAGAGAGAGAGAGAGAGGAGGAAAACCAGTTACTGTGGTGTCACTGGGGCCTGTTTCAAAGACGAAGTTGGTAACGGTTTTAACTGCTGATGAGATAGCCAAGACAGAGAACTGTCCATCAGAATGGGCAGAAATACTTGGTGGTCCCGGTTACATCTGTTTCACTGAAGTAGTGCGGGCAGAAATCAGATTAGAGAGAGTTGAGAAGTGAGTGAAGGGAAAGAAGCAGAGTCAACAAATGTAGGAAATATTTCCCAGAAAAGACATGGTAGGGTGGCAGATACAGTGAAGAAAAGAGCCATCCCAGAAATGAAAAGACCAAAGATGCATTAATGAGATTACTCAGAGTGTATTAACATTTCTGTCCCAAGTAATCAAACATACCACATATTTATCAATCTCTGAAAAAGATATAGCATTTATAAGCTATCCCAACTATAAATCAGTAAAAGACAGCTACATTACAAGATCACACACCCTGAACATTAAGTGAAATAACATTCCTCCCTTTTGTGTTCTCCAAAGCCATGACTGGAAACCTGGTAAGACACGAATTACAGTCATCTTTATATTTGTGGATGAAAATCTTCAGTAAAGATAAATGCATATACGTTTAATGTCACAAACGTGGGACTCTGATTCTACTGATTCCACGGGACAAGTCCCCTAACATACTACAGGAAAAAGGACAGGTTAAGATTTAAGCCTATGTTCAAGGAGGAAGATCAGAAGGAAGAAAATTTACATTCTTGCCATAGTTAAAATTCAGAACCTGGAAGATTTATTTTCAAGCAGGGATGAACATTCCTCATCTCACCCAAACTTCCAAAACAAAGAAGTTGCAGTGTTGTACTGACTTTGTCCAGTGAACTAGATAAATACTGTGAAGGTTCAGAAGCTCTTACTTCCTTCTCAGGAAGAATCTAAGAGGAAAGGGTTAAATTCACAATAACAGGAACATTATTTAGAACATTATTTAGTGTTGCATTTAGGAAGTTTAATTCCACCCTGACCAAAGACCTCAGGCATTAAGAAGTCATTGTGCCAGTTGTAAAATAAGTAAGTCATTAAGATGAAAAAGACACAACATAGGGAATACAGTCAATAATACAGTAATAACTTTGTGTGGTAACACACTGTAACTACACTTCTCTCCTGATGAGCATTTCATAATGTATATAATTGCCAAATCACTATGCTGCAAGCCAGAAACTACTATGTCAACTATACTTCATTACAAATAAAAAAAATTTCTTAATGGAAAAAAAGACGTCATTGTGAAATGAAGTCTCTTTTAACCAATTCTATCTATGAAAACAAATATACCTTTGTTTAAAACTGAAAATTCTTTATGCTCATCACTGTTGCAACACAGACATGGAAAAACTTCAAATCTATTGGATTTGGAAATTTGATGTTGAAAAAATCTATGGTTTAATTTATTCTATTTTCTTTTTTTTTAAGATTTTATTTATTTATTTTGAGAGAGAATGAGAGCGAGAAAGCATGAGAGGGGGGAGGGTCAGAGGGAGAAGCAGACTCCCTGCTGAGCAGGGAGCCCGATGTGGGACCTGATCCTAGGACTCCAGGATCATGACCTGAGCCGAAGGCAGACACTTAATCAACTGAGCCACCCAGGCGCCCAATTTATTCTATTTTCTTATCTACATATAAAGTCAGGCAAATTTCTTTTTTATTTGGAAATTGTTTTCCAGAAACCATCTTCAAATATTAATTTTGGATTGGGAGGTGTAGTTTTTTTTTATTTTATTTATTTGAGAGAGAGAGAGGATGAGCACAGAGGGAGAGTGACAGTGAGAAGCAGACTCCCCACTGTGCAGAGCCTGATGTGGGACTCGATCCCAGGACCCTAAGATCATGACCTTAGCCAACGGCAGACACCTGACCAACTGAGCGACCCAGCTACCCGTTTCTTCTTTTTTTAACTTGTGTTCTTTCTGTTTAATACTTAAAATTAATAAAAAGCTTCCTAATATACAATCCATAATACTTTACCACCTTTCCTTGTTCCAAATTCAGACCTCCTTCCCATTTAGAGTAAAGCTATTCATTAATTTGTGAATTTTAAAATATACAATTTCACACTCACATGTACCTTGGAAAATGACATTCACAAGACTTCCTCCTCCCTCGTGTTTAGTTGAAGAGTGATTTTTAAAAGTGCAATAATTTTTGCCTCATTTTTGGAAATAAGACAGGATATACAGCTTAAGTTATTTCCACCTAGATAATCGTGAAATGCACTTTCAAACCAAGCAGGTGTTTGCAACTCCACAGCTCTATATTTGTTAAGTAAATATATGAATCTAAAAATGTCTCAAACACGCCTTGGAATGTCATGCAAATACATTTCCATCTTCTTCCTTTTCTAAACAAACTTCCTGTCACAATTATTTTTCAAAAGTGCATACTTAAAACATTTATATATGAACACCTGGAGAGAAGTATTAAATTCATCACAAAACAATTTCACTAGTAATATATAAACTATAGTTACTTTCATTTCTTGAGCTGACAGTTGCTTAAAACATTTCCATTTTGAAAACCTTATACTTTTAAAATCTTAAGACAATAAAAGGAGTGTCACTTTGCAACAACATCAACATCTAAATTTGGCTTTAAACACAGCTCAGCACATTCCACACATATATAAGGGGTCAGACTGGTCTACAGCACCAGACGGTATTTCACAAATGCACAGGTTCACAAGACAAAATTTTAGAAAAGCTTAAAGTGAATTATCTGGCCATTTTGTGACTGGCAGTCTCCTTGAATTAAAAGCTCAGTCTCCTGGCTTTCAGAGAGACTGGCATGAGTTAAAAAAAATTGTAGTAGTACTCTCCACCATCAGCTTCCTCTCCTTACATTCTGCACTTAGATAGCTTTTCATCTCTCCAGAGTAATTGAGAAATAGAAATGCTGGATCTTACTCTAGGTTTAATTTTAACTTTGTAAGAAACTGTTCACCCGTTTTCCAAATCCGTTTTACCATTCTGCACTTGTGCCAGCAATGTAGGAGAGTTCCCGTTGTTCTACAACTGTCAGTCTTTTCAGTGTTGGTCATTCTAGTGGGTATGAAGTAGTATCTTGCTGAGGTTTTAATTTGCACTTTGATGATAACTAATGATAGTCTTTCCTTTAGTTTGTTTGGCAATTCATCTATCTTCTTTGGTTACATATGTTGAGATCTTTTGCTCACTTTTTAATTTAGTTGTCTTATTCAACTGTGCTCTTTACATATTCTAGATCAAGTCCATTGTTCAAAATAAGTACTGGGAATATCTTTTCCTAGGCATTCTTTTTTTAAACAACATCTTTTGGGGCACCTGGGTAGCTCAGTGGGTTAGGCATCTGCCTTCAGCCCAGGTCATGATCTCAGAGTCCTGGATGGAGCCCCACATGGGCTCCCTGCTCAGATGTGAGTCTGCTTCTTCCTCTGCCCCTCCCCCTGCTCATGCGTGCTCTCTAATAAATGAAATCTTTAAAAAAAAAATCTTTCAAATAGTTTGTTTTTTGATAGTCTGGTTTATCGATTTTATCTTTTATAAGTTATGCTTTTTGTGGACTGTCTAGGTTCTTCACATTTCCATATACATTTAGATTCAGTTTGTGTCAGTTTCTACAAAAAAGCCTCCCGCACTTCTGATTGGGATTGCATTTATACTAACAACTACATAATGGATAATTACATTTGAACAATATTGAGTATTCTAATTAATTAACATGACATACCCAATAATTTGTAGTTTTCAGTGTACAGGCTTTACATGTGTTTTCTTCACCAGTTTTTTTTTTTTTAAGATTTTATTTATTTGAGAGAGAGTGCACGCACGAGTGGAGGGAGAGGCATAGGGAGAGGGACTAGCAGACTCCCTGGTGACGTGGGGCTCAATCCCAAGACCCCAGGATCATGACCTTGGCCAAAGGCAGATGCTTAACCAATTGAGCCACCCAGAACATTAATCACTGATATTTTATTCGTTAGGTAACATCTTCACAGTCTACTCAGGCTTTTCCCCCCTCACATCTTCTTTTTCCCCTCTTAATTAAAACTCAAGTATTTAACATACATTATGTTTGGGGATATAAGAGAGTTCTTTTTTTTTCTTTTGGCTCAAATGTGCAAGAGTTTGCAATAACAACATAGAGGAAAGCAATGTTCATGAACACCACTCTCTCAAGCTCTACTCCCCGTATTTCTTCTCCCTCTTGTATGAGAATGACTGTCATGCCTTCCTTCCCTCTCCTTAATAATCTTTCTCCTTTTCCTTTCCTGCTACTTTTCTTCTTTTTGCTTTTCGTTTTCTCTCTCCCCCTTTTTCCTTTTTCCCATTTCCATTGTATTATTCCCTCTCCTTAAATACTTCTTTAGCGGCCAAAT
Organism: Zalophus californianus; assembly: GCF_009762305.2. Classification (NCBI taxonomy): domain Eukaryota; kingdom Metazoa; phylum Chordata; class Mammalia; order Carnivora; family Otariidae; genus Zalophus; species Zalophus californianus. The sequence goes on along the minus strand of NC_045599.1, from coordinate 24,958,739 downwards.
TAGAAGTAACAATTATGTGATACATAGCCTCTCAATGTATTAGGTGATAGACTGAAATATCTATTATCACTCTGAACTTTTCTCCTGAGTTCAGGCAGACATTTATATACATCTACAAATGAACATCTCATTTAGTCTCCTACTTACCTGAAACCTGGTATTTGAAACATAGAATTCATTGCCCTTTCCCCCATATCTGGTTTTATGTTAACTTTCTTGGTGGGTGGTACCACCACACACTGTTTACCAAGGAACACACATTTGAATTCTATCCTACTACTGGCAGTTCTCTGAATAAAACCATACTTGCACAATGCTTTCTTACATCTAAACAAATCTTTACTGTTATTCAAAATAATACAAGCACATAGATTTTTAAAATTCAAGTAATAAAAAGTTATCAAAAATGGCAAATCTCAAAAAAAAAAAGATAAATCTCTAACCTATCCCTCTTCATCTGTTGGTTGTAGTAATTTCTAACTTACCAACATGTTTCCTTCTGGTACTTATAATTATAAATAAGATGCTTATGCTACTTCTTAAATTGTCGATTTGTAAATAATTTAAACTGACTTTCTGTTAAAATAGATTGATAGGTTTTTTTTACATCACCTCCTATCTTCAAACTCCGTCACCATCACCATTACCACTAGATTATAATTTTTCATTGAATCAATATTCAATGTTTCTGTTATTATAATTGCTACTACTGAAATAAGTAACGTATTAGAATCAGCTATCCCTTCTTGAATCATCTTTTCTTTTCCCTGAGGTTAATAAGTGCTGAGCTTTTTTATTTGCGTAGTTTTTCTATGTACCTATATCAGAACTGTAAAATATTTTAATTAGAGCTGCAAAAGACCTGTAATTTCCAAATACCTAACCATATGTGTAGACATACTGATTAAAAAAAAAATTTTTTTTTTTGGTTTTGTTTTGTTTCTTCACAACACCTGGCCTCCTGCTTTTTTTTTTTTAAAGATTTTATTTATTTGAGAGAGAGAGAGAGAGAGAGAGAAACAGCATGAGAGGGGAGAAGGTCAGAGGGAGAAGCAGGCTCCCCGCTGAGCCAGGAGCCTGATGTGGGACTCGATCCCAGGACTCCGGGATCATGACCTGAGCCGAAGGCAGTTGCTTAACCAACTGAGCCACCCAGGCGCCCTCCTGCTTCAATTCTAACTAGCTGCTCTCTAGGCATGTTCCCTCAGTTCCTTTCTGATTTCTAATCATTACATGTTTTTTTCTTCATCCTCCTCAGCTTATTTTGCAAAATCACATACTCCAGTAGCTTTTTCCATGTGAAAATAGTTGATTTACTTATACCTTCCAAGTCCAGTAGCTTCTGAAGAAAGGGTACATAGGAAGGAAAATGTTTTAAATCCCTGCATTTGACATTTGATTGAGTACAGAGTATCAAGTTAAAGATCTTTTCCCTCAGGATTTTAGAGGCACTGTTTCATGACCTTCTACCTTCCAGAGTTGCTGCTAAGAAGGCTGGTGTCATTCTAATTTGCTTTCTAGGTGAAAAATTTTCCCTTCTCTCAAAGGCTTAAAGATTTTCTCTTACTCAGAATTCTCAAATTTCACAGAGACATAACTTGGTTTTGTCCCTTTTCACTCAGTGTGCCAGGGACTGAATGAGCTCCTTCAAAAAGGAGAATGTGGTGTCCCTGAGGTCGGAAAAATGTTAAGTACCTATACCAGGGCTGTGTGAATTAGACAAAATACTTAGACTTGGCACATGGAAGTACAGAATGATGATGATAATCAATGGTTATCGACATTTACCAATTTCTTTGATAACCACTGTTCCTTGTTTTTCAATCCTTCCTTTAAAGATGAATTTCCATCTTCATAAAGTACATACTTTTAAGAGTTTTTTCAATAATACATGCTGTTAATGATTACCTGCAAGTGGTAAGCTTCTAGTTGTTTCTCTAAAACAGTGAGGGTTTTTTAATTTCAATTTTTGAAACAATTTACTTATAAAAGAATTGCCAAAACAGAAATCTCTCATCTAACCTTTTATTCAGATACACTGTTATTTCTATACTGTGCCCTTATTCTTGCATGAGAGCTTAACAAGAATTGCCAAAACAGAAATCTCCCATCTAACGTTTATTTAGATACACTGTTAACATGATTTCTATATTGTGCCCTTATTCTTGCATGAGAGCTTAACAGCTAAGTATGAAATTCTTGGTTAACAGTGTTTTTCCTTCAGTCCTCTGCAGATATTATTCTGACCTCTACTGTTGCTGATGAGAAGTTCACTGTTAATCTGATTTTTGGTCCTCTGAACGTACACTTTTGTTTTTTTCTCTATGGATACTTTAAAGATTGTCTTTCCATTTGACTCCAATTTCATAGAATCCCTAGCTTTAGATACATTTCTATTTGGGTTCTTTCAACTGTTTCTCAACTGCTATTTAATTTTCACTATTAATATTTTCCCCAATTATTGACTTTTAATTAAATAATCAAATTTTCCATTTTAACAAATTCTATGTGGTTCTTTTGCAAATTCACTTGCTTCAATCTCTTAATCTTTTAAACTTGGACACTTTAACTAGACTCATTTTATAGTGTTTTTCTTTTTTTTTTTTTTAAAGATTTTATTTATTTATTCATGAAAGACAGAGAGAGAGAGAGAGAGAGGCAGAGGGAGAAGCAGGCTCCCAAGGAGCAGGGAGCCCAACGCGGGACTCGATCCCAGGACCCGGGGATCATGACCTGAGCCGAAGGCAGACGCTCAACCATCTGAGCCACCCAGGCACCCCCTTATAGTGTTTTTCTGATTATTCTGTTAAATCAATCCTAGTCTTCTAATTAGCCTTCTTGTGTTGTCTGCTAACTCTCCCTCATGTTGGACCACTTCCTTGTAATTACATTATGAGCTCATCTTCACTGGGAGGTTGTTTTTCCTGTGAAAGTCTAGTACTCCTTGGTTGAGGAAGAATCCCTACAAAGCAGTTGCATTTCCTAATACTTAGATACCCACAATGTGAAGTTCACAAAATCAAGTTTTAATTCCTTCACTCACAATTCTCATACCACATGGATGCCACACATTCATACTGCACATTTCTGTGGAAGTGCAAGCTTGGAAAGATAATATGATATAGTGTTGAAACTTAAGACTCTGAAACTAGACAGCTTAAGTTCATTTTTTTTTAAAGATTTTATTTATTTGTTTGCAAGAGAGATTGAGAGAACGAGTGGGGGAGCTGCAGAGGGAGAAGCAGACTCCCTGCAAAGCAGGGAGCCCGACATGGGACTCTATCCCAGGACCCTGGGATCATGACCTGAGCCGAAGGCAGACGCTTAACCGACTAAGCCACCCAAGTGCCCTAGAGAGCTTAAGTTCAAATCCTGGATTCCTCCACCTACTAGCTGTCTGATCTTGGGCAAGATACTTAACTTGTGTGTGTGTCTCAGTTTTCTGTTCTATAAAATGGAGTTTACAATTTTATCTACCTCAAAGGTTTATGTGAGGGTTAGATAAGTAAAGTTAAGTTGCTAAGTACAGAGGGTGGCAAATGAGTTTAAATAAACAAATAAATTGTATTGTTTTTACTGTGTTACCATCATCATCATCATTACTACATCATCATTTTTCTCTCCACCCAGAGAACTGAGCAGAGATAAACTTCCTTGATGCTTACCCAGGCAGGTGGACAAAAGTATTTCTAGTCAATCTCCCTTCTTAGATGGAGTAGCACACACACAGAAATGCATGAGTCTATTTATTATCACTTATATTTAACAGGGAAAATGAAGGAGGACCAGTAATAAGGTAAAGAAAAACAAAGCTTACTTATGCCAATTAAATTAATCCCTTTGATAGCAATGACATATTTTCCACAAAAGCAAATTTAAATGTATTATTTGTATGTCTATGTCATACAATAAGATCAACAATAAAAGGATATTCAGTATATACTTTAAGTAATTCTAACTTCACCTACTGGTTATTAATTATTTAAAAACACATTCATATAATAAATTGTATTTAGTCAGGTTTTCTCTTCTTGGTATAAAAGGCCTTGGTATCAGAGATTTAAACTTTCAGAAGGGAATGCTTGTTCAGTACCTAGTTACTGCCTGAACTGGCTGCCAAATCTGTTTTGCAAAAGCAAGGCTGAAGGAAGGTAATTAAAAGGCTTGAAGAATGAGAAGTATGTGTAATTCAGGCTTCTTAGGCAGGCATGGACTCTCCTATCAATCCCCTGAGGAGGTAAAGTCAAATGAGCACAAACTGCTGTCATTTATCTGGGTGCAGAACTATAGGTAAGGCAGAGGCCAGGCTTCGATACCGTGTTCCAGATTCATCCCAGGGAGAAAAGATCACTGTGATTTATGTTTGATTCCTACTTGCTTTGTGATAATTGCCTGAGGACTTTTTGTTAACTTGGTATTTTCCCTAAATAAATGAGGTATTCTCAGCTGTCTTTAACTGGGACAAACTTTTACAAGATTAATTTGCTATGACAAGAGAACTCTGTCACACTCAGAGAGCTCTCTTAGCTGTTCTAAATTTCTCCACCCCAACCCCGCCATAAAAATTAACATCAAATTGTATTATCAAAGTGATTAACATCATATCTGGCACAAGGTAAGGGCTGACTCAGGTTATTAAGTTATCAAAGTTTCCTCTCAAGTCAAACATCAAACAGTATCAACAGGAGGTCTAACACCAGACATAGTACATCCTGTAAGTTTAAAATGGTTCAAAGATTTTGTTAAAGGGAACAGTAATATCTACAGAAAAAAAATTTTTTAAATTATGTACGTACATACTATCTTTTAAGTTCCAGATGGAAGTTATAAGCACAAACAAAAAAGCTGTACACATCACATTTTACTTATCTATTTCACATCATTTGTAAGTTAAAGATCAACAATGACAACACCTGCAAAAAAAAGCATGGTCGCTGCCAAAGACCAACCAGACTACAATTTATTTACAGCTCTCAAACTAATTATTATTATTTTTTCAACAGTTACTTAGGTCTATACGGTCATCACTGAGGCTGAATAGGTTTTCCTCTTTTTAGGGTAGACAGGGAGGAGAAAAGGAAGCTAGTGTAGAAAAAGATGCCTTATATGAAGTTATACAGAGGTGGAGTAGGAAGCCAGGAAAATTTAAAAGATTTTAAAAATTATACATTAGCTTTATAACAAAGAAAAACAATAAAGATATATAAAATTCAATACAAATAAAAACCACAGGAATCCCTACAAAATAAATAATGCATAATTACTGTTTCTGGTACCAAGAAGATAAAATTTACACACAAAGGTGATCTTTCTCACCCTTACCAAAGGGAATTTTTTTTTTAATCTACAGTTCTACACAGGTTTTTAAAAAAATTCTAGAAAATATCATACTGAAATCCTTCGCTAATTTTACAGAGGAAATGAGAAGAAACAAAATTAAGTCAATGCCATCAACTGCAAATCGGAACATGGTATCTTAACCTGTGTTCTCAGGAACACAGAAAAGCAATACAATATGCTGCCTGTAGTCAGAATGAGTCTGTATTTTTCCAAAAGTCACTAAACTCTTTAGTAAAATATATTATAGGCAGATTAAAGATTAATTTCATTAAAACTTAATGTCTCTGGCATACTAAAATAATAGAAAAATTCAAGCTGTCAAAGGAGAAAACCTGCTGTTATCTTTAAAAAGCTCTTCTTATGAATACCCTAAGTGCATTTATGTAGTAACTTTTAAAACATGATGAAATAACATTCCCAAAAGTTAAAGGACATTCCCAAAAATTAATCTACTATTCTCTTTCCTTACCCACAAGTGAACTTTACAAGAATAAGGTATATGTTTTACTAAAATCAAGAAAAATTAAGTTAGAATTCACATGAAATGATAAAAATGTATCTATGTGAGATTCTAGTCAGTGGTTAAAAGCTATTGTCCTTTTTGGTTGCTTAAAGAAAATATTATAAAGAAAAAATACTTCTCTATCACCTTTTATCTTCTAAATCCAGAATGAAATTTAATCTATTTCTATAAATAGTGTTGATACTTTACATGTAAAAATATAAAAAATATTTTAGAATAAATTATCTTACAGTATGATAATCTCAAAGATAACGGTCAAACAAGTTCAATTTGAATATAACACAAAGAATACTTAAACACAAAGAAAGTATAAAATACCTGTAATGTCATATTATCAGTGAAGTCTTCCATTGCTTTATTAAACTTTAAGTGTAATTTATCAGTGAGGAAATTAAAAAGTATACCCACATTTAGCATCTTTTAAATGTATTTCTTTACTCCAATCACATAATTAATAACCTTTTAATACCACCTCTTAACTGGATAACAGAAACAAACTTCAGAAGGTGGGATCAAGAAAGTGTAATAGGAAGATCCTGAGCTCATCTTCTCTCAGGGAAACACCAAAATCCACAAATACATATTTAACAACTATCTTTTACAATTAACTCAAGACTAGCAGAATGGATCATAAAAAAAAAAGGCCATACTGAGAGGGGAGAAGAGGCAGACAGGCAGTTTAGTAAGGACCCACACCCCAGGCCTAGTGACCCACAGCAGGAATATCACAAGTGTAGAAGCCATCCCTGAAGAGCGAGGGTCTGAGCCCCACATGGTCTCCACAGGCCAGGGGTCCTGCACTGGAAAGACAGGCAGCTACAATGTCTGGCTTTGAAAACCAATGGGGCTTACATCCACGAGAGCCAAGGGCGGCAGGAAAACAAGACTCTGCTCTTAAAAGCCATGCTTCATCTCAATGGCTCAGAGTCCCAACACAGACGCAGCTGTGCCTAGGTTACACACGAAGGAAATCCACTGACGGATTTTAGTAAAAGAGGGGTAGCAATCTGTTGGCATGTTCTCTGGGGAGCAAAGTGCTTGTGCGTGTCCCTTTTCTTACCCTCCTCCACCTAGCTGGCCTGTGAACGCCATTTCTGATATTCTCCATCCACTGCGGTAGCACCACTGACCCTGCTCCAACACTGTCCTATGTATTCGCCTCACCAAACACACCCACACAACTTGGGAGTCCTTCCCAGACAGCACCTCTCTCACACCCACCACAATTGGCAAGTGGCCTTGGCTGGCCCTGAGCCCCTCCTGAACACCCTGCGCTGGGGGACCAGTCCCACATACTAGAACTCCCATAACAAACACAACCATACCTCATAGCAAGCTGCCCAAAAGACCAGCAAACCCCAGCTGCTGCAGCATGGCCTCCTAGCCAGCCACGCTGTGGGCCAACTATATGTATCAGTGCACCTACAGCAGTCATGATTGGACCTCTCAGCCAGATAAGACGTAGGACCGCCTTGTTTACCATCGTGCATGTAGCAGTTAGTGGCTAGACCTAAAGAGACAGACAGACCAAGGGAAAGTCCTGCACACCAGCAAGTCCACATCAATCATGACCCATCCACAACACAAGGGTAAATGCAAACCACACAGGGAACATTCCTGGAGCACATGACTCAGGTGACCAGGGGAATTTATGCTACAGGGCCCCACAGAAGTCTTCTGCATGAAGACACTCCTTAATGACCAGGAGATGTACCTAACCTACCTACCTAACAGAAACAAGCAGAAACTAAAGCAAATGAGGAGGCAGGGGGAGTATGTTCCAAATGAAAGAACAAGACAGAACCTCAGAAAACGAACAGAAAATGAAACAGGGATAAGCAATCTACCAGATAAACAGTTGAAAGTAACCAAAGATGCTAACCAAACTCAAGAAAAGAATGAACACAGTAAAAACTTAGTCATGAAGTCCCGGGATCGAGTCCTGCATCGGGCTCCCTGCTCAGCGGGGAGTCTGCTTCTCCCTCTGACCCTCCTCACTCTCATGTGCTGTCTCTCTCATTCTCTCTCTTTCAAATAAATAAATAAATAAATCTTTAAAAAAAAAAAAACTTAGTCATGAAAAATACTTGGAAAAAAAAATCAAAGCTGAAGAATACAATAACTAAAATGTAAAATACACTAGAGGAATCAATACCAGATTGAATGATGCAGAACAGCAGATCAGCAATCTGGGAGACAGCACAGTGGTAACACCCAATGAAAAGAGCAAAAAGATGGGCACCTGGATGGCTCATTCAGTTAAGCATCTGTCTTCAGCTCAGGTCATGATTCCAGGGTTCTTTGATAGAGCCCCGTGTCAGGCTTCCTGCTCAGGGGGAGTCAGCTTCTCCCTTTCCCTTTGACCCTCCCCCCACTCTGGCTCTCTCTCTCTTCTCTCTCACAAATAATTTTTTTTTGTAAATCTTTAAAAAAAGAAAAGAAAGAAAAAATTAATTCAAAAAATGAAGATACTAAGAAAAAAAAGGGGGGGTGCCTGGGTGGCTCAGATGGTTAAGCATCTGCCTTCAGCTCAGGTCATGATCCCAGGGTCTTGGGATTGAGTCCTGCATCGGGCTCCCTGCTCCTTAGGGAGCCTGCTTCTCCCTCTGCCTCTTTCTCTCTCATGAATAAATAAATAAAATCTTAAAAAAAAAAAATGAAGATACTTTAAGGCACCACTAGGACATCAAGCATACTAATGTTCACATTATAGAAGTCCAAAGAGGAGCAAAGAGAAAGGGACAGAAAACCTATTTTTAGAAAATAGCTGAAAACCAGGAAGGAACAGGACATCCAAGTCTGAGAAGCAAAGAGTCCCAAAGAACATACACTCAAAGACACCCACACCAAGACACACTGTAATCAAATTCTGAGCAGTTAAAGAATCTTAAAAGCATCAAGAGAAAACAAAAACAAAAATAAAAAACTAGCTACATACAAGGGAAGCCCCGTAAGACTGTAAACTGATTTTTCAGCAGAAACTTCACAAGCCAGAACAGAGAAGCACAAATATTCAAAGTGTTGAAAGGAAAAAACTTAAAATCAAGAATACACTACACACCTAGGTGGCTCAATCGGTTAGGTGTCTGACTCCTGATTTCAATTCAGATCATGATCTTAGGGTCCTGAGACTGAGCCCTGCATCAAGCTCCACGCTCACCAGGCAGTCTGCTTGAGGATTCTCTCCCTCTGCCCTCCCCCCACTGGTGTTCGTGCATGAGCTCTCTCTCTCAAATAAATAAAGCTAAAAAAAGAAAAAAAAGTCTGCCTCAAAGACAAAATCTGAACAGACCCATTACTATTAAGAGGACAATCAGTAATGAAATAACTCCCAACAAACAAAAGTCCAGGACAAGAGAGCTTCACAGTTGAATTATATGAAACATTTAAACAAGAGTTAATACCTATCCTTCTCAAACTATTCCAAAAAACTAAAAAAGAAACAATACTCCAAATTCATTCTATAAGGCCAGCATTACCCTGATACCAAAATGAGAAAAAAACACCATAGAACAAAATTACAGCCCAATATTCCCAATTAACACTGATGTAAAAATCCTCAACAGAACATCAATGAACCAAATTCTATGATACACTGGAAGATCACACACTGATCAAGTGGGATTTATTCCAGGGATTCAAGGATGGTTCAATATCTTCAAATCCATCAACATGATAAACCACATAAACAAAAAGGATAAAAATCATGTCATTATCTAAACAGATGCAGAAAAAATGTTTGAAAATTCAACCATTTATGATAAAAATTATCAACAAAGTGGACACAGAAAGAACATACCTGAACTTAATAAAGGACATATATGACAAACCCACAATTAACATCACACTCAAGGGTAAAAAAGCTGAAAGCTTCTCCTCTAAAATCAGAAACAAGACAAAGGTGCCCGCTCTCACTACTTTTATTAACACAGTGCTGGAAATCTTAGCCATAGCAATCAGATGAGAAAATCAATCAATAAACCAATGGCATCCAAATAAAAAAAGAGGGCGCCCAGGTGGCTCAGATGGTTAAACATCTGCCTTCGGCTCAGGTCATGATCCCAGGGTCCTGGGATCGAGTCCCGCATCAGGCTCCCTGCTCCTTGGGAGCCTGCTTCTCCCTCTGCCTCTCTCTCTCTCTCTCTCTCTCTGTCTCTCATGAATAAATAAATAAAATCTTCAAATAAAAAAAGAAGTAAAACTGTCACTACTGGCACATGACATATTATATACAGAAAACCCTAAAGATTCTACCAAAAAAATTATTAGAAATAATAAATTCAATAAAGTTGCAGGTTACAAGATTAATGTACACAATTCTGTTGCATTTCTATACACTAATATTGAACTATCAAAGAAATTAAGAAAACAATCCCATTTATAATCACATCAAAAAGAATACCTAGGAATAAATTTAACCAAGGAGTTGTAAAAAGACCTGTACTCTGAAAACTGTAAGACAAAGACAAAAGAAACTGAAGAAGACATAAATGGAAAGCTATTCTGTGCTCATGGGTAGCATAAATTAAAACTGTTAAAATGTCTATACTACCCAAAGAAATAGATTCAATGTAATCCATATCAAAATATCAATGGCATTTTTTCACAGAACTAGAACAAAGAATCTTGAAATTTTTATGGAATGACAAAAGAACCCCATTAGCCAAAGCAGTGTGGAGAAAGAACAAAGCTGGATGTATCATGATCCCTGACTTCAAACTATACTACAGAGCTATAGAAATCAAAACAGTATGGTACTAACACAAAAGGACACACAGATCAATGGAAGGTAATAGAGTCCTGCAATAAACCCACACAGATAAAAAGTAAATTAATTTTCAACAAGGGAGGCAAGAATGTACAATGGGAAAAACACAGTCTCTTGAATAAGTGGCATTGGGGAAATGGACAATTACAAAGAAAACAATGAAAGTGAAACAGTTTCCTTTTTCTTTTTTAATATTTTTACTTTTTTTTTTTTAACTCAGTAATCTCCATACCCAATGCAGGGCTCAAACCCACAACCCTGAGATTGAGAGCCACATGCTACATTAACTGAGCTAGCCAGCCACCCCAGAAAGTGGACCACTTTCTTATACCATATACAAAAATAGTATCAAAATGGATTAACGACTTAAAAGACTAGAAACCATAAAATTCCTGGAAGAAAACACAGGCAGTAAGCTCTTGGACATCAGTCTGAACAATATTTTTCTGGATCTGCCTCACCAGGCAAGGGCAACTAAAGCAAAAATAAACAGGACTACCTCAAACTAAAAAGCTCTTATACAGCAAAGGAAACCGTAACATAGCAAAGGGCAACCTACTGAATAAGATCCTTGCAAAAGATATATCCAACAGGGGTTTAATATTATAAATACAGAAAGAACTCATACAACTCAGTATCCAAAAAAATCTATTAAAAATAGACAGATGATCCGAAGAGGTATTTCTCCAAAGTAGACAGATGGCCAACAGGCACATGAACAGATGCTCAATATCATTAACCATCAGCAAACTGAAAATCAAAACCACAATGAGACCTCACCTCACACCTCTTAGAATGGCTAGTATCAATAACACAAGAAATAAGTTTTGGCCAAGATGTGCAAGAAAAGATGTGGAAGGGAACCCTGAGGTGCTGTTGGTGGGAATACAAAATGGTGCAGCCACTATGAAAACAGCATAATGATTTCCTTAAAAAAATTGGAAATACAACTACCGCACAATCCATCATGTCCATCAAAATATGAAAGGATAATGAACTGTACGCAGACACATACAAAAATATTAGCCATAAAAAAGCATGAAATCTTTGCATTTGCAAAAACATGGATGAACCTAGACAAAAATCCTTGAAGAGTAAGTCAGACTGAAAAGGACAATACCCTATGACTTCACTTTTATATAGAATCAAAATAAAAACAGACTCAGATAGAGAACAATCTGGTGTTTGCTAGAGGGGAGAGGAGTAAGGAAATAGGTAAAATAAGGGAAGGGGATTAAAAGGCACAAACAATAGGTATACAATGTACAGCATCGGAAATACAGTTACTAATATGTAGCAACTCTGTAGGTGACACATGGTAGCTAAATTTATCTCTGTGATCAGTTCCGAATGTATATAAAATGTTGAATCACTATGTAGTACCTAAGAAACTAATACAATATGGTGCGCTAACTGCACTTCAATTTTAAAAAAAAATCAGCTGTTCTCTCTTTCTCAAATGAATAAAATCTTTTAAAAAATCAGCGCATATATATATATTTTTTAAGATTTTTTATTTATTCATTTGAGAGAGAGAGAGAGAGAGCAAGCAAGAGCATGAGCAGGGGGAGGGGCAGAGGGAGAAACAGGCTCCCTGATAAGCAGGGAGCCCGATGCGGGGCTCAATTCCAGGACCTGAGATCATGACCTGAGCCGAAGGCAGATGCTTAACCGACTGAGCCACCCAGGCGCCCCTCAGCATATATTTTTGAATATAAGATTTCACTATACGAGTATGTATATATGTAGGTATGTATACATGCATTTATTCTGACATATTTTTATTTTGCATACTTTAATTTCAGAACAAAAACAAACAGAAAAACCCACAGTATGCATCCAAACCCCTTGGCAGATATTCTTGAGCAATAACCATGTGACTATAAAACTGAATGAAGTGAAGTTTTAATGAAAACTCATTAAAACTGGAGTCGGGACACCAGAAGGGGGAGCTCTCCTACCCTACTACTCATAGTCACTCGCATTCCCTCGGAGAATTTCTCCTTGTCCAGCAACAAGCTCAGCCAATACGAAAATATATACCTGAACCAATGAGAAACCATCACCACCCTCAACTCTAGCTTTCCTCCAGTGTATTTTCCCTCCCATCTTTCTCCTTTTCTCAATAAAGTCATGTTCCTCTTTTCTCATCTCTGGACTTGCCTATGGTTTGCCATAGCTTGCATTTTCCATTAATCCTGAATAAACTCATTTTGAGGGTAAAATCATAGGCTGTTTTACTTTTAAAGTTGGCAGAAGATAATAGTACTTGAGGGATATTAGTACTATGTGAAATATTAGTACTATAAAGTCACAATAAGAAACCATAAAGAAGAATAAAGTGGAAATAAGGAGTAGGGGAAAAAAAAAAAGACATCCAGATAAGAGAAGTTCCAGAAAGAGGGAAAAACATTTCAAGAGAAAAGCAAACATGTCAAGAAATGAGGATAAATTTTTCCAGAATTAAAGATAAAAAAAGTCAAGATTTAAAAGCCCAAAGAGCCAAATAAGATTTAAGGAAAAAACTCATTCCTAGAAAAATTAAGATTATGTAAATTGGTAGTACATTTAGAAAATATCAAAATTTTTACAGGTAATGTGTATGATTTCTGAAAATCCAAAAGTAATCGAGAGTAATCCAGAAAAAAAAGCAAAATACATGCACAAAAATGTTTTATTACAATACTTAATGACAGGAGGGAAAACCCCAGACACAATCTAAATGTTGGTAATAATTAAATTACGGTTTAAGGACAAATTCTACAGCCACTGTCATAGTGTTGAGAGAAAAGAATATGTTTGCAAATTTTATTATTTGAGGGCACCTCAAGATTCCAGTAACAGCAAGAAATTTACATTAAAACTACTGTGAGCATTTATTTCTGAAATTACTACAACTTAAAAATTTGTTTTTAAAAATGTGATGAACTTGGTAGATTGTGCTTTCAATACTTGACCAAGAATGGGCCAGCAACAATTACTTTTTAGATATACTGCACAGAAATATTAGCTTCCCAAAGTCTGTAGGGTATTTTTATACTAAAGGGCAATATAATGCAGCTACTCTTATTGAGTAAGCAGCTTATGACAGCTTTTTAACTTATTAAATAATAAAATATAGTAAGGAAAATTTCAACATCCACTATGCCAAAGAAAGGCCTGGTGTTATTTCTACTAAGTGCTTTATATTTTTATCAGTTTTCATTAGCTCAGCTCCACATGAGACCATTGCCTGCCTTGATTTCTGGAATTCTGCCCCAATTCTTTTCTCCTAGTCTGTGTTGCCAGGGTTGCAGCTGCACAACCAATTCTTATTAAAATGTAAGTCTTTGAAATGCACGTCTATGGAAAGGGATATAAAGGATTTCATTATCTTTTCTCAAAACTAACAGTGAGCATTAAACCCCCACCCTTCCCAAGCCATACTACCACTCAGCACCCTTCTTTACCAACTCACACACCAAATACAGTAAATCCAACTGCTCAGTTTACTTAAATGAAGTCATAAACTGCACAGCAGTGAAACTTAAAGTCTAGCAAAAATTATTTTTAAATGACTTCTAATACTTACAATATAATTGTAGGTTATAGCTAGATATTCACACAATGATGCATTACTTTTAAATACTAAATACTTCTAAATACTTCTAAATAAATACTATAAAGAAATAAATAATAAATACACTACTAAATACTTCTAAAGAATAAATACTTGCAGGATAGAATAGGCAATTCTGTGATGATAATGTCAGAGTAATAAGTTCAGAAACTTCAAGTCAGGAAAAGAAAACTGCAATTAATTTACTTAAAATGGAAAATATTCTACCAGGTGTTAATTTTGTTTCGAGTCCCACATTGGGCTCCCTGCTCAGCGGGGGGGGGGGGGGGGGGGGGGGGGGAGGAGTCTGCCTCTCTCCTCTGCCCCTCTCCCAGCTGTGCTCTCTCTCGCTCACTCTCTCTCTCAAATAATGCCCCTAAAGTTTTCTTGGATAAGGAGAAAAAAAAATTGAAAAACAATTTATACCCATTTTCCATTTTTCACTAGGATCTCGTGTACGTTTTTCCTCCGGATAAAATCCTTCAACACTGCTTGGCTTGCTCTTAAAGACAATTTATGACTGGATTCATCTTGTGAGAAGAGGTAACACAAAACTGTCAAGACTGTAAAGGTAAAACTTTTCAATTAAAAGTAAACGGGCAGGGGCGCCTGGGTGGCTCAGTCGTTAAGCGTCTGCCTTCAGCTCAGGTCATGGTCCCAGGGTCCTGGGATCAAGCCCCGCATCGGGCTCCCTGCTCCACGGGAAGCCTGCTTCTCCCTCTTCCACTCTCCCTGCTGTGTTCCCTCTCTCGCTGTGTCTCTGTCAAATAAATAAATAAAAATCTTTAAAAAAAAAAAAAAAAGTAAACGGGCAGCTGGTGGCTCAGTCGGTTGAGTCGGCCTTCAGCTCAGGTCATGATCCTAGGGTCCTGGGATCAAGTCCCACATCAGGCTCCCTGCTCAGCGGGGAGTCGCTCTTCCCTCTGCCTCTGCCCTTCCCCTGGCTTGTGCTCGCTCTCAAATAAATAAAATCTCTTTAAAAAAACAAATAAAAGTAAACAGAGGTCAAATACAATGTTGCAAAGTGAAAATGACAGAGTTTTTTATTAAATCATAGTGTTTTTAATGCTGGTATACAGCTGCAATTCTCATAACATGTAGAACCCTAGAATCTCAACTATAAGTAAAAATAAAGTTGGCAAAATTCTTTTGGGTTAAATATAGGCTAGACTGTTCCTAGGTCATTCAATCATGGTTAAATAGAAGGAAAAACAGGGACGGCATAGTAAAGGTACTACTCCTTTAAGATCTGATTATACAAACACACCTCAAGTTAACAACAAAGCATTCTGAGAAAAAAAGTTCTAAAAAGTAACTCTTTGTTGCATTTTAGGCAATCAAACTGAAGTCATTAGGTTAAATGTACCTGGTAAAGTTTTTTAAATATACAAGAAATATATGATTATAATGCTTGTTAAAAGCATGTATTGAGATCACCTTACATCCATTATGATGGCTAATAACGAAGAAAAAAAAAAGAAAGAATAGGAAAAAAAAAACACTAAGTATTGGTGAGAATGTGAATAAATCGGAACTCTTGTGTGTTGTTAGTAAAATTAAAACGGTGCAACTCCTATGGTAAACAATATGACGATTCCTCAAAAACTGAAAAATAATGCCACGAAATCAATCTTACTTTTGGGTTATCTATTTAAAAGAACTGAAAGCAGAGTCTCCAAGAATATTTACATGCTCCTGTTCAAAGCAGTACTACTTACAATAGCCAAAAGGTGGAAGCAAGCCAAATGTCCATCAGCCAATGAATACATAAACAAAATGTGATATATACATATAATGGAATAATTTTCAGTCTTAAAAAGGCAGGAAATTCTGTCACATGCTACATGGATGAAATCTGAAGACATTATGTTAACTGAAATAAGCCAGTCACAAAGAGACAAATACCATATGATTCCACTTATATGAGTAATTCTACTTACATCTGAAGTACTCAAGTTCATAGAAACATAAAGGAAAATGAAGGTACACCAGAGGCTGGCAAGAGGAAGTAAAAAGAAGTTTTTGTTTAATGGGTATTAGAGTTTCATTTTTGCTAGGTGAAAAAATTATGAATATCTGTTCACAACAATGTGAATATATTACTATACTTTTAAAAATGCTTAAGATGGTAATTTTTATGTTATGTGATTTATACTACAATAAAAAAAACTTTCTAATGTAATTGGAAGTGGGTCTCACCCTTAGAGATTCTGAGTTGATAAAGATGAAAATTAGGATAAATATGTTTTGTTTCTCAGTACTACATATTAATGTCTGTGTGTGTTTCTTTTTGGTGAGATAAGTAGTACACCAATATATTAGCATGGTGTGAAACTCAAAAGATGGAAGAGTAAATCGTGAATAATAAATCTTCTCAGCATTACCCCTAGCCATCCAGTTCTCCTCCACCCCCTGGTATTAGCATCTTGTGTAGCCTTTCACAGATACTCTGTACACATAGAAGAATGCACATATATATTTTTTCCTTTTTAAAATATTTTCATGTGATTGCACATATCATTTGGCACCTTGCTCTTTCACTTAATACTTTATCTTGGAAATCAGGCAGTATCAGTAACTTTTAAAAAACTGCCTCCCTCAATTTATAAAGGCTGTATTTTATCATATGAGTATAACCAGTTCTCCAATAGATGGAAAGTTTCTAATCTTTTACTTTTGTTTCTAATCTTTTACTTCTACAAACATGATGCACAAAATAATCTTGTATATTCACACATGGAAAGTATGATGGAGTGAACCCAAAACCTACAGGATTTATCTGTGGGATAAACTCCAAGACGTTTCTGAACATGGTCAATCAAAGAGTTTACAGATTTAAATTTTGGGAGGCATTTTAGATTTTCACAAATATTTTCCAAATTTCCTTCTAACAGAATATACCAAACTGCACACCCACTAATAATGCATTAGAGTATCTGTATTTCCAATCTTTGAAAAAAATCTTGAAAAAAATGCCTCCCTAACTCCAATAAATAAAAAGGGGAAAAAATGTGTTTTCTTCCTCTGAAGGTAAGGATCTGTTTCTTTTGTTTATTTTGGACCACTACCCTGCTATAATACTGCAATATATAAAAAAAAAAAATCCTTTTCTATGCTGATCTGAAATGCACTTTTATTATATTCTACCTCCCTATGAATTTGGAACAATTTCTATTCTGTACTACTGACCTAATATATAGAATCACAATGTTTTCACCACTATTGTTTTTTTTCATCACTATAGTTTTGTGGGTTTTTTTTAAAGATTTATTTATCTAAAAGAGAGAGTGAGTGAGCAGGAGGAGGGGCAGAGGGAGAGAGAAACCCAAGCAGACTCCCTACTGAGGATGGAACCCAACACTGGGCTTGATCCCACGACCAGGAAACCATGACCCGAGCCAAAACCAAGAATCACTGAGCCACCCAGGTATCCCCATCATTATTGTTTTAGAATACATTTTTAATATATAAGAGAATTAGTTCCTTTTCTTTCATAACATTTCTGGGTAATCTTATTTTTTGCCTTTTAAATTTTAGATTCACCTTGCCTAATTCTTTAAAACTTTTCTGGTATTTTTATTGGTATCATGCTGTATTATAAATTAGAACAGTATTTTTCAGATACCGAATTCTAATGATAAGCCCCAATCTAAGTCTCTTTTGAGTCTAAAGTGATTCTACTACAGGTGATCTACTTTTTCATTATTTTTTTTTAAAGATTTTATTTATTTATTTGAGAGAGAGAATGAGATAGAAAGAGAGAGCATGAGACGGGGGAGGGTCAGAGGGAGAAGCAGACTCCCTGCTGAGCAGGGAGCCCGATGTGGGACTCGATCCCGGGACTCCAGGATCATGACCTGAGCCAAAGGCAGTCGCTTAACCAACTGAGCCACCCAGGCACCTGGTGATCTACTTTTTGAGAATACTGTAGGTCCAACTGAAAAACTGTACTGGTTAAGAGACAAGGGGAGCCATTACACAGCGTGGCTGTATCTAGAAGTGAAACTACAGCTTTTATGTTTCATCTCAATACAGATTTGTCATTGTTCGTGAGACAAAAAGTTCTTCAGAGAGGCAGAAACTGTTCTCCAAATCACTTTCTGTGGCCCTAGTGTAGAGAATTATAGCTGAAATAAGCGGTTCAGAATTCCATCCTATATAAAGAACTTACAATGAGTGGTTTACTATACACTTAGAGCACCAGGATGAAGTGGGATCCTGAATCTGAGGGGGGAAAAAAAATTAACAGTGGGACCTAGAAAGATGTTTGTCCCACCCCCTACTCCCAACTCATTTAAAAGACCAGCATTTCAGGTAAGTACAGAGAATTGCATAAAACTAAAAACTTATGTGTTCAAGTATGTAGATGAAAGGAATGGACTCCAAAGGTCCTATTAAGTGACAGGCAGAACTTCAGCCTAAGAAAAGCACCCATCCTAATCATGGCCAGCTCAGTCTTCGCAGGCACATCTAGGTCCTAGGCCTCTATCAGTCTCAAATTTCTTTGCCCAGAAATCCATCTGAATCTATAGTTTTTGACCCTTATAGCTTTACTAATAATAGCACCATAGTCATGATTTTTAACCAAATTACTTCAACCGGCCTTGACAGTAATTGTTTCCTTTTGGGTGGATAATTTTCTAACTCTGGGAAAATACAGAAATCGATATAGAAATTAGGAAGTCAACCAAAACCTACAGTATTAATATTTTAGTGCTACTATATATATGTAATAATTTATTTTGATATTTTATGTTCTATTTATTAAGATATTTAAAAGAGAAAAAAATTGATATGCTAAACTTACAAGTTTACAAGTTTAATTTATTGGACATTAAAAATTATTTAAGTTTGGGGCACCTAGGTGGTTAAGCATCTGACTCTTGGTTTCAGCTCAGGTCATGATCTCAGGGATCCTAAGATGGAGTCCTAAGTCAGGCTTGGTGCTCAGCATTGAGTCTGCATGTCCCTCTCCCTCTTCTCCTTCCCCAGCTCGCTCGCTCTCTTTTCTCTCTTAAATAAATAGACAAAATCTTTAGAAAAAAGAAAAAGATTTAAAGTTTTAGGAAGATTTGTTTACTGGTAAATCTGCCTTGTAAACTGCGTGAAATATATGAGGGAACCAGAGAAACATAACTATAACTCAGAATATTTAGGAATGTAATTAGGCATGAAAGTGTCAGCCAACATTTAAAGAGCAAAATTTACTCTTCCTTATCTGCCATTAAAACCCAATGACAAGGGGTGCCTGTGTGGCTTAGCTGGTTGTGTGTCGGACTCTTGGTTTCAGCACAAGTCATAATCTCATGGGTCGCAGGCCTGAGTCCCACATGGGTCTCTGTGCTCAGCAAGGAGACTGCTTGAAGATTCTCTCCCTCTTCCCCTGCCCCCCACTTACATGTGTGCACGCTCTCTCGCTCTAAAATAAATCAATCTAAAAAAAAACAACAACAAAAACAATAACAAGACCATAGCAATCAAACAACAGTAAGAAATAAAAGGCATCCAAATTGGTAAAGAAGTAAAACTTTCACTATTTGCAAATGACACGATACTATATATAGAAAACTCTAAAGGGGTGCCTGAGTGGCTCAGTCAGTTAGGCCTCCGACTTTTGATTTTGGCTCAGGTCCTGATCTTGGGGTTGTGAGATCGACACCCCCCGTCAGGCTCTACGCTCAGTGGAGAGTCTACTTAAGGTTCTCTCTCTTCTTCTCCCTCTGCCCCTCCCCGCCACACACCCAAGTGCACATGCACGCGCACACACACACACGTGTGCTCTCTCACTAAAGTGAATAAACCTTTAAAAAAAGAAAGAAAACTCTAAAGACTGCACCAAAAAACAACTAGAACTGATAAATGAATTCAGTGAAGTCACAGGATACAAAACCAATGGACAGAAATCCATAGCATATCTATACACGAGTAATGAAGCAGCAGAAAGAGAAATTAAGAAACCAATCTCAGTAACAACTGCAACAAAATAAAAAAATAACTAGGGATAAACTTAGCCAAAGAGGCTAAAGACCTGTACTCTGAAAACTATAAAATGCTGATGAAAGAAATTGAAGACAACACAAAGAAATGAAAAGACGTTCCATGCTTATGGACTGGAAGAACAAATAGTGTTAAAATGTCTGTATTACCCAAAGCAATCTACACATTTAATGCAATCTCTATCAAAATAGCAACAGCATTTTTCACAGAACTAGAAGAAAAAATCCTAATATTTATACGGAACCACCAAAGACCCTAAATAGCCAGAGCAATCTTAAAAAACAAAACTGGAGGTATCACAATTCCAGACTTCAATTTATATTACAAAGCTATAGTAATCCAAACATTATGGTACTGATAAAAAAAACAGACACAATGATCAATGGAACAGAATAGAAAGCCCAGAAAGAAACCCATAATTTTTTTTTTTTTAGATTTTATTTATTTATTTGTTAGAGAGAAAGAGAGCACAAGCAGGGGGAGCAGCAGAGGGAGACGCAAGCTCCCTGCTGAGCAAGGAGCCTGATATGGGACTCGATCCCAGGACTCTGGGATCATGACCTGAGCTGAAGGCAGACGTTTAACCAACTGAGCCACCCAGACGTCCCGAAACCCATAATTATATGGTCAATTAATCTTCAATAAAGGAGGCAAGAATAAGCAATGGGAAAAAGTCTCTTCAACTAACAGTGCTGGGAAAACTGGACACCTACATGCAAAAGAAACTGTACCATTTTCTTATACCATAAACAAAAATAAACTCAAAATGGATTAAGAACCTAAATGAGACACCTGAAACCATAAAAATCCTACAAGAGAGCACAGGCAGTCATTTCTCTTGACATCAGCCATAACAGCATCTTTTTAGATATGTCCTAAGGAAAGGGAAACAAAAGCAAAAATACACTATTGGGACCACATCAAAATAAAAAGCTTCTACACAGCAAAAGAAACAACCAAGAAACTAAAACACAACCTACTGAATGGAGAAGATATCTGCAAATGACCTATCCAATAGTCAATATCCAAAATACATAAAGAACTTATACAAGTCAACACCAAATTAAAAAAATAATTTAAAAATGGGCAGAAGACATGGACACTTCTGCAAAGAAGACATACAAATGGCCAACAGACATATGAAAAGATGTTCAACATCATTCATCATCAGGAAAATGCGAATCAAAACTACAATGAGATTTTACCTCACACCTGTTAGAATGGCTAAAATCAAAAAGACAAGAAACAACAAGTGTAGACCAGGATGTGGAGAAAAAGGAACCTTCATGCACTGTTAGTTGGACTGCAAACTGCTACAGCTACTGTGAAAAGACAGCATGGAGCTTCCTCAGAACGTTAAAAATAGGAGAACCCTATGATCCAGTAATCACACTACTGGTTCTTTAGTCAAATAATACAACACCACTAAGTCAAAGGAATACATACAGCCCTATTTTGTTGCAGCATTATTGACAACAGCCAAACTATGGAAGCAGCCTAAGTGTCCATCAATAGATGAATCAATAAAGAAGAGGTGGTGTGTATAAATACAATGGAATATTACTCAGCCATAAAAGAGAGTAAAATCTTGGCATTTTTTAATGACATTGATGGAGCTAGAGCATATAATACTAAGCGAAATAAGCCAGTCAGAGAAAGACAAATACCTTATGAACACACTCATATGTGTTATTTAAGAAACAAATGAGCAAAGGAAAAAAAAAAGAGAGAAACAAACCAAAAAAGAGACTATGAACTATAGATAACAGAGGGTTACCAGAGGGGAGGTGGGTGGAACAGATGAAGAGGATTACAGCACACTTAACGCGGCGCCTGGGGGGCTCAGTCGGTTGAGCGACTGCCTCCGGCTCAGGTCACTATCCCGGAGTCCCGGGATCGAGTCCCGCGTTGGGCTCCCTGCTCGGCAGGGGGTCTGCTTCTCCCTCTGACCCTCCCCCCTCTTGTGCTCTCTCTCTCTCATTCTCGCTCTCAAATAAATAAAATCTTTAAAAAAAAAGTACACTTAATGACCACTGAGTGATGTATGCAAGTATGCAAGTGCTGAATCACTATACTGTACACCTGAAACTAAAGTAACACTGTATGTTAACTACACTGTAATTAAAATACCCAATGACAATACACATGGCACTCAACTTGTGGTGAGTTCTATGGGTCAACCATTTTTAAAGAAAACTACAGAAACAGATGACTATGGGGAATATGGTCTTGAGTGGAAAATTTCTATATCCACCCTAAGATCAACACATTTCCTTAAATTAGTATCATTTCCTCTAAGTATTTTTTCAGTGAGCATGTACATTAAAACCATTCACAAATATTAGATGCTAATAAAAAATGAAAATAGGTTTCCTGCATGTGACTACATTTCAAAGAAGAAATGGCTTCTTTTATAAAAGCATGTCTTATATCCACATAGCACAAAACAAGCAGAGCATTTTTTCATGCTGCCCAGAAAACATTCTGTAATCAAAACCACAAAAGGGCTGCTTTTATGATTTCCTCATGGAAATCATGGCCTTTACAGTGAGAACATACAGCAACAGCTACAATAAATTCCAGCTGCTGTGGTAATAAGGATTATTATACTATGGGTTAGCTGCTGAATGGGCCCAACACTGAGCCACCAATTCTATTTACTTAAGCAAAACATAGCCCCTCAAATGGCAATTATTTCCAGATATTTAAACCCTGGATTAACCAAAGTAACTAGGAATTTAATATCAGTTTCATTCCCTTAAACTGTAACACTATTACCAGACTTTCAAAAATATTTTCTACCTATAAATGTAGATATTTTGCATCATACTGACAAAACTAAAGAGCTAATACCAACTATTCCATTCCCTAAAAATCTCCAAAGCTACTTCTTTACAGATAATTTCAAGTTTAACAGGAGAAACTCTGAACCATTCAGGGGCAATATCTGAGTGGAGCAATCCCATTCTACTTCCTTAATAATTTTCTTTTATACACACATTTCCTCATTCTCTCACATTTGGTGAATGAATTATTCCTAACGTGTGTGTGTGCGTGTGTGTGTGCGCGCGCGCGCACGCGCGCACGAGAGAGAGAGAGAGAGAGAGAGAGAGAGAGAGAGAGAGAGAGAGAGAGAAATACCTAAACCCACCAGAGAGCTTCTAAAAGACTGGTACCCACAACAAGATGCTAGCAAGTCAGGGAAATTGGTATATCTGAAATCAGCCACACGAACATGAAACCAAGAAACTACAAAAATAATAAATATGTATTTTCTGGTTTTTTTTTTCCATCTCTAAAATTGATATAATATTTTCCTATCATTAGCCAAACATAGGCTTATCAAGATGCCTCACTAATCAGGGGCGCCTGGGTGGCTCAGTCGTTAAGCGTCTGCCTTCGGCTCAGGTCATGGTCCCAGGGTCCTGGGATCGAGCCCCGCATCGGGCTCCCTGCTCCGCGGGAAGCCTGCTTCTCCCCCTCCCACTCCCCCTGCTTGTGTTCCCTCTCTCACTGTGTCTCTCTCTGTCAAATAAACAAATAAAATCTTTAAAAAAAAAAAAAAAAAGATGCCTCACTAATCAGATAATTATAAAAATTAACTTATTCAATATATATTCACTGAGCTCCTACTACATGTTAGCCCCCCACAAAAAATTTTTAAAATACACAGATAAAATAAATATAACTCAGCAAGTATAATAAACATATTTTTAAGTGTATAAAAATGAATACACCGAAGAGGTAAAAGATGTTATGTACAGACTATAAGATATTAAAAATGAAGTGCAGGGCGCCTGGGTGGCTCAGTTGATTAGGTGACTGCCTTCGGCTCAGGTCATGATCCTGGAATCCCAGGATCGAGTCCTACATCGGGCTCCCTGCTCAGCGGGGAGTCCGCTTCTCCCTCTGACCCTCTTCCCTCTTGTGCTCTCTCTTTCTCTCCCTCTCAAATAAATAAATAAAATCTTTAAAAAAAAAATGCAGTATTGGGCACCTGGGTGGCTCAACTGGTTAAGCATCTGCCTTCGGCTCAGGTCATGATCTCAGGGTCCTGGGATCGAGTCCCGCAACAAGCTCCCCACTCAGCAGGGAGTCTCCTTCTCCCTCTTCACCTACCCCTCCTCCTGCTCATGCTTGCTCATGCTTGCTCATGCTTGCTCTCTCTCAAATAAATAAAATCTTGAAAAAAAAATGAAGAGTGGTATAAGTAGGTAGAAGTAACAGTAAGTTCTAGTTTATAGCAATTTTGAAACAAGCAACAAATAAGACTTTAAAATCTGGCCTACAAAGATGTCCAAATAGGAATTTTAAAAACTTGGGTTTTTTTTTAAGATTTTATTTATTTATATGAGATCATGACCTGAGCTGAAGGCAGATACTTCAATGACTGAACCACCCAGGAGCCCCGGATTTTTAAAAACTCTTAACAGAAGTACTCCAATCCCTTTTATACTTTATTTATAAAGAGTACTAAAGTCTGGCTTCATGCTCAGGGGTGAAAGAATATCAACGTTCCAATTAATGGTAAGCATTTAGTGAAACATTAGATGCATTAAATTAACAAGACAAGATGCTCACTGTAATCACAATGTTCCACAAGTTCTAGACAATGTAATTAGTAAGTGAACCAATATGATATAAAATCTGAAAAGGATAAGCAAAATTTAAAACTATGTTTAATTACAAATAGACTATATTCCCAGAAAAGCTAAGTGAATCAATTGCAAGACTATTAGAAATACTATGTGAATTTGTTAGGTTGGCTGATTAAACTTAACAAAGAATAATCACCTTCCTAATGCTCACAATAAAGAGACGAATTTAAGCAGTACAATACCATGAAGAGGCACTGCAACAGAGGTTTAGCACATGGATATCAGTGCCGATACAGAGTATAATCTCAACTCTATTACTTCCTAGCTACATAAACCACCATAAAATCACCTAAGGTCTCTAAGTTTTCTCAAGTATAAAAATGAGTCCTTGTCAATGCTGACCGCGGAGGTGACACCATGGGCACAAGGTAGAGGGGCAAGTTAGCTCTCACGGCTGTGAGTGGTGGGAGAGCTAATTCAGGGGAGGGGGAAAATGGGGGAGGGAGGGTCGGGCAGCCCTGCACCCACTTTTTAAATTTTTTCCAGTGCCGCAGCGTCAACCCCTCGGTGCACATGGACCTCACTCCTGGAGTGACAAGAGCCACTGCCTAACCTGGAAGGAGGAATGCCCACTCCTGAGCAGGCCTCACTAGTGGAGGAGGGGCAACCACAGAAAGGAAGCTGCCTCCACTGGCCCAGGCATGAAACCAGACACCACAGCCACCTTCCTAAAGGAGCAGCTCAACTGAGAAGTCATTTCCTTGGAAATCAACAGATGTGCCAAATACTGGTATAAAGGAACCTGGAGGTTCTGACACTGTTCATGCCAACAACGATGCCATCAGGACAGCACTGGCACAAGGGACCCTCTATTCACCAGCACAGACATCTCTCCATAAAAGATCATTGGGTAACTCAAGAAGTCCAACAAAAATGAATTCTTATTCCAAGACTAGATACCAGTAGAAGCAAGGAGTTTCCACAACAGCTAGAATTTGAGTAAGACAGACAATAGACCACAGCATTCATTCATGGGATCAACTAATAACCATTTGGTGAGAAACTCAAGAGCTGAAGGACAAACACTGGTTCAGCCATCAGTAGCCAATCGGGCCATGAGAAGAGTTAGTTTAGCTCCATCTAGAGCAGTCTTTCTTTTGTTATCAGGAGGCACGTCTCCTTCAAAGGGGTTACAGAAAACTTCTCTGGAGAGTAGATTCGGCTCTGTGTCAGTGAGTGACTCCCAACCACTGAACCCCAGTGCATGTTCCTTCACTCCATTACCTGCTCAGCAGGCAGCCTCACCATAGTCTGCATACAGACTCACTTCCCCCGTAGTTGTACACCGGGCTGGATCAGTCACCTCCCAGAAGACTTCCAATCCCAACTGACCAACCTCTCAGTACCAAACCACTACCGAAGTAGGGTCCCCACTGATCCTGATGGGAGGCACAGACTCAAGTAGCTTCCCATCCCAAGGCCAAGTGGGGTCATTGTCCCCCAAACACTGAGGGATGACCACCGCACCACACACTGTGACCTTCACTGTAAGGGACTGTTCATGACATAGAACAACTTGGACAGCAGCAGTATGCCATTTAGGAAGAGTATGGTTCCACATCGGCCAGACAGCCCGAAAGGCTTAAGAGTTCCTGTGGGAGGCAGTACAACCAGCTTGGGAAAGACCTTCGTTCAGCTCTGTCTCCCAACCTGCTCATCACTCCTATAAAGGAGGGGAAGACCTATTACAGCCCAATGTTATCGCAGACCAAACCACGGAACCGTAGAAATCCAAAGATCATAGGCAGCACTATATTGCCCAGGTACAGTAGGTGTTGGAAACGTGCAAAGGATGTCCAGCCAGCAAAGCGCCCTTACATACCAAAGAAATAATTATGCTCTGAACACAAGAGCTACCTGCCCGAAGCCCTACAGGCCAATACAGCACCGAGTGCAGGAGTGCAATTATAACAAGCTGCAGCATGCAACACCACATGTGATACTGGCACAAGATCCCCATCAATAGACAGTATTCAGAAAGACCCCAGGGAGTTTGCCTGGCACAACCCCAAGCTGCCTGAAGTCATTCACACGCTGCAGCACCCTTCCCATCAGGTGAGGCAAACGCAGCAGCCTACCTGCAGCACCCATGGTTTGGCAACAACAAAGTACAGATGGAGGTGTATAGGTAAGGAAGAATCAAGCACCCGTTCGACTTTTTGGACGACAGAGTTTTGGAAGTTTGGAGGAATGCTGTGGGGTGCCCTCCGAAACCTTCTTTTTGCAAGTCTACAGATGAAAATAAAATAGCAATAAAAAAAAACGTTGGTAGGATACCTGCCTTGTTCCAACTGATGAGAAAATCTACTGATGCCGAAGTAAGGGAATTTGTTAACAGGAGTTCTTTGGAATTTATCTCCATGTGATGTTATAAAGATGACAGTCAATCAAGATACTCTCTCAACCTTAACAAACACTATGCATGTTCCAGTTATTCTAGATGGAATAGCTCTTTTCATGATGATCACAAAATTAAATTTCAGACTTCACTTGTTCTGCCTAATACGACA
Source organism: Zalophus californianus (assembly GCF_009762305.2). Taxonomy (NCBI): domain Eukaryota; kingdom Metazoa; phylum Chordata; class Mammalia; order Carnivora; family Otariidae; genus Zalophus; species Zalophus californianus. The sequence goes on along the minus strand of NC_045599.1, from coordinate 24,931,345 downwards.
GGTTGCCAGCTCCACAGGGGAGGAAGTGAAGAAGTACATGCAACCCTGTGAGGTGCTAGTAAACTCACTTTTGCATGGGATCCACACGTGTGGACACATGTGATCACAACACCAAGATTGTGATGAACTGCATTTCCACCCCACGGAACCTGTCCCATCAGTTGCAACTGGAGGCCCCTCAGGCCTGGCTGCTGGGGCTGAATTAACTGGATGCCTTACCAGGAAAAGAATCTCCCAACAAGGACTTGGAGCCCAGCTGTCAGGGGGCAGAGAAAAAGAGAAGGACACAAGAGGATCAATGGGATGGAGCTGGTCATACCCCAAGACTGCCACAGTACTCCAAAGGGGCTGAGATGCTGTGGCATCCACCAGCGGTAAAACCGTATCTGATTCTTCTACCAGGAAGTTGCACGCCAGCTACCTTGGAAGGCTCTGCTGGATCTCTCCAGAGCCTCTGTTGGAAACTAGTTTGCAGAGTACATCCAGGTGACCATCCACAAATACAAAGGGCTGCCCATCCTTGTAGGACTTCTGAAAGCAGATAATGATAGATGCTCCATCTGAAGCAACTGCTTTGAGGGATATGGTGCTAGATGTTTGGGACAAAAAGCTCACAGGTAAATACACCATGAGAGACCCGGCCAACCAGCTTCCCAGTAGCACTGGCCCCCATGTACTGTCTGATGAGACCATCTGCTGTGCTCCGCATGAGGTCACCAGCAAAAACATGGAGAACAACAAAGTCCTGGCCAACTCAGGGGGGATAGAGACATAACCAAGGGCAGAGGAGACAGATCATCGCTGCAAAGTGGTGAAGGCAGCAGCCCAGGTCTTGAATACAATATGGCAATATGAGGCTCTCCAAACCATTTCTAAAAAGGATGGGTGCAATCAAAACTATTTTGTTATACCTTTATTTTACATTCGAGTGAGAGAGACCAATTCAAATTGCATCCTTCTTTGTCTACCACTGACGAACAGATGTCACCCATCATTTGTCAGCAGCATCTCCTCCTCACCAGCACAGTTACGAATCAGAAACCCTCACTCAATACAATAGGACCCAGCCACCTATGCAGTATTACAGTAGCCAAAAGAAAACCAAACAAAGGCTTATACTCTGGCTCCAGCAAATCTTCACCAACTTATATCAGTTCCTATTCCTCACCAGCAAGAAAACAAAACAGCTCCCACATCAACAACTGTATTGTAGTCAAAATGATTCCAACAGTAAGAACTCTGCCATACACAGATGTGTCTGCTGTCTCCTCATAGCTATAAAGATCCTTATTTTCATGAAAGAGTTCACTTCCCAGCTATTACTAATTATTCAACACAGTATGGACTGAAATCAACCACAAATTATACAGACTTATTCCACGAAACAACGTTCTTATAGAGCAGAAGAGTACCCAGGGTTCCCAGACTTATGGGTTGTAGCATCAAGATGCTCAGCAGAACTACTCTATCTAATCTTTTTTTGAATGAGAAGAAAAGCCTGCCTTGCTGATTTGCTGAAATGTCCAAGTATGAAATGTATGAGTAAAGAGCACTTTTTTTTCTTTTTTGAAGAATTAGCAGTGAAATGAGGAAACCTTTGGGAGAAAAGACTTTGACTTTCTAAGCTCTACTTAGGTGTCAGATGTAATTACTTGTAGATTCTGTAGTCTGGTAAAGGTGTGGGCAATGCAATAAAGAAGTTTAAGAAATGGATGAAATGAGATGGGGGATGTGTAGGTAAAATCAAAGGAGAGGGGATTTTTTAAATGTGAATAAAGTTATGTTCTGATAGTTTGGACAGAAAAAGAAATGAAATGAACATCCCTCATGTTTTATTGCTATTACTAAAAAAAATTGTTAAACAGTTAAGATAATGTTGAAAAGTATACAGAGTATGTCATTTAGCAGTTCAACTCATGTAAGGCATTATTATTTGTATTATTAATAACAGAAACCACTTTGTCCCTTAAGTAAAAAAGAGATATTAATACAGTGTGTGCACTATATTAACCTTTCTAAAATCTGAAGAATTCTGAAACCCCAGTATATCTGGCCTCAAGATTCTGAATAAGGCAAACAAACAAACAAATCTGAATATGGGATTGAGGACTGTACATTTTTCTAATGCTTTATTAGGAAAAAATGAATAATTTATATATATATATATATATATTTTTTTTTTTTAAAGATTGCCAATTCCGGGTTCCCCACAATTGTTTTACCAGCTTCAGAGGTAGCAGAGGTTCAGTAGGCGTCTCCACCAAAGAGCTAATCACAAGAAATGATGGATACTCCTTTTCCTCTACAACCCTAACCTTGTTTAGTAAGAGATTATTAATCTCAGTTAATAATCCTACTATATACTAGTAGGATTATTCACATCATGTCAGCCTATTCCAGTTAACAATAAACTACTTAGCAATGGCATGGACTATGTATTTATCACCTTAACTCTTCTACTTAATACTTGAATCCTTGTAATCAATCAATGAATGGCCTTTTCTGCTGCCTTACAAACCTGATAATGGACTGCATTATCAGAGACCTACTTGCCTAATTCACAGTTCAAGTTTTATTAAGTCCCTTGAGTTATCATTATAGTTTAGAATAAAAGATGTATCAGTTAAGATGGTTTCATATACATGAAACATGAAATCCTAAGCCAACTGGATTAAACTGAATTTTTTCCTTTAAATTTTTTATTGTTATGTTAATCACCATACATTACATCATTAGTTTTTGATGTAGTGTTCCATGATTCATTGTTTGTGCATAACACTCAGTGCTCCACGCAGAACGTGCCCTCTTTAATACCCATCACCAGGCTAACCCATCCCCCCACCGCCCTCCCCTCTAGGACCCTCAGTCTGTCCCTCAGAGTCCATCGTCTCTCATGGTTCATCTCCCCCCTCCGATTCCCCCCCCTTCATTTAATGGCTCATGTAAACTAAATAAAGTCTAGAGGTATACTATCTTCAGGGAAGAATGGATCTAGTGGTCAGGGCATGGTTTTTCTCTGTTCTACTCCTTCAGTGTTTGCTTCTTATTCAACTGGTTTCCTTTTATGGTCAGAAGGTAGCTTCCAGGACTTTAATGAGTACATTTTGATTTCTGTTGAAATTCAGCCAAAAAAAAAAAAATAAGTGCCTTTATCCCAGCATTCCTAGCAAATATCCTAAGATCATTCTGATTCATCTAGGTGAGATCACATGCCTGCTGTGACTGCCTTAGGTTAGGGCACATGTTCCATTCTGACAAACTCTTCGTAGTATTTATGAAATAAAGTACATTAAAGTTGACCTTGGTGATTTCAACTTCTAATATTACTGAATGGTATTACTGAATTAAAATCGATATGTTAAGCATATCATACAACTTTCACTACCTTCTTAAAAAGTTATTCCCCCAAACTTTAATAACAACCCAAGGAAAAAAAAATTAACTTTCCCTGAATGAAAATCACATATTCAAGGATTCAAATGTATTACAAAATTACCCACAGGCTTTATGATTTTCCTTTTTAACACAACAGAAACCAACACTCTATATTTTCTCAAAGCAAAAGAGGTATATATCCGACTTTTTCAAGATTACAACAGTAGAATTTAAATAGTGAAGAGTACATGATTAGCTTGAGTTAGGAAAAAAAATGTTTTTGTTTCATAGAGCCTTAAAATAGAAGTAACTAAATAATCCATCCTGTAACTCAAGACTCCTCTTACAAGCTACTAGATTCACCATGAAACCTACCCCCCACACACAGACACACAACTAGGTCCTAAGAGCAGATCAAAGATGTACACCTTAGGGAGCCTTTTTGTGAATGTGCATTTCAAAGTCAAATACTAATTATTTCTGAATTACTATGTTTCTTACTTTTTATGTCCCTTATTCCTATAATGAGCAGAGAAAACAGAACATAAACTATTCTGTTTTTATGCCAGAGAAGATAGTGAAATTTATTACACTGAAAGCCAGTACTCAAATATATAGGAAAAGAACTGATATTAACAGTAAAGTCGAAGAAAAACAAAAGACAGAATATAAGCACCATTTTTTTTAGAGTAGAACTAACCACCTGAATATGTGTTATACAATAATCATCTTAAAAGCCAAACTTCATTTATAATCCTGCAGGGAAGCAGTGTGGTTAAAGAAAAGGATTTGAATTAAAAGAAAATCTCTGTAGGGGCACCTGGGTGGCTCAGTCAGTTGGTTTTGGCTCACTTCATGAGCTGGGAGTCTACTTAAGATTTCCTCTCTCCCTCTCTGCCCTTCCCCCTTCTCTGAAATAAATAAAACAAGAAAGAAAGAGAGAGAGCACGAGAGAGGAAGAAAAAAAAGAAAAGAAAAGAAAAAGAAAGAAAAGAAGGAAAGAAAATCTCTAATTGTTCAATTCTGTAGATTGGTTTTTCAAATACTCAACTGTTCAAACAATTCAATTCAGTAAATATGCACTAATGGCTTTATTAAGAAGACAGTAATGGTATTACACAGAGGAGGATATAAACACAGCCCTTAACTGCACAAAGTTTTGGGGCGCCTGGGTGGCTCAGTTGTTAAGCGTCTGCCTTCAGCTCAGGTCGTGATCCCAGGGTCCGGGGTTCGAGCCCCGCATCGGGCTCCCTGCTCCGCGGGAAGCCTGCTTCTCTCTCTCCCACTCCCCCCACTCGTGTCTCCTCTCTCGCTGCGTCTCTCTCTGTCAAATAAATAAATAAAATCTAAAAACAAACAAACAAACAAAAAAAACTTCACAAAGTTTACAATGTGCCTCAAAAGCAACATATACAAAGGAGCATTACTGGACAGCACAGAACATAATCAAGGAGAAATAAATGAATGAGACACTAAAGACAGTGGGTAATCAGAAAGAGGAGAAATCAAATGAGAGGATTTCTACAGCCAGTAACAGAAAACCTAAGGGCAAAACTGCTTAACATTAAGGAAATTTGTTATCTCACATCACAAGGAATCCACAGTTAGGGTGATTCTATGTACATTACATGGAGCCCCAGTTCTACTTCTCTGCCGTTCTATTGCGTCTGCCTTCCTTTACATAAGGGCATCACTTTCAGGCTAGTAGCAAAATGGCCACAGCAGTTCCAGATGTCACACCCAGATAAAACCAACTCTAGGAAGTAGAGGGATCAACTTTTTCCTTCTTTCACAAAACCAAGAAAACCTTTCCCAGAATCCTCTTACAGACTTCCCTTCTATTACTCAGTGGCCAAAACTGGATCTATTCATAAAATGATTCCCAAGGCAAGGACACCTACCATTAATCAAGATTAGAGTGGATGCTGTTAATTATCATGACCATCATTTTAATGTTAGCTGAATATTTCAAGAAGACAGGCCTTGGAAGATGGTATAATTAGGCAAAGAAATAAAAGAAAAATACAATGACAAAGGAAAGGATGTGCCTAACTGAATAAAAAAAAGTCAAACTGCAACCATACACTAAACACACTGTTAGGGACAAGGAACTTTCCTAAGCTGCACTGCTGTCATTCTCTGTAATACAAAAATTAATTTACTATTCAACAGAGAGTAAATGCTAAGAATGGAGGAGGAGGAGTTCTCTTTTTATGAAAAGGATTTAGTCAATTATCAGTGGGGACAGTCAGACTCACCACTCCTTGTCAGTGGAGTCACCCATTTAGCTATCTCTGGGTTGAGAACATTCCATATTATGCATACAGATGACTACAGACTCACTGTCAATAAAAGTTGTTCCTTGAAGGTTTCCTCTCATTTGGGTTCCAGGTGTCAGTCAAACATCCACAGACTTGCAACTGGCCCTATGTGCAAATGAAAGCATGCAATTAGGAAGCAAAAAGCTACAGGGAACAATTCCCTCCTCCCCCATCTATATTAACTGATCCATAAGAAAACTGAATTTAAATACCAGATTCAATAAACCCCATGTTCAAACTAAGCAACTTGCATTGCAAAGGCTGTAGTGTGCTTATTACATGGTTACCACCCTTTCACATCATATAAATTTATTGTTGTGTCCACAGAATACCAGATACAACTCTTAGCAGAAGTTGCCCACTGGGTAGAATCCAACACACATTTATGTGTGGTGGACACAAATAAGGTTGACCTACACTGCATGTTAAAGGACAGCTGCCTACATTTATAAATCAGAAGAAGACTCAACATGGAAATCAAGATTTCTGACCTCTCTTGGGGAAAAAAAAAAAATTAGAAGATCTAGCGATAATGGGCCCACATTCCCACATGGTAACAATCTGTTGGAGCTGATTAGCAGCTAATCCTTTGGATGGGTCACAGGCTTTGCAGTTGCCTGCAGATGTCATCACTCTCTCATAACACAACTCAGTTATCTGTCTGGATCCTGCTGGCATCTGACTTTGCAAACTCTGCTATATTTTTATAATAGCTCACAGGGAACATTAATTACTATCAAAGCCAAGCATGTTTTTCTGCCTTGACAATACAATATAGTATGGGGCTAATGACTACATTGATTTTGGAGTCAGCAGGCCCTCGGTTTGAGTTCTAATTCTGCAATAACTAGCTGTGTGACCTCAGACCTATTTTTGACCTAAGATATATTTCTTCATTTATAAGCCTCCAAATAAACATATAAGCACTTGACACAGTCAACAAACAACAGGCCTAAAATCTACCATGTCCAAGCTGAAATGAAAATCCCAAATTCATTGCTTCCTCAGTCTTCTCCATCTCTGTAAGTTGCAATGTGATTCATGTGCATAAGCCTCAAACCTCAAAGTCCTTATCATATACTTTCCTTCATTCTCCCAAAACCAATACCAAGGTAATTGATTCTCTAAAATATGTAATTTGAATGAAATCTCAGAATCCCATAAGAATAAACAATGCCTCCATCAGAATCAATTACTTTCCTGAAATTACCTACAAATTCAACCATTTAAGTAATAGTAGTTTGAAGTTTCAAGGTTCCATATTATGAGGAATATTAATATTTCATTAAAAAAATGAAGACAGGGTGCCTGAATGGCTCAGTAGGTAGAGCATGCGACTCTTGATCTCGGGGTTGTAGGTTCGAGCCCCACACTGGGTGTAGAGATTACTTTAAAGAAAATGGGGTGCCTGGGTGGCTCAATTAAGTGTCTGACTTGATTTTGGCTCAGGTCATGATCTCAGAGCCATGAAATCAAGCCCCGCGTGGGGCTTTGTGCTCAGCAGGGAGTCTGCTTCAGGTTCTTTCCTTCTGCCCTTCCACTGGCTTGCTCTCTCAAATAAATAATCTTGTTTTTTAAAAAATGAAGACAAAATGCTGGGGATAATACCAATCACTCCTTGAAAGATACTGACCCATTACATTTTGTAAGCTTAGATGTTTCTTCCAATCTAAACTAACAATGAACTAAGATGCTATGCTTCATCTGAAAACAAAATTGAGATGGCTAGAATTAAAAAATCAACTGTTTCTATAGAACTGTTCAAAGAACAATAAAAAAATCCACTTTTGGAAATATTACCACTGGAAAATATGAATTACAAATTATCAAATGATGTGTAACAATGACAAATACATGGAGAGATACACTACTATGTTCAAAATTCAATGATCTTAACATGTAAATTCTCTCCAATTTGAGCAAAAGATTCCACGCATTTCTAATCAAAATCCCAGCAGCTTTTGTAAAAATTGAGAAGCTGATTCCAAAATTCACATGGAAATGCAAATGAGCTAGAACGGCCAAAACAACTTCAAAAATAATTAATATTGGAAGCCTTATACTACCTGACTTCAAGATTTGTTATAAAACTGCAAATATCAAGACAGTGTGGTACTGAAAAGAGACAGATCAATAAAACAAAATTGAGAGTCCAGAAATAAACCTTGCTACAAAGGCAGTTCAGTGGGGAAAGGGAGAGCCTTTTCAACAAATGGAGCTGGAATGACTGGATGTCCATACCTGGTGCCACATATAAAAATTAACTCAAAATCAATCACAGCCCTAAAGGTAAAACCTAAAACTATAAAATTCCACAAAGAAAACATAGTAGAAATTTTTTGCGGTCTTAGACAAAAATTTCTTAGATAAAACACAAAAGTATGACATGTAAAAGACAAAAGTGACAAACAGGACTTCATCAAAATTACTAATTTCTGCTATCTGCAAGACACTTAACAAAACGAAAGACAACTCACATGCTGAAAAAAAAATAGATGCAAATCTCATGATCTGAAAATGGACTTATATTCAGAAAGAATACAAGAAAGGATGCTCAAAACTCATTAAGAAAACCCAATTTTATTTTTATTTTTTAAGATTTTATTTATTTGAAAGAGAGAATGAGAAACAGAGAGCATGAGAGGGAAGAGGGTCAGAGGAAGAAGCAGATCTCCCGCTGAGCAGGGAGCCCGATGCGGGACTAGATCCCAGACTCCAGGATCATGACCTGAGCCGAAGGCAGTCGCTTAACCAACTGAGCCACCCAGGCGCCCCTATTTTATTTTTAAAGATTTTATTTATGTGAGAGAGAGCATGAGAGAGAGCATGGGGGGGGAGGGTCAGAAGGAGAAGCAGACTCCCTGGTGAGCAGGGAGCCTGATGTGGGACTCGATCCCAGGACTCCAGGAAGGCAGTCGCCCAACCAACTGAGCCACTCAGGCGCCCAAGAAAACCCAATTTTAAAAAAGAACAAATGGGGGTGCCTGGGTGGCTCAGTCGTTAAGTGTCTGCCTTCGGCTCAGGTCATGATCCCGGGATACCAGGATCGAGCCCCGCATCGCGCTCCGTGCTCCACGGGAAGCCTGCTTCTCCCTCTCCCACTGCCCCTGCTTGTGTTCCCTCTCTCGCTGTGTCTCTGTCAAATAAATAAAATCTTTAAAAAAATTTTAAAAATTAAAAAATAAAAAGGAACAAATGATCTTAACATACTCACCAATGATGTACACATAGCAGATAAGGACATGAAAATACACCTTAACATTATCATTCATTATGAAAATACAAACATTGGCAAGGATATGGAGCAAGTGGAACGATCATATGCTGTTGATGAGAATGTGAAATGGTAAAACCACTTTAGAATACAGTTTGTCAGTTTCTTAAAAAATTAAACACACACTTAACATACAAGCCAGCTATTCCTAGGTCTTGCCTAACAGAAATGAAAGTCTATGTTCACAAAAGACTGTTTTTAGCACCTTTATTTTTAATACCCAAAAGTGGAAACAACCCAATTATCCATCAAGAGGTGGATCGATAAACTAAGTATGGTAAAGCCATTCAATTTTACTACTTTCAAGAAAAATAATGGGGCGCCTGGGTGGCTCAGTTGGTTAAGCGACTGCCTTCGGCTCAGGTCATGATCCTGGAGTCCCGGGATCGAGTCCCGCATCAGGCTCCCTGCTCGGCAGGGAGTCAGCTTCTCCCTCTGACCCTCTTCGCTCTCGTGTTCTCTATCTCTCATTCTGTCTCTCTCAAATAAATAAATAAAATCTTTAAAAAAAAAAAAAGAAAAGAAAAATAATGAACTATCATACACTATTTAACATGGATGTATCTCAAAATAATTATGCTAAGAAGCCACACCAAGAGTATATTCTGTAGAATCCATATACACAAAACTCTAGAATCTCTAGGTACAGAAAGCAATTCAGTTGATTGCCTGGGAATAGAGGATGGTGGACAAAAAGACCTACAAATGGCTGGAAAAAAAAAACCTTTTGGAGGTGTCAGATATTTTCATTATCTTGACTGTAGAGGTAATTTCACAAGTATAAAAACTTAAAAATTTATTAAACTGAACACTTAAATATGTGCAGTGAATTTTAAATCAAATTCTTTGCATATTAATAACTGATAACAAAACTGATTAATATGAAAGGCAAGACCCTTTCAATGCATTAACTATGAAAATCATAGCCACTATCTTTTTTTCTGAAAAATAATTCCATTGAAAAGTATATTATCTCAATGTTAAAGATCAAAACCATAATTACCAATCACAAAGAAAGCATATGCCAAAAATTGCACTCTAGCTAACCCCATATAATTCGGCATGGGCAAAAAGAAAATTTAGTGGATTTCATTATTACTCATTCAACTGCAGTCCATAAAGTACCCCAGGCTTTCATTACATTTGGTAGGAATTAGATTAAAAAAGTTTTTTTTCCCACTGTCAACCAAAAACATTTTAATATAGTAATTTTATTAGCATTCATCCCAGTATCACTACTATACTATAATTCACATTCTGCTTAGAATTAATGAAGAAATCATCAAATCAGATCCATTTTAATTGTTAACTGCTGGCAGGGCTTGGTGCTTTTTACATATTAAATGGCACCTCTATCCCCATCTGCCTATTATTTATACCGATAATGAGAAAATTACATTATTTCTTCAGCTGAATTTAATCATTAAATTTTAGTTTAGATAATATCAAAAGTGTGTAAGCCCATCTCTATCCAGAGATATCTATTCTCCAAGTTAACAGTCTCAGTTCCATCACACTGCTATGAAAAAGGGCTTCATCTTTAGAGAAGTGAGTTAGTAGTGCTACCTTAGAATACTTTTAGGGCAGTCACAGAGAAAAATCATGCTAGTTCTGCATCAGTACAAATGGCACAACTAGAATGAATGAGCAGAGGCTCTATTTCCCACATATTAGAACATCTTTCTGAGTCACTGCTGCCTCAAAGGGAACGTCCTGCCTTGGGACACCTATCATCAGCAGTCAGGGTATTACGGCAGCGATCTGAAAATACCAGATAGCTGATCTAGACCAGCTTTATGATTCCTTGCAACCCTCAGATGCTCTTATGAATTTAAAAATAAAAATCTGGGGCATCTGGGTGGCTCAGTCGTTAGGTGTCTGCCTTCGGCTCAGGTCATGATCCCAGGGTCCTGGGATCGAGCCCCGCATCGGGCTCCTTGCTCTGCGGGGAAGCCTGCTTCTCCCTCTCCCACTCCCCCTGCTTGTGTTCCCTCTCTCACGCTGTCTCTCTCTGTTAAATAAATAAATAAATAAAATCTTTAAAAAAATAAAATAAAATAAAATAAAGTAAAAATCTATTTTTAAGTGCCCAAATCCACTGCAATTCAAAAGTCTTAGATTTAAGCCGGTCAAACTATAAGAAGCTAAAGCCATAAGTCTTACAGTAACATTTCTGTTTAGTTTCCACTTTTCCTCAATGAATAATGGCTTAAATTACCAGGCCTTGACCCTATTAAATTACTCTGATACTGAAAGAAAAATATGTACTAAGTATGTGTTCCATCTCCTTGCTCATTTAAGTCAAATGCTAATTCTTTCCTTCTTCCCAAAGAAATACAGATCTGGCAAAAACAATAAAGATCTATGAGAAATCTAGTTCAATTTCTTCATTTTACACACTGAAAACGGTAAAGAAATTTGCCCCAAAATTCTTAACTAATCAGTATACTATAAAACCTATTAGCACTGTAATAAATCACTACCATTTATTTCCTCCTTAAGTACACTGTAAAGAAAGGCATATAACCATTCAGTTACACAGTTTAACTGAAAAGTTATCTGGGCAATAATATCCTAGCCATTGGTGATACTATTAGAGATCCAAGACATTTTGCCTCTTGCTACTGTTCGCTGGTGCTGTTAACGTTCCTGGACCCTGAAAGCGTAGGATGTGGCAGGGTTACAGAAATGGATAGAAATGACAGTATATACCTGAGTAGCCGTGAATGAGGCAAAACTTTTAAACAGGGAGAATGAATGTATTTCTAACTACCAGAGTTTCAAAAGTGGTGGAAAAGGCTGCATATGCCTTCACAAAAAAAACAAAAGTAGGGATGTAGTAATAAAGATGGACTACCAGAGAGAATGCAAAGTTGTATAACCACTTTGGAAACACTGTGGAAACTTTCTTATATAGGTATACATACACTTAACCAGGCACCAAAACAAATCCACTCCCAAGAGAAATGAAAACAGGTCCACAAAAGAATGTGGCCCAGAGGAGGCAGTAGAGGAGAGCAATTAAGAAAACAGGCTCTGGAGTCAAACTGTCAGAGCATAAATTCTGGCTCTGCCACTTACTAAATAATGTTGAGTTTAGACAAGTTACTCACCATGCCTCAACTTCCTAAACTATAAAAAGGAAATAATTCATAAGGCTTATCATGAGTTTAAATAATGTTAATACATGTAAAATGCCTAGAACGTAGTCTGGCACAAAGTAAGCCTTCAGATAAATGGCTATCAGAAGGGGAATGGGATTTAATACATGATGTAATATGACAAGAGTAATTTTCTGAGCAAGTCAAAGGGCATTTTTAAATACAGATACACACCCACAGCCACTGCAGTACAATGCAGTGTTTAAGAGTTTACGTGGACATGGAACACTACATCAAAAACTAATGATGTGATGTATGGTGATTAACATAATAAAAAAATTTAATTAAAAAAAGAGTTTACGTGGATTTTGTTTATATCACTTGACTGTTTCCAAGTCTGACTGCCATGGAGAACTGTAGGCCAACTTCCCTAAGAGTTGGTTTCATCAACTATAAATAAAAACAACAGCCACTTACCTCAGAGGATTATTTTAAGAATGTAATTAAGATGTATCAAGTGCGTAGTTAGTACAATACCTGGCACATGGTAGCTAAAAACTGATACTATTATACTATATTAAAATAAGCACATTATAACTACAGTGACTATTTGTTCTTACTTGCTAATGATAGCCCCAGTTTATGCAAGTTTTCACAATGTAATTACTCAGAAGTCAGTCCCCTATCTCAATATGTCCCAGTTTAGATAAAAAATTTTCTCAATATGTCCTAGTTTAGATGATAAATTATATTATTGCCCTAATTTATAACTGAAATACTTTCAGGATTTTCCATCTATTTAGTTCTTTATCTTTTCAAATGTTCTCTTATGTCTTTTTTTTAATAATTTTTTATTGTTATGTTAATCACCATACATTACATCATTAGTTTTTGATGTAGTGTTCCATGATTCATTGTTTATGCATAACACTCGGTGCTCCACGCAGAATGTGCCCTCTTTAATACCCATCACCAGGCTAACCCAACCCCCCACCCCCCTCCCCTCTAGAACCCTCAGTTTGTTTTTCAGAGTCCATCATCTCTCATGGTTCCTCTCCCCCTCCAACTTACTCCCCTTCATTCTTCCCCTCCTGCTATCTTTTTTTTTCCTTAACATATATTGCATTATTTGTTTCAGAAGTACAGATCCGTGATTCATCAGTCTTGTACAATTCACAGTGCTCACCATAGCACATACCCTCCTCAATGTCTATCACCCAGCCACCCAATCCCTCCCACCCCCCACCACTCCAGCAATCCTGTTTGTTTCCTGAGATGAAGAATTCCTCATATCAGTGAGGTCATATGATACATGTCTTTCTCTGATGGACTTATTTCACTCAGCATAACACCCTCCAGTTCCATCCACGTCGTTGCAAATGGCAAGATCTCATTCCTTTTGACGGCTGCATAATATTCCATTGTGTATAGATACCACATCTTCTTTATCCATTCATCTGTCGATGGACATCTTGGCTCTTTCCACAGTTTGGCTATTGTGGACATTGCTGCTATAAACATTGGGGTGCACGTACCCCTTCAGATCCCTACATTTGTATCTTTGTGGTAAATACCCAGTAGTGCAATTGCTGGATCGTATGGTAGCTCTATTTTCAACTGTTTGAGGAACCTCCATACTGTTTTCCAGAGGGGTTGCACCAGCTTGCATTCCCACCAACAGTGTAGGAGGGTTCCCCTTTCTCCACATCCCCGCCAACATCTGTCGTTTCCTGACTTGTTAATTTTAGCCATTCTGATGGGTGTGAGGTGGTATCTCATGCTCATGGATTGGAAGAACAAACATTGTGAAGATGTCAGTGCTACCTAGAGCAATCTACACATTCAATGCAATCCCCATCAAAATACCATCCACCTTTTTCAAAGAAATGGAACAAATAATCCTAAAATTTGTATGCAACCAGAAGAGACCCCGAATAGCCAGAGGAATCTTGAAAAAGAAAAGCAAAGCTGGCGGCATCACAATTCCAGACTTCCAGCTCTATTACAAAGCTGTCATCATCAAGACAGTATGGTACTGGCACAAAAACAGACACACAGATCAATGGAACAGAATCAAGAGCCCAGAAATGGACCCTCAACTCTAGGGTCAACTCATCTTTGACAAAGCAGGAAAGAATGTCCAATGGAAAAAAGACAGTCTCTTCAACAAATGGTGTTGGGAAAATTGGACAGCCACATGCAGAAGAATGAAACTGGACCATTTCCTTACACCACACACAAAAATAGACTCCAAATGGTTGAAAGACGTAAAGGTGAGACAGGAGTCCATCAAAATCCTAAAGGAGAACACAGGCAGCGACCTCTTCGACCTCAGCCACAGCAACTTCTTCCTAGAAACATCACCAAAGGCAAGGGAAGCCAGGGCAAAAATGAACTACTGGGATTTCATCAAGATAAAAACACAAAACCAAAAGACAACCGACAGAATGGGAGAAAATATTTGCAAATGACATATCAGATAAAGGGCTAGTATCCAAAATCTATAAAGAACTTCTCAAACTCAACACCCAAACAAATAATCCAATCAAGAAATGGGCAGAAGACATGAACAGACATTTTTCCAAAGAACACATCCAAATGGCCAACAGACACATGAAAAAGTGCTCAACATCGCTTGGCATCAGGGAAATCTCTTATGTCTTTTTAATGACATTACCACTTTGCTCTCCAACTCACCATCCCCATTTTACACACACCCACCCACCCACACACACACACACACAGAGTCTCTGGCTCTCACTCTCCTTATCTCTTTATCCAGGTGCTTGGTAACCTCAATGCACAAATCCAGGTCTGTTTGCCCCATACTCCTAACAATGTCATGTTTCCCAAGCCTAATCTTTTCCTATCTGTCCCTTCAGTGTGAATTCCAGAAAAAAACCTACTGACCTAAAAATATCACCACCACCAATTAGTATTTTAGCTGGCTTTAGGGATATCTACATTTTAACAGGTAACTCCTTGAGAAACAATGCCTTACCCCAAAGTAGAGAACGTCTAATAACATGAATTTCAGACACTGAGAGCTAAGGGAGATATTTTAAGAACCATTTTCACTCCTCCAATCAAACAATTTTGGTGGGTTTCTACAAAATAAATTGGAGCAGGCCTGATTTCTTTCTTTTTGCTGGTTCCCAAATAATCCCATCAAAAACACCAAAGGTGTTTAGCTCAAATATAATAAGGTCATAGTTCTTTTAAGAGTTTTGGCCTGTGCCCTCCTCTTTCACTGTACAAATGCTCTAAATTATTTCAGATCATTCTCCTAAGTTCAGTTACCATATGTATACTGATGACGGCCAAACCCACTTTCCCAGTCAAGCTCTATCTAAAGCCCCAAGTTCTCCAACCTAGATGTCTTTCAGTTCAACCTCACATAACCAAATGCATATAGTACACCCCACCTGCATGTGCTGTCTCAGGCTTAACTGAACCTCACTTCTTCCCCAGCACTCCTCCATTCCAATCCCATGCAAATGATTTTTTATTTTTTTAAAGATTTTATTTATTTATTTGACAGAGAGAGACACAACGAGAGAGGGAACACAAGCAGGGGGAGTGGGAGAGGGAGAAGCAGGCTTCCCGTGGAGCAGGGAGCCCGATGCGGGGCTCGAACCCAGGATCCTGGGATCATGACCTGAGCCGAAGGCAGACGCTTAACAACTGAGCCACCCAGGCACTCTGATTTTTTTTTTTAATGTTCTATTTATTTATTTGACAGAGAGAGAGCATGAGCATGCACAAGTGGTGGGGGGGGGGAGGGGGGGACGGCAGGCAAAGGGAGAAGCAGGCTCATTGCTGAGCAGGAAGCCGGATATGGAGTTTGATCCTAGGACCCTGGGATCATGGCTTGAGCCCAAGGCAGTCATCTAACCAAATGAGCCACCCACGTGCCCCCCCCATTCAAATGATTTTCATTAAATTCTCTCATCTACCCAGTTTCTTAAACCAAATCCTTGACTCCTACCTTTCCATCTCTCCCCACTACAGCCAAACAACAATGGAATTCTCTGAACTATTCCAGTCTGTTTCTTTCCAACCCAAAAGCCACTGGTCAAAGTCTGGGCACCACCATTATATCTAAAAATTACCATTATAGCTGTTAACCGATCTCCTGGCACATCTCAACCCCTCCAATTCGTTGGCATTTGGGACAGAATGATCCTTCTAAAATGAATCGTTGGTGGTGTTTTTTTTTTACTTAAAACTGCCACTAATGATTCACTACTATCCTCAGGAACAGTTCACTTAATACAATTTCTAAGGGCCTTTATGACGTGGTCCCCAGTTTTCCCTTGAACATCATTTACTGCCTCTTCCACTCAATGCCCCATAACTGTGCCATCATCCAACTGTTTCCAATTTCGTTCTGTTCCATGAAACACCAGGTTCTCCCTCTTGTGACTACAGGGCATCACACTTGTCCACCTCTGCCTGGTGTACTCTTCAGAACTTGATATGGTCATCATCTCCTTCGGGAAGCTTTCCCCAACCCCCAAACCTGTATTAGGTGCTCTTCCAGTATATCAGGTACTTTCCCTTCAGGGCACTTATATTTCAGAAGTTACCAATCCTGCTTGTACCTCCACATCATGAAAATGAACTTAGGCCTATAATTTCAGATTCACAAGTTCAGGAATATGGCATCTGTTTTGGGTACCATATCCTAAGAGACATTTTTATAAACCAGAACACAACCAGGAAAAGAAAAACAAAGCTGGAGGTATCACAATCCCAGATTTTAAGATATCCTATTATGTTGTAGTAATCAAAATAGTATGGTACTTGACACCAACGCTGACACACAGATCAATGAAAGAGAATAGAGCCCAGAAATAAACCCACACCTATATGGTCAATTAATCTATGACAAAGGAAGCAAGAATATACAATGGGGGAAAGATGGCCTCTTCAACAAACAGTGCTGGGAAAATGTGACAGCTATGTGTTAAAAAAGGAACCTGGACCACCTTCTTACACCATACCCAAAATAAACTCAAAATGGATTCAAGATCTAAATGTGAGACAGGAATCCATAAAAATCGTAGAACACAAGCAGTAGTTTCTCTGACATCAGCCCTAACAACATTTTTCTAGATATGTCTCCTCAGGCAATGGAAACAAAAGCAAAAATACACTACTGGGAATTCATCAAAATAAAAAGCTGCTGAAAAGTAAAGGAAACCATCAACAAAACAAAAAGGCAAACTACTGAATGGGAGAAGATATTTACACACTCTTAAAAAAAGAATGAGATTGTGCCATTTGCAACAACATGGATGGACCCAGAGGGTATTATGCTAAGTAAAATAAGTCAGACTGAGAAAGACAAATATCATATGATTTCACTCATGTAGAATAGAAAGAAAACAAATGAATAAACAAACAACAGAATGAGACCTATAAATAGAGAACAAACTGATGGTTTTTGTCAGAGGGGAGGCAAGGTAATGGGGGGGACAGGCAAAGTGGGTGAAGGGGAGTGGGTGATACAGGGATAAGTCATGGGATAAGTTACAGAAATAAAAGCACAGCATTTAGAATACAGCCAACTATACTGTAATAGTATCATATGGCGACAGTAGCTAGACTTGTGGAAGCACACAGTAACAGAGAAGGGGAATCACTTTGCCGTGCATGTCAAACTAATGTTAATGTTGTATGTCAACTATACTCAAATTTAAAAAAAAAATAAAAATTAGAAAAAGAATATATCCACTATACTCAAATTTTTAAAAAAATAAAAAATTAGAAAAAGAATATATCCAAAGAAGAGCTGAATGGTGAGGAGTCTGAAAAAGATGTCATGTAAGAGTTAAGGGAACTAGAGATTCATCCCAGCAAGAGAGGAGACAGGACAGCCTTCAAATATGTGTAGGCCAAAGCATACAGTTTGAGAAAGAGGAAGCATTATTGTGGGTTACCAAAGAGAATGGAACCAAAGCCATTACACAGAAGTTTCAGAAAGGCAATTTTTGTTTTAAAAAAAGGAAGAACCATATAAAGTATAACTGCCCTCCAAAAGATACTGGGTTGGCTAAAGTGGTGAATTCATACTCCCTTAAGGTTTCAAAAATAAGGAACACTAAAAAGATCCCTACATTTGATGGGTGATGGGTAACCAAGGAGGGCACCTGTGGGGATGAGCACTGGGTGTGGTATGTAAAGTGATGAATCACTAAATTCTACTCTTGAAACCAGTATTACACCATATGTTAACTATCTAGAATTTTAATAAAAACTTGAAACAAAAAAATTAAATTAAAAGATTTCTGCATTTGAGATAACCCCAGACTAAGCAATTACTGACAGACCAAATCAATTCTAACATTCTATGATACCTGAATTTATAAAATATTTTAAATATGCCTAGGTGGCAGCTGAATTAAAGCACATTACCCTAGCCTACCCTATTAAGAACATAATATAATGTCTTAAGATATAAGATTTAACTGCCTGTTTCACAAAGAAGTCAGAGGAATCACTCATAAAAAAAAGCTGAATACATGTTTTTTCTCTATTAATGAACATTTCAGAGGGGAAAAAAGCACTTTAAGACTGCAAATAGAATTTCCTTTTTTTTTTCTTTGACCCTGGGCGGGGGGGGGGGGGGGGGGGGGGGGAACAGAAGGAAATCTAAATGACAATTGGTAGGTTTGTTCAGATAGAACACTTATTTCTCAAAGGATAAAAAGGTATCAAAAAGGCATATTTAAGAAATAACTTTTAAAAAGACTTTGTAGACCAACAAATACTTGGCTTCTTATTTATACATGAGGAAGAGAGAAAGGGGAGAAAGAATTTTTAAAGTTTTCCTAATGTTTTATAGAATTATAATGGTCATGGTACAAAAGAAAAACTAAGAAGGGGGCTAAATACTCTGTCCTCTCTCCTGCCATATTTAATTTTACCTTTAGGTCAAACTGATCTGGAAAAAGCCATGTTTACATGAGTGGGAACAAAAGCGCAAGAAAATAGGCGGTATTTATCTTCACGGTATAACTTTATTAACAAGTACAAAGTATGAATTAGTCATTCAGTGTCATCTCTAACTCACTACTACTTACAATCCTCATACTTTTACAACACTAAGAGAAAAAAATACTGTATTTTCATTAAAACATAACGTTTAATAAACAGACTTCACTCTTAAGTTTGAGATGATTCAGAGATGGGATATTTTCTCCTTACAGAAAAAACTTTTCTATTAAGAGTCTTTAAAAATAAATTTGTGAAACATTATTTAGCTTTTCATACAACTTTACAAAATACTTTTGTATATATGGAAGGCTGTAACAGGAAAGAAACAAGCCTCTATTTGGGGTTGAATTGTGTCCATTTCCCTCTACTGGCCCCCAGAAAAGACATGTTGAAGACCTACCCCCCCACTACCTCTGAATATGACCTTACATGGAAATAGGACTGTTGCAGATGTAATTAGTTAAAATGAAGTCATACTGTAGGAGGGTGGGCCCCTAATCCACTATAATTGGTGTCTTTATAAGAAGGCAGCCATGGGAAGACACAAACAGGGAGAATGCTAGATGATGAGGAAGGCAGAGATTGTAAATTATGCAGCTGCAAGACAGTAATGCCAGAGATTGCCTGTAAACCATCAGAAACTAGGAAAAGGCAAGAAAGGATTCCTACAGGTTTCTGAGGGAGCATGGCCTTGATGATACCTTGGATTTTTGGATTTCTAGACTCCAGAACGGTGAGACAGCAAATTTCAGGGGATGGTACCTCATTGTGGCAGCCCTAGGAAATGAACACCTTCCATTTGATTAGAAGAGTGAAAAAACAGCACATGAATCTAAACGTTACCATCATGATTGCCACAATCCATCATCCAAGATGTCAACAACAAGGTCTCCAGCTCAATAGAATTGAGTCCATGTTTCTATTAACTATCAATTTTATTCACTATCTAGGCCTCTGGGTATTATAAATACATGTGTTTTCCATCACTTTTTTTTTTTTTTTTAAGATTTTATTTATTTGACAGAGACAGACAGCGAGAGAAGGAACACAAGTAGAGGGAGAGGGAGAAGCAGACTCCCCGCTGAGCAGGGAGCCCGATGCGGAGCTCGATCTCAGGACCCCGGGATCATGACCTGAGCCGAAGGCAGACGCTTAATGACTGAGCCACCCAGGCACCCCTCCATCACTTTCTAATTGGAAAAACAGTCCTTACATTCTTACTTTACATCTTATTTACTCACTTTGACTAAGTAGTATAAATACAAAATAAATGGGATATGAATTTTTTTCAAGGAACTCAAAGTTTTTTGGTTTGGGTGTTTTTTTTTTTTCCAATATTGTTTTATTTTAAATTCGGTACAGTTAACATACAGTGCTTTATTAGTTTTATGCGTACAATATAGTGATTCAACAATTCTATACTTAACTGACTGTTCACCCCTTTAAGTCCCCTGTACCTATTTCACCCATCCCCCTACCCACCTCCCCGCTGGTAACCATCAGTTTGTTCTCTTAAGAGTTTGTTTTTTGGTTTGTCTCTTTTGTTTGTTTTTCTTAAATTCCACATGAATGAAATCACATGGTATTTGTCTTTCTCTGGCTGACTTATTTCACTTACTATAATATTCTAGCTCCATCCACATCGTTGCAAATGGCAAGACTTCTTTTTTATGGCTGAGTAATATCCTATTGGGTATATACACCACATCTTCTTTCTCCATTCATCTATTGATGGACTCTTGGGTGGAATTTGAACTATTACACCTCACTCTCTACCAATCACCTCGTTCTCCATGCAAAAGATAAGCACTATTAACATTTTCTTATGTATCTTTCCAATGATAATCCATGCATTTATAAAATTACATATATATACAAATTTTTGTAGTAGACATAATGGTAGCACACTCCATTTATCATTCCATACCTAATTTTTATTACTTCCTGTATCTGAGATGATTCTTATAGGTATGACTTATATATTTTTAAGATTTTTTGAGAAAGAGAGAGCACATGTGCATGAGTGGGGGGGTGCGGGGGGGGCAGAGGGAGAAGGCTGAGCAGGGAGCCAGATGTGGGGCTCAATCCCGGAACCCTGGGATCATGACCTGAGCTGAAGGCAAAAGCCTAACCAACTGAGTCACCGAGGTGCCCTGACTTATATTTATTTGCTATACAGTATTCCACTATATAGGTATATCATAATTTATTTAACTAATCCTCTGTAGATGGATATTTAGGTTGCTGCCAATATTTATCTTTATCATAAATGATGCTCTAACAGTTGTCTTTATTGTCTTGCCACTGAGCCCTTCCTTTGCCATCCTATTTATAACTGCAATCTCCTGCTCCCTACCTTGACAGTCCCCACCTTGCTCCCATGTTTCATTTTTCCTCATAGCACCTGAAGTTACCTGGCTATATATTTCACTCATTCACTGCTTGTCGTCACCAACTAGAAAGTAAGCTCTATTAAGACAATGTTAGTTTCCAATGAACTCCTACTACCTAAGTCCCTGGCACACAGCTGGTGCTAAGTATTTATTGAATAACTCAATGTTTTTATTTAATCCCACAAAAGAAAAACATACATGATAATAAAAAGGGACAACATATCTTCCCTTTAAGGCAAAATAAGTAATAGTTACCAAACTGATCAATAATTTGTCCTCTTCGTCCCGTATTAATTAGCTATATTATGTCAAATGAGATGGCTACATTTTAATTTGATCCAGATTTGATATACTCATCTGTGAACCCAGGAATGTCTCCATTTATTTCAGCCTATTTGCCGAAGGATAACGCTTCCTGATGTTTCTGAATATTACTTAAAGGATGAGTCTCTGCATCTTTTATGTAGTGACCCTCCCGCAGTAACAGTATCATTAACATGAGATTTCTTCTACCAGCTGTTCATTTTCAATCACCAGAAGAGTGACTCAGTGTGGTATTATTTCTGGTAAATGCATAGGGTGCTGAAATTTCAACTTATTTTGAGAAAGTCAATACATATTTAATTTGTCCCAACTGCCTTCCTAAGGACTTAAGATGTGGTAAACTGCATCATTCTCTTGCAGAGCACTCGGTACGCATTTCAATCAGGCCCTGGCACACTAGGGCCCCAAAGTAGCCACTGACAAAATTGCTCGGGGGAGGGGGGGATATAATTTATGAAAGAAAAAAAAAAGAAAGAAAGAAAGAACAGGAGTGCCTGGATGGCTCAGTTGGTTAAGCATCTGCCTTCAGCTCAGGTCATAATCCCAGGGTTCTGGGTTCGAGTCTCACATTAGGCTCCCTGCTTGGTGCAGAGCCTGCTTCTCCCTCTCCCTCTGCCCCTACCCCTGCTTGTGCTCTCCGTCAAATAAATAAAATCCTAAAAAAAAAAAAAAAAAAAGTTCTCATTTTTATATTAAAATCTATATACTATAAAAATAACTATGTCCAACCATTCAAATACCCAATTAACAAGTATATATACTATTACTCAGTATGAAGATCCTCATCTTAAAACAGCTTAGTAATCAATACAGACTCCCTGATTTAAGGATTTTTTTACTTTACCATGGTAAGAAAACTATAGACATTCAGTAAAAACTGTTACTTCATAAATTCTGACTTGTGATATTTTCTTGGGCTAGTGACATGGAGTACAATACTTTCTTGGGATGTTGGGCAGCAGGGGTGAGCCACAGCTTCCAGTCAGCCATGCTATCTTGAAGGTAAATGACAGATACACTTACAACCATTCTGTTTTTCATTTTTGGCATTCAATAAATTCCATGAGATATTCAACACTTTATTATAAAGTAGGCTTTTCCTTAGAGCCTTTTGCCCAACTGTAGGCTAATGCAAGTGTTTGGAGAATAAGGTAAGGCAGGCTAAGTGATGATGTTTGGTAGGTTAGGTGTATTAAATGCCTTTTAGATTTTGGATATTCTCAACTTATGATATAACCCCATTTAAGTTGAGGAAGATCTGTACTTTATTCCAAGAGAACACAGAACCAACTTCCCTAACAATTTCAATTCAACCCACTCCTGTGTATGTACAACCTGTCTGTTCCCAAGAGCCAAATAACCCCTGAACTTAGCAAAGGAACATCAGGAAGGTTTATGGGTACTGGGTCATGTTTATTACAACACCACTTTGAAAGGTTTCTCCAAGCTTAAAAGCAAAAGGGAAAATATATGAAATTTGCAAGATAACTTAGATGTAAATGAGAATATTGACCTTTTACATGTATTTTTAAAATTGTATTTCTGAAACAGGTAAAATCCTGTATTTTAAAAAAAATTATGGCCATGAAACAGTAATTATGAGTTTTTTGTTGTTGTTGTTGTTTTTAAAATGGGGCAAGGGCAGAGGGAGAGAGAGAATCTTAAGCAGGCTCTACGACCAGCATGGAGCCCAATGCAGGGTTTAATCTTATAATCCTCAGATCATGACTTGAGCCAAAAACAAGAGGAGAACACTCAACCTACAGAGCCACCCAGACTCCCCAGAGATTTACTTTTTTAATGAGAAAAAGTACGTAGTCTTCCCCTTATCCCTGGTTTCAGTTACCCATCGTCAACCACAGTCACCCATCGTCAACCACAGTCACAAGCACATGAGCCTATTGAAATATGATCAGGTCACTAAAATTACTCTACATTGCCTATGTAGGTCACCTCACTTCAACTCATCACAGAGGCCTTTTTTCATCTCACATCATCACAAGAAGGATGAGTACAGCACAATAAGATATATCAAGATGGGGTGACTGGCTGGCTCACTCAGAAGATCATGTGACTCTCAATCTTGAGGTGGTGAGTTCAAGCCCCGTACTGGGTGTAGAGATTATTTTAAAAAATAAATAAAAGGAGGCACCTGGGTGGTTCAGTTGGTTAAAGCATCTAACTCTTGGTTTCGGCTCAGGTCATGATCTCAGCATCATGGGATCCAGCCCAGACTCGGGCTGCATGCTCAGTATGGAGTCTGCTTGTCTCTCTCCCTCTGCTCCTCCCCCTGCTCTACTTATTTCAATAAATAAAACTTTAAAATAAATAAAAGAACTTTTTAAAAAAAGCTCTTTTGAGGCAGAGCCCACATTCACGTAACTTTTATTACAGTAACTATTATAATTTTTCTATCATTAGATACTGTTATCAATCTCTTACTGTGCCTAGATACATCAAACTCTATCTTAGGTATTTATCTATAAAAAATATATAGTAACAGATGGCTCACTACTATCCATGATTTCAGACATCCACTTGGGCCTTGGAAATATATACCCCATGGATAAGGGGGATTACTATATGCTGGATGGATTGTGAAGGTTTCCCCACAGCCAAGAGTTTTTATACTGATTCATGTTTTCTTCCAGTATTTCTAAGGTTTTCTCTTGTATACTCAACTCTGGAAAATCAAGATCTTATCGTGGCCTAAATTATAAGGTAGATAATCAGTTTTCTTTTTTTCTAATTTCTGTACTGGCAATCACATCCATGAGGTCCTGATTACTATGTTCAATGGTCTATAGAGTACTACGAAAACCACAATGGTTTCATCACAAAGGTCAGTTTTGCTGTCTGTCAAAACAAAACTTTCAAGACAAAATTAAAAAGGAGGTAATTTAGTTAAAAGGATAAATACACAATGCCAACTAAAGCAGAAGATAAGCTATTCCCTTAACTCAAGGGTCTTCAACCCAGTGTAAGGTTTGATACTTTCCAGGTACTACAGAGGATAGGTCTGGACAGTTATAAGGAAATTTCATTTCCAGATCTCCAATTTCCTTCTATGCCCTTGTCTAAAACTGATGTGCCTTGGAGCGCCTGGCTGGCTCAGCTGGTTGAGCGTGCAACTCTTGGTCTAGGGGTCATGGGTGCAAGCCCCATGTTGGGCATAGAAATTACTTAAAAAATAATTTTAAAATGTTTTTTAAATAAATAAAATTGATGTGTCTAGGCATCATGCATTCTTTCTCCACCTTCCCTTTCACAGTAACTCTTCCATGTTGTAGAAGAAAGCCATACTTCTTAACTCATCTCAAGCCTTAATACGGTACTGATTTTCAAGAAGTCTCCAGTGCACCAAAGGCATAACTGGCAGAGACAAAGTCTCATTTAAGCAACGCAAAAAATATTCAAAGAAATTCATGGCAAGACTTCTTGCCTAATCAATCTATGTTAGAATTTGGTAGTGAAAACTGTTGTCCAGTGGTTGTTCAGTGCAGGTGCTGCTATTTCTATTAGCATTGCAAACGTCAGGCCACTTATGATAAGAAAACATACATGATCTGGCTTGTTTGACAGTGAGGACTAACAAATTTTACAGCAGTTCTTTGCAATAAAGTGAATAAGCAGAACAAACAGGGTCAAGGTGTTTGGCAACATATTCTTTAAAAACATAGACAACATACAATATTCTAGAAATTACATCTTTGGTAATTTCGTACACTTAAGGTTTTAATGTCAGTTTTAAAGTTTATGAAGTACAAAGTTTTTCAAAAAAGTTTTAAAGGGTACATAGACAAGAAAGTTCAAAGACATTAACTTGCAGACATAGAATAACAGTGTTCTAGACCTAACAAGAACAGCAACAGAATACTATCAGCTCTTTAAAATTCATCAAATTAGAAAATAGCTGGGAGGAAAAAATGGGGACCAAACCTTCAATTTCACCCAAAAATGCTTATACCAAAACCTAATTCCATGCTTCTTGCAAGCAGTCAACAAGCATCTCTAAAGCAGACTTAGGGGGCACTTGGGTGGCTGTCACTTGCGTGCCCAACTCTTGTTTTTGGCTCAGGTCATGATCTCAGGGTCGTGAGATCCAGCCCTGGGTCAGGCGCCATGCTCAGCACCAAGTCGGCTTGAGATTCTCCCTCTGCCTCCACCCCCCACCACCCTGCTCACCAACGTGCGCTAATTGAGTAAACAAAATCTTTAAAAAATAAATAAAGCAGAATCAGGTTTCCAGGTCAACTTAATACTTTCTCTTGCAAACAACAGATGCCAACTGAAGCTATATATATAGCAACATATTCTCAACTACTTAATATTAGAACCTAAGACATAGCATTTGATAGTTATTTAGCAAAAGGCTATTTAATGATATGCTCACCATACTCAGACTACCAAACACAAAATATGGGAGGTATAAATACTTTCTGATAGAAAAGCATACTGACTTGTAATACTCTCAAAATTTTCTGAGGAAATAAAAATTTCTTTAAAAAACTATCATAGCGATGGGTGACTCAGTTGTTAAGTGTTCAACTCTTAATTTCAGCTCTAGTCATCTATTTTTTTAATATATATATTTTATTTATTTGAGAGAGAAAGAGAGCACATGCATGTGCACACAAGCTGGGGGACGGGAAGAGGGAGAGGGAGAAGCAGACTCCCCACTGAGCGAGGGGTCCTATGCAGGGCTCGATCCCAGGACCCTGAGATCATGACCTAAACCGAAGTCAGACAACTGACTGAGCCACTCAGGCAACCCAATAAATAAATCCAAAAAATAAATAAATAAAAGGGCCCAGTATCAAAAAATCATACATGTTTTCATTCTAAACTTTATAAGGGGAAAAGCTACTTTTACTAGCTTGCACATTCTTTTTAAAGATTACCACAGCTTTTCCTATGTTGACAAAATAATGAACTGAGGTAGCATAAACGATTTTAAAAAAAGACATTTAAATTACATATTAGGGGACACCTGGGTGGCTCAGTCAGTTAAGCATCAGCCTTCAGCTCAGGTCCGAGTCCTGGGATTGAGCCCCGCATTGGGCTCCCCGCTAGCCGGAAGCCTGCTTCTCCCTCTGCCTGCCCTTCCCCCTGCTTCTGCACGCATGCACTCTCTCTCAGGTGTGCTCTCTCTCAAATGAAATCCTTAAAAAAAAAATTACATTTAATTCAATCCTGTGAAAAACCAGCAATAAGGGGAAAAGAAGATTTTTTTAGATTTATTTATTTTAGAAAGAGGGAGACAGAGAGAGTGAGCAGGGGGAGGGACAGTGGGAGAGGCAGAGAGAGAGAGAGAATCTCAAGCAGACTCCCTGCTGGGCTAGGAGCCTGACACAGGCCTCAAGCTTATGACCCTGAGATCATGACCTGAGGTGAAATCAAGAGTCGAACTATCCAGGCACCCAGAAAAACATAATATTTTACAGTTATATTCTTCAGAAATATTTCACCTATTCAACCCAGATAAACACAGTATAAAAGAACTTTCTACAAACACTAGTGTACTTCCAAATGGAAATATTACAGTAGACACGCTACTTTATGAAAGTAACAGAAGAGTAAGGGCTCACATTACAGGAAAAGAAAATTTCCTGAACAAATCAAGTCTAAGTTGTATTTTTTCATCTTACCATCTTCAAAATACACTGCATGTAGACATAAAGCCTTATCACTGAAAAAATATGGAGGCTTCTGCTGAATGCTAGAGAGGTTACTCAAGTAGCACTTGGCATTCATTCTTTCCTACCACACCTTATATATGCATACCTGTATCTCAGGTGCAGGAAAGCTAAAACAAAATAAAACCAGTAAACTACATTTCCCAGACTTCAAGTTATAGTTTGCATTCAGAATGTAAATCAGGTTCTACCAGTAAGAAGGCCTCTTTTGAGATTTGGAAAGCAGAAGTGAAGGAAAGAAAATTACGAAGCTATCCTTCCACTGCTGATTTAAGTGGTAAGCAATGACAAAACAAAATCAATGTGATTGGAAGCAGTTACAACTTTAGTCACCAGATGCAAGCAAGAAGCAGTCACATGACATATTCAGCATTCCTATGATGGGTCCTCGGTTTTACCTTCCTGACCCTTCAGCTATGGCCTTATATATATATATATATATACACACATATATTTTTTTTAAGATTTTATTTATTTATGGGGCGCCTGGGTGGCTCAGATGGTTAAGCGTCTGCCTTCGGCTCAGGTCATGATCCCAGGGTCCTGGGATCGAGCCCCACATCGGGCTCCCTGCTTGGTGGGGAGTCTGCTTCTCCCTCTCCCTCTACTGTTCCCCCTCCTTGTACTCTCTCACTCTGTCAAACAAATAAATAAAATCTTTAAAAAAAAAGATTTTATTTATTTATTTGACAGAGAAAGACACAGTGAGAGAGGAACACAAGCAGGGGGAGAGGGAGAAGCAGGCTTCCCGCGGAGTAGGGAGCCCGATGCAGGGCTCGATCCCAGGACCTTGGGATCAGGATCTGAGCCGAAGGCAGACGCTTAACAACTGAGCCACCCGGGCGCCCCCAGCCTTATATTCTTAAACATATAATCCAGTGATGGTTCTCTGCCTCCAATTCTTCCAAACTATCCAATGATTTTTTTTAAGTATCAAATTCCCTGTATAATATCTTTCTACCTGAAAATCCTAGAGTACTGTTTGTATCTTGCAAAGAATGCTCACAGATAGATTATGTTTAAGCTTAAAATGTACACTGCCGGGTAGCTCAGTCAGTTAAGCGCCTGACTCTTGATTTTGGCACAGATCATGATCTCAAGGGTTCTGAGATCCGGCCCAGGGACTGGCTCTGCGCTCAGCGGGGAGTCTGCTTGACATTCTCTTTCCCTCTTGTTCAAGTGATATTGACTGCCATAAAACCACATTTCAGAGTTGACAGCTGACTTTTTTTAGTCTTTCAACTGTAAAGTGATTCTCTTAGCAGTAGTCCAAGATGACTTTATTTATAATATAAGACAATTGTTAGGTCAACATACAGTAGTAACATTTTAACACTGAATGATCTTGGCTGAAAGAATTTATCAGTAATACACAATGGGGAGTCCGATTCTCTCTCTCCCTTCCCTCTGCCCCACCCCCTGCTTGTGCCTCTCTCATAAATAAATCTTTTAAAAAATAAAACATACATCCACACAAAAAGCTGCATATGAATATTCATAGCAGTATTATTCATACTAGCCAAAATGTAGAAACCCAAATACCCATTAACTGATGGATAAATGAAATGTGGTATATCCATACAACTAACGTTCATCCTCAAAACAGAATCAAGTGCTGATACATGCTACAACATAGATGAACCCTGAAACATTATGCTAAGTGAAAAAAGCCACTCACAAAAACACACACACTGTATGATTTAATTTATATAAAATGTCCAAAGAAGGCAAATCCAGAGAGACAGAAAACAGATTAGTGGTTGCCAGGAGCTGCGGGAAATGGAGGAATGGGGAATGACTGTTAATTTCTTTTTGAGGTAATGAAAATATTCTAAAATTAGACAGTACTGATGGCTACACAACACTGACTTATATACTTTAAAAGGTGGATTACGATATGTGAAGTAACAATAGCGACACCAATCCTGAGGTGCAGAACACACCAACACCAAGCAATTCTCCAATACCACCTGGGTGTCCTATAATTCAACTCAATCCTGACATACCTAGAAACAGCACCAGATCCCACAGGCAGGCTAAGGGCTCAGTCCTACAAGACTGCCCTGCCCTTCAGAGGTCAATCGTTAAGTCCAGACTGTCACCTGTGCTTCTAAAGTTCCCATGACTCCCTCCTCAGGTTTGACTAATACGCTACAGCAGTTTACAGAAATCTGAGAAACATTTCAGTCATGAGATTACCAGTTTATTATGAAAAGATATAATTCTGGAACAGCCAAATGGAAGAGATACAGAGGGAAAAAAAGGAAAGGGGTCTGTAGCTTCCTTGCTCTCTGAGCATGCCACTCCCCCCAGCACCTCTGTGTGTTCACCACCAGGAAGTTATCCTACCCCATCCTTCGGATTTTTATGAAGGCTTCATTACACAGTTATGATTGATTAAATCATTGATCACAGCAATTCAACCTCCAGCCCCTGGCCCCTCTCCAGGTCAGAGAGGTGGGACTTAAAAGTTCTAAACCTCTAATCGCAGGGTTGGTTCTCCCGGCAATCAGTGGCCATCTTTACGTGCTTCCCAAAAGTCACCTCATTAACATGACAAAAGACACTTTTGTGGCTCTCTTAGGAAATTCCAAGGGTTTTAGGAGCTCTGCACCAAGAACAGGGAAGACCAAATAGATTCTTTCTTATTGTAACTCACAGTATCACATGTGTTATATTTCAATAAAGCTGCCATAGTGTAAAAAAAAAAAAAGTGACGATTATTTCCTTAGGATATAGCCTCAGAGACAAAAATACCAGTCTTTGATATGTCAAAATGCTTTTGAAAAAGAAAAGGGGGGGCTCTACAGATTTATACTCCCTCCAGCAATAAATTTAGTACCTATGTCACTGTACTGAGGTGAACTGGCACCATTTCTTAAATCCTAAATCTGGTAAGAGAAACATATTGTTATTAAAGTTGAACACTTTTTTTCCATATTTTAGTAACTTTTTTCTTCTGCAAAGGGTAGTTCTTAGGCTTTAAAATAGACATCTCTGGGGCGCCTGGCTGGATCAGCCGGAAGAGCACGCAACTCTTGATCTCGCCCCGTGTTGGGTATAGAGATTACTTAAAAATAAAATTAAATAATACATTATATGTTAAAAAAAAAAAAAGATAGTAGGAAGGGAAAAATGAAGGGGGCGAAATCAGAGGGGGAGATGAACCATGAGAGACTATGGACTCGGAGAAACAAACAGGGTTTTAGAGGGGAGGGGGATGGGGGGATGGGTTAGCCCAGTGATGGGTATTAAAGAGGGCACATATTGAATGGACACTGGGCGTTATACGCAAACAATGAAATGAATCACGGAACACTACATCAAAAACTAATGATGTAATGTATGGTGATTAACATAATAAAACAAAAATTTTAAAAAATTAAATAAACAGACATCTTTATGCACACAACTCTTACACTATAAACCAAGAGATTAGTTACTTTCTTACCATTTTGGCAGCAATAATGAACTCAGCCTCAATCTGTTCTACTTCAGCTTTTAACTTTAAAACTTTCCTTGAAGTCAAAATACTTTTTAAAATAGTCTCAAGAACCATTCTCCTCCTAAAATAGGCAGATTAAAAGGGACACTACAGTAGGAGTCCACCTGGTTACATGAATTTCCAGTTTCCTGACTGCAATTCACTTTCAAGTAAAATGTCCAACTGACTCTGGAGATGTTTTAAAGTAATATGGAGTAGCAAAAAGGAAATGAAATATTAACACTTCCTACAATCCAGGTACTTAGGTGTACCTCATTTAATCCTACCAAGCCTATTAACCGCACTTAATAAAATTAAAATCACCAAAACTGAGGCCTTCGCCACGCAGCAAATATGTGGCAAAGTTATGGATCAAACTAAGGTGTGCCTAATTCCAAAGTCCCTAATTCTTTCTGCCACTTAACAATGCTTCCCGAGTCAATGACTCTGAAAATCAGACATTCTGAACACTAGTTCTGCCATTTATTATGTGACTAATTTCTGAGCTTTGTATGTAGCATTTTTATAAAAACAAGGTTTTTATTCACAAAATAAATACAAAAATGCTAAAAATTCACTGTGAAATCGAAGTTTAAAAAATACCTATTTCTTAAACAGCAAAATGTACAGAATAATTCTAGACACTTTTCTTGAATTTGTATCAATTTCACTGAACCTTCCAACATTTACAAACATGTGATCACTCGCTGAAAAACATTTTTTTAGGAACTGCCAATCTCCCCGTCACACAAAAATGCATCATTCTCAACTATAATGCCTTTTATTCTTCTTTACCACATGAGACATGTTTTCAGTATTGTATGCACCATTCAGGAAGTAGCACTACATTAAGAGAAATGACTACTTCAGCTACTTAAGAAGAGATAAAGAGCAGAGGAGCTTGTGAGCAAGCTGTAGTACAATAAAGAAAAAGACAAGGTAAAGAAACAAAAACAAGGTAGGAAACCAACCTTCTACTCTACCATAGCTAATGAATATAGCTGTGATAAAGGAAAAGTCATTTAAATTATATAACCCTTAAGGACTCTTGATTAGCTTTTAAAAACTCTACTTTTAGTCCAAAACAGCTACTTGGTAAGATTAGGACTGATTTCCAAAGCATGGAATATACCAATATATATGAGGGATTCTTCCACAAGGATCTGCACATACATGAAAACAAAAATCAACTCAAACATCAATACCCGAATTCTTAAACTAAAACTTTTTTTCCAAGAACTCTCTCACTCCTCATTCTGACATATTAAAAAGGGTAGTAATATTTAATGAAATTGTCACAAACTGGATAAAAGTCTTTAATAAAACACATTTTTATTCTAAAATTATTTTGATATTGGGACGCCTAGATGGCTCAGTCGTTAAGCATCTGCCTTCAGCTCAGGTCATGATCCCAGGGTCCTGGGATCAAGCCCCACATAGGGCTCCCTGCTCGGCGGGAAGCCTGCTTCTCCCTCTCCCACTCCCCCTGCTTGTGTTCCCCCTCTCGCTGTGTCTCTCTGTGTCAAATAAAATCTTAAAAAATAAATATGTAAATAAATAAAATTATTTTAATATTAAGGTATCAATAGGACTGGGGCAGACCAAAAAATATGAACTTATCTACAACCCCTTATTTTACCCTAGGGCTATTATTAAAATAAGTCTACTCTACACAAAATCATGTATTGTTTTTCTTAGCTGGTATAACACAATCAAGCTATTGTGCAGTGGTAAAAGAGCTCTTAAGAAAAAATTACTGCTGAAGTAATTTTTGAGTCGAGGTGACTTACCACAATTCTACTCTCCATAAACACCACTGTTTTTAATCATAACTTTACTTACAGCTTTACCCACTGTCAAACAAAATTTTCACTTTCCAATGAGATTCTTTCAAACTAAAGTAATAAAAGTAATGCTTTTATGATCACAGTATTTGCTAAATTGTGTACTAAGATTTTATTTCGGTTAAAAAAAGAAAAACCACTTATTCATTGGCGTGCCTGGAAGGACATTCAACAAAACATGACCAGTGGTTAATTTAGGATGGTAGAATTATGGATGTGTTTTTTTTTTCTTTAGCTTATTCATATACCCTGATTCTCTGCATCAAACACAACTTTTTTTAATGCTTGTGAATAAGAGTGAGAACAACCTGAGTTAAAGGATAAGAAACATAGGTGCCATATTTTAATTCAATATCAACAATTCAAATCCACTTATTCAGAGTTAACATAATGTAAATGTCACTCAAGAACTGTCAGTAAATCGACAAAGTTCAATTTTTAAATTAATTTCCTCAAGAAAATTTTAAATAAATCTCCTCAGGCCCCTGTGAGAAAATAATCTGTCTCTTTATAGAACTGGGGGTCGGGTGGGGGGAGATAAGGGTGGAAAATGGCACGGTATGTCCAGGTGATCACAGGAAAGACAATAGAGAAAAACTACTAAACCTGAGAAACAGGACCACATCATTTCATTGATTCAGAGATACGGATTCATAGGAAAAATCCGAGTAGCAGGAAGTAAATGATCAGAGACATCAGGTAAGCACTTAGAGGATAATGAGCAAAAGAAAAGAAAAAAGCCAGGAAAAAAAAAAACTGAACTCAGGCATATTTATGTAAATCATGTAAATCATTCTGAAAAGCAAATTTTAAAATAAAAGTTATCTAATAATTTATGACTCAAATTGAATCAGCTCTGCTTTCTTCACCAGGAAAAGAGCACCTTACCATGGGCGTAGCAACTCGGTAGCAAAACCAAAAACACCTTCAAAAGCATCTCAAGATCTTTTATGCCTGCTATGGAATGAACTAGTAGTCAAAGTAAGGTGTATAGTTAAGCAATTAATATACAAACACACAAATAACCAGTTTTTACACAATAAAAGAATCTACAAATCATCAGATGTGAAGGGAATGCAACTTTGAAAAACAAAAAAGGTACAGCACTGAGGTAAGTCATGGACTGAACTGACTTCACAGACCACAATGAGGAAATTATCTTTAAACCAAACTAACTAACTCTGCTAGGTTAAGCCATAAGAAAAAATGCTTGTCAATATTCAAGCATTTTTTATCCACAAAAACAACAATTTCATATGGTTCCACCCAGTGGTTGGCTGATAAATATTTAACAACTACCTCTCTGAAAAAAAGACCCTGATTTATAGCTTTTGCAGATTCCCATGTCATAAACAGTCCTACCATAACCAGTTCCAAGCTGCCAAGATGATGTCATTGAACATGGAGCTGGAAAGATGCACAAGGTCAGCTCACCAGCTCCAACACACCACTAGTTCTACCCGATACTCTGATCTAAGGATCATCAGAGCAATTTCACTTTCCTTAAATCAGGCTTTTGCCTGAATATTCCCATTTCCTACTCCCCTAGGTTAGAAGGAATACATCTTTGACACTTTAAGACATCACTACACTAAAATTCATTCACAATAAAGAATAGATGAGATTACTATTTTTATTCATTCAACACTTTTTTACTAAACATTTATCTAGTGTCATATATTGTTCTGAGCACTGGGACAGCAAGGAACAAGAAAAAGGCGTTCCTTGCTCTCATAAGGCTTATGATCTATTTTAGGACACACTTAAATTAAAAACATATTAAAGTCTGACAAACGCTATAAAGAAAATGTAACAGTGATGGGAGGGTGCTATTTTAAACTGAGTGGCAAGGAAATGAGGTGATATTTAAGCTGAGATCTTCAAGATAAGAGGCCAGCCTTGCAAAGATCTGGGAACCATCATTTCAAACAGAGGAAACAACTAGTATAAAAACCCTAACACAAGAATAAGCAAGGCCTGTTTGAGAAATTAATCTGCGGCTAAAGGCAGTGAGCAAAGGTGAGCCACTCTGAGTGGCTGTCAGGTCCATATTATATCGACAGACTGTGAGTGAGTTTGTATTTTCTGGGAGAGTACAGTTTGTATTTTATTCTGAGTAGAATGGGAAAAGTAGTTTGATAAATTTGTTAAATGAACAAACGAATGCATACTTTAACAACCCCTTAAAAGATTTGGTTCACAACCTATTACTTGTATTCACTTTTCTCAATATGATCATTTTGATTACTTCACAATCCACCTAGAATATTATCAAGTTAAAGCAGGCCACAGTAGGCCTCAGACTATGAATATACCTGAAATAAACGTAGAGGTTTGACTACTTATCAGTTCAGAAATAAGGATTTTTTAGAGAGAGAGAGAAAGAAAACAAGTGCACTCAAGAGAGGGGGGAGAGGGATAATCGGAGAAGGGGAGAGAATCTTAAACAGACTGATGCCCAGCACAGAGCCCACCGCCCAGTACAAAGCCGGTTGCAGGGCTAGATCTCACAACTCTGAGATCATGACCTCAATCGAAATCAATAGAAGTATGCTTAACTGACTGAGCCACCCAGGTGCCCAAGAAAGAATCTTATTAATCCAAGATGGATATTTCATAATTGAAATTGTAACATGAATTCGCGCGCGCGCGCACGCACGCACGCACGCACACACACACACACGGGGTGGGGGTGGGCAGCAGTGGGAGAGGGAGAAGCAGACTTCTAGCTGAGCAGGGAGCCCAAGGCAGCACTCGATCCCAGAACCCGGGGATCATGACCCAAGCCAAAGGCAGACACTTAACCAACTGAGTCACCCAGGTGCCCCTAAAAGATTTTTTTTTTAATCAACAGGAAACGACACTTATAACTTAGAAAAAAAAGAGTTTAAAAATAAATGAATTTTAGGGGCACCTGGCTGGCTCAGTCAGTGGAGCGTGTGACTCTTGGACTCCGGGCTGTGGATTTGAGCCCCACGTTTGGTGTAGAGATTGCTTGAAAATAAAATCTCCAAAGTTAATTAATTTTTAGAAGGGTTTACAAAATCTTGTCTCAGCATAATGAAATACTGAAAGTTTGCATTATCATTAATTTTCCCAGCACTCCTATTTCCTACCTAAATATTACTTAAATTACAGTTTTAAAAATGCATTTTAAACATTCAAGTATTTTTCATTTATGAGCACAAACATGCTTATATTACTCAATAAAACTGTGCACATTAATGTAGCTAGCTGCTAGCTTACCACAGAACTACAGTGAAACTACTTATAGGCCCTGCCTTTTCCGAGGGGGCGGTAAATAGGCAGTGCAATACCAAGAGAACAAAGCATACTAATAAATTTGTGTTAAGCTGAAAATCTCTCTCTAAAGCTATGACACCTCTTTTTGGACTCTCTACAAAAAACTTAAGAAATGCTAAGAATATCGTCTGATAAAGCACTTTCTTGATAACAGCAACTTACCTTCTTTAACAAAAGGAGTTTGGCAACAGAAAACCAACCAAGTTTTGGATCCCAATCTCACGTGAACCAGTATCCCTGATAAAAGAAAGGTGTAATATAGCCCAACTTCAAAAGCCTAAGTCCATGTAAATCACCAACACTCAGAATTCAAGAAAAAGCCCAAAAGAAGTATGGAACAAGCCAAAAAAAGTTTAAGTGTCACTCGACTTCCAAATCAGGCTTTTCTTTTTATTTTGTTTACCTTACCTCTCTGTTCCTTTCCTACGTCCTCTGTCCATAACCATTTCCCCATGTATTTTCACTCTGCATACACAAAAATTGATTTGAACATACTTTCTCTCCTTGTATCTAAATTTTTTTTAATTTTTCTAGGACTACATGGTTTTAAGTGAAATATTTTTAGTCAAAATACTTTTGGTTATACAAACATACATAAAAGCTGTTTTCAAAGACATGAATAACAAGATAAGTGGTCACTCATTGAGCAAATGTAAATGCCTATCATGTGCATGTCTCTGTTCTGAATACTGGGTATTTTGCAGTGAATAAAAGAAAGCTCTTTACCTAAGGACACTAAAGCCAAACTGCTTGGCAGGTTCGAGAAAGTTCAAGGAGACCCATGTGCCTGGTGTGGAATAAACCAAGGAGAAAGTAATAGGGCGTATCATCAGAGAGGTAAGAGGCACAGATGATGGAGGGCCTTGCAGGCCCTATTGTATTCTGGCTTTTACTCTAAGGAAAGCCACTGAAGGATTTTGAACATCAAAGTAACATAATTCAACTTGTATTTCAAAAGGATCACCCTGGCTACTGTCCTGAGAACAGAAAAGAGCAGAAGCAGCAAAGAGACTACTAAAATAAGACAAGCAAGAGATGTTTGCTTAGAGAAGAGTGTGAGCAGTGGTCTTATGGTAGACTTTAAGGTACAATACATTATTGTGAATTAGATGTGGGGGTGTAAGAAAGTGAAATCAAGAATGTCTACCAGGTGTCAGCCACAAAAAACTAAAAGATGGGGTGGACACCTAGAAGATGAGGGAGATGGAATAAGAGCAATCACTGGGGTAGGAGAGAAAGATGGAGAGGTCAGTCTTGACTTATGAAATATGGGATATCTAATTAGGAATGTCGACTCAGCAGTTGGGTACACATGTGTGGAGGTTAGGAAAGAGATCCAAGCTGAAGATAACATTTTTAGTTTGAAATATATGATAATTCTAGCTAGAGAATAGGATGAGATTACAAAAGACTACATATATAGAAGAGACTTAAACATAGAGCTCTGGGACACTGCCTTATTTTTTAGAAGTTGGGGCTACAAAAAAGAACCAGAAAAAGAAACTAAAAATAAGCAGTAGTGTCCCAGAAGCAAGGGGAGAAAAGGTTTCAAAGAGAAGAAAATTATCAACCGTGTCAGATGCTGCTGCTGCATCCAAGAGAATTAGGACTGAGAACTGACTAGGGAATGTATCACCAAGGAGCTCACTGGTAAGCTCAACAAGAGTAGAGTGAAAAAGAAAAAGAAAAAAAAAAACCTGAATGTAATGGATCCAAAAAAGATAGGAAGGACTGGTGACCACAAATAACTCTTTTAGAAAACGGTAGCTGAAGAAAAATGTGGTGCTGGGGGAGTTTGTTTGTTTTAAAGAAGGGAGATACTTCAGCATATCTCTACACTGATAGGAACGATCAAGTAGAAACGGCAAACGGTGATGACACAGCTCACTGGCAGACAGGAGCCCGGGACGAATACTGAGGCAATGCAATGTCCTTGACAGGAGAAGGGGATAGAACCCAGGGCAAGAAGAATGGAACCCATGATCACAGAACAGAAAATGCAGAGAGTGTGGGTATAGATGCGAAAAGAGATGAAAAAGTTTTTTCTGATTGCTTTCATTTTTAATATACAGGAAGCAAGGTCATCAGCTGAAAATGCAAAGAGGTGCTAGAGTTTTAAGGAGAGATCTAAAATAGTCATTTAGGGGAGTGGGAGAGTGATTCAACCAGGGAAATGTATTAAGATTCCAGAACTGGGACACCTAGCCGACTTAGTCGGTGGAATGTGTGACTCTTGATCTCAGGGTCCTGAGTTGGAGTGCCACATTGGGTGTAGGGATTAC
The DNA here is from genome assembly GCF_009762305.2 of Zalophus californianus. Lineage (NCBI taxonomy): Eukaryota > Metazoa > Chordata > Mammalia > Carnivora > Otariidae > Zalophus > Zalophus californianus. The sequence continues at coordinate 24,892,946 of NC_045599.1, read as the reverse complement.
TTTAAAAAAAAAAATTAAGATTACAGAACTGTGGGCAGCATGAGGACCCTCCTAATTTATAGGGAGATGAGGTCAGCATCAGTGTTTTTTTTTTTCCCCTCAAGCCACATTCAAATGTCACGTACAGGCTAGTCTAGATTGGGGGGGGTGGCAAACTATAGGTGAGTACAGTAAAGAAGTGCTACAGAGAACTGAGGGTGTACAAATGTAAAATTTCTAACAGTGGACCATGGATTCAAAGCATGGACGTGGAGGAAGGAGGGCTCAGGACAGTACAGCAGCAACATTCTATAGGTCCCTGACACAGAAGTACTGTGTAAGTGCGGTAATTAACAGAAAGAGCTGGAGAGGTACAATGTTGAGGTCCTAGTGGAATGCATGAAACTGCGTATTATGAAATAATCTTAGTAAAGGGCAGGTCTGCTTAAGAAGTTATAAAAAAAAAAGTTATTTATAAAACTACTATGAAGACTAAAGCAAAACCTCTCCTTGGGCATAGTGAGCCTGCAGATGAGGGAAACTGGAAGGTGAAGGGGCAGTAACAGAAGAACTGTATCACAAGAATTGTAGCTGGAAGGTTCCCAGACATGGAATCCCCAAGAAAACCATTTCCAGCACTTCTGGAAAAAGTCCACTTTGAACAACCTGCCCGATTCAGAAGGCACCAGTGCCAGAGCACAACAGGATGAGCTACATTAAAATCATCTTTCCCCTCACTTCTCTTTCCCCCCTGAGCTGGACTCTGGACAGGTGAATGGACAGCACAGTGAAGAGAAGCTGGTAAAATAAAAGACACCTACTAGGACTCTTGCTCCAGAGCAGACTTCTGGGCTCGAGAATTTCTAAATTGTATAAGAGTTTTAACACTGAATATTATACTGAACTGTACCTTCCAATGACTAAAGTAACACTATCATTGACAAGTAAGCACAAGAATTTTTATTACCTAAAACTAACTAGGAAAGCTACCTGACTTTCCTAAAAGCTCATCCAGAGGCAGGGAAAGACTTCATCTATAGGGACAGTTTGAAGGTATAGGGAGAGAGTTGTTCTCTCCTTAAGCTTTATCAAGTCCCATCCACTGCACATACCAGTTCCAGAAATACCCATGGGTTCTCACCATATGTAAGTGCAAAATATACACAATGCTGAATATACAAAAAATTCATTTTTGCTTTATTAAGCAAAAAGTGGAAGTATATTATTAAGCTACATGGAACAAAATTTTATGTTTTACTAACACATGCTTACAATAATCCAATCAAAGGTTTAACAAGAAATCTTAGCATGAATTTCTAATTGGGTAAGATATAAAATGAAAATATCAGTGCTCATCGTTTAGTCAATTTCAAAGATACCTAAATTTAACATGGAGTTATCTAATGCTTTCTAGGAAAAAGAGGGAGTTTGTCTTACTGTAATCCATTTTGACTAAAATACATTTGCAGGTATTTTATGGTGTCATAATAAAGACAACTTATTACCAAGTCTTTTGGCTTTCAGTTCAGAAACTCCCTTTGGATGGATTCCCACAGCTCTTTCAGCTAAATCCTGCTCTGTTCATTATGTGTTTGTATTATAGAAAAGTTCCAGTATTCTTAAGCTTTGAAGTGAGGTAGCAGGATGCATAAAATTAATTATTAATAAGCTAAATTTCAAGTTTTTCCACATGGTATGGAAAGAAAATCAGGATAAATTCCCTCACCTAACTAGTAAGTAAGAATTAAGGATAAGCACACATTTCACTCAGTTCTTCTCATGAATGCACAGGGAACCCATAATGTTCCTCTCAAAAACATTACTAACATTTTTCAATAAAATGTTAAAATATTTCATGAGAACTGAGATTAAGAACACTATAACAGATGAAAACCAATATGCATTGCCAGTTGTGAGAAAAAAAACTTACAAAGCGTTTACAAAAGTGCCCCAGACTCAAAAGAAAAAAAACAGTACCCCAAACTCACCCTAAAGCAGATGAAAACCTAAACACTTTCAAAAAGTGACACCTGGGATATAAAAAATGTAGCAGCAACCTGTCCTAGAGAATAAATGTGAGAAATTACTTACAAAGCACTTTGGAAATGTTTTTATACAAATGCTAATTGATACCAACAACCTATACAAAAATGAGCACAGCTGCAATGCTTTTTTATGGACATTCTTAATCACTTTATTAATTACATCTGATAAAGGAAACACTTTGTAAAGCATTCTGAAGGGTCTTAAAAAAAAAAAAATGAACTAACTCCCTACTCCCATCCTGTCACACACACATATACCCTGAGGATGAAAGCACCAACATTTCAAATACTCCAACAATTATAAGATGGGATGATCCTGGAATTTATTTAGACTCAAAACATTATAAACTATTCTGAGATAGAAATACTTTGAAAACATAGTATTTTTTAAGGTACAAAACCCTATTTTTTTTTAAGATTATCTAGGGGCACCTGGGTGGCTCAGTCATTAAGTGTCTGCCTTCGGCTCAGGTCGCGATCCTAGAGTCCCAGGAACAAGTCCCACATCAGGCTCCCTGCTCATTGGAAAGCCTGCTTCTCCCTCTCCCACTCCCCCTGCTTGTGTTCTCTCCCTCGCTGTATCGCTGTCAAATAAATAAAATCTTTAAAATATTTATTTGACAGACAGCAAGAGAGCACAAGCAGGGGTAGTAGCAGAGAGAGAGGGAGAAAAAAAAGTATATTGTCAAAGTAACTCTTCCCACAAGAAACATACATTAAAAAAAAACACAACTCTCTACCACTAAAATATAAGGGATTACTTTCCATATTACTCCCAGGCACAACCACAAAAAGCAAGCAGCCAACCTAAAAATCTTTGAAAGTTCTATCTGAAAGTACATTATCTTCAATAATGTATAAGGTGTTAACAAATCAAAAGGTCCACCTAAACTGAAATGCCATCTATGAAAAAATTACTAATCTACATTATTTTGTAATGATCAAAAAAATGACACTGGAACACATCAATTTGGCCTTCTGATGAGACCACACAAAATAAGCACTTTTTTAAAAAATCCTGTGTATATAAGACAAAAGCAAGCAATGCAACCTTATATTCAGAATAAATACTACAAACAGCATTCTCCTTTTAGTAAGCAGTTCCATCACAGTCGCAATACTAGCAGCAAAGTCCAAATATGGAACCACAAATTATTACTAATCCTTCCCTTTTCAGCATGATCAAGTCAATACTATATTTATCTGTAAATAGTGACTAAAAGATCGAACTTCCAAATAGGTGCTTTATTTAAAACATTTCTTGTAGAAAAGTAATCCACTGTTTCTTCTTGGAGATTCTGAAAAATAGAAAATGTTGTATAGCAAAGATTATTTACAGAAAACAACCAGAAGTGCATTACTCTTCAATAAATACACTGTACCAAAATCATCCAGTATGGAAGGAGGGAAAAAAAAGTTTCTTAAACCTCCTCCTCCTTTCATTTTAAAATGTAGAATGATTTTACTAAACTGACAAGAAAATGTAACCTAATAATCTCAGCCCTATGAAGTTACTTATTAACCTTTAAGTAGACTTAGGGATCTATACTTCCTGCACTCCACCTGACAGCTTCCCTGTAAGTAGGCAGGCAGTAGGGGTGTAAGTCAGTCCTTACTTGCAACATCGACAATGAGGAAAGAACTTCACGCTCGGGTTAAAGCGATAATTGTGGGTTTTGTTTGCTTCTAGAAACGCAACAACCAACACAGGTGCCACTACATAATGGGTGCTCCATGAATACCGGTTTAATAAATGGTAGGGTTTAATTAGTGCAACATTAGTTTTCTTTTCCCTCTAACTTTAGAGAGCCTCTGGCTCAAAAAGCAACTGAAGACCATGCCACCACGGCCCGCCAAAAGCACATAAACTTATTTATTCATAATGAAATAGACTTTGGGCGTCTCAGAAGAACAAAATACAATCCAAACACCTTTAATTTCTCATTCTTTCGAAAGAAAAGCAGAAACAACACTTATCTTTTAACAACTTATTTTTAAACAGAAAATGTCAACCAACTTTTCCTCAAAATGAAAAATTTCACATTTCAACTACATATTCTACACTTGTAACATTGATAATAACCGATCAACACCATGTATATGGTGGGTAAAAACAAAAAAGCATATAAACAAAAACTGCATGCGGTTTGCCAACGTTTTTTTCCTTGAGTCAAGAGGGTATGTGCCTAAATTTTACTAGCTGTGAAATCAGTTTTGATGTTTCAAGATTCGTTCATTCATTCAAATATTTTACTGAGCACCTACTATAAGCCAGACTCTTTAAAACAAAATATGTCAATTTTGTAAACTGAACATCAGCACCAAATTCCCCTACAAAAGTTTATCATTTGAAATAACAGCAACTAAGGAGAAATTCCAGTCTTATTTCAAGTACACATGAAGTCAGCCCATCGGGGCTTTTCAGCTATAAATGCTGCATCAGCGAGCCGCTACCTACCACACCCGTTACCAAAAATCACAACTGAAGCGGCAAAGGAAAGACAACCTGTACGAGTAACACGAGCTCCTCCGAGTAGGTGATCGGGCAGGGCTTTCTCTCCGGGGCCCAAAGAGAAGCGCCGCGAGACCCGCGAGCGGAACGCGCAGCACGCCTCAGGCGAGAGTCCCGGCTCCAGAGGCAGGGGTTCCTGCCCCACCCCCAAACTCTCACCTGGAAGACCCCGGCCCACCCCGCCCGCCCTTCGCGCCTCCCCTCCCGACTCCCAGACCTGCAAAGTTTGGGGGAGGGGGTCTTTTCATTTCCATTTTACATCAGGCTGGCGGTTGGCTCCCTCAGCCACCCGCCTGTTGTCAATTTTGAACTGAGCATGTAACCATTTCTCAGAAGGAATGGAAGAAAAACCAAAGGCAGGGTCCGCAGGAAGACCTCGCCCAGACCTGAAAATGGAGCCGCAGGCTCAGCCCACAGCCCGCAGCGCGCGGGGGGCAGGGCCGGGCCGCGCTCCCCGCCGAGCCCTCGGCGGCGGGGGTTCGAGGCTGCGGGCCCCCGCCCAGGAGGCCGCGAGGGCGAGGTCTGGGTGCCGGCGCGCGACCCGGCCGGCGGGACACTCACCGTCGCCTTTGTCTCGACCGCCGGCTCCAGCCGCAGCCGCTCTCGGTGCCGGCTCCGCGGCTCCTGCCACCCCCACGCCCGCAGCTGCGCTCCCCGGCGCGCTCGCCGCTTCCTGGCCCCTCCCTCCCCGCCCAGGCTCGCGCGCGGGCGGAGCGAGAGGCGGCGCGCGCCCGGAGAGCCCCGGGAGGACAGCGCCGCCGCGCAGCTGCCGCCGCGCCGGCCCCACCCCCTGCCCCGCGGGGGCTTTGGACTTAGCCGGCGACCCCCGCAACGCGCCGCGCCTTGCAGCTGCGCGGGCTAGGAAGCCCCCTCCTAAGGGAGAGGAGGGCCGCGAGCCGGGGTTGGAGCCCGCGCGGGAAAGGACGCGCCGGAAGATGGCGACCAGGGCTGGGTGGGAGCGCACGAGAGCCCCTCCTCGCCCTCCTCCCGGCGGCTGGCAACGGCGGCTCGCGCCCCTTCCCCGGACCGCGCGGAGGGGCGGTGCCTGCGCTCCAAGTGGGACCGCGGACGCTCCCGGGCTGCCCAGGCTAGGCGCTGAGCCCTGGCACCACTTGTCGGTTGGAAACGGTGGAGAGAAAGATGCCCTGAAATCATCGGACCACCGCTTTTTATTAATGTAAACGTCAGAATCGTTGAATCTGTCATAACTAACTGGCTTTTATGGCCTAGAAGTTCCACCTGACATTTGAAAAGCGTGAAATTACTTCTCCTGGATCTCTGAGTCTTCTTTAGCTGTATGTTTTATATATCCCAGAAATCAGAAATACCTAAGAGTCCCCATCCAGCAATCAACCTTCCACCAAATGCCTACATTAAGTTTTCAGGCCTACAACACTTAGAATATGATGTAGTAATATATACGTCTTCTTCATCTGAATTGATTATATTAGTACAATATTAGTTTTCTTTTCCCCCTAAGTTTCTAATTCTCGCTCAAAAAGCAGTTCAAGACTTAGCCAGGTCCTTCTAGCTAGTTGCTCAGAACACATATTTTGTGGAGTCCTTGGCTCCCTTTCTTCTCTGATCTTCACCTCCAAGCTGTCAGGCAAGACTGTTGGACTCTCAGAGTAAATCAGAATCAGACCAATCAGTGCATTACTTCCGTCTTCTGACTTGGATCGTACTTCAGTGGCCTGCTAAATGGTCTCTCTGCCCACCATTAACTCACTCTATTGTCAGAGCAACAAACAGAACACTGTCTTACAAGAAAAGTCAGCTCCGGTCTCATCTGGCCCAAATCCTCCAGTGGCTCCCTATTTCATTGTCTGTAAAAGCTAAGGTCTTTACGGTGACCTACGAACCCTTGGTTTTGCCTGTTCCCTTCACCTGTCTCACTCCAGCTCCAACTACCCTTTGTTGCTTGAATAATCCAGACTACTACTTAGGGCCTTTGAAGTGCAGCTCCTTTTCCAGGAACATTCTCCCTCAATGTCTGCTTTCCCTCTTCTAACTCCTTTCCCAAATCTCACCCTAACAGTGATGCTTAGACTGACCACACTATTTAAAATTGCAACTCCCCCAACCCCAACTCTCATTCCTTCCTAACTTGCTTTTTTGTTTCCATGACACTTTAAACCTTGCAACAATCTTTATAATTTACTTATTTTGTATGTTTATCTCTTAATGCCTGTCTTCCCCAATATAAGATGGAATTTTGTCTGCTTTGTTCGGCTGATGTACCCTGGTGCCTAGAGTAAATGAAAAAAATGTTTAAATCCCCTGAGATGATAAAAAGTGCAAAGAAAAAAAAAAGACCAATTTTTTATTTTAAATTTGCTCTTTGTCCCAATTTCTATTAGTTAACCCATGGATCCTTATCTACAGTATAATAAAAGCATTTAAATTTTCTAGTTACTCTGAGTACAGTGAAAACTTGACATTTAATGCAGTTTTTCTGACCAGTGATATCCTGGTATCCTAGTTCAAAAAAATAGGAATAACAAACTAGAGGAAGCTCTCTGGCCTGAAATTCAAAGGCATATTAATTCTAAAAATTTCCTAGGACAAAAAACCCAGGAAGTTCCTACAACTGCATTTGAGTCTATAATCACCTCAAAACTAAAAGAAATGTGGGATGCTAAAAAAAAAAAAAAAGCAAAAAACAAAAAAAAAGCCCAGGGGCGCCTGGGTGGCTCAGATGGTTAAGTGTCTGCCTTCAGTTCAGGCCGTGATCCTGGGGTCCTGGGATCAAGCCCCACATCAGGCTCCTGGCTCAGTGGGGAGCCTGCCTCTCCCCCTGCTCATGCGCTCTCTCTCTGTATCTCTGTGCCTCAAATGAATAAATATTAAAAAAAAAAAAGCCCAGAAAATTCCTGAACTTAATATGTCTGGTATGTTTGTAACCCTTCCTTTGAATTGCTAACGTAGTCATTTTGTGTGAATGCCTTAAAAGTAGCATTTCCTATCATTTATTCATAAGAGTTAACATGCGTTATGTAAACATTTGTTTTCAGGTTTCCCATATGTTTATACCATATCATATGCAACTGAATACCCTGATAATGTCTAATTTCAGTTGCTACAGCTATTCATACACCTCTCTTGTCAATAGAAAAAAAAATCAATTAATACAATTCTTGAAGGATACCTTTTGTATGAAAGTCTATGTGTATAATTATGCTCGGTATCATATTTATAGCATAGTTTCTTTACACATTTTATTTATCCTTTATGATTTAAAACAGTTTAAGGCTACAGATTATTCTTACAATTTAGATTATTTTTTATAAAATTAGACTACTTTTGTTTAAGAACCGCTGATAACGTGTTTCATCAATGTCGAAACATGGTTTGTAATTACGATAATACCAAATAATTTTTCTGGAGTTAATATAATGATGCTTTAATGATGACTATCATTAAAATTGTTACCAAGTAGAATCTTGTCAAAAGGACAAGGTAAAAAATAGACACTGTTTATAATTTATTCACATAACGTACACTGAAAATGCTGCTAAAAGTAAACCCAACTGTTGTAGTACAAAGGTTTTTTGTATTACAAACTGCTTTGCACACTTACTAGTTCGTAAGCAAGAAAATGATCTCAACAAAACTAGTGGTATATTTGTGTCATAACAAATGGAGATGTTAACACCAAGAACAACAGCAAGAATGTCTTTGTCTATCACTACTCATGACCTCACATCGCCACCACATTGATCTGATTCTTCAATCTTTACTTAGTTAAATACATATTCCTTTAAACATGTAAAAGCACATGAATTTTTCCTAAAAGTATGGTATTAATATTTTAAAATTACTTTCCAAAATTTAGTACCAGTTACTGCTCACATATAGGAGAGATGGTGTATGGCATCAGAGTCTGGGGTTCAAACTCTGCTACATAATTACCTGGGTGACCCTGAGCAAGATTCTTAATCTTTCTAAACATATCTTTTCTTCTAATTTAATGAGACCATAATAATGCTTACCTCCAAGAATTGTTGTGAGAAATCCATGAGAGAACTCAACCAAAGTTCTTAGCCCTGGGCCTTGCACATGCTAAGTGCTGGTAAATGCTAGCTACTATCATTACACAAGCATATAATTAAGCTCATTGCCCTATATTTTTATACTGAGAAAATGGCTCATAATAGGACCCAAATGGGATGGTTTGAGTTCTACATCAAGATAGTATAATATGCAATTAAATGAACATTGTTAAAGAGGCACTAACATTTCTTCTACCACCAGTGGTAGGCACCAGTGGTAGGCACAGTTCTAGATAACAAGGAAGCTAAGAGAAATAAGGCCCAGACCTAGAATAGCTTTATAATTGAATAACAAGAGACATACAGTTAGCAAATAAGTACTTTCAAAGTAGTATGAGCATACTTCCTGGTTTGTCAGGGACACCTTTTATCCTGGCTTAATAGTTTTTTGTGCCCACTTTCATTCTCAATATGTCCAGGTTTAGACAATAAATTATGTGGTCACCCCTAACTAGAAGTATGTATGGCTTGCTCAGAATATAGAGAAGGAACCATCAGTTCTATGTAAAGCTATAGAGACTTACATTGCTCCTTGAAAGGAACAGTTCAATTGCCAAGTGGACCAAAAAAAGGACCAAAAGAAAGGCAAAAGGAAGATTTCATTTTTATTCCAGGAAGTCAAAACCAGAAAGTGTTTGTATACTTGTTAATAGACTTAGTAAATTCCCTTGACCAAAATGTTAAATGAATTAGGTGATTTCGTACTTTTCCCCAAAGATATAATAGCAACACCCCAAGACACAAACAATATAACACGTATTCATTAACTTATCCAATAAATATCTATTGAGCATCTATTATGTACACATATGTCTGTCTTGGATGATAGAAGATACAAAAAAATTTTATAAGCAGCATAAAATCTAGTGGCAAACACCAAATACCTTAGCTAGTAGTCGACATGATAAGGAGACACAGAGCACATGAAGTGTGATTTGGAGAGAGTGAGAAAAATCAGGAAACACCTGGAATTGATTGAGAAAGTAGAAAATGGCCAGTTCAAAGGAGTATCACAATCCATGGACCTTTCTGTGATGTAAGCAGTCAAAGGTAGAAGAACCTAAGTCAAACTTCACACTTTTACCCAGAGCTGCCCCTTGCTGTTCATCAAACCACAAATATTCATTGAATGCCTGCTGTTTGCCAGGTAGCATACCAAGTGCTGTGGGAAAAACTTAGTATAAAGCATGGTCTAGTCCTTAATTAAATGTCACACAGCAACATTTGAATAATTAGACACAGTAGCCTTATGAATGCAGTGGAGGGGATCACTGAGGTCTGTATTGTCAGAAAAGTTCTCTTAGAGGGAAAGGAATTTGAGGTGGGTCTCTGAGAAAAAGGGAGTAGATCAGTGTTTTCAAACTGTTTATTGCATACTGTTGTCCAGAAGTCTTACCTCTAACATGAACAATCAACACATATTTTTTTGTTTTTTAGGAAGAGAGAGCGTGAGCAGCGGAGAGAGGGGCAGAGGGAGAGAGAATCTTAAGGATGCCCCAAGCCCGGCGTGGAGCCCAACGCGGGGCTTGACCTCACAAGCCTAAGATCGTGACCTGAGCTAAAATCAAGAGTCAGAAGCTTAACCAACTGAGCCACCCAGGCGCCCCATGTAACACATATTTTGTACATCACATGTATTTATATTGTATTCTTACCATAAAATAAGCTAAAGAGAAGAAAATGTTATTAAGAAAATCCTAAGGAAGAAAAAATACATTTATAGTACTGTGCTACATTTATTGAAAACAATCCATCTATAAGTGGACCCACACAGTTCAAACGCATGATGTTCAAGGATTAACAGTAATTGTATTATAGCCCCTCAGCTCAAAACAAAAACCAAAAATCAAAAAATGAAACAAAACAAAACAAAAATAAAACCACCACCACCAACAACAAAAGCATTACGAATTGTAATAAAAATGCCCCTGGTGACAACTAGAGAAGAAGAAGGGAGCCTTTTGAGAATCATTCTGCTATGTCAGGTTAGAGACTACCAGTGACTAAGAATTCCTTTCTCTTTTTTCTTTTTTTTCTTACAGTTAACACCTATATATGGCAGGTAATTCAGATTTTCCACATATGATAGTGAGAAAAGTTTCCTTGATGCGTTTGTTAAAATTAAAAAGGAATAAGCTATAAGAAACCTCTCAAGTAAACGATAGTAGCAATAAAGAGAAAGGAGATGTGGCACTTATGAGAGCACAAAGTTTGGCAAACAAAACTTCAGTAACTAGCACTTAATTAGGGGTGAGTTCCCCGGAAGAGCAAAAGCCATGATGGATTTTGAGCGGAGTATTGGCAGATTGGCATATGAGAGTGGGGAAATTCCAAAAGGCAGATTAACCAAGAGGGACTGAGGTCTGTACTGTTCTGGGAGGAGGGCGTTACTCCCTGCACCTTGAGGAAAGTCCTTGGCTCAGAGAAACTAGGAGAATTGGCCCCCGTGACCTGTTAGGAAGCCATTCAGAAGGCACCAGTGGGACTCCCACCTCTGCAGTTTACTAGGGCTTCAGCAGGAGGAAGCTCCAACATAGCTCAGTGTGCCTAGACACTGCTGCCCTTAAACCAGGCAGGACAGAAATGTTACAGTTCCGCCTAACACACTTAACCTTTGTGTGGCTTTCACAAAGAAAGTTTATGATGAGTAAGATTTGATGGTAAAATTGGAAGAAAGGGAAAGGAGCACACTAGGATCTTTCATGTTCTCCATTCCTTCCCTGGTAGGTGTTACTCCCTGAGAGTAAGACAACTCTTGCTTTTGTCCCTATGACTAGCAAAGCTAAGTAGCTGGGAGAGTTCTGATAGTTGGCTCTGTGTCATTGCCACTGTGGTGGTGTGCACGCCCTATATAATCCCCAGGGCTATAGTGGACAGATTGCTGAAAATGTACCACCCACTCCCCCCAATATGCTGTGCTCTCGTTCCTGGAACCTGTGACTAAGATGAGATATCCCCATGATTATGTTATGTTATATTTCATAGTTGACTCTAAAAGAAGATTATCTGGGTGAACCCCATGTCACTACAAGTGCACTTCAAGTAGAGAGTGTTCTACCACTAGTGCCAGAAGGAGAAGTCAAGGAAATTCAAAATCATGAAAAAGACTTGATGAGCCATTGCTGGCTTGAAGATGGGGTATGGGGCACATGACAAGGAATACAGTCAGCCTCCAGAAACAGGGAATGACCCCTGGTGGATAGCCACAAGGAAACAAGGACCTATACCCTATAGGTATAGGGGACCTAAGTCCTATACCCACAAGGAGCATGAATACTGCCAACAACAATAATGTACTTGGAAGCAGAATTTTTTTTCCCCAGATTCTCCAGACGAGAGCTCAGACTTGCAGGCACCTTGATTTCAGCCATGTGATAACCGTGAACAGAGAATTCAGCGATGACATGCTGGACTTCTGACCTACAGATAATATGAGCTAATAAATGGGTGTTGTTTTAAGCCACTAATGGTAATTTGTTACACAGCATTTGAAAACAAAACCACTGTCACTGAATTAACCCTTTTCTAGACAGGTTGTGAGGTGGCCCTCCAGCCTCAGAAGTGTATCTGAATTTCCACTCTACTGTCAATCCACAAGACAAATGGATCAATACTTGGGCATTAGTAAACAACTCTTGGTCATTTATGACTACATGGGGAAGGGAACCATGGGAAAAGACTGGAATTCCTGATAATTTGGTATATGAGGGGCTTAAATGTTATTTTCATTTGGGTAGAAAAGAAAATAGGACCTTATTTTGAAGTAACCTGCTTCAAAGACCCGGTAAGGTCTGATAAGACCTCATAATGGCGGATGTTATTAGAATTTCTGGTAGCATATGGTGCCAGTCTCCGAAAAGGAAAGGCAAATGAGAGTGTTCTCTAGTAGAAAGAGAATGATCTCTAAAGTAAGGTAGATATGAGTAAGTTTTATTGACAGTAGCTGTCTCATCACGGGCTTAAGGAAATTTTCTTAAACTCTTTGAGCCCCAGTCTACCTATCTTAGAATAGGTAGACTGGGGTAGACTAGAACACCTATCTAGTAAGATTTGGGAAGAATTAAATGAAATAGCTCATGTAAAATCTCAGGGCCTGCAGCACAGTAGTCTATCAATTAATTAGTCTCCTCTACTGGAGTGGAAATTTTTCCACAACTTGCTTACAATGTTTTTAAAGTAAAAGTAAGTAAACTATAGCATATACCAGAGTAATGCTGTTTTAGAGAAACATAATGCATGCCACACATGTAATTTTAAGCTTCCTAGTAGCCACATGAAAAAAGTAAAAATAAGCATATAAAATTAATTTTAATAATATGCTACTTATGTACATAAATTTGTAAAAATACTGCCGTTTCAACATGCAACCAACATAAAACTATATTAATGACGTATCTTATTTTTTAAACTCAGCCTTCAAAGTTGTTTATATTTTTTTATACTTACAGCACAACTCAATTCAATATAGCTATGTTTCAGATGCTCAATAGCAACACGTAGCTAGTAGCTACGGTACTGGGCAGCTCAGTACCAGATCTCTAAATAAATATTTCAAAAAATTCTCCTTTATTCTTTGTTAATTCTAAAATAAACATGAATAGGTGCTAAACAGATAATTATAGATATATGAGAACACACACGCATATAATCACACTCTGGCACATACCAAACCCAGATGGTTTTTTTCTTTGTTCTTTCTTTAACCATCAGTTCTTAGTTACAGTGAGTTACACTTCAATTAGAGGATTAAGATATAAGTGGTACATGGCTTTCTAATTTCAAATTCCAAAAATACTACAAATCAGAAGTATATAGCCAATGTAAAGTAAGACCAGGCAACCATGATGACTAGGTTAAAACAAAATCCTATCTTGTACAAAAGAATACAGGTTGGTTTTGATAGTAACTTTACTTGAGGATTATATATTTATTTTCTTTGCTTTTCCTTTGAAGACACTGAACTAGACTTCTGGATTCTACATAAGCTTGTTTTTTCCTTCTACCATTTCTTTCAATATCTCCATTATTGAGAATGAGGGCTAAAGCATATTGGAAATGGTGGGAAATAGGAGTCATACATTAGCAACCACCTGAAGATGCATAGAAAATCTGTAACACTTCCTACTGGGATCTTCAAAGATGATTCAGACAGTAATCTTGCCACTAGGGTGAATACACTCAGACAGAAAAACAAAAAAACCAACAAAAACAAACCCAGAACCCATCCAAACGCATGTAACACATGTAATAAGACAAGGTGGGACACCGAAAGAGACTGAGAGATACCAAAAAACGTAACATGAGTATGTGAAAGAACAGAATCCTAATCAGTGGGGATGAGGGAAGGTTTCCTAGATAAGTAACCTACGTGAGAGGTTTTAAAAAAAAAAAAGGTCTTTGGGGCACCTGGGTGGCCCAGTTGGTTAAGCGTCTGCCTTCAGCTCAGGTCATGATCCCAGAGTCCTGGGATCGAGTCCGCATCGGGCTCCTTGCTCATCAGGGAGCCTGCTTCTCCCTCTCCCTGCTTGTGCTCTCCCTCTGTCAAATAAATAAATAAAATCTTTAAAAAAAAATGGTCTTTAAAGAATGGTTAGTAGGACTCAAGGTAATTCAACAGATATATGCTGTCTACCAACTGTGCAGCAGGTCCGATAGTAAGCAGTGGAAATTGAGTGATGGAAGTCTGCACTTAAGCTTTTGGGAGAGGATGGAGAATAGTGGAAGACAAAAAAAAAAAAAAACAAAAAAACAGTAGCACAGCACAGCTGTGGATTCTAACAGCTCTTTGCACTTCACACCACGTCTGACTGCACCCTGCCTCTGAAGTCTTCCCAAGTTCTCCCTCTTGTACCCACAAAAGACTTTTTGCTTCTTCTCTGTTTCTGACCCTCCACATACAATATAACTCTAGGTTTTACCTTGTTCTCAGGCCAGCCTGGCTGTGAGATGAGTGTTTTATCTCTGACCCCTGCCCTGCAACCACATGGACACCCGGCCCATGCTTGCTCTGGCTCTAGCTCTAACCAGGAAGCTGCTGAATCAAGAAGTTGCCACCACAGCTTCCGGCTCCAGCATTACTCTAGTGTGAAGAGGAAGTTGGGCACAGTTTGGTTAGTTTTATCATAGAGATAGCTCTAGTAGAGGACATTTGACCCCGCCTGGAGGGATCCAGAAAGGATTCCAAAAAGAGCAGATGCTTCAGAGGAATTATCCAAAAATGAAAGGAAGCATCAGATTTTTTTTTTTTTTTTTTGGCATAGAAGAACAGAATGTATGAAATCAGGGAGAGATGGGAATGTGACACCTTTAGAGATCTAGAGAATTGAGTGCAGGGTCAGAGAAGGGTGACGGTGGGCATGGGGAGGAAATGATGCTGGATCTACAGAAAAACACTACATCATACTAAGGAGTTGGACTTTATATAGGAGATGATAATAATTAGGACAGAAAGACAAAATGCATGGTATTGCTTTAAGGATAAAGTTTATGTCTATGGCCATATCATTAAAGTATTTCACATATAACCTTTGAACTTCAAAATATTCCTGCTTCAATTACGTTCTTGATAAACTCCATATAGCATTTGTTCATAAAGGACAGTATGTGAAAACTTGAAATGGAAGTTACATTACCTACATGGTAATTTTATGATCATCTGTGTGTTTCTAATAAATCATTGGTATTATGGAGGCTGACTTCTTCCTGGTTTATTTTCCATACTATAAACAGTTTTGTATTAACTAGAGTTATCTCCTTATGAACAGTAATTGCTTACATGTCAGATTCAATGAGCACTGTCAATTACATGAATTACTCTGCTATTCATGTATTGTCTCCAAGACAATTTTTTTCATTTTTCTCTTTTCTCACAATGAAGAATTACATATTCTGCTCTACTAAAAAGTAGGTTAAATGCAAAGGGAAAATTATTAAAATCTCTTAAAAGAGGCTGATGCCTTAAAAGAGAAAGGAAATTATTAACTTTTTTTGAGGGGGGATATTAACATTTTGACATTTGACTACTTCATGGGAATTTTTTTCTTTTCTTTTCTTTTCTTTTTTTTTTTTTTTAAGATTTTGTTTATCGGGCGCCTGGGTGGCTCAGTCATTATGCATCTGCCTTTGGCTCAGGTCATGATCCCAGGGTCCTGGGATCGAGGCCCGCATCAGGCTCCCTGCTCAGCGGGGAGCCTGCTTCTCCCTCTCCCAACTCCCCCTGCTTGTGTTCCCTCTCTTGCTGTGTCTCTCTCTGTCAAATAAAAAAAAAAAAAGATTTTATTTATCTACTTGACACAGAGAGAGAGACAGTGAGAGCAGGAACACAAGCAGGGGGAGTGGGAGAGGAAAAAGCACACTTCCCACTGAGCAGGGAGCCCGATGTGGGCCTCGATCCCAGGACCCTGGGATCATGACCTGAGCCGAAGGCAGATGCTTAATGACTGAGCTACCCAGGCGCCCTTCATGGGAATTTCTTAAAGGGAAAAAGATAAAAGATTTTTTTAAAAGAAATAACTAACTTTAGTAAAAGAATGATCTCCACAGTGAATTCCTGGTATAGAAAAATAAAAAGAACTAAAGGGGTTTATTATAGATTTTTGCTTCAGGTAAGACCTGCCCAGCATATTCTTTTGCCCACAAAGAAATAATTTCAGTCCTCCTTCCATAATCCATTAACTAATAAATTGTCAATCAATAAGACACATATATAAAGTATTAAAACAATCATCTATTTGTTAAGAATTTTGATAAATGGCTATAGTGCTATTCATTATTTCTTCACTTGTTTTTATATAGTTTTATTGCATCTGTACATATTCTTTCAAAGCACATTTTTTTTAAAAAATGGACTTCTTTTTAGCAGCTTTAAGTTTACAGAAAAATTGAGTGGAAAGTACAGAGAGTTCCCATACAGCCCTCATCCCCCCACCCCTATTATTAACATCTTGCATTAATGTAGTATATTTATGTTATGATAGGTTTTTTTATTTTTTATTTTTTTATTTTTAAGACTTTATTTATTTATTTGACAGAGAGAGAGAGCATGTGCACAAGCAGGGGGAGCAGCAGGCAGAGGGAGAGGAAGAAGCAGACTCCCCGCTGAGCAGGGAGCCTGATGTGGGGCTCCATCCCAGGACCCTGAGATCATGACCTGAGCCGAAGGCAGACACTTAACTGACTGAGCCACCCAGGTGTCCCTGATAGGTATTTTTTAAAACAAAGTTTTCAATTTTTCTCTACAGAGGTCTTGGATATTTTCTATTAGCTTTATTCCTTCAGACTTGGTATTTTTTTTTCCTCAAGATTTATTTGAGAGAGAGAACATGTACACACACATGCACGTGTGAGATGGAGGAGGAGCAGAATGTCAAGCAGACTCCCCACTGAGAGGGGAGCCCCATCGGGGCTCAATCTCACGACCCAAGAGATCATGATCTGAGCCAAACTCCAGAGTCAGAGCTTAACCAGCTGAGCCCCCTAGGTTTCCCTGACATTCTCTATTACTGCAAATAGTTTCTCCTCTTTAATTATGTTTTCTAGGTGTTTGGTGCTAATGTAGGAGTGAAACTAAATTTTGTCTTACATCTGACATCTTATTAATTTGTGGATTATTTTGGTTTTCCATGTAAATAGAATCAATTGCAAATATTGACCATTTTACTTCCTTCTTGCTAAACCTTATGCCTCTACAATGGTTAGGACATCCAATATAAGATTTAATAGAAAAGATGATCTTTCTCTCATTCCTATTTTTAAAGAGAATACTTCTAATATTTTCTCACTTAGAAAAATATTTGCTTTAGGTTATCTATAGATACTGTTACATAAAGGAAGATGAGGAAGTAGATCCAACATATATATAATTGGTATTCTCAAAGGTATGAATCTCCCCAATAAAGGACCATCTTAAGTATTTAAGGACATAAATCAAGAAAACTTTTTCTCCAGATAAAAGGTAACTTCTCTTTTACTCTACTATGAACCAACCAACATGAAACATATCCTAGCAAAAAAGTTACTGAGCATCAAAGATAAAGAAAGAAAACTTTGGTGTGCCAGGTAAAAGTTTAAGTCACAATGACTGTGTTTCAGATTTCTTCACAGCCCTGCTTAGAAGTCAGTAAAATAATGTCCTCAAATAACTCAAAGTCCTCAAGAAAAGAAAGTGTGACTCAAGAATTTTATGCCCAGTAAATTACACCTCAGGTATGAAAGCAATGGAAGTACAATTCTGAATATGGAGGAATTCAGGGAGTTCTTCAACAAACTACTTGAGGATTTACTTTCACTGAGAGATAAATGAAGAAACTATGGCAAAAGAACAAAGTATGCAATATTGAATTCATTTAACTGTGAAAACAGAACAAAATAAAGGTGTGTGGTTAAAGAAAAATATATAAATGTCACAAACTCTAATGTTAAAGTAATGTTACCTTTAACAAAAGTGGGCACCAGAAGAAAAAAAAGGTACAGGCTCAAGTAATACATATAAGAAAATTCATCTGGCATTGGGATTTTTAAAAATCCTTCCAGGAGATCTGCTATGCAGCAAAATTTAGGAACAACTGCACGATGGAAATAATGAAAGTCACTTTCCTGTTTAAGCCTCAGGTCAGCGCAGAAAACACTGTTAACATCTACCAGTCTCAGGACTGTTGAACAAGGAGATAGCAGTGGTAACAATCTGTATGCTAAATTGTGTATGAGAAAACTAAGTATTTTTTTTCTTCTTGGTATGACACATTGTTTTAACATACAGACTCAGCAAGAACAGACTGTTCTTGACTATGAATCTTGCCAATTGTAATAGAAGTCATTAACAAAGTTATACCGAATAAATCCAACCAGGATACTCTACCAGGAACATCCATATCAATCATGGAGACTGACAGAACAGTAAGCACAGTACAGACCCAAAATAAATACATTAGAAAACAAACAAACAAAAAACAAACAAAAACCAGAAATAACCACCTGTAAGCTCCAGTATCCAGCAAATTCAAGAATATTTGGGGTCTCCTCCTTGGGAGGAGAGGAGAGGGGCACTAACAGAACCTTGTCCTTTCTTTCCTGTACCCATAATTTTCTTATTCCACTGTGGGTTTGCTCATCAGCCTATTTGCTTGTCTGGGGTTTTGCTCCACAGAAGCAGCAAAATCTACTCCAGATATTTGTATCAACCCATCAGGCTGACTGTAATTCTAAGCCATTGGTAGTCAATATCTTTGCTTTTCTTCTACATTTTCTCTGTATACTATAGGAACAGCTCCTACCATCCCTTATTACGGTTCCTCCTGAAATTCTGAATCACCAGCTTCAGCCATAAAAAAATACACATTCACGTGTACATTTGTTTTTCTTGTAGAAAAACTACCCAGAGTTTCCTTTCTGCAGTGAATCTACCTTTTCAGAGTGACTTGCATACTTTCACATTTTGAGGCCTAGTTGATCTTGCTGCTGTGACCTAACCCCTCAGGACTTAGAGTAGATTCCTCAGCAGCCCCTCTTGCTCCTGGGATCACGGAAATCTGTGGCCACTCCACTCACTCTGACGTTAGCAGACCCCTTGGCCTTCTGCCCCCCTGGGACTTAAGACACTGGGCCCAGTCCAGTTTCCATTTTTGGAAATGTTCTGGGGCATCTGGGTGATCAGTCCACTAAGCATCTGACTCTTGGGTTCAGCTTAAGTCATGATCTCAGAGTCCTGAGATCCAGCCCACAACGGGCTCTGAGCTCAGTGGGGAATCTGCTTGAGATTCTCTCCTTCTGCCCCTTCCCCCACATCCTCTCTCTCTCTCTCTAATAAATAAATGAATATTTAAAAAAAAAAAAGAAGAGAAAATATTCTTTGTGTGCTTGAAATGAATGTTTTCTGCAGTTGTGAGGGCAGTGTTTTCTATATTGCATTAAGTCAAGCTTGCAAATTACATTGTTTAAATTTCCTTACCATTTCCTGTTTTTTATATCTATTTATTCTATCAATATCAAAAGAGGTGGTTTAATATCACCAATTATGATTTGGATTTAGTCTAATGTCAATTTTGCCTCTTAAGTCTATACAAATTTGGAAATTTATATCTTCTGAGTAGACTGGATCTGGACCTTTTATTTTTATTATTATTTTTTAGCTTAAGATTTTATTTTTAAGTAATCTCTACACCCAATATGAGGCCTGAACTCACAACCCTGAGATCAAGAGTCACACAGCCCACCAACTGAGCCAGCCAGGGATCCCTGGACCTTTTATTATTAAGTATTTCTCTATCTTTAATAGTAACTTTTTGTTTTAAATCCCAACATTATTAAAGCTACATCAGCATTCTTTTCGTTAGTACTTATATGGTTTAACTTTTGCCATTCTTTTACTTTCAATTTCAAGATCTCCACTCAAAACAATGAGAATTTACAGAATTCTAATTTGACAGCCATTTCAGTCAGCACATTGAAACTATCAGTCCACTGTTTCATGGCTTCCATTGTTGTTGGGATCTAACTGTGGCTCCTTTAAAGGTATGCACTGTAGATTTGAGCCTGGGCAGAAGGAACTCCAGCTCAGACAATCCAGAGCAACTGTTCCTAGATCAAAGTCCTCTTTCTCATGGACTGAGATTATGAGCCTCCTGAGCTAACTTAGAAAACCTGATTTATAAGGAACTTTAACTTTTTTTGGACATCAGAACCTCTTCCTTTTCACCAAGAATTTTTGCTTCAGAAGTGAACAAGTACTGAGATCAAGATTGGTTACCTAATTCATGTGCCCTGTACAAAATGAAAATGTGAGGTTACTTATTTAAAAATAGTAAGAATAAAATAAACCCACAATTATATGGTCAATTAATCTTCAACAAAGGAGGCAAAAATATACAGTGGGAAAAAGTCTCTTCAACAAATGGCATTGGGAAAGCGGGACAGCTACATGTAAAAGAATGAAACTGGACCACTTTCTTACACCATACACAAAACTAAACTCAAAATAGATTAAGAACCTGAGAGTGAGACCTGAAACCATAAAAATCTTAGAAGACAGCACAGGCAGCAATTTCTCTGACATTGCCCAAAGCAACATTTTTCTAGGTATGTCTCCTGAGGCAAGGGAAACAGAAGCAAAAATAAACTATTGGCATTTCATCAAAAGAAAAAGCTTCTGCACAACAAAGGAAACAAAAAAACTACAAGGCAATCTAAGGAATGGGAGAAGATATTTGCAAATGACATATCCAATAAACAGCATCCGAGATATGTAAAGAACTTATATAACTCAACACCAAAAAATAATAATAATAATACAATTAAAAATGGGCAGAAGACATGAACAGACATTTCTCCAAAGAAGACATACAGATGGCCAACAGACCCATGAAAAGATGCTCAACATCACTTATCAGGGAAATGCAAATCAAAACCACAATGAGATCACCTCACACCTGTCAGAATGGCTAAAATCAGATAAACAAGAAACAAGTGTAGGCAAGGATGTGGAAAAAAAGGAACCCTTGTGTACTGTTGGTGGGAATGCAAACTGGAACAGCTACTGTGGGAAACAGTATGGAGATTCCTCAAAAAAGTAAAGATAGAACTACTCTATGAGCCAGTAATTGCACTACTGGGTTTTAACCCAAAGAATATAAAAACTAATTTGAAAAGATACATGCACCTCTATGTTTACTGCAGCATTATCTATAATAGCAAATTACAGAAATAGCCCAAGTGTCCATCGACTGATGAATGGATAAAGAAGATGTGTTATATATATAAATATATACAATAGAATATTACTCAGCCATAGAAAAGAATAAAATCTTGCCATTTGCAACAACATGGATGGAGTCAAAAAGTATAATACTAAGTGAAAGAAGTCAGCCAGAGAAAAGCAAGTACCATATGATCTCACTCGTATGTGGAATTTAAGAAGCAAAGCAAATGAGCAAAGGTAAAAAATAAAAAAAGAGAAAGAGAGAGAAACAAAAAAACAGACTCTTAACTCTAGAGAACAAACTGATGATTGCCAGAGGGGAGGTGGGTGGAAGGATGGATGAAATAGTTGATAGGGATTAAGAGTATATTTATCATGATGAGCACTGAGTAATGTACAGAATTGTTGAATCACTATATTGTATGTTAACCATATGGGAATTAAAATTAAAAAAAAATAAACTGAGTAAGTAAGTAAGACTATCAAGACAGCAATAACAGAATATTAAACCAAGTTCAGGATCCTTCTGAACCTGGGAGCCTGTGTGATTGCACAGTTTACGCACCCATGAAACTGGCCTGTGTGAGACAGAATCCACTTGCTGATCTGATCTATTACTCTTTTGCACAAACAGAGCCATTTGTTCTACTAGGACTTCGATGAAACTCAAAGGAAAAGAAAGCTGATCACAAGAAACGAATCCTAAAACTTCAGAAATTGATAACCTTCTTACAAACATACACAGACTTTTTCTAGAAAGAATATATAAATGAATGAATTCTTAAAATTCTCAGCTATTGACTTCAGAGGATAACTTAACCCTAATTATACTAAGCAAGCAGAAGTGAGAGAGTAAAAAGACTCATTTACCACAACTATGACCACTTAGAAGAAGGTAGTACTGAAGCAGAAGGAAAAAAGAATCCAGAATTCACTTCTGTTTTCTGAACATGTACTCATAGCTAACACCATCCTTTAGATTTCACTGTGAACGCCATAACTTAGATGAAGTAAATACATACTAGCAAGGAAATAGTAGTTGTGGGATCTGTGGAATGTAGGAGTATCAAAGCAAATTAAAATTTAGATATCTGATAAGATACCATGCTTTCAACAGGTTGGGCAAATGAAAAGCAATAATACTATTCATTCATTCAACAAATGTTTATTGGGTGCCTACTGTATGTCAAGTAGAGAGTAAAAAAATAAGACTGTAGGGGCACCTGGGTGGCTCAGTTGATTAAGCGTCTGCCTTTGGCTCAGGTCATGATCCTGGAGTCCTGGAATTGAGTCCCGCATCTGGGCTCCCTGCTCAGGGGGAGTCTGCTTCTCCCTCTGCCCCTCCCCCCACTCGTACTTCCTCTCTCAAATAAATAAATAAAATCTTAAAAAAATAAGATTGTATATGTATGTATATGTATGCATTGGAGATGAGTGCTAAAGAGAAAAAAAGTGGGTAAAAGAAATATGGAGCAGAGAGGGATTGAAATTTTAAACTGGTGGTGGTCTAGGTAGATTTCACTGAGAAGGTGACTTTTGAGGAAATGCTTGAAGAAGATGCAGGTATTATGAGAGTTTGGAGTGTGTTCATGAATATGAAGAGATTAAAGATAAAGAAGTAAATGATGGATGACGGTCTGAGAGATGGATCAAGGGACATAGGCAAAGGGGTTAAACCTATAAAGATTAAAGACAATTCATTTTCTGAAATCAGAGAAAATGACTTAAAAATGAATGCTGAACAAAGTGCATTGTAAATTGTTGACAAAGTACAAAGTTAAGGTAATTTTAGCAATCTTAAATCTTGTGTGGCATATAACAAAACCTAAAGAAATAGTGGTTATATTAGAAGAGAAAAGAAAGTGCATAGGATAAAAAGGCAAGAATTTATAATTTGACAGTTGAAGTATAGATTTGGGAAAAACAAGTTCATTTAGAATAATACATAAGAAGGCAGCAGTTAATGAATTATTAATATCACAGCTTATAAAGGAAGTATCATGCAAAATAAGACCATAATTTTATAAGCTTGAGGAAAACAAAATATATGAAGGAAATTCAGGGGTAGAAATTGTCTAGCATGCACCAGAAATTTATTTATTGTCAACAAACACTAGTCTGGATTTCATGTTCCCTGGCAATGAAAACAAAAATGAATTACATTATGGCATATATTATTCAGTGTCTGACATAAGAATGCATACAGGGGTGCCTGTGGCTCAGTCAGTAGAATATGCAACTCTTGATATCAGGGTTGTGAGTTCAAGTCCCATGTTGAGTATAGAGCTTACTTAAACAAACCAACCAACAAAAAATAAATAAAATAGAAAAAAAAAGAACGCATACAAAATCACTGATATGGGCACATATTTTTCCAGAACTTAAGGACAAATTTACTCTAAGTCCTTTGATGTTTAAAGAGAATTGGACAACATAACAGACATTTTTACTATGATTTTTATTAAAACCAGAGAGTTGTTATTAAAATTTTATAAACCAGAAGGCATAACATCAGATTGCAGGTAAACAAGGGTGTAAGTCACTTGTTCTGTAATGATCTTATAATACAGGGATATTTTTTTTAATGTTTACCTTTTTTTACATTTATTTATTTATTTAAGTACTTTCTACACCCAACATGGGGCTTGAACTCACAACCCCAAGATCAAGAGTTGCATGCTATATCAACTGAGCCAGCCAGGCACCCAACAATATAGGGATGTTTACTCATAAAAGAATCTTGCTTAAGTTCTGAATAAGATCTGCCTGGAGTTCATAAAAGAAAGCTAGGAGTTATGCTTGGTTGTACCTCATTATATAAATGCACTTTCTTGATACCTTACAAAGTCCTAAAATAAATGGTTAGTAGAAATCAGATGCACAGGGGTGCCTGGATGGCTCAGTCAGTTAAGCATCTGCCTTCAGCTCAGGTCAAAGGAAGAGTAAGAACAGAGTCAGAGACAGGGAAAGATAGAAGGACACATACATGAAAGAGAAAGTAAAAGGATAACCCTTTTGTTGGTGTTGGGTAAAAAGGCTTTGTGAAGGTCTGAAGACAAAGAAAAAAAAGCTGAGAGGGGAAAAAGGAAGACAACAGCAAGAGAGAAGACTAATGAGACTAATGAAGCATCATTCCAGAAAAGGTGGGCAGGGAGGGTTCAAGAAACAGCATGACTCAAGACTCACAAGACTATTTAAAAAGTAAGAGTGTGGGGCACCTGGGTGGCTCAGTCAGTTAAGCGGCTGCCTTTGGCTCAGGTCATGATCCCAGGGTCCTGGGATCAAGCCCCGCATTGGGCTGCTTGCTCAGCACAGAGCCTGCTTCGCCTTCTCCCTCTGCCTGCTTGCCCCTCCCCCTGCTTGTGCTCTCTCTTTCACTCTCTCTGTGTCAAATAAACAAAATCTTAAAAAAAAAAAAAGTAAGAATGCTGAGGGGCACCGGGGTGGCTCAGTTGGTTAAGCGTCTGCCTTGGGCTCAGATCATGATCCAGGGCCCTGGGGCCCAGCCCTGCATCAAGCTCCCTGCTCATGGGGGAGTCTGCTTCTCCTTCTCTCTCTGCCCCTCCCCTCTCCTGCTCGTGTTTGCTCTCTCGTTCTCTAATAAATAAATAAAACCTTAAAAAAAAAATCAGATGTACAATTTGAGAAATAACCAGGCAAAAATAAACATACAAAGAAAGGTAAGAAGAAGAGAACTTAATACTGCTCTGTTTATGAAAGAACAGAATGGAAAAGTATTTTATATTCTGAGCTAAGCAGAAATTTAAAAAATCCATTACATGAATTTTGAAATTCAGAAAATTTTGCATAAAACATAGAGAAATGTTTAAAGTCTGCAAATGATCCTATAAGAAAGAAAAATTCATAGGTGCCAGAAATGAAAGATAATTCATTTCTACAGTGGGAAGTGTATGAACTGATACTAAGGCAGATTACTGGATACAAATGCTGATCCTAAGAGCTGGAGACTGGGGTGTAATAATCATAGGAGAACATAACATAACAGCTTCGGCCCTTTCAAAGCAGAGATATAGAACTGATACTTCCTATAAAAAGAAATGACCTGTGGAAGGGTTTCCCCTCTGGGTAGACAAACTATGTCAACTCAGAGAAACATCAAGGAAGTTTGCTCTGAACAGGACTCTGGGATAGAGATCCCCACTCCCCTACTGAGAAATAAAACGTAAAGTCAAGCCTCTCTCAGATGTGGAATCTGAATTTATTCTACCCCTATGGTGAGGGAACTCTCAGCTAGCCATTAATATTAAAACTGATGCTGGACCCCAGTGAAAAACACCTAGAGTGCCAAGCAGTAGCAAATCCAAAACTGCTCTATAGGGATGCTTCTTCAGCAGTGGTGACACGAATTTTGTACTTAAGGCTCACAATAAAAAAAACAAACCCGCTCAAAATACACAATAAAAAAAAAATCACAAAACATCTAACATTATGTCCACAAAAACCCAATAAACAGGAGAATAAGGAAACTCAAGAACTTAGTTACAGAAAAATATTTCTGCAAAATAATTATTTTTCAAATTATTAAAAAGATGAAAGAAAATGAAAAAAATTTAAACTATTGTTATTAATAGTAATAATGAATTTTTATTTTATTTTTTAAAATATTTTATTTATTTATTTATTTGAGAGAGACAGAGAGAGAGAGAGAGAGAGCAGAGAGAGGGAGAGAGAGCAGAGAGAGGGAGAAGCAGACTCTCTGCTGAGCAGGAAGCCTGACACGGCTGGATCCCAGGAACAGGAGATCATGACCCGAGCTGAAGGCAGACACTTAACTACTCAGGCGCCCCAATAATAATGAATTTTTAAAAGAAAAAAGATTAAAGAAAAACAAGAAACAGAATTATAGGATAATACATATGAAGGACAACGCACAATTTTGATTTGAAAAATATGTAATTTCCAGGGGCACCTGGCTGGATCAGTCAGTGGAACATGTGACTCTTGGTCTCTGGGTTGTGAGTTCAAGCCCCATGTTGGGTGTGGAGATTACTTAAAAATAAAATCTTAAAAAAAAAAAAATATATATATATATATATACAATTTCTAGAAATGAAAAACAGTGATTTGAATTGAAAAATTCAATGAACCTATTAAAGTACAGATTATACACAACTGAAAAAAACAGTAAAATGGATGATGGAGCAGAAAAAATCATTCAGAATATAGATGAAATGATAATAAGATGGAAAATAAGAATGAGTGAAAGATGAAGGAATGAAGAATGAAGGATGAATGAAGGATGAATGAAGGATAGGGGCACCTGGCTGCCTCAGTCAGTAGTGTGTGTGACTCGTGATCTTAGGGTTGTGAGTTTGAACCCCATGTTGGGTGTAAAGATTACTTAAAAAAATTAAATTAAATTAAAAAGAAAGAGAGAGAGACACAAAGGATAGACTGAAATGCCCAAAGTAGTCTGAAAGGATTTTTAAAATTAATTACTTTTTTTAGAAGGTGGAGAGGGAGAGTTAGAATCTTAAGCAGGCTCCATGACCAGCCCAATGTAGGGCTCAATCTCACAACCCTGCGATTGTGACCTGAGCCGAAATCGAGTTGGACACAAGTGACTGAGCCAACCAGTGAATAGAGTGAATAGAGAGGCTATAAGAGAGGCTATACATGAAAATAAAATGGCTAAGAATTTTCCAGAAATGATGAATATAACAAATTCCCAAATCAGCGGAAATTGGACAAAGACTGGAGAATAATGAATAAAAATAAATCCACGTCCAGACACACTGTAGTGACACCACAAAATGCACAGATTAAAAGGAAACTGTCATGGCAATCTTGAGAAAAGATGGATACTTCAAAATATTTTAGAAAGAAAAATCTGAAAGACACTGGGAAAAACAATTTCACTGGTAACAGATATATCAATAGCAACTGCAGAAACCAGAAAGCAAAGAATAATACTTTCAAAGTGCTGAAGGAAAAGAGCTGTCAGAACAGAATTCTGTATCGAGTGAAACTATCATTCACAAGTGAAAGAGAAATAAAGACATTTCAGACAAAGCGATTAAGGCAGGCTGCCTCTCACAGACCTTCTGGAAAAGAACTTTCTGAATGAAAAGAAAGCCGAACTAAGGCAGACTGAGATCCAAGAAACAATGGGGATCACACGACTAGGAAATATTAACCTAATAAAACAACAGCAAAAATGACTAATTTGGTGTTTAAAATAGGTGATTTCCCCCTCCATCCTCCAAAAATAGGTTATCAATTTTTGAGAACTAGATAAGCTTATTGTAAAGTTTACATGGAAAAATAAACCCAAATATTTGGGGAAATTATGATATAGGAGAGTAATGAATGGGAACTCTCTCTACAAGACATCCCAACCTTTTTTTAAATCAAGATTATAATTAGAATAATGTGCTCTGGCATCTGAAAACACAGACAAATCAGTAGAACAGGATAGAAAACATGAAAATTGTTGTAACGTGTTGGAATTCCAACTTACAATGGTTCAATTTATAATTTTTTTTGGCTTTATGATGGTGCAAGTATATTACACATTCAGTAGAAAATTGCACTTCGAATTTTCAATTTTGATCTTTTCCCAGGTTAGCGATGTGCAGTCCGGTACTTTCTAGTAGCGATGCTGGGCAGTGGCAGTGAGCCACAGAGGCGGGTCAGCCATGCAATTATGAGAGTAAACAACTGATACACTTACAAGCATTCCGTTTTTCACTTTCAGTACAGTATTCAATAAATTATGAGATATTTGGCACTTTATTATAAAATTGGCTTTGTGCTAGATGATTTTGCCCCAGCTATAGGCTAATGTAAGTGTTCTGAGCACATTTAAGGTAGGCTAGGCTAAGGTATGATGCTCAGCGGACTAGGCAGATTACATGCGCTTTCAATTTAAAGTACTTTCAATTTACGATGGGGTTATTAGGAAATATTTATATTGGGAAATAACCCCATCATAAGTCATCTGTATATGACAAAGGTACCACTTCAAGTCTTGTGGAAAATATAAATTAGGCAAATAGTGTGTTAGAGTAACTGGTAGATTTCAGGGAAAAAAATGAATTTAATCTCTACCCAACTAAAACCTCACACCAAAATGAAATCTATGTGGATCAAAAATTTAAATGTAAAAAAAATTAAAACTATAAAAATACTATAAGAAAATACAAAAGAATATTTATGAAAAATCTTGAAGTGGGAAAGACTTTTCTAAGTGTGATCCCAGAAACTGTAAGAGAAAATATTGATAAACTTATTACATGTAAAACCAAAAATTCCTGCACAGTAAAACAGAAACCAAACCAAAACAAAACAACCCAAAAAACTCCTCCAAAATCCCCTAAAAACATTAAAAGGCAAACGTCAATCTGGGAAAAAAATGTTGCAATTCATATCATAAAAGAAAAAAACCAACAATTGTATAGTGAAGTGGGCATAGGATGTGAACTGACAGTTCACAGAGAAGGAAATACCAATGGTTCTCAACATATGAAAATATATAGAAAGACTTTTGACTTGAGTCACAGTAAAAGAAATGCAACTTAAGACTCCAGTAAGATGGGTTCTTTACCTATCTGATTTGTAAACAACACAAGAATTTCAAACACACTATTAACAAGGGTATGGAGACATCTTTTTTTTTTTTAATATATATTACTGGTAAAAACATATATGATGGTGGGGCGCCTGGGTGGCTCAGTCGTTATGCGTCTGCCTTCGGCTCAGGTCATGATCCCAGGGTCCTGGGATCGAGCCCCACATCGGGCTCCCTGCTCAGCGGGAAGCCTGCTTCTCCCTCTCCCACTCCCCCTGCTTGTGTTCCCTCTCTCGCTGTGTCTCTCTCTCTGTCAAATAAATAAATAAAATCTCTAAAAAAACAAAAAGCAAAAAACAACGGGCGCGTAGGTAGCTCACGTCCTGGGGTCCTGGGATCGAGCCCCGCGTCGGGCTCCCTGCTCCGCGGGGACCCTGCGTCTCCCTCTCCCGCTCCCCCTGCTTGTGTTCCCTCTCTCGCCGCGTCTCTCTCTGTCAAATAAATAAATAAAATCTTTAAAAAAAAAACCCCACACATATATGATGGAACCTGAAGGTGATTACAGGTAGGTAAATGCTAGTGTTCAAATAAACCCCACAATTTCATTTATATAACAGAAGTGAATTTCTTGTATATGAAACAGTCCAGTGCAGAATTTCCTAGTGGTGGGAACAGGTGATGGTAAGGGAAGGGGTAAGGATAGAGGTCTGAGCCATGAACTAACTTACTCAGGGACCTAGGCTGATGGTAATTCTGTCCTCGGTAATAGGGAGTTTTCTAAGTTGCCCTGAGTAACAATACCCAGTCAACAAAGGCAGAAAGAACTTGGAGAACTGTACATGGTAAATATCTTAGCTTGAGATGCTTTAACAAAATGCCATAGACTGTGCCTTAAACAAAAGAATTTTTTTCCCTCAAGTTCCAGAAGCTGGATGTCTGGGTTCAGGTTGCGGGGAAGCTCACATTCTGGTGAGAACCCTCTTCCAGGTTGCAGATGGCTAACTTCTTGTACGGCAGAAAGAGAGCAAGCTAGCTCTTCTGCCTCTTCTTTTATGGGCATTAGTCCCATTCATGAGGGCTCCACTTTCATGACCTAATCACCTTCCAAAGGCTCCACCTCCAAATACTACTGCACCGGGATGAGGGTTTCAACATGCGAATTTTGAGTATTACAAACATTCAGTCCAAAACAAGTTTGTGTGTGTGTGTGTGTGTTTAATTTTCAGTCCTTTAATTAGAATGTACCAAATGTCCTTCCAAACTGCAATTCATTTGGAGAATAATATGCTGCAGTTAAAACATACATGCCCTGTGATGCATGCCCTCTGAGGAATTTATACTATATATATATATATATATCTGTGTGCAAAATTAGGTTTACACAAATATGCTCACTTCAATATTGTTTTTAGTAGCAAAAACATTAAACAACCTAAATATCCAGAGTAGGTGTTTTGTTAAATACACTGTGATAGGTGCATGTAATGGCTATTATAAAAAGAATTATAAAGCCGTTATATTATTATCTTTTTATATGTATAATATAAAATTTATATTTATATGTTATAAATATATAAATTATTACTAGTAATGAGAAAGCTCTATATATGTACTGATATGAAATAATCTTGAAGAAGTATTTTTGGATGAAAAAGCAACATGTAGAACAGTATGGGTCATATATCAACCTTTACATGAGAAAAGAAAATTTTATGTACACACTTTATACACTTGTATATGCATATTCTGCCTCTGGATAGATATACAAGAAACTGGTACTAATGGTTGCCTCTGCAGACGGGGCCTTGAAAGCATGGCACAAAGATGGGGAAAAAAATCTTTCACTGTACAGCTTTTTGTAGCTTTGAAAAAAATTTGTTTTTACTATGTACAGCCTAGTCAAAACATAAAATATTAAAAAAGTAAACTGAAATATAAGAGAACAATAATATGGAAGACGCTGGAAGTAAGGCAGAAACACAGTGATGAGAAATAGTCAGAAGGACTAGACATAGCTTTAAACTTGAGATATTTTAAAGACATCTATGCAGGATAAAAATCCAAGTAACCACTAACAGAATAGTTAAAAAGATGTATAATTCTGAAATAAAGTAGGGGTAAAGAAAAGTTAATTACTTCAGCAGAAGGCAAAAAGGGAGAAACAAATGAAAAGCACAAAAGGTAAAATGTAGGAATAATTCAAATATGTCAGAAATTGCAATGAATAGGAGCTGATTAAACTCACAAGTAAAAGAAAACTTCGGGTAGGCCCTTCTAGATTGTCCAGCCTGCCAACCAGCAGAGATGTGAGAAAAGCCATGTTACACCATTTGGTCCCCAAACTGGCCCAGACCAGAAGAGACCATCCAATCAACCTACAGAATCATAACAATCATAAATGCTAAGCCACTATGTTTTGCAGGAAAACCTAATCGATAGAGTTGGGATTTTAAAAAAATATATAATAAAACATCTCAACAATTTTATGCTATTAAATTTAAAAACCTTAAGATAATTTTCCAGAAAAAGACTAATTCCAGAAACAGACTCGAAAAGAAAGAGAAAATATGAATGAACATAAACCATGAATCGAAATACACCCTAATTTAAAGCACAAGGTTTAGAGTTTATCTGAGACTTAAAAAAAAAATCAAATAACAGTTAATTTCTAGAGAATACAAAAGGAGGAAAAAGGCACCACTGGTATAACTTTGATACAATATTACACAAGAACAGAATGGAGAAATGAAAACGAAAGGTCAGTCTTGTGATAAACACAGATGAAAAGCCCCAAACAAACGTGTTAGCAAATACTTACACAATGTTATATGTCAATTATATCACAATAAAAGTGGAAAACAAATGTTAGCAATAAAATCTGGCCTATACACATTCGTAGCTAGAAAACACATATATGTATATTTACAAATACATCATGATCAAGCAGGTTTTATCACAGGAATGCAAAGCACATTCAACAGTGAGGAAACCTTTAACCTAATTTCCTTATTGTATTCATTAGACAATTTAAAAAGAAAGGCCATTTAATCATCTCATCAGGTAAAGCAAACATAAAAACCTCTTGGATGACTATGAATGTACAAAAACTTTCCTAATCTGAAGGAGGATACCGTGCAGCTTTTGACTTGTAGCTGTCAGCTTTATTTCTGAACTTGCTTTTTCTCTTCCATCACAGGGGGCTGGAAGCCTGACAATTCTATTTCCCCTGCTCCCTTGCTGTGGTTTGGTTAGGTTCTGCCAAGGGGAGACACTGGCGAGGACTTGAAAGGTGGCAGAGGGAAAGAAATCATTTGTCTCCTTCTGCTCCCGGCCCCTAGCAGCAGGAGCAGCGTCACCAGCTGTGTCCCAGCTGCCCAGAAGTACATAATGCCTGGGCTCTGAGAACCACTTTCACCTTTCTGCTCCTTCATCTTTTTAACAATTTTATAATTAGTTCTCTGTGTTAACTACCCTCTGACATTCCTAAAATGGTTTCTGTTTTTCAGACTGGTTAATAAATGATACAGACTGCAACAAACATCATTAATCGTGGTGAAACATTAAAAGATTTTCCTGTGGAGTCAAGACTGGGACAAATGCCACCTTTACTGCTTTCCAAGGAATATTGTACTGGAAGCCTCAGTCCGAGCAACAGGATAATTAAAAGGAAATGAATTATAAGGAATTAAAAGAGGGCAAGAGAATTGTCAATACAAAAAATAGGATGTTTGGCAACACTTTTTGGGGCTATATTAAACCAAAATCAATTGCATGCTTAGAAATGCTATCTGAAGGATTTTCAGAGAGGGCTCTAGTGTCTTTGCATAAGGGAAACTGAT
Source organism: Zalophus californianus (assembly GCF_009762305.2). Classification (NCBI taxonomy): domain Eukaryota; kingdom Metazoa; phylum Chordata; class Mammalia; order Carnivora; family Otariidae; genus Zalophus; species Zalophus californianus. The sequence goes on along the minus strand of NC_045599.1, from coordinate 24,860,297 downwards.
CTTAAAGGATCAGGGCATTGCCCTTATGACCTCATTCAATCTCAATTACTTCCTTTGAGTGCCCTCTCCAAAAACAGCCCCACTGGGGGCTAGGGCCTCAATATAAATTTGTGTGTGTGTGTGTGGAGGGACACCGACATTCAGTCCATAACAAAATATATGCCCTGAAAGAAGGTCAGAAGCTAGGCTGCTTGTGTTTGCACTCCAGAAAAACTGAGGGATTCTTAATTGCTTTCAGAGTCAAATGTCTTTTATCAAAGAGAATAGAGCCTTTGAATAACTCAGATAAAGGGCATAAGTCTCACGGAAACCAGAGACTGAAGCCAAAATTCCAATGGATTTCATGGGAACTAGAAAGCCACAAGGGACCAAGGCTGCTCTATGTTTATAGTCTATGGGGCAAATTCTTTATATGGTGCTATAGATTGGGTAGACAATGAGATACATGTCTCATACAATTACTAAGCATGAAGTTAGCAGTGCACCTCTAACAAATATTCTATTCATTCATGCATTTACCATATACATCCATACACTGACTTTATACTTAGCAAGAAAACTTGCCAACGGAGATTGAAATATGAAAGTCTAAAATAAAATTAAATTGTATAATGCTTAATTTAGTTTTATAAAACAACTGTACCCAACCTGACATTGAGTCATGAGTTACCAAATACAGAAGTTACATTTCATAACTATGAAGCCCTACTTCTTTCTAAGACCACATCTTGTAAAGGGATCTTCTTTATTAGCATTATTTTTTAAAATTTTACTTCCAGTGTAGTTAATATACAGTGCTATATTTGTTTCAGGTGTACAATACAGGGATTCAACAATTCCATATGTTATTCAGTGCTCATCAAGGTAAGTGTACTCTCAATCCCCATCACCTATTTCACCCATCCCCCACCCAACTCCCCTCCGGTAACCGTCTGTCTGTTCTTTAGAGTCAAGACTTTTTTCCCCCGCTTTGTTCATTTATTTTGTTTCTTAAATTCCACATGTGAGTGTGAGTATCACATGGTATTTGTCTTTCTCTGACTGGCTTGTTTCGCTTACTGAGGGGACACCACAGCTCTACTCTGAATTGCCATGCTGTGCTCCAACCAAGCCACTGTTCACCCAGGAGCCTCTGTTTCACGCTCCCTGCCCCTCGTGCTTGCCACAGCGGCTTCACCTGGGTCCCCGCTCCCTTTTCCTTAGGCTGCTGCTTACGCTGCTACTGCTGTCCTCCACGCCCTTCTTGGCTCCTCCACATGGGATAGGGCTGCTCCAGATGCTGTCACTCTACCTGGATACTACTTCTCAGTGCTGTGCCACTCTGCCCGGCTCCACGCCTGGACCTTGTGCTTTGGCTCCTGCTTCTACCACTGTTATCCTCTGTGGCCGAACAGACCTCCCTGGGACCACAGCTCTGGCCCAGGCTGCTAGTGCTCAGCTTTCGTTTCTACAATAGGTAGGGAAACAGTTTCCTCTTCCCTGTTTTCGGTCCTCCTATAGAAGCCTATGTCAGGATTGCTTGGGGTCTAACGTGCTACGAAGTGTAAGGAGTCTGTAGTATTATCCACACGCTTCCCTGCTCTTACGCATCCTCCACACTGGCAATGAGAATGGCAAGAGAGCTTAGGGGGAGGTCGCATCAGAGGCATTGCACGGTCCCCAGAAATCCTCTTGAAATTGCAGGCCTTATGACTTAGTCTAGTTTATCATGCCAGGCTTCCTTCCTTGAGATTGTGCCATACTTCTTCCAGGAGCTGCATAATCCACTTTTCTTTTACCCAGTTTTCCACTCAATTTGAATTCCTATCATGAACACAGTTCAAATACTTGTCCTAGAAGATGCATTAACTTGTCGCTCAATCAGTGAATACGAACAGATCCAGTGGTAGCTGTGGGCCTCACCCCACACTAAAATATGGGGGACGGTCATGCCACTGCAGGAGTTAAGAATTCTCATTTGGTTTTATCAGACAGAAATAACTTTCCTATAATATCAACTATTCATCAAATATATACATTGTACAGATGCTTCTAGTACATTGGGACTAAAACAAGGATTTTTACCCTCAAGCAGCTAACATTTCAGTGAGAATACAGACAATAAATAACAAATATAATAAGTAAGTTATATATTAGCGGGTAATGACTACAGAAACAAAGGGAACAGAACAGGATAATCAGAAATGCCAGTGGTATATGTGTTGCACCTGTGTGAGCGTGTGCATGCATGCACGGCCACAGCTGTAGTAGGAAACCAAGTGGTTAGAGCAAGTCTCGTCAAGAAAGGTCCCTCACTGAGGGAAGACATGAAGGAAGGGAGGGAGTTAGCTAAGGAAAAGAACACTTCAGGCACAGAGCACAGCCAGAGGAAGTGTGCCTGGGGTAATGGAGTAACAGCAAAGAGGCCAGTGAGTGAAGGGGAGAGTAGAAAGAGATAAAGTCAGAGAGATAATGGGATGCCAGATTAAATAGGACCTTCAGCCTATTGTAAGAGTTTTGCTTTTGATCCAAGTAAAACGGGAAGTTACTGGAGGATTTTGAACAAATGATATGTCTGTCTTACCTTTTTAAAGCTCATTCTACCTACTGAAATGGGGTTTAGGTTAGAGGAAGACAGAGAGTTCTGACTTAGTTCAGGTAAGAGAGGATGGTGGTTTAATCAGGGTAGTAACCAAGGAGGTGATGAGTAGTTTGATTCTGGTAATATCCGATGGAAGAGTCAAATAGGAATTCCTGACAAACCGGATGTGTGAGATACCATAACAGTCAAAGAGCGAACTCTGAGATTTTTGACCTGAGCAGATGGAAGGCCAGAGTTGTACAGGATGCCAAGATACCAGGATGGAGAAGGTTGTAGTTGGGCCAGGTGTGAAGAGTAAGATCTGGAGCTCTGTTTGAGACCTGTCAAGTTTGAGATTCCTACTAGATTTCAACTAGGCAGTTGGACATGGAAGTCAAGAATTCAAGAGAAAGACTGAAGCTGGAGAGATACCTTTGGGATTTGTCAGATTAGAGGTGGCATTTTTAGCCCAGAGAACAGATGAGATCATCAAGGGAGTGAACGTGGACACAGAAGAAGAGAGGGCCCAGGACTGCTCCTGAGGCACACTCCAGAACTAGGAGGTGTGAGAGAGAAGAGACTAGGTTAGCCAGAGGCTGAGAAGAAACAGCTAGGCAAGTAGGAAGAAAACGAAGAGTGTGGGATTGTGGAAGCCCAGTGAAGAAAGTACATCAAAGAGGAGGGAGTGATCAGTGTCATCAATGCTGCTGGTCAGGTTAGATGAGGACTGAGAACTGAGAATTGGAATGATCCAGTGAGGTCTCTTGATGGCCTTGCCACAAACAGATTTGGTGGAACAAGGTGGGCAAAAGCCTCATTGGAGTATATTCAAGAAAATGGGAGGGAAACAATGGAGAGAGTTTATAGATGGCCTTTAGGAAATTTAACTGTAAAGAAAATGGGCAGTAGATGGAGGGGAAAGTAGGTCAAAAGAAGCCTTTTGTTCATTTCATTAAAGATGATAGAAACAATGGCATGCTTGTAGGCTGATGGAAATGATTTCGTGGAGAGGGAAAAATGGCTAACCTGAGCCAAGGAGTAGGAATAACTGTGGCAATGTCCATTACTGGGTGAGAGGGGGTAAGAGCTAGTGCACGTGTTGAAGGACTGCCTTTAAACAGAACACGATGAGTTCATCCACAGTAACAAGCCATTTTGGGGGAGTTTTTATTTTATGTAAAAAATTGCATGTTTTTATCTGATTAATAATATTGATTGTAAGAAAGCAGAATGTTTGTCAGATTAATGGAAAGTCGCCTTTCCAAGTTGGTAGTTGTGCCCCCAGACATCCTCCTACCAGTACTCATCCTGCAGACACATGTCCAATCCTAAGAGTGGAGTCCACGCCCCAGACATATTTGGGGTAAGCCCAAGAAGGCCAAAGACCATCTTTCTGATGGTCACTGACATTCAATTCTGGGTTGAAGATGCTCCAGATTAGATTAAAACCTCAGGAGGAAAGAAAGAAAGAATCACATTTTACAGTCAATTGAGTTCCATTTAGGACTAGAAAGGAAGAAGAAAGAAACAATTTTCTATTTTAAATAAATGATAGGGTGACGATGAGTCAAGTAAATTAGCTAAGAAACAGTGCTAGGAAGAAGGAGAGAAAATAATATGCTATTTAAAAAAAAATGGATGAGGTGACAATGATTTAATTACCTTAGCTAAGAAACGAGTCAGTGCTTATGGTACTTATTGGGGGGAGAGGTCTGGAGACTTGAATCTAGGACAAATCTGGAAGCTTGGCAGCAAGCAGAGTAAGAAGCAAAGGTTTGATAAATGGTAAAAAATGATATTATCATCTGCATCTGTCTTTCTGAGAGAATCACCGGGAATGGCATTGAAAAGTTCCAGGTATGTCCCACATTCATGACCTCCTGTGTCCATGCCAGCCCACATGTTACTCTGTTAAAGAAGACTGCTGAGATAAAACCAATGGACAAGAAGCATATAGTGTGTCATCTCTGGCCAAAATAGGATTGGAGGGGATTCATCTGTGATAAACACACAGTAGAAACGCAAAGGCAAGTTCAGTGATGTGTGGGTCATTTCCGTTCATTTTTTTTATGTTTCATTTAGCAATAGCTCTGGTTTCTTTTGATTCAGTGTCATTATCAAACAATGCAAATAATAGGTGACATATTAAGAATTTACATGTGCCACACTCTGTTCGAAGTAGTTAAAATTTATTAATTCTTGGGTGCCTGGGTGGCTCAGTTGGTTAAGCAACTGCCTTCGGCTCAGGTCATGATCCTGGAGTCCCGGGATCGAGTCCCGCATCGGGCTCCCTGCTCAGCGAGGAGCCTGCTTCTCCCTCTAACCCTCTCCCCTCTCATGTACTCTCTCTCTCTCTTTCATTCTCACTCTCTCAAAATAAATAAATAAATAAATCTTTAAAAAAAGCTTTAAAAAATTTATTAATTCTTCTCAAGAAGGGACTATTATTTTCCCTTTACAGATGAGGAAACTGAGACACAAGAGAGGTTAGATAACCTGAACCTTCACACAAAACTAATGGCAAAGCTTGTTTTCTTGCCTACTCTGGAATACTCCATCTCAGGACTTTTGGCTGGCTAAGCACTTTTTATTGTATTTGTGTGTGTTTGTGAAAAATCTGTTTTATCTTTGAATTATGAGATTCTATCCCAATATTGAAAAATGAGGGGTGCCTGGGTGGCTCGGTTGGGTGTCAGACTCTTGGTTTCAGCTGAGCTTATGGGTCGTGGGATCAAGCCCTGGGTCAGGCTCCATGCTTAGTGGGGAGTCTGCTTGAGATTCTCTCTCTCCCTCTGCCCCCACTCACCCTTGCTCACTTTCTCTTTGTAAAAAATGGATAAATCTTTTCTAAAAAAGAATAAAAAAAAAAAGAATAAGGGGTGCCTGGGTGGCTCAGTTGGTTAAGCGTTCAACCCTTGGTTTTGCCTTGGTTGGTGATCTTGGGGTCGGGGTCCTGGGACGGAGCCTCACTGTGTTGGGTTCCATGCTTGGCATGGAGTCAGCTTGTCCCTCTCCCTCTGTTCCTCCCCAGCCCCCGCTCTCTCTCTCATAAATAAATAAAATCTTAAAAAAAAAAGAATTAATAAAAAGAAAACTGAGCAGAACTTTATGGTCTTCACAGAGATATTAAAGTAGAAAACCTTAGCTACTCTTCCTTTGAAAGCAAACAATTTCTGGGAGCATTCATCCATGTGAGCATTATGTAATGATAAATCAGAGCTGTCTGAAAGGTTTGGGGAGTGATATATTATTCATATTGCTAATTTCCTTATCACTAAAATTATAACTTTACACAGTGTTTATTGTGAATGTTCTTCAGGTAGAGTTTAGTTATTTAAATGATTTCTAACTTTATGTATACATATGAATCAATGATAACTTGCCATGTTCTTTTCAGTACCAATATTTAACAATTAATAAAATATTAAATTTACACAATTCACCTACGGAAAAGAGCTCATGGGAAGTATGAAAAAAGAGGGCTGCAAATAGAGAAAAAAGGTGTGAAAGAAAAAATTATTTGTGTAAGTTAGCAGAACCATTTTCCTCTTTAGAAATTGTAGAGGAGGAAAAATGAAACAAATCAGAATATATTCTGTTAGGCATAAAGATTCTCCATTCTGTGAAACTGGACCATTTTCTTACACCACACACAAAAATAGACTCAAAATGGATGAAAGACCTAAATGTGAGACAGGAATCCATCAAAATCCTAGAGGAGAACACAGGCAGCAACCTCTTCGACCTCAGCTGCAGCAACTTCCTCCTAGACACATTGCCAAAGGCAAGGGAAGCAAGGGCAAAAATGAACTATTGGGACTTCATCAAGATAAAAAGCTTTTGCACAGCAAAGGAAACAGTCCACAAAACCAAAAGACAACCAGAGAATGGGAGAAGATAATTTGCAAATGACATTATCAGATAAAGGGCTAGTATCCAAAATCTATAAAGAACTTATCAAACTCAACACCCAAAGAACAAATAATCCAATCAAGAAATGGGCAGAAGACATGAACAGATATTTCTGCAAAGGAGACACCAAAATGGCCAACAGATACATGAAAAGGTGTTCAACATCATTCCACATCAGGGAAATACAAATCAAAACCTTAATGAGATACCACCTCACACCAGTCAGAATGGCTAAAATTAACAAGTCAGGAAATGACAGATGTTGGTGAGGATGCGGAGAAAGGGGAACCCTCCTACACTGTTGGTGGGAATGCAAGCTGGTGCAGCCACTCTGGAAAACAGTATGAAGGTTCCTCAGAAAGTTGAAAATAGAGCTACCCTATGACCCAGCAATTGCACTATTGGGTTTTTACCCCGAGGATACAAATGTAGTGATCCGAAGGGGCACATGCACCCCAATGTTTATAGCAGCAATGTCCACAATAGCCAAACTATGGAAAGAGCCAAGATGTTCATCAACAGATGAATGGATAAAGAAGATGTGGTGTATATATACAATGGGATATTATGCAGCCATCAAAGAAACGAAATCTTGCCATTTGCAACAATGTGTATGGAACTAGAGGGTATTATGCTAAGCTAAATAAGTCAATCAGAGAAAGACAAGTATCATATGATTTCACTAATATGGGGAATTTGAGAAACAAGACAGAGGATCATAGGGGAAGGGAGGGAAAAATGAAACAAGATGAAACCAGAGAGGGAGACAAACCATAAGAGACTCTTAATCTCAGGAAACAAACTGAAGGTTGCTGGAGTGGTGGGGTGCTGGGAGGGATGGGGGGCTGGGTGATGGACATTGGGGAGGGTATGTGCTATGGTGAGCACTGTGAATTGTGTAAGACTGATGAATCATAGACCTGTACCTCTGAAACAAATAATACATTATATGTTAAAAAAAAAAAAAGAAGAAGATAGTAGGAAGGGGAAAACGAAGGGAGGGATTCAGAGGGGGAGATGAACCATGCATGAGAGACTATGGACTCTGAGAAACAAATTGAAGGTTTTAGAGGGGAGGGGGGGTGGGAGGATGGGTGCCCAGTGATGGGTTATTAAGGAGGGCACATATTGCATGGAGCACTGGGTATTATACACAAACAATGAATCATGGAACACTACATCAAAAACTAACGATGTAATGTATGGTGACTAACATAACATAATAAAATTAATTAAAAAAAAAAGATTCTCCATTCTGTAATAAAAGAAGTCCATGAGAGCTCTACTCCATCCTCTGGAAAGACAGAGTGGGTATTCTGGGGTGGCTTGCTTTATTCCCCCCCCTCTTTTTTTTTTCTCAATGATAGTGTGCTCACACAGGAGAATACTATTACATTTTAAACTCTGAGGGTGGAGTCAAATTTCTTTTGTATTTTGGCTACTATCTAGTGCTATGGTTTGCTTAGTGGAGGGTGTTAAATATTGATTTAGCTGAGTGTGATGGTTAATTTTTTTTAAAGATTTATTTATTTATTTATTTGAAAGAGAGAGAATGAGAGAGAGAGAGAGCACATGAGACGGGGGAGGGTCAGAGGGAGAAGCAGACTCCCTGTTGAGCAGGGAGCCCGACGTGGGACTCAATCCTGGGACTCCAGGATCATGACCTGAGCTGAAGGCAGTCGCTTAGCCAACTGAGCCACCCAGGCGCCCGATGGTTAATTTTATGCGTCAACTTCACTAGGCTAAAGGATGTTGGTAAAGCATTATTTCTGGAGAGCTAGTAAATCTCAGCTTGTAAAACATTATTTCTGGATGTATCTGTAAGGATGTCTCTGGAAGATTAGGATTTAAACAGTAGACTAGAAAAGATCTCCCTTACCAATGTGGTTAGGCATCATCTAATCTATTGAGGGCCTGAACAGACCAAAAAAATTGAGGATGGGCAAATTTATTCTTTCTGTTTGATTCGAGTCATCCACCTTCACCTGTCCTCAGACAGTGGTACTGCTGGTCCTTGGGATTTCAGACTCAGATCAGAACTGACTCCACTGGGCTCCCCAACCGCAACCCCTCTTCCCAGGTCTTTGGATTGGGCTGAATTCCACTGGTGGCCTTTCTGATTCTCCAGTTTGGAGATGGCAGATGGTGGTTGGCCTCCATAACAGTGTGAAACAATTCTTATAATAAATATAAATATTTATATATATTGGTTCTTTTTCTCTGGAAAACCCTAAGCAATACACAGGGTGATAGAATGAATGAGCAGACATTTAGTCTCAGGTGAGATACTCTTGGAAACATTTTGGCCTTGGAGATACACAAACAAGTGTGTTTAACTTGGGAGATGAGAGTCAAATATACATAGGCACCAATAATGTAGAACTGTGCCCTAGTAATTCGGCCATAGCACATGCTTCACAAAAATACCACTTGACAAATGGCTCATCCTGAGCAAAATCCCAGTAATAGTTCTGGCCTGATTTGCTTTGTGATCTTAAATAATTTATTACCTTCTGTCATTCTACCTCATTTTCTACATCTATAATAGGATATTCTATCAAGGTGCCACAAAAGCACATTAAGCTAAATGTGTTGTTGCAGATGGAATTAGCTGTTATGTGCTGCCTGCTTGGAAATATTTTCTGAGAAACAAGTAAAAAGTATTTTTAAAATAGGGTTATTCCTAAAACAAATGACATAATTAAATGCAAGTGTATGAGCAGAGCATTATTTCACTTAGAGAAATTCAATACTTCTAAGTATTTCCTGTATCAACCATTACTCAGCCATATAGATATAAAATATAGAGGAATTAGAGTGATCATAAGCAGACATAATCAAAACCTTATTCAAATAGATACCTACATTACAGTTACTGTGGCAACCCACAACTTTTCTTTTCCTGCATTGTATATCAAGCCACATGATGTTTTGGCAAATGATGTTTTAGCAGCCCAGGCTCCAAGGACAAGAGTTAATGACCCATCTCAATAAACAGTATTTTTAGTCTTACTTGTTCAGTATTGTGGAGGGAAGTAATAAAGTGCTACAGTTCCTGGAAAAAATGGCCAGACTTTATTTTTAGTGTAAACAGTCAGAATCGAGGTATATTCACAATAAGCAACAAATGTGGGCTTATATATAAACTGCTATTAGGGAGCTTCCTAGTGCCAGATGTAATTAAAAGGTAACTGATAATTTTTGAATCTTAAAATATAACAGAATTGTGAACTTCACTTACTAGTTTAATTTATACCATTATAAGTCCCAAAAATGTTTTTTTATTTTTCAAATATGTGTTGTGTTCAAGTCACCATGCCAAGATCACAGACAGGAGCTAACAATCTAATGTAAACTGCACTTTTTTTTTTTAACTTTCTTTTTAAATCAAAATCTTCACTGTTGGCATAATATACATATATAAAGAAAGGCACACAAATTATAAGTGTGTAAGCTCAGTGAATTTTCACAAAGTGAACCCTCTGCAATTCCCACTTCAATCAAAATACAGAGCCTTAGTAATACTCTAATAATTTGTTTCCAGTTTGGGCTAATATATTACTGACCATTTTTGTACGTCTTTGGTAAACATAGTTCCATAACTCAGAAGGCAAATGCTGGGTCACAGAATATGCTTATGTCCAGCTTTAGTAAATACAGCCAAACAGGATTCCAAAGTTGGACCAATTTGCATTCCTATCAGCAACATATGAAAGCTCCAGATGCTCCATATCCTTGTCAACTCTTGTTATTATCTGTCATTTACATTTTAGTCATTCTAGTAGGCATGTAGTGATACTGCCTTCCACTTACATTTTCCATTTCCATGATAAGCACTATCGTCAAATACCTTTTTCACAGGTTCATCAACTAAAAAAAAAAATCCCCTTTTGGAGATATCTACTCAGGTCTTATGCCCATTTTTCTAATGTTAGTCTTTTGTATACTGATTTGGAAGAATTCTTTACATATTTTGGATATGAATCAGATACATGTATTACAAATACCTTCTTCCACTCTGTAGTCTGCCTATTCATTTTTTTTCTTTTTCAAGATTTTATTTATTTATTTGTCAGAGAGAGAGAGTGCATAAGTAGGGAGAGTGGCAGGCAGAGCAGGCAGAGGGAGAAACAGGCTCCCTGCTGAGCAAGGAGCCCAATGTGGGACTAGATCCCAGGACCCTGGGATCATGACCTGAGCCAAAGGCTGACACTTACCCAAAAGGCAGATGCTTAACTGACTGAGCCACCCAGGTGTCCCTGCCTATTCATTTTCTTAATGTGTCTTTAGCAAAGAGCTTCTTAAGTTAAATGTAGCCCAACTGATTTTTTTTTCTTTAAGGTTAATTATTTTTTTGTGTTCAAGAAATTTTTGCTTCCCCCAAAGTCACAAAGATATTCTATTTTTCCTTTAAAAGTTTTGTTTTCTCTTTCGTATTTAAAGTCTACACAACATTCAGAATGGATTTCTTAGTATGGTGTGAGATATGGTCCAATATCTTTTTTTCATATTAATATCCTATTCACCCATTACCATTTATTGAAAAGAACATATTTTCTAAATCATGCTTTTGAGACAAGCCTATATGAGAAGGCACATTCAGAAAACATAGGTCTTTAAAAGCAGAACTGTATATAATCATGTGACTAATTTGGAATGCTCTAGACTGCCAATACAGATGTAAGAAATTTATCTTTAGACTAGAGTTGGCAAACTTTTTATGTAAAGAAGGAGATAGTAGGGGCACCTGGCTGGCTCAGTCAGTTCAGTATCAACTCTTGATCTTGGGGTCATGAGTTCAAGCCCCATGTTGGGTGTAGAGATTACTCAAACAAACAAAGAAAGAATGAGATAGTAAATATCTTAGGCTTTGTGGGTCATATAATTTCTGTCCTAACTACTCAGTGTTCTGACAGTGTGCTACTAGCAAAAAGAAGAGCTACAGACAACATGTAAATAAATGAGCATGGTAGTACTCCAATCAAAATTTATTTACGAAACCAGGTAGAAGGCTGGATTTGGGCTGATGGCCATGGTTTGCCAACTCCTGCTCTAGATTGTAAAAAAAATTACCAGATAATTATGTGTTTCTCTATTTCTTTGTATCAGTGAAACCCAGATATAGAAATAGGCCTTTGGCAGACAGATGGTCTGATCCTGCTTAGGAATTGCTCATAGGAGTTGATACTGATTCATCCAGTCTAAGCTACTTTAGCTGTTTCAAGTATTTAAGGTAAGACTGAGTGAATCAATATAAACTTCTCCAGTAAATCATCCCTAGGCAGTCATTTGGTGAGAGTTTTTAGAATGGTTTGGAAGGAAGGATTAATGTGGTATAAAGTTTCCTGACAGGAGAGGGAATGGAATTCTTGAGGACCTGATTGGATCATTCTCCCAAGTCAGGTCATTTCATTGGCAGCTTGATATCTCTTTGAGGACCTGTGGATCAGGGAAGTTTGTACCCAGTACTGGAAACACTGCTGTGTTCCCTGTTTTAGTGCAAATGAACTGTGTCTTCTACCTAAATTAAAGACTGTATCCTCACCCTGTGTCGATAGCTTGTTTCCGTCAATCACTTCAAAAACTCTTATGATAGCTACACTCCTGGTTATAGAAAATAAACTTCATTGTAAGTGAGTATCAGAAATTGGTTTAAGCCACACACCAATCACAAATCAAGGAAAATCTTTAGTCCAAGTGGTTTAAACATTTACATTTTCCCCTTTTGAAAACATTTTGTACTTCTTGATATTTTACTACCAGGTTAATATGGGTTCATTACCAGTTTTGTATGGGCCTAAATAGAAGAGTGAAGCTGTCAATGCATTTTGCTGAGGGATTTAAACTTCAACCTCCCTCATTTAATTGTCAAATTTCCATTCACACTTTATGTATTTTAATTAACCACTATAATTTTTAAATGATAGTTTAAAGCATCATTTAAGAATCAGTGAAAAGTGAATCAAATTTTACTTGGGTAAGCTGCTTAATTAAATCATAGGATTTTAGAGATAGCAGCAGTGGACAAGTTAGCTGCCACATAGCATAGCATAGCATTGTCCTAAATGTTTTCTGGAAACTTCTCTCCCCGCTAGGTTCTCCTCACCTAAGCGCAGTTTGAATCAGAGGTTGTTCTCTTCATACATATATGGCCAACAAGCACTGTTCTCAGACAATCTGGAACTGAGACCCAGGGATTTTAGTCTGGGTGTGGCTGCTGTCTTGAATATAGGAAATGAAAACTCAAGAGTGGCTGTTTGTGTTATTTTCCTCATGTGAACTGAAAATCAGAATGAGCTGGACTGCAGCAATGGTGAAGAATGAAGCAAGCGCAGAGGTTGGGGTGGAGGGTGTCTCTGGATAGCCTGTAGCACTCCAGTGTGTTTCTGAAGCTCAGTTTCAACCCAGCTTCTGTGAGATGCACATTTATTCTTTAAACCAATTCCCTCCTCTTTCTCTCTCTCTCTCTTTCTCTCTCTAGCTAGGTAAAGGGGGTTTCTGTTAGTAACAACCTAAAATATTTCTAACTAATACATCATCTAGTCCATACCTTCCATTGTACAGGAAAAGAAACACAAGTCCAGGGATGATAAATGATTTGCTCAAAGACCCCATTTTCAGCGACAGAGTCGTGACTAGAACCCAGTCTCCTCCCTTTTTGCCAGGTTTTTCTCTAGGTGATGTTAGATAGACATTTATTGAATGAATGACCCCATGAATGAATTCACCTTGAATCTCAGCTTGTAATTAGCTTTTTCTAACGGGTTTGCTCTCTTCTTTTGGTCTGAATAGGTGACAAACTGTCTCTGGGGTACTTACTTTCCAGAAGGGAAAACGCTCAGCTTTAGAGTTGTGCTTCTCCTGCTCAGTTTGAGCTAATTATGGAAAGGCCTTATTTGGTATAGCAGATTCTGTGCACAGCCCAGATGTCCCCTTCAGAAGGAGGCATTCATTTCCCTAGCTCCTGGAAGTGTTGGCTGCTGAAGGTTCACAAATGTTGCTCTTTCTGGTTATACCACTGCAGGGAATTGCCTAGTGAGGCTATGCCTCTTCCCTGGGGTCCAAACAAAAGTCTGGTCCCCTTGCCTCAACTATGTACAATTCTGAAGGCCATTTCATCTCCAGGCTTCCTTTGCAGCTGTGTGGCAGTTCAAAAACTCCCTCTGCCCAATCTCCCTTACTCCCTCCAGGGGTTATTCCTGAGCACACTCCTTAAATCTCTTGCATGCACAAAATCTGTTTCTCTGGGAATCTTATCTAACACAGTAGAACTTTCACTCTGTTACCAGAGTAAAAGATAAGAGGAGCAAAAAAGCTACATAAAGCAGTTTGTATCTTAAGATTCCCCAAACTTCTCCTGGCTCACAAAGCTCCATTTTTTCATTCTCATTGGTATTTTAAAATACTGTTAGCTGTGAGTTATTTTATAACTGTTTACTTCTTTAAGAGATTAAAAGTACATCATCTTGTATATTTATTGTATTTTATCAACCACTTTCTAATAAACTACTTTTATATTCCTTTTTTTAAAAGATTTTATTTATTTATTCATCAGAAAGGGGGAGAGAGAGAGAGAGAGAACACACAAGCAGGGGGAGCAGCAGGCAGAGGGAGAAGCAGGCTCCCCACTGAGCAGGGAGCCTGATGTGGGACTCGATCCCAGGACCACAGGATCCTGACCTGAGCCGAAGGCAGACGCTTAACCGACTAAGCCACCCAGGCGTCCCTACTTTTATATTCTTAAAACTCTATTTAATCCATGTATAGCAGTAATTATACTACAACTGCCTCCTTTGCTGGTCTTAACTTTGAATCTCTAGCACCTATCTTTCAGACTGCCCTTGAGCAATTCAGTTAATGTTGATTGAATAAATAGATTGTATTCAGTTGAAATTTTGAAAAAGATTACAGCAGAAAAAAATTCCTAAACGGGACGCCTGAATCACATTTCATTAAATAAGATTTCTTTTTAAAAATTTAAACAATTTTTACTTTATTTTTAAAGATTTTATTCATTTGGGCGCCTGGGTGGCTCAGTTGGTTAAGCGACTGCCTTCGGCTCAGGTCATGATCCTGGAGTCCTGGGATCGAGTCCCGCATCGGGCTCCCCGCTCAGCGGGGAGTCTGCTTCTCCCTCTGACCCTCTTCCCTCTCGTGCTCTCTATCTCTCATTCTCTCTCTCTCAAATAAATAAATAAAATCTTAAAAAAAAAGATTTTATTCATTTATTTGAGAGAGCGAGAGTGAACATGGTGGGGGTAGTGGTAGAGAGAGAGGGGGAAGCAGACTCCCCGCTGAGCAGGGACCTGGGACACAAAGCTTGATACCAGGACCCTGGGCCTACTGAGCCACCCAGGTGCCCCTGAATAAGATTTCTTATACTCAGAACCCTTGAGATATTAACAATGGATTGTCAGAAAGACATTTTAGAGATTTGTTTCTAAAAGAATCAGTATCTGGAATTCAGAGTTTGGCAACATGTGAACTAAGCTAATGTAGAACATTCCCCCCCAACAAAATGCTGAATGAGATTCAATTTTTAATTTCCTCCAACTTTTATTTTGAAAAATTTCAAAGCTAAAGAAAATGTCAAAGTCTATATACAAATAAAAAACCTTACTTTTTTTTTCTTTCTCTCCTTGAATGTCTTTATGAACTAATGGGTTATTTTATTTTTTATTTAATGTATTAGTCCATGATAGTCTAATTATTATTTTTGATCCATAAATTGTCCCAAATTTGACTGAAGATTCTTTCAGTCTGGCTTCTGTGTCCTTTTAACATTACAACATTAGTCTTTTAGTATTTCTTTGCATTCTGGCTCATATTACACGGCTAAACTCATAAGAAAGGAAATTCGTATTTGCTAGAAAGGAAAGATAACTGAAAGCCAAAGCAGATTGTAATTGTAAACTGACACTGAGGTAACCTGGGAGGCTGTGAGGGGATCTGCACCTGGGCCTTGATAGCGAGGGGCTTAGATTTTAGTTCCTGCATATCAACAGGTGATGAGCCCCTGGACTGGGGTGTAGCATGGATAGAAGTGAGACCCTGTGTAAAGCAAGTCTCTTTCAAAGAGCTGCAAGTACCATGAAAGGGGACTGAAAAACTGTTCATAAAGCCGGAGAGAGAGCAAAGATCCAGGGACTCTGGGTAGAGGAAAAAAACTATTGGTGAGAGAAGAAAATCACCACACCATTCAGTGATTCAGTATCAGTTTTAAATTACCTGAGTGGTAAGGACATCTCCCAGGTACTCTTGGCATACCTGACAAAGGCATGTATAAAATCTCTTTGGAGGAACACTCCCATGATCTACAATTCCACGTTAGATCTTCAGAGAAATAACAATTGCCATTCAAGATATACACATAATCAAAAAATTAAAGGACACATGAGTAAAGACTGTCATGAACAAAGGAGTATTGAAAATCTAGACAGTTGATAAAATAGAATATTCTGAGAGATACTATAAAATTAGTATTTTTTTTTTTTTAGAGAGAGTACATGTGAGTAGGGTCAGGGGAGGGGCAGGCTCTGTGCCCAGCATGGAGCCCAACATGGGACTTGATCCCATGACCCTGAGATCGTGACCTGAGCCGAAATCAAGAGTCAGACACTTAAATGACTAAGCCACCCAGGCACCCCTAAAATTAGTATCTTTCAATGATGAAACATATAAAGTATGATTAGAGATCAAATCACTGTGCGAAAGGAACAGTGTATTTGATTAAAAAACCAAACATAATGACAAGAAGTGAAAAATAAAGTCACTGAAATTACAAGAGAAATGCATGGTGTGAATAAAATGATCAGCCACAGATGAAGAAAGTAGTAATGAATTAGAGCAGATACTAAACTAGTAAAATTGAGCAAAGTACCAGAATGAAGCACAATGAGAGATGCCTAAGAGAAGCTCCACTAGGAAAAAACTGTAGAGAATATTTGTGAGATATTGAAAATATAGTGGATGAGAAATTTCCAAAATTGAAGCATGGCATGAATCCTCCGAAAAATCAAATACACCAAGTTTGAGTAAGATAAACAAAAATAAAATCCCTATCTAGAATACCGAAGAAAACAAAAATCTTAAAAGCAGTCATAAAGAAAGGGCAAATAAGGTAAAAGGGACTGGAATTAAACTGCTAATAAACATGTCCGCAGTAAAATGAGGTTAAAAGACAATACAAAGTATCTGTGAGGTGCTAAGGGCAAAAAAAGCCAACATAGAATTCTGTACCTTACTAAACTATTATTCAAAAAAAAGGGTGAAAATAAGGATTTACAGACGCAGATAATTATTGAAAGAAATATTAAGAATGTATAGAATGGTCAACTGCTACTATTTTCAGTTCTTTGACCAATACTACACTTAAAAAGAAAATCACTATAGGGGCGCCTGGGTGGCTCAGTCGTTAAGCCTCTGCTTTCTGTTCAGGTCATGATCCCAGGGTCCTGGGATCGAGCCCTGCATCCAGCTCCCTGCTCAGTGGGAAGCCTGCTTCTCCCTCTCCCACTCCCCCTGCTTGTGTTCC
Source organism: Zalophus californianus (assembly GCF_009762305.2). Classification (NCBI taxonomy): domain Eukaryota; kingdom Metazoa; phylum Chordata; class Mammalia; order Carnivora; family Otariidae; genus Zalophus; species Zalophus californianus. The sequence goes on along the minus strand of NC_045599.1, from coordinate 24,843,291 downwards.
CTCTCTCGCTGTGTCTCTCTCTGTCAGATAAATAAATAAAAATCTTTAAAAAAAATCACTGTAACTTTGTAGTATTTTTTAACAGCTTTATTGTATTATAGTTTATATAAATTATACATATTTAAAATGTACACATGCATTTTGTACATTTTTTGACATGTGCATATACACATGAATACAGTACCACAATCAAGGTAATGAACATATACATTACCCTCCAAAATTTCCTCAGGTACCTTTTTAATCTCACCCTCCATCCCTCCCCATGCCCTCATCCCCTGGAAACTATTGATCTGCTTTCTATCATTATGAATTAGTTTGCAGTTTCTAGAGTTTTATAGAAACAGAATCAGAAAATATGTACTTGTTTTTATCTGTTTCTTTCACTCAGGATAAAGTATTTTGAGATTCATTTATGTTGTTGCATGTAACAATAGTTCATTTCTTTTTATTCCAGAGAAGTATTCCTTTGTATGGATATGATAAACAAAATTTGTTTATTCACTCATCTGCTGATGGACATCTGGGTTGTTTCCAGTTGTGGGCCATTACAAATAAAGTTGCTAGAAATAAGTCTTTTTTATTGAGATATAATTGACATATAATATTATACTAGTTTCAGTGTACAATGTAATGATTCAGTGTTTGTATGTATTATGAAATAATCACAATAAGTAAAATAACAATGTCTAGTTAAAATTCATCACCACACATAGTTGTAGTATCTTTTCTTGTGATGAGAACTTTTAAAATTTACTCTTCCCATCTTTCAAATATACAATATTATTAACTACAGTCACCATGCTGTACATTACATCCCCATGATTTATTTTTTTTACAATTGGAAGTTTGTACCTTTTGACCACCTTTGATCACCCTTTTTGCCCACCCCTCACTCCCTGTCTCTGGAAGCTACCAATCTGTTCTCTGTATGAGTTTAGCCTTTTGTTTTCAGAGTCCACAAATAAGTGAGATCATATATTTGTCTTTGTCTTATTTCACTTAGCATAATGTCCTTAAGGTCCATCCAATTTGTTGCAAAGGGCAAGATTTTATTCTTTTTTATAGCTGAATAATATTCCTATATATATATTATACACACATATCACATTTTATTTATCCATTCATCCATCAATGGACAGGTTACTTCCATGTCTTGGCTACTGTAAATATGCTGCAGTGAACATGGGGGTGCATCTATCTTTTCCAGTTAGTGTTTTCATTTTCTTTGGATAAGAAGTGAAGTGCTGGATCAAATGGTAGTTTTATTTTGGATTTTTTGAGAAACTTCCATACTGTTTTTCCATCATGCCTGCACCAGTTTACATTCTATCCACAGTGTACAAAGATTCCCTTTTTGTCCATATTCACACCAAAACTTATCTCGTCTTTTTGATAAGAGTCATTCTAACAGATATGAGGTGATATTTCATTGTGGTTTTGATTTGCATTTCGCTGATGAATAGTGATGTTGAGCATCTTTTCATGTAGTTGTTGTCCATTTGTACGTCCTCTTCGGAAAAATGTCTATTCAGATCTTTTGTCCATTTATTAAACTGGATTGTTTGTTTTTTGCTATTGAGTTGTATAAGTTCTTTATATATATATATATTTTTTAAGATTTTATTTATTTATTTGAGAGAGAGAGAATGAGAGATAGAGAGCACAAGAGGGAAGAGGGTCAGAGGGAGAAGCAGACTCCCCGCTGAGCAGGGAGCCCGATGCGGGACTCGATCCTGGGACTCCAGGATCATGACCTGAGCCGAAGGCAGTCGCTTAACCAACTGAGCCACCCAGGCGCCCGTTCTTTATATATTTTGGATATTAGTCCCTTATCAGATATGATCTGCAAATATTTTCTACAATTCCATAGGTTGCCTTTTCATCTGGTTGATGGTTTCCTTTGCTGTGAAATATCAGTAAGTCTTTGCATGGATAAATGCTTTCATTTCTCTTAAATACCAAGGAGTGGAAAGTTTGGATTATATGGGGAGTATATGTTTAACTTCTTAATAGCTTTTCAAATTTGTTCTGCCATTTTGCATTGCATTCAGCAATGTGTGGGAATTTCAGTTCCTCTAGATCCTTGCCAACCCTTGGTATGGTCACTCATTCTAATTTTAGCTACCAGAAAAGGTATGTAGCAGTATTCAATTGTGATTTTAATTTCTAAAGACTAATGATATTGAACATCTTTTCATGTGCCTATTTTCCACTTGTATATCTTTTTGATAATTTGATAACTTGATAATTTTTTCAAATATTGATCTGTTTTAAAAATTAGGTTGTCCCCTTATTTTAAAAGTTCTTTGTATATTTGGGATACAAGTTCTTTCTTTTTTTTAGATTTTATTTATTTATTTGACAGAGCGAGAGGGAACACAAGCAGGGGGGATTTGGAGAGGGAGAAGCAGGTTCCCCGCTGAGCAGGGAGCCCTATGCGGGGCTAGATCCCAGGACCCTGGGACCATGACCTGAGCCAAAGGCAGACACCTAATGAATGAGCCACCCAGGTGCCCCTGGATACAAGTTCTTTATCAGTTTATTATTTGTGAATATTTACTCCCAGTCTGTGCTTGTCTTTTCATTCTCTTTACAGTTACCTTTTACAGAGCAAAGGTTTTACATTTTGATAAAGTCCAGCTTCTTAAATTTTTCTTTAATGTATGGTGCATTTTGTGCCTTATCTAAGAAATCTATGCCTAACCCAAAGTCACAAAGATTCTCTCCTGTTATTTCAAGAAGTTTGACAGTTTTAGGCTTTACATTTAAGTCTATGATTGATTTTGAACTAATTTTATATGTATAGTTTGAGGTATGGATCAAAGTTCCATTTTTTGCATATGGATATCTAATTTTACTCTTTTGTCATAGCTGACTTAGCTATTTATGGACCTTTGTTATTTCTCATAAATTTCTGAGTAAATTTTAGTAGTTCCTCAAAAAGCCCTAGTGCAATTTTAACTGTGATTACAATGAATTTAAAGGTCAATATGGATAGAATCAACATGAGCATAAATTTCCCCAATTACATCACTGAAATTCTCTTGCCATAGTCATCAAAACCACCTCCATGTGTCTAAATCCTACTGGAATTTTAATTGCGATTACCCTGCAACACTCCCTCTCCAATGAAACACTTTTTTCACTTGGGTTCTATGACTCTACCCCAGGGTTCAACAAACTTTCTATATGGGGACCAGATAGTAATTTTAGAGTTTGTGGATCAAACAGTTTCTGTTGCAGTTACTCAACTATGCCATTACAGTATGAAAGCTGCTACGGGGAAAATATATAAATGAACAAATGTGGTAGTATTCCAATAAAATTTTATTTACAAAAAAAGGCAGTGGGTCAGATTTAGTCTCTCTGAGCCACAGCCTGCCAACCTCTGTTCTACATTCTTTTTGTTTTCATTCCACCTACTGGAAACTTCTCTGTCTCTTGTGCTTATTGTTCCTTATTTCCTTAACCTTTTAACACTGGAGTAATCCAGGACTCAACTTTCCTTCTTTAGGTATAATCAATTTCTTGGTGATTTCATCCAATATTATGATTTTAAGTAGTTTATCTATATTAATGGCTGCCAAATACGTATGTCCGCCCAGACAACTTCCTGAACTCCAGCTATTACATTTGATGTCCAATTAGTATCTCCACTTGGATATCTAATAGGCATTTCAACCAATACATGTCCAAAACTAAACTCCTGATCTTTGTTCACAAACCTAGTCTGTTTTCACCATAACAATTGATGGCAACAATATATTTCCAGTTGCTCAGGCCAAAACCCTTGGGAATCATCCCTGACCCCTTTCTTTTTGTCTTACCTCACATTTAATCCATCAGTTAAACCATGAGCTCTATCAAAATATATCCAGAATCTTGGCCACTTATCACCATCATTGCTGCCACTCTGGTCTAAGCCATTATCACCTCTTAACCTAATTTATGCAACAGATTTCTAATTGATATTCATGTATTCAACCTTGCCCCATAGTCTCTTCTCAGCATAATAGCCAAAGTCATCTCTTTAAAACTTAAAATCTTATATGACTTCTCTTTTCAAAACCATCTAACGGCTCTGCATTTTATTAAGAGTGAAAACCATAGTCCTTTTAATAGCCCGCATAAACTGGCATCCACTCCCCACCTCCTTCTACCACGTCATTTCTACGATTTCATCTCTTACTACTCACCCCATTAACCACTTCGCTCCTGTCACTGAGTTCTCTTCAAAGATAGCAGGCATGAACAAGTCTTAGGAACACTGCACTAGCAGTTTGCTGTTTGGAAAGCTCTCCCCTTAGATATATGCATGGCTAGATCCCTCACATCCTCACCTTTACTCGACTATCACTTGTCTTTACTCAACTATCACTTGTCTTTACTCAACTATCACTTTCTTCGTGAGAACTTCCCTGATCACATTTAAAATTGTAACGCCCTACTGTTCCCAGCTTCCCTATCTCCCTTTCCTTCTAATTTACTTATTAATTTTGTTTATTGTCTATCACCTCCAGAAGTAAATTCCCCCAGGGCAGTGAATTAGTGAGTCCCAATAGGAAATAGATGGTACACTTAAAATACGGCAGTTTGAGAATGATTTACTTGTAAAGGGACTATTTACAAAACTATGAGTGTAGGGGAACCCACATGGATAGTAGCAGATGAGCTGTTGCAACCCCAGGCCTGCAGAGGAAAGGGAAGCTCTTACCCAAACCGGAAGGAGAGAACTGTACAGAACTCACCTTGAGAGAAGCTTTGAGGGATAGTGCAGCCTGAGACAACTTCTCAGGGATAGTCAGAAAGATAAATACCTGCCTTCACTCTCCTCCCTCCTTCTGATCTCCTGCCAGCATCCCTCATTAGAGAACCAGCTAAAAGTCAGAGGGTACAGAAGCCACTTGAGCTGGTTCATACAGGTCAGTCCTCCCAGAGAAGTTTGCAAGCAGGGTCAAAAAAGCCTGAAAGTGGATCTAAAATGACAAACAAGATAAGGCAGGCATTTTTCTTATTTGCATTCATGTCTGTATCATACTCACAATAGGTTTACAATAAAAGTGTCTAGGTCTCTCTGTTCAAAAAAGAGGGATGATTGATTATGCCAACTGCTACTGAGAGAATGAATAAAATGAGGACTAAAAATTGACCTTTGGACTTCCAAATGGAGGTCACCAGTAACTGGGACAACAAAGGTTTGATTGGAGTGGCAGAGTTTAAGTCGTGATTGGGATCTCTATAAGACAGAGTTGGGAGAAAAGTGGCACAGTAAGCACAGAAGCCTCGTAGTAAAAAAGTGCAGAAAAATAGCGTTGAAGCTCAAGGACGGAGGTGGGTTCAATAAAGTTTTTTTTTTTTTTAAGATGGGAAATATTTCAGAATGTTGAATGCTGTTGAAAACAATCCAGGGGAGAGAGGGGTAAATAAAGATTTAGTGGAGGAGAGGGATAATAGTAGGAACAAAGTCCTTAAATGATTCCAATATATAGTAACTTGGGATATGATCACATTGTTTTACACGTAATCAGGAAAAGGATAGGCTATCCAATAAATGATGCTGAGGCAAACTTTTCTCATAAAAAAGGATAAAATTAAACCTCTCCCTCATATTATAAACAAAAATAAATTCTAGATGGCATAAAGGACCAAACATAAAAAGCAAAACTTAAATGTTTAAAGGAAAATGTATTAGAACACCTCTGACTATGGAATAGAAAAGAATTACTTAAAAAGGTACAAAAGCAAAAGAAATTTAAAATGGATACACTAAAATAAACTCCCATACTACAGGTTTATATAAACAGTGTTAAAAGACAAGACACATTATGGAAGAAGACATTTACATCACAGGTAACAGACTCAGGAATCAGTACCAAATATATATAAAAAGGGATCAGTAAGAAAAAAGCCAGACAATCCAAGAGAAAAAAGTGAACAAAGGATATGAACACACATTCATAAAGGAAAACTGTAATGACCAATAAACACAAGATTACTTCATCTGTAATCCAGAAATGCAAATTAAAACGTGATACCATTTCATATCCATCAATTTGGGAAAAAAATGAGAGAAGTTATATACAACAATAGTGAGGATATGGAAAAATGGGACCTCTCACACAGTGCTGACTAGAATATAAACTGGTACAAAACCTATTTTTTATCTGAGTACAAGCAGGGGGAACGGCAGGCGGGAGAGGGAGAAGCAGGCTCCCCGCTCAGCAGGGAGCCTGATGTGGGGCTCGATCCCAGGACCCTGGGATCATGACCCGAGCCGAAGGCAGACGCCCATCTGTCTGAGCCACCCAGGTGCCCTGGTACAACTACTTTAAAGAACAATTTAAAATGGAAGGATTGAATATGTACATACCCCATGCCTCAATGGTTCTGCCTCCTCATATGAATTCAGATAAACTTTGGGTACAAGAATCCATGTGGAGTTTTTGGTAAATTTGTTTGCAATATCAAAAAACAAGACAATACTATTGTTCATCAAGAGACATGGATAAACTAGTTCATTCTTACAATGGAATAAGACATAAAAGACCCAGATATTTATGCAACAAAATAGATTAATCCCATGTGAAAAAATAAAAAAAGAACAGATCTTTAAAACTTAAGTATGATGAAAATAAGTTACAGAACACATGGAGCATAACACCATTTATTTTCATTTTAAAACCTCAAAACAATACATTGTTTTGAATACACATACATTTGGTAAAAGTATAAAAACAAGTATGGGAATGATATCCACCAGCTGTAAAACAGTAATTATACCTGAAAAGAGACAAGAGAAAGAAAAGGAAGTGGGACTTTAACTTTATAAGATTTTGTGACTTATAAGGAAGGACATCTTTAAACAAATACGGCAAAATGTAAGCTCTGTCAAATGTTGGAATGAGGTTCACGAGTGTCTGATACACTAGATGCTAATATTTTTACTATTTCATAATTAAGTTTTAAATAAATCACTAGTAGCTTAAGTACTGTCCTTTAAAAATTATACATTGATCTACACACTGTAAAAAATATTTAAGCATTAAGGAATTACCATAATAAAAATCCCCAATTTACCAGTCCTTTCACCAAATCTCATTCTCCTACCTGACTACAATTGATCCCTGAACAACCTGGGGGGTTAGGGGCACTGAACTCCCACTCAGTTGAAAATGGACATATAACTTATTTTTTCTTAAAGATTTTATTTATTTATTTGACAGAGAGAGACACAGCAAGAGAGGGAACACAAGCAGGGGGTAGTGGGAGAGGGAGAAGCAGGCTTCCTGCGGAGCACGGAGCCCGACGCGGGGCTTGATCCCAGGACCCTGGGATCATGACCTGAGCCGAAGGCAGCCGCTTAACAACTGAGCCACCCAGGTGCCCCTCAACATATAACTTTTAATTGCTCCAAAACCTAACTACTAATAGCTTACTTGTTGGCCTTACTGATAACATAGTTGATTAACACATATTTTGTATGTTATGTATATTATATACTATATTCTTAGAATAAAGTAAGCTAGAGAAAAGAAAATATTAAGAAAATCATAAGGACAAGAAAATATATTTACAGTACTGTACTCTATCAAAAAAAAAAAAAAGGTCCACGTATAAGTGGACCCATGCAGTTTAAGCCCTTATTCAAAGGTCAACTGTACTAACATTAAGCATGTTTATTTTTTTTAAAGTATGTAGATTTCTATTCATTTGTGTGTGTGTATATATATATATGTATATATGCACAAATACTTTTGTATGTAAATGGATTCATAGATAACATATATTCTGTGACTTGCTTCTTTCACTTGACGGTATATATATTTTGCATCAATCTTTCCAACACCTGCATAATATCCTAAAGCTACATTTCCTATAATTGTTGCCTTAAATTTGGAAATTTAGGCCGTTTTCAATTTTTTACAGTTATAAACAATGTTACAGAAATTCCTATACCTATATTTGAGTGTTCATTTATTAGTATTCTTGTGTGCTATGGAGATAAAAGATTAATATGTTTATTTTATTATTTTTTAAAGATTTTTATTTGAGAGAGAGAGAGAGAGAGAGCACAAGCGGGGGAGCAGCAGGCAGACTGAGAGGGAGAAACAGGATCCCCGCTAAGCAAGGAGTCTGACGTGGGGCTCGATCCCAGCACTCTGGGATCATGACCTGAGCCGAAGGCAGATGCTTACCCGACTGAGCCACCCAGGTGCCCCAATACGTTTATTTTATTTATTTATTTTTTTTAAAGATTATTTATTTATTCATGAGAGACAGAGAGAGAGAGAGAGGCCTAGGGAGAAGCAGGCTTCCCGCTGAGCGGGGAGCCCGATGCGGGACTCGATCCCAGGACCCCGGGATCATGACCTGAGCCGAAGGCAGACGCCCAACCATCTGAGCCACCCAGGCGCCCGCCCCAATACATTTATTTTAAATTTTGATGTCAATTTTCCTTTCAAAAAGGCTCTATCACTCACATCCCTTCCAGAAATATTTGAGATTGCTCATTTCCTCACACCCATGTTACTTTTACAAATAATGGATATGATCAGTTTAACTTTTGCAAATTTGATGAACAAAAAAAGTTTCATATTGTTTTAATTTACATTTCTCTAATCACTAGAGAGGCTTAATATTTCTTCTTTTGTGAACTTTTTATTTATATCATTTGTCCATTTTTCACTGAGTTATCTTTTACTGAGTCATAGGAGCACTTATATCTTAAAACTATTTTAATCATTGTGTTGGCAGCAAATATTTTCTCTAAACTTTTTTTATAGTAGCTTTTACAGAGTATAGAAGTTACATATTTTTACATAGATATATCTTGAACCTTTTGGGATTTTGATAGATAACATTTAAACTGTTCATGTCCATAATTTTCAATTGTCCCATCTAGAAACATAGTATGTCTTTCATTTTTAAGTTACACAGGTTTTAAAAAGTCTATTACTATTTTATAGTTTTGTCTGCTAAAATAAACACGATCTTTTTTCTTATATATATACAAGATATGTATCTTGAAGAAAATCTCAAAGCCACTGGCTTTAATAAAATATGCATGTGAATTATTAATCTCTATTGTTCCTAATGGTAAGTTTATAAAAAAAAAATCTGTTGAGATATTTAAATTAATGTGAATGAAGAATGGAACACAGGAATTAAGATTAAAGAAAAAAAAAAAAGCTAGGGGGAGCGCCTAGGTGGCTCAGTTGGTTAAGCATCTGCCTTCAGCTCAGGTCATGATCCCAAGGTCCTGAGATCGAGTCCTGCAATGGGAATCCCTGCTCAGCGGGGAGCCTGCTTCTCTCTCTCCCCTTGTTCCTTCCCCCCTGCTCATGCTCTCTCTGTGTCAAATCAATAAATAAATAAATCCTTTAAAAAAAGAAAAAAGCTAGGAACTACTAAAAATGTTCAATATTACTGAAATAATTAAAATATATTAAGTTAACCTAGGTCAACCAACTTTCCTCCAAATATATAATACAGATACTTAATGAAACAATACGAAGTCAGGGAATTTATCAGTGATTGTACTGTGACAACTTTCAACATTCTTTTATAAGAGCAAATTTCAAATATGAAACAATTAGGTATAATTTCCACATAAATAATAACTACACATGGGAGATGAAAAATTAATGTTGCAAATCGTTTGACATGTATAAACCATTTCACAGACTACTAAACACTCTTCTAACAAGTATTAGAAGGCATTAAGGATAGTTAATGGCTTAATGTTAAGTGTAATATGTCAGGAATTTAGCAAAATCTTTGATCTCTTTAAATTATTATTTTTTAAATTATTTTAAAATATGACATTTTATATCCACTATGGATATACCCATGTTTTGCCAACAAAGCTTGCATTAAGAATCCTATAAAAATGGAAAACCCTGTATCATTACTGAATGGGAGAATTGCTCAGTGAATGGGACAGAACACACTGTTCACTAAGAAGAGAATGGTAAAGATACACAGATAAAAGAGAAACAAGAAGAATATTAAATGCAATTTTTTAGTTCCCACCATTAGATGGTAGAACGACACACTGTTTTGTGATACTGCCACTCACGTCAGGGATGGATGGGATATGTGGAAGAAAAGCCATTTAACTTTTTTTGATTAAAATGGAAAGAAGGTAGCCACATATCACATTTTCACAATAAAGTCTAGCTGTGGCCTAAGTACACTATTTCTACTAAGGGTGTATTCCATAGTTTGATTAAGGGTCATTATTTGCTAAAAAAATTAGGATTTCTTTATTCCACAGCGATCCTAGGTGATTTTGATATTTTATTCATCTATCTTCAGAAGACTTATTAGAAAAATGTCTTTACAGGAACAGAGAGGTACTCTATCTTTGAAAGGAAACTGAGTAATTACTTGTTAGCTACAGAAGTAATTTCAGTGCTGGGGCACCTAGGTGGCTCAGTCGTTAAGCGTCTGCCTTCGGCTCAGGTCATGATCCCAGGGTCCTGGGATTGAGCCCCGCATCAGGCTCCCTGCTCCGTGGTAAGGCTGCTTCTCCTTCTCCCATTCCTCCTGCTTGTGCTCCCGCTCTCCCTGTCTCTCTATCAGATAAATAAATAAAATCTTAAAAAAAAAAAAGACCAAAATACTCATCAAGGTCAAAGAGAAATGAGTATGATATACCTCCTGAGCATTTATTTTAGTTTATAAAGTTTGATTTTTAAAGCAAATTACATGTCTTATTTAATGCTGTCTAGGAATATTTAACTATGTTCTGCAGTTTTCAGCAATGTCCTTTTAATGTGAAATTTAATTATGAAGTGATACTTTAATTCATTCATTTTCAATAGGCTGGTTCTGAAATACTTGCATTTCCAAAACTTTTGCCAGAGTTATGTACTCAAGATTAAAAACTAAAAGACTTGATTTTATCCTAGAAAACTCATTGCTTCTGAGTTGGTGTATCACAATATGGCACATTTTCTATAAGGAGCTCTTTCCTAGGGACCAATTCTGAAAGAAAAACAAAAAGAACAATTGATATCATTAAAATTAAAATAAAATGAACATTCTCATTTCCCCCTAGAATTTTTAACAGTAAAATACTGAATTTTAAGGTAAATCTTCCAGAAATATTTCATTTCAGATAACTTCAAAAGTGAAGTCCTTGATTTTAAATGGAAAACTGTTAACAGGATTCTCATTTCAAATTATATTAAAACATCTATGATCATCTTAACCTTTTATGATTTATTAAATATACCTAATTACCTGAACAGAATTCGGCTAATGTACATTATCACCTATCTGATGAGAGATTACTGATAATTTAAACAATCAACTTGAAAATTTGTTAAACTGCCTACTATATAAAAAGCAAGACCATTTTCCTAACTTAAAGACTCTCAATGAATTTTACAGAATAGTGGTTCTCAAATGGGGGTGTTTTGGATTGTCACACCAAGTGAGAATGCTACTGGAATTTAGAGAGCAGGAGCCAGAGATGTATGGGACAATCTGGTGCAGTAAAGAACTATGCTGTTCAAAATGTCAACAGTGCCCCACTAAGAAACTCAGTCAAACAACAACAACAAAAAATATTAAGTCTTCGGTAAGACATCCTACTGGAGGTCAAGTGAGAGCTCTTAAGATAAAAAATTTTGTAAAGATCAATGATTTTTCGTTTTTTTTTTTTTTTTTTTTTCCAGGAGAGGTGAATTCAGGTATCAGGATCAAAATGCTCATATCACATTCTATGAAATAACTTGGATATACTCTTCAAAAACATCATGGTCAGGAAAGACAAAGAAAGATTGAGGAATTGCTCCAGATTAAGGAAGACTAAAAAAATAGTGACTAAATGCTATTTGTGTGATCCTCAATTGGATCCTAGACCAGAGGGAATATTTTTCTTCTGCTAGACAAGACAAGTTAGGACAAATGAAAACATATGAATGGTAGAGTTGTATCAATGTTAATATTCTGGTTTTGATATTTACACTGTGGTTTTATAAGAGAATATCTTTGCAACTTTAACAAACATATATGAAAGTATTTTTAAGAAATACACTCTTTCTCCAAATCTAATCCTAGTGGGCTGTCATGATTTTAAAAATGACCATTTGGGTGTAAAGAGGCATTATGTTTACAATTTACCCTCAGAACATTCAGGAAAAAAATGAGGGATGGATAATAAAGCAAATGTGGTAAATGTTAGCATTTGTGGAATCTGGGTAAAGGAAATTTCCATACCCTTCAACATCTCTTACATCTTTTCTGTAAATCTGAATTATTAAAAAAATTTTTAAAAAGGTATCATTAAAACAAATTCAATTGAAAAGGAAAAATACCTGATCTAACTAAAATAATGTTCTTATGAGCCAGATGATAAATGTGGTTTACCAAAATGAAAATCAGCTAAGTAATTATTATTTAACCACTGTTTATATCTCATCTGCTTCTACCAATCTTTGGAGATACCACCAGAGAGCAAATTATAGTTTAGGTTTTAACATATTAGCAATGGCAGTAAATTGTTTCACTTATCAAACATATATGTGCCATTTTATGCTGAACATTATATCACAAAATGAAAATGCAGAAATGAATACAGAATAGTCTCTTCAGTATAGCATAGTGACTGTAGTTAATAATACTGTATTGCATATCTGAAAGCTGCTAAAAGAGTGGATCTTAAAAGTCCCCATCCCAAGAAAAACAATTTGTAACTATGTAAGCAGACAGACATTAACTAGACTTATTGTGGTAATCATTTTGCAGTTTATACAAATATGGTATCATGTTGTACAAATGAAACTAATATATTTTATGTCAATTATACCTCAATTAAAAAAAAACGTCTATTGGGCGCCTGGGTGGCTCAGTTGGTTAGGCGACTGCCTTCGGCTCAGGTCATGATCCTGGAGTCCCGGGATGGAGTCCCGCAACGGGCTCCCTGCTCAGCAGGGAGTCTGCTTCTCCCTCTGACCCTCTCCCCTCTCATGCTCTCTCTCAAATAAATAAATAAATAATCTAAAAACAACAACAACAACAAAAAACGTCTATTTAACTTCAAGGGGTTTACAATCTGGTGGAAAAGAAAGATTAACCAAAAGTCCAACAAACAACAGTTTAAAATAAGAGATTTAATTTTCTCACATATCAAGCGATACAGATTAAAGCATCCTGGGCTACTGCAGGTCTTTACTACCACTAAGAAGCCAGGCTCTTTTTAAATTCCTGCTCTGCTATCCTTCATGTATGATTTTTGTCTTTACTGCTGCTGTGACATCACCATCTGTACTCCAGGCAGGGAGAAGGGAAAAGGGCAAAAGAAGACTGCTAGGTTGACTCATGCCTTTTTAACAGGAAAACAATACCCTTCTTACAACAATATCCAGTACACAACTGCTTAGGTGGTCAGAAAGGTGTCATGTAGTCTGAGAAAGAACTTTTACTTTTTGGCTTGGCACACTGCACCCCAACAAAATTTTTCAGCTGGTAAGAGGGAATGGATATTGCGGTAACAAGCAGTACACCCTCTTGGCTACGTGAATAGAACATGAATATATACCCTTTGTTTCATATACGGAATATATCCATTTACTACTTGACCCCCAAGGTCCTATCCAGATTCAAACTGAGTACTTCTGGCTGATGTGCTAGCCTTTCCATTAGGTCTAGCCAGAGCCCATACGGTAGTTACCTATGGGACTACCGTAAAGAATAAATAGATACAGCAATGAAAACCTGGAACAGGAAACATATGCAGTCACTGTTCCACAGTAAATCCTAAATGCTGCTGGAGAGGAAGAACAAGGACCCCTTGCTTTTGGCAAAGCAATAAATTCTTTAGTCAGTCAATCTGGTAGCATATATCCTGTTTTCTGGGAGACTCAAAGACCCTCTCTTGTCCATTGTTCTTCAAGGCTCCTGGTTCTGTATGCTGGGGAAATGCTTCCCAGAGGTGAGGATACTGGGAGAGATGCCCTTCTTTGAGGCTCTGAAGCTTTCATTTTCTATTGATATGAGTTCAGGGGCCCAGGGATGGCCTTAGGAGTTGAAGTGAGCTAGCCAGGCTTGGGGTTTCTTGGCAATATACTCCATTCAAAATTATCTTTTTCTAGTCATTTCTATGTACAAGTAGCCACAGGCAAACACCCTGAAAAATTTTAAGCATGGAGATTTTCATCCTTTGGTAAGGGCCTCTATGTTCTGCCCATTCCCCAACCCTAAGATTAATGGATACTCCTTAAAGTATGAAAAACTGTAGGCCCCACTGAGTAAATGCATTGTATATCTGATCCTTGTCTAGAAAGTGGGAACGGCTTGAGGCACTGATTTTATTTCATGTCAGAACTCAAAAGCCCCCTGCTTGTATTGGCTATAGGGTTAGTGAATAAGAGCAATTCTCATTTTCAACACTGCCAGACTCTAAATCTCAAGTATAAGACTCTCAATCAGGATGTAGACAGAAAAGTGCCCTTAGCAAAATAGTACTTCCTTCCATATTTGCTTTGCACCAACTAGCTTAATCTGCATTCATCCTCTTTTTCAGAATTTTGCTGAAAGCCTGAAGAAATAACCAGAACACCTTGACATTTTGGTTATTTCTCTTATTGCTGTAGCCTCAGCTGGTACTTGGTCTGTGCCTCAAGAAACACAATGAGGCACTGACCTCATGTTTCATCACTACATAACGAGGACCACCAGCCTAAAGACTGTAAAGGTCAGGTCCGCAACAGTCCTATCCCCCTCTGTCCTTGCCTTCCATTCAACTAATTTCACATTTTAGGCTGTGTAATTTTCAGTATCTCACTTCTGGTAACAACTTCTGTTGTTCTTGGTTAAAAGTAACAGAAGCTGACTCTGGATGATTAAGCAGAAAAGTCATTTATTAAAAAGGTTATTAGTCTAATTCATGCAATTATTGTGAGGGCTTAAGAATCAGGCAGGCTTAAGGCTAAGCTTCCAGCAACAATGTACAAAGCCATACCACAAAACTGGCCTGATGATGAAAACTACTGCTGCCTATTGGGCAAGAGAAGAAATTGCCACCAATTCTACCACCACGGAAACAAGACGCTACACTTTGAGATGCTGCTGGAAACTCAATTTTACTACATTTGCTCCTGCCACCACACCAGTGCGCTTCTACATCAGGAACTTGACTCTGCAACCACTGATGCTACTCTTGCCTGCAAAAGAGATTCTGTGCCAACTGTCTTTTCTCAAGTTCATTTCTGAATATGAGTGAATATACTTCACCTATGTCAAATTCTATGCTAAGCTGTAAAGAAAACTGAGGAACTGAATTTTCTAGATTCTATGATGGGAATTTAGAACTTAAGGAGATGGAAATCCCTGAAACAAAATTATCAACTCAAAGAGTGGTAAATAACCAGAAAAGCTGTCAAATATTCACTATTCCATCCCTTCACCCAATTCACCTTATTAGGTAATCTCTGGAATCAAAAAGTGCCCTACAATTGAATTTTTCTAAATTAACTGCTAGCACTTTCACAGGCCAAATATATCACAGGTATATTTATATGCTGTATACTATTTTTCACTGTAATGTTGCTTTATTGATTATAAAATCCCTGACTTTGCTCTTTATATTAGATGTCAATGTACCATAACAGCATAAGTTTACTGAAGTTGTCAGATCTTGAAAAAGAACTATACTGAGATCATGATTTATTTCCTGTACTTTAGGCCCCTAAAAAACCTTATCTGTTTTGGTCATATGAAATGTATCACTTAAAAAGTAATTTCTTAAAATGAAAAGGCTTTAATCAAAATTTAGGTCAAGATTAAAGATAAATAAATAAATAAAACAAAAGAGGAAGTAATATTTCCAAACTCATTTCATGAGGCCAGCATTACTCTGATACCAAAGGACACCATAAGGAAAGAAAAATAGAGGCCAATAACCCTGATGAACATAGATGTAAAAATGCTCAACAAAATATTAGCAAACCAAATTCAACAATATGTGAAAAGGATCACACATCAAGATCAAGTGGGATTTATACCAGGGATGCAAATCAACATCTGCAAATCAATGTGATACACCCCATTAACAAAATGAAGGAGAAAAAAAAAATCATAGAATCAACTCAAAAGACATAGAGAAAGCATTTAACAGAATTCAGTATACACTCATGATAAAAACTCTCAGCAAAATGGGTATCATGGGAACATACCTCAACATAATGAAAGTCATATATGACAGGCCAACAAGTAACACCATACTCAATGATAAAAAACAGAAAGTTCATCCTCTAAGATCATGAACAAGGATGCCCTTTCTCATCACTTCTATTCAACACAGTATTGAAAGCCCTACCCAGAACTAGGCAAGAAGAAGAAGAAATAAAAGGCATCTAAATAAGAACAGAAGAATGGTCTCTATTTGCAGATAATATGACATTATATATAGAAAACCCTAAAGACTACCAAAACTGCTAGAATAAACAAATTCTGTAAATTTGCAGGATAAAAAATCAATATACAAACAATCAGTTGCATGCCTATATACTAATAACAAACTATCAGGAAAAGAAATTTAAGAAGATCCCATTTATGATTGTGTCAAAAATAATAAAATACTTAGGAATAAATTTAACCAAGGAGGTGAAAGACCTGTATACTCAAAACTATAAGATAGTGATGAAAGAAATAAAAGACAATACAAATAAATGGAAAATTATTCCATGCTAATGATTTGGAAGACTTAACACTGTTAAAATGTCCCTAATACCCTAAGGAATCTACATATTCAATGCAATCTCTATCAAAATTCCAATAGCATTTTTCACAGAAATAGAACAAATAATCCTAAAATTTAGAGAACCCCAAAAAACTTTGAAAAGCCAGAGCAACCTTGAGAAAGAACAAAGTTAGAGACATCACACTTCTTGATTTCAAACTATACTACAAAGCTACAGTAATCAAAACAATATGGTATTTGTGTAAAAACATAAGAATAAACACATAGATCAATGGAATAAAACAGAGGGCCCAGCAACAAACTCATGCACATACTGTCAATTAATTAACAACAAAGGAAATGGGAAAGGATACAATGGGAAAAGATAGTCTTTTCAATAAATAATTCTGGTAAACTGGACATCCACATGCAGAAAATGAAAGTGGACCTTTATCTTACACCATACACAAAAATGAACTCAAATGGATTAAAGGTCTGAACATAAGACCTGAAACCATAAAACTCCTAGAAGGAAACATAGGGGAATAAGCTTCTTGACATTGGCCTTGGCGATTTTTTTGGATTAGACATTGAAAACAAAGGCAATAAAAGAAAACAAATAAGTAGGACTAAATCAAACAAAAGCTTCTTGTACAGCAAAGGAAATCATCAACAAAATGAAAAGGCAACCAATGGGATGTGAGAAAGTATTTGCAAATCATATATCTGATAAGAAGCTACTATCTAAAATATATATTTAAAATATATAAAGAACTCATATAAGTTAATAGCAAAAAACCAAACATATAATTAAAAATTAAATTAAAAAATTAAAAAGGCACTGAGGATCTGAAAAGATGTTTTTCCAAAGACCTATAAATGGCTAATAAATACATGAAAAGGGGGCACCTGGGTGGCTCAGTTGGTTAAGCGACTGCCTTCGGCTCAGGTCATGATCCTGGAGTCCCAGGATCGAGTCCCGCATCGGGCTCCCTGCTCAGCGGGGAGTCTGCTTCTCCCTCTGACCTTCCCCCCTCTCATGTACTCTTCTCTCTCATTCTCTCTCTCAAATAAATAAACAAAATCTTTAAAAAAAAATTAAAAAAATACATGAAAAGGTGCTCATCATCACTAATCATCAGGGAAATGAAATGCAAAACCACAATAAGATAGCACCTCATGCCTGTCAGAATGGTTATTATCCAAAAGACAAGTAAGAAGTGGTGGCAAGGATGTGGAGAAAAGGGAATCTTTGTGCGCTACTGCTGAAAATGTATACTGGTGCAGCCACTACAGATAACAGTATGTAATTTCCTCAAAAAAATTAAAATAAAACTACCATATGATCCAGCAATTCTGCTTCTGGGTATTTATCCAAAGAAAATGAAATCACTATCTTGAAAATATATCTGTACCATGTGTTCACTGCAGCATTATCTATAATAGCCAACACACTGAAACAATCTAAGTGTCCATTGACAGATGAATGGATAAAGAAAACGTGGTGTAGGGCGCCTGGGTGGCTCAGTTGGTTAAGCGACTGCCTTCGGCTCAGGTCATGATCCTGGAGTCCCGGGATCAAGTCCCACATCGCAGGGAGCCTGCTTCTCCCTCTGACCCTCTTCCCTCTCGTGCTCTCTATCTCTCATTCTCTCTCTCTCAAATAAATAAATAAAATCTTAAAAAAAAAAGAAAAAATGTGATATATATATATATATATATATATATATATATATATATACACACACACGATGGAATATAATTCAGCCATAACAAAGGAAGGAAATCTTGCCATTTGTGAAAACATGATGGGCTTTGAAGGCATTATGCTAAGTGAAATAAGTCAGACAAGAACAAACACTGTATGATCTTACTTACATGGAGAATCTAAAACAAATACATAACAAAATACTGAACTCACAGATACAGAGAACAGATTAGTGATTCAGAGGTGGAGAGTATGGGGACTGGATGAAATGGGTGAAAGGGGTCAAACAGTACACATTTCCAGCCTTAAGATAAATAAACTCTGGGGATGTAATGTACAGCATGGTGACTATAGTTAACAATACTGTACTGTATATTTGAAAGATGTTAAGAGAGTAAATCTTAGGGGTGCCTGCCTGGTTCAGTTGGCGAACATGCGACTCTTCATCTCAAGGTTGTGAGTTCAAGCCCTACATCACGTGTAGAGCTTACTTAAAAAAATAAATAAAAGTAATTAAAAAAAAATCTTTAAAAAAAGGAGAGTAAATCTTAAAATTCTCATAAGAAAAAAATGTGTAACTATGTGTGGTCATCAAAGTTAACTAAAAACTTGTAATCCATGTTAATTGTATTTCAATTAAAAAATCTATCAATGGCATGGTTTATAACAGTTTGGTAATCAGAGAGTTGTTTAGGATATAAATAAATTATAGGACATTAAAATATTTAGAATATTTAGCTCCACAGTTCTAGAAATGTCTCTAAACATATTAAGCACACAAATATACGAGCTCAAATTAAAGAACTTGAAGAAAAACTGCTTTTTTCTAAGAACCTCTCCTGACCCACGAAGTGTTGGATTTGGAACTCTGCCTATGTGCCTCAACAACACCTCTGCCTCTCTTATCATGGCACCCAAAGGATTGTAATACTTAACTGTTTGTTTTCCACATAGCACTCTAAGTTCCATTAGGACAGGAACTGTCTTTTTTTTTTTTTTAAGATTTTATTTATTTTTGACAGAGAGAGAGAGAGTGTACAAGCAGGGGAAGCAGCAGGCAGAGGGAGAGGGAGAAGCTCCCTGCTGAGCAGGGAGCCTGATGTGGGGCTCGATCCCAGGACCCTGGGATTATGACCTGAGCCAAAGGCAGATGCTTAACTGTCTGAGCCACCCAGGCGCCCCAGGACAGTCAACTATCTTGCTCATTTTCTATTCTCAGTGCCTTGCACAGTATGTAGTCAATAAACGTTTGTTGGATCACATGAACTTGCCTCAGAATAAAAAACCATATAATAGTTTTAGGCGAAGACAAATATAAAAAAAACAAAGAAGTTTAAAAATGCACCTGAAATAAAGAATAGTTTCCTGGAACTTTTTTATTTTAATATAACACGCATGTACTTTGTTTGTCTTTCACATATAGTCCAGAGAAGAAATTAAAAAAATATGGATAATACTGTTTAGAAACAAAGTATGATTAATATATAGCTATGTGAAGCCCTGAGTTTTCTTGTTCACAATTTGTTCATCATACATTTCTTATTCATAGTTTTTTCTTATTCACAAATTTGGTGACTGTCTATGAAATATGTTTGATAAAGGCCAACAATGAAACCAGCTGTCAATGTTCATATGAGAAAGAGGGCTTTGACAAATGTCAATAATCAATGAAAAAGTGTAGAACAATGGGATAATTTCAGTATTTTTCTAAGTCATAATTATTTTTCTATACACTATCTAGAAAGGCTAGGCTAGACTAATGATGAAAATGGTATGAATCAAAGATTATGATTAATCCAAATTCATGTAGCTGAGATACCAAAAAAACAAACTAGACACACACAGAAAAAAGTAGGGATACATGGAAAGAAAAACAGTTTCCCTAATATTTTTTTTTCCTCATCCTGCCCCAGTTTCCCCAATATTTGAAAAGATTTTAAAAAATAATGAATCAACAAAATTAAAAGACAACCTATGGAATGGGTGAAGATATTTGCAAATGACATATCTGATAAAGGGTTAGTATCCAAAATATATAAAGAACTGATACTACTCAACACCAAAACCCCAAATAATCCAATTAAAAATGGGCAGAAGATATGAACAGACATTTCTGCAGAGAAGATATACAGATGGCCAACGGAAACATGAAAAAAATGCTCAACATCACAGATCATCGTGAAAATGCAAATCAAAACCACAATGAGATATCACCTCACACTTGTCAGAAGGGCTAAAATAAAAAAGACAGGAAACAACTAGTGCTGGCGAGGATGTGGAGAATAAGGAACCTTCATGCACTACTGGTGGGAATGCAAACTGGTGCAGCCACTGAGGAAAACAGTATGGGGATTCCTCAAAAAATTAAAAAATACAACCACTCTATAAGCCAGTAATTCCACTAGTGGGTATTTACTCAAAGAATAAGAAAACACTAATTGGAAAAGCTACACGCACCCCTATGTTTACTGTAGCATTATTTACCATAGTCAAATTATGGAAGCAGCCCGAGTATCCACTGATAGATGAATGGATAAAGAAGATGTGGTGTACATGTATAAGATGGAATATTGGTGTACATGTATAAGATGGAATATTACTCAGCACCAAAAAGAATGAAATCTTGCAATTTCCAACAATATGGATGGTTCTAGAGAGTATAATGCTAAATCAAATAAGTCAGAGAAAGAGAAATAGCATATAATTTCACTCATGTGTGGAATTTAAGAAACAAATGAACAGAGAAAAAAGAGATAACCCAAGAAACAAACCTTTAACTCTAGAGAATAAATTGATGATTACCAGAGGGGAGGTGGGCAGGGGGAAGGGTAAAATAGGTGAAGGAGATTAAAAGTATACTTATCATGAGAACTGAGTAATGTATAGAATTGTTGAATCACTATTTTGTATGCCTGAAACTAATATAATACTGTATGTTAACTATATCGGAATTGAGATTGTAAAGTATCAGCATTTTATTTTTAATTTTTTAAAGTTTTAAAAAATGAGTTTTTCTCAAATGATGAAATTATTTGGTCTGTAATAAGAAACTTGTAATTATCTGCAAGGATAGCGATGTGATTTTTTTTTAAAAAAGGAAAAAATGAGAGGGGCTCCTGGTTGGCTCAGTCAGTAGAGCATGTGACTCCTGATCTCAAGGTCATGAGTTCAAGCCCACTGGGCATGGTGCTTACTTAAAAAAAAAAAATAAAGGAAAAAATGAGGGGCGCCTGGATGGCTCAGTCGTTAAGCGTCTGCCTTCGGCTCAGGTCGTGATCCCGGGGTCCTGGGATCGGGTCCCGCATCGGGCTCTCCACTTCGCGGGAAGCCTGCTTCTCCCTCTCCCACTCTCCCTGCTTGTGTTCCTGCTCTGGCTATCTCCCTCTCTATCAAATAAATAAATAAAATAAAAAAAAAAAGGAAAAAATGAGAAGTTATTTAGTATAAAGAGTTCTTAGTAGGTATTTTATTTTATTTCCACTGTAGTTATTATTTGAAAGGGAAGGAAAAAGAGACATGGATTTAAAATTCATGCAGGGCGCCTGGGTGGCTCAGTCGTTAAGCGTCTGCCTTCGGCTCAGGTCATGGTCCCAGGGTCCTGGGATCGAGTCCCACATTGGGCTCCCTGCTCCGCGGGAAGCCTGCTTCTCCCTCTCCCACTCCCCCGCTTGTGTTCCTGTCTCTCTGTCAAATAAATAAATAAAATCTTAAAAAAATAAAATAAAATTCATGTAGCTGTTACTGAACTTGGTGATTATTCTTGCAAATGAAGTTTAATTTAATTATTTTCAATTGCTATTATTTTTCACGTTGGGACATTATCTGATTATTTTTTAGAAACACACTATCACAACTCTACTTTTTAGCCAAGTAGCAGAATTCATTTCTGTGTACCAGTATAGACATTGCTAAAATTTGTGGAGAGATTTGCTTAAAGTGATTGTAAAACAGATTAAAAATCAAATTTGTTATATCTTGGACCCACAGGAATAAATTAAGAAAAAGAGACCCATATATCTCTTAATAGAAAGAATGAGGCCATTATTAAGGTAATACAGCATTCTATACTAATTACCATGAAAGAGTCAAAATTTTCAATCTTGTGGGAAAATTAAATTATACAAAAACCAATAGATAAAAAGAAATTTAAACCAATATTGTCATATCTAAAACAAGGCATGAGAAGTATAGATATCAAATTTAGTTAGTTGAAATAACCTCAATTTTTATTCATATAAATAAAAATACTTTTTTTTAAAATGATAAAAATAACATTTAGCTGTGACTACTTGCATAAAATGTTGGCTATATTATGCAAAAGCTCTAACAATCATTATTAAGATTAAAGATGATGACTAAAATTTGCAATTTAGATTAACTATGTTTACCACTTTTATAAATACAACTCAGATCTAATAACTTCTGATAAATTCTCATGAACTAAAAATAACTTTAAAGCTCTATAGAACGTATACTACTAAATATCAAGATTTATTATGAGGCTATAATAATTAAGACATTATGGCATATGATGCATGGATACAAAAACTAGTTATATAGATTATAAAGTTCAGAAACAGATATATGCATATATAGTTATCTGATTTTACAACAAAGGTGATCCTGCAGTGCAGTGGGGAGAAAGTGTCTTCTCAATAAATGATGCTGGATTAAATGGACATTCACATGTAAAAAAATAATTTTTGACAAAAAGCTTATGATTTCACTTCTATGTGGAACCAAACAACAACAACAATGAATAAAAAAAGCAGAAAGAGACCTATAAATATAGAGAACTGGTGGTTGCCAGAGGGGATAGTGGTGGGGGAATGGGCAAAAAAGGGGGTGAAGGGGAGTGGGAGGTACAGGCTTCCAGTTATGAAATAAGTAAGTCACAGGGATAAAAGGTATGGATAGGGAATACTGTCAATGGTAGTGTAATAGTGCTGTGTGGTGACAAATGGTAGCTACACCTGGGATTAGCACAGCATGTACAGTGTTGTCATACCACTATGTTGTGCACCAGAAACTAACATAACATGGT
Source organism: Zalophus californianus (assembly GCF_009762305.2). NCBI lineage: Eukaryota > Metazoa > Chordata > Mammalia > Carnivora > Otariidae > Zalophus > Zalophus californianus. Next base: position 24,819,846 of record NC_045599.1, on the reverse strand, counting down.
GTCAACTATACTTCAATTAAAAAAAGAAAATCTTCACTTCTATCTCACACCATATACAAAAATCAACTCTAGTTGATAGAAACCACCAAATGGAAAAGATCAAACAATAAAGCTTTGGGAAGAAAGCATAGGAGAATCTCTTTATGACCTTGCTTGAGATAGGCAAAGATTTCTTAAACAAGACTCAAAAGTACCAATCATAAATGAAAAAACAGACAAACTGGATCACATTAAAATTAAGAACTTCTTATCAAAAGACAACATTACCAAAACAAAAAGCAAGCCATTAAGTAGAAGATTCCTATAAAACACATATCCAACAAAGAATACATATTCAGAACATACGAAGAATTTCTTCAAATCAATAATAAAAAGGCAGATAACCCCTCGGAAAAATGGGAAAAAGACTTGAACAGACACTTCATAAAGGAGAATATCCAAACGGCCATTTAACAACTGAAAAGTTGCTAGTACTTCATTAGTTACCAAAGCAATATAAATTAAAATCACAACGCAATACCATTATACAACTACCAGAAAGGCTAAAATTAAAGATGCAGAGTACCAAGTGTTGGTGAGGACGTCAAGCAACTGGAGCCAGACACTGATGCTGGAAGTGTAAATTAGTCTAACCACTTTGGAAAACTGGTTAGCAGTATCATATATTAATTTTTTTGATAAATACAGTGAAGTACTATAAATGTCTTTTCTCTTCCTTATGATTTTAATAATTCTTTTTCCAGTTTACTTTATTTTAAGACTATAATATATAATACATATAACATATAAAACATGTGTTAATGTACTGTTTATGTTATCAGTAAGGCTTTTCATAACAGCTGGCTATCAGTAGTTAAGTTTCTGGGTAGGCAAAAGTTATACATGAATTTTTTTTTTTTTTAAATAGAGAGAGAGAGATCAAGCAGTGGGCAGTGGCAGAGGGAGAGGGAGAGAGAGAATTTTAAGCAGGCTCCAGGCCCAGGGCGGAGCCTGACATGGGGCTCTATCCCAGGACCCTGAGATCATGACTTGAGCCGACATCAATAGTTGGACGCTTAACCAGTTGAGCCACCCAGGCGCCCCTATATATGAATTTTCTAATGTGCAGGAGGTCAGCAACCCTAGCCCTTGCACAGTTTAAGGGTCAACTGTATATATATATATGTTTGTATATATATGTATACACGTATGTGCATGTTTGTGTAAATATGTGTACATTTTAATTTTCATATATGTATAAATTTTAATCTAAAAGGCACATTCAATAATGTTCAAAGAATCAATATTCATTATAGTCCAGAACTAGGAGCAACCCAAATGAAAACGAAGGATAAATTGTGGTATATTCAAAGAATAGTCACAGAAATGTTGCTATACACAATGATACAGATGAATCTCACAAACACAATGCTAAAAGAAACTAGACAAAACAGTAATCCTATATGATTCCATTTATATGAAGTTCAAACGTTTTATTATATTAAGTTAAAAATCTATAATATTAATAGGATAGTGGTTAGCTTGTTGGAAGGGAGTATCTGGAAAAGACATGAGGACATGAGGGGTTTTGGAGATACTGGTAAACAGCTTACTGTAGATGTTGGTTACATGGATATTTCACTTTGTGAAAATTCACTGGCTGTATAGTTATAAATTGTGCACTTTTCTGTTTGTATGTTATACTTTGATAGTTCACTTTAAAAAAAAAAAGAAACTTTTCAAAAATTTGAATATCATTTTTTTTGTTGTTGTTGTCCCCAAAGATACTTCAGGCAATGAAAACAAAATATAATGTGACATGAACATTCTGCTGAGGGGCGCCTGGGTGGCTCAGTCGTTAAGTGTCTGCCTTCGGCTCAGGTCATGATCCCAGGCCCTTGGGATCGAGCCCCGCATTGGGCTCCCTGCTCAGTGGGAAAGCCTGCTTCTCCCTCTCCCGCTCCCCCTGCTTGTGTTCCCTCTCTCGCTGTGTCTTTCTCTGTCAAATACATAAATAAAATCTTTAAAAAAAAAAAAAAAGAAAATTCTGCTGAAGTCCTACAAGGAGTCTGGAGGTATAATGGAGGATCCTCAACTATATTTCTATTTCCTATAATCATTTTTAAAATAACTTTAATCATAGAATAAAAGGTAAAGAATAGTTAGTAAGTGATAAGTAGGTGATAAATGGTAACAGTTTAAGTAGGTGATAAATGATAACATAATAGTTAAGAACCCCAAATAAATATGATGAAAAACTGGTCATATTGTCTTTTAACTACAGTTCTGTAATGTAACCAGTGGTTAAGATTAAGAAGAAAAAATAAATTTAAAAAAGAAAAAGAAAAAAAATCTAGGAAAACAAAGTTTTATAATCTAGCATTTAAAAATGGTAGTCTTACAAATGTATAAAGATATAGCACATTGTCTAGCAAAATCAAGCTGTTTTACTAATCAGCATTAGAAGTGAGGCAACTGCTGAGTATTTTAAAAATACAATGAAGTCAGAAAATATTATTGTTTAATTTTACTTACTCAGTGTATTGTAGTCTGTGTGAATACCTTGTATAACAGATGTTCTGAGTAACAATTCAACATCGGAACCTATTTTTATTAGCTGTTAAGAAAACCAAACAGAATAAATCCTTTGGGTATTTTTTCAGTGGTCCTTATGAATGCACTGTTTTTGAAAACTGTAAATTTACTGTTAATTCTTTTTAAGTAATACTGCCTTTAACTTTTTCTAACCATTCCAAGCATACAGAAACTCAGACATATGTGTACTTTTAACTTTTATACATCCGTTCCATATTTTGTTCCAAAATAGATTCAGAGTGTTTTTTTTGTTGGAATATATATTTTATATGTTCAAAATGCTGTTTTCTTTGGGAGAGGGTTGAATCTTTCTTTTATAGAGCTGGATGTTCTAAACACGAGAAATAATACTGAACTAGGAGTCGGAATACTTGGATTCCATAGCTCTATCATTAAGTATAAGGCCTTTAAGTTCTCTTTAAGTTTCAGAAATTATCATATGCAAAATGATGAAGTGGACTAGAACAAAGATTCTCAAAGCTGTGGACCCCTGAGGGACTTGAATTTACCAAGAACTTTCCTGTCTCAGGGCATTTATGCTGTTGCTTATTCCTAGGATATTCTTCTCCACATGCCCTTAAGTCTTCATTAGTAGACCAACAGATTTTTACCATGCATTATTTTGTAACATCTTGAACATTTTCTTGAAAATGAATGAGCTGACTCTGTTATTTCAAGAAAACAACTAATTGTATTTGCTGACAATGGTAAAATTCAAGTTTTCAAGAAAAAATTAGAATTCTAGGGAAACTATATCTGCCACCATGAGCTTGATAGTTTTTCAATGCTTATGGATTTTTCTGATGAGATAGATATTAATATTAATGAATATAATTTTAAAATATTACATACTGAATTATGTTAACATTTGGAAGATAGGCATTCGTTGGTGAACCTGTATTCTCCAAATCAATGGTGCAAGACGTTACAAAATCATGCATGGTAAAAGGTCCATTCAAAGAGAAAGACAGGACGCCTGGGTGGCTCAGTTGGTTAAGCGGCTGCCTTCGGCTCAGGTCATGATCCTGGAGTCCCGGGATCAAGTCCCATATCGGGCTCCCTGCTCAGCGGGGAGTCTGCTTCTCCCTCTGACCCTCTTCCCTCTTGTGCTCTCTCTCATTCTCTCTCTCTCAAATAAATAAATAAATAAATAAATAAATAAATAAATAAAGAGAAAGACAGATTAAATCTATTGGTCTACTAATGAAGACTTAAGGGCATGTGGAGAAGAACATCCTAGGAATAAGCAACAGCATAAATGCCCTGAGACAGGAAAGTTCTTGGTAAATTCAAGTACCCTCAATGCACTGAGACTGTAAGAGTAACAGGGATGGAGGGGGCTAAGGTGGGTAGTTAATAGAGGTCAAATGATATAGTTTTTTTTTTTAAGATTTTATTTATTTATTTGACAGAGAGAGACAGCTAGAGAGGAAACACAAGCAGGGGGAGTGGGAGAGGGAGAAGCAGGCTCCCAGCTGAGCAGGGAGCCCAATGCGGGGCTCGATCCCAGGACCCTGGGATCATGACCTGAGCCGAAGGCAGACGTTTAACGACTGAGCCACCCAGGCGCCCCTGGATGATATGATCTTATAGGTCATGGTAAGCACCTTAGATTTTACTTTGGGATGAGAAGCTTTGGGGGTTGTGAGTACAGGAGTGATGGGATATGCCTTTTTATTTAAAAGGCTCAATCTGCCTTTAAAAGTACTGAGAATAGGCTCCAGGGTGTTAGGGAGGAAGCAGGGAGACCCACTAGGAGGCTGTTGTAACAATCCAGTGAAAGAGGATAGTGGCTTGAACTAGGAGATAATGATGGGTAGGATGAGAAGTGGTCGAATTCTGGATATATTTTGAAGTCAAGAAAATTGGCTGACAGGTTGGATATTAAGTGTGAGAGAAAGAGGGCAATCAAGAAAGAGAACACCAAGTTCTTTGGTCTGAGCATTAAAAGGTGGGAGCAGCCATTAATTAACATGGAGAAGGTGTGGAAAAGCAAAGCCTCAACTCCCAACACATCTGAGAAGGGACTTAGCAGGAGAGAGAAAGAATAAAAATGGGCCTCCTCATCCACTGAAGGTGCATAAACCGAGTCTACTCATAGGTCTAAGGCAGGAAACAAGGCTTGTTGAGGAATAAGGGATAAGGGGAAATCAGAAAGGATGAGCAGGAGGTGGTCTGTATGAATCCTGGAGCAAAAAAAAAAAAAAGAATCTATCTATCTGCTTACCTACCTATCTACCTCTCTCCACTCACTGGTCTAACAGCGAACAGAGTTCCACAATGCAACTAACCTTTAAGGAAGTTTACTATTTGTTGAGGTGTAGTATCAAAGAATATTCACAATTTATTTGAAAGGCTATTTATACTCCTAACTCTTTTCCAACTTTATCTGTGTGAGGCTGAATTTTCTTCATATATTTCAACCTAAAAAACATTGCACCAGATTGAATGAGGAAGCAGATATGAGAATTGAGCTGCCTTCTATTAAGACAGACTTTAAAGATTTTATTTTTTATTATTTGAGAGAGAGAGTGAGAGAGAGAGAGAAAAGAGAGAGAGAGAAAACATGAGCAGGGGGAGTGGTAGAGGGAGAAGCACACTCCCTGCTGAGCAGGGAGCCCGATGCCGGGCTCGATCCTGGGATTCCAGGATCATGACCCGAGCCAAAGGCAGATGTTTGTTTGTTTGTTTGTTTTTAAAGATTTTATTTATTATTGAATTATTATTATTTGAGAGACAGAGAGAGAATTAAGCCAGACTTTAAAGAGATTTGCAAAATGGTAAAACAGTGCCCACTCTTCTCACTAAATGTTTTGAAAATATAGTTATTTTCCATAAAGAGTATATTTGTTACCACGTAATGAGCTTATTATTTTTAGACAAAAAATACGTATTTCAAAAATCTCTCAGTTTTAATTTCTACTAAGATAAAAATCGAAAGGCATACCACATGAAACTTACTTTTTGGGGTCCTCAACTTTTAAGAAGGTAAAAAGGGTCTTGTGACCAAACAGTTTAAGAACTGCTGGTATAAAAGATACCTAAGATTCTTTGTGGTGCCAAGACTTCATGAACCTTCCAATACATAACAATAACAATGCAATTTACTAAAAACTACTAAATATTTAATCTATGCAGAATTATATAAAATACACATTTGTATATAACAAAAAGGTCATTTCTAGACTGCTTTATGTTAAATTAGTGCTTTACAAGTAAAAGGCATTTATAGTTGATAGAAAGACATGTCAATTTAAAAATTTATGATTTCAAAATTTAAAAATAATTACCATATTGTTATTAATCAGCCTACTGAATAGCAAATACAAACTTTTGTATACATCTTTTAACTTCAAGTTATGACTTGATTATGATGTCATCTTAACTTCTGCCATGAATAAAAATTACACAGTCCCTGTTTGCCCTATCAGATGGTTAAATGAAATCTTTCCCTTTCTTCTTTATATAGGAGGGATAGAAACAATTAGGCTATCTCATTTTGACTCATTAACTTGATTATTACAGATATTTACTATTCTAAAAACAGCATTTTTCTCTACCAAAAAGAAATGCATTTTTTTCTAAAAAAATTTTAACATGTAGAAATTTTATTAAACATGGAAGATTCTAATTTGTACCTCCCTCTTTATCAAACCAATTCTTGGAATTATGACTGCCCCTGCAAATAATTTTCCATTTTTTGTTTTCCTCCTACCTGTCCTTTTCCTACATTTATACAAAGTATAAGTAAATTGTACAGAAACATTTAGGAAGCTCAAAATAGAGACAATATGTATGTATATGCAGTATGATTTTACACAAAAAAGGAATCATTGTGCATTTTTTAAATGAACATGTACTGGGCGTATTAAGAAGCTCACTGATCAGTGTCAGTAGACTGTCTTCAACTAGAGCAAGTGACCAAACGGCAAAGCAGGACTAGTTCATGAATTCTGGCTGATTAACTCTCACTGCATAGTTAGGAATTAAAAAAAAGTCTGTCTAGCTGAGCTAAATGGACAGAAATTCCTTCTGTAGTTCTAATACGCATGCTCCTTAGTTTTAGTCACTTGCCTTAGGTAAAGATAGAATTTCTGTGGGTTTCTGGGTTGGTTGAGCTGCTCTTGATTTGACCATAGCTACATCCATGTTTTGTACACTGGCAACTTGCTGTCTTAAGGGTGTAGCAGATGGCCCTAAAGAGGTGAGCCATACCAAACAAGTGGAGGTTATCTATAGTTGTGATATAACTACCAAGTAATAATCTTTATTTCATATAACCCCTCTATTTTCATCATTTTCTAAGAAAATTTATAAGGGCTTTATCATAATTGAAAGACTCAATTACTATACCTCTTCTATTTTCTTGGGAGAAGTTTCACTTTTATTATTTTTGAATTCTTCATTTATCTTTATTCTGGCTGCTAGAGAAAGAAAAAAATATAATTATTTCTCTTCTAATTTATAATTCCTGTCCCAAGAATTTATACCTTATTCATTATAACTACTTCTCTAGTAGTCTAAAGTTTTGCCCCATGTGAAACTAATTATAAAAATAAGACTTTTTTTTTTAAAAAAAACTGTCCTAGAAAGCTTTTGACAGGCTGGTAAATTTTTAATTAAACCTAATATACAAATACTTTCGTTTCCTGCTTTTTACTTCCAATTTCATTTATATACCTCTAGCTATCAGATTCTAATGAATCCCATTTAATAATTTCTTTCCATGAATCTAAAAAATTAAAATGCTTTAAGATGGCAAAACTCAATACATACAAACATGTTAAACCACACACACACACACACACACACACACACACAAATAAAATAAAGACATAGCACCAAAATATATATAAAAGTGGTTTGACTGGCATGTAAAGTGAGTGATAAATAAACCTTTGTTCATGTAAACCACTGATACTTTGGCATCATTACAGCATAATTTAGTCTAATCTGACAAGTGCCTTATTGTTGCTGTGAGCATTTAATGGAACAACCCATGTAAAGTGCTTAGTAACTATGCAATGTTAGCTTTTCTTATGTCACTTAATAACACTTGAAGTGCTGTTGATGGAGAATAGCCAGAAACCCTCCTTCTATGCTTTATATATTTCAATATTAGGTGCTGAAAATTTGGGATTTGGAGCCAAACTGCTTAGGCTAAATCCTAGCTCTACCTCTCACAAGTATGATGTGGGACAAATCCTTTCACATTTTGTCAGTTTTCTCATTGGAAAAAAACAAATTATAGTAGTAACTACCCCACAGGGATATATGAAGAACTAAATGAATTTGGTAAAGCATATACAATATGAAGCATATACTTTAATATTCAAGAAATTGGTCTTGGTGAATTACAAAAACTTGAATTCCTAGGGACAGTGGGGATACTACCTAGGTACCCACTTAAAGAGTTTTAGAAATATATGAAGATAGATGGGGCGCCTGGGTGGCTTGGTTGGTTAAGCGTCTACCTTCAGCTCAGGTCACGATCACAGGGTTCCTGGATCGAACCCCGCATTGAGCTCCCTGCTCAGCAGGGAGCCTGTTTCTCCCTCCCCCTCTGCCTGTCCTCCTAGCTTGTGCTCTCTCTCTTTCAAATAAATAAAATCTTAAAAAAAAAAAAAAAGAAAACGAAATACACGAAGATAGATACTGCACATGACCAACACATAACCTAAGCTTTAGAACTCTGACTTTTAGATATGATAAAAGCCACTTAAAACAGTGAAATACTAAATTTGTAAATATTTGGGATAGATTCTTTTTCACAGCTGCTTTCATTTCTGGAATGACACAAGGAATTAATAATATGGAAGTATCTGGTCCTAGAGAGTGTGAAAATGTGATTATATAATAGAGAGAAATAAGTTTAACGGCTTGACAAGCAATGGAGCATGCTAAAATTCTGATCTTTTCTGATTCTTTATAAAAACTAGATCTTTAAAAATTTTCTTTAAGTAGATACTCCTCAAAGTAGTGTAATGTAAACTAATCTTCATAAAACATAAGAAAATTAGGGGAGAGATATGAAGATCACTCTCTAAGATGGGTCTTGACCATACAAGTTCTCTTGGATATATTAGCAGCCATGTGAAGAAGTGACTTACTCCAACGTGATGAAAAATAAACCTACCTTCTAATGCTCTGGTATCATTTTTAAAAACCCGTTGTCTGGTCCTGTGTAATGTTTTAAAGAGCTGTAAAACCTATGAAAAAAAATTAGAATTCAGACCTCAAAAGAAAAAAATTTTACATTTTATATAATTACAAGGATTAGAAAGTATTTTTCTCTTTAGTTACTTGGACTATTTTTCAAAATAGCTGGTAAAACCAGGGTTTGCCAAAACAATTTTCCCTTCGTTATTTATCTTTAAATTAAAAAAAAATTAGATTTACAAAAATAATACCAAGTTCTTTGGAAAAAAAAACAAGGGTGGTTAAAAAGTTAATAATCCCCCTGCCAAAACCAGTCTGCTAAAGTAACTTTGTCAGTCTGGTACGTATTTGTTCTCACTTTTCTTAACATATGGAGGCCTTCATCTGCTCTTAAAGTTTTACACACATATACACAAACTCATGAACTTATTACATCTTAAAAGAGCCCAGAAGGAAGATGTTTCAGATAATTTAGGAAAGTGTAATTGTGATTTCCCAAAGAGAAGTGGAATGCTGAGACTTATGAATATTCTAACACTTTGTTAAAAAAATAGAAGAGCCTGACATTTTGGTAGAAGACAGATTGTGTAGAGGCTTTAGTGTTAGGCCAAGCCTACCTCACACTTCTCAAGTTTAAAAACGTACTCAATATTGTTCCCCCAATATTGTTTTTTCTCCTGTCTTTTCAATTTCAGAGAATAGAAGACACTGAGTTTCTCAAGCTGGAAATTTCTACACAATTCTTTAAATCTCTATTACTCTTCATGTGGAAATTTTAGGAATGTCTCTCTAATGTTTTCAATATTCTCCATTCCTGAAAATTATTTAAGTTCAGACCCTCCCATCTCTTGCATAGACTACTTAACACAGATTTGTCACTCTGCCACTATTCCCTTCTTCCCTCCAATCCATTCACTAGATAAAATATCTAATATTTATTTACTAAGTATACCCTGTGCTAGGCATTGTTTTAGGTATTTACATATATTAGAAAACCTATAACATCAAAGGCAGACACCAAAAGAGAAACAGGAAACATGAAGCAAAAAACATAAAAACACAACAAACAAAAACCAAACAACCAAAATGAACTTCCTCAGAAACATAAGTGACTGCAGAGATGGAATAACAACAAAAAGAAGCCATAGTAAACTGAAAAAGGAGCATTCAGAAAATGCCCCAAAGCTCTCAGATATCAAATGAATGACAGCAAATATTAAGGGTAGAAAACAGCCGAGAAGTAGAATAAAAACTCAGAAATCGAGGTGAGAAAACAAAATTAAGGGAGTAGTCCAGATGGACCAACAATTACATTAATAGGATTTCCAACAAGAAAGAACAGAGGGGTGCCTGGGTGGGTTAGTCAGTTAAGTGTCCGACTATTGATTTTGGCTTAGGTCATGATCTCAGGGTCCTGGGATGGAGCCCTGCGTCAGGCTCTGCACTCAGCGTGGAGTCTGCTTAAGATTCTCTCTCTCTCTCAAATAAATAAACAAATCTTAAAAAAAAAGGACAGAGAAAATAGACAAAAGAAATTAAAAAGGGAAAAATTAAGAAAATGTTACCGAGTAAGGTGCATCAGTTACTTGATTGAAAAAGCTCCAAGTGCCCAACACAAAACCCATACCATAGTACATCATGATACAGGTTCAGTACGATGCTAATAAAAAGAAACATCTCGAAGATAAAAAACTGTTCACATAGAAAGGATAGAAAATCAGAATGACACTCGACTTCTAAATAGCATCACTGTGAGAAGACAATGGTGTAAGATCTTCAAGTTAAAAAAAAAAAAAAAATGCCCAGGGCAACCTTCTCGGGCTCCCTCCCTCTTTGGGAGCTTTGTACTATCACTTTACTAACACTCAATAAACTTTGCGTTGCTGCCCACCAAAAAAAAAAAAAAAGAAAAAAAAAGATTTCCAGCTTAGAATACCATACATAGCCAAATTACCATTTAACTGCAAAGGCAAAGAGACATTTTTGAAAATACGAAGTCTCTTATCTGCCATACATCCTTTCTTGTAAAGCTGTAGAAGATGTACCCCACAACAAGGGGATGAACTACAAAAGAAAAAACATGGGAACCAGTGAGGCAGGTGATCCAACACAGAGAAGATGGTGAAGGACAAATACAGGTCACCATTTGCGCAGCCAGCCTACAAAGCAAAGTCCAGACTATAGCGAAAGGTTGAACTGCTCCAGAAAAGATGTTCCCAGGAAAAAATCAAACTGATACTGATTTTGGGAAGAGATAAGTAGGAAACTAACCAATGATAATAAAAACCAGGTTATTATTTTCAAGAGAAACAGAATTAGAAAAGAAAGGCAATGTAAGAGGACTCAGCTGTGGACAATTTTATACAATCATAGTAACTTAAAAAAATGAAAACTAATTCACCAAAATTTGTAAATGAGAGGACTAAGGTTTAAGAGGGGAGCTCAGTCATCAAATTCTATTGTTAAAAGTCAATAAATAGTATCTCCCAAAAGAAAAAAAAAAACACAATGAATAGCAGTTTATGTTCTTTAGAAACATGGAGGTAAATGTGAGAATAGCTAAAATGATTAAAAGCACTTACCTCTGGGGAGCAGGAATTGAGAGTATGTAGAAGGAAGCATACACCTATTGGTTTCTGTGTAACACTTTGATATCTTAAACCTTACACATTTATCAACTTTATAAAAACTAAAAAAAAAGTATTTTAGAAAGAGAAAGGGAAAGAACATTATCAAAAAAGAGATAAGACAAGCCCTGACAAGAAGAAAATATCTGCAAACCATATATCTGGTAAGGGGCTATTATCTGGAACATTTAAAGAACTTTTACAACTCAACAATAAAAACAAAGACAAAGGATTTCAATAGACATTTCTCTAAAGATAGACAAATGGTCATCAAGGCCATGAAAAGACACTCAATATGATCTGGCATCTGGGAAATACAAATCTAATTCTCAGTGAAGTACACTTAAGCCCAGCAGAATGGCTGTAATGAAAAAGAAAATCAGTAACGAGTATTGGCAAGAATGTAGGAAATTGGAACTCTTATACATTGTTGGTGGGAATGTAAAATGTTGCAGCTGTTTGGAAAACAGTTTGGCAGTTGCTCAAAAAATTAAACATAATGTTATCACCTGATCTAGCAATTCGACACTTATATACCCAAGAGAAATGAAAACATATGTTTACACAAAAACTTGGACTTGAACAATCATAGCAGCATTATTCACGACAAAAAGTAGAAACTCAAATTTCTATCAATTCATGAACAGGTAAATAAAATGTGGTATTTCCAAACTGTTATAGCTTAAATTGTGTTTCCCCAAAGGACATACTGAAGTCCTAATTCCTGGTACCTGTAAAATGTGAATTTACTTGGAAATAGGGTCTTTGCAGATGAATTAAGTTAAGATGAGGTCATTAAAGTGGGCTCTAATACAATATAACTGGTATCCTTAAAAGAAGCAGCAAATGAATGCCATGTGAACACAGAGACACACACACAGACTGCCATGTAAAGACGGAGGCAGAGATTAGAGTGGAGCAAGAGTGAGCCAGCAAGCCAACAAGCCAATGAACATCAGGGATTGATGGCCACCATCAGAAGCTAGGAAGAAGTAAAGATTCTACCCAGTTTCAGAGGAAGCATGGCTCTGCTGGCACCTTCATTTCAGACTTCTGGCCTCCAGGACTGTGGAGACAATACCATTCTATTGCTTTAAGCCACCCAGTTTGTGGTACTTTGTTAGAACAGCCATAGGAAACTAATACAGATGTTAGTATTGGGAAGTGGGGTACTGCTATAATGAGTACCTAAAAAATGGAAGTGGCTTTGGAACTGAGATATGTAGAGACTGAAAGAATTTTGAGGTGTTTGACAGTAAAAGCTGAGACTGCCATGAAAAGATTGTTTGTAGAAATACAGACTATTTTAAGATTTTATTTATTTATTTGAGAGAGAGAATGAGATAGAGAGCATGAGAGGGTCAGAGGGAAAAGCAGACTCCCTGCTGATCAGTGAGCCCAATGTGGGACTCGATCACGGGACTCCAGGATCATGACCTGAGCCGAAGGCAGTCGCTTAACCAACTGAGCCACCCAGGCGCCCCTAGAAATACAGACTTTAAAGGTAATAGAATATCATAGAAACCCAGGCAGTTTAATATTACAAGAGTGGTAGAAGATAAGTTGCACAGGATTAAGACTAAAGTGGAAAGTTAAGTAAATCTAATCATTTTAGGGTACCTGGGTGGCTCAGTCGTTAAGTGTCTGCCTTCGGCTCAGGTCATGATCCCAGGGTCCTGGGATCGAGTCCCATGTCAGGCTCCCTGCTCAGTGGAAAGCCTGCTTCTCCCTCCCCCACTCCCCCTGCTTGTGTTCCCCTCTCGCTGTGTCTCTCTCTGTCAAATAAATAAAAATTTAAAAAATCTAATCATTTTACTTGTTTTTTAGGGAAAAAAGAAATTTCATTAATAGAACAGCCAGCATCCCTAATTTAAGAACTAGTACACACAAGAATAAATTCAAAATGGATTAACATGAAACCATGAAAATCCTAGAGGAGAACACAGGCATTAACTTCTTTGACATCAGCTGTAGCAACTTCTTTCTAGATATGTCTCCTGACGCAAGGGAAACAAAAGCAAAAATAAACAACTGGGAGTACATCACAATAAAAAGCTTTTTGCACAGTGAAGGAAACAACCAATAAAACTAAAAGGCATCCTATGGAATGGGAGAAGATATTTGCAAATGACATATCTGATAAAGGGTTAGTACCCAAAACATACAAAGAACTTATAAAACCCAACATCCAAAAAATGAATAATCTAGTTAAAAAAGGGGTAGAAGAATAGACATCTTTCCAAAGAAGACATACAGATGGCCAACAGACACATGAAAAGATGCTTAGCATCACTCATCATCAGAGAAATGCAAATCAAAACTACAAGAGATACCACCTCACACCTGTCAGAATGGCCAAACTCAAAATACAAGAAATAACAGATATTGGTGAGGATGTGGAGGAAGAGGAACCCTCCTGCACTGCTGGTGGGAATGCAAAGTGGAACAGCCACTCTGGAAAACAGTGTGGAGGTTCCTAAAAAAAGTTAAAGATAGAACTAACCTATGATCCAGCAACTGCAATACTAGGTTCCACGGAATACAAAAATATTAATTCAAAGGGTTATATGCACCCTGATGTTTATAGCAGCATTACTTACAATAGCAAAATTATGGAAACAGCCCAAGTGTCCATCGACTAATGAATGGATAAAGAAGTGGCATATAAATATACAATGGAATATTACTCAGCCATAAAAAAGAATGAAACCTTGCTATTTGCTATGATGTGGATGGAGCTAGAAAGTGTTATGCTAAGCAAAGTAAGTCAGAGAAAGACAAATACCATGATTTCACTCATATGTGGGATTTAAGAAGCAAAACAAATGAGTAAAGGGGGAAAAAAAAAGGGAGAGGCAAACCAAGAAAGAAACTCTTACCTATAGGGAACAAACTGATGGTTATGGGGGGGGAGCGGATTAAATAGGTGATGGGGATTAAGGAGTGCATGTGCTGTGCTGGGAACCAGGTGTTTGTTGTATGAAAGTGTTGAATCACTGTAGTGTACACCTGAAACTAACATTACACTGTAGGTTCACTGGCATTTAAATAAAAACTTAAAATAATAGAACAAATATAAGAAAATGTTATCAATACTGTCTTGGAACTCTAAGAGCTAATATCACCTTGGAGTTAATAAATTTTTATTAAATGCAGAAAGCTAGGTCACAGATTATCTTCTCTTCCTCATTTACTTATACTAATTGGATAATTTAGGTAATGTATACAGAAGGCGGATTCTCTACAGACAGATCAGTTGGAACAGGACATTGCCACTTATTGTAACCTTGGACAAGTTACTCAGCCTTTTTGTCTCAATTTTCTTACATAATGGGTTAATATTAGGGGTATATGGGAAAATTTCTGAACTAGGTTTCACTTTGGATAGTTATTACTTATCTATCTCTTCCAATTCTGGGTTATATGCTCTTCCTGAGTACATCCACAGCACTGGGCACTTACTACATAGTATGTGAAATCAAATGCTTACTTGCTGTGGTCCCATACTTCTTCAAAGGCTATGTATCCTTTACACTTACCCTAAGTATCGTCTATATATGGTAGGCCTCCCCAAAAGTGTTTTTGGAATGAATCTTATTTAATGTCTTTTGAATTCAAGTTTTCCAAGCAACTTCCCACATCAAGGACTTTCCATATACTACTTCCTCTTTCTGGAATACTCTTTCCTCTCTTCTTCTAGCTAATTTCTAATCAAACTTCAGGTCTTAACTTTTATTCTATGAAAGACTTTTTTTTTTTTTTTTTAATAGGCTCCATCTCAAGATCCTGAGATCAAGACCTAGGCTGAGATCAAGAGTAGGACGCTTAACTGACTCAGCGACCCAGGCGTCCCAAAAGATTCCTTTTTTTTTTTCATCCCTCTAGAGAGGTTGAATCCCAACTATAAGCTCACAAAATACACTGTATTTTCAATTCAAAATCTCCCTCCCCGCTAAATTTTTTAAAAAGATTTTATTTATTTATCTGACAGAGAGACAGAGAACACAAGTAGGCAGAGAAGGAGGGAGAAGCAGGCTCTCCTCTGAGCAGGGAGCCCCACGCAGGGCTCGATCCCAGGACTCTGGGACCATGACCTGAGCCGAAAGCAGACGCCCAACCAACCGAGCCACCCAGGAGCCCCCCTGCTAAATTTCTTTATGAAGGCAAAGGTGGTCTGTCTATCGTTGCATCCACTGTGCCTAGACGGTGTAGACTAAATGTTGGCTGTAAG
This sequence comes from Zalophus californianus, assembly GCF_009762305.2. Classification (NCBI taxonomy): domain Eukaryota; kingdom Metazoa; phylum Chordata; class Mammalia; order Carnivora; family Otariidae; genus Zalophus; species Zalophus californianus. Next base: position 24,804,255 of record NC_045599.1, on the reverse strand, counting down.
GTATTAGTGATAGCTACTATGGACACTCAAATTATCTGAGTAACTCTTTACAATTGTTTCTACTGGTGCTGTGACATATACTAAAACATACTGAGAACACCAAAGCCAGTAGTACAGGAGGCACCGCTCGGTGGTGGCTTATTATTGACCAACCATAAACACTGCTTTTCCTCACTATACGGTAACAGGCCTTTTCCCCCTTTCCATGCTTATACTGCAGCCAGTGACAGAGACAGGACCAAACTGGGCATGCTGATACGCAAGGTTAGGGATGGCTGGTCCCTGAGAAGTGTGCGCCGGCCAGGAACGTGCATCAGTTTGACAAGAAATGAATCTGACACCAGGTACTCAGGGAAGCACCTGGCGGGGACATCACTGCCCAAGCTCATTTCGAGCACTCAGGTCTCACGGGTCTCTGCTCTGTCTCCGTGGGTGTCGATGTTTCGCAAGTGATTCCGCCCGGATTCACTTTCCTCGGTGCCACACTTCGGTGTGCCTTCCGGTTATCTGGTTATCTGACTAAACTTTTCACCTCATCCGACCTTTCACTCAGTAGATGGTTGCAGCGCAGGGCTGCCTTTGGCGTCTCGTCTACCTCTCAACGACGGGAAAAACGTCCCTCAAACACTCGGTGTGGGGATGAAACGGGGGCAGAACTTGCATGACGCAGAAACAAACACTTCGGTACCCAGGCGACGAGTGGGGAAGCTCTGGTGCCACCCTCCCTCATCGCACCAGCACAAACCTTCTCCCGCCCTTCGCAGGTGGTCACCGGGCTCCTTAGCGGCAACGTTCACAAGCTCCGTGGAGGGCCCTGAACCCACACCTACTGAGATTCCAGACAACCTGCGCCAGGCCGCCCGTTTTCCCTCCCCGTCGGCAAAGAACCCAAACCCTCCCCGGGCCCTGTCACCTTGGCCGCCTGACCCATGGCTCCCCTCACCGCGGCGGCTACTTCGGCGATCGAGCCGCCCCGCCTCTCGGCAACCAATCACTGCCCGGCGTGGACTATCCAACTCCCCGAAGTCACGTTCCTAACGTGCCGAAACCAATCATCGCGCAGATTCCCTTTTGTAGCCCCGCCTTCCACAGAGAGACACCGGAGACGAGTTTGCTAAACGGCTGCAGTCTGGTAAGACCGCGAGAAGCTGCCGAGCCCAAATACTGGAGAGAGGAGAACGGAAATTACCTGACGCCATGTTAGTTAGGGGCAGAGTCATTTCCGGTCTTTTCCGAGGCAGTCAGGTGGCGGGCGTGGCTTGATAGTTATTGGATGTCTTCGACGTCTCTACGTTATTACCCCTTGTTTGGGGGTTGCGGTTATCTAATAAAGAACCTTTCCGTTAATGTTTACCAGTTGCGACAGTCTTCTTGTGAAGGTGCATAAGAGCCAAGCCCTAACAAGTATGGCTGCCGTTAGTTGGAATTCTGACTTCCCAAAGCGCTATTTGTACATTTTCTCAATTCCCGGAAAAGGTGAGGTAGAGTTACTTGCTCAAGACCACAGGCTAGAGGCGTGCCCGGGTGACTCAGTCGGTTAAGCTGACAACTCTTGATTTCAGCTTAGGTCATGATCTCTGGGTAGTGCGATCGAGCCCCGCCCTTGGGCTCCACCCTCAGCGGGGAGTAGCTTCTTTTCTCCCTTTCCCTTTGCCCCTCCCCCTGCTCAGGTGGTCCCATGCATACTCTCTCTCTCTGAAATAGTTTCTTAAAACAAAACAAAAACCATAGGGCTAGTAAATGGAGGTCCGGGACACAAATCCCTATGCCTGACTAGTCTTACCCTCTACACATCCTGCTTACTCACCTTACCCTACTCTTTGGTTATGCTGGTCAGTCAGAAATGTTATTTAAGTACATTTTAACTTAGGACCTTGCAAACCGCAAGAAAAATCTCAAGCTTTCCCTCATCGCATAATCGTTTTTTGCCTTCCCTACTCACAGACTTTCAGGTAAAACTACTTTTTAGTAGGAATGAACGATTTGAAGCAAAAGAGCTTAAAGACCTTTTTCTTTCTCTGTGATTTATGTCATTTTAAAGAATATTGGAAGTCATTAAAATAGCAAGATAACAGTTGACTTTTAAATTATAATTCATTAGATTTGCAGATGAGTGTTTAACATAACCAAGCAATTAACCAAATATACTCAAGTACTGTCTTTTATATAGGAAACAATAGATGATCTTGTGACATTGCATGACGGTGCCTTCAAATTTTTAAAGAATGACTGAAACATGCTTATTTTCATTTGCAGTTTAGAATCACTGCCCAATTTCCTGAAAATTCATAATTTACTGTTACAATTTCTGGCTAACTAGGGTCCTGACCAAAACCCCATATCTGCCAATACTTGAAAATAAAAATCTCATAGGGTCAAAATCAGTTCATTACTGAAGCCTCTCTTAGATAACTCTGTATGGTTCCTTCAGCTGTTCCACAAATGAGGTAACTATTTTTGTTATTCTAGGACTATGTCCTGGTTTACATCTCAAAGTGTGAGACCAGAACTAAACAAGAATTCCAATTTGTTCCTCACATAAGTTCATGGAGCTCTAAGTAGGCAGAATAAAGGCCTCCAAAAGATGTCCCTGTTTAAATCCTAGGAACTTTTGAATATGTTACCTTATATGACAAAAGGGACTTTGCAGATGTGATTAAGGCTTTTGAGATGGGAAAATTTTCCTGGATTGTCTGGTGGGCCCACTGTAACCACAAGGATCCTTATAAGTGGGCAAAGGAAGCAGAGTCAGGGAGAGGTTTGAAGGTGCCCTGCTGCTGGTTCTGAAGACAGAGGAAGGGGCTTCAAGCCAAGAAATGCAGGTAGCTTCTAGAAGGTAAAGTAAGGTACATGTTCTCCCCTAGAACCTCTAGAAGGAATGCAGCCCTGTTAACAATGATTTTAGCCCAGTGAAACTCAGACTTCTGACTTCCAGAATGTTACCTGTTTGTGGCCCCTTCCATCTTGAAAGCCAACAGGAGGGCATCTTCAATCTTTGACTGTCCCCTCTCCTTCCATCATATCTCCTCCCTCTCCTTTGCCCCTCTTTCACTTATGAAAGCCCCCATGATTATATTGGGCCTACCGGGACAATCCAGGAATCTCACCCACCACAAGATCCTTACTTTAATGACATCTGGAAATCCCCTTTACCATGTAAAGAAACATATTCATAGGCTCCAGAGATTAGGACATGGACATCTTCTGCCTACCATACCCGGTTTAGTTAAAGCTGGGCAATAAGGTTGAAATTGAAGGAAATGAAGCAGGAGAAGCAGCCATGGGCCTGATCAGGTAAGAACCCTATAATCCAAGGTAGGATTTTGGATTTAATTTTGTGACGAAATGCCTTACCAGCGGGAGAGTGAGATCATGATTTATATTTTATAAAAATCACTTTGTGTGCTGAATGGCAAATTGACTACAATGGAAGCAGAACCTAGCTAGGAGGCTCTCAAAGTACTGCATGCAAAATCTGACAGTGGCTTGGATTAGGGTGGTGTAGTAGAAGAGGCGAAAAGTGGTTGGATTCATGATATATCTCTTCTTTTTAACTTCCTATTTTGACAGTTTCAGTCTTACAGGAAAGTTGCAAGAATAACAGAATTTGCATACACCCCTCACTCGGATTCCCCAAATGTTAACATTTGACCACAATCACTTTATCCTTTTCTATCTCTCTATATATGAACATTTTTGGGGGGGGTATTTCTTTAACTGTTTGAAAGTGAGCTGCAGACATGATACTCCTATACTCCTAAATACTTCAGTATTTTTTATTCCTACGAAAAAAAAAAAAAGACAGTCTCTTACATCACTGGGCCTCAAAGTATGATTCCAGGGCAAGCAGCAAATGCATCACTTGGAAACATGTTAGAAACCCACATTATAAGACCCTACCCCAAATCAACTAATTTTGATAATTTTGCTATGGTTATGTGAGGAAATTAACACAACTTTCCAAAGCTACTATTTAATTTATAGGCATTATTTAGATTTTGCTAATTGTCCTAGTAATGTCTTTGATAGCAATAGTAGCAAATGAGTCACTTTGGAGATTCAAGGGATCCACTATCAGTAATTTTTATTGGCAGAGGACAAGACAAGACAAACTGGTAAAATATTATTATATAGAGTAGTCTTGGAGCTAGAGTTAGTTTTTCTTAATAAGGGCATGTGGAAATTAAATGTTAGCTAGAGAAGACAGCCAAGAATGGAACCCATTGAGAAGTCTGGAACTGGAGGCTTACTGTGAAGGAGAAACAGCATCCAGAGGGGTATAGGAGACAAGACTAGGAGAGCGAAGACTATTCCTGAAAAGAGGAAATGATCAACATTAGGAAATAATGCCAGGAGGTCTAGTATGATAAGAAATGGAAATGTTCATAGAATTTTGTAAGTGGAGGTCCTTAACAACATTGGCAAGAGGGAAATGGGTTAAAAAGAGATGAGAAAGGGGACACAATAAAGAAAAGTTTTAAGAAGCAGCAAAGATATGAAGGGGTATGTCAAGTTAAGGAAGGTGTTCTTCCTTTAAGGTGGGGCATGTTACATTACGCTGATTACTTCTGGGAAGAAGTCTTAGTTGCACAGTGGAGGGAGGATTACAAACTCCTGATGCCTGGGTCCCAACCTCGGAGTCTGATTTAATTGATCTAGATTTTGGCCAGGTTCAAGAGGATTTTTCAAAAGTTCCCGAAGTGATTTTAACGTGCGGTGAGAACCACTGCTAGAGGGAGAAAAACACTGGTGCAAGGAAGGCTTACTTACTGGAACCAAGACCTTCTGCAGCTGATAATTGTTAGGGTGTCTCAGACAACAAACACGACCAGCATTGCTTGGATTATCAAATCTTTTCAGTACAGTATCTATTTTTTCCTACAAGTGTCCATTAAGCAAGTGAAGAAGGGCGTATACAGTAACTCCACTCCCCAAGACACACTAAAGAAAGGAAAAAAAAAAAAAAAAGACCTCGGTGTGGCTCCCTAGAGTCTCGAATCAGGAACCTCCCTTCCGCCGGGTCTCGTCGGGCGGTTCTTGGAAGCTCCCGCGCGCTCTCTGCACCCGCAGTGCAGGTCGCCAATGCGCACGCGCAGGACCAGCCCGGACGCCCGAGCAGCGGTCCCCGCGCAGGCTTGGCCGTGCACCCCCGCCCTCTGCCCGCTGCCCCGGCTCCTCCCTCCTCTCGAGCTTCTCTCCGGGGCGGCCGCGCGGGAGGGAGGCCGAGATGGCAGATGAGATCGCCAAAGCACAGGCCGCACGGCCTGGTGGCGACACGATCTTCGGGAAGATCATTCGCAAGGAAATCCCAGCCAAAATCATTTTTGAGGACGACCAGGTAGACACCGGGCGTCGCCTCCCTGGAGGGCTGAGGCGGGGCAGTCTCCGGTGAACACGCGGGTTTCCCGCGGACGGAAGGGAAAGGGTCGGGCAGCGTCGCGAAGGGAAGGGACTCGGCCGCCCCGCGGGGCCTCTGCCGCGGGCCCCCAGCCAGCGGGCAGGGCCGCGGCCGCTCGCAGGCCGCCTGCCGGCGCGTGCCGACGCTCCGGTTACGCGTTATCAGCCCGGGGCGCGGGCCAGGCTGCCGGGCGCCCGCCGGGCCAGCACCGCGGGGTCTGGGCGCGTGTGGGGGACGCGCTGGCTCCTCGGTGTGGGCGCCGGCCGGCTCCGCGACTGCCTCGAACCTCGCCCGTGTCAGGAATCTCACAATCTCGCCAGCGCTCTGCCCGACAGGTAGAAATCCGATCGCGCCCTGCCTAGGGCCCAATCTCCGCGATCTCCCGCGCACAGCCTGCCCGCCTGGGCTTTCCCGGGCGCCAGTCCGCGCCACGTTGCGTGAGACGGCCGGGGGCCCGCGGCCTCGGGGTGGCGGGGGGCGTGCGGACGCTGGGGGCCAAAGGTCCGCCTCGCCCAGGGCCTGCTAGTCAACCCCACCCCACCCCCATCCCGCTCGGGAGTGGGTCGGTTTTTGGGATTTGCTTTTCTTTGGCCCCGCGCGGTAGCAAAGTTTCCTTTCCTATTTTACAGGAAGCAGTTTTATGCCAGGGGACTAAGCACGTAGTTTTTGTTGACTTCATCGTAGGTGAAATTCTGTTTTAGGAGGGCCAAGTAGATGTGACATCTTGTGTAAAATACTGGGCGAGTTGTATTTATGGGCTTGGATCTCAGATAAAGCTGGGCAGGAGGTTGGCTGATTTAGATAGAAATTAACTTTGTCAAATTAACTTCAGGAAATATGGAATAGAAGGGAAACATTCTTTTTACACATAGTAGCGTTCTTAGATTCAAAATGTTACCTAGATTAGATTCTTCTAGGTGAATTTTATTTAGATACCTTTATTTGTTACTGGTAGGGAAGTGCTTTTGTTCTAGAAAATGCATATTTCTTTTTAAATATTTTCACTTGCTTTTTATAAATGATTGAAATAATTGATTTTTGAACCACGTAAGACCCAACAGTATAACTGCATGAAGCAATCTAAATGATACAGCATTTTGTGTGGAGTACTAAATAGAATTAGTCCTAAGACCGTTGAGCAGGGAAGGTTCTATTAATAAGCAGCTTCCACCTTCAGTAGAGAACAAGAGATAAAAAAAATATTCATGTGGTATGTAATTTGCCTAAATGCTGCTTATCTTCATTTCCACAAAAGACAAAAGGTATATTACTTAAATAGTTGAGTAAGGTGGGAAGAAATAGGTATTAGTCAAAATATCAGAGAAATTCGTAATTACAAAGCTCATCACTGGGGTAAAGGAAAAAAACAGGAAATTGCACAATCAGGACTCCTAACCTAGGGAAGGTGGGGAGAGAAATCTGATTTCTTTCAGAAATTTTATATATGCTGGGAGCTGAGGAATGAATATCAGGTTAAGTTAGACAAAAGCTGGGGTTGAGGGGAGAGAGGACCATTGCAGTAGAGGGAAGGGCCTTTGAAAAAAGCCTGGGAGTGTGGAGAGAGATGAAAGACACTGTGATTTGAGCAGGAAGAGTTGAATGAGATCAAACTCAAAAGGTAGACAAGGATTAGCTTGCCTAATTTCTACTTCACTTTTGGATTTCACTTTAAATGTCCCTACCTCAGAGTGGTTTGTCTGTGATCCCCCTGTCAAAATTGGGTTTTTCTGTGATAATCATTTATTTCACTCTTTACTTTTCCTTTGTAACATGTAGGTAGGATCTTAACTCTTTTATACCTTTATTTGTTTAGGGTCAGCCTTCCCATTAGACTAAGTTCTATGAAAGTAATCATGGGATCACAGGTATTGTGTACACTTCTGATTTCCTAGCATCTGCTACATGCCTCCCATGGGGCTAGTTGTGAAAGAATAAATTTAGGCTATAAGATGATACTAAAACTGATTTTTCCCCCCCTTTTCTCTAGTGTCTTGCTTTCCATGACATTTCCCCTCAAGCACCAACTCATTTTCTGGTGGTACCCAAGAAACCTATATCTCAGATTTCTGTAGCAGAAGATGATGATGAACGTGTAAGTAAATTGACCAACACAATTCATTTTCTCGCCTTTTTTTTTTTAATTTGGGAGACTAAATTTTGACCTGAAAGTGATGTCATATTTTCATTTTCCTGAGGGTATTATTGAGGGAAAAAAACCAAACAATCCTTTGGGAGTGCAATGTAGAAATAGTTTGATTTTTTAAAATTGAGATATAGTTGACACATAACATTATGTTAGTTTTAGGTGTACAACATAATGGTTTGACATATGTATATTACGAGTTGATCACCACAGTCAGTCAAGTTAACATCCATCATCACCAATTCTTAAACAAAATGGTTCCTAACAAGGAATAGTTGGTGAGACTCATTTTTTCTCAATAAAGAAACAGTACATCATACAGGGGATGATGTTTCTTTTTCTTCTTCCTTCCTTCCTTTCTTTCTCTCTCTCTCTCTCTTTCTAAATTTATTTGACAAAGAAGGAGAGAGCACAAGCAGGGGAGAGGGGCAGAGGCAGAGGGAGAAACAGACTCCCGCTTAGCAGGGAGCCCAATGTGGGGCTCGATCCCAGGACCCTGGATCATGACCTGAACCAAAGGCAGTCACTTAACCAACTGAGCCACCCAGGCACCCCGATTTTTTCTATTAATTTTTTCTATTAATGCTGTTAAAGGAAAGAAAAATCATTATTTGGTTTTGTCAGATGTATAGGCCTCAGTTAAATATTTTCCTAATGCTCCTTATGGTAGATTGTATAATTGTTTATAAATACTGGCTCTTCTTCAGGGGTGCTTTAATACTTCCTGCCTTATTGATGGCAGTCCTGGTCATGTGACTTGATTTGGCCAGGAAATGCAAGCAGAAGTGGTATGTCTTGCATAGAAACTATAAGAGACTAGCACCTGGTTTGTCAAGTTCTCTCTTCCCTCTGCCACTGTGGTCATAACAGAAACTTCTCCATCAGCCTGGGTTTCAAAGTGAAAACGATGAAGAATTTAGAGCCTAGTCAACTTGTGATGAGCCTATAGTGAGCACAAAAAGTGTTATCTTTGTTGTAAACCAGTATGTGGGGTGGCTTGTTACCACAGCTTAACCAAAGCTATCCTGATTGATGAACTCTTCTGTTATAAGAAAGCAAGATATATCTTGCTTTATTAAGAACATGTAAATCTTTTTTTTTTAAGATTTTATTTATTTATTTGAGAGAGAGAGAATGAGAGAGAGAGAGCACGAGAGAGGGGAAGGTTAGAGGGAGAAGCAGACTCCCTGCTAAGCAGGGATCCCAATGTGGGACTCAGTTCTCAACTCCAGGATCATGACCTGAACTGAAGGCAGGCACTTAACCAACTGAGCCACCCAGGCGTCCTATTAAGAACATTTCCCACTTGGAAAATGATTTTAAAATTGTTTTAATTGAGCAGATTTATGTCTAATTTGTTTATTGGAATTAGTCATGAGTAAATACCTAACCTTAATGGCTTTTTATTGTAAATTGTGTTGTATTAGTATTAAGAGTTTCCAAATATTTGCCCAGAGGGATATGTTTCAACTTGGTGGTCTTTTAATATTTCAACTTGGTAGTATGTTATTTAATGACAAGAATTTGTAAATTGCCTGTTGCTTAAGAAATTTTTTTTTTTCTTTTCCAGCTTCTTGGACATTTAATGATTGTTGGCAAGAAATGTGCTGCTGATCTGGGCCTGAAGAAGGGTTATCGAATGGTGGTGAATGAAGGTTCAGATGGGGGACAGTCTGTCTATCATGTTCATCTCCATGTTCTTGGAGGTCGGCAGATGAATTGGCCTCCTGGTTAAGCATATTTTAGGGATAATTTTACCTTCTCTGGGCAATGGTCAATATTTCCCAGTTCCAGTATGTTAAACAGTATACTTACTTTTGTCTGTGTATGGAGAGATTGAGGAAATAATTTTTAAAACCCATACATAATAAAAGACAATGTTGCATGGTTTACAGTCTTTTTGACTGCTGTATTTGATTTATTAAAAAAAATATATATATATATTTGTTGGAACGTATAAAGGTAGAGTTCATAATTTGGGAGGTTTTTTGGTTTTTCTCCCCAAGGAGGACTAAATACATGTACATTGTTATAATGGTGTGACTGGTTTCTGAATACAAATTACAAGATTTCACAAATTTAGCTTTGAAATACCCTTTTAGGGTAAAATATTAGTCCAGGAGAAGATTTTCTAATCTAATTCTCTGATTTCTTAAGAACAAAGGAGTATGTGATGTGATTGATCCAGAAAGTGACAGTTTTGGGTTTAGAAGGAATATCACAAAAGTTAAGTCAGATGAATTTTTTGGTCTAGAAGGAATGGTTTTTGTCTAGCCTCTACTTCCCCTGGACTGTTGGGGTAATTTGCAAGGGATGAAAGTCAATTTGTCACAGAATCTTTGATGACCATATGAAGCCACACATTGGTATTTCTTTTGTCATCTAAACTCTGTCTGAATATTTATTATAATCATATTACTTAGAATTAACTTTCCAAATTGAAAACTTACTGTTTAAATGTGCATGTGCACACTAGCAAAAATATTTAAGTTGTACTTGAATCTGGCTATGTGGAGTTGGGGAGGGAATAACATGGTGTGAGTTCTTACGTAGACTGACCAAACTTTTTTAGTCTTGCCATGCACCGTAGTCTTTCTGAGATACTGTAGGGCAAGTAGTTTTGCCTTTTGGCTTTCCTTCACATAGGCACTGTTTTCCAAAACCTAACTTGATACTTCTTGTCTACCTTACCTTCCTCTTTGATTCTCTTTGTGCTTATGGATTCCTTCCATTATTAATCTCTATAAAGACCATTTGAGTAAGGTTTGACACTGAAAACTTTTTTTTTCTACATTTTAAATTACGTTATTGATTTTTAAATACCTGTTTGGGGGGATTAGGAAAATTGGCCATTTAGATCTTAAAAATAATTTTTTCCTAATTGTCATTTTTTAAAAAGATTTTATTTATTTATTTGAGAGAGAGAGAGCCAGCAGGAGTCGGAGGCAGAGGGAGAGGGAGAAGCAGGCTCCCCACTGAGCAGGGAGCCCAATGTGGGGCTGGATCCCAGGACTCTGAGATCATGACCTGAGCCGAAGGCTTAACCAACTGAGCCACCCAGGCGCCCCCCCACCAATTGTCATTTTTTAACTTTTTAATAGTGTTTAAAATATTTCTGTAGTTGATCTATCGAGTTCTTAATTTATTTCATATTTTAAAAAGACTTTCCCACTCCAGGAGGACTTAAAAAAATCATTATTTTTTTCCCCTTAATGGTTTTATGTACTTCTGTGACTTTTTTAAGTAAGCTCTAGGCCCAAGGTGGGGCTTGAATTCATGACCCTGAGATCAAGAGTCACATGTTCCATTGACTGAGCCAGCCAGGCACCCTTTTTTTTTTCAATGGGGGTAGGTCTGGGGAGGAATTTGGGAAGGACTTGTGCCACTATAGAGAATGTTGTAATGAGAGAAGCATTTGTATTACATACAAGAGGGTAGCGTCTGCTTTCTTTAGGCACATTATCTTTCCCATTGATTTCATCAAACCAGTGCTAATAAATCAGGTAGACAACTGCTAAGTTGTCTTGTTGGTTTTGTCTCTGACCTTTCTGCCTTAAACAAACTTGTGGCAGTTGTTGCCCACCAACTCCTTTCTGTGAATAACAGTGGGTGCAACTTTTATTCCAAGTTAAAGCTCCTTCCTTGCTGCACTCATGGTGCTTTATTGTACTGATAATTTTTTTTTTTCTATTCACATTATGACATACAAAATAAGTAATTAAATTTTAAAAAGCCCTTTTCTTATAGCATGGGTTTTACTTAAATAGAATAGTGATTAAGCTGTTCTCAAATACGTACTGCAAGTATGCCAAAAGTTGATTCAAACTTTGTATATCAGTCCTTTTATTAGTCTGGAAAGCAAACTATTTGAGAACACCAGCAGATCATAGTAATTGCTTCTTGAATTGCTTTCTGTGATATACAGGATCATTTAGTAAAGAGATTTTTGCCTATACTGGCATACCTTAGGGACATTGCAGGTTCTCTTCTAGACCACTACAATAAAGTGAATATCAAAAAAGTTAAGTCAGATGAATTTTTTGGTGCCCAGTGCATATAAAAATTATATTTATACTATAGTCTGTTAAGTATGCAATAACATCATGTATAAAAAAACAATGTACGTACTTTAAAAAATACTTTATTTCTATTTTTTTATTAAAGATTTTATTTATTTATTTGATAGAGCGAGAGAGCACAAGCAGGGGGAACAGTAGAGGGAGAGGGAGAAGCAGGTTCCCCGCCAAGCAGGGAGCCCAATGCGGGGCTCGATCCCAGGACCCTGGGATCACGACCTGAGCCAAAGGCAGACGCTTAACCATCTGAGCCACCCAGGCGCTCCTAAAAATACCTTATTTCTAAAAAAATGCTATCTCCTGAGCTTCCAGGGAGACGATCTTTGCTGACAGAGGGTCTTGCCTTGATGTTGATGGCTGCTGACTGATAAGGTTGGGGTTGCTGTAGCAATTTCTTTAAGACAGCAATGAAATTTGTTTCACTGACGGACTCATCATTTCATGAATGATTTCTCTGGGGCATACAACACTGACAGCACTTGACCCACAGCAGAACTTCGTTCAAAATTGGATTCAAAGGGTGCCTGGGTGGCTCAGTCGGTTAAGTGTCTGCCTTTGGCTCAGGTCATGATCCCAGGGTTCTGAGATCCCCCGCATCGGGGATCCCTGCTCAGTGGGGAGCCTGCTTCTCCCTCTCCCACTCCCCCTGCTTGTGTTCCCTCTCTCATTGTCTCTCTGTCAAATAAATAAAATCTTAAAAAACAAAAAAACAAAATTGGATTCAATTTTCTCAAACCCTGCCACTGTTTGATCGACTAAGTAATATTCTAAATCTTTTGTTGTCATTTCAACAATCTTCACAGCATCTTCACCAGGAGCAGATTCTATCACAAGAAAGCACTTTGCTCACCCTTAAGAAGCAACTCCTTATCCATTAAAATTTTATGAGATTGCAGCAGTTTGGTCACATCTCAGGCTCCAGTTCTAATTCTAATTCTCTTGCTATTTCCACCACATCTGCAGTTATTTATTCCACTGAACTCTTTAACCCCTTGTAGTCATCCATGAAAGCTGGAGTCAACTTCCAAACTTTTTTTTTTTTACGATTTTACTGACTTACTAGAAAGAGATCACGAGCTGGGGGAAGGAGGGGCAGAGGGACAAGGAGACTCCCCACTGAGCAGGGAGCTTGATATGAGTCTGCATCTCAGGACCCTGAGATCCTGACCTGAGCCAAATTCAGACGTTTAACCGACTGAGCCACCCAAGTGCCTCAACTTCTTCCAAACTTCTGTTGATGTTGATATTTTGACCTCTTCCATGAATCATGAAGGTTCTTAGGGTATCTGGAATGATGAATCCTTTCTAGAAAGTTTCCAATTTATGTTGCCCAGATCCATCAGAGGAACCCTCTCTATGGCAGCTATAGCCTCAGGAAATGGCTTTCTGTCTTTCTGCCTTGTCTTGTCTTTTCAGAGATTTATTTTAAAAAGAGAGAAAGTGGGTGCACACACTGGGGGGGTGCAGAGGGAGAGGGAGAGAGAATCCTAAGCAGGCTTCACACCCAGCACGGAACCTGACTTGGGGCCCCATCTCACGACCCTGAGATCATGACCTGAGCTGCAATCAAGAGTTGGACACTTAACTGGCTGAGCCACCCAGGTGCCCCAGGAAATGTATTTCTTAAAGAGTAAGACATGAAAGTCAGAATGACTCCTTGATCCATGGACTGCAGAATAGATCTTGTCTTAGCAGGCATGAAAACAACATTAATCTCATTGTACATCTCCTTCAGAGCTCTTGGGTGACCAGGTACATTGTCAATGAGCAGTAATATTTTTAAAGGACCTTTTTCCCCCCTAAGCAGATCTAAATAGTAGGCTTAAAATATTCAGTAAATACTGTTGTAAACATGTTGTAAACAGATGTGCTGTCATTCAGGCTTTGTCCCATTTATAAAGCAAAGGCAGAGTAGATTTAGCATAATTCTTAAGGGTCCTAGGCATTTCAAAATGGTTAATGAGCATTGACTTCAAATTCAAGTTTCCAGCTGCATTAGCCCCTAATAAGAGTCAGCCCATCTTTTGAGGCTTTGAAGCCAGGCAGTGACCTCTCTAGCTATGAAAGTCTTACCATCTTTTTCCAATAGAAGACTCTTTGTCTATGTTGAAAATCTGTTGTTTGGTGTAGCCATCTTCATTATCTTCACTTAGACCTTCTGCAAAATTGGCTTCAGCTTCTACATTAGCACTTGCTTCTTCCCCTTGCAATTTTATGTTATGGAGAAGCCTTCTTTAATCTCATGAACCAACCTCTGCTAGCTCTAAACTTCTGGACCCTCCTTACTTCTCTCAGCCTTCATAGAATTGAAGAGAATTAGGTCCTTGCTCTGGATTAAGCTTTGGCTTTCGGGATTCGTGTGGCTGGTTTGATCTCTCCAGACCATTAAAACTTACCCATATCAGTGGTAATGCTCTTTGCTTTTTTTTTTTTATCATTTGTGTATTCACTAGAGTAGCACTTTCAATTTCCTTTAAGAACTTTTCCTTTGCATTTACAACTTGGCTGACTGGTGCAAGAGGCCTACCTGTCAATCTGTCTTGGCTTTTGACATGCCTCCCTCACCAAACAATCATTTCTGTCTTCTGATTTAAAGCAAGAGACATGTGACTCTTCCTTTCACTTCAACACTTGGAGGCCACTGCAGGGTTATTAAGTAGCATTTGCTCAGAGTATTATATGTGTAATGGACACTTGTAATTATTGGTGTCCAGCATTTGAATGCTCTTCACGTTTGAGGGATTCCTTGCGTCCCCAAAGAGAAACTGAAATGAACAGACATCTAGTATCCTAGCTCCTCTGCTAGCTGGGATGTGGGCCCTTGATTTAGGCTCTGCCAATCAGATACACTCATCTGGGATTTTGAATTTGAAACTAATGACACAAAGAAACAAGGACAGTGGAGACTTTTTTTCTGGTGTCAGTGGCAGCAGCATCCAGTTGGCAGGCACAAGAGTGCCTGTGTTGCCCGTTGTTGGATCCAGTATCGAATGCCAGGGGTGCTAACGGTGCTGGCTGTGGTTCCTGTGTTCAGTGACGGGTAGCAGTGCCCTGCTGGACTAGCTCTCTCAGTCTGTTTTTGAGCGTGGTGTTATCTGCATAGCTTTGCTTTATTCCTGCCTATTTTCCCAGTTAATCTGTGACTAGCCACTAAATACTGTTTCAAGAAATGTACACCTGGAGAAATTTTTACGAGGAATGGTTATAGACAATAGATTCTCAGGGGAAGGGGGGGTGGAGTGGTGGGGAGCTGAGATAGTTATTTGGCCTGGTTTGAGAATCCAGTGACTATTAAGAAGCTGTATTTTCATAGCCCATGGTAAATAGTAGCAAAGTAGCTAATTAAGTCATTCCATGGCTCACTTGTACTGATATGCCAGTTGAAGGAAAGGCTTTGGGTTTCCCACTGCTACAGCCATAGGACAGTATGAAAGATAGGCAGAACTCAAGGATCATGGAGGTGTTGTGATTACTTCTAATTGCTGAACAACTTAAAAAATGACAAGGTCAGATTTCTTCTTTTTCTCCTTTTTTTGACAAGCTAAGATTTCTTTCTTTTTATTTTTAAAGTTTTATAGAGAAAGCACACATGTGGGGGTGGGAGGAAGGGCAGAGGGAGAGAGAGAGAGAGAGAGAGAGAGAGAGAGAATTCCAAGCAGACTCCCCACTGAGCAGGGAGCCTGAAGTGGGGCTTGATCCCATGACCCCGACATCATGACCCAAACTGAAACCAAGAGTCAGACACTCAACCTACTGAGCCACCCAGGCACCCTGAGCTGATTTCTAAATTATTAGTTCAAGTTATCAATTGAAACCCAAGGGTTGTCTACGACTATGCTATAAAAATTTATGAGAGATTTTTTTTCAAGATGTAAGCTCTTTCAGCTGAAGAAGTGAAACAGTTGTAAGCCAAACAACATTTGATTCTTAAGATTGCGAAAATTTATTACTTTAATTCATAGCTTTGTCTAATCTCTTATGAGGAAGTTAGAATATCGATAAGCAAAGAATGGTATCTGAATACTTGGAATGAGCTATATTGGACAATTTGGCCGACTCAGAGCATCCCAAATTCCCAATCTACTGAGCCTTTCTTGTCAGCTGAAGCAGACTCTCCTCTTGTATAAAACATTTTGGTTGCTTAAAGAATCTTCTCAATTATTTCTCTTATATACTGCAGCTATTCCTATGCCTCACTCTTTAAAAAGAAAAGGAAAGCTCTCATGCCTAATCTTCCAAGCACCTCTTGCATTTCTTTCTCTGAAATTATATCGGAAGATCCCAAGAGACCCTAAATGGTACATTTGGGACCATTCTGAGAACTGTATAAAGAGAAACTGCCAGGCAAAATGAACACTTTCTAACTTCCTCATAAGAGATTAGACAACTTCATTGTTTTGACTATGGCTCTTCAGTTGTCCCACTACCATTTGCTTTCCCATTTAATGGTCTTGGCACCCTCATTAAAAAATCAACTAACTATAAATGTGATGACTTGTTTCTGGGCTCTCAGTTCTATTCCACTGATCTATATATTTATCCTTATGCCAATACCAGACTGTCTTCATTACTGTAGCTTTTTTTTTTTTAATTTTATTTATTTGAGAGAGAGAGTGTGCGCACGAGAGAGCATGAGCAGCAGGAGAGGCACAGAATGAGTTAGGAAGAATCCCCTCTGCTTCTGTCTTCTGAAAGAGATTGCAGAGTATGAAAAAATTTCTTCCTTAAATGTTTAGAATTCACCAGCAAACCCATCTGAGCCTGGTGCTTTTTCTTTTGGAAGGTTGCTATTTATTAATTACATTTCTTTAATATATGTAGGCCTATTCAGATTGTCTATTTCTTCTAGTATGAGTTTTGGCAGATCGTCTCTTTGAAAAAATTGGTCCATTCTATCTAGGTTATCAAATTCTTGAGCAGAGAGTTGTTCAGAGATAGTATTCCTTTATAATCCTTTTGATATTTATGGGGTCTGTAGTGATGTTCCCTCTTTCATTTCTGATATTTGTAACTTGTGTTTTCTCTCTTTTTTTGGATAGCTTGGCTAGAAGCTTTTTTGGTTTTAGTGATCTTTTCAGGGAATCAGCTTTTCATTTCATTGATTTTCAGTTTTCAATGGAGAAGTTTTCAATTTATTAATTTCTTCTCTAATTTTTATTTCTTTACTTCTGCTTACTTTGAATTTAATTTGCTCTTCTTTTTCCAGTTTTAGGTGGAAGCTTAAATTAATGATTTTAGATCTTTCTCTTCTAATACATACATTCAATGCTATAAATTTCCCTCTAAGCATTGTTTTAGCTGTATCCCACAAATTTTATATTTTCACTTAGTTCAAAATATTTAAAAAATTTTCTTGAGATTTCTTTTTTGATCCATATGTCCGCATGAATTTTTGAATTAGCTTGTCATTTTCTGCAAAGAAGCCAGTTAGAATTCTTATTCTTCAATAAAAATAAATGATTTCTAATGATCAGAAGTACTTTGGAACCACTGTAATGGCAATTGAGGTCTATAATACTCTCCTCCTTTATCTTCATTCTTGCTCTGAATGTGCCACTTTAAAACAGGAATGATTTGGGTGTAGCTGGGTAGTCAGTTAAGCATCTGACTCTTGGTTTTGGCTCAGGTCATGATCTCAGGGTCGTGAGATCGAGTCTTGCGTCAGTCTCTGTGCTCAGTGGGGAAGGAGTGGGATGGAGCGGGGAGTTTGCTTGAGATTCTCTACCTCTCCCTCTACCCCTCCCCCGGCTTTCTCTCTCTCCCTAAAATGAAATCAATTTAAAAAATCTTAAAGAAAATAAAACAGGAATAATTGCTAAATGATTCACAATTCCTCCTAGTATTTTTTTTTTAAAGATATTTATTTTTAAGTCATCTCTATATGCAACATGGGGCTCAAACTTACAACTTCAAGATCAAGAGTCACTTGCTCCACTGACCAAGACAGCCAGGCACCTTTCTTCCAGTATTTTTGATGGCATATTACAAAATTTATTTTGTCACTATTCTTTCTCTTATTTCCTCTTTTTTGATGTATCTGTCCTGCTGTGAATAGCATCAACAGTTCCTGAAAATAATAGAGCCCAAAGGTGATCACTAGCTAGAAGAATGATAAGAATCTTACTCTTGAGAGCAATAGTTTTATCCTTTTTAAATTTTATTTTTGTCACATCACATTAGATACTTCTATTTGGCCACATAGCACAGGATGGGTTCAGGAGAGCATTAAACTTTGCTAAGACTACATTTTGTCCTTCAGTAAAGCATTTTACAGTTATTAAAGAAAATTAATTAGGTTCTATTTCAAGAGGTCTTTCTCTGGATTTTTGTTAATGCTCTGATTTTTTTTTTCTTTATCTGCTATAATAAAAGGAGTTGAACTGATTTCCCTTTCTGAGTTCAGGAAATGTCTCATTCAATTATTTGTTTGCTTTTAACTACTGTTAGGCAGAAAACAAAGGAATGAACTCTCTTTCTGATGGAAATAATTGGTAAATTCAGCATATAGTATGTATTTTTCTGTTTCTACTATTTATATTCCATTGAATGTGGCTATAAGTGATTCAGGGAAAGATGGCTGTCAGAATGCTCATGTTTACTAAAAGGAGGATATAATTCTTCTTAATATTGAGATATCACATGTCTTCAAGATTCAGCTATTTGCTGTGTTTAGGAGTCTGTAAAAGGTTTTGTTTAAGAGTACACTTAATCATGATGAGCTACTGAGTAATGTATAGAATGTTGAATAACTTAACTGTATACTTGTAAGTAGTATATCAGTGTATTTTAACTATACTGGAATTAAAATAAAATAAAAAAGAGGTTTTGCTATTTACTCTTCTGGAATTGCAATGAATAGCATTTCTCTTTGGAAAAATATTAATTACCCTCTGTTGGAGTCCCCAAGAGGACCCCCAATAAATAGTACCTCTCTTCCTTGCTTGAGTTACGGACAAACTGAGAAAATAAAACAAAGAGTAAAAATAGAAATCTGCATTATGATTACATCTTATTATTGGTAGAGATGAGGTTGAAGAATATGGCCCTAGGTCTGTAGCCATGTGTTCTTACTAATACTCATCCCACAATTAAACAGATTTAACCCAGGAGGGGTAAAGGAACTGGGGGAGTAGCAGGGGATATGAGCTTCTAGAGGGCAGCTGGCTTCTAAGAGGAAGAACAGCAGAGCAAGAATTTGCATTAGTGGTTATTCTTCAGAGATTTACCAAACAGATAAATCACCCAACCCTCTTGAGATGGAGTGGGGAAAAAGGGGAGAGGGTGCTTAGGAAAAAGCCTTCCTCAAGGAAGCCAGGAGAAGAAGAAAGGAGTTCCATTCCTACATTGCCCAGGTCTTTGTTCTTTTAACCCATTTATTTAGCTACTAAGCCTGTGGTCAACCACTGGCTGTTCTGTTTAGTACCCCTCATAAAACTGCTCCTCCCAAAACATCCACTTCTCTTCTGGGCATCATTCTGGGACTGTTGGTGGGAGTTTAGATTTTGACCCAAGAAGGCTAGAAAATGGGTGAGAAAGTTCACTTATTAGTTAATACTAAAGATACTGCATTTCAAAGGCTGAAAACTAATCCCCCACTTCCCATTCTAAACTATGTACAGTCACCATGCCCAACAGAGTGTATCAGAGGTTCCACATGAGACTGAATGAATATATTAATATATAATAATTAAATAATAAAAACTGAAAATATGGAATTTCATCAAATGTGAATGTAAATCTTCTCTCATTATCAAATTCCCAGAAAAAAACTAAAGTCTAAAGATAAAATCTTTTTGCAAATTTTATGAACCAGAGATAATTAGGTACAAAGGAATTAAAATCCCAAATCAAAATTTCTTGTTCTTTTGAGCTGAAAGTCTGAAGTTAAACATTTCTCAGGCCCCAAACTTATCCTCTCAAATTTCTTTTTAAATTTGGTTTTAGCCAGGGACAGATGCTTGAGTGGGGCTGGGGTTCCTTCTATAGCCATGGTTTCAGCTGGCTGTCATGTAAGGAGTATGCTTTCTTTAGAATTTGAGAAATAATACCTGTTCGGAGCCACGTTTTTCCTGGGTCTCCCATTTTAAAAACTCAAAAGTGTCCACAGACCCTATCATAGCCACAGATTTAGGAAAGATTTTTCTACCCCAAGAGCAGGAGATGGGGGAGAGCCAGACCCCACTCTGCTTCAGCTCCGCTCAGGAGACAGGGAGTGCATGAGTCCTTGGGAAGAGAGCCCCAAACTGGAGAAAACCCACTGTCAAGAAAACCTAGATTCACAACTACATGGAAAAGAATGAGGCTGGACACTTTCTTGCACCACATACAAAAATAAACTCAAAAGGGATTAAATGTTTAAATATAAGACCTGAAACCATAAAACCCCTGAAGAATACATAGGCAGTAAACTCTTGGATGTTGGTCTTAGCAATATTTTTCCAGATATGTCTCCTCAGGCAAGGGAAATGAAAACAAGAATAAACTATTGGGACTACATCAAACTAAAAAGCTTTCACAAAGTGAAGGAAACCATCAAGGGCAATGACTGCCTTTGAATGAAAATGAAAGGGCAATCTACAGAATGGGAGATGTTTATAAATGATATATCCAATAAGGGGTTAACATCAAAAATATATAAAGAACTCATAAAATTCAACACTATAAAAAGCGAACAATATGATTAAAAAATGGTCAGAGGACCTAAATGGACATTTTTCTAAAGAAGACATACAGATGGCCAACAGTCACATGAAAAGATGCTCAACATCGTTACCCATCAGGGGAATGTAAATCAAAACCACAATGACATCTCACCTCACACCAGTCAGAAGGGCTGGTATCAAAAAGAAAAGAAATAACAAATGACAACAAGAAATGAAGATGTGGAGAAAAGAAATTCTTGTGCATTGTTGATAGAAATATAAATTGGTGCCGCTACTATGAAAAACAGTATGAAGGTTCTAAAAAAAATTATAAATAGAATTTCCAAACCATCCAGTAATTCCACTTCTGGGTATTTACCCCAAGAAAATGAAAACACTAATTCAAAAAGACATACGCACTTCTATGTTCACTGCAGCATTATATATAACAGCCAAAATGTAGAATCTAAGTAGTCCATTGATTAGATGAATGGCTAAAGAAGATGTGTTTTATATATATATGATGGAATATCACTCAGCTAGAAAAAAGAATGAAATCTTGCCATTTGCAACAGTATGGATGGACCTAGAGAGTACAATGCTAAGCGAAATAAGCCAGTCAAATAAAGACAAATACCGTATGATTTCATTTATGTGTGGAATCTAAAAACAAATGAACAAACAACAACAAAAAAGAAATAGTCTGATAAATACAGAGACTAAACTGGTGGCTGCTAGAGGGGATGGGGTGGGGAGATGGGTGAAATAGGGGAAGGGGATTAAGTGGTACAAATTTCCAGTTATAAAATAAATGAGTCACAGGAATGAAAAGTACACATAGGGAATATAGTCAATAATAATGTAGCAACTTTGCATGGTGACGCATAGTGACAGCAATTATTGTGGTGAGCATTTCCTAACGTATATAATTGTCAAATCACTATGTCATACTCCTTTTCTTCTCCAGTATGATCCACCCCCAATGTGGGGCTCAAACTCACAACCTTGATTTCAAGAGTCGCATGTTCTACCGACTGAGCCAGCCAAGCACCCCACTATGTTGTACTCTTGAAACTCATATTTATGTCAATCATATTTCAATTAAAAAAAAACCCACACTCAATCACCATATACTTCTCAAAACAAACCTGCAGGTCGGGTGTTCCTCCTTTGCCTCTGTATTTGTAAGAGTTTTCCAGGGAAATAGAGCCAACAGAATGAAGATACATATAAATAGATATAGATACAGATTTAGATAAAGATGAGGAGACTGATAATAGGAATTGGCTCACTGTGGTTATGGAGGCTGAGAAGTCCCAGTATCTGTCATCTGCAAGCTGGAGAACCAGGAAGGCTGTTTCTATAATTCAGTTCAAGGCCTCAGAATCACGGGGCTGCTGGTGTAAGTTCCAGAGACTGAAGGATGGAGAACCAGGAGTTCCGACATCAGATATCCAAGGGCAGAAGATAGATGTCCTGGCCCCAAATGAGAGAGAGACTGAGTGAGAGAGAGAGAGAGAAAATTCTCAAAAAGAATTGAAATGATACCCGCCCACATTTGCCAAGGTGGATCTTCTTTACTCAGTCTACTGATGTAAATGCTAATCTCTTCCTGAAACAGCCTCACAGATGCACCCAGAAATAATGTCTGATCAACTCTCTGGGTATCCCTTAGCTCAGCCAAATTGACAAATAAAAGTAACTGTCATAGCCTCCTATGGAGACACAGTATAGGAGGACACTCCTTGGCTGTACTTCCCCAGTTCTGAAGTTTCTAAGCAACTGCCCAAGGTCAGTTAGCCCCCTTATTTGTCTAGTCCTCTCTTATGCACAGGACTTCAGGTTAAAATTAACCTAATTTTAATCCTGAGGACACCTAGACCCCAGGCTGCTTGGTAAAGGCTTAACAGCTGGCTGGGGGTCGTTAGGGGGGAGCCTTGATTTGTAGTATTGGCTGATTTCCACGGCATAAATACTCCCGCCAGGGCCAATTTCAAGCTGCCAACTCAAAGTGGAGTTGAGAGGAGATGTGCAGTAGCACAATATTATATAATGTTTCCACCATATAAGTACAATACATATAAATATTATCAGGAATATAGATAACTGCAAATTGTAGTAAAATAATTAGGAAGTGATGAATTTTGAGTATTGTAAAAAAAAAACCTTTCTATTTTTAAATAGTAATACATTCACTAGAAATTACAAAATATAACAGGGAGGTTCTGTGTATCTATCACCCAGTTTCCCCCAATGGTAATATCTTATATAATGATCATATATTACAAAATTCAGGAAATTGAGATTTTTATTGCCTTTAATTTTTTTTAAATTTTACTTTTTTTTGAGAGAGAGAGGGGGGGGGGGCGCCTGGGTGGTTCAGTCTTTAAACGTCTGCCTTCGGCTCAGGTCATGATCCCAGGATCCTGGGATCAAGCCCTGCACTGGGCTCCCTGCTCAGCGGGAAGCCTGCTTCTCCCTCTCTCATTCTCCCTGCTTGTGTTCCCTCTCTTGCTGTCTCTCTCTCTGTCAAATAAATAAATAAAATCTTAAAAAAAAAAGACAGAGAGAGAGTGCGCATGAGCTGGGAGGGGCAGAGGGTGAGGGAGAGAGAATCTTAAGCAGGCTCCTTGTCCAGCAACGGAGCCTGAGGGACTCGACCTCACAACCCTGAGATCATGACCTGAGCTGAAAACAAGAGTCAGAAGCTTAACTGACTGAACCACCCAGTTGCCCCTAAATTTACTTTTAATTGTGGTAAATACATGTAACATAAAATTTACTATCTTAACCATTTTTCAATGTATAGTTCAGTATTGTTGTTTATTCACAATGTTGTGAAAGTACCTCCAGAATTTTTACCTTGCAAAAAACTGAAACTCTGTACCTATTAAATAACTCCCCACTCCTCCTAGCCTCAATCCCTGGCAACCCCCATTCCATCTCCTTTGTCTATGAATTTGACTACTTTTGGTATCTCATATAAATGGAATCATACAGTATTTGTCTTTTTGAGTCTGGCTTATTACACTTTTTTTTTTTTTTTTGGCTTATTACACTTAATGTTGAAGGATAGCTGGAAGAAAGGCAGGCAGGGACAAGCCCCTGCCCCCCAACTCCCCCCCCCCCCCCCCGGCCCCGGCCCTAAGAGGAAAACACCCTTAAAAGGATTTTACACTGCCCTGGAAGGAGCCCTCCACCCTTTCCCACGTGATAGATAGATGACAAAAACCTGATTGGATGACAGGT
Source organism: Zalophus californianus (assembly GCF_009762305.2). NCBI lineage: Eukaryota > Metazoa > Chordata > Mammalia > Carnivora > Otariidae > Zalophus > Zalophus californianus. The sequence goes on along the minus strand of NC_045599.1, from coordinate 24,780,747 downwards.
GCAGGGTTAATCAGATTAAAATAGCCCACCAACAAGCCCATAAAACCCCCTAGACTTAGAAACTCTAGTGGTAACCCCTATCAGATACACTCCCTCTTTGGGAGCTTTGTACTATCACTTTATTATCGCTCAATAAACTTTGCTTTGCCGCCCACCACTCTTCATCTGGTTGACCTCTTCATTCTTTGAAGCAGTGTGACCAAGAACCACGGAACTAAAGGAGAAGGAAATCCTATAACAGCATAATGTCCTTAAGATTCATGCATTTTGTGGCGTGTGTCAAAATTTACTTCCTTTTTACGACTGAATAGTATTCCATTGTGTATATATACCCCATTTTGTTTATTCATTATCTATGGATGGACACCCTACCTTTTGGTTACAGTGAATTATGCTACTATGAACATGAGTGTTGCCTTTGTTTTTAATGTAACTTATTTGTTAGCTCGTATAATTTAATTTTTAATAACAGCTGTATTTAAAAACCGGCTTGCAAGATTCCTGAAAATACAACAACTCGCTATGGAGCCATCATACCAGCTCTAGCAACCAGTGGATCGGAGTCACTTCAGCAAGGGAATGGGGACAATTTGTTCCAAGATAGTGGCAGAGGAGAAAAGCAGAACAACATTTCCCATTTCCTTATGTTATCTCCTGCTGGGCTGCTTCCTGTTCCAGGCCAAAGCCACCATCCCCCGCACACACCAGTTCGAAGCACTTCCCCCATCAAGGATTCCTCACAGTTTTCCTTGTTTACATACTTGGGGGTCAGTCTTGGGACAGGGAGCTAGTACTTCTGACAGTTCATCATTCTGTCCTTCTGTGTTATCTCTAGCATTTGCAATGATATTTCCAACGGTCAACGGTGAAGGGTGATGAGAGATTGCCTATGTGCTTTTAGAGGAATAGGACTTCTTAATGCTGTGCTCCAGGCTTACTGGAGCCTTATCTTGGAGCAGAGTATTGTGTGCCTTGAAAGCACATCTTTCTTATTCTATCCCTTGGCATTTCCAGGGGAGAGAAGTCTTTTCGCTTGTCAACAGTGAGTTTCCCCTTCTGGACAATCTCTGGAGGGAGGGAATCATCCCTGGAGGCTTTGTGGACTGCTTGAGCTTTCCTGAATGCCTAATGTGGTTAGAGAATTTCTGCTTGGATTGCAAAGTGGGAGAATGGGACTTAGGAAGTAATAAAGATACAACTCAAGCAGAGCAAAGAAGGCCTATTGTAGTTATGGTTTGTAGTACACTGTTAATTTTCCAGAAAAGTGTGTTTTTTTAAAAGTGTAGCATACAATTAGAAGTTGTAGTAGGGCCATTTACACGGAACAATTATACTTTTGATGAGTGCTTTTCATAAACACTAGCCATGTACTCTGGGGACTCATTACATTTCATTTAGATGACACATTTAAAAATTCATAGATCTTGATAGGAAGTTGTAATTAATCTCAATTTCTCTTCAGGGAAGAAGCTGAGAAGTGTAGCAGCATATTATGAGGTATAAGTGAGAGACTTAAAGAGAGGGGAAAGCCTAAGGCAGGCAGGCATGCAGGACTGGCTCTTCAGCCGTCGTGACCCAGGACACTGCAGAGATAAGCAGCACAGACCAAATTGCAGAGGCTCACAGGGGGCTGGGCGCACAGCCAGCTGCCCATGTCCACTTTTTTCTGCCTCTTCTTTAGGGCCTCGGGGGCAGTTTTGGCACTAGGGAACTCCCTTCTCCTCCCAGATATGGCTTATGACTTGGTATTTTTGAGAATTATTTAGTAAGATTACAAGGGGTGTGTTCCTGTGCCCCCCCTTTTTGCTGATTACACAGCACACACCACCCAATGACAGCTGATCATTTATTTATTGAATAAATTTATCTCGGTATTCCTACCACGTAGTCTGCCAATGTGTTATTTTTCCTTGGGGAATAGACTTTGCTTTCTGTACAATAAGCATCAATTAAGTCTTGGGCAGGAAGTCCTACCTGTAAGAATATCAGTTAGATGTATTAGATAAAAACCTCAGAGACATATCTTAGCAATAAGTAAAGGGTTATTTTGTGTTCTGTTTTGTTTTTCCCTTGCCCTGTTTGCAAGGGAGTCCAGCTTTCAGAAGTACTGGCTCCCTAAATTAAGAGAACAAACTATAGTTATAGTTCAGTATACGTGGCTGCCAGCAATTCTAATTAGATGGCACTGAGTTCAGTTTTGATCAAAAATAAAATGATGTTTCTGTGTTTCGGTAAAGGAAACCAGGGTGTGGCTGTTATTCTTGGCTTACCATGGAATGCAAGGATTTTAGGAATCTTACTCTTTTTGCAGATTATGAATGTAACAAAGAGTCTGCCCTTGAGCACACTTTAGTCAGGTTCATTGGAACTCTTCCCTCACCTGGTCCTGACTTTTGGAATTCTATGTCTTTCTCTGCATTGCCTAATTTTAGCAAGAATCCTGTCAAGTTGGTTTAGTCAGAATCTCCCACCTTCGCTATCTGATCACCCTCAATATCTGAGTGGGTTCCTTACCCTCCACTGTTCCCCAGGTGGTCTGATTACTCTGGCCTGCCTTCAGCAAGAGTCTTGTTAGATGGGCTTAGCCAGAATCTTCTCTCACTCCTGATGTTTCCTCTTAACAATTCTACATTCACCTACCTTGCCTCCTCCCACCCAACTTGCTCTTTGGCAATAAATTCCCCCTCCCCTTTTTAAAGATTTTATTTATTTGACAGAGAGAGACACAGCGAGAGAGGGAACACAAGCAGTGGGGAGTGGGAGAGGGAGATGCAGGCTTCCTGCTGAGCAGGGAGCCCTATGCAGGGCTTGATCCCAGGACCCTGGGATCATGACCTGAGCTGAAGGCAGACACACTTAACAACTAGCCACGCAGGCGCCCCTAAATTTCCACTTCTCCTTGCTGTATTTGGAGTTGAGCCTGATTTCTCTCCCCACCTACAAAACTCCATTGTAGTAGTCCCCTTTGAATAGTTTTTGTTACCATCTTGAAAATGTGATTGCATATATATTTTTTTTAACATATGAAAACTTGCTTAGCTGAATGGTGAACAGAGTTGGGTTAAGGACAGGATGTGTCTTTTTCAGGTGGCTAAAATTTATTAGCTTAACTTTTAGAGGAAAGTGTTGATTTTAATTATTTTATAAGTGTTTTATAAAGACATGTGGGCACACATGCACACACCCCCACTTTCATTATGAGAACCTTATCACCTGTAGTAGAATTTGGAATGTCAGCTAATCTCTGGGCTTATAAGAGAAAGAGCAGCAGCTGGGAAAAGCAGACAAAGATTGAGGAAGGTAAATCCTGAGAGAGGCTCCTGGCTCATCCATTCTTCTATAAACTCTTACACATTCTCCCATCCACACCCCCCTGCCCCCCGCCGCCAAATGCCTCATTTTCCTCAATGTTTTACTTCATTTTTTTTAATGCATGAAATTCCACCAGATGAAAATTAACTTGGGTTAAGGAATATCATCATTAAAAATATGAAAAATCTAGAGGGTTGAATAACTACTCAGTCATTTATAGTTAGGGTGAGTGAGTCCTTTTGTGTATTCTTCTTGAGTCACACGGGGATCTCCTGGGATGATTTATTCGGCTATATCAGAGATTATATATGAAATTCATGAATTAATGCACATTATAAAAATGCCAAGGGCGCCTGGGTGGCTCAGTTGGTTAAGCGTCTGCCTTCGGCTCAGGTCATGATCCTGGAGTCCCGGGATCGAGTCCCGCATCGGGCTCCCTGCTCAGCAGGGAGTCTGCTTCTCCCTCTGACTCTCTTCCCTCTCGTGCTCTGTCTCTCTCATTCTCTCTCTCTCTCTCAAATAAACAAATAAAATCTTTAAAAAAAATGCCAAACAATTTGGGTATATATGTAGTAAAAACACAATCCACTTATCTCAATTCCTTTTCGCCACATAGTTCCGAGCATACTTATACAAGTACGTTTTTCACTGAACAATATATCTTAAAGATCTTTCCATACCAGTGTACAGTGATTAGTTCAAATTTAAACAAGTTGCTGCATGGTATCACATTAGGCGGACATAAAAAAATTACACACTAAAAATTCAGCTTTTGTTAAAATGAGGAAAAAAAAAAGAAACTTTCCAAATCTCAATGGTAAAGAAAAATCCAGGGCGGAAAAAAAAGGATGAAGCTACTCATCAGGTTAATTTCCAGGAAGAAGGAAGTACGCTTAGAGTTGGTTATCTCAAGAACACAGCAGACAAAACTTGAAGCTAAGACAAAGTTCTTTAAGGTTAATTTTATCGATGTTCTCCTGCAAACACAGTTATACTTTCTTTGAAATTTTTAAGTGTGATAACCATCTACTAAAGGTTATAACCTGTACACTTAAGTAAATACAAAATAGACTCTTTACAGGAAACTGTAATACACTCTAGGGTTTGTATTTGTTCAGGAAATTAAAAATTTTTACAAGCCTTTGATAATAACTCTCATTCATCTTATTTTTTTTAAAGATTTATTTATTTATTTGAAAGGGGGGGAGGGGCAGGGGGAGAGTCTTAAGTAGACTCTGCACTGAGCACGGAGCCCAACTCCGTGGGGCTCAATCTCATGACCCTGATATCATGACCTCAGCTGAAACCAAGAGTCAGAAGCTTAACCAACTGTGCCACCCAGGGTCCCTGATCTCACTCATCTTGTATCATATTAATTCACTGATAAATAAATTATGTAAATTCTCTTGCTATGTAATGGAAAATAACTAGGCTCAAAATTGGAGAGATCTTTCTCTTCTCGTTGGTTGAACAAATTAAAAAATTTGGCATCTCCAGTAGATATATTTTCCAAACCAAAATACAAAATTTCATTCTTTAACAAGAGTATGAAAGCACCATAATATTATATGGTGTTGCTGCTCCCTGATGAGCATTTAGGTTGATTTCTGTATTTAACTATTAAAACATCTGTGACAAAACATCTTTGTATAAACTTTTGCAAATATGTGCAAATAGGAGAGAGGTCTAGAATTGGAATTTCTACATCAAAACATACGTGCATATTATATTTTGAAAGAAATTGTCTTCTTTAAAGTTTCCATATTTCTAGCAGTATATAGAATATCTTTTATGCAGTATGATCACCAACACTGCATTTTAAAAGATAGCTTTACTGAAACATAAATCACATACTGTAAAATATCCCAATTTAAAGTGTATCATTCAATGATTTTTTTAGTGTACTCAAAGAGTTGTATAACTATCACCACAATCTAATTTGAGAATATTTTCTTCACTCCAAAAAAGAAACCTTGTATCCATTAGTAGTCACTCTCTATTCTCCCCTTTACTCCTGGTCTTTCAGCCCTAGGCAGCTACCAAACCTCTTTTTCTACAGATTTGCCTATTCTTGACATTTCACATAAGTCAGAATCATAAAATGTATGGTCTTTTGTGTCTGGCTTTTTTCACTTAGCATAATGTTTTCAAAGTTCATTCATGTTGTCGCATGTATCAGTACTTCATTTCTTCTTATGTCTGAATAATATCCCATTAAATGGACATAACCCATTTTTGTTTATCTATTCATCAGTTGATGGACATTTGGGTTGTTTCTATTTTTTGGCTATTATGCATATAATGCTGCCATGAATATTTGTGTACAAGTTTTTTGGAGGACATATGTTTTTGTTTCTCTTGGGTATATACTTGGAGTGGAACTGCTGGGTCATATGGTAACTTTACGTTTAACTTTCTGAGAAAATTGCTGAACTGCTTTCAAAAGTGGCTGTATCAATGGCCAACAGGCACATGAAAAAGTGCTCAGCATCACTCGGCAGCAGGGAAATACAAATTAAAACCACAATGAGATGCCACCTCACACTGTCAGAATGGCTAAAATTAACAAGTCAGGAAATGACAGGTGTTGGTGAGGTTGTGGAAAAAGGGGAACCCTCCTACACTGTTGATGGGAATGCAAGCTGGTGCAGCCACTCTGGACAACAGTATGGAGGTTCCTCACAAAGTTGAAAATAGAGCTACCCTATGACCCAGGATTGCACTACTGAGTATTTACCTCCAAGATACAAACATAGTTATCTCACAGGGCATGTGCACCCCCATGTTTATAGCAGCAATGTCCACAATAGCCAAACTATGGAAAGAGCCCAGATGTCCATCGACAGATAAATGGATAAAGAAGATGTGGTATATACGTATATATATATAAAATGGAATACTACTCAGCTATCAGAAAATGAAACCTTGCCATTTGCAATGACATGGATGGAACTAGAGGGTATGATGCTAAGTGAATTAAGTCAATCAGAGAAAGACAATTATCCTATGATCTTATTGATATGTGGAATTTAAGAAACAAAACAGAGGATCATTGGGGAAGAGAGGAAAATATAAAACAAGATGAAACCAGAGAGGGAGACAAACCCTAAGAGACTCTTAATCATAGGAAACAAATTGAGGGCTGCTGGAGGGGAAGTGGGTGGAGGGATTGGGTAACTGGGTGATGGACATTAAGGAGGGCATGTGATGTAACGAGCACTGGGTGTTATATAAGACTGTGAATCACAGCCTGTACCTCTGAAACCAATAATACATTATGTGTTAGTTAATTGAATTTAAATTAAAAAATAAAAAAAATAAGTTTGGTCATCCATTGTACCAGTTTTCAGAATATCCTGAAATAAAAAAAGAAAAGTGATCCAGAAACAACAAGTTTTAACATTAAAAAAAAAGTGGCTGTATCATTTTACAGACCCATGGCAACATATGTGGGTTCTGATTTTTCCACATCCTCACCAACACTCATTATTGTCTGTCTTTGATTCTAGCTGTCACAGTGGGTTCAGGAGGTATTTCACTTTGATTTTGATTTTGATTTTCCTAATGAATAATGATGTTGAGCATCTTTCACTATGTACATTTAGGACATTTACACATATCTTCTTTGGAGAAATGTCTATTTAGATCCTTTACTCTTTTTTAGTAATTTGAGTACTCATTTACTTATTTGGGTAATCTTTTTACCATTGAGTTGTAAGAGTTCTTTTTTTTTTTTTAAAGATTTTTATTTATTCATTTGAGAGAGACAGAGAAAGAGAGAGAGAGAACATAAGCATGAGCAGAGGGGAGGAGGAGAAGGAGAAGCAGACTCCCCACTGAGCAGGGAGCCCCATGCAGGGCTGGACCCCAGGACCCTAAGATCATGACCTGAGCCAAAGGCAGACGCTTAATCGACTGAGCCACCCAGACGCCCCGAGTTCTTTTTTTTTTTTTTTTTAAGATTTTATCCATTTTTCAACAGAGAGAGAGACACAGTGAGAGAGGGAACACAAGCAGGGGGAGCGGGAGAGGGAGAAGCAGGCTCTCCGCTGAGCAGGCAGCCCAATGGGGGGCTTGATCCCAGGACCCTGGGATCATGACCTGAGCCAAAGGCAGACTCTTAACGACTGAGTCACCCAGGTGCCCCTGAACTCATTTATTAAAAATATTTCTTATCTTTAAGTAATCTCCACACCCAATGTGGGGCTCAAACTCACAACCCCGAGATCAAGAGTGGCACGCTCCACCAACTGATCCAGCCACGCACCCCAACTCATTTTTATATACTTACTAGCTATTGTTAATGTATCTAATATAGGTTGCCTAGTTCTGTATTTTGCCAAGTTTGGTCTGCTCCTTTTGTTTAAAAAAAAACCTAGACAACAAAAATGTGAATAAAATATTCGCTTCTAGCCTCCTTCTTTGCAGATACACCTTTTAAGAACTTGGAAGATGAGATTTGAATTTTTCAGACTCTTAGATTTCTGTAGAATGTGGCACTGCAGGGAGGGCTGGTCCCCAACCCAGCTCTAGGTCCACCCATTCTTTCCTTTTTTTTCCCCTGAGGCAGTGCTCCGGGGGCTTATACCCTGGCTCTCATAAGCACATTCCTTCTATCTCCCTGCAGAGGACTTGTGTACCCCCATCCCTGCTGAACCAGGGAGCCCGGTACCAGTAGAAGGGGGTAGTCTCTTATATGGGGGCATCCTCTCATTGCTCTGTGGACTACTTGCTCCATGCCCCAGGCAGAGGGGTGAGCCAAGTGAAGGTTCATAGCAGGCATAGGGACCTTTCTTGCAAGAGTCGAATGATATATAATTTTCTTAATTAAAAAAAGCTCTACTGAAAATCAATGCTATTAGCACTGACTTTAATTTGGGAAAACCCATCACAATTTCCATACAACTCACTTGTAAATAAAGTTTTGTAACCCACTTATCAGTTTGGAACCCTCTTCTGTCAAGCCCATGTTAATTTGATCCTAAACCTTGCACTTGTTAATTTATGTTTGTAGTTGCGAACTGTCATGAAGACAGCCTGAAGTTGGGAATTCTATTTTTGAAAACATAAAATATATGAAATGTCTTGATCTTGAGGAGCTTGTTGGGGAAATCAAGCTAAATTTAGAATGCAGTTTTCAAATACAATTCATCACAAGACTAAAAGTTTCAAATCTAAATGATGGTCATTGCTTGCCCCAAAGCAACTAAAAACGAAATGAAACAAAGCCAACAAAACAAAAACCAGACTGAAAATGGCAGCTTGTCAAGACCAAGTCGTATTAACCCCTTGGGAAATCTCATATGAATGCCTAGATTGTAGAAACTGGACATAATGAAGTAGGTCAAATCAATGGGGAGAAAAACTGGGAAAGTTCAAGTTAATTAATTTTGGGTCCTCAGGTGGGGCTTAATGCTAATTACCTTACCTTAAACCAAGTCTACTTAATGCATAATGGAATAAATAATTATGCCTTATTGTTCTTGTGACTTAGTCAGCATTCTTTTATTCCAGTGTTAAAAACAGTAAAGAGAAAACCTGTAATTGTCAGATCCAGTCATATACTTTTTGTTTATTCAGTTTTGATAGGCATTTCTTAATCAAGATTAGTTTGGTTGATGGTTTTTCATGGTTGATGGTTGATGGTTGATGGTTGATGGTTGATGGTTGAGGGCTGTAAACCAAACATCTTTGTGCAAGTGAAATAAATACGGCCCTGGGAGTTAGGATACTTGGACTCGGATTCCGTCCCTTGAGGTTACCTACTCAGCTCAAGGTCTTTGAGGTGTCTTGTGTACCATGAGGGTCCCTGTGTCCCTCACAGCTGGTGTAGGGTGTGACAGAAAACACTTCTGTGAAAGCACTTTGAAAAGTATCAAGAGCTAATATGCCATGGCATGAGTTTGTTGGGAAGATTAAATAAATTAATACTATTAGTGTTCTAAATTTTTGCCATTGAACGTGGATAAGCACTAAGATTTTTCCAGTTGTAAAATTTTGCTTCTATGATTTAGAGGACAAAGAAAAGGAATATATATATAAAGAGATACTAAATTTTATGGCATTGCTCTAAGCACTGCCTTGGAAGACTAATGATGACAATTATGATTTAAGGTTGATTTTTTTTGATCCCAAAACTGTTACTAATGATTAAATTAAGGTACAAAATGAAGAATTGTTCTTTTTTCATTCCTTTTGGAAAAAAACATAACCCCACCTGATACAGAGCTCCATAATATGGCTCAATTAATGTTAACTGTTATTATTGTTATCCCTGCTTTTCACATTTAAACCTGTACCATGTTTTACACAGCATCAAACATCTTGGTTTGGAAAAGTGAGAAGTATATAGGAACCTTAAATTCAACTTTACAAGTGGATGAATTAAAAACAATCTGACCTTCGCCAATCACTTTCCCTCTAAGGCATTTATGTATGATCCTTTAGTAGTCATAATACTAAGCTTAGAAATATGAATATTTAGTGTGGATTTCTTATTGAAAGAGAAGCCTCTGTTTTTCATTTGTGCTTTGCCTGTTTCTCTAATTAAAGGCATTTATATTAGCTGATTCTGAGTCTTTTCATGCACTTCTCAGTGTTCCCACAGCAGGGCAGAGCAGCACCATAAAATGAACACTAGTCAACACTAGTCAAGCTGTAGAATGCCGGGTCGGCTCGCCTCCACCTTGCTGGAATCTGCAGTCTAATAGGAAACCCTGTGAATGCTTTGTTCGCAGTTACGCTTATTAAATTTAACAGGTCCTTCCGGAAGCCCTTTTATGCCCTCTGAACATTTTGTGTGTGTATATGTTCAATATAATCAGAAGGTCAACAACATAATGTGGGCCCTGTAGAACTGCCCTTCATTTGGTTTGTTGCGTTCCTCCGTGGAAGGTAAGAAACCTAGCCTTGTGCTTGGGACAACCACTGGTTTTGCGGTTGTGACTGAGTACAACCCTCTGAGAAACCGTCAACTTGACGCTGCTGCTGGTTTTCTCACTCCTTATGTGCAGAAGTGAAATTATAAAAGACTGCATCCTAGGCTTACATGTTGTTTCCATAGCCACTGATTAAACTTCCTCGGGGATCTAGACATTTTGTTCAGGCTTTCCCTACAGCCTGAATTCTAGAGTAATCCGAACACAGGTCTCTGAGTAGACACTGAAAATTAAAAAATAAAAAAATAAATACAGCCAATGACCATACATGGGCAAAATATTCCAATGACTATTTGGATGTAAATCTAATCACTCACTATTAACTTTCCTTTTCCAGCCTGATAATGCTTTCAGAAAAACACCCACGAAAGTCAGCATTTACTTAGCTACCTTACTCTGCATAAGGCCTAGGACCTTCCCTGATACCCAGAGTATTTTTCTATGATTTAATTAATGTCAAAAAAAAAAAAAAGACTTTCTAAACCCTGTTTTGAGCAAGTGTGTGTGTGTGTGTGTGTGTGTGTGTGTGTGTGTGTGTGTGTGTGTTTAGGGTTCATTTGACAGACTCACATACCAATCAACAAGTATTTGTTGAGTACCATGTATAGAAGACACTGCTAAAATGGGGGATTTCAATCAAGTAAAGAATGTAGACTTTATAAAACTACAGTTTGATGTTGAGAGATAAGACCTGCAGATGTTAAATAACTATTAGCGTTCTAAATTTTTGCCACTGAAAGTGGATAAGCACTAAGATTTTTCCAGTTGTAAAATTTTGCTTCTTTGATTTAGACAAAAGGAATATATACAAAGAGATACTAAATTTCATGGCATTGCTCTAAGCACTGCCTTGGAAGACTAATGATGACAATTATATTTAAGGTTGATTTTTTTTGATCCAAAAACTGTTATTAATGATTACATTAAAGTACAAAATGAAGAATTCTTTTTTCATTCCTTTTGGAATAAAACATAACCAGAGTTTTCCCAACTTCTGTGGGCTTTTTCTGTATTCTTAACAGCAGGCACTTAGGATAAAAATTGAACACTATAAATCCTTCCCAATGCCTTTTTAAAGTATATTAACCATCTCAAAATCTAGCTGTCATTTTAATTTAGTCAACAAGTCTTTTGGGGGCCACCAACCATTGGCAAGGCGGGAAATACAAAGACAGGTAAGAATAGGCTTTACTGTTATCTACACTAGTAGTGTACTAATGTAGTATAGACACTCCATTATTTATACTGACTTTATTATATTTATTGCAATTTCCAAAGAAAAGTACTAATTGTGGAATATAGTGTGCTGACTCTTCTCTCTCTTGGGATAACAAAAACATAGGGAATGATTTTCGTGTGTGTGTCCGCATAAAAGAGCCACAATATCTGTGGCTTTTCAGAAGTCAGTGGCTATTCTCAGACTATAATTTCAATATTGGCAGAACCCTTTACACAGATGACTTCCAAATCCGCATCCCTAGCTTTGGACACTTCTGAATTCCAGTCATAAGACTCCAACCGCTTAGTGGAAATACGTTTGGATGTCCTGCTCACCTCAGCTGAACTTAACTCTAAGAGTCATTACCCGCCCCTCCCCCCCATTCCCTTTCGACTTCTCACCATAGTTGTGTTCTAGGGTTCTAGGGTTGAAGGTTTGGAGTTATCTTAGACCTCTTCTTCCTTCTATGGCATAATCAGTCACTAAAGCCTGTCAGTTCTTACTTCATAACTTCTAACATATTAGACTCCTTAATTTGACTTCTGAAGTCATCATTAAAGGATAAGCCCTTATTTCTGTCTCTTGCCTGTTCACCTCCAGGCTCTCTGTCCTCTAATCTAGCCAGCCACCATTTTCATATTAATCTTCTGAGAGCACTACTTAGATCTCTAAAGGCATTTCCAGTTCAAAGATACTATAATCTATTACTCAAGAACATTTAGAACTTCCCTGTTATTTAGAAGATTAAGCCTAAGTTGGAATTCAAGGATTTCTAGTCTGGTTCCAATACATTTCCAATGATATCCTCCATTACACTAATATCAGGACCCTCTGATTTGGGTCAGGCTTGGTAATGCATTCATGCCTTGATACTCTTCCACACCTTGTTTATCTGATGCTTTTGCTTTATATTCACATGTTAAATTACCTGTCCAACCTGAGCTCTGTTATCATTTTTTCCAATTGAATCTTCCTTCACTGCTCTATTTGTAGTGATTTCTCCATGGCTGAATCAAAAGCAATGTCTGTGCTCATATATGGTATTGTTGTGTGTATGACGTTTATAATTCTCCCATTTAAATAGAGGCTATCCATTATTCTCCATAACCTCTATTGCAGATAAAGCAGCTCCCGGAACATATCTGTCAATCAGCCAACTGAATGAATGATTCAGTAAATAGAGAATGAATGAAAAGTTAGGCCAAGCTGACTTGAACTCAAAGGCTTACATATGATTTTGACCACTTAAAACTTCAAGACTGCCATTATGTTCTTCCCAAATGTTTTGAGTGGATTATAATCAAGTCAGGAAGAAGATATCATCTGTCTTTCTGGAGGAGCTTATAGGCTTGGAAAGTCAGTCAGGAAGTTTCTGCTGGAGTGCCCAGAGGGCACTTGTAGGCCTATATCCTTCTGAGCCTCAAGTCTCCGAATATTCTAAGACTGAAGGACATTTGCAGAGAAATGAGTTCAAGATTTGCTTTTACCCTTTCCAGAATAAATTGAAAACCACAAATGAATATCCCTGATCTTCTTTCCAGACTTCTGGAAAATACTCCTGCCAAGAGGGCACCAAGCATCCCTCTGTATTAGGTCAAGAAGTTTTGACAAATATCTACTGATCTGTTGGATATTCACCATTAGAGCTGTCAACTTCTACCCCTAGAGATAGATGTCTAAGGGCCCGGCCTGATTAGAATTACCTTAGGATTTAAGGCTAAGAGTTTGCCCAGATTACACATACAGAAGTCCCCAGAATAGTTAAGGGTCTATTGAATAACCTTTAATGAGTAATGGGACTGAGAGGGAAACTGATTAATCAATACGCTCTGTATCTTCTTTACTGACAGTATTATGTACCACTTAAGCTTGTATATTTGTATAGAGTAAATATGAAATATTTAAAAGTTTTATTTTATTTTATTATTTTATTTCATTGAGATTGGTTTTTTAAAATTTTTTATTGTTATGTTAATCACCATATATTACATCATTTGTTTTGGTGTAGTGTTCCATGATTCATTGTTTGTTCATAACACCCAGTGCTCCATGCAGAAAGTGCCCTCTTTAATACCCATCACCAGGCTAACCCATCCCCCTACCCTCCTCCCCTCTAGAACCCTCAGTTTGTTTTTCAGAGTCCATCATCTCTCCTGGTTCGTCTCCCCCTCTGACTTACTCCCCTTCATTCTTCCTCTCCTGCTATCTTCTTCTTTTTCTTTTTTCTTAAAATATGTTGCGTTATTTGTTTCAGAAGTACAGATCTGTGATTCAACAGTCTTGCACAATTCACAGCGCTCACGGTAGCACATACCCTCCCCAATGTCTATCACCCAGCCACCCCATCCCTCCCACCCCCAACCACTCCAGTAACACTCAGTTTATTCCTGAGATTAAGATTTCCTCATATCAGTGAGGTCATATGATATATGTCTTTCTCTGATTGACTTTTCAATGAGATTGTTTTATTTTGAGATTGTTTTATTGTGCTGTGATTCAAAAAGTGAAAAGAAGAATTTTACTGAACACTTCCATTATATCACTAATCAATTATCTGAGTACATGATTCAGCTATATCCCCTTAGGCCAATTTCCATGACATCACTGCTTTGGATCTATGAGGCTGTTGACCAAACAAGTTGACTTGTAGAAGTTCTAATTATGCCACCTTTCTATGACTGGTTTCCTACACAGCAGCAGAAAGGGAATTTCTCTCCCCTTTCACATACTTGTTTGGGAAGGAAGGAAAAGAACCCTTTATTGACACTGTGATAATGATCTAGTGTGAGGCTGAGCTTTCACAATAATCAAAGAATACATATACAATTTCCATGTTCTCAACAGCAGGTATTCTGAGCCTGCAAATATTCCTCTATTTTCCTTTTCCTAGGAAGTTCACTGATGATCACTGTATGTGAGCCTCTGCTTCTTCTTTAAAGCCCAAGCAAAAGTATTGTGTTTGCTCAAATAGTTGCCCCCCCTCCAAAATTATTCCCTAGAGAGCTGTACTACATTTCCTAGTCTTGAAGGATTTCTAGGGTGTAGTGATCTCTAGTGATTCTTCACATTTTTAAATAGATACGTAATTAATATCAGCACTACCATGTGACAGAGCATATTACTGAGAAATCAGTAACATCAATAAATGACTGACACATAGTGTGAGATACTGAAGATGACTCTTTTGATGAGGACCCATTCACTTAACAAATTTGTTATTCAACAAATAACTCCTGAGCACCTACTTCGTGCCAAGTGCCATGCTAGTAACTGGGGATATAACAGTGAACAAGGTAAGAAAATTCCTTATCTTCAGTGATCTCATGTTTTAGCAGGTAAGGCAGATTATAGGCAAGTAGACAAATGAATAAATAACATAACTGCACTATATATTACGTGTTATTAAGGAAATAACCAAGCATTGCAATGGGATGGTCATAAATGACTTCTCTGAGGAGATGATCTGAGGGCTGTAAAGAAGCTAGACACATGAAAATTCCCCAAAAGATCAAACAGTAAGTGTAAAGACCTTAAGAGAAAAAGTGAAACTAGATAGATTAGAGAGATGGGTGGGATCCAAATTATGTTGATGGAACCTTGAAGGATAAGGTATAGAGATTGTTCATTGTAAAACTCCAAGCAGAATGGGAAGATCTGAAGGGTTTTAATCTGGGTTATGGTAGGAAATGAATTTTATTTTGAAAGATCATTCTGGCTGCTGTGAAGAGGTGGGGATGGGGAAAGGTTAGAAGTTCAGTTAAAATATACATGTGCTGAATGTCTTCTGTTTGCTCCTACATATCCTCCTTATACCCTGTCTTAGGTGGCTAATCTGAAAGGGTTACTTCAGCAGGGTTCCCGTGCCCTGTGTCTTCAACAGGGATTGAGAAACACTTAGCTGAAGATCAAATAAAGAGAGTGAGGTTAGGCTAATTATTCACTTGGGTTTTTTCCTGCAAGAGCTATGTTACTCAACTAAGATCCTTGCTTCTCTTGATGTGGCCTACTCTTTTATGATTCTTTTTTTGGGGGGGGTTCTGGTAACCTTTTCCTCCCCTCATCCTTGTGAGGTTTGATAACAGCTCTGATGCTGCTAGCCTGGGTTCCTTCAATCCTTCGTTCCCTTAACTTTGTGTGCTTGTTTGAAGATACACCTTAAATTTTTATTTATTTTTATTTTTTTATATTTAAAGATTTTATTTATTTATTTGACAGAGAGAGAGAGATTGAGAGAGAGAGAGAGAGAGAGAGAGAGAGAGAGAGAGAGCACAAGCAGGGGGAGTGGCAGGCAGAGGGAGAGGGAGAAACAGACTCCCTGCTGAGCAGGGAGCCCGATGTGGGGCTCCGTCCCAGGACCCTGGGATCACGACCTGAGTTGAAGGCAGATGCTTAACCGACTGAGCCACCCAGGTGCCCCATACACCTTAAATTTTTAGATTACCGGGGTTCTACAGAGTCTTTCAGGCTAAAACACTCCCAGGATTCCATCTTTCAATTTTTTGGCTTCTGTAGATTCCTTATTTTCTTGCATCTCAGAAACTCATTCAACATGGTGACTGTTATTATTATTTAGACTTTGCAGTCAATTCCTTGAGAGAATCCTTAGACTATCTAAATAATAAGCTTCACCTCCATTATCCTTGTAACAGACCCAGAATTTCCTGATCATGGGATGGACACATGACACAAGCTGAGGCAATCTTAGTCTCTAATTTCTCCAGGCCCATGGTTGGTCCAGGCAGAGTATGTACCCCAAGCAGAGACAATCAGAGACCTTCCCAGGGATTCTTCTAACCAGAGCCAATAGGGGAAGGGGATTGTTTTCCTCTCTTTGATTTGGTGCTCTGAAGGTGTAGAAAACCAGAATTTTCAGCACTCATTTTCCCCCTGCCATGGGGTAAAAGCCTGTTTGCTATGGGAGAAGTTGAAGATAAGCAGAGATCAGCAAAGATTAGAGATGGTTTGAAAAAGAGTGATAGAGAAAAAAAAAAGGGGGACTTTGGAAGTATCAGGTTTCTAGTTCCAGTTGCTGAGATCCTTGGAGCTGCATGAGTCCCTGTAGCCCTCCCTTTGATTCTGTGACAAACCTCAATATCCTTCCCATAAATTCCTGAAGTCAGTACGGGTGGGCATCCTATGGGACTCAGGGCCAGCACTGTAGGACGCTGGGGAGACAGACTTACAGCTACACTTTTACCAGTATGACCCTGTTGGAGACTGGCAGTTTTTGAAAATAATCATGTGCTATCCCTTCTAATCCCAAAGTGAGACTACTCAACACCATGGCTCTCAGGCTAAGGATTCAGCATCAGAGAGTCTAGTTATGAGCTCTGCACACGGTACCTGATTCGGAAGCCAAATCAAACAAAGATAGCTTAGATGAGGCAATCTTGACTGTGACATCAGAGACAGAATTACAGCCGCACCCCTCATCTGTCAGTCCAGAGCCTTCACCAGCTCTCTATCAATTCAAATTAACATTTAGGAGAAATTAGCTTTCTTATATTTTCTGTTGCATTTCCAGTCATTGCCAAAATTCTGGCAGATAAGATATCTTGAAGCATGACTATTTAACATATTTTAGAAAGTGAATATTAATAATTATTTTCTAGATTAATTTTATTTTTTCTCTTAAAAATAAAACACCAGATTTTACAAAACCTTTTAACATTTTCTCAAAAAGTGAATACTAATAATTAGTTTCTAGATTATTTATTTTTTCTCTTAAAAATAAAACACCAGATTTTACAAAACCTTTTAACATTTTCTCAAAAAAAAAAAAAAAGAGAAGCACCTTACATTACTATTCATGTTCCAATTTTAAAGCTTGTCAGAGTTGAAGTTTTAAACAGCTCATAGGCAAAACAGAGTCACAGCACTATAATCAAGTAACTTCCCTCTTGATGTCAAGGGGTTTGTCTTGTGATGTCAGATTTACCTGAACTGAAGTCAATAGGTAGGAATGGAGATGTGCAGCTCTTTGTTCTTCATGATTAACAAACTCAATTTCCCAACAGCCTCCTGAAAGACTCACCAAACTCTCAAGACCAGTCAAGATCCTAGTCCATTTACATCACCATTACTGGAGTTCCTGAACTCTAAACAGGCAAAACACATTAAATGATCTATGAGCATATAATGAAAGTGCTTCTACTCCCAACCATTCCTTTAAAGACCAACAGGATCAAGTGAGAGGACACTTGATCAGGCCGGGACATTATCAAAGGGACCAGACATGCAAACACTACCTAATAGTATCTCTCTCTCTCTTTCTCTTCCTCCTTCCCTCACTCTCCCAGATACTAACCTCCCCATCTGTATTAGTTTCCTATTGCTGCTATAAGATATTGGTACAAATATAGTAGCTTAAAACAACACAAAAGCTTTATCTTACAGGTCAGAAGCTGGAAATGGGATTCTCTGGACTAAAACCAACATGTCCGCAAAGGCTGCATGCTTTCTAGAGGCTCTAAGGAAGCCTGCTTTTCCAGCTTCTGGAAGCTGGAGGTCACCTGCATTCCTTGGCTCTTGACCTCTCCAGTCATCTTCAAATCAGCAACTGCAATATTTTGACCTCTGCTTCTCTCATCAAATTTCCTTCTCAGACTTTGACAAAGACTCTTCTGATTCCTTCGTCCACTTTTAAGGACCCTTGTGATTGGACCCACATAGATAATCTGGGATAATCTTCCCATTTCAAGGTCAGCTGATTAGCAACCTTAATTTCATTCACAATCTTAATTTTCCTCTTCTATTTAACCTAACATATTCACAGGCTCTGGGGATTAGGATGTAGACATTGGGGGTATGTATATGTATATTATTTTGTCTACCACACTATCTCCCTCTTAACCATCACAAATCAAAAGTATTTTTTTAGGGGCGCCTAGGTGGCGCAAATGGTTAAGTGTCTGCCTTCAGCTCAGGTCCTGATCCCAGCGTCCTGGGATCGAGCCCCACATCGGGCTCCCAGCTCAGCAGGGAGTCTGCTTCTCCCTCGGCCTCTCTCCCTGGCTCATGATCTCTCTCTGTCTTCTTTCTTTCTCAAATGAATAAATAAAATCTTTAAAAAAAGTATTTTTTAAGGTCAAAAATAAGTCTAGGATGATGAAAATGTTCCAGAATGGAATAGTGGAGATGTTGCACATCCTTGTGAATATGCTAGAAAACTACTGAACTGTATATTTTAAAATGGTGGATTTTATGGCATATGGATTATATTGCAATAAAAAATATATGTATAATACCCTGTGGACTTACTATATGCTGGTCAAATAATCTTAGTGGAGGGGCACCTGGGTGGCTCAGTCAGTTAAGTGTCCAATTCTTAATTTCAGCTCAGGTCCTGATCTCAGGGTCATGAGATAGAGCCCTGCATCGGGCTCTGCGCTGGGTGTGGAGCCTGCTTAAGATTCTCTCTCTCCCTCTGCACCTACTCATCCCTTTTCCCCTTAAAAAAAATCTTAGTAGAAAGAAAAATAATAGATATGTATACAACAAAGCCTCAGTTTGACTATATGGATTCTATCCACTTTGCTGTACTTATACATAAACAGGAAACATCTTTCATAGTCACTCCTTCCCCAACTTCATCCAATTCAATTTTCTCCTGAGTGGGAAAAAGTTAATGAATCCAGATAGATCAATTTCAAGAAAGATTAAAGAAGAGACAGACAAGCAATAAAATAGGGTATATTGGAGCTTCAAAGATGTTTTAGATAACCAAGACCACCCTAAGTCATACACTAGCAGATCTAATTGGGCTCTAACAGAATTGAGAATAATCCCCAAGTAAATGAAGTACATGCTTAAAAATGTCCTGGGAAGGTATATATAGAAGTTTAAATGGTCCGTGTTAGTAAATTTTCTGCAGGAGGAAATAGAGGCGATGACAAATCAGCTGCAGCGCCATCCCAGAATAAGTAATTGAAGTCCCCCGCAGCCGAAGAGAATCCTAGGTGGGTTTTAATGAGACTTAATTATGAAGAAAATAAAAGAAGAAAAGAGCTCAAAAGGGGTCCTTTATGTGAGACCATAGGCTTAAATCACACAGAATCCACTAGTAAGCCTCATTCTGACAACAGAGCCTCAGAAGAGATGGGACTGTTGACGCAAGGATCCCAGGGCACAGAGCACAGGGCACAGGGCACAACCATTATGCGGACCAGTGGTTTGGAAGGCTTCTCCATGCCATACATCTGAAAAATCTATAACAGAATATATGTGAATGTTTGCAGCAAGCTCTCCCAGCTTTACTTCTCTAACATCAACCTGGTTAGAAGCGAGATGATATTAGAAATAGGGAGGGTAGAGACGGAGAGGGTACAGTGTCAGTTAATACGGAACACGGAACCCTTGAACCTCTGTTCATGTTTGGGCATACTACAATACAACCAACCAGTTACCCTGGCTGTCTCCTTTACCTCTCTACTCACCTTAGGGGAAATTCAAAACGTGTGTTGATGAAAATGGTATTTGTATCTATTAAAACTATTTTTATTCAGTCTGAAAAGTGCCTTTATTCTTCAGGAAAAATCTCACAACATTTATTAATCCTCCCACAGTGCTGTCATAAAAGACAAACCTGAGATGGACTTTTTTTTTTTTTGCTTTGAGTTTGCATTTAAAAGAATATGATGCTGGAAGAGAGGTTTCAAGAATTTACAATGAACTCACTGAGTTATTTATTGCTGAACTTTTCCTTCACGCTCACCAAGGGAACACATTTATTACATTTTCTTCCTCTGTGCATTTACATTTCTGAGAAGTCTCCAGAAATGGAAGGAAGTGGGGAAATGGTATACTTATTCGGCAGCCAGGGAGACTCATTGTTTAATAGCTCATGATACCAATGGGATGGCTGAATCAAATACGTTTCTTGGCCAGAGACTGTGTCAGTCTAGCCTGATTTTTCAAACTGTAATCAATCCATTTCTACACTGCTCTTACAGCTGGATTTAGTTTATATTTCAGTCTCTGAAAACATAGGTTACAAATTTTCTGATTTTAGACGGGGTGGGAAAATGTTTTGATGTTTTTGAGGTGAAAATTACCCATCAAAGAAGCAGAGTTAAGCAGTTAAGCATGTGCACCAGAAAAAAAAATATATCCTAGTTCCATATTTGAAAAAAAAAAAAGCAGGAAAACAAAAATCAAAGACCTGTAATTCAATGAATGAATTTTATTATTTTGGGCTTCCCTAGTATTATTATCCTGATCTCTCATGGGCTCTAAGAAATGTTAAGACAATGAAACCAATATTATCACTAGGTTTATCATCCGAGCCATAACTTATCCACAACAAATTATGAAACCTCAAATTGTTTTTGTATGCAATATTTTTGTATTATTAATCTCAAAACTCTCCCTGTCTCCCTCTCCTTCTCTCTGTCTCTGTCTCTGTCTCTCTCTCTCACACACACACACACAGTATCAACTGGCTAGCCTTTACGGATTGCAACAAAGCTTAATGCAGTAAAATTCTGTCATAGGACAATTTGCTCTTCCACAGATCTGAAGGACGGTGTGAAATATATAATTCATTTCTTTTCCAAGGTTAAGCAGTTGGGTTCCAATGCAATTAGCCTAAGCTATATAAACTATCAGGAAAAGTGAATAAATAACCACTTCCTCAAATAGGTTATCTAAAGCAGGGTTTCTCAAGCTTGGCATTATTGACATCTGGGTCCAAATAATGCTATGTTGTTGCACTTGTCCTGTACATTGTAGGGTATTTAGCAGCACCTCTGCCCTCTACCCACTAGATGCCACTATCACTCCTCCCCCAGTTGTGATAACCAAAAATGCCTCCAGACATTTCCATTAATTCCCAGAGGAGTAAAATTATCCCTAGTTGAGAATCATTGATTGAAAGTAACTGAAATTTTGGGTTCTTGTTTAGGATCATCAGCTCTACTGCTCCTCTTCCTTTCTCTACATGAGTTGGGAGTGCATTCTCTTGTAAAGTAGTTTATGTAAAATAATAACATTTATGCAAAATGGGTTTCTAGACTTAAGCAAAGCCCTATTCCTTACCCAACTGCAATTTCACAGAGCCAACACCTTCTAGATTGATGGTCAAATCGGTTCACTCACAAATTGTTCAGTGGTTCTTTTCTTTTTTCATTTTAACCCTTTTCCATTATGATGATCAAGCCAGTCTTTCTCCAGGTGGTTCCCACAGGGAGCCCTGCGCTCCCCTTGCAAATCACACCTGGCATTATTTTTTGGGGCCAGTACTGACTTGCCTTTCTTATTCTGTGCACCTTCCTGGTCCTCTCAATTCGGTAATATTCACATTTTCTTGAGAGACACTTTCTTAGCAAAAGGTGTCTTAGACATACACTTTGTTGCAGTTTAGAGTTTTAGTTTGGTTGGATGGGCCTTTAAAAAAATATGTGTCTTGCATTCCTGATGTGTCTGTGTGTATACACTGAAATTGCAAAAAGAAGTTTTAAAATAGTCTCAAGTCTCCCTGAGCCTTAAAAAATTTTAACTATTCTTTTGTCTAGTTTTATTGAGATATAATTGACATATAGTTGACATTGTCTTAGTTTAAGGTGTACAGTATATGACTATATTGCAAAATGATTCTCACAATAAATGTAGTTAACATCATTACCTCATATAGATACAAAAAAAAAGAGAGCAAGAAAAAATGTTTTTTTTTTTTAATTTCCATGTGATGAGAACTCCTAGGATTTACTCTCATCATGTCATACATGACATCCCTCTTACTTGCAACTGGAAGTTTGTAGCTTTTGACCACCTTGATCCAATCCCTCCTCCCCTTCCCTCTACCTTTCACAACCACAAATCTGGTGGCTTTTCTTCTTCTTCTTCATCTTTTTTTTTTTTTTTTTAGATTACACATTGTAAGTGAGATTATACAGTATTTGTCTTTCTCAATCTGACTTGTATCACTTACCATAATGCCCTCAGGGTCCATCCTGTAATAGCAAATGTCAGGATTTCTTTTCTTTCTATTTTTTTTTTTTGGCTGAATAATATTTCATCGTGTATATATACCACATTTTCTTTATCCATCCATTCATCCGTCAATGGATACTTACGTTGTTTCCATATGTTGTCTATTGTAAATAATGCTGTAATGAGCATGGGGGTGCATATATCTCTCTGAGACAGTTTATTTTGTTAATGGTATCCTTTGCTGTGCAGAAGCTTTTAAATTTGATATAGTCCTGCTTATTTATTTTTGTTTTCGTGGCCTTCGCGTGTGGGGCCAAATCCCAAAAATCACTGCAAGACCAATGTCAAGGAGCTTTCCCCCTATGTTTTCTTATAGGAGTTTCATGGTTTCAGGTGTTACACTCATCTTTAATCCTTATATCTGCTTACTGCTGTATTTTTAAAGTTCTCTTAACCCCTTAGTAGTCCCTGTTACTATAATTTCCTGTTACAAGTTAATAATTCTTTCTATTAAAATGTTTCTATTTAGGGCACCTGGGTGACTCAGTTGGTTAAACGTCTGCCTTTGTTTCCGGTCATGATCCCAGGGTCCCGGGATTGAGTCCCATGTTGGGCTCCCTGCTCAGCAGGGAGTCTGCTTCTCCCTCTCCCTCTGCCTCCTCACCCCTGCTCGTGTTCTCTCTCTCTCTAATAAATAAATAAAATCTTAAAAAAAACACATTTTTTTTCTATTTAATTACTGCGTGGTCGCTGACTAGACCCTGACTGATACAAACTCTACCATTTGACTTTGTAAGAACTTTGCCATCCCATTATTTTAGTTTCAGAAAGCAGGGTGCTAGACTACGTGGCTGGCTCAAGTTGATAGACCATGCGACTCTTGAGCTCAGGGGTTGTAAGTTTGAGCCCCAAGTTGGGTGTAGAGATGACTTAAAAATAAAATCTTAAAAAAAAAAAGCAGGGTGCTGATTTAGACCAGGATGAATCAGTAACTCCCATGTCATCTTCAGCTATGCCAAAGGAGACCACATTCCCATGTTATAAAGCTATAGCACTGTGGCTAGTCAGAACTTCATTTGAAAGAGACGGTGGTCTTCAGAAAACAAAACAAAACAAAAACAAAAACAACAACAACAAAACCCAAAACCAACAGAGATTCTGGGTATCAGTGAAAACACTGAATGTTTACAATATCACATACATTCAAAACCAAAAAAAAGATACTTTATTAGAAGGAATAAGCTAAAAGTACTAGAAATCCAACTTATACTAAATTAAGCATACAGAAGAATTTATTAGGAGGATATTGGGATTTGTCATAGAATCAAAGGAAGGGATGCAGAAACTCATACAGCTCCAAGGATCTCAGCAATTGGAACTAAAAACCTGATACTTCCAAAGTACTCTTTTTTTCTTTATCACTCTTTTTCAAACCATCTCTAATCTCTGCTGGTTTCTACTTGCCTTCAACCTCTCCCATAGCAAACAGGCTTTTGCTCCATGGCAGCGGGGAAAATGAGTGCTGAAAAGGAAGTGTCTCTCCCTTATTAGCTCTGGTTAAGAAGAATCTGGGGAAGGTCTCTGATTGTCTCTGCTTGGGGTACATACTCTGCCTGGACCAAGTATGGGCCTGGAGAAGTTGGAGACTAAGATTGCCTCAGCCTGTGTCATGTGTCCATCCCATGATCAGGAAATTCTGATGATAAATGATAAATGCAAGGCAAGTGATAAATGGAAGGCAAGCTTGTTGTTTAGATATTCTAAGGATTCTCCCAATGAAATGACTACAAACGTTAAATATGCTTTTTTCTTTTCTTTTTTTAAAGATTCATTTACTTATTTGAGAGAGAGAGAGAGAGAGAAAGAGTGCATGCAAGCTGGGGGAGGGGCAGAAGGAGAGGGAGAGAATCCTCAAGCAGACTTTCTGCTGAGTGAGGAGCCCAATGCGGGGTTCGATCTCACATCCCTGAAATCATGACTTGTGCTGAAATCAAGAGTTGGTCACTTAATCTACTGAGCCACCCAGGTGCCCCTAAATAATATGCTTTTAATAATACATAAACAACCATCATGTTGAATTGTTGCTGAGATGGCAAGAAAGTAAAGAATCAACAGAAGCCAAAAACAAAGTGAAAGGGAATCCTGGGAGTGGTTTAGCTGGAAGACTGTCCAACCCTGGTGACTGAGAGCTTCTATCCTGATTGCTACAGCAGGTATGAGAGACCAGATATGTTTTTATTATTAGGTTTTAAACTCATGGTTGCTTTTCTGCTGATGTTTCATTAAAGACTAAAGCAACCTTATCCTAACAACAGCTAGCCCTCCAAGGTCCTGGAGACCTTGCTATTAACATGCACACATTCCTCAGAGACTTTAGTTATCCCTCACCCCCACTAACTAAAAAGTATATAATCAGTTAGACCTCACGATCTCAGTGCAGTTCTTTCTGCCCATGGGTCCTGTCCCTGTGCTACAATAAAAGCACCTGTTTACAGGAAGAAAAAAAAAAGTTTAAAAAAAATGTGCCCTGAAAATATGAGCAAGGAGCACAAGTCTGTAAAAATGATCTAGCAGACTTGAAAAAGAGTCAAATAGAACTTCAGGTCAGAGACTGTCTGCCTAGATTTTGTTCCTGAAAGACATAGGGCCACCTTCAGCCGTCACTCTGACGTGTCACTGATCATCTCCGGGGACTGCAAACTGAGGCTTTGGGCCTGTGATCCCGCTGCCTTTCTGTGTTCTAAGTGGTCTCTTTTCAGCTTCATTTATTTACTCCTTCTACAAATATGCCTCCCCCCCGCCCCGCCCCAGGCTCTTTGTGCCCCGAAGGAGGTCAGAGTGTACTAAGATCTCGGGTTCACAGTCCCATCACGACGATGCTGGGTGACAAGTGCTATAGTAGAAGAGTGGGCAAGGGGTGAGAGGAATTCAAGAGGAAACGCCTCTGTCTACCTGGGTAATTAGGAGCAGTTTCAAACTGGGACCGGAA
This sequence comes from Zalophus californianus, assembly GCF_009762305.2. NCBI lineage: Eukaryota > Metazoa > Chordata > Mammalia > Carnivora > Otariidae > Zalophus > Zalophus californianus. The sequence goes on along the minus strand of NC_045599.1, from coordinate 24,755,360 downwards.
GGCAGACGGTTGGGATCGGGCATCTTGGGTGGTGGGAAGAACACATGCAGTAGCATATGGGTGCGAGGAAGGAGTGTGGTGCATCTGGAGAATTTCCAGAGGTTCAGCGTTACTGACTCACAGGGAGACTGTGCGTAGAAGGGGGAGAAGATTCAGGGCCCATCAACAGCGACCAGGGCCCAACAACCTTGTCGGCTGCCATGCTTCAGAGCCGAGATTTTATCCTATAGGGTAGGGGAGGGTGGTACAGGATTTTAATCCGGGCAGTGACAGGGCACGCAGTAATGTGTAGCAGCTCTGCAGACCAGAGGTGGTGAAGGCCTGAACCAAGGCAGTGGTAGCAGGGGGATGAATCTGATATACTTAGCAGGTTAAACCACCATTACTACTGAAAAAGTATAATAAAAGAGAGAGGCAAGGTTTTTGGCTTGGGTAAATGGGTGCATATTAAAGGGTGAATAAATGTTGTCTTAAGAAAATGAAAGATAAATATGGGTTAGAAGAATATAATTTTAAAACTATAGGGAACCTGCAGCAAAAAATCCCAAGGAGGGAAAAAAATGGCCTGAATTTGTCAGCTGAGCATAAAGAAATGTTATTGGACAAAAGTAAGGGAGCGCTGGCTTTTAGAAAGACTCAGAGCTGGTGAAATGAGCCAAGGAGAGGAGGAAGAGGATTTTCTTAGTTTCCTGGTGCCATAAAATGCAGTTGGGATGGATGCCCGGGATCCTATTTTAGCAGTTTTAGCCTCCTCTAGAGACGGAACTTTTGCTTCTTCTTACTTCACAAATGAGACCAAGAAAAGTTTTTGGTATTTTACATAGAGTGGTTATTTCTCCAAAGGAAAAATAAAATCTTACTTTATCCTGTCAGGCTTACAAATGTTTTAGTTAAAACATCAGGGCAATCAGATATGCATAGGTTAGTCTCCTGTACATTTAGCGGCGCCACTATCCAGCGCTCTGGTGGCTTTGCTTCTTGCTAAGCTTGGAGTGTCCTCCGAACACATACTCTCACATACATGCTTTCCAAAGGGAGGGTGGGGAAAAAGAACAATATCTGATCATTGCTGGGCTTCTTAGAACTTGTTATTCTGCCATCTCTTTCTCTGTGTCTGCCTTGAGCCGTGAACCATGAAGCCGAGTCCTATCTTTATATTCTTTGCCTCTGCTACTGCTCATGATGCAAGCCTGACGTGCACCTCTGGACTTTCTCTCTCTCTCTCTCTCTTTTTAAAGATTTTATTTATTTGAGAGAAAGAGAGAGAGAGCATAAGCAGGGGGGGAAGGGAGAAGCAGACTCCCTGCCAAGCGGAGCCAGATGTGGGGCTCAATCCCAGGACCCTGAGATCGTGACCTGAGCTAAAGGCAGATGCTTAACCGCCTGAGCCACCCAGGTGCTCCCACAGACTTTTCTTCTGAACCATTTCTCCTCACCAGGTCCTACACCTTCCATATGTATTGCTCTTGTAACCTGAGTGAATCCAAAGGCTCCAGGTTGTCCCATGTCAGCATGATGTCATGTTCAAAGAATTGATATAGCAGAAGCAATTAAAATGAATTTGAAACTTTACTTAGGTCTCTCAAAGAACACAGAGGGAGATCCAATTCACAATTCACAGGACTACCTTTTTTTTTTTTTAAAGATTTTATTTATTTATTTGACAGAGAGACAGCGAGAGAGGGAACACAAGCAGGGGGAGTGGGAGAGGGAGAAGCAGGCTCCCCACTGAGCAGGGAGCCCGATGTGGGGCTCGATCCCAGGACCCTGGGATCATGACCTGAGCCGAAGGCAGACGCTTAACCAACTGAGCCACCCAGGTGCCCCTCACAGGACCACTTTTTAAACTAGCCACTTTCCCGTTCTTTTCATTCTCTATCTCTCTGACGGCTCCACAGATGCTTCCATGCTTTAGTTCCCTGTCAGATTCCTTTCTTTATCCTCACTTACAACTTGTTTCTGCATAATAGGATGGGGATGGCAGGGAGGGCAGGGACATGCCAGAAGTTCCTTAGCGGGCTGGGGCGGGAGATGCGATTGGTTTTGATTATAATGTCCTTGAACTTTTAATACGTTATTGCAATTATTTATTTATTTACTTTTAAAGATTTTATTTATTTATTTGTCAGAGAGAGAGAGAGTGAGAGCGAGCACAAGCGGGGGGGGGGGAGTGGCAGAGGGAGAAGCAGGCTCCCTGCTGAGCAGGGAGCCCCATGCAGGACTCGATCCCAGGACCCTGAGATCATGACCTGAGCCAAAGGCAGATGCTTAATGGACTGAGCCACTCAGGCATTCCTATTGTCATTATTTATTTGTGTCTATCACCTAGATCAGTAGTCCTCCATAGAAGTAGCCTAGCCCACTAATGTGTTGTAATCAGGCTGGATGAAGGGCTTGGGTTATAACTGTTGCTCAGGGAATGTGTTTAACTTTAAGTTTATGCCAAAGCCTGGTGTGAGTGACCACAAAAATCTGGATGTATTAAGACAGTAAAGCCCTAGACAGTAAAAGGGCAGGGAAAGCCATGATACTCATTTCTATTCTTCATCTGTAGAAGGAATGAATAAATGCATTTTCACACTGTAGATTGGGATTTATTTAAATGTTTTAAGCTCCAGTGGTTATAAGTCTTAGTCACAAGTTAGTTGCTTTCAACTTTGAAGTTATTAACACAGATTTTATGATTCACATATTCCTAAAAGGAATAAATGTGGTAGGAAGAAAGAAGGCAAAGATCAATTCTTAAATTCATCTGATGGATGGAGATTTTGGGAACTTTTCATTTTTTTTTTCCTCCAGGAAATGAGAGTCTCACATTATCAGCCCAGATCTCATGATACTGGATTTGCTTGAAACTCAGTACGATATTTGCTGCTAGAGTTTTCATATAACTCTGTATTGATTCTGTACTAAAGGATATAGAAAACTGGTTTTAGGCAAATAGTAAGTGTGTGCTCGACTGTTTTTTCTTTTTTTAAGTTTGCCTTGTCATATATTATTGCCAAACTCCTTGTGCTTATGTGCTCATAAGATTTTGCATTTCTGGGTAGACTTCCATCTGATTTATCAAAACTGTGAAGCTGTCTCTTTGGTTTGGGGAAAAACAGGAGATACAGTTTGGGTGTCAGAATATGAAAAATCTGTTTCTTTCTGTTAATACTTTTCAAGTCAGCAAATCACCAGTAAATCATATGGAGAGATTCACTGAAACTCTAGCCCCTTCCCGCTAAGATCCATATTCATACATCCAAGTGTCTAAAAGTACCTCCAATATAATACGTCTACAAAAGATTCTTAATTTATTCCCTTCCCAGTTTATAGTTTTCCAGTCTGTTCATCCTTATAATAAATGGTAGCACCATCCACCCAACTGCAAGGACTAAAAGCTAGAAGTCATCTTTTTATTTTCTCCATTTATTACCCTCCACATTTAATACATTAGCAAATCCTATGGGGTCTACCGCCAAAAACCTCCTGAATTTGTCCATTTTTCTCTATGTCCCAAAGTACCATCATAATCCAACCTATATCATCTTTTTTTTTCTAGACCTCTATAATAGCTGCCTAACTGGTCTTCCTGATTTTATTTCCACACTCCACCCCACCCTTGATATAATCCATTCTCCGCACAGAAAAGTGATCTTTTATCTTTTGACCATTACACTTTTTCTTGAAACCATCTAAATACTTCCTATTATTTAAAATAAATTCCAGACTCTGTACCTTGGCCTGAATGGCCCTGTCTTCTGGGTTCTGCACATCTGTCTGATCTCAGCTCCTAGCACTGTAACCCTCACCATCATGCTCTAGCCATGGCAAGTTTATTCCCATCTCTGGGCCTTTATATTCACTGTGTTTCTAATGGTGCTTTATTTTCTTACTGATGGAACAATGGTCCACCATTTGACAGGGATCAGTTTTCCTGAGACACTGACTCTGAGGTGGAGATTTATGTGCACAAAGTATACTGGGAGCATTTGGGATCGAAACCTGTGGGAGGACTAAAACAAGCAGCATTAGGCAGAGGGAGAAGTTGAACTGTAATATAAGTTGCAACACAGGCCTCACCCAATTCTAAAACATTGGCCAAATTCTAAAAAAAGAGCTTTGGAATTGGGTCCTGAATTGGGACAAGGTGGTTGAATCTCTCTAGTCTTATATCAACCAGTCGTGGGGTGAGAGCTGCCCTGGGAAAAGGCTAGAATCTTAGGGGAAACAGTCCTTTTCAGATGTGAACATTCCCTAGAGAGGGACTCAGCTGAGGGCTCTCATCAGGGAAGGCTCCCAGGAGCTGAGAGATGAATGATTCATTCCTGAGAGAAGGGGGGATGGAGGTGGTGCTCCATGGCAACAAATACAGCTTCCAGGCCTTCTTCTGCTTCTCAGAGAGGCCTCCTATGACCATCCTAAAACTGACAACACCCACCTCTTATCTCCATCGAAAACTATCTTACGTATTTGTTACTTTGATACTTTCTGACTATGAAAAAAGTAGGTCCTCATTAGAAAAACAGGGACCTTGGTTATCTTGTTCATTACTATTGCCACAGTACCCAGAGAAGTGTTTGGTGGGCAAATAATTGATATAAATGAATTATCTCCCAAGTGAGTAAGTTCAGTCTCAGACAGGCAAAAGCTTTTTATATACTACACATATCCTTCCCCATAGAGATGGAAACTCAAAATTATGTGTATGAAACTCTTATGAAACTGATTTAGAGGAACTGATTTTGAAAAGAAATCCTCAAGGCTTCCTGCTACTTAGCAAATGAACATTCAACCTGGCTGAGGTCACAGCACCTATTTGGACCTCTATGTCCTCATGTTAAAAAAGATTCTATAATGCTTCTATTGATGATTCTCAGCTGAAGGCATGGGGAATATAGAAAGAAAATTACTGATTGAAAAGGGGAAAGGATTCTACTTCTGTAAATATAACATCGATTTTGTATTTACAACAAAAATAAAATTGCCTTATTAAGTAAGACAATATCACTACTGGACAATTATAGCTCAATGTGATAAATACACTCTTGTTAGGTGTGAATAATGTAAGTAACCAGAATTTAATCAATTGCTGGTTTACTTCAAAAATATCTGGTTTTCAAGTAATTCAATCAAAAGATGGACAGAGGACCTGAGCAGACATTTTTCCACAGAAGACATCCAGATGGCCAACAGACACATGAAAAGATGTTCAACACTACTCATCATCAGGGAAATGCAAGTCAAAACATCAGTGAGATATCACCTTAGATCTATTAGAATGGCTAAAATAAAAAAGACAAGAAATAACAAATGTGGGTGAGGATGTGAGAAAAAGGAACTGTTGTGGGTTGGTGGGAATGCAAATTGGTGCAGCCACTGTGAAAAACAGTATGGAGTTTCCTCAAAAAATAAAAATGGAAATACCATATGACCCAGTAATTCCATCACTGGGTATTTACCCAAAGAAAATGAAAACATGCATTCAAAAAGATGTATGTACCCATTTATCCATTGCAGCAATATTTACAATAGCCAAGAAATGGAAGCAACCTAAGTGTCTATGGGCAGATGAATAGATAAGGAAGATGTGGCTATATATACATATATATAATGGAATATTACCCAGCCATAAAAAAAGACATGATCTTGCCATTTGTGACACCAATGTACCTAGATGGTATTGTGCTAAGTGACATAGGTCAGACGGAGAAAGAAAAATACCGTATGATTTCACTTATATGTGGAATCTGAAAAACAAAACAAATGAATAAATAGACAAACAAAAGTAGAATCAGACCTATAGAGAACAAACTGATGGATGCCAGAGTTAAAATGGGAGAAGGGGAGTGGTAGGTAGATACAGGCTTCCAGTTATGGAATGAGTAAGTCACGGGAATGGAAGGTACAACATAGGAAATATAGTCATACAATGTAATGGCATCATATGGTGACAGATGGTAGCTACACTTGTGGTGAGCATATGTAATTCCAAATGATGCTAATAATATAAATAAAGACTAAAAAGTAAACGGTAGCCAAAAATGACAATATCTGAAATTTTAGGAAAAGGTCATAAATTGTCCTCTTTAAAATAGCATAGGGTTGGGGTTCCTGGGTGGGTCAGTTGGTTAGGCGTATGCCTTTGGCTCAGGTCATGATCCAAGTGTCCTGGGATCAAGCCCCACGTCCTGCTCAGCAGGGAGCCTGCTTCTCCTTCTCCCTCTGCCCTTCTCCCTGCTTGTGATCTCTTGCTCTCTCTGTCAAATAAATAAAATCTTTATTAAAGAAAAATAGCATAGGGATGGGGCTCCTGGGTGGCTCAGTCAATTAAGCATCTGCCTTTGGCTCAGGTCATGATCTCAGGGTCCTGGGATTGAGCCCTGTGTCAGACTCCCTGCTCACTGGGGAGTCTGCTTCTCTCTCTCTCCCTCTGCCCCCCCCATTCATGCTGTCTCTTTCAAGTAAATAAATAAAATCTTAAAAAAAAAAGGGCACCTGGGTGGCTCAGTCGGTGAAGCGTCTGCCTTTGGCTCAGGTCATGATCCCAGAGTCCTGGAATCAAGTTCCGCATCAGGCTTCCCATTGAGTGGGGGAGTCTGCTTCTCTCTCTCCCTTTGCCCCTACCTCTACTCATGCTCTCTCTCTCTCTCAAATAAATAAATAAAATCTTAAAAAAATAGCATAGGGAGCATTATAATATAGAAGATGTATAACACACAGTGTTAGGATATAGATAATTTAAATGTATTTGTAAGCATGATGTTGGTATAACTAGGGTGTTAAATACATCTCAGTAAGAATTAGGACCATCCCTGAAAACAGAGATATCAAATTCCACATTAAGATGGCCAGTTGAACCAAATGGTACCAATGGCCAATGGTATCAAATTTCATTCCTTCTAAATGTAACTAAAACTAGAGTAAGGGACTTAAAAATATTAACCCACAAGGGCAGTTGAGAACAGAAAAAGGGAAAACATACACAAAATTTTGGAAGCTAGAAAAGAGATGGATACATGGTAAGCAACTTAGCAGAATACAGAATTGAATATGAAGTCAATAATTGGCAAAAACTGAGAAATAACCTGATTTTCACTGAAGACTATTTAAAGACCTGGAAACTGGCAATACCAAATACCTCTGAAATGGATGCCAAAGAAAATACTAAATAATATTGATCTGATGAGAACTGTATAAAAATGGTATTTCTAGACCCACTCACACCATTGTATGTTTCTGGGAAATTGATTCTACTCTACCCATGATAATAATTCAGGACTGGAGAAAGTAAAACACAGGGCATTTAGTCTGGAGAACATAGGCAAAGTTAAAGGTATGGGTACAGAAACAAAAATAGGTGGGTTAAGTGGTCTTGTGCAGACTATATGCTGAGATCCCCAACTTCCTTCATTTTTTTTTTTTTCCAACTTCCTTCATTTACTTCCCAGAACTCTGGTAGATAAAACTTTACCCTCCAAAGAGAAAATAATAGCCTTCTATTTAGAAAACTGATAATCTGAAGAAAATATCTAAAAATACTGTATATCAGAGTTTCTCAGCAAATAACCTACCCAATCACTCTACCAGAGAAATTTAAACTCAATGAATCAACCCACTTGTTCACAACTTCCAATCAGCTTTTTAAGTGCTTAATGGGAGACATATAAAAATAAGTAAATGAAAAGGAAAATAAAAACAACTTGTTGGAGACAGAAGATATTTAGTTAAAACAAAACTATAGAAGACGTAGATGAATACACCAGGTATATGAATTGAGAGATCAATAATGGAAAATGTCAATAACCCCAATTTGATCTACAGATTAAGTGTAGCCCCAATAAAAACCAAGGTAAGATTTTTAAAAACAGAAATTAATAAACTCATTCCAAAATGTATATGGAAATGCAAAGGGCCAAAAATAATTAAGATAACTCTAAAAGGGGATGAAACTTGTGATAATTTGTTTCAAGATATCAAGACTTTTGCAAAGATACAGAAAATATGACAGTGTGATGTTAAACAAGGAGTGATAAATAGATCAATGCAACACAATAAGAAGCCAAATAAAAAACTTAGATATAGACAAATGCATATAAAGTTATTTATTCTACATGCAGTGTCATTATCTTTTTTTTAATTTTTAAAATTTTTTTAAAAATCTGACAGAGAGAACGCGAGAGAGGGAACACAAGCAGGGGGAGTGGGAGAGGGAGAAGCGGGCCTCCTGCCAAGCAGGGAGCCTGATGCAGGGCCCGATTCCAGGACCCTGGGATCATGACCTGAGCCAAAGGCAGACACCTAACGATTGAGCCACCCAGTCACCCCAATGTAGTGTCATTCTTATGCAGTGAGGAAAGAATCGTCTTCCCCCCCAAATTTCAGGTATATAATTGACAACCATATAGAAAAACTATCAATCTAGACCATTCAAATCCATATCATATCTATTCCAGGAGTGTCTTCCTTTGGCATGGCAGAGTAAGCTCCTGAGGAATTGTCAGAGAAATATTACCAATGGTGGAGAAGCCACCATGACTAGCCAATGAGAAACTCAGAGCCACTCATATTGGTAATTTGAGAATGATCTGTAGCCCACCTAAGAAAGAGGTGGTATGATTAATAACTTCTGCCAGAGTTAGCGGTAAGTTCCTTTCAGTCTTTTTTTTTTTTTTTTTTTTTTAAGATTTATCTATATGAGAGAGCACGAGTGCAAGTGGAGGGTGAGGGAGAGGGAGAGAAGCAGACTCTGCATTCAGCTTGGAGCCAGACATGGGACTCGATCCTATGACCCCAAGATCACGACCTGAGCCAAAACCAAGAGTCAGAGGCCCAACCACTTGAGCCACCCAGGTGTCCCCCTTTTAGTCTTTATTTGTAACATTCTCACCATTGGGAACACTGCTTTGATTGTATAAACACTGAGTCAGTAATGCTTCCAGGTAGAGTACCTAAATAATCAAAGGTAGCCACATTTTGGAGGTCTGTGTAAGTTGGAACTTCCAGCTTTCATGATTTACAGAATGATATTTCAGAATACTATTCCTAAAATGCATGACATGTTAAGGCAAAATGGACCACAAGTCCTGGATGTAAAAGAAGTAGGTAGCTGATAAGGGCAGGAAAAAAGTTGTTTAAAAGGAGGCCAGCACCAACACCTTGCATTAGCTTGGTTACATTTTTGGATCTCTATTAGTGTCTTCTAAGCGGCAATATTTTGGCCCCTTATCTAATGAATGCTGTGGAATTCAGATTTAAGATCACCTCTAATTGATCAATTGTAATTAGTTTTTTTTCTTTTTTCTGGGGATGGGAGAGCCATCAAAATCAAAGGCTGATTTTTAAGGTCAATTGTCCACATAGGTACAATGGAAATGCCATCGACTATAATTCCCTGTGTCTCATTTGATGAGACCTGAATTGCCCAGAGGTTTTTATCATGGAGGTCTGGCGATGGATGGCATATTCAGCAGTTGGTAAGATTAAGGGTACTGGCTACTGTTTGGGACATCTAAAAATGGCATTACAGTAAGTTTGCTCTAACCTAACAATTATCACAGAGAGGAAAGAAAAGAGAAATAGGGTCATTAGGGATGGGCAACAATAGTGATCAAATAGAATTGAGAAGATAAAGGTAGATCCAGAGCGCCTACCCTTGATTATGAATACAAGAGTCCCTTGGAACCTTTAGAAATATTCTCTTTGGTGGATATTTAATGTTACACTCCCATTTTTTCGCAAAGCAAGTCTCTCCTTATTAAAGGAGTGGTGTCGTAGAGCAGGAAGAAATATTTTTCAGTCAAGGGCCCAAGAATTACAGTCAAGGACTAGGAAAAAGGGAGTCTGTGAGTTATTTAAAACACCTACAATCTGTGTGGCATGTTTACTCCAAGGAAGAGATTGAGTAAAGATGGCAGATTCTAATGTAGAAAGAGTTGCGGTGGTATCTACTGCAAACTGATGAAGATTACCAGCAATATTTATAGTTAATTCACTTTGTTTAAGGTAAAGGCAGTAACCTGGGTGCTTTATCTAAGTTCAGAGCATTCTTGATCTGAATTGAGGGATTTTTTCCTTTGTCTCAATTTTCTTCTGTGGGATGGATTAATGCTTTTTGCTAGTGTTCTTTTTATTTAGAAGATTTACACGTGTTCTTGTTAATAAGTGGTCTGTTAGGAAGTGGGCTACCCACCTTCTGCCTCTGTAAGGCCGTGTAAAGTTTATCTGTTAAGGCCTTGTTTTGTTCTGGAGCCCTTTCAAAATGTCTTGCCAGGTGCTGCAGGACTAGTTCCCATTGTATTTTCTGTTTTCTAATTAGGTCTCTAATTCCACTGTTAAAGATGAGAAGAAAGGGGGCACCTGGGTGGCTCATTCAGTTAAGTGTCTGCCTTTGGCTCAAGTCATGATCCCAGGGGCCTGGGATTGAGCCCCGCATCAGGCTCCTTGCTCAGCGGAGAGACTGCTTCTCCCTCTGCCTCTGCCACTCCCCCTGCTTGTGGTTGGTCTCTCTCTCTCTCTCCCTCTGACAAATAAATAAATAAAATCTTAAAAAAAAAAAAAGATGAGAAGAAAGGTCTGCACGGGTGCCTTCTTTAACTCCCAAATGTTGTCAGAAGACATTTTCTAGTCTATCCCACAAAACTCCTATCATTAAATGCTCTTTCTCCTGGAAAATCACAGTGCAATCAATGAAATTGAATTCTCTGACAGATCCTTCAACAGAGAAATTCTCCTATCAAGGATAAAAGAAACATCGTGGGAAATGTTTATTATGTAAAACACTTCTGTGAGCTAGACAGACGTATCATCAGTTAAGATTAATAAATCATTTTATAAATTGAGATCGCATTAGTTTGGCCATGTGACTCATTTTCATGGAGCAGGAATACAACTGATGAAATTAAACAATTGAACATATAAAAAGTTGAGGACCCAATTCTGAATTTTCAGTCATCCAGTAGCATACAGACGCCCTGAAGATTCTGTAAGAGCTGGAGAACAAATGCAGTGGGTTTGTCTCTCTTCACTACCTCTACTGTAATGTTGTCATGTGGCATATAATTTTAAACTTAAATTACATATTTTTAAAGGCCATTCCATTTTTTGAATGAGTCTATCTAATTCACTGTTTCCAAAAATGTGTTCTTTTTTTTTTCTGTTGTTTGTTTATTTATCTATTTTAATTCCAGTGTGGTTGACATGCAGCCCTGTATTAGTTTCAGGTATACAATATAGTGATTCAACAGTTCCGTACATTACTCAGTGCTCATCAAGAGAAGTGCACTAATTCCCTTCACTTACTTCATCCATCTGCCCACCCACCTCCTCCATCAGATTGTTCTCTAGAGTTAACAGTCTGTTTCTTGGTTTGTCCCTCTCTTTTTCTCCCTTTGTTTGTTTTGTTTCTTAAATTCCACATATGAGTGAAATCATATGGTATGTATCTTTCTCTGATTGACTTATTTAGCTTAGCATTAATCCATCCATGTTGTTGCAAATGGCAAGATTTCATTATTTTTTATGGCTGACTAATATTCTATTGTGTGTGTATATATATATATATATATACACATCTTCTTTTATATATATATATGTGTATATATATATATATATATATATATATATATATACACATACACCACATCTTCTTTTCCATTCATTTGATGATGGACACTTGAGCTGCTTCCATAGTTTGGCTATTGTAAATAATGCAGCAATAAACATAGGGGTGTATACATATATCTATTCAAATTAGCATTTTTGAGTTCTTTGGGTAAATACCCAGTGATGTGATTACTGGGTCAAAGGGTATTTCTATTTTTAATTTTTTTAAAGATTTTATTTATTTATTTGACAGAGAGAGACACAGTGAGAGAGGGAACACAAGCAGGGGGAGTGGGAGAGGGAGAAGCAGGCTCCCCACCAACAGGGAGCCTGATGCAGGGCTCGATCCCAGGACCCTGGGATCATGACCTGAGCCGAAGGCAGATGCTTAACGACTGAGCCACCCAGGCGCCCCTCTATTTTTAATTTTTTTAGGAAACTCCATACTGTTTTATAGAGTGGCTGCACCAGTTTGCATTCCCACCAATGGAATGTGTACGAGAGTTCCTTTTTCTCCACATCCTTGCCAACACTTGTTGTTTCTTGAGTTTTTGATTTTAGCCGCTCCAGAGTGTGTTCTTTAGAATACCTTCTTCCCTGCAGGGTATAAATGGGTATTATAAGAAAATAGGAGAGGAGGTAGGGAGAGATTGAGATCAAATCAGTTTAGGAAAAAAGTAATGTGCTAATCAATGAAAAATCATTTGGTTTTGCTTTTTCCTTTAAATATTTCTCAAAGCATGTCTTTTATTTCAAAATGGAAACATGTAGTTTTACTTTTTAGTGTAAAAGTCACGAAAAGCCATTAAAATGCATTGAGTCATGAAATTACCAGACAAGCAAATTGTGAAGAGAATGGCCGCAAAGAAGCAATGAATAATTGCTTAAATAGTTTGTGCAATTTAAGGAATAATGCCACAAGGAACACAAAACTAGACCTTTCCGGATTCTCTCTCTATAACTGCTGAATTCTGTGAGGACTTCCAGCTTCAGAGGCATGAAATCACTGCAACTGCCTTTCTGTCTTTATTAGAGTGGCATTTCTGGCCCGATTATGCTCAAATTCTTTCATAGCATTCAGCATGTGGTCTTTCCTTTGAAAACTCATGGGAATACTAAATTTACATTTATCCTAGGTAACATTTAAGAAAAATGCATTTAAATTTTAGGATTCAATTAATATAACTAAGAAAAGTAAAAAATCTTGCATTCAGAAGATGGACTAGAGCAAGTAAAAAATTTAAAAGGTTGTAAGTAAGGGCAGAAAAATTAAGCATTAAAGAACAGCATAAAAACTAAAAACAGGCAATGAATATTGTTATTATGGAAGTTTTAGAAATAGTTTCTTATGGAAAATTGTTCAAATATTATTCACGACACATTTTACAGAATCAAAGGCTTCATCCCAAAGGAAGAGAAATTATGCCTAGGTGTTAATGGGAAGGGGGCATAAAACTTTTACTGAGGAGTGGAAAAAACCTGTTTTTTGAAGCAAACATATTCCTCTATAGGGTGTACATTCCCCTGCTGTTCTCTCTTGCATCATTCTACTTGCCCTCCCTCTTATCCTTTATATTTTGCTGGTGTAAACCATGAAGCTGATTTCATGAATCTTCCTAGGTTAAGCTCTAAAGAATTTATTTTTATTTATTTTATAGAGACAGAGCGAGTGTGAGCAGGGGGAAGGGCAGAGAGGGAGGGAGAGAGAATCTGGAGCAGACTCCATGCTGAGCATGGAGCCTGACTTGGGGCTCAGTCCCACGACTTCGAGATCATGACCTGAGCCAAAATCAAGAGTCGGATGCTTAACTGACTGAGCCATCCAGGTGCCCCGGGTTAAGCTTTAAAATAAGGAGTAAAAGGAATAGTCAGGCCTTATATACGTGCCTTTGTAACTAGCCAAGATAGAAGTCCAGGTAGGTGATCAAAGCCATAGCTTCAATAAGACTTTCAGGGATCCAGGTGGGTCCTGATGCTCATAAGGGAGCAGCATTCTGGGTTTCAGAAATCCTAACATCATTACCTCAGGAAAGAGGGCAGTACAAATATTTTTGGTGAAATCGCAAAGAATCCTGCCAGGATTGCAAAACAGCAATCTATCCAGTAATATGGACCCACAGGTAAATGAAAAAAAATATTTACCTGCATTGTGAGCCATATTTTTTTAATGAAACGTGTTTATTGCCTGTAGTTTGCGTAATTTTAAATTTTAGATGTGTAGGTCCAAAACAATTTATTTATTTGGTTTAACATCTAAAGTTATCTGAGGACAATTAAAAGGTTTTGAGGGTTGCATATAATCAAAGCAAAAACTGACAAAGTTAGAGAGGCCAGGAAAACTTTATTCAAGGGTATTACCAATGTGGGAAAAAACCCCAAAACTGGTCTGAACACTACTGAAACAAGGGCAGAAGGGTTTTTCAATGCTGGCATGAGAAGGAGATCTCAGGCTGTGTTTGCCAACTGACCTTACCCAAAGGAAGAATAAATGTTCTCCTATCCTTGTGACAGGAGGTAGTTTTATAACTTGGGTCCAGGCACCCACAGAAGCTAGGTTTCTATTCTCTCACAGAAAATGGAAGATAGGGGAACTATCTTCACTGATGATTACATTTCAAAAGGGATGGTTCCCAGGTCCTTGAGAAAGACAGTCCTGGATTGCAACACTGACAAGAGGCTTTTAATTATTTATTTATATTTTTATTTAAAAAATATTTATTTATGAGGGTGGGGGGAGAAAGAGAAGAGGGGCAGAGGGAGAGGGAGAGAATCCCAAATAGACTCTGCGCTGAGTGTGGAGCCTGACACAGGGCTCTATCTCATGACCCTGAGATCATGACTTGAGCCAAAACCAAGAGTCGGACACCTAACCGACTAGCCATCCAGGCACTCCCTGAGAAGAGACTTTTAAAAATATTTACATCTTAAAGGGATAGAAAATAATTTAAATGAAGTAAACACTGGAAGGAAGGATAGGTCAGAGACCTAAAGACAGAAAGGAACCTGCTTAAAGTTTGGTCAAGCTGAGGGGAATGAGAAGATCATCTTGGCCAGTCCCCTCTTTCGTCCAGGGTAACCAAGTTCCCAATTGAACAACTTAGGAAAGCTAGTCCCTGCTTTTTAAGAACATTTCTGTTAAAAACAAAACAAAACAAAACAAAAATATTTCTGTTGTTGAAGGACTAAACTATCTGCTGAGACTTAGCAATAGAAAGTATTTGCTGGATGGTACAAACAATTGGGCATTTAATGAGGGGGATTCCTATAGAAATAAAAAAAAACAAAAACAAAGATTAGTGGTTGGAGCAGACTTTAAATTCAGTTTCTAAGACCAGAGCTCAGCAAGTTGAGAAGATCCCTAGACACTGGGCTTGAAGCGTGTTTTGATGGTGGAGTAAGGATGGCAGTGGTAATCCAGTGGATTTCCTGGCTTGCATTCTAAATGCTTTTGAAGTGACATAGACTTCAGAGAGGTTTTGGTAAGAATGTCCATAGTCATGGCTATTTCTCATGGAAGTTCCAATGAGTGGCCCACAAAGCAGCAGCTCCACGTACGAAATGTGCCTATACATGATTAGCTCTGGCATAACCTTCAAGCAATCCAGCTTTAGCTTGCAGGACTTCTTCAGATCCCTGGGGGGAAAGGCCAGCTATGAAACAATGGAGTCCCAATAAGGATTTGGGCAGTCAGTCAGATTTTAGTTCTCAGTGATGTCAAGTCAGGAAGGCCAGAAAAAGTTGGAAGCATAAGTATGTAGAATTGTAGTCAGCTATTGAAGGAAGTTGCAAAAATTTAAAATTTGGTAAGGACTGCCAATTTGTGCAAGATGACAGGATTGAATGTAATATAGAGGTAGGTAACAAACCATGCAGTTTATACAGAGGTGAAAAATCACTCAAAGACAATCAACAGGATTCAAATCTGAAAACCCACAAGGTTGAGCTACAGTTTTCTATTGAAACATAAAATTTCTCTCTACAGTTTATGCTCTTTCAATCGAAGATAATCAAAGTAATATGTTCAATCACAAAATAAGTCTGGTCTCATTAGATTTGGTTTGATTATTTGTGTTTGTACAGCAAGAATGGTAACAGATTACATAGACCTTTTAAAATTTATTTTACCGGAAGTTTTCATAAGAAATCCAAGCAAGAATTTGCCACCAGATTTCACCTTCAGTATTAATAGATTTAGGTGAATCTTTTTCTCTTCCTCAGGTCCCCAAAATACCCTAAAATGCCTGTGTCTGCCAGGAATTGATCTTCCCTAGTCACCTATAAGGCTGAGAACCCTGTGAGACAGATACAAGCCCAGTTTTCTTGAGAGAGCTTTGTATTGACTCCATAAAGTCAACCTTAGTTCCTTAAAACTCTTTGGTCATATCTGATTCCAGGCACATCATTCTCAAATATGATATTCCAGTTAAAGCCTTGGTTATATAGCCAATGTTTCTAATTATGTCCTGTTATAAGGAGGACAGATTCTTATTGAACCTATGAAAACAATTATACTCTGCAATGAAAATAAGTAGTAAGAGTTTCTGAATTCTGGAGGAATCAGGCAGGGAGAAAAAGATAAATGTTTTTTTTTTCTGTTTACAAAAGCATAGTGAGGGGAGGGAGGTGGGGGGATGGGTTAGCCTGGTGATGGGTATTAAAGAGGGCACGTTCTGCGTGGTGCACTGGGTGTTATGCACAAACAATGAATCATGGAACACTACATCAAAAACTAATGATGTAATGTATGGTGATTAACGTAATAAAAATTAAAAAAAGAAAAAGAAAAACCTTCAAAAAAAAAGCATAGTGTACTGAGTTGTTATGAGTTATAGATAGCTTAAGAGAAAAGAAAGGAGTTCCTTAGAACATTAAAACATCAGCAATATTCCAAAGAAAACCCATAATCATCCTTCATCAGTCCATTCAGTGCTATGTAATTATTTCCTGCCTGGCTTGATCATGGGTTAGCAGTCTCATGAACCCATCAGTATCTCCACCAGAGTTACAGAAATTCTGACTCAGTCCAGTGGTATGGTCTTAAAGTTATTAAGCAATGTCCTCAGAAGTTTGTGCTTCAGAGTACCTGGCATAGTCCTTTCCATTAGTCTCATAAACAGTCTCTTTACACTGAAGACAAAATTCTGATCTACAGCTAATTGCAAGTGCTTTCAGAGAAGGATGAGAGTAAAACAAACTATCCATGGATAATAAAAGACTTAAAATGCCTGTGTTAAAGATCTGATGAGAATTCATTACAAAAATAATGCAATTGGGCAAGGTGGTCTGGTTGTTGGGAATGTAAATTGGTGCAGCCACTGTGGAAAACAGTATGGTGGTTCCTGAAAAAATTAAAAATAGAACTACCATATGATCCAGCATTCTCACTTGTAGGTATATATTCAAAGAAACAGAACCAGTATTTTTTTTAAGATTTATTTTATTTTATTTTATTTTTATTTTTAAAAAGATTTTATTTATTTATTTGACAGAGAGATAGAGAGCACAAGTAGGCAGAGTGGCAGACAGAGGGAGAGGGAGAAGCAGGCTCCCCGCTGAGCAGGGAGCTGGATGTGGGGCTCCATCCCAGGACCCCAGGATCATGACCTGAGCCGAAGGCAGCTGCTTAAACGACTGAGCCACCCAGGCGCACCTATTTATTTACTTGGGGGGGTGGTAGAGAAGGGGAGAGAAAGAACCTCAAGTAGACTCCCTGCTGAGTGGGGAGGCTGACACAGGGCTCAATCTCACAACCCTCAGATCATGACCTGAGCCGAAACAAGGAGTTGGACCCTCAACTGCCTTAGCCACCCATGTGCCCTTGAAACAGGAGTTCAAAGAGCTATCTGTACTCTCATGTTCACTGCAGCATTATTCACAATAGCCACAACATGGAAGCAACCTAAATGTACACTAATGGATTAGTGGATAGAGAAAATATATATACATACAATAGAGTATTATTCATCCATTAAAAAAGGAAATCCTGTCATTTGCAACAGTGTGGATGAACTGGAGGACATTATGCTAAGTGGGATAAGTCAGATACAGAAGGACAAATACTACATGATACCACTTATATGAGGAATCTAAAATAGTCACTCATAGAAGCAGAGAGTAGAATAGTGTTTGCTGGAGGGAGTGGAGTAGAAGGGGGGAAATGGAAGATATTACTCAAAGGGTTCAAGGTTACAGTTATGCAAAATGAATAAATCCTAGAGATCTACTATCTAGCATAATGTCCACGGTTAACAATACTTTATTAAAATTTTTCTAAGAGGACAGATCTTAAGTTAAGTGTTTTTATCATCAAAATAAAAATAATAAAAATAAATAAAGAGGGCCAGAGGAAACTTTTAAGGGTGATGGATATATTTATGGCATAGATTGGGTGCTGGTTTCACAAATGTATATCTATCTCCAAATTCATCAAATTGTATACATTAAATATACAGTTTTCATATGCCAATCATACCTCAATAAAGTGGATTAAAAGAAAAAAAGAAGATTTCCTTTAGGATTTTACTTCATGAAGAAAAAAATATCAAAAGTTGTCAAATTTGAACACTTGGTAAATAGAATCATGAGTCACTGAGAAACAATATTTAACTACTTAGTGACAATAAGCAATCTAAAAAGTAAAGAGGTAACATGACTAAAAAATACTTTAACTCATTCAAACTAAGAAGATTTGGTTCTCTTAAATAATCAAGGATATGATAATGTCAACATAAAGAAGGGTAAATAATTCTAAGACACAGATTGTGTTGTGTCTTATAAGTCAATTAGTCAAAAGGTAAAAGAAAAAAAAGCTTTTACAGCCTCTTATTAGGAGTAGACCAATAACCCAAGAAAATTGTTCTCATTTTAAAAGAGAGAAAATCAAACTCTAGTTTTGCATCCTTATGCTATTGATGCTAAAGCTTATTTTTTAAAAACTGGCCAATGTTTTCCTGAGGTCCACTTATTTGCCTGCGCAGATCCCAAGCATACTAAAATGTTGGGGTTCTATGTAAAAAAATGAGAATCACAAAATTGGAATTCACAGGGTTGAAGATAGGTATTTCCCTCTAAAAGCAAAGAGGATAACTGTTAATGATCTCCCCCAATTATCACTGGGGCCACATTTCATTCCATTCGCTAAGTAAGAATTTCCTTCTTCCCTGACCAAAGCAATGCCCTGCCAGGAAGTTTTAACTTGTGAGTTAGATGAATATGATTCTTTGATCAAGGATACCAACTTCTCTCCCCATCTATCCCTTTTGGAAATCCAGTCACTTGTTAGCACTAATTGAGCTTGCCATATGGCACTGCATATGACATTGTTAATCAATCCCTTCTTCAAGAAAGCTTTTCTTCCTTTGTTTTTTCATTTTCCCTTCTCTCCTGGAAAGCTATCCAAATAAGAAAACTCAAGTTATTCTCTATCTTTTATCTTTTGTTTATGTTACTTCTCTAATTCTCACTCTGATATGTCCTTCTGTATAGCAGAGTATTTAAGAATAGGGACTTAAACCAAATTTTATTTTATTTTATTTTTTTAAAGATTTATTTATTTGAGAGAGCGAGAATGAGAGAGAGAGAGTACATGAGAGGGGGGAGGGTCAGAGGGAGAAGCAGACTCCCCGCTGAGCAGGGAGCCCGATGTGGGACTCGATCCCGGGACTCCGGGATCATGACCTGAGCCGAAGGCAGTCGCTTAACCAACTGAGCCACCCAGGCGACCTTAAACCAAATTTTAAACTGCAGTTCCACTGTTTATAAGCTACAGATCTTGGGAAATAATGATTCTAATAAAAATAAGAATAGAAATAAGAATAAGGCTATGTGCCAGGCACTATTCTAAATACATATATTACCTCAATTATCACAACTTATGAGATAGGTCCTATTATTCCTCTCATTTGATAGAGAAGAAAACTGGAAAACAGAGGTTAAATAGCTCACTGAAGGTCACATAAATAGTAAATATTCAGCCAGGATTCAAACCCAAATAGTCTGACTGAAGAGTTCATGCTTTTAACCACTTCATTTTTTCCCCTCTAGGTTTCGGCTTGGTACCTACCAGGTAGTAAACAATAAATATTCTAGCATTCTTATTAATACAAGTGCACAACTTTTACCAAGCTTTCATTATTTCTTACTTGTACTATTGCATTAGTCTAACAGAATGTCCCTAGGTTAATTGATCTCACACTGCTGCCAAGGCCATCCCTCAAAAAACAGAACTAACCATGTTACTTACTTATATTAAAAACTTTTAATGATTTCCATTAAATCTATCAAATAATATTCCAACACAGTATAGTGTTCAAAGGTCCTAGGGTATTGCCCCAAATTAATTAATTTTCCTGCCTCATATTTTATCATTCCTCTTTACCACTCATTCCACACTTGCCTAATCCCCAGCCACATCAACAGTTTATTGGTCCACATGGCTTTACAGATTTTGGAATCTTTTTTTAAAAAAGATTTATTTATTTATTTATTTATTTATTGGGGGGAGGGGCGGAGGGAGAGAGAATCTGAAGCAGACTCTGCACTGAGCACAGAGTCTGGCACAGGGCTCGATCTCATGACCCTGAGATCATGACCTGAGCTGAAACCAAGAGTTGGACACTTAACCAACTACACCACCCGGGCACCCCTACAGATTTTTGCATCTTGGTACAAACTTAGTGACGTCACCTCATTATGTTGGACTGACAGTTGGGTATCACACCTAGGTCCAACTTGGGTTTCAGTTGATAAACATGGGGTAAGAGGGTCTCTAGGTAGAATCTGTTAGTGTGTGGATGCCACGTAGGAGATAGGGAAGCCAGGCCCATGGAGAAAACCAGTGGGGTGTCCTAGTCCTGGGCACTAGGCCCGATTCCCACGGAGAACACGGCAAGCAGAAAGTGAAGGGGATTTTTCATTAAAGTTTTGGGTTCCAAGACCTGTTACTCTGAGAGTCTGGGATCAAGCTTAACTTTAACTAGGGAGCCGGTACTCCACCATCTCTGAAACAAAAGCAAGAGAACTTCAGGTACAGAGAGAAAGCAACAGAGTAGCAGATTATCCAGTACATGGGAGTGGGAGCACTGAGAAAAATGTCCTTAGGCAGGTAGAGAGGTGGCCATTGAGAGGAATGTATGAAGCCACTGATTTTGAGCATATGAAAAGTACTCTTGGGGAAAAAAAAAAGAAAATTACTCTCAAGATCCCAAGAACAACAGAGGAGATCATGTGGGTAGCTGGGTTATAGAGATAAATTTTCTGGGTTGGGATGGGAGGTGGGATGGGGTAATGGGGCACAAACCAGTGCAGTAAGGATAATATCGTGCCATGTCACCCATAAGTGGGATTACTACTGAAACACTTAAGTATATTAGTCATAATTTATTTTGTGATATACTCTACAACTGGATTTAGCTAGATCAGTATGTTGCAACATTATGTTTAAGAATTATTATTCTTCCAGGGTGCTTGGGTGGTGTAGTCGGTTAAGCATCTGACTCTTGGTTTTGGCTCAGGTTGTGATCTCAGGGTGTGAGACTGAGCCCCGTGGTGAGCTCTGTGCTCAGGATGGAGCCTGTTTAAGATCCTATCTCCCTCTCTCTCTGCTGCTCCTCCCTGTGCTCTCTCTCTCTCAAATAAATAAATAAATCTTAAAAAGGGAATTATTATTTTTTCTAGCAGCATTATCAACAATAGCCAAACTATGGAAAGAGCTCAAAAGTCCATTAACAGATGAATGGATAAAGAAGATGTGGTGTATATACACAGTGGGATATTCCTCAGCCATCAAAAAGAATGAAATCTTCCCATTCGCAGCGAGATGGATGGAGCTAGAGTGTATTATGCTAAGTGAAATAAGTTAGAGAAAGACAAATACCACATGATTTTACTTATATGTGGAATTTAAGAAACAAAACAGATGAACATGTGGGAGGGGGAAATAAGAAAGAGAGGGAAACAAACCATAAGACTCTTTTTTTTTAAAGATTTTATTTATTTATTTGAGAGAGAGGGAATGCGAGATAGAAAGCACGAGAGGGAAGAGGGTCAGGGGGAGAAGCAGACTCCCCGCTGAGCAGGGAGCCCGATGCGGGACTCGATGCGGGACTCGATGCGGGACTCGATGCGGGACTCGATGCGGGACTCGATCCAGGGACTCCAGGATCATGACCTGAGCCGAAGGCAGTCGCTTAACCGACTGAGCCACCCAGGCTCCCCAAACCATAAGACTCTTAAAGATAGAGAACAAATTGAGGGTTGATGGAGGGAGGTGCGTGGGGGATGGGTGTTAAGGAGAGCACTTGTGTTGAGCACTGGGTGTTGTCTGTAAGTGATGAATCATTGAATTCTACTCCTGAAACCAATACTGCACTGTATGCTAACTAACTAGAGATGTAATAAAAATTTGAGGGAAAAAAAGAATTATTATTCTTCCAAATTTGCTGCTACCCTCCTGGCAGTACTCGAGCATTTCTCAGGTTTTCCCCTCCACTTCCCAGAAGTGGAAAAAAGAAGGGACCTAGGACCTAGTGGAAGACTGGGTTTGAATCCTGTGTGCCTGAGCGTCTGAGTCTCAGGATTGAAAACGGAGGACTAAAATCAATCCTGACCTATGAGAGCCAGCAGTGGAGCACTGTGAATGCTAAAAGATGCCAACATCTGCAGCGGTCAAATTCCAGGTCTCAAAATTAGAGTCTCCTACGACGTATGGTGCCTCTTATAAGACACTCATAGATGATTCACACTCACTCCCACCTCTAAGGGCCCCTCAGCCGCTCACTATGCTCCTGTTTATCCTTGAGCACATCATACTGCGGCTATCTTCATATATGTCACATGTCATGATTTACTTGATGACACGTTTCTTTAGTGATGCTGGAACACATACCCATGCAGAACTTCTCACGTGTGTGACGTTACCCAGAGTCCTAGTCAGGGATCTGGCATTTGAGCTTAGAGTCTATTTCTAGGCATCAAAGAGTCCTGAACAGGGACTGTAAATAACCTCCTGTTTCCTTTACGCTTTAGTCTAGTAGTAAAGAAACATTAAACATTAGTGGATGCAAGTTGTTAGTGTGCAGTCTAGGAGAAGGACTGATGAGCCTGTTCCTTTAACTTTGCCCGAAGTGCCTCTGGACTTATAATACCCCATTTGAAACCTCACTGAATTTGATTTTCTCTAATTACCAGTGAAAAAGTAGAGACTTCATTTTTTGCTATCTCTCTGCTGTCTTACTTATGACATTTAATTTGATATCACAGAATCCTGAAAGTAAATATCATTAGTATTTATTATTACTGTAACACCCCAAATGACAATATTCTACTTACTTTGTTTCCTTGAACTGTCACCAAAGATGTCCATTAATACTAATTTTGCCACACTTTTTGATGCATCCCACAGACACTTACGCATCTTCTTTGAGGAGATTCTAACTCTGCCTGTGAGGCATATGTTCCAATAAGAACAGAAAAGGAAACTAGCAAAGATGACATCTATATAAGCCAAAATCTTTTAGTTTACAAGGAAAAACATACAAAATCATTTCAACAGTTGAATTAAATGTTTTTAAAAAGTATACTTTTAAACATTAAAAACAAATAGAAGCCACATAGGCAAATTAAAAAGTTCTCACATCCTAGCATTTGATTCACAGTTGACTTGTAAAATAAACTTTTCAGTAGTTCCAGATGATCATTAAATATGCACGGACGGAGAAATTCTGTATGTACATACATGTGTATCAAATTTCCAAATTTGTAAAATGGAGATATTTCATGTGAACAGATTAAAAAATCCAAGGGATTCCATTAGCTTAAAAATATTGTTTTTAGCAAAGAAAGCAATCTTTCCTTTTACATAACAACTAGTCTGATCTCACCGACGGACTCACAATCCTATCAGATTATTCTCTGTGTGGCCAAGCAGGATCCTTATAATGTTCAGGAGGCGGTGCACATAATCATCACGATAAATAGCTAATTAACACTTCAGGAAATCAAATGGTACCTAAAGCACCTAAGTTATATCCTTAAGTATACTGTATTTATTTAGGAGGGGAAATATGGTCTAGAAATGGCTAAAAGAAATTTAAAAAAACTTTATTAGAAAAAAATTTTTTGACTTGGACGTGAGGGGCTATTTTGTGTTGAGCTGAGTGGCTGAGCCAGGGAGGGCATCGATGTGAGTCCCTGTGGGAGCCTGAAACCTTGCACCCCACCTTCACCCCAGCAGTGACTGTGCTCTCCAGCCAAGGAGAGGGACCCTTCATTCAGGCCTAGCAGTAAAGGTGCTAGGAAACTTCAGGTGGAAATACAAAGGCATAGCCAAACCTCAACTAACTCAAACTAAACATTTTGGACACTAATGAGTCCAAGCACAGGGTTGTTGTGGCCTTGGTAAACCACTGCAGATATAGAAATGACAAGAGTATGGTTCCTTGAGTGCAGGGATTGAGGACTCTTTCATTAACTGCTAAATTCCCAGGTCCTAGAATAGTGCCTGGTATAGAACAGGTATTCAATAAATATTTGATGACCGAATCTCTACTTCCTACATAATAACCAATTTGGCCCTACTGATAGGGATTATAAATAGTATATTTGGTCTGTACATATCAAATATCGGAGGCATGATGATCACCCAGCAATCTCAGACACACAGACATATTGGGCATCTATTTATTCAATTAATTGTTTTAAGAAATTAATCTTATACAATGGGAAAAGGACAATCTCTTCAATAAATGGTGTGGGGAAAAGCGGACAACGACATGGAAAAAAATGAAACTGAATCACTATCTTATACTATACACAAAAATTACCCTCAAAGAGATTAAAGACTTGAACGTAAACTTGAAACCATAAAATTCCTAGAAGAAAACACAGGCAGTCAGCTCCTTGATAGAGGTCTTGACAATGACTTTCTGCATTTGACAGCCAAACTAAGGAGAACAAAATAAAAAATAAGCAAGTGGGACTACATCAAACTAAAAAGCTTCTGCATAGCAAATAAGACGATTAATAAAATGAAAAGGCAACCTACAGAATGGGAGAAAATAGTTGAAAATCAAATATCTGACAAGGGGTTAATAACCAAAATATATAAAGAACTCGTATAGCTTAAAGCAAAAATACAAACGATGTGATTAAAAAATGGGCGGAGGTTATGAATAGACATTTTTCCAAAGAAGACATACAGATGGCCAACACCCATGAAAAGATGCTCAACATTACTAATTGTCATGGAAATGCAAATCAAAACCATAATGAGATATTACTTCACTCGTGTTAGAATGGCTAGCATCAAAAAGACAAGGAATAAGTGTTGGCAAGGATGTGGAGGAAAGGAACCCTTGTGCACTGTGGGTGTGAATGTAAATTGGTATAGCCACTATGGAAAACAGTATGGAAGTCCCCCTCCCCAAAAAAAAACAGAACTACTATATGATCCAGCATTCCCACTTTTGGGTATTTGTCCAAAGAAAATAAAAACCCTAAATGAAAAAGATATGTTTCCTTTCCTTGTTCATTGCTGCATTGTTTATAATAGTCAAAATATAGAAACAGCCTGAGTGTCCATTAATGAATGAATGGATAAGGAAAATGTGGTATATATACAATGGAATATGGACCCTGAGGGTATTTTGCTAAGCGAACTAACTCACATAGGAAAGACAAATACTGCAAAATCTTACTTATATGTGGAATTTAAAACAAATAAATAGATTACCACCTTCTCCCCTCCAAAAAACCAAATAAGCTCACAGATACAGAGAACCGATTGTTGGTTGCCAGAGACACAGGGTGACAGGTGGGCCAAATGGGTGAAAGAATTCAAAAGGTAAAAATTTCCAGTTATAAAATAAATAAGCTGTGGGGATGGGATGTACAGCATGGTGACTCTAGTTAATAATACTGTATGCATATTTGAAAGTTGCTAAGAACAGATTTTAAAAGTTCTCATTACAAGAAAAATCTGCAACACTATATGGTGACGGATGTTAACTAGACTTATTGTGCTTTTCATTTGCAATGCATATGAATAGCAAATCATGTTGTGTACCTGACACTAATAAAATGTATGTTAATTATACCTCAATAAAAAAATTAAATAAAAAAGAGGAATCAATCTTAGAATTTCTACAATGCATAATACAGTTTCATCTATTTTGAACCTTAGGTACTACACAAACATGCCTATAAAGTTATTTGTACATTTAAAAAATTGTGGTGAGAACACTTAACATGAAGTCTTCCCTCTAAACAAAATTTTAAGTGTTCCATACAGTGCTTTAAACTATGTCATAAAGCAGCTATCTAGACCTTAATCATCTTGCACAACTGAAACTTGATGCTCTTTGAATAGCAACTCCCCATTTCCATCTTCCCTCAGTCCATGGCATCCACCATCCTACTCTGGGCTTCTATGAGTTTGGCTTCTTTAGGCACCTCATATAAGTGGAATTATGCAGTCTTTGTCCTTCTGTGACTGGCTTATTTCACTTAGTGGAATGTACTCAAGGTTCATCCGTGTTGTTGCAGATGGCAGGATTACCTTCTTTCTTGAGGCACATTTAAGTCTTTGATAGAACCTGCTCATTTCTTCTGAAGCCTGTATCTCGCTACGAAAACGGTTTCTTGATTTCCTAAAGGTTTATTCAGGGGACTTAAATGTTTTCTTTTAATTATATTTATAACTAAGTATAATAACAAATAAATGTGTTAAAAATTTATAATTATGCATTCTGCTGCCATGGCATGTGGTACATAAGATATAACTTATATAACAATCACGGGCACCATTACTTAAAGCTAATAGGTACCAGGTCATGGGCTAAAAGCTTTTCATGCATTTCAAAATTTTAATCCTTATGAAACTTTTTTTTAAATTGTTTAAAGTCTCAGTACTGAACAATTTATGGTCTAAATGTGAAAAGGCTTCTGCATTTATTTTTTTTTTAAGATTTTATTTATTCGTCAGAGAGAGAGAGACAGAGGCAAGCAGAGGGAGAAGCAGACTCCCTGCTGAGCAAGGAGCCTGATGTGGGATTTGATCCCAGGACCCTGGGATCATGACCTGAGCCGAAAGCAGACGCTTAACTGACTGAGCCACCCAGGCGTCCCTCCTTATGAAACTTCTGTGCAGAATACATGATTATTTTCACTTTGTAGATGAAGAAACTGAGGCTTAAGGAAATTGCAGATTTAAGAACATAAAGTCTATACACAGCAAAGTACAAAATACATGTGATGTGACCAGTGCTGCTTAAGGTTTGAACTGCTTGTTATGGGTCTAACATGAGATAAGAAGTTTCCACTGAAATTGAAATCAAATGAATCACAATTCATTTTCCCATTAACATATCAGAATTATCAACTAGAAGGTGCCTGCTATCCTCATATAAAAACAGAACCCCATCTCTGTGTTTTTTAGTGTACTGATGCTTGCTTCATTGAGAAAGCCTTGCTTTAAAAAAAAAAAGGTCAGCTGAACTCTATAGTGTGCTTAGTGGATAGTTTATTTACATTCTGACCTAACTTCACATCTGGGCAGCGGCCACAAGCAAACACATCTTGCTCCAGCCAGGGTCTCCAGCCCATTTTTTGAGCAGCACTCTATCTGTGGGGTCTGAACAAATACCTAATATTCAGTTTAAGCAGAGTCCAAGCTGGACTCAAAGAATAAGAACACTGATGTGAAATGTTCAGGGTATCTTTAGTCACTTCACTGGGGCATTCAAAACACCAATATCTACTCAATATACACAATGGGCAAGGCACTATAATAGAAGGAGGGGGGATTTAAAAAAAATCTGGGTCATTGCCCACTTTCTGAAGTTTGCCATCTGAATGGAGAGAAAAACTACTACAAAACAAAAAACAAAACAAACAAAAACTCATGATACTTAGGGATTAATGGTAAAGACCTAGGAAGCTGACACAGACCACAAGAGCCAACCCATTGCAGCTCAGGGAAGGAGCTCTGGGGTAATCTGCCAAAGCTCTGTGGTAGAGGGAAAGTATAATCAGGTCCTTTAATGACGAAACACTCCATATGGTCTGAGAAAAATGGAGAAGCAGAAAAAATAGTCACATTCTGAGGAAAGTAAGGGAAAGTAATCAAGTGGAGTGAAGACTTTGAAGGAAAGAGGGAGAGGTAGACTAGGAAAGTAAACTTGCCCTCAGGGACATGAGGTGCAGATACTTAATAAGACATACTGAGTTTCTTGAGGGAAAGCTTTTTATTGCTGAAATCTGACTGTCTTAACAAGGGAGCACGGACTTGGGTAGGGACAGTGTTTTCCATTTTTAGTATGCAAGGATGCACTTTTCTGCATAATTCTTACTTTGTATGAATTGTCATGAATACCCTGCAGGTTTAGTTTTAGTTCAGGTTTATGTATTAAGGATGGGACATTTTATGTACGAACAACTTCTAAAGAGCCCTACCCTGGTAAATAATGCCTTTAAATAATGCCTATTCATAGCCTTTAAAAGTATCTGATCCAAGATTCAGGCCTAAATCAAAATGAATTTTCCTAGGAAGTCTTTATTAAGTAATATCCTGGGATATGTTCCAGGAATAATCAGTTTCTATGATATTTTCCAAGTTTTATGTGGTGAGTTTAAATTGAGAAAGCTCTTTAAACTATATACATTTGTTACGAGGAAGAAAAGAGCCAACTTACTAGGGGCAAATATTTCTTTAAGATTGAATGTACATTTTCCTCTCTGTTAAGGCTTTTTCTCATACGTCATTTTTATATTTACAAAATGTTAAACATATGAATCCCCAAATTTAAGCCAGTGAAAGACGGTTGTTGAAAGTGAGGTTTGCTCCTTTCCATTTCAAAGTTCAAATGCCTATCTCTGTCCTAATTCACAAGGGAACCATTTGGGAATGTCTATACTGCCGATTAAATCTGTATCTCCATGCAATTTGTGTAGTATAAGAAAAGAAAAAGTATAGTTCTCTTTATTTAAACCTGTGTAAGTGACCCACAAACAGTTACTGAAAGATTTAATGACCTAGATTATTTCACAGAAGGAGGGAAGTACCTGCCAGAAAATCCATTAACATGCCAATAATTTCACTTAGTTTTAGTAATGGGAAGGTGAAATCAAGATGGGCTGTATTTGCATTTCAGCTTAGAATAATAAACTGACATTTGCCTAACATTTCCAAGTGAATTTGCACATCTTTCCCACAAGCATTTATTTTCATATTAGTTGCTTCTTATTTCCAGATATAGTCTTGTGTAATTAGGGTTAATGTCAAACCAAGCCTGAAAAAAGTTGTTCAAGAGAGTTACAGATGGAGAAGGACAGGAAGCCCCTAACAGACAAAACCACACAGTGGGGGACAGATACCTGGCCAGAGGCACAGGTTCTATGAAAATGAGGAATCAGGGGGGATGATCCTGTGTCAGGTCAGGGGCAAAGAAGTTTCTCAGGAGAAAATACAAAGAAAGTAGAGAACAGAGAACAAGATGACAAATTACTATCCAGCAATCTGAGCACAGACAGGAGAGATGCCTTGCCAGTTTTTACTAGGCTTTAAGAGCTGATGGGATCATATGAAAGAAGTCAGGACTTCTGGGATCAGTGAGATGAATCTGCCCCTTGGGGAGGGCCTGACCTTAGAGTGGGTCCTGAAAGTCAGAATTTCTCACGATGGTACTCAAAGAAAGCTATCAAAGGTATACTTCCAAGAGGTTTTCAGTTTGCCTGTGCATGCATGTGTGTATTCTCTGCTAGAGAAAGGGCTTACTGTCTAAATTTCCATCTTTTTTTTCAGCACCTTCTATTAGTGAACTTCAGACACAAAAATCAGGATTCAATAGGCTCCTTGGGGTCAAAGTGTGGAAGGAAAGATTTTTCTAATTTAGAGTTCTGGAATGCTTCCATAAAGCTTATGACACTGTCTTCCTTTCTGCCTTTTGCTGTCAATTATGAGTTCCACTTTGCCTGCAGAGAAATTTTCTCATAGGCAGTTGCTTTCCTATAAGACGGAATAACACAGTTGACAGCATTCTCTGCTCGGTCGTTAATTTATGTTATCCATTGTGGTTGCAAAGATTAAAACCAAGTCCCCAGTGCATTTGTAACTCATAGAATTCAATTTTAATTCAGCATTAATTAATGTGCCATTAAGCATGTTCTCTTTTTTTCCTGACACTGCATGATATTAAATCCTTTTAAGCATTTAGTTGTTCTTAGTCATTTACACTATTTGAAAACAATGTGCTGTGACACAGCAGGCAGAAGTCAAATCTATAGCTGATTTAAGTCAATGCATTCCAAATCACAATTCATTTACCTATTAATATATCAGAGTTGTCAACTAGAAAGTGTCTGTTATCCTTATTACAGTAACAGAGTTTCTATTACAGTGTTTGTCACAAAAACTTCATAGAAAATAATTTTGACGTGCTTAAGTCTCATTGCCTGTGAGAGACAGTCGTGCTATGTGTGGAGATAAAAGCAGATGCCCTAGAAATCCTATTGTAGAGAAGAAGTGGAATAAGAATGTGACAATAAATTATTTGTTCTTAGGATGGGAAAGAAAAATAAGTATAATAGAATTGATAAATAACTTTCTAATGTTTAACCAGAGTCTAGTATTTTTGTGTTACCGTAAATCACCTGATCTTTAAATTCAGAGCATCTATATGAGGTAGTAATTCATAGAGGATTTTTGTGAAGGTCAATTCTGAATATTTATGGCATGTGTTTATGCTTTTACCTAGGAAATCAGTATTGGAGACAAGTAATTTTATCTCTGTATTTTGTGAAAAGCAGTACTCAACTAGGTGATATGTGTTCTTATATTCAAAGAATATATGCATGCCCACTGCTGAGTCTGAGAGCCAGTAGATTAATGGTGGTGGCATCATATGAACAGTACCTGTTCAGGCGGCTTCTTTTTCATTCCCACTCAGAAAAAGAAAAAAGAAAAGAGAGACCTTACAAAAACATTTTGTCTGTTCTCTCTCAGAGCAAATTATCTTTCCTTCTAAAATGGCCTTCCATTTTATAGGATCATAAAATTATAACTGTCACAACTGAAATTTATCAAACATGTTAAATGTAGCATCAAACACGTTACATGCAAACCAGTCAGGGTTCCACGGGTGAGGCTGACAGAGGTGTGCCAAGTATCCTATAATTCTTTCTACAACAAAGAAATGAAGAGATGCTACAGCAAACACGAAGGAATTATCACTCAAGTTGGTTTCCCTGAGTACCTGTAACCTGTACTAAATAGAAACTATACCAAGCTAGGGATCACTGGTAGTCATTAGTCAAACAAGTACACTAATATAGTTCATTACAAACACAACTGGCAACATAATTTCTCTAAGACATCACACTAGAGCCCAGTAATTAAAATTTTGACATAGTTTCATATAATTTTCCATTACTAACTACAAATTATAGAAGGTGATTCTATCAAAATGTATAATTCTTATACTTTACACACTGTTAAGTTTATTTATTTATTTTAAGAATTTATTTGGGGGGGTGCATGAGCGGGGGAGGGGCAGAGGGAGAGGGAGAATCACAAGCAGACTCTATGCCTAGCGTGGAGCCCAACGCGGGGCTCAGTCTCACGACCCTGAGATCATGACCTGAGCTGAAACTAAGAGTCAGATGCTTAACCAACTGAGCCACTCAGGTGCCCTGGCACTGTTAAGTTAAAATAGGAGACATCTTTGTGATGCTTTGGACGTGTGATCCATCCAAGATGGATATCTAAAAGATCAATAAATAAATACTCTGAATTAGTCTCAAGCCAATCACTACTTGCCAGAGTCTTGTAAGCAGTAGCCTTTATTAAAAAAAAAAAAAAGAAGAAGAAGAAGAATAGAAAAGAAAGAAAAGAGAAAGAAAAATGGTCATTGTTTGTAATATTGTTCCTGGATGCTTTTGTATTCAGAGACTGGAGTAATTGAAAAGCATACTTTCTTATAACTACAAGAAGAGAACAGATGAAAATTGTGAGCTGAGTTGGTCAGGGGGATGATGGGTATCCTCATACAGGATGCTTGGTATGAACTAGCAGGTCAGGCCTATCTGGGCATCTAAACTAGTCAGTGTGGATGAGCCAGGAACCCTTGATGTAGTCAGTGTGTTTGGACTGACAACGTGTCCAGACCATCAGTTTGAACAGACCTCATGTCCAGGTTTTCCTATTATTGGATGTGGGGTAACCACTGGCTGAAGTTTTAGCTGTGAATCACAATCTCTAAGTATGGAATGTACACAAACCATTTTTAAACAGGATAAGCATTCCTCAGCAGAACACAAGCCTGGATGTCTGACTCTGCAGACAAGGGAATTCTAAGTTCATCATACCATAGATCTGACCGAAAAGCATAATTAATTTTGAACCCAGATAAAGGGCGGGAAAAGGAGCAGCAGCAGTTTAATCTCTCACTTTATCACTGAATAAAGACATTGCATTTTGTTTTTACAGTTTCATAACACAGATGCTGATTCTTGCCAGGGTCTTTCTACTTGCCCCCCTTTCCCCTGCTCCAACTGTAAGTCCTTTAGTTGCTGTGCGAAAGATCACAGTGCCACAAACTTGCCTTGTCCTTGTCCTTAAGAAAGACACCTTTCTTCCTGAAATAATACAGTGGGACCAATATCTTCAGCAAGTGTGTCTACTGCATTTCAAAGATCTTGGGGGTGAAAGTGTTTCTGTCTCTTCTGAGTTTTGGATGATTGGCCCACTGGGTTGTGCTGGCACTGGTTGGTACAATTTTCATCTGGTGGCAGAACTCATGGTTCCAAGTGGCACAGCACTATCTTTGGTAGGCCACACAATACCACAAATTGGTAGAGTAATAATCACATACATTGCCTCATTTTAAATTTGTCCAGGCATTCAGCTACATAATCTATTCCTCTTCACTCCATCCTAAGTGACAAATTGACTGGGGAAAATACAAGGGAGCACTAAAGAAATTTATCTCAAATTACTGCAGGGAATTGAATTTGTGGCTCAACTGAAATAGGTAACCACTTCTATTTAACAGGCTCTGAAGAGATATCAGATGGCGTTGTGATGTATGTTCTTCAGGATGACCTTT
Source organism: Zalophus californianus (assembly GCF_009762305.2). NCBI lineage: Eukaryota > Metazoa > Chordata > Mammalia > Carnivora > Otariidae > Zalophus > Zalophus californianus. The sequence goes on along the minus strand of NC_045599.1, from coordinate 24,722,673 downwards.
GGCAAGCTATGGTGGGTCCTGGGGCACTTGAGGCCACAATTGATGATACTACTTTCTTGTGAATTTTTCTGTTAACATTCTCTGTGAATCAGACAAATCAAAAGGTTTATCTAATGGATTTTTTTGTGTGTGCACTTATTTCACCTATTGCTGTAAGACCATCAAATGAACAATGGCTTTAGATGAAAGAAAGGGGGGGTATTTGAATGCCATGGTTTAACAGATTTAATAGAAATAATTAATGATAAGATGTGGACTGCATTTGGTCTTTAGCTGGGCCTGGTACAGTACCTGTCATTTTGTATTTTATATACATTAGGTATGTAACTTGGACTTAAAGCAGTCTCAACTAACATATATTAGAAAAGGTTATTATTTTCCCCAAGTGATTCTCTGACCATACTTTATTGTAAGATAGTGATGCTGATTAATGTAAACAGAACTAGAAAAAAATTTTCGGTAAAGATAAACTACTCTTAATTGAGATCATATTAATAAATAATTATGACTTTTCCAGAATAATCAAAGTTATGTGTAGAATTATTAAATACAATTTAGTAAAGTTGCTTTCTATATCTTCCTTCAGATTTTTCAGAGTTATCATGCTAAGACTTAAAAATGTCTCAAACTCATTGATGTGGATAGAACTGGAGGGTATCATGCTAAGTGAAATAAGTCAATCAGAGGAAGACAATTTTTTTTTTAAAGATTTTACTTATTTATTTGACAGAGATAGACACAGTGAGAGAGGGAACACAAGCAGGGGGAGTGGGAGAGGGAGAAGCAGGCTTCCCGAGGAGCAGGGAGCTGAATGCGTGGCTCGATCCCAGGACCCTGGAATCAGGACCTGAGCTGAAGGCAGACGCTTAACGACTGAGCCACCCAGGTGCCCCGAGAAAGACAATTATCATATGGTTTCACTCATATGTGGAATATAAGAAATAGCACAGAGGATCATAGGGGACGGGAGGGAAAACTGAATGGGAAGAAATCAGAGAGGGAGACAGACCATGAGGGACTCCTGACTCTGGGAAACAAACTGAGGGTTGGGGAAGGGGAGGTGAATGGGAGGATGGGGTAACTGGTGATGGGCATTAAGGAGGGCATGTGATGTGATGAGCACTGGGTGTTATATAAGACTGATGAATCACTGAACTCTACCTCTGAAACTAATGATGTACTTTATGTTGGATAAGTGAATTTAAATAAAAAAGTCTTAAACTTCTGAAATTAAATACTATTTCTATAGAAAATGCCTTTCTTGATCTATAATTAATTTAAAATCAGGAATATTAATTTTTAGTGCTTCCAGGTTTCCATGAGGTTACCTAAATTCTGTATATTATAAATGTAATCATCCTGAGGGGGGCAGAGCAAGATGGCGGAGGAGGAGACCTGGATTTCATCTGGTCTCAGGAACTCAGCTGGATAGGGATCAAACCATTCTGAACACCTACAAACTCAACAGGAGATCGAAGAAAAGAATAGCAACAACTCTCTGAACAGAAAAGCGACCACTTTCTAGAAGGTAGGACATGCGGAGAAGTGAATCCGAGGCAGGAGGATAGATGGCGGGGGAGGGGGACTCCACAGCCGCTTCTGGCAAGTGATAGAGCCGCGGAGCAAAAATTGGAACTTTTAGAAGTTGGCTCCGCTGAGGGACGTCGCTGCAGTGGCTAAGCGGGGGGTGGAACCCTCGTGGGACTGTGTGGTCTCAGGACCCTCGGGGTCACAGAAAGACGGGGGGGGGGGGGGGCTGAGTGCAGCAGGGCTCCCGGGTATCAGAGCGGGAAAGCTGGCTGCAGAGACGGAGCTAAGGCGCAGGCTCTCAGCTCGGGGTGGCCATAAACTGTGATCCACAGCCCAGTCGGGCCACTGCTCCTCCAGCAGGGACCCAACAAGCGGCAGATCCGGGGAGACTCCTCTCCCTCCCCGGGGAGGAGCGGCGCAAGAGCGCACTGCAGGGATCTCCTTGCTGGGTTTGGAGACTCCACACGGGGTCGGGTGCCAGAGATAGAAACACTTCCGTCACAGGCCGGGGGAGCACAGAGTGCGGCTGGAGACCGGGGAGACGGGAGTGACTGACTGCTTTTCTCTGGGGGCGCACTGAGGAGCGGGGCCCCGAGTTCTCGCCTCCTCCGGGGCGGAGATTGGGAGGCCGCCATTTTCACTCTCGTCCTCCAAAGCTGTACCGAGAGCTTGCAGGGAACAAATCTCCCAAGAGCAAACCCGAGCAGATTACTTAGCCAACCCGGCAAGGGCGGGGCAATTCCGCCTCCGGCAAAGACATCGGAAACCATAGCAACAGGCCCCTCCCCCAGAAGATCAGCACGAACAGCCAGCCAAGACCAAGTTTACTGATCAATGAGAATGGCAGAACTCCAGCGCTAGGGGAATACTGCACATAGAATTCATGGCTTTTTTACCATGATTCATTAGTCTTTCAAAGTTAATTTTTTTAACTGTTTCTTTTTTTGAATTTTTCTTTTTCTGTTTTTCAACCAACATCTTATCAATCCCTTTTTTTAAAAAAAGATTTTTATTTTTCATTTTTAGAGTCATATTCTATCCCTTCATAGTAGTTACCCTTATTTTTGGCATATATATATAAGTTGTTCTCTCTTTAAAATTTTGAGATACACTTTCTTCTAACATATCAAAGAATACCCTAAATATCTAGTGTATGGCTTTGTTCCAATCTCCTGCCTGATCACATTCTCTCCCCTCTTTGTTTTTTTCTTTCTTTCTTTCCTTTATTTCTAACCCTCTTCATTTTTTCAAACACCTTCTTATCAATTCCTTTTTAAAAATTTTTTATAATTTTCATCTTTAGAGTCATATTCCATCCCTTCATATCAACCCTTATTTTGTACATATATAAATCTTTCTTTCTTTAAAATTTTAGGAGGCACTTCCTTCTACAGACCAAAATATGCCCAAAATCTAGTGTGTGGCACTGATCTATACACCAGCCTGATCATATTTGATCATATCTGGTTTTTTTGGTTTTGTTCTGTTTTTGTTTGTCTTTATCTTTTTCTTTTTTTTTTTTTTCTCTTTCTTTTTTCTTTCTTTCCCTTTCTTTTCCCCTGGTTTCAGGTCTTTTCTGAGTTGTTTAGAGTATATTTTCTGGGGACGTTGTTACCCTGTTAGCATTTTGTTCTCTCATTCATCTATTCTCCTCTGGACAAATGACAAGACAAAAAAATCACCTCAACAAAAAGAACAAGAGGTAGTACTGTCTGCCAGGGACCTACTCAATACGGACATTAGTGCGATGTCAGACCTAGAGTTCAGAATCATGATTTTAAAGATACTAGCTGTGCTTGAAAAAAGCATGGAAGTTATTAGAGAAACCCTTTCTGGAGATAAAAAAAGAACTAAAATCTAACCAAGTCGAAATCAAAAAGGCTATTAATGAGGTACAATCAAAAATGGGGGCACTAACAGCTAGGATAAACGAGGCAGAAGAGAGAATCAGTGATATAAAAGACCAAATGATGGAAAATAAAGAAGCTGAGAAAAAGAGAAACAACTACAGGATCACGAGGGCAGAATTCGAAAGATAAGCAATACGATAAGATGAAACAACATTGGAATCATTGGGATCCCAGAAGAAGAAGAAAGAGAGGGGCAGAAGGTATATTGGAGCAAATTACAGCAGAAAACTTCCCTAATGTGGGGAAGGAAACAGGCATCAAAATCCAGGAGGCACAGAGAACCCCTCTCAAGATCAATAAAAATAGGTCAACATCCCGACATCTAATAGTAAAACTTACGAGTCTCAGAGACAAAGAGAAAATCTCGAAAGCAGCTCGGGAGAAGAGATATGTAACCTATAATGGTAGAAATATTAGACTGGCAACAGACCTATCCACAGAGACCTGGCAGGCCAGAAAGGACTGGCATGATATCTTCAGAGCACTAAATGAGAAAAATATGCAGCCAAGAATACCATATCCAGCTAGGCTGTCATTGATATAGAAGGAGAGATAAAAAGCTTCCAGGACAAACAAAAACTAAAGGAATTTGCAAACACAAAACCAGGCCTCCAAGAAATATTGAAAGGGGTCCTCTAAGCAAAGAGAGAGCCTAAAAGCAGCACAGATCAGAAAGGAACACAGACAATATACAGTAACAGTCACCTTATAGGCAATACAATGGCACTAAATTCATATCTTTCAATAGTTACCCTGAATGTAAATGGGCTAAATGCCCCAATCAAAAGACACAGGCTATCAGATTGGATTAAAAAACAAGACCCATCGATATACTGTCTGCAAGAGACTCATTTTAGACCCAAAGACACCCCCACATTGAAAGTGAGGGGGTGGAAAACCATTTACCATGCTAATGGACACCAAAAGAAAGCTGGGGTGGCAATCCTTATATCAGACAAACTAGATTTTAAACCAAAGACTGTAATAAACGATGAGGAAGGACACTCTATCCTACTTAAAGGGTCTATCCAACAAGAAGATCTAACAATTGTAAATATCTATGCCCCTAACATGGGAACAGCCAATTATATCAGGCAATTAAGAACAAAAGCAAAGAAACACATTGACAACAATACAATAATAGTGGGGGACTTTAACACCCCCCACACTGAAATGGACAGATCATCTAAGCAAAAGATCAACAAGGAAATAAAGACTTTAAATGACACACTGGACCAAATGGACTTCACAGACATATGCAGAACATTCCATCCCAAAGCAACGGAATACACATTCTTCTCTAGTGCCCATGGAACATTCTCCAAAACAGATCACATCCTCGGTCACAAATCAGGTCTGAACTGGTACCAAAAGATTGGGATTATTCCCTGCATATTTTCAGACCACAATGCTTTGAAACTAGAACTCAATCACAAGAGGAAAATCAGAAAGAACTCAAATACATGGAGGCTACAGAGCATCCTACTAAAGAATGAACGGGTCAACCAGGAAATTAAAGAAGAATTAAAAAAATTCATGGAAACCAATGAAAATGAAAACACAACTGTTCAAAATCTTTGGGATGCAGCCAAGGCAGTCCTGAGAGGAAAGTATATAGCAATACAAGCCTTTCTCAAGAGACAAGAAAGGTCTCAAAAACACAACCTAACCCTACACCTAAAGGAGCTGGAGAAAAAACAGCAAATAAAGCCTAAACCCAGCAGGAGAAGAGAAATAATCAAGGTCAGAGCAGAAATCAATGAAATAGAAACCAAAAGAACAGTAGAACAGATCAACGAAACTAGGAGCTGGTTCTTTGAAAGAATTAACAAGATTGATAAACCCCTGGCCGGATTTATTAAAAAGAAAAGAGAAATGACCCAAATCAACAAAATCATGAATGAAAGAGGAGAGATCACAACCAACACCAAAGAAATACAAACAATTATAAGAACATACTATGAGCAACTCTATGCCAGCAAATTAGATAACCTGGAAGAAATGGGTGCATTCCTAGAGATGTATCAACTACCAAAATTGAACCAGGAAGAAATAGAAAACCTGAACAGACCTATAACCACCAAGGAAATTGAAGCAGTCATCAAAAATTTCCCAACAAACAAGAGCCCAGGGCCAGATGGCTTCCCAGGGGAATTCTACCAAACATTTAAAGAAGAATTAATACCTATTCTCCTGAAACTATTCAAAAAAAAAAAAAAAGAAATGGAAGGAAAACTTCCAAACTCATTTTATGAGGCCACCATTACTTTGATCCCCAAACCTGACAAAGACCCCATCAAAAAGGAGAATTACAGAGCAATATCCTTGATGAAAATGGATGCAAAAATTCTCACCAAAATACTAGCCAAAAGGATCCAACAGTACATTAAAAGGATTATTCACCACGACCAAGTGGGATTTATCCCTGGGATGCAAGGCTGGTTCAACATCCGCAAATCAATCAATGTGATACAATACATTAACAAAAGAAAGAACAAGAACCATATGATCCTCTCAACAGACGCAGAAAAAGCATTTGACAAAGTACGGCATCCTTTCCTGATCAAAACTCTTCAGAGTATAGGGATAGAGGGTACATGCCTCAATATCATAAAAGCCATCTATGAAAAACCTACAGCGAATATCATTCTCAATGGGGAAAAACTGAGAGCTTTCCCCCTAAGGTCAGGAAACGGCAGGGATGTCCACTATCACCACTGCTATTCAACATAGTGTTAGATGTCCTAGCCACAGCAATCAGGCAACAAAAAGAAATCAAAGGCATCCAAAGCGGCAAGGAGGAAGTCAAACTCTCACTCTTTCCAGATGATATGATACTTTATGTGGAAAACCCAAAAGACTCCACCCCAAAACTGCTAGAACTCATACAGGAATTCAGTAAAGTGGGAGGATATAAAATCAATGCACAGAAATCAGTGGCATTCCTATACACCAACAACAAGACAGAAGAGAGACAAATTAAGGAGTCGATCCCATTTATAATTGTACCCAAAACCAAAAGATACCTAGGAATAAATCTAACCAAAGAGGCAAAGGATCTGTACTCAGAAAACTATAAAATACTCATGAAAGAAATTGAGGAAGACACAAAGAAATAGAAAAACGTTCCACGCTCATGGACTGGAAGAACAAAGATTGTGAAGATGTCAATGCTACCTAGAGCAATCTACACATTCAGTGCAATCCCCATCAAAATACCATGCACTTTTTTCAAAGAAATGGAACAAATAATCCTAAAATTTGTATGGAAGCAGAAAAGATCCCGAATAGCCAGAGGAATGTTGATAAAGAAAAGCAATGCTGGCGGCATCACAATTCCGGACTTCCAGCTCTATGACAAAGCAGTCATCCTCAAGACAGTATGGTACTGGCACAAATACAGACACACAGATCAATGGAACAGAATAGAGAGCCCAGAAATGGACCCTCAACTCTATGGTCAACTCATCTTTGACAAAGCAGGAAAGAATGTCCAATGGAAAAAGACAGTATCTTCAACAAATGGTGTTGGGAAAATTGGACAGCCACATACAGAAAAATGAAACTGGACCATTTCCTTACACCACACACAAAAATAGACTCCAAATGGTTGAAAGACCTAAATGTGAGACAGGAGTCCATCAAAATCCTAAAAGAGAACACAGGCAGCTACCTCTTTGACCTCAGCCGCAGCAACTTCTTCCAAAACACATTGCCAAAGGCAAGGGAAGCAAGGGCAAAAATGAACTATTGGGATTTCATCAAGATAAAAAGCTTTTGCACAGCAAAAGAAACAGTCCACAAAACCAAAAGACAACCGACAGAATGGGAGAAAATATTTGCAAATGACCTATCAGATAAAGGGCTAGTATCCAAAATCTATAAAGAACTTCTCAAACTCAACACCCAAAGAACAAATGATGCAATCAAGAAATGGGCAAAATACATGAACAGACATTTTTCCAAAGAAGACATCGAAATGGCCAACAGACACATGAAAAAGTGCTCCACATCACTCAGCATCAGGGAAATCCAAATCAAAACCTCAATGAGATACCACCTCACACCAGTCAGAATGGCTCAAATTAATAAGTCAGGAAATGACAGATGTTGGCAGGGATGCGGAGAAAGGGGAACCCTCCTACACTATTGGTGGGAATGCAAGCTGGTGCAACCACTCTGTAAAACAGTATGGAGGTTCCTCAAAAAGTTGAAAATAGAGCTTCCATACGATCTAGCAATTGCATTACTGGGTATTTACCCCAAAGATACAAATGTAGGGATCTGAAGGGGTACGTGCACCCCAATGTTTGTAGCAGCAATGTCCATAATAGCCAAACTGTGGAAAGAGCCAAGATGTCCATCGACAGATGAATGGATAAAGAAGATGTGGTGTATATACACAATGGAATATTATGCAGCCATCAAAAGGAATGAGATCTTGCTATTTGCAACGACGTGGATGGAACTGGAGGGTGTTATGCTGAGTGAAATAAGTCAATCAGAGAAAGACATGTACCATATGACCTCACTGATATGAGGAATTCTTAATCTCAGGAAACAAACTGAGGGATGCTGGAGTGGGGGTGGGGTGGGAGGGATGGGGTGGCTGGGTGATGGACATTGGGTAGGGTATGTGCTACGGCGAGTGCTGTGAATTGTGCAAGACTGTTGAATCACAGATCTGTACCTCTGAAACAAATATTGCAACATATGTTAAGAAAAAAAAAAGAAGAAGATAGCTGGAGGGGAAAAATGAAGGGGGGTAAATCAGAGGGGGAGATGAACCATGAGAGACAATGGATGCTGAAAAACAAACTGAGGGTTCTAGAGGGGAGGGGGGTCGGGGGGTTAGCCTGGTGATGGGTATTAAAGAGGGCACGTTCTGCATGGAGCACTGGGTGTTATACGCAAACAATGAATCATGGAACACTACATCAAAAACTAATGATGTAATGTATGGTGATTAACATAACAATAAAAAATTTAAAGGGAAAAAAATAAATGTAATCATCCTTATCTCAGTCACCTTCTAAAGAAGTTTTGCTAAGTGTTTTGCAAAACAACATGGAAACCCTGGAAGCCTAAAATTCCACACAAACTTTCATTCACATTCCAATTGAAAGGAGGCAGGAGGGAAAGGAAGAGGTTATTAAGTTATTAGCAAGTTACTCTAGAAAATAAAAAGCAAAAGATAAGATCATTTTACAATCACCACTATTCCAGATTTCATATTATTCCTCGAAGTGGAAACATGAAAGAAACAAAAATGGGTAAGGAAATCCTATAGCTAATGGAAAGGAAATTAAGGCTCTTAGATGAGGAATAATATAAAAACTAAAAAGGAAGAGGAAGGAAAATGAAATAGCTAGAGAAAAGATAGAGAAAAGCAGACAATTGGCATAAGAAAAGCATTCCTGAATCATTCTTAGCAGGATGTTTCTAATCTTCCTAACTTGTTTCCTGGTTTCAAATTCAGGACACAAGTAAGTGTGCAGAAGAATGGGAACACTGAAAAAATGAACAATTTTTATCCATTAGAAGTAATGATATCCAAAATGGAAAATTCAATAGAAAATAGGGATGATTACATGGAAGATATTCCTCTGTGTGTGAAGGAGAAAACCGGAAAAAAGAGAAAAAATTAGGAAATATAGCATCATGAGAAACAGAGCGTCATTTCATCTTTCAACTATTAGAAATACTAAAAGAATCAAGTGAGAAAATATAGGGAAAGAAATTATCAAGTAAGTAATATAAGAAAGTATCTCAAAGTAAAAATATTTGCATTGGAAGGGCCTACTGAGCAACATCATTAACAAAGCAATCAGTATCAGATTGTGTAGTAGGTGCACAGCCCTGTATCTCGTAAGAAGATTGGCAACAATGGATGCTAAAAAATTAAGTAATACCTTCAGAGTGTGAGAAAAGAGGATACTTGATCAATGATTCTATGCCATCCTAACTACCAATTAAGTTTAAGCGCTCAATAAATTGATTTTCAGAAATGCAAGGACTCAAATTTTGTCATCTGCACTTTTTTTCTTTAAATGAAAAAAAGACTTGAGGTTTACTCTGTAAAAACAAGAGGAAAATGAGACAGTGAAATGAAATGGTAACTAACCCAGGAGGCAAGAAATCAGCATTTTTTATTAATCAATATTTCACTATTAATTCTTGATTTTACAAATATCAAAGCAATTCACTAATAACTTTGTGGAAGAGTTATGATGCTAAAATGCAAAGTATGAATTCTTTAGAGTACAAAAGAGAACTGGCTAGCCTCAATCACAGAGTGCACTGTAAAGAAAGCTGTATTGCCTTGCTGGCCTAACCGGCAGGTAGCTTCTCAAATGTTGTGACAGAAGAAGGTCCATCATCAATGGTCATCACAGCATCCTAGGACGCCACTCGAAATAATGCATTTATATGTAAACTTATGTTCTAATTGATGTTAGCACTTATTCAGATATTATTTAAAATATCTTCCTTTTGATACACAAATATTTCATTGTCTTAAAAATGAATGCAGTTGCACTGGTATGTACTAGTTGAATATTAGCCTTGAATGGGGTCAAGTTAGAAGAGAAGGCGAAGCTCCTCAAAGAATATCTCCAAAAAGAATAAAATTGAATCAAACAGTTAATTACTTAGAAAAGAAGCTGGAAGATTACTTCTCTCAACAGGGAAACAGAAATGCAAGAAACTCATGGTCCAAACCTGAATCAAGCTACAAAGATGAATTTTTATATGAAAACAGTCTTTTTAACTTTGATGCTAGGTACATACTCCTTTGAGGAGCATAAGGATAATGATATCTGAACCCAGAAAAGGGGATGTAATTGGAGTATAATACCAATGTAAAAATGAGACAATAATATAAATACTGTTCATTTGAATTCATCTTTTAAAATTAATCTTTGTCTATGACTTTTCTATAAACAAGTAATTATGGAAACAGAGGAGTCTGTGAAGTATACCAGCCATAACCATATCTATGAGGTGGAGCTGACAGAAGTTGAGGACGTAGTTAATGAAGGAGTGGTGAGAAGGAATGACAGGGAACAAGGAATAAGTTTGGCTGTGCCTAGAATTGATGAAACAATACGGTGAGGTATAAGCATGTTAAAGTTACAAGTAGGAAGAATAAAAACTATCATCTCTCTTAAATATTGGGAAGAAAAGGAAAGATGATGTGCAATTGGAAATAATCCTCATTTTTAATTGTGGAGAAGCAGTATGTACCATCTCAAATTGATAAACCAACAAATAGTAAATGTTTATGGTACTTAGAGGAAGGAAAGCAAATGCGCACACATGAAAACTAAAACCAAAATTTGAGTGGTTACTGACAGAGGACTAGAGCTCATATGAGGTGTGGAGCAGAATATTGCCAAGTATACCGTGTATGGATTTATTAATAGATAAAATATTTTAATTATTTAAACACATAAAGATAAAGGAAAGCCATTACAGGAGATTCACAAGATCAGCAGCATGATCAAGGCTGTGCTGGAGAATGGCACCTCATCAAGGATGAATTATGGAGATGGACACTTTGATGGCTACAAGAATTCTGAAAGGATGGTAGCAGAGCTAATTTTATCTTGTTTTTCTGTAAGGGAGCTGAGGCTTAGAGAGTTAAAATGATTGCCCAAATATTTGCTGATAGTAAAAAGGGAACGTGGAAGGAAAACTTGATCTCCCAAATTTTATGTACTTTATAGCCTTTGAGATTCACTTTAATTCTAAGCCCTTAGTATATTCTTATAAAAGTTAGAACAATGTGTTCCAAATCCTTTTTTACATTCTTTTTGGTACTTATTTTCCTTCAAGATGCAAACTAAAAAAATGTGCTCTGCCCTTAAAGTGGTGTAATTAAAACCAACTACATAACATCTATCTAGGGATGGAAACAATGCAATGTGGTAAAATAAGTTGTTCTTCCTACTGCACATAATTGATAATCCTTTGACTCCCGTAAATTCTTACACCCCATTGCCTTAAGACAAAATAACAATAGCTTAAATGTCTATTTAATAAAACACGGAATATTTGCAAAGCAAAATCCAATGTTGTATGTAGGAAATACTATCTCAAATAAAGTAATTCAGAAAGCCTAAAAATAAAGTTATGGGCAAAGGCACAACAGACAAATGAAACACTAAGGAAACAGGAGTTATTTCCTGATGTCAAACAGACTAGAATTCAGATACAAAGGCATTGAATGTAAAAAAAACCCAGCTTATAATACTTGCTAAAATAAAATGGAAACCAGGCTTAACAATCCCACAAGCAGACAAAACTAGTTTAGCCACATATGTGAAACTTAATCTAGCTTATTTCATGAATGTCAGCAAAATGTAATGTAGGCGATTTCTTGTAAAGACTTCTGGTAATCACAAATAAAACTGAAGACATCTTCCTAAAATGATACAAGAAAATCATTTTTAACCGATGTCCCACTGTCTGGAAAAATCCCTTGTAATAACCAATCCCTGTAAAAATAACTCACCCATTCTCACATTATAAGCTGTCCTGCAACGACATGCCCCTGAGCTTTATACCTCTTTCTGATTTGAAGTCTCCCTATTTTCAGTTTATTTCTTGCTCAATAAAATATTCACATCAAGTAAAGCTCTCTGAATTTTCTTTTGACAAGCTAAAAGCCACAATTCACAAAGAAGATACAGTATTTATGAAAATCTATGTACCAGAAACATGTCACTTTCACAAAGCAAAAATTATAAGAAAGGAAAGGGAAAATAGAGAGAAACCCACTAAAAAGGGGAAACATTGTCATAACAATCTTAGTCCAAAAGAGATCAAGTGGACAAAAAATGGGTAAGAATGAAGACCTATACAATAGGACCAATAAGGTAAGTATTAAAATATGTATTAGGGGCGCCTGGGTGGCTCAGATGGGTGGGCGTCTGCCTTCGGCTCAGGTCATGATCCCAGAGTCCTGGGATCGAGTCCCGCGTCGGGCTCCCTGCTCCTTGGGAGCCTGCTTCTCCCTCTGCCTCCCTCTCGCTCTCTCTCTGTGTCTCTCATGAATAAATAAATAAAATCTTAAAAAAAAAATATGTATTATACTCTGTAACTCCCAAATAGAGAATATTCCTTCTCCAACACAAATACAACTTGCACAAGTATTGACCAAATATCATGTCATAAAGACAGCCTGGGTAAGTTCCATAAAATAGAAATAATAGAAAAACAATTCTTTGATGACAATACAATAAAACAAAAAATTAATAACAAAAATCAGAAGCGTCCTAAATATTTATAAAAAGAAACTGTGTGAAATAATTCTTGAGTGAAAGGGGAGATACAAACTATAATTCCTGTGTTTCTTAAAGAGTAATGAAAATGTCAACATACCCCGGGCGCCTGGGTGGCTCAGTCGTTAAGCTTCTGCCTTCAGCTCGGGTCATGATCCCAGGGTTCTGGGATTGAGCCCTGCATCGGGCTCCCTGCTCGGCGGGAAGCCTGCTTCTCCCTCTCCCACTCCCCTTGCTTGTGTTTCCTCTCTTGCTGTGTCTCTCTCCGTCAAATAAATAAAATCTTAAAAAAAAAAAAAAAAGAAAATGTCAACATAGTGTACCAGAAATACATGGAAGGAACTGAAAGCCACGAATTCATAAACTTTAAACAATAAGGAAGAAAAATGACCAGTGAAACAGAAGAAATTAAAACAAAAAAAGAGACTACACAATTTATCCAAAAATGTCAATATCCATATAAAATAATTGATAATTATTTAGGAAAACACAATGTACCAAAATTGACTCCAATTAAGACAGAAAGTTTGAGTAAACCAATTTCCACAGAAGAAATAAAGGTATCAAATTTCTACTCCACAAAAAAAGACCAATGTCCAAATGATTTTATAGGGAAATACCATCAAGTTTTTTTTTTTAAGATTTTATTTATTTATTTGACAGAGAGATAGAGAGAGAGCACAAGTAGGCAGAGCGGCAGGCAGAGGTCGAGGGACAAACAGACTCCCCGCTGAGCAGGGAGCCCGATGTGGAGCTCGATCCCAGGACCCTGGGATTATGACCTGAGCTGAAGGCAGACGCTTAACCAACTGAGCCACCCAGGTGCCCCTACCATCAAGTTTTTAAAAAATAGATACATTAAATGTTGTTCCAGAGGATATAAAGTGAATGAAAATTCCCCAACTTCTTTCATGAAACAAGTATAACATTAACACCTAAACTTAAGCAGGATATCCCTCTCATACACATGAATACACACACATAGACAAAGACCAAACTTACCTATGAATATCAAAGCAAAAATACTAAAAACTAAGAATAAAATATAGTACTGCATTTGGATAAATAATAATGCATAATTTATTTCAAGAATGCAAAGATGGTTCAATAGTAGGAATCCATTAGTACAATAAATTATATTAAGAGATCTAAGGAGAAATATCAAATAATTGCCTCAATAGATGCTTATATGCCTTTAAAAAAATTCAACATCAATTTTTTTTAAAGATTTTATTTATTTACCTGAGAGAAGAAGAGGGAGAGTGCAGAGGGAGGGGGAGAAGCAGGTTCCCTGCTGAGCGGAGAGCCCGACGAGGGGCTCAGTCCCAGGACCCTGAGATCATGACCCCTGAAGGCAGACTCTTAATCAACTGAGCCACCCAGGTGCCCCTCATCATCTATTCCTTATGGAAACATTCAATGACATTTCTTGTCCTGCTTCAAAAAAAAATTATATATACAGAGTGTGTGTGTGTGTGTGTGTGTGTGTGTGTGTGTGTGTGTGTAGAGAGAGAGAGAGGGAGAGAGAGAATACACACACCACAGTGACACACACAACAGGCCTGTACTGTATTCTCCTTTTACTTGGAGACCTCTGGGGAAGAAAAAATGACCCAGTCAAATCCCATTGTAAACAAGATGACCTCCTAAAAACACACTAGTGGTATTTGCTAGCAGGAAGATCATAAGGAATCCTTATAAAATATTTTTAGGATAGACTTTTAAAAATAGAATAATTGATCATTTTTCTATTAACACAGAAAAATATTGGAAACAACCTAAAAAACCAAACATAAGGGAAAAAATATGGTTCATGAAATACCATCCAGGTGTACAAAAGAAGAAAGGCCTCTAAGAACAGATATGAAGTTATTGTTAGAATATATTTTTAAGCAAAATATGTAAGATAAAAAGACCAGATTTTTTATTCTACCTCTTGTATAAGAAAGATGTGCAAATATATGTATATATGGGTTTATAGGGCATGATTCACTGCAAAAAGGCCCCTTAAGCTGCATATCTAAAGGGGCATAATATGGGTATGTTCTGCTGAAATGGCTCTCTGTTCATGTAATGTTGTGTACACATTGTTTAAAGCTGGGCACACTAAATCAAAACCAAAAGATATCCTTATGAAGGAGAGAAAGGACATTTGTGGAAGTGTGTTGATGGTGTTAGGGCACTCCAAAAAAATTAAAAAAAAAAAGAACCCGTATTTTGCTATTGTCCACATTGTTTAGTTATTAATAAGTTTAGCACTGCATGGCTTCTATATTTTGGGTTAAGCATGATTTACAATGCTACTTTGGATGCTATCTATTTCTAAGGAAGAGGATGATAATATTGATAGGGGAAGAGATAGGGGTAAGGATAGAGGTAAAGAAAGAGGTAGGGGCGCCTGGGTGGCTTAGTCAGTTAAGTGTCTGACTCTTGATTTTGGCTCAGGTCATGATCTCAGGGTCCTGGGGAGTCTGCTTGAGGATTCTCTCTCTCCCTCTGCCCCTCCCCCTCACTCTCTGTCTCTCTAAAATAAAAAAAATAAATATTTAAAAAAAAAAGAAAGAGGTGAAGGTGAAGACAGAGATGAAGATGGACACAGAGTCAGAGAGAAAGATAGAGACAGAGATGGGATGGGACCTCGGATGTAATGCCAGTATGTTATTTAATGAGGAATCAAGAGATTCATTTTTGATAAAGTAAGGAAAAAAGAAAGATATCCACTATCAGCACCTTTATTTTACATTGCATTTGGGGCACTGATCAATGCAATTAAATAAGGAAAAAACAATTAGAGGAAAAAGGGCTCAGAATGAAGAAGTAAGCTATCTCTTAGAAGATGATATGATGCCATAACAGGAGTACTCAAAGAATCAATGGTAAACTTTATTTAATAAATTCAACTAAGTTGGGTGCCTGGGTGGCTCAGTTGGTTGGGCGACTGCCTTCGGGTCATGATTCTGGAGTCCCACGACTGAGTCCCGCATCGGGCTCCCTGCTGAGCAGGGAGTCTGCTTCTCCCTCTGACCCTTCCCCCTCTCACACTCTCTCTATCTCATTCTCTCTCTCAAATAAATAAATAAAATTAAAAAAAAATAAATTCAACTAAGTTAAGAATTATTTAAGATTATGATAAAAAATGAAAAGTCTTCACTTATACAACAATAATCAGTTAGAAGTTATAATAGAAAGGAACATTCCATTTACAATATCATCAAAAAATCTTTAGGAATAAACTTAAGAAACATGTAATATTTACATGACGCAAACTGGGAAAGAGATCTGAAAGATACAAAATATATATCCCTGTTCTTGGATAGAAAGATTCAACATTGCAAAATGGTAGTTCTTCCCAAGTTTATATATGAATTTAATGTGCTCTGAATAAAAATACCAGTTTTTTTTTTCCTGGAGCTAGAAAGTTTTATTGTAATTTCATGTGTTAAAATAAATGTGAGAATAGGTAGGCAAACTCTAGGACTAAGCATATGAGATCCAACATATTCAAAATACTCAAACCTGCATAGAATGACAGACCAGTGGAAAGTCTAGAAATGGATCCAAAAGTATATAGAAATTTAACAGATGATAAACACATTATTCTAAATTACTGGAGGAAAAAATATACTTTTTAATAAATGATGTGGAGAATATTGTGCAGTAATTTGGAAAAAGAAAAAATTAGATGCATACTTCATACTAAATACCAAAATAAACTTCAAATGGATCAGAAATCTAAGAGTAAAAAACTGAAAACAAAAAAGTTTTGGAAGAAAATACATTATGATTTCAATTTTATAATGTTGGGTGTGAGAAACTCAGATGCAGTTTCAAAAGCCTGATAAATGTAACTTTAAAACAATACATTGCATGACAAAAATTATAAGGAAGTTAAAAGACAATTGTCAAACTAGAAAAATATTTTTAAAATATGTTGCTGCAAAGGACTAAGATCTTTAGTACATATAGAGAGATCTCTTAAAAATAGAGAAAGAAAGGTAAAAACTTGATAGGAAAAGAGATTAACAGTTAATTACCAATATATATAAATAGATCTTAGATATATGAAAAAAAGTTGAAACTCACTTATAATAAAAGAAATACACATTTAAACAACACTGAGA
This sequence comes from Zalophus californianus, assembly GCF_009762305.2. Lineage (NCBI taxonomy): Eukaryota > Metazoa > Chordata > Mammalia > Carnivora > Otariidae > Zalophus > Zalophus californianus. The sequence goes on along the minus strand of NC_045599.1, from coordinate 24,705,828 downwards.
CCACTTCTCACTTATCAAATTCGCAAAAATTCAAAAGCTTGACTACATGTTTTGTTGGTTAGAATATAAGAAACAGTATTCCCTACATTGCTAGGGGAGTGCAAAATTGTGCAATCCCTATTCTTGGAAATATCTGAGAAACTGTATGTATTTATCTTTTAACCCGGATATCTTACTGACTCTACCATGAATATGCACTTCCAGTAATATAAAAACATATATGTACATTTTTATTTAGTGTTATTTACAATAGAAAAATATTGGAAGCAACCTAAAAACCCAAACATAAGGGAAGAATTGTGATTTGTGGAATACCATTCAGTTGTACAAAAGAAGAAGAAAGACCTTTAAGAACAGATATGAAGTAACTGCTAGAATGTATTCTTAAGCGAAATATGTAAGATAAGAAGATCAGAAATTTTATTCTACCTCTTGTAGAAGAAAGATGTGCAAATATATGTATATATTGGTTTCTAAACACAATTCCTCACTACAAGGAATCAGGACTCCTTAGAGCTAATAACCAGATATGAAGTAGGAAATGTACAAAGCAAGTCTTGAAAAATGTGTTGTGCCAGAAACTAAGGACGTGCCAAAAAATTGATGTACAGATGCCAAAGGACACAGTAACTCTCCTGTAAGACCTCTCACTTGGCCGTAATACACACACACACACACACACACACACACACACACACACACACATACATATAAAACAGGTTATGAATTTAATGTGCTCTGAATAAAAATTAAAAAATTTTAAAAATTAAAAAAAACTATGAGCCCTTAGTAAGAAGGGAAAATTCTTCTTGACAGAAGAATATAAACTAATAAATGTGTGAGAAATGATAAATTATAAAATCACCGTTTTGCATCTACCAATATGATAATTGATTCAGGAAAGCATCATTAATAAATGCTCAAACTACTGAATGGAAATTTGTTGAAGAACAGGCATTCACACAGTTGCAAATGATTGGCTGCACAGATTGCTTAAAAATTAGAAAAGTGACCTTTAAAAAGCAGATGCACGGTAAAGGCCATAACATTCTCTATTTGGTGTTGTCAAAAAAAATTTAACCTGAATCTAATCATAAGGAAATAATCAAACAAATCTAAATCACCAAAAGCTTAGAAAAAACAAAACAAAACACCACCACCACTAATCTAATCTCTTTATAATAGTCAAAGTCATGAAAACAAAACAAAAGCAGGAGAACTATCCTAGACTAATTTCAATGTAAGCTACATGTTGTTAATAGATATTACTGTATCTGTGTTCAATTTCATCAACGTGTTTTGGCTATATAAGAAAATGCTTTATTTTTACTTATTTTTATTTTTTTAAGGATTTTATTTATTTATTTATTTGAGAGAGAGAGAATGAGAGAGAGAGCTCATGAGAGGGGGTAGGGTCAGAGGGAGAAGCAGACTCCCTGCTGAGCAGGGATCCCGATGCGGGACTCGATCCAGGGACTCCAGGTTCATGACCTGAGCCGAAAGCAGTCGCTTAACCAACTGAGCCACCCAGGCACCAGAAAATGCTTTATTTTTAGAAAGCATTTAGGAGTGAAGTGTTATGACATCGGCAGTTTATTTTCAAATAGTTCAATACATGTATATATGTGAATGGGAAAGGGAAAGCAAATTTTGATAAAATGTTAACAATCAGCAAATCTAAGTGAAAGGTATGTAGGCATTTTTTGTACTATTCCTCCAATCTGTCTCTGGGTTTGAAATTATTCAAGATAAAATGTTGGAGGACATAGAATTTTCCAATGCTTTGGATTTTGAATCTTTATGACCTGCCTAAATAATGATTCTAAGATTCTTTGTCTCTCTTTTTTTCTTGTCTCTTTTTTTTTTTGATGAAATGTACTACCTAATTCACATCGAACTAACTGAAATGTACATGCAATATCACTTCTAAATGGAAGTGGCAGCACGCTGCAAAAGAAAGAATAGGGCCTGGGAAAGAGAATATAATCCAAGCTTTGCTGCTAATGTATTTTATGAGTTCAGACAAATTACTTCCCATCACTGAGACTCTATGACCCTATCTGTATAATGGAGAGTTTTCAAGTTGTATTCTTAAGCGTTTTCCAAACTGAGTCTTACTGTAATAGACCATCCTCAAGTTCTGATAACACTCATATTTTTCAAGAAATAGTTCACACCCATTATTTCTCTGTGAGGGGTGGTTAATGAGCAGTATTTTGTCCATATAATGCTGGCGCCTCAGAATTGCCAGGTGATTAATGCACGGGGAGAGTAGTTTTGAGTGTCACAGTGAAAACATATCATATTGGTTTATGATTTTTATTTAATTTGAAGTGCATGGGGCACTTGGGTGGCTTGGTCGGTTAAATGTCGGATTCTCGATTTTGGCTCCGGGTCATGGTCTCAGGGTAGTGAGATTGAGCCCTGGGTCAGGACACGCCCTCAGGGAGGAATCTGCTTGAGATTCTTTGCCTCTGTGCCCTCCCCCCCCCCCACACTGCTCTCTCTCTCTCTCTCTCTCAAATAAATAAATGAAAGGTCAACCAATCAATCAATCACTTATTCTACTTTTAATTAATGTAGTCTATAAAACCTAGAGTTGTTCTTCAAGGCAGAAAATGCTGGAGGGTGGGGAGTTCACATTTAGGCACTTTCAAGGAGTCACCAACTCTCTCACAGTGTTCAGTTAGGAAACCCAACTGATACATATAGGTATGTTTCTATGGAAGGATGGTGTAGAAACTTCCAGATAACTGCAAGTCACCCAGCCTCAGATTACTCCTCCAATTTTTCACTGGAATCTGAAATCTCACAAGGGTTACTTCATTCTTGGCCACAATGCTGATATTAAGAAGAAATACAAAATGACTCTTTGTCAGTTTAATCATCAGTAACGTTCATTTCACAGGTCATTTCTTAGGAAACTCAGGAAGGAGAGATAAGAGTCAGAGGGCATTTGGGGGATGTTGGGATAAATGACAGAAGGGAGAAAAAGCCCAGACAAAGGATGATGGGAGGCAGTGTAGACAAACCAGTCACTCACAGCTCTGCTGTCTCAAGGCCTTCCTATGTGCATAAAAACCTTAAGAGATGCCTGAGGGAAAAGCCATTCTGAGCAAGAGACAAAGTGAGGTTCTTTAACTAACCCTGGACAACCAAGAAGAGCCTACCAAGAAGAGCAGATAACTATGATGAAAGGTATAGCTTGTTTTCTTTTTCATTCCAAATGTCACCAGCCTGGAATTAGTCAGAAATTTTCTATGACTGTTAGAAATAAACTCCACCTGTCACAAATAACCTTGGTATGCATAAAAGCACAAAGTACTGTGGTAGATATGGGTTAAAATATGTCTCCAAGTGGCATAATCTATCTTCTTGTGCTCTAAATATTCTAAATACTCCATCAAAATGTATTTGGCTCCTGAGAGCCAACAGCCCTTCCAAAGTGCCTTTTATCTCCCTTCAGGGGCCAACTGGCCAGATCTTCAGGAACAACACTCACAGAAAAGGAAGACTGACAAGACACAGTATATATTCTAGTGGCTCCTACTGAACGACCACATGAATCCATATGCAGCTTTAAAAAAGAGTTTCATCATGATGAACCATGCTTTGCTGATACGTCACAAGCCCGGAATGAACCTATAAATGGATCCTCATGTTAGGTTTCTCTGTGCAGAGACATGCCCCCAGAGCCCACTTCAAATATGCCAATAGCTTACACGCTGCAAATGTCAGACGCCCCACCAGCACATCCGTGACAAATGATCTTGTTCTGTGTGGGATAGTTGGCTTGCAAACTAGAATCTAGATCATTCACTCTCCCTCTCCGTCCTGGCAGATGTGACTGATCCTCAGAGAGGTATCAGAAGCAGGAAGCAGTGGGGTAAGGCTGCTGTTGGAGCTGATGAGTAGTTGGACAGCTGATTATATTGGACCTGAGTGGTAACAATTATAGCCTCTCTACCTCTCAGGCTTTTTAATGGGCTTCAGAAAGTCTGAATGCCATGGAAACCTCTCATTTGAAAGCAGCAAGGGATATGGAAAGTTTATTTTCTACAGTCAGTGATTCAGTGAACTCAATATGGAATTAAAAAAGAGAAGCACTTTGGGGCCAGTACTAATGTACACTCAATTTAGGGCAAAAGTCGTAGAAATAGATCAAGTCCTCTTTCACTGAGGTACCTACCAGCATTCTCCTTCGGAAAAGAAGGCCAATTAGCAATGAACAAAGAAGGAATTTTCAATATCCTTAAAGCTTATTACCATTTTGTCACCTGTAGAAGAACTACTGCCTGCAAACAAACCCATTTTCTGAGTTTTGAATCATTTGATTAACTTCTTTTACATCATTTTTGTGTAAATGAGTTTCAGTATGTGGCCAGTTTACTCTCAGGATTATAGTTTTATTTTTTTATCCCAGGAACATGTTTGGCACAAGTTCTGTTCTTTAAATAAATGGAATATGAAGCAATAGATTCTGAGACTTACTGGAGATTCATTAAGATTTTATCATCCCTGTTCATAGCATTCTTTTGGACCTAAATTAATTCCCTGAGAGAATATAAGTATTTCTTAATAATGTCCATCAGTTTCCATAATAAAATTGCATTTTCCTTTTTACAGAAGAATGTATATAGTGGAATGTAAGTCATTTTAAACCTTCTCTGCTAGCCTAAGAGAAAAATAAATGACTTATAAAAACAATCATCAGAGATCCAGGTTAAAATAGCATTGAAAATACACATCTAAGTTTTAATCTTTCTTGAAGTAGAAACAAATGGGATCTTTGAAAAGAAAACACCAAAATAACAATAACAAAAACATACTATCTCAAATATGGGAGAAAAGCAGCTACTAATTTACTAAATTAAAAAAAATCAGATAAGTGTATGGCCACTGATAAAGTAGATCTAATATAACCAAATTCCTAAGCCTGCCATAGAGAATAGCTGGAAACACCCTGACTTACCCTGAAGAATCCTTGAAAGGCTCAGAAGCTGGGAACACCAGGGACTGCTGGTATTCCTGGAAATGAGAGTGAAGTGTGAGTGAAAGAAGAAAATAAAGGCAATATGGTAAAAGCTGATCGAGAATCCTTTAAAACCCTAGATGCCCTCCTAGACTCCACAACATGGAGTAAATGTCCTCCCCACTCCACCCTAATAGAACTATGAAAGATTATTCTTCAGAATAGTTTTTTTATTTTTTTTTAAGATTTTATTTATTTATTTGACAGGGAGAGACACAGCGAGAGAGAACACAAGCAGGGGGAGTGGGAGAGGGAGAAGTAGGCTCCCCACTGAGCAGGGAGCTGGACGTGGGGCTCGATCCAGGACCCTGGGACCATGACCTTCCAGGACCCTGGGACCATGACCTGAGCTGAAGGCAGCCACTTAACGACTGAGCCACCCAGGTGCCCCTTCAGAATAGTTTTAAATGGAGGCTCTCTGGGCTGGCCATACTAAGCAAAGTTGTGAGCCAGGGTGACTTACTAAAAACAGGGGCACTAAGTGGCATATAAATAGTGGATCCTGAAGGCTGGAACCCCCACCTTCCTGTACACCCCGAACTCTGGCAGCCAAACTTCTACCCTCTAGGGTGGGGACTGGAAAACCTTTCTTTGGGACACCTGATCAGCCCAGAAAGAAATATATAAATATACTGACATCTGGAGCTTGGTAGCCAATGGTCTGTCAAGACCCACCCTACTGTGAAATCTGCAAGCCCATTTCCATACTCAGAGCTTTCAATCAGTTTTTTCAAGTCACTCTAGGAGCAGACAAGAAAGAATCCATAAACATCTAAGGGAAGTCTGTAACAGGAAGATAGCAATCAAAACAAATAATCACAAACCACAAGAGAAAAAAAGTCACTTGGAAGACAATGTCTGTGTGAAAGAAGAAAATAAAAGGAAAACAACTATTATTGATATCTTCCCAAATATAAAAGAAGTCATGACATCCATGATCAGGTCAGGAAATAATAAGAAAGAAATATTTAAGGAACAGAAAAGTAGTTCTTAGAAATAAAAAAAAATGATGGCAGAAATGAAAAATATCAACAGAGGGGTTAGAAGATTAATTTGTCATAGAAAATAGAGCAAAAAGACAAAGAGATAAAAAGGAAGAGGGAAAGTTAAGAAAAAAAAAAAAGCAGCTCACTAGGAAAGTACTGAGAAAACAGAAGAAAGTCACCCATGAAATAATTCAAGGAAATTTCCCAGGATTAAAGGGCAGATTGAAAGGTCCACTGGGTGCCACACCCAATGGATGAAAACAGAGTAACATTAAAATGCAAAAATGAGAATTTCAGAATCTTAATGGAAAAAAAGACTCTAAAACTCTTAATACAGAGAGAATAAAAATCATAAATCAAAATGAACTATTTGTAGAATAACAAAGAAAATGGAACAATAACTTCAAAACTCAATTCCCATTCTCCCTTTCCGCTCTATTTGGGCAGTTTGCCACCCAGCTAAAAGCCTGTATTCCTCAGTCTCCCTGACTATGTGGCATTTCCTTGCCTCAAATCCTCTAATAAATGTAATGGGGGATGAATAAATACACATGATAAAAATTGTAAATTTACTTATTTGTTACAACAGCCTGGGAGTATGGTAAATCTTGTCTTTCAGCTAAGTGCCTCCCTAACCTGACCTGTGGAGCAAGGTGATGAGAGTTGGCGAAGTAATTAAGTTTGTTTGACCTGAACATATGTGTACTTACCCATTTCTTATAGTAAACCACAACCAAAAGATGAAAAGGAGCAAACAAATCTGGAAGCAGGTACATAACTCTAACAATGGTCTTCTGCTATTATAACACACTTGACAAAAGATAACCGTGTTCCTCTGAGACTCAGGAGAAAGAATTAAGAAAGCATGTGGATTTCGAAAAGGATCAGACACACATACTGAGAGAATTGTATCTCCTCTTGCCAATTCTGATCTCGGATCTTATTTCAGACACCAAAATTCTTTTGATTATCTGGGTTTCCCAAATCTCAGCTCAGTGTCTGCTCTTAGCCCTATCCTTTGGGTAATTTACCTCCAAGTCTCCCAATTCCTGTTTCAGAACTCCTATAGTTCAAAAAGACACTAATTTGCTATGCAATTACACCAAATAATGAAGCTGGAGTGTCCTTAATGATATGCTTCTTTTCATAAAACTGTATATTGTAATAAAAAAATCTGGATCTAGATACCAACACATCTAAGGACTCAACATTTAGGTGTCAAAGTATTACCATTTTCAATTTTACAAAAGAAGCACAGAAAGATTAAGGGACTTGTCAAAGACCACTTTACTTGTTTTCCAAGACCAGAAACCAGGTAATCTCTTGTTTCCTAAAAATTGTTCTTTTCTATACTTCATGGAAGGAGGTCACTTAGGCTCTTACCAAAGGAAAGAATACATTGCAGGAGTTTCTTTAATGTTACTTATAACTAGGGGTAGTCAGGGTGTATCAGTGAGATATTGCCAAAATAATGTGTAACATACTACCCAAAATTCAGAGGCTTAAAAAAATAGTCATTATTCTCACAGATCTGCAGGTCAATTAGGATGGCTCTGCATCTGACTCTGGTCACTGGGATAGACTAGGCAGCTCTGCTTCACCTCTCCCCTTTTCCCAGGACCAGTAAACTAACTGAAGAAATAACATGAGTCCAACTCATGGTAATGACTGAGGCACAAGAGAGCAAGTAGAAACATATGATGCCTTTTTAATGCTTACATTGGCCAAAACAAGTTACGTAGTCAATCTAAACATCACTAGGAATAGGAAATTATACTCCACCCATAGTGCAAATAATATGGCAGAACACGTGTAGGTATAATCCTCTTGGGAAGTGGCAGGAGTTGGGGTAATGTTAGGTGAAGAGTTGGAATAATAATTAAGTCTACCATAATGTATTGGAAGAAATGGGGGTTTTTATAAAGGCATATTATTTGCAATCAATGCCTGTCACAGATGAAGTTCAAAACAAATCGTTTCACACTGTTTAAAATTTCTTTAAGTGATTACATTTTCTAAAGGAGGCAAATGTAGACCAAAACACAAATTTTTTTTTAGGAAAAGTGGCAAAGAAGACAAAGAACTTGACTGATGAAAATTGACTGCCAGCACTGTTTTAAAAAATACCTTATTTGGGGCACCTGGGTAGCTCAGTCAGTTAAGCATCTGACTCTTGATTATGGCTCGGGTCGTGATCCCAGGGTTGTGAGATGGAGTCAGACGTCAGGCTCTGTGCTGGGTGTGGAGTTTGCTTAAGATTCTCTCTTTCTCTTTCCCCTTGCCCCTCTCCCCTTCCTCGCTTTAAAAAAAAAATCTCTTTTAAGTAGCAGATTAATGTTTATTATGTAAACAAAAAAAAGAAAGATGAAGTGGATGAAGTTGGATGAATACCTGGAGTTTTAAAATGTTGGTTCAATTAATAAAATGTGTTCATCATCAAGCCCTATTTGTGTGTGTGTGTGTGTGTGTGTGTGTGTAATAGGTATTTTTTTCATTCTGCATCATCTAGTTGTTAATAAAGTATTATGACTCTTTACCAAGTAATTGTTATAAGATACCAGGCACAAAATCTATTTCCTCATTATTCTTTAAGAAGTCAATAAGGAAAAAGCAGAGAGGTTTTCTTTTCGTTTGTTTTCTATTTGTTTTTTGTCAATGTTGTTGGTGAGCTCGAAGAGACACTGATGATGAGGCTAACTTTATTTCAAAATCAACTGTTATATTTTGTGACACTCCTTAAATACCATAATGTAGATATTCTTTTCTAAATAATATCTGATTTAAATTGACAAGTAGCATACCTGCTTCTACAATCACAGCTGTGTGGTACACCAGTGCTGAGTAAATGTATTTAACATAAAACTGCCAAGAATCTGAATTTAATTTATTGTTCAACCTTGCCGGGAAAAGATCTGTGGGCCTCCTCTGGAGTCAACTAGTATTTGATTTATAACTTGTTCAGAACATACCAATACCAGGAAAAAAAGTAAAGTATGTTTTCCTCATTTGATCAAACATTTTTAAAAATAATTAGAAATTAAAAATGAGGCCTGCTCTCCTCTTCATTGTTAGGTGAAGTAACACATATTAAAAAAATGAATGTTAAGTTATTGACTTTTGATAACTCAGTGGTATCAAATTCTTAGCGCATCTGATCATAGTGCAGAATACATTTGCAGTCATTCAGGCTTTCCATTTGGAGATTACACTGAATGTTAAGAATTGACTCAATGAGAAATAACCACTCTTTCAGATTTGATTTATGGAGGTACTCAAATAGGCTAAAGAAGATCACAGTGAAGGTCACTTACAAACTCTGCAATGAATCAAAGTTTTCTGTCTTTTTTTAATAGCCAGTTCATTGCTATCACAAGCAGTCTCTCCCCAGTTCAACCATTGCCTTGGAGTAAGGCAACCAAACTACCCCTCTGTGGCCTCCATGATGCCTCTGTGGTTTTGACCTGGTTATCTTTTCTTCTCAAAAGATAGGACACTCTTAAGCATAAAAAAAAAAAAAGATTTTATGTATTTATTTGAGGGGGGGCGGGGGGGAGAGGGAGAGGGAGAAGTAGACTACAGCTGAGGAGGGAGCTGATGCGGGGCTTGATCCCAGGACCCCGGCATCATGACCTGAGCCGAAGGCAGATGTTTAACCAATTGAGCCACCCAAGCGCCCTCTTTTAAGCATTTTTGAGGAACAACTAAATATGAATGTAGAGCTTATTAGGAATGTTTACATTTGGTCCATCAATTCTGAAGAATTCCAAAATATATAGAACATTTCTGTTTGTATTCTCTTTTATTACAGGTACTTAATACAATCCTGGAATATTGTGTGTGCTCTGTTAAGATTTGTTGAATAAAATAATGAAACAGTACTAAAGACAAGAGCTTTTCCAAAAAAAATTTTTTTTTGGCACACAAAGGACATGGATTTTCACAAATGGCCCTAAGGATGATATTACATGAATAAAAATAAAGAGTAGCCTTTTATCTATGACATCAATGGAAACCTTTTTTCTTTGTTGCAGTCAAAATAGAAAAACAATGATCAATCTCCATTAATTGCTCTTAAAAACACCATTCTATGCAAATCAATGGAATATTATCCTTACTGCTTAAAGTGGCTTGAATGTTCAACAATACACACATTTTTTGTAGTTGTTCACAAAATCACAATCTCAATATGTTCTTCATTTTATGGAGACTTACCAGTGGAAAACACAGACTTAAAGACCCCCAACTGCCTCAATGACTACCAATTATAGGATTTATTTTAATCATTACCTCTTTATTTCTGACATTAGTATAATTGCTTCTAGCCTTTTATCTAGATGTATCTTTATGGAGTGAATATAATATTTTGTACACAAAAGAGCTATAATTGCTTTTGAAATTTAAATTTAGAATGCAAAATTTTCCCTATGCTATCAAAAACTTTTGTAAGTCATATTCTTTTTTGGGGGGGGCAGCGTGGAGTCCAATATGGGACTTGAACTCACAACCCTGAAATCAAGACCTGAGCTGAGATCAAGAGTGAGGCGCTTAACAGGATTGAGCCACCCAGGCACCCCTGTAAGTCATTCTAGTAGTACCTAATAGTCAATTAGATATATAAACTAAATCCTATATATCTACTTCCTAATTGTTATACTTACTAGACTACTTCTATTTTAAATCATTATATACAATACTGTCATGTACATATGTACACATATTATGGTTTTAGGAATTCCAGATTATTTTCTTAGGCTAGATTCAATAAGTAAAATTATTGGGCCCAATAATAGGGAAATTCTGAGATATTTTGTTCAAATTCCCAAATCTCTTTCCAAAAAAGTGGATGACAGATAATGCTACCACTAATTTCACATTTGAGGGGTAGCCTCATTTCTATCTCACCAGCATTTAGCTTGGTCTTATTTTAAAGGAGACCTTATTAATTTGAAAGATGAAAATTACATTACTATTGCTTTAAATCCACAACTCTTTCATTACTAATAAACTTAATTCACTTGTCTTAATGATTATTTGTATAAGAACAATGTCCAATCTCTGACTGACTAATTTCCAAATAAGATTTCTTCAAATTAAGACACTCTAGGTCCCATTTAGTTGCCTTTTCATCTAATTTCCTTTCATTGGGTGAATATTTGGCAGTTAAATACTTACCATGCGCCACTATTATCCTGGCAACTGGAGCTGGGTACGCCTCGGGCCCTTCTCTGGCTGCACCTTTCTCTACAAGGCAAGGAGTCCATGGGGCCCAGGGAACAGGCTACCTGAAGCCTGTCACCCCCCCTTGCCACTACAATCTAGGTACCCAACACCTGAAATTCCCTGTATGAATGGCTCCAAGTCTATTTCAGGGGTTGCCTGGGCCCCTTCCATGACTTTCTCCTCCTGAGGGCCTCCATCTGTAGGCTTGCCCTAGATCTGTCAATGTTGAGAACAGGATCAACATAGACTCTTTTATATGTTACCTATTGAGTACATGGTCTCTGAACTAACTCACAAAATTAATCCTTGGAACTTTTATGTTTATGTTCAGCAAGCTACAGGGCCAAGTTACTAAACACACAGGATTTGGGGTCGATATGGATTTGAATCCTAGCTCTGCCATTTACTAGTTCTGAGACGTTAAGCAACCTAATGAATCTAATTTCATGGAGCCTCAAATCTAGAAAGTAGATACTTTCTAATATTAGCATTATGGAATTCTTTAGTGTATATAATGTTTGGCATAAAATAATCACTTGATAAATTATAGTCTTCACTGTGAGAAGAAATAATCAAGTATTAGGAAAAATTATACATTTTCTTCATCTTCTGAGCATGTATTTAGGCAGAAGGTATGCTGTGAACTTCTGTGTATATGTGTATCTGTTCACAAATATGATCACAGAGATATCGGTTTAAACTGAAAATTGAATGTTAAAGATTGATTGAGTTTAGCTTGAAAGGTGCAGAACTAGTAAAAATATACCATCTATGTTGTATGAAATCACATCATGCTGTATTATAAGAAGAATCAAACAAAACCAGCAAGTCTTACATTCTTACTCTACTCTTAGGAAATTAAACACTCTGAACTACAATTTCCCTATCTATAAAATAGCAATAATGATCTTTCATATGATAGTATAATTTGATATATTTATATTTACTTATTTTATGTTTATATGAATATGTAGATATAAATTATAAAATGTTATTATCTTTAATATTAGTAGTAAGAGTAGTATGTAGGGTAGTTGTATGTGTTCCTGTGCTAGGTTTGTATTCACTACTCTAGTTAGAATATTTTCACTCAAGAAGTACATATATTCATTCTGGTTTTCATGGTGTCTTGTTGCATTAGCATCAAAAATTAAATGAAAAATAAACATAGTCAATGAGACAAGAAGTAAAGAAGTCTAAAACTTTTAACTCTGGGGACATGAGACTGAATTTAACCCAATCCAATCATGGTTAAAAACCTCCAGATAAGAAAATGAAAGTAATATGCCTCATTACTTGTGTGTGTCAGAAAGAGAGAGAGAGAGAGAAAGAGAAGGCCATGCCTTGCAGAAAGAGTAGTGAGAAACTAGGCATCATTATGATTCATTCATTCTCTGTTTAAAAAATAAAAAACTTGGGGCGCCTAGGTGGCTTAGTCTTTAAACGTCTGCCTTTGGCTCAGGTCATGATCCCAGGGCCCTGGGATCAAGCACTGCATCTCGGGCTCCCTGCTCCATGGGAAGCCTGCTTCTCCCTCTCCCACTCCCCCTGCTTGTGTTCCCTCTCTCACTGTGTCTCTCTCTGTCAAATAAATAAATAAATAAAATCTTTAAAAAAATAAAATAAAATAAAAAACTCTAGACCTAAGAAACATAAATAGAGCAACAGGTTAAAAACAAATTGTATAGGGAAAAGGTAGAACTGTCATAATCCTAACTTAATATTAACCCTCTAAGTATGGATATTGATACCTTATACTTCACAAGTAAAGTACAATGGCACTATTGGGTCCATGTGGTCTTCCCTTTCCCCTCATCTTATTAATGATGGCTAGAATTTAAGTTTGGAATCAATGATGGACTATGTTTTTATTTTCTTTCCACTAATGCTAGTTTTTTTTTTTTTAACAAAAATAACCTTTTCCAAGATATTTGATATTTGGTCATCCTTACTTCACATCTGTCTTGCCTCATCTCATAAAATTGTTTCTCTCTCAAAAGTGCTCTTAATGTTGATCTTTGTGTGACAACCCTTCTGAAATGTTTTGTTTTGTGTGTGTTTTTTTTAAATGACTGAGTATTTTCATTTTATATCCTCCTCTGAATGGTAATTTGGCTGGACATAAAATTATAGATCAAAGTTCATTTCCTTTTATACTTTAAAAATATTACTCCATTATCTTCTTTCTTCTAGTATTACTAGCGAAAAGTTCAAAGTTACAGTTTTTTCCTTTGTAGGTACTCCTTTAAAATTATATAGTATTCTGTCTTTGTTTCTGATATTCCTAAATTTTCTCTACCATCTCCATGTGTGGATTTTTCTTCTTTATATCTTTTCTCGATGCTTTATGAAACCATTTTATCTGAAACTTACTTTTTTAATACTGGGAAATTAATTTCCATTATTTCTTCAAATATTTTCTTCCCTTCATTTTTACTTTTGTTTTCTGAACATTCCATTATGTTTTCTATTCCTATCCTTCATATCTCTTTAGTTTTTCTTTTTATATTTTTAAACTCTTTATTATTTCCTGATGACTCTGGAGGATCTCCCAATGTGATTTTCCAATTCAACTAAATTCATCTTTAGGTGCATCCATCAGATTATTCATCTTATATATTAGGTTCCATATTTCAAATAATTTTTCATACCTAATACTTCCACTTGGTTATTCTTTATGATTCTAGTTGTGTTTCACAATGCTAATATCATTCCTTATCTCATTAAATTTAGCATGTTTAATTCATTGGTTCAAGCACTAGTCGGAATAGATGATGATGTAGAAACAAAAAGATCTCCTAAACTCAGTGGTTTAACTCATACAAAGTCCACTATACATCCAGGCAATGCTTCAGGGCAACACATGTAGTATCTCAGGAATCCAGATGGTTGCAGGTTCCACCATCATGTTTTCAAACCATCTAGAACATGCAACCTATTTGGCCAACACAAAAGGAAGAAAGAGTTCTGGAGAATCTTGTATTGGTAATTAAAAGCTTCATGCAGAAATGATAAATCATAACTCTGAGTCATAAAAAAGTGACTCAGTACTAGTCACATGGTCCTGCTTAACTGCAAAGGTGGAAAAGTGTAACCCTCTTACTTGCCTGAAAGGAGAGAAGAATATGATACGGATGAACATTCTAAATCACTAGGTCCCTCTGTTCCAGTACTTCGCTTCAGGCTACATATACTGTTCTGTTTATTAATCTTTTTCAGAGGTAGCTGAACTTCGGTGTAAAGGAAGAGTCACCATGGTAACAGTTAATTTAATGTGTCAACCTGGTAGGCCATGGTCCCCAGATATTTGGTCAAACATTAATCTAGATGTTTCTGTGAAGGTAATTTTATAGATGAAATTAACATTTCATAAAGTAGACCACAATGTGAGTGAACCTCATCCAAACAGTTGAAGTCCTTGTTAGAAAAATACTGACCTCTCTGTAGGAAGATGGAATTATGCCAGGAGACTCTCTTTGGACTAGAACTACGACACCAACTCTTCTCTGGGTCTTAAGGCTACTCTGCAGATTATGGATTTGCCAACCTCCACTGTAAGTGAGCCAATTCCTTAAAATCTCTATATATCTGTATCTATAACCATATGTATTTCCTATTGGTTCTGTTTCTCTGGAGAACCCTATCACACTACAAAGCTTGAGAGTCATGGACTCTCACTAGCAAATGGTTGTATATTTTTGTACATATGCAAAAGTAAGATACTTACATGCAATCAGTAAGACTGCTGTATCTTTCCACTCCATTTCCATTCCAATATATATGACTTGTCTCAACTTCTGAGTGTGGTTAAGTGATTACTAGCTGCACTTGTGTAAAAATAGCTTCTAGGAATAGTACATGTGTCAATTCATCCTGCATCATGACATCAAACAGGTCATATTGTAATACGAAAATGTTCTATAGTGGTCAGCAATGAGAATATGAAGGAATGCACAAAGCCAGAAAATGATATGTAGAAAACTATTCCAATCATCAGATATGGAAAACTGTAAGAGAAGAAGTTGTTTCTCATTGACCCCTACTCAAAATGAAAGTTCTTTCCTTTTAGGAATATAAAAAAATTGAAAATACACAAAATTTCAAATGCAACATAAAATTTTTCCTTTTTGATACAAATCATGCAAAATAGGATTGTCCTGTGATCTGCACAAAGTAGAAAAACTATAGCAGTATTAAAAACACATCAGTGTGTGAAGCTGTATATTTAATCCATTCAGATATCAGTAACAAAAACAAAATTTGATCAATCATATTACAGGAAAAACTAAAATATATTTCCTTTTTAAAAAAGATTTATTTATTTATTTGAGAGAAAGAGAGAGAAACAGAGAGAGCATAAGCAGTGGGAGAGGGAGAGGGAGAAGCAGACTCCCCGCTGAGCCACGAGCCCGACGTGGGGCTCGATCCCAGGACGTGGAGATCATGACCTGAGCCGAAAGCAGATGCGTAACCATCTGAACCACCCAGGCACCCCTCTTTCCTTTTTTTAAGCTGCAATTATCTTTGATAATACAATTTTGGGGACACCTGAGTGGTTCAGTTGGTTAAGGGTCCAACTCTTGATCTCAGCTCAGGTCTTGATCTCAGGGTCATGAGTTCAAGCCCTGCACTGGGCTCCATCCTGGGCATGGAGCCTACTTAAAAAAGTAAAATACAATTACTGAAAGATGAAGAAGTGACCAAAAAGAATAAAACAAACAAACAAAAAAGGAAAATAGTTTTCTAAGGTTATGTCAGCTAGTAAATAATAAAGTCTTTTTTCTAGATTTAGTGATGTTTGTGATATTTGTCAGTTTTTTTAAATGTGTATTTTATTGTGATTTCTTCTGTCATTCTAAGCATTCATTTTTGTATCTGATTTTGTATTTGTAATTTTGTTTTTCTTTTTCATAAGATAAAGAATATGTAATTTTCAGGCTTCAGAATCCTGGATTCATCCTTCTTAGAGTTTTGTTCTCTGTCAGTTAAATTTCCAGTGGTTAAGCCCCACAGATTCCCCGACAATCCCTCTGGGGTGAGATCAGAGCTGGGGTCCCACAAAGTTACGCACAATGCTGGGGTTGCTTGTTGTCCCCCTAGGCTCTCTTTCCCCACTGAAGGAACCAACCAGAGGCTCAGTAGAGATCTCTCCGCGTGTGGCTATGTTGGCTTGGGGGAAGGGCAATGTGGTCCCTTGTGCAGCTCCTCCTCTTAGCCTTCTAATGCAGTCAGACTTGGTCTCTGTGGTGCAAGGGGTGCTGCAGCCCAACCCCCAGTGTTCTAGAAATTCCTCAGTAGTGTCTTGTCCATGAATAGTTGTCAGCTGTTCTTCTTGTGAGGGGGAGCAAAGTCAGGAACGACCTGTTTCGCCATCTTGCTAACGTCACGCTCCAGAGGTCAGGTCTCATTCTCATGTCTGATGAACCCATGTCCTCTTGGGGGTATCATCTATTCTGTATGGTTAATTTTTAATGGCACAAGATTAAACACTGATTTGGATCTGTCCAGGTTAGTTAGGGAGGCAGAGATAAGCCCTCAGGGTATAGTATCTCAGGCTCCACAGAATCGTTGGTGACTTTTTGGCTGACCCTCCAGCAGGCAGCTACTCTAATCAGTGTTTCTTTAAAACCTGAGGTGAATCAACAAAGGCCGGTACACTCTATCCCCTAGGCTGTAACCTGAAGGCTTTAGTGGAGAAATAAATGCTGGAGAACAGCTGGTCAGTCTACACTTATGTTGGTTACTTTCTGCCCAAGCAGGATTTTTGTTTGCCCTGCTGTAATAATCCGCCCACTAGCAATGGCACTGTTAAGCTTCACTGAGCTGCTGGAGAGAGGCAGGTATCTGTAGAAATGCTTGCTGGTCATGACTGTTGCAGGGCAAAGCAAGAAAAAGGCAAGTGAGACTTAAAAACCCTTTCTCTTCTTAAACTTTAGCATATATCAGAATTATCAGAACAGCTTATATAACATAGATTGCTGGGTCCTGCCTTAAATTTCTTGATTCAGCAGGACTGGGATTAGCCAGTAATTTGTATTTCTAGTAAGTCCTGACGTAACAACAATGCTACTGGTCTGAGGACCATATTTGAGAACCACTGTTGTAACCCATTCTTCCATTTGCTGCCTCTGGCTTTGCTCTGCCCCAGGCTGCTACTATCCAACTGTCCTGTGCAAACCAGTTCTCAGATGGTCTTCTACTTGGGAGGAGGACTGGGGAAGGTGAGGGGTGGGGGTTCTCCTTTGATAGCTCCTTAAAACCACACTTCCCTTTTGCTTCTATAATTCCCCTGGGATTCATTTTGGAGGACAGAGCCTGAAATTTGATTATTTCACCATCTTGGCAAAACCAGAACCCATACCTCCTTTACCCTCCTCCTGTCTCATTAGTTTAATATTTACCTAAAATCTTGGTGATGAATCATCCTAGTCTTACCAGATTGAAATGAAGTAATATAGAAAATGCCTTGTTAAACCGACTATTCTTATTCAATTAAGTAACAACATAAAGTATACCACGACTGCAGAATTGTCATCTGCAAGCATGCCCAACAATAGATTGATCTATTATAGCAAGTTCCCTCTAGAAAAAACATTAAAATAAAAGGTCAGCTTGATGAAGGGAGTGGCAAAAGATCATGAAAAGAAAGCAGAGCAGTGCAGAAAGTTCTTAAAACCATGGATTGTGAGCCCAAAGCTATAGCTATATGAATTTTAGACCAAGACTCTTCAAACTATTCAATGTTTGTCTTATGTTGGAAATAAAAGTCTTCAGGATCTTGATTACGCAGCAGCCTTTTAATTATATATGTAGAGCTTTTTAATCTATTGCCATTTACAGAATATGTCTAATAACTTGTAATAAAATAAGGTAATATTTTATAGTCAATGACTCACTACAAAGGAGGAAATTGAAAAATTTTTAAATGAAGGAAAACAAAGAGGAATAATAGAAGATAAAATTATACATTAAGAAAACTCTATAGTGAAACTGGGATCTTATCAAAGGCAAACTACTGATCTTTACTTGACTATCACACACACATACGCAAATAATACATTTCTTGTCTCTAAATGTCTAATTTGTACTCTGCTTTCCAGTGGAGTCCTTTGATTGCCCTAAGCATGCCAGCTACAGGATGAAGACTAAACTGTAGATTTGTATCTAAACAAAACTAAAGTAAGAAGTGATTTTAAACTATTAGAAAAAGTTATATATACATTTATAGGGATATGAGCAATTTCTCATGGAATTATTCTCTTGGGACCTTCTCTCTTCCTACTTCACTATATCAACAAATTGAGCAATAAAGAACACTGAAAAATCCTGCCCTAGCTGATCAAAAAATCTGAAATCAACAACGGGGCAGATTTAAAAGCAGGCTTTTTCTGTTTAAACTGGGAAGAGTTGAGGATAATTTCACAACTCCTCAGGGGTAGCTGTCAAGAAAGCCACAAACACAGGGCTCAGCGCCCGAGCCTGGCTGTCTTAGCCCATGCTACTCTCCAACGGAAGCCCCCTTGCCTGCGGCCCCGTTCTCCCTGAAGAATGACTACGAAAGATGAGTGCCAAATTACAGTAATTTAAGACTCTTTCACAATTTTCTAGTAGCAGAAAATAATCCACATGCATCTGAGTGGAGTGAGGTTAACAATTCAATCACATTTTCAATCTTTGAAGGAATCTTACTCTACTGAGATCCACGCGCACACATACACACACACACAGTCAATATGTGTTGTTTTTGCAGTGTTCGTGTTCATAGTTCCAAGGAGAGCACTGTTTAAACTAGTCCTTTGCTCACTATGTAAATTATTCCACTTCAGTGGTTCAAAGAAAGTGAGCATGGCATGCTAAATTGCAAATTCCTTAATGCAGATATAGTAAAGTAGAATCTCTCCATTGTGGTCTTGACTGTAATGAAACCTTCCTTTGTACATGTCAGAATTGTTCATCAAGGCATTTCGTTTATCAGGAAATGCCTTTTTTTTTTAAATACAAAAAGCCCAAAGAAAGCACCTCAAATCTGCAGCCCAGCAGTTCTTCTGAGAGTATTGCTTTTTGTTAAGCATATGGTGACAGTCATCAGCCACAATAGGAGGAAAGACAGCTTTGGAGGCGCATCAGGGTCTGGGAAGTACATGCCAGGGACAATCACTGTATTTATGTCACCTGTTTTGTAACTTTCTGTGCCCACCTTAAATTTGCAGGGCTCCGTGTCCTTGGAGGGAATTCTTTGTGGGCTCATTTCAAAGTTTTCTCTGAATGTGAATGCTTCAGCTCCCCATGCTGTCATGAAGAGACACTGAATAGGCTGCACTTTCACCTACATAGGTGCTGGGATCAGCAACAACAAAAAGCTCTTTGATGTAAACAGCAAACTGTACAATGCCTGCCCTTAAGATGCTACCATTCTCTGAAGTATGGTGTTCTGAATGCTCAAGAACAATTTTGTAACATAAGTAATCTGTTCACTGAGAGAGCAACTATGTATATATTTTTTACCACGGCAGGAAATATGTGAGTGAAAGGGGCAGAGTGGGCCCAGAGTGTACTCCTCTGCTTCTTCCTCTTGGAAAATCTCTAGAGAAGTCTTCTGATGAAACTGTAAATCCAAAGGAAAACGACTATGGTTCTATTCCCTCAAGGCAACATATCCATGTGTTAGTTAAGGACTTCTGAATCCACAGCACCTTTATTCAATGAATTCTCAGTGTGACTTTCTAGCATTGTGAGAAATCAACTGGGAAGATAATTTGTGGGAAAGAACAGAGAACATAAGAGTAGGTCTCCATCAGTGTGATCTGGGGTTATAATCCCACAAAGACAAATGCCATTCTTGAGCTAATTCTTTCTGTTCTTTGAGAATTATCTTCCTTGTCTATGAAATGAGGATTGGCAACATTTTCTCTAAAATCCATTTAAACTTGACTATGGCATCTATGAAAAGTTCCTTTTTTTTTGTTTACTTTTTTCCAATTCCTTTATTTATTTATTATTATTTGTAATTTTTATTTTATATACATATAGTATATATTTTTTGGTTTATTTTCATTTTTTATTATTTTTTATTATGTTCAGTTAGCCACTGTTTACTACATCATTAGTTTTTGATGTTAGTGTTCAATGATTCATTAGTTATGTATAACACCCAGTGCTCATCAGAGACAATGGCCTCTCCTGGAAAGTTCCAAAAGGATCACTGTCATCACACATGATATGATGCTAGTTACTTTTCCTCCTCGGATTTAAGGTTGGGGCAGAAAGTTTGTCAGGAGGGCAGAATGGAGTCAGGCTGCCTGTGCTTGAATACTGGTACCTCCACCCACCAGCTGCATGACCCTAACACATTCCCCACCTGGAAATGGCGAGGAAAAGAATTTACCTTATAGGGTGGTTGTGAGGATTAAATGTGTTAATCCAGGTGATGACGTGCAAAGTACCATGAACATGTGAATGGTCATACAGAACACTCCACGCCCCCCTTTTTTTTTTTAATAAAATGACATTTTACTCTTGGAAATGCATTTACTCTTAAGGAGACCAAAGACATAGGCCCAGCCATTTTCACATTTGGCTCTTATATTGATCCACATTGATTTTAGATCCTCTCAGAAGCCTGTAGCCGTTTCAGTTTACGTGACTGTTAGCAATAAAAATCGATTCTGCTCCATGAACTCTTTTCTCATGACTATTGCTTTAGATCTTTGTTTCTATCACCTTCACATCGAAATCACATGGAGAATACTATTGATTTCACCCATTTTGGTAAAACCAGAGAGATCTTTGATTTTATCAGGCATCCTCCATTTTAAAAACAACTATTATTCAGCAAGGTTTTAATCATTCTTTTTTTCCACCACGTTTCCAAGATTCTTCATATGCTGCCCGTTTTTTTTTTTAATTGAGAAGAGAAGAAACATTTCTATAAAAATTGTTTTTTCATCAAGAAAAAGAGTAGTACAAAAATGTTGGAGGTCAGGTGAGGGAAAGAATAAGTCTGTGAGCAAGATGTCTGTCTAATGTGTCTGAGAGTGAGAAGGAGAAATTGGAAGGAGAACGACAGGCACAGAGACGGGAACAGATTGAGAAACTAATTTTAAGCAGAATCAACTAAAGGGAAATAGAAGATTTGAAAAAAATAAGACAGTGGGCACCAGAAAGAGAAAGTCTGATAAAGAGTAAAGAGAGATAAAAAAAAAAAAATTATAGCAATTCATGTATATGACAAATTCAAACCACATTTGAACAGAAACGCCAAAAGAAACACCAAAAGAAGGGACCTTTATGAAAGATTCTGATCACCTACATGAAATGGAGATTCTTTTCCCTGACCTTTATTTATTTATTTATTTATTGGTTGAAGTGTGTCTATTCTCAAAAAAAATTTTTTTTAAATTCTCAAATTTAAAACTTATTACCCTCTGGTACCATTTTCTTATTTCTTTTATAATTACTATTAAGGCTAAATAATTCCTTAAAATATAAATATATATCCTGTTCTTAAGTATTTTTCCCTCTTCCATATCAAGAAGGTAGAACACCATTCGAATTATCTGTTCAAATTACCTAAAGTTTTGCACTAAGAAAACGTGCTTAGACTTCAGGGTCTACCAGCATGACACTATGTAGATACTGCAAATATCATACCCACTAAACACAAATAAAAATTATGGAAAATAAATACTAATCCATGTAAATTCTCTCCTGAGCAGGCAAGAAACTAAGAAATAGGAGTTTTTGGTGACTCTGAAGCTGGGGAGATCCCAGCTGGCTTGAGGACACTGGATCTCATTGTCCCCAATCCCTGTGACCCTTTCCCAATTCCACCACTTTCTCCAAAAGAAGAAATAGGGGTTAAAAATGAAGTGGAAGAGGGAATTCATAGAGATAAGTTAAGTTTTCACCAACTGGCTTTCACCTGGAGGGGACTGTTCACCCTGGAGACCCTAAGTTTCTGTTTTGCTGCTATTACAGGACTGGTGGACCAAAGACGAATCCTACTTCCTACAAGATGGGAAATGAAGAGGCAATCCTATGTGAACCTGGGACTCCAGAGGGCTACACCCTTAGTGCAAGGTGAACCAGACATACAAGCACATTGCAGATGAAATCTGCCTGTTTTTATGGACAGAAGGAACAAAAAGAAATCCTCCTTGATAATATGAACAAAAAACTGACCAGAATGGTTTATAATGCAAGTGCTGAAGGGAATATCAATAATGAACTTTTATTAGTAGCTGTTACTTTTAAAAAATCCATTATCTTGCCAAAATAAGGGGAGCGATGTCAAGATTGCCGAGATGGCACAGATATAAAGAATATAAAATAATAAAAGAATATAAAGAAAATGTGTCTGGTTTATTGAAAATTGAAGAGACAAACTAAGTTCAGCAGCATGGTATTGGCTGCTTGTATTTGTGTGTGGATAAAACAAAAGGAGACAGGCAGGAAGTACACGTTTCTGGAGGCACCAAAACTAATTTAATTAATAGCCTCACGAAGACAGAGATTGCAGGTTCTTACTCAGGGGCCCCTTAAAAGCAAGGCTCACTGAAGGGGCGGGCCATTCAATTCTGAGAGGAAAAAAAATCATCCTTTCCTGATTTCTCCATGGGAGGCATAGCATCTGAATGCCAGAGAGTCTTTATTCTCTTCTATTCTAACTTCCCTAAATCTGATGCTCAATAGATAAAAAATGGCCATAGGGATTCACACATTAATACAATATCTCTGGAGTATCTGCTCTGAAGCTGGCACTCAGATAAGGCAACACAGAAATGAATGAGATATGCTCTGAGCCCAGGAGGAGCTCAGTAGGGGAGGAAGGAAGAAGAATGTAGACTGAAGTTTAATGGGTAACAGGGAAACGGAAATGCAGAAGAGGTTTGCAATGGTGAACTATGGTAGGAAAACAGGGCACAGAGCAATTAGCTTTGACGAAGAACTAGTTGTTTCTCAGCTGAATCAGAGGTAGAAGAATTTGTTCAGAAGTAGAAGAGTTTGTTCAGTGAGTACGAACTGAATGGTATTCCAGGAATGAGATACGGCATGAGAAAAGGCACAAAGACATTAAAAGGACTTTGGGTGTTGATGTAAAGATAAAGTGTGTTACAGAGTAAATCATCAGCCAAATTGCAGCAAGAGCAGCTACCTTCCCAAACAAGGAGCAGCTGTGCCATGGGCTGTGGACTCCTCTGCTCTTGTGTAGTTGTGGTCAAATTTTCTTCTATAGCAATGGGTGAGATTGACCAAACTGATTCAGAGATACCAGGAAATGCCCGGGGATTCCTAGATATATTTGTCTGCAAAAAAATCATATTATCTGTTAATTTGGGAAGATCAGGAGTGGTACTTGGGGCTGCAATGTTGGGGTGTTGAGAAATTAATTTGCTGTTATTATGGGAAGCTACTTATATGTGTATACAAAATGAGTTTTTTTTCTATATAAAGAAATATGTTAAAGGCCACAAAACAAAAGACATGACCCTTGTTTTAAATTTTCTTACAATCTAGTTGAGGACCTAAGGTATGCATTTACTTATTGATTTATTCAACCAATATTTTTGATGACTTAGTATGCATCAGCTATCAGTCTAGGTGCTGAAGACATCGCAGTGAAGACAGCATCACTGTGTACATGGCGCTTATATTCTACTGGAATCACCAAGAACTTACAAGTCTTGATATAATTAGATGCAGCAGTTAAAACAGATACATATAAAAGATGTTCCAAACTCGATATTCATCAAGTAACCTGGAGATTTTTTTAATATACAGAGCTCTAGACCCCAATCACTAAACATCCTATGCTTTTTAAGAAGTCGCCTAGAGAGGGTGCCTGGGTGGCTCAGTCGGTTAAGTGTCTGCCTTCGGCTCAGGTCATGATCCCAGGGTCCTGGGATTGAGCCAGCATCTGTCTCCCTGCTCAGCAGGAAGCCTGCTTCTCCCTCTCCCACTCCCCCTGCTTGTGTTCCCTCTCTCGCTGTGTCTCTCTCTGTCAAATAAATAAATAAAATCTTAAAAAAAAAAAAAAAAAAGAAGTGCCCTGGAGAACCTTGGTATGCAGTCAGGCTTAAGTAACTGAACATGGACAAGTGGTTCTCAAACCATCTATGATGAAGGTCCAACTTTTTGGTCATTAAAAAAAATTCTAATCCATGGTAGACCAATACTTTTATAAATACAATAAGAGATAAATTACCAGAAACATGAAATGCTTCTTGGACAGCTCAGCAATATCAAATTGCTATAAAAGTTTGTAATTGCTGGGGTGCCAGGGTGGTATACTCAGTTAAGCATCTGACTCTTGGTTTTCGCTTAGGTCGTGATCACAGGGTTGTGAGACTGAGCCCCATGTCGAGCCTCATGTCGGCCTCCATGCTCAGTGGGGAGTCTGCTTGAGATTCTCTCTCCCTCTGCCCCCCACTTGTGCTCTGTCTCTCTAAAATAAATAAATAAATCTCAAAAAAATGTTATAATTGTTTACCCTCAATTCCTGCACTGTTCTCATTGTGGTGGACAGGTGACAGTTTGCATGTCAGCATCAGACTATTTTGAGTAGCACTGGTCTAAATTATAAGTGGTTTTGTAGTTCATAAAGTGACTCCAATGTTGTTTTATGACTCAGGAAAATAACATGGAGAGAGAGCAGTTGTCATCAAATATGCAGTATATGCTTGTGGAAGGTATTATCTTAGGAACTGCAGAAATTAACCAAGTGAACACTCCCTTTTGTCAGACTGGCTTCTAACTCAACCAAATAACTGAACAGAGCTCATGTTGGTACAGAGTAATTTACACATATGTACAAAACAAGACAGATAAGTATTTTATATATATTTATATAGAGAGAATACATATTTTACACATGCCTGCATATGTGTACATGTGTGCCTCTGCACTTGTGTATCTTTTTCAGTGTACTGTGTCTGGGACTAATTATTACTGCTACTACACAACCATGCCAATATTGTACCCTCTTCTACAATACTCTATGTAGATGGTGAAGGATGGGATGTAGGAAAGGTAATTTAGAGTTGATGTATATTAAACCTTTTCTATCTCTATCTATCTATCTAGCTAGCTAGCTAGCTAGCTTAGCTTAGTGACTGTGTCTTGTCTAATGGGCTGATCACCTCAAAAATCCCTTGGTAAATCATTTGGAGTTAAGTAAACATCTGAATGGCTTATGTAATGAAACAACATACCACCAACGTATTTCATTAGTTTATTCAACAAGCTTTTTGAATAGTCATTCTGTTTGCAGTAAGAACTTAAAAAGAGGTGGGGTGAGGTGAGGGTTGACCTCTTTCTGTGCTTTATTTCCTTTCCCAAACTCTCACTGTCCTAAAAGATGACTAAACAATGTGTACAACTGGCTGTGTTTTAATTCCTTTAGGTCATTTGATTAAATCCTCCCAAAAAGCATCTTGTTATAAATTTAAAATTTCTGATTAAATTTAAACTCCATAGAGAATACTCCAAATGGAGACATTTAGGTAAGAAAGATAAGCTTGACTCCTTTAGAAAATTAAATGCCTTCCGTAAAATTTTTCATTTACTTTTTTAGATTTCCATTTACTCTATTCAGAGACTGAAAGCAGCATTTCTTGCATGTCAGTGGAAAAAGGATTTGGATCTGAATCGTATGATATTGAAATAAAGACTATAGTTTAAATGTTTTCTTCTTGGTTTCAGGAAGATGTTCATTCCAGAATCTTATAATGGTTTACTTTAATATGCAAATAATTTTTATAATAGTATTCACATGGGGTTTAACATTCTTTGAATAACATGACAGAAAACACTGATAACATGTCTCAGTGAAAACAGTTTAGAAGCCATTGTGGGATATTTATGACCAACAGTCAAGAAGTTAGAGGTATTATTTCTCATAGCAGTGATGGTGGTTTGGGGAACTAAAGAATGTGTTAACACATTGGGAAAGACATGGGTTAGCGATTTATAATCATTGCTTGTGGGCTATGATCAGAAGTTGGACACAAAAGCATGACAGATTAAAGTGATATGGAAAAACAAGGAAAATCCATGTGGAAAATAATTTCTATCTTTAGGATTAAAAATAACCTAAAGTGTGACTTTCATCAGGTTTCCAGTTAAAGAGAGCCTTTTAACCTTTACAAATCAGTGATTTTTTTTCATAAGCATTTTCTTATATCTAACAGTAAAAGAACTTGAATATTTGTATGTTAGAAGTTAGGGAATGCTCTCGCCTTCATTACTATATTGTTTTGCTCTACTCCTGCATTGCTTCATTACTTTAAAAAGACAGAATTTTCATTCATTCTCTAACTAATATAAGTGTCTCAGAGGTGGGGATTGATTTCTGCAGGCAATAAAAATTTCATTTGGTTCATAACAGAAGAACTGGTGGTGAATTACATTACCACAGCTGTTCTTGAGATGCCTGTCCATTAAAATAACATAGAATTGCAGAGAAACTCCCATTAAATCACAAAAGGATTTTTTTTTTAAAGTTACCATTTTGAAGGACTGACTTCGTTACTGTGTCATTCAATATGCCCAAGCAACAGGTCCATTTTTCTAAATTCTGAATACATAACCCATTAAAAAACCATGGCAAAGTGGTTTTAAACTAGAAAGAGTAGTCCCTAGGTAATATAAAAACCAACCAAATGAATGAAGAGTTTAAAATTATTAATTTTAGAGTTTAAAATAATTAATAAAATTAAAAATATAAAAACACTGAACAAAATATCTTATGCTTTCTTTCCACAAAATCTTCTCTAATGTCTCTACACATCATTTCCAAATCCTAAGTACTATTATTACAGATTAAAAAGTGTCAACATAAGGATTATTCAAATGTATAACAAATTTTGACTTAGAAATTATTTGCATAATGAATTACAAATTATTTTGGTTCTAAATGGAATCTTTGATGTGGAACCTGGTTTACTGAACCGGCCAGATGAATTGACAGTAGAAACTCCAACTTTCTACCTGTGAAGGGTTTAGGGGTTAATATATTTGGAATGGGTCCTTGACGCTGAGCTTGCAAAACACACTGTGATCCATCAAGAATTCATGACTTGCCCACAACAAAGAAGAAGAAATGGATGATGGAAAGTGGGGGTGGGTGTGAGGGAGGTGTTAAAGACATGGGTGCCCCTGGTACCCAGGGTCAAGAGAATGGAAGTGAGGGGCGCCTGGGTGGCTCAGACGGTTAAGTGTCTGCCTTTGGCTCAGGTCATGCCAACCCTGGGATCAGGCTCCCTGCTGAGCAGGGAGCCTGCTTCTCCCTCTCCCTCTGCCTGCTGCTTCCCCTGCTTGTACACACACTCTCTCTCTGTCAAAATAAATAAAAATCTTAAAAAAAGAGAGAGAATGGAGGTGATATGGAGGGAAATTGAAAACAAAGAAGGAAAAGGCAGCAATCATGGCATTTACATACTTCTGTTTTAGTTCCACACAAACTAGATGGAGATACCCTTTCAGCCTTAATCATTCAGGAGAAACTGATCCAGGTAACAGGGGTTTTTATTCAAATTAAATTCCTTATTAAATTTCTTAACCATTACTACTTCTCACCTAAAGAGAGGAAATCCTCAGGGATCATTTGAAACAATAGTCCTGGATTTGAATTCTATTTCTCACTTATTAGCTATGTGATTTTGAGCAAGTTGCTTAACCTCTCTTAGGTTCATTCTCCTCATCTTTAAGTTAGAAATATTAACAATCGGCCCCTAGAATGGTGCCTGGTACATAAGAGGTACTCAATGCATGCGAATGAATGCAGGACTGAATGACTGCTTGCTTACCTTGCATAGGTAATATAAGACCTAAATAAGGGTATGCAAAATGCCTGACAACTAGTAGGGATACTAGAGATTGATTTCCTTCCCATTCCATACCTCCCACTACCCACCATTACAACGTCCCTCCTATTCTCTAATGGACCAAAGTAAAAAAAGTCAGTTGTTTAAGGCAACTCTCTACTTAATTCAGTTCCCAGAGAACATGGAACTGAGGAAGATGGGAGAAGAGATAGTGTTAGGAAATTAAGAGATTCCTTCCCTTTCCTCCCTATCTCCCCCACATGGAAGTAGCAAGCACGGCAATGGGCAGAGCCATTTTCCTTGTAACCCAGCCTATCCTGATCTCTAGTGATCTCTCATGGCCAGTGCTGACCAGAGGTTTGGACCCAGGGTCCAGCTGCACCAAGACACACTCAGGCATGTACAGTGACCAGTGACGATGCTGTGACTTTGCTGGCAGGACCTGGAAGTAAGATAGCAGAGGTCAACTCCTAGCTCTAGGCTTCCCTTTTCCAGCCCTTCTCAAGGATGACACCCCATAGGACCTTCAAGCCCTAAAAATCACATTGAGAGATAATTCATGTGTCACCACAACATTTAAAATCACAATAATACTCCTGGCCCCATGTGACCACTGGGGCAGAGAGTGTGCTGAGAAACATGATTCTGTAGGTTCCCATTAAATACTGGTCTTTCTTAAAGTTCTGGGAAAACCTGGTTTGTTTTATTTATTTATTTATCTATCAAATATTTTATTTATTTATTTGTCAGAGAGAGAGAGAGAGAGCGAGAGTGCACAAGCAGGGGGAATGGAAGGCAGAGGGAGAGGCAGGCTCCCCACTGAGCAAGGAACCTGACTTGGGACTTGATCCCAGGACCCTGGGATCATGACAGGAGCCGAAGGTAGATGCTTAACTGACTGAGCCACAGAGGTGTCCCGAAAACCTGGTTTTAAACACATAATTATATACTAGAATATCTTGAGATTGCCACCAAATTTGTCTTTTTTACTGTAGCAAAACTGTAAACCAAGAATAAAAAATATTTTAACATATTGATAACACATATTCACCTTGATGACAAGGGAGTAATCTCAAGTAACTGAAACCATAATGCCTTCCTCAAAGATACTGTCCTCTAAAGATGATAGAGAGCAAAAATTGGCAAAAGGCATGCTTTCTTTCTTTCATGGAAACTGATTACAAAACACAGTCTAAATCTCCCTTCCACCTGTATAAAATTTATCTCCTATGAAAGTTAGGTTTTAATGCTAGTTCCTCAAAAAGAAGCTCAGCACTAGATTCCTTGCATCTTTGTAACACCCATGAGCAGTATCTGATATGATATTGGCTGCAAGCATATTCTGAGCATATATCAAAATAATACAAATAGAAGAAAACACTTCTGCACTGGAATGGAGAGATAGCCAAGTCTGTGCAGAGAAACATAACTTTCCCCAAATCAGGGGAAACTTGTTAGCAACAAATTAATAGAACAAGACGGTAGAAAATGAAATAAAAAACTGAAAAAAAAAACAACCCCATGTTTCTTCCTAACTTCCAATCTCCCTTTCCTAACTCTTCTTGTCCAATTGTTTCTTTTTTTTTTGAGTTTTTTAAAATTTTTTATTGTTATTTTAATCACCATACATTACACCATCAGTTTTTGATGTAGTGTTCCATGATTCATTGTTTGTGCATAACACCCAGTGCTCCATTCAGAATGTGCCCTCTTTAATACCCATCACCAGGCTAACACATCCCCCCACCCCCCTCCCCTCTAGAACCCTCAGTTTGTTTTTTAGAGTCCATCATCTCTCATGGTTCGTCTCCCCCTCCGACTTACTCCCCTTCATTCTTCCCCTCCTGCTATCTTCTTCTTTTTTTTTTCTTAACATATATTGCATTATTTGTTTCAGAAGTACAGATCTGTGATTCAACAGTCTTGCACAATTCACAGCGCTCACCATAGCACATACCCTACCCAATGTCTATCACCCAGCCACCCCATCCTTCCCACCCCCCACCACTCCAGCAACCCTCAGTTTGTTTCCTGAGATTAAGATTTCCTCATATCAGTGAGGTCATATGATACATGTCTTTCTCTGATTGACTTATTTCCCTCAGCATAACACCCTCCAGTTCCATCCATGTCGTTGCAAATGGCAAGATCTCATTCCTTTTGATGGCTGCATAATATTCCATTGTGTATAGATACCACCTCTTCTTTATCCATTCATCTGTCGATGGACATCTTGGCTCTTTCCACAGTTTGGCTATTGTGGACATTGCTGCTATAAACACTGGGGTGCACGTACCCCTTCGGATCCCTACATTTGTATCTTTGTGGTAAATACCCAGTAGGGCAATTGCTAGATCGTATGGTATCTCTATTTTCAACTGTTTGAGGAACCTCCATACCGTTTTCCAGAGTGGTTGCACCAGCTTGCATTCCCACCAACAGGGGAGGAGGATTCCCCTTTCTCCGCATCCCCGCCAACATCTGTCGTTTCCTGACTTGTTAATTTTAGCCATTCTGACGGGTGTGATGTGATATCTCATTGAGGTTTTGATTTGGATTTCCCTGATTCCGAGCGATGTGGAGCACTTATTCATGTGTCTGTTGGCCATTTCGATGTCTTCTTTGGAAAAATGTCTGTTCATGTCTTCTGCCCATTTCTTGATTGGATTATTTATTCTTTGGGTGTTGAGTTTGATAAGTTCTTTACAGATTTTGGATACTAGCCCTTTATCTGATATGTCATTTGCAAGTATCTTCTCCCATTCTGTCGGTTGTCTTTTGGTTTTGTAGACTGTTTCTTTTGCTGTGCAAAAGCTTTTTATCTTGATGGAATCCCAATAGTTCATTTTTGCCCTCGCTTCCCTTGCCTTTGGCGATGTTTCTAGGTAGAAGTTGCTGCGGCTGAGGTCGAAGAGGTTGCTACCCATGTTCTCTTTTAGGATTTTGATGGACTCCTGTCTCACCTTTAGCTCTTTCAACCATTTGGAGTCTATTTTTGTGTGTGGTGTAAGGAAATGGTCCAGGTTCATTGTTCTGCATGTGGCTGTCCAATTTTCCCAACACCATTTGTTGAAGAGACTGTCTTTTTGCCATTGGACATTCTTTCCTGCTTTGTCAAAGATGAGTTGACCATAGAGTTGAGGGTCCATTTCTGGGCTCTCTATTCTCTTCCATTGATAGATGTGTCTGTTTTTGTGCCAGTACCATACTGTCTTGAGGATGACAGCTTTGTCATAGAGTTGGAAGTCCGGAATTGTGATGCCGCCAGCTTTGCTTTTCTTTTTCAATATTCCTCTGGCTATTCAGGGTCTCTTCTGGTTCCATACAAATTTTAGGACTATTTGTTCCATTTCTTTGAAAAAAGTGGATGGTATTTTGATGGGGACTGCACTGAATGTGTAGATTGCTCTAGGTAGCATTGACATCTTCACAATCTTTGTTCTTCCAATCCATGAGCATGGAATGTTTTTCCATTTCTTTGTGTCTTCCTCAATTTCTTTCATGAGTATTTTATAGTTTTCTGAGTACAGATCCTTTGCCTCTTTGGTTAAATTTATTCCTAGGTATCTTATGGTTCTGGGTGCAATTGTAAATGGGATCGACTCCTTAATTTCTCTCTCTTTTGTCTTGTTATTGGTGTATAGGAATGCCACTGATTTCTGTGCATTGATTTTATATCCTCCCACTTTACTGAATTCCTGTATGAGTTCTAGCAGTTTTGGGGTGGAGTCTTTTGGGTTTTCCACATAAAGTATCATATCATCTGGAAAGAGTGAGAGTTTGACTTCCTCCTTGCCGCTTTGATGCCTTTGATTTCTTTTTGTTGTCTGATTGCTGTGGCTAGGACTTCTAATACTATGTTGAATAGCAGTGGTGATAGTGGACATCCCTGCCATTTCCTGACCTTAGGGGAAAAGCTCTCAGCTTTTCTCCATTGAGAATGATATTCACTGTAGGTTTTTTCATAGATGGCTTTTATGATATTGAGGTATGTACCCTCTATCCCTATACTCTGAAGAGTTTTGATCAAGAAAGGATGCTGTACTTTGTCAAATGCTTTTTCTGCATCTATTGAGAGGATCATATGATTCTTGTTCTTTCTTTTGTTGATGTATTGTATCACATTGATTGATTTGCGGATGTTGAACCAACCTTGAAGCCCAGGGATAAATCCCACTTGGTCGTGGTGAATAATCCTTTTAATGTACTGTTGGATCCTTTTGGCTAGTATTTTGGTGAGAATTTTTGCATCCATGTTCATCAGGATATTGGTCTGTAATTCCCCTTTTTGATGGGGTCTTTGTCTCGTTTGGGGATCAAGGCAATGCTGGCCTCATAAAATGAGTTTGGAAGTTTTCCTTCCATTTCTATTTTTGGAATAGTTTCAGGAGAATAGGTATTAATTCTTCTTTAAATGTTTGGTAGAATTCCCCTGGGAAGCCATCTGGCCCTGGGCTCTTGTTTGTTGGGAGATTTTTGATGATGGCTTCAATTTCCTTAGTGGTTATAGGTCTGTTCAGGTTTTCTATTTCTTCCTGGTTCAATTTTGGTAGTTGATACATCTCTAGGAATGCACCCATTTCTTCCAGGTTATCTAATTTGCTGGCATAGAGTTGCTCATAGTATGTTCTTATAATTGTTTGTATTTCTTTGGTGTTGGTTGTGATCTCTCCTCTTTCATTCATGATTTTGTTGATTTAGGTCATTTCTCTTTTCTTTTTGATAAGTCTGGCCAGGGGTTTATCAATCTTGTTAATTCTTTCAAAGAACCAGCTCCTAGTTTTGTTGATCTGTTCTACTGTTCTTTTGGTTTCTATTTCATTGATTTCTGCTCTGATCTTGATGATTTCTCTTCTCCTGCTGGGTTTAGGCTTTATTTGCTGTTCTTTCTCCAACTCCTTTAGGTGTAGGGTTAGGTTGTGTATTTGAGACCTTTCTTGTTTCTTGACAAAGGCTTGTATTGCTATATACTTTCCTCTCAGGACTGCCTGTGCTGTATCCCAAAGATTTTGAACAGTTGTGTTTTCATTTTCATTTTTTTCCATGAATTTTTTTTAATTCTTCTTTAATTTCCTGGTTGACCCATTCATTCTTTAGTAGGATGCTCTGTAGTCTCCATGGATTTGAGTTCTTTCTGATTCCTCTTGTGATTGAGTTCTAGTTTCAAAGCATTGTGGTCTGAAAATATGCAGGGAATGATCCCAATCTTTTGGTACCGGTTGAGACCTGATTTGTGACCTAGGATGTGATCAATTCTGGAGAATGTTCCATGGGCACTAGAGAAGAATGTGTATTCCGTTGCTTTGGGATGGAATGTTCTGAATATGTCTGTGAAGTCCATTTGATCCAATGTTTCACTTAAAGTCTTTATTTCCTTGTTGATCTTTTGCTTAGATGATCTGTCCATTACAGTGAGGGGGGTGTTAAAGTCCCCCACTATTATTGTATTTTGTCAATGTGTTTCTTCGCTTTTGTTATTAATTGGCTTATGTAATTGGCTGCTCCCATGTTAGGGGCATAGATATTTACAATTGTTAGATCTTCTTGTTGAATAGACCCTTTAAGTAGGATATCGTGTCCTTCTTCATCTCTTACTACAGTCCTTGTTTTAAAATCTAATTTGTTTAAGAATTGCCACCCCAGCTTTCTTTTGGTGTCCATTATCATGGTAAATGGTTTTCCACCCCCTCACTTTCAATGTGGGCGTGTCTTTGGGTCTAAAATGAGTCTCTTGCAGACAGCTTACGATGGGTCTTGTTTTTTAATCCAATCTGATAGCCTGTGTCTTTTGATTGGGGCATTTAGCCCATTTACATTCAGGGTAACTATTGAAAGATATGAAATTAGTGCCATTGTATTGCCTGTTAGGTGACGGTTACTGTGTACTGTCTGTGTTCCTTTCTGATCTATGTTGTTTTTAGGCTCTCTCTTTGCTTAGAGGACCCCTTTCAAGATTTCTTGGAGGGCTGGTTTCGTGTTTGCAAATTCCTTTAGTTTTTGTTTGTCCTGGAAGCTTTTTTTCTTTCCTTCTATTTTCAATGACAGCCTAGCTGGATATAGTGTTCTTGGCTGCATATTTTTCTCATTTAGTGCTCTGAAGATATCATGCCCGTCCTTTCTGGCCTGCCACGTCTCTGTGGATAGGTCTGTTGCCAATCTAATGTTTCTACCATTGTAGGTTACATATCTCTTCTCCCGAGCTGCTTTCAAGATTTTCTCTTTGTCTCTGAGACTCGTAAGTTTTACTATTAGATGTCGGGGTGTTGACCTATTTTTATTGATTTTGAGAGGGGTTCTCTGTGCCTCCTGGATTTTGATGCCTGTTTCCTTCCCCACATTGGGGAAGTTTTCTGCTATAATTTGCTCCAATATATCTTCTGCCCCTCTCTCTCTTTCTTCTTCTTCTGGGATCCCAATTATTCTAATGTTCTTTCATCTTATCATATCGCTTATCTCTCGAATTCTGCCCTCGTGATCCTGTAGTTGTTTCTCTCTCTTTTTCACAGCCTCTTTATTTTCCATCATTTGGTCTTCTATATCGCTGATTCTCTCTTCTGCCTCATTCATCCTAGCAGTTAGTGCCCCCATTTTTGATTGTACCTCATTAATAGCCTTTTTTATTTTGACTTGGTGAGGTTTCAGTTCTTTTATTTCTCCAGAAAGGGTTTCTCTAATAACTTCCACGCTTTTTCAAGCCCAGCTAGTATCTTTAAAGTCATGATTCTGAACTCTAGGTCTGACATCGTACTAATGTCCGTATTGAGTAGGTCCCTGGCAGACGGTACTACCTCTTGTTCTTTTTGCTGAGGTGATTTTTTTCGTGTTGTCATTTTGTCCAGAGGAGAATAGATGAATGAGAGAACAAAATGCTAACTGGTTAACAACGTTCCCAGCAAATATATTCCTTACAAATCAGAAAAGACCTGAAACCAGGGGAAAAGAAAGGGAAAAAGAAAGAGAACAAAAAAGAAAGAAAATGAAAAAGATAAAAAGAAACAAAAACAGAACAAAACAAGAAAAAAAACAGAATATGATCAAATATGATCAGGCTAGTGCATAGATCAGTGCCACACACTAGATTTTGGGCGTATTTTGGTCTGTTAGAAGAAAGTGCCTCCTAAATTTTAAAATTTTAAAGGAAGAAAGACATATATGTACAAAATAAGGGTTGATACAATGAAGGGATGGAATATGACTGTAAAGATGAAAATTATAAAAGATTTTATAAAAGGAATTGATAGGATAAGATGTTGTTTGAAAAAAAGAAAGAAGAAGATTAAAAAAAAAAAGGGAGAGACTGTGATCAGGCAGGAGAGTAGAACAAAGCCATACACTAGTGATTTAGGGTATATTTTGATCTGTTTGAAGAAACTGTATCTCAAAATTTTAAAGAGAGAACAACATATATATATGCCAAAAGTAAGGGTAACTACTATGAAGGGATAAAGTATAACTCTAAAAATGATAAATAAAAAATATTTTTTTAAAAAAGGGATTGATAAGATGTTGGTTGAAAAAGGGAAAAGAAAAATTCAAAAAAAACCAAAACAGTTAAAAAAATTAACTTTGAAAAACTAATGAATCATGGTAAAAAAGCCATGACTTCTATGTGGAGTATTCCCCTAGCGCTGGAGTTCTCCCGTTCTCCTTGATCCGTAAACTTGTTCTTGGCTTGCTGGCTGTTCGTGCTGATCTTCTGGGGGAGGGGCCTGTTGCCGTGGTTCCCAAATGTCTTTGCGGGAGGCGGAATTTCCCCGCCCTTGTCGGTCTATGCTAAGGAATCCGCTCGGGTTTGCTCTCGGGAGCTTTTGTTCCCTGCAAGCTCTCAGTACATCTTTGGAGGAACAGGGTGAAAATGGTGGCCTCCCAATCTCCGCCCCGGAGAAGCTGAGAACTCGGGGCCCCGCTCCTCAGTGCGCCCCCAGAGAAAAGCAGTCACTCCCGTCTCCCCAGTCTCTGGCCGCACTGCTTGCTCACCCGGCCTGATAGAGCGTTTCTATCTCTGGCACCCGACCCCGTGTGGGGTCTCCAAACCCAGCAGATCCCTGCGGCGCACTCCCGCGACGCTCCTCCCCAGGGAGGGAGGAGAGTCTCCCCGGATCTGCCGCTTGTTGGGTCCCTGCTGGAGGAGCAGTGGCCCGACTGTCACCGATCACTGTTTATGGCAACCCCGAGCTGAGAGCCCGCGCCTCGGCTCCGTCTCTGCAGCCGGCTTCCCCGCTCCGATACCTGGGAGCTCTGCCGCACTCAGGCACCCCCGGTCTTTCTGTGACCCCGAGGGTCCTGAGACCACACTGTCCCGCGAGGGTTCCACCCCCCGCTTAGCCACTGCAGCGACGTCCCTCAGCGGAGCCAACTTCTAAAAGTTCCGATTTTGTGCTCCGCGGCTCTAGCACTTGCCAGAAGCGGCCACGGAGGCCCCCCTCCCCCGCCGTCTATCCTCCCGAATATCGCCTCGGATTCACTTCTCCGCACGTCCTACCTTCCAGAAAGTGGTCGCTTCTCTGTTCAGAGGGTTGTTGCTATTCTTTTCTTCGATCTCCTGTTGAGTTCATAGGTGTTCAGAATGGTTTGATTCCTATTCAGCTGAATTCCTGAGACCAGACAAAATCCAGGTCTCCTACTCCTCCGCCATCTTGCTCCGTCCCCCGTCCAGTTGTTTTCTTCTTCCACTTCCATCACGTCTGTAAGTGGTTAACTGTGTATAGTCTCAGAAAAACCTTAGAACAGGAGGTAAGATGCTAATACTCTCAAAGTCACTTAGGTGTAGGTATGATGAAAAGTAAAATGTGAAATATGTACTCCTGAAGTTTGTCTTTCAAACCAGCATTTTAGCCACCAAAAAGCTTTCACATCAGACAAACATCAGTTTTAATCATAAATCTTCTCCTCACTAGTTGTATGGAGTTAAAAAAATTTACTTAAATTTTCTGACCCTCAATTCCCCTTCTGGAAAAGAAATATGGGGATAAAACAGTGTTGTGTGAGTTTAAATTTAATAATATATATCTGGGGCTATGGAGAAAATATTTTTATGTTTCAGCACAGGTAGAGCTCTTTTAGAGTAACTTTTACTCAAACTTGGCCTTGTCTAAAAGCAACCCGTGGAGGTTAACTTATGACTGATTTACATAGTAAGAGAACTCTAGAGTGTGAGACTGAAGTCATCCCCTGGGTTGTAAAGCTGGAGACCCTAGTCTTATCTTTCCCTTGGATAGATTTATTTATATTCCAACAGGTTAGAGCAAGAACTCAGGATCCCTTCCATTATGTTTCCAGGGAGACTCTATCAGGAGGGAGGGAGATACCATACATAAGAACCCACATTCATTTTTTCAGGATTCCTCTCCTAACATACAGACTCCTTATGTATATAAAGTTTGAATCTATCTGGCTCTCATCACATCACCCCAAGTGTAAGAACTGGAAACAAGGGAACCATGTGGATATTATTAGAAATAATAACATGCTATGCTCCAGAAACTTCATGTATGCATTCAGGATAATATTAATAAATATGGGTATTTTTCAAACTTCACAAAATATAAATGATCTAAAAGAGTACTTGACATATACTTAATAAATGATATTTAATACTGATAATAAATGATAATTTTTTAAAATTGACTTTTAAAAAATTTTTTCAATCACAGAAACTCAACAGAGATGTATACTTTTTTTCCTCAGGCAGGATTGCAATATTAGATTTATAGGTGAGTCTCACATTAATAAAATCTGACAGTCATATGGCCAGATAAATTAGGAGCAATTGTTAATATTACAAATACTTTTCACTTCCTAATAGAAACTTGGCATGAGTGGAGATCATTCGTAGCAGTTCATAAAATTTCAGCTTTTATTTAAAATGTCCAACATCAATATATTCCCTTTCTGACATCTGAATTTGTAACATATTTGGAGATAGCTAGCCACAGAAGCTCCAAGGAACAACAGAAATTGTATGGACTGCATGTGCTGAATGTTATACTAGTAGTGATGGCAGCAGTAATAATTATAGCAAAAGCAACAATAACTAATATTTATTAGATATCTAGACTGTGTGCTAGTTTTACACGTTTTCTCTTATGCACTACTCACTATATGCTTCTCAATTACATGTCCTCTGTTTTGTAAATGAGGAAAATGAATTTTAATAAGGCTAAGTAATCTGTCCAAGATTATACAGCCATTAAATTATAGAGGGTGCCAGATAGAGCAGTAGTAGGCAAAGGACTCTGGTTTCCTGATATCATCTTTAAAACTAAACTAAACTGCAGAAGGACTTGTAATTACTGTAAATTATCAGAAGGGGAAAGGAATCACTCACAATCATAAGTGGATTGTCTATGATACTTCTGAGCTAAAATAAACTCTCCAGATAATGGGTTAGTTATGTGGGTATGTGCACAAATTGAGTGCTACATATACACATACACCCCTTCATGTACTTTTATACACAGGTACACATATGTACACACTTACATACAGGTATACATAAGTATACATAACACACACTCAAGTTCTTAAACATCTGGATTTTCAAGGGGAAAAACTTTTCATGTCTATAAATAAGAGCAGAATCTCACTTCTGATTCTCTCAGGATCTTTTTTTTTCTTTTTAAAGATTTATTTATTTATTTTGAGAGAGTGAGAATGAGAGAGAGAGAGAGTACATGAGAGCGGGGAGGGTTAGAGGGAGAAGCAGGCCCCTCGCTGAGCAGGGAGCCTGATGCGGGACTCGATCCCAGGACTCCAGGATCATGACCTGAGCCGAAGGCAGTTGCTT
This sequence comes from Zalophus californianus, assembly GCF_009762305.2. NCBI lineage: Eukaryota > Metazoa > Chordata > Mammalia > Carnivora > Otariidae > Zalophus > Zalophus californianus. The sequence continues at coordinate 24,666,981 of NC_045599.1, read as the reverse complement.
AACCAACTGAGCCACCCAGGCACCCCTCTCTCAGGATCTTATTTTAGTGTTGTTTTTTTTTTTTTAATTTCCCTTCATAATTCTAAGCATCTTGCCTAGGAACACCTGCACCCAGCTCTGATATTTGTGATCTATGTGAATAATATCAGCTGCTAAGTGGAAACTTCTGGTTTCAAGTGATAGTCCAGCTCGTCTGACACTTTCAAATGATGAAGTGTGTGAGCTCTTCTGCTGTGGCTGGCTAGATGCAGGGCCTGCCTGAAAGCAGGAGTTGGGGGTCTGATAGAAATTAATTCCTCTGTAGCATCATGCTAAGGCAAGATGACTTTATCAGTTTTCCAAATGACAGCTAAAGGAGAATAAAGCATTTAAATAATTATATTCCAAGAAATATGCAGGAGGGTCTGAAGATAGAAGAATAGAAAGGCAAAATGTTGAAAGAAGTTGGGAGATGAATTAGTCTACCTATCTCACTTAGAACCATCCTTTTCATATACCACCTTGTTAATTACAGTGTACTCAATCAGAGATAGCAGAAAAACAGAGAGGAGCTAAGGATCATTTCATCAGAGTTGCATCTAAACTGATGTTTTGATAGTGACGACTTTAAAGTTAATGGGATATCATGAAAAAACTCCGGTTTTGTACTGATTTGTTAGTACATGAATCATAAAGACTTATAATCCAACACATGATATGAAAAGCAATCTGAACATCTGTCCTATGTAGGGGCCAAGGGCAGGCCACCCCAAAAGGCACCACTTTGGCATACTGATTATTTAAAATAAAAGTTACTTAACATATAACCTGTGGAAGGATCCCCCTAAAACTCGGAAATAAATAGAAAGGTACCCTTTGTGTACCAGGAGGTAAAGGGGTATTCTATCACCAGGGAAAGGAAATTGAGAGCCAAGAAGGCTATATATAAACAACTCTTGTAACTTTTTATTACTTTACTTCCACAGTCCAAACTCTGTTTAAAACTCCTTACTAACTGAAGCTCCCAAAGTTAAGTTTTCTTTGTCCTGTCAATTCCTCACAGAATTACTGTCTCTTTGTTTAAAAAGTATAAAAACCGCACACCTTTGTCATTTCTTTAGGTCTCAATTTCATGATTGGGCCTCCGAATGCACGTAATAAAACTTCGTTTTTTTCCTCCTCTTAATCTGTCTCATGTAAATTTACTACTTCGTACAGGTGGAAGACCTTGAGAGTAGAGAAGAATTTTTCCTCCCCTTCACCTATGTATGTAAAAATACATTTGTGGAGATAATCTTACCAAAAATGGAGGAAAATGTGAGTCCAAGAACTGTTCTCCCAATTCCAGCTCAAATGGAAAAATCTAGTTCTCCAGCCAATCTTGATAATTGCTTATCTGTCTTGCATTTAACTTTCTCCCAAATTGGCTCCTGTAAATATTCCTGACCTAAAACATAAATACTAATTGGAAAGAACCATTCAAGTTATCTACAATGCATGGCTAATATCTGAAATATTAGCTTGGTCCGGGAGAGCAAAGCATGTTCTTCTCCTCAGCAAATCTTCATGAGACTTATTATAAAAGGCTAGCCCCTAATCATGAAACATCTAATGTGGTTGGAGATTTTATATATATATATATATATATATATATATATATATATATATATATATACACACACATATACACACACACATACATATATATGTGTATATATGTATATATACACACACATACATATACATTATTAAAATTATCACATACATATATCACTATAATAATTATTATATTGATTATATGTTAATATACATAATTCCTTGAAATTCTTGCCCTAACCTGATCAGATAGGTACTATGATTCCTCATCACGGGGAGGAAACCTAGACCAAGTTAATTGCCCAACATCATTCATTGGAGTGGGAGAACTGGTATTTGAAGCTCACACTCTTTCCTCCATTCAAGCCCCTTGGAATCTTGTAATTTCAAATATGACAAAAATGTTCATCTGAGTAATAAACAGCACCTAGAGCACCCCAGGTTTTCTCATCTGAGTCCCTTTTCATAACAGAAAACCCCAGGCACCTGGGAAAGGAAAACATTCCAAAATAACCTCAAGGGCTTGATGCTTATTTAAATAGCAAGATGTTGCAAGAAAAGAAGCTAATGCTGCCAAGAAGAGTCAGATTTTCTCCAAAGCTACAAGGTGAAGACAAATAAAGCTCTCAGCGGCATTACAGATAATGAAAATCATCAACAATTTCCTGCCTTTGCTGTTTCTTGTTAATACTTTTGTTATACAGATTGTCCTAATTTGATTGCAGGATTATTTTTTTCCCTGTTGTTGCCAAGAACTATAAACACAATGGGGTGTAATAAAGTGGTGTTCTGGGTTTTTATTGTCATTATTATTCTCATTTGGTTTTGGAAATTAGATTTGACTACTGTCTAAGAGTGGGGCTCTCCATCTTCTTACAGAACGTATGCCAGTCAGAAATCTCCTACCATGTCACCTCCTATCCATCAGTTTTGCCAAATCGCCCTGGAGGAAGAGCCTCTGAAAGCAGAAAAACACTGGTAAAATGCATTAAAATCTCTGAGAACGACATTTCTCTGGGACCAAGCCACATTTATTAGGTGACAAACGCACCCTTCTGGCCATACTTTACTGGTAATGTATGCTCACTAGTCTCCCACAACCCTCAATAACTGCCACCCTCCCTTTTTATTTTATTTTTTTAAAATCTTTTTATTTTAAACAACATCAGAATTAGCTGAGTGGTCCCTGTGCTAAGGAAAGGGCCAATGTTGGGTACCTGAAAAGCAGTAAGGCATCCTCAAGAGATACAGAGCCTACTTTCAAGCCAGGGAACCTAAATTAAATTAGAGCTCTGTCTTGACTATTAGTTAAATATTTCATATAAATTATTAAGGCTGCTTAATTCCCTCCTATCAAATGGAGCTTATAATACCTCATAGGGTGATTTTAAGTATAAAATGAGATAATGTCTCTAAAGTACTTAGTATAATAATTGTTACTTAGTACAAATGTAGAATGTGGTTGGTTGGTAAGTATATGTTTGTATCTGTATTTAAAATCCAGCAACATTGGCAAAATGAAAAAGGCTGCCTTTGCCACCAAAACGAATAATTTTATGGCTAAGTTTGAGAAATAAAGGTTTAAACAAAGTTAAACAGATTTTTTACTGACGATTTCTCAAAACTTGTATTATGCTAATATGTATTAGGAACCTACTAGAGAAAGCTGTAATAAAAATTAAAAAATATGGAGCTTCACAGATGCCAATCAGTCAGCAGAAAAGAGACACTCAAATGTTAAAACAACACTCAGAAAAACTGTCACACAGAGGGCTTCAAGGAAGATCAGGCCAATTTTCACCTTAATCTGAAAGAAAAACACACCCAAAGTAAGCAGAACAAACTCTTGAGAAAGAGGACTCTAAAACGTGTTCTAGAGCTAATTACCTCAATTGAAGTTGACACCTAGCCCCGCACACGCCCTCAATCCTTTTGGAAAACATCTGGTACAGATTTATGTGACAGAAAAATCAAGATTGAGGATTGTCTGGGGTATGCCACTGTGCACTGGGGCTCACTTCTCTCAGCATGGAAACCAACTTTTCAGATCTACTGGTGATGATGCAGTGAGGATTAAGTAAGATAGTCTTTTTTAAGATACCAAATTATTGGACAACGTTATAGTAAACAAAAGCTGTGACCACTTAGGTAAGAAACAGGTGAAGACTCAGTCAAAATTTACTAAAAAAACCCTACTGAAATAATAAAATGAGACCTTCTACTCAACATGTGGTTAACGGACCAGAGGTATCAGCATATTAGCATTATCTGAGAATCTGTTAGAGAGTTATCTAGACCTATTGAAAAATGATCTGCATTTTAACAAGATATCTAGGTGATCTGGATACAAGTTATAAAACTCTGGAAAGTACTGGCATAGTAACTTTATAGAAGGAAGCATTGGGGGGGCACCTGGGTGGCTCAGTCAGTTAAGCTTCTGCCTTCAGCTCGGGTCATGATCCCCAGGTCAGGTTCTCTGCTCAGCAGGGAGTCTGCTTCTCCCTTTCCCTCTGCCTGCTGCCCCCCTGCTTGGGCTCTCACTTTCTCTCTCTCAAATAAATAAATAAAAACCGTTAAAAAAAAAAAAGGAAGCCCTGAAAACCTGGCATAAGCTAAGCATAAGGAAATAAAGTTAAAAGTAAAGTAAAACATGGAAACTAAAAAACCCATCCACAGAATTTTAAAAACTGTCTCTCTTAAATTCCTCTCTCAATAAAAGAGGAAATACAAATACAAATTACAGAATATTTAGAAAATGATTAGCACCATCTGAAATACAGGAAAAGTGCTCAAAAAAAAAAAAAGCCAACATGCTTAAAGCCAATAAAGATAAATATGAATCTCAAGTCTGTAAAAAAATTCTAGGTGGTCTTCAGATTCTGTTTGGTTAAAGAACTATAACCTTAGGGATGGAAGATAACTCCACAGATCTATTCAAGTTAAGATTAAAAGGGTGTCACCCAGATGACTCTGGGACCAGAGATATATCCTTTGTAAAATGTTAAATGAAAAATAAACTCTATCCTCAGAAAAGAACAAGGAAAATTTCTTCTATCAGTCTTGATATTGGATGAAACAACAACAAAATAAATAAAAATGTAAAATAAATACAAAGTAGAAAGAACTCAAAATATATCAGTAATCATTTTGAATATAAATGGACTACCTGCTCATCTAAAATGCAAAGAATGTTGGACTGGTTTGTTTATAAAATATCAAAATACATGAGTGTGATTTAAAAATTACATGGCTAAAACTAAGACCACAAAATAAGTATCTTAACAACAGGTACCCTCTCACAGAGACTGAGATGGGGTGCTGTCTCTCCTGATGATTATGTTTTAAAGGGATTGTTCCCAGGTCCTTGAAAAAGACATTTTTGGGTTGTAAAACTGGCAAGAAGCTTAAAAAAATTTATGTCTCAAAGGGGCAGAGAAAGAAATTACAATGACAATATTTCTAAACTAAATGTTCTAGGCAAAGAGATGTCAGGGTCCCAGAGTTAGGAAGAATCCTGTCTAAGGTTTAGGCATGCATTAAGGCCTTCTTAGTCAATGGTAAGAAAGTGAGAGCTAGAGTAATAAAAAAGTCATTAAAAACATAGAATACTTAAATGATAGGATTTACAAGTTTAATTTAATGATTATATATAAAATATTGCATGGGCCGATTAGAGAATAAACCTTTTCAAGCATTCTTAACACACTACTAAAGTTAGATTTTTTTTTTTCTAGGCCATAATGCAAGTCTCAAAACATATCAAAGGAATGGTACAGATACAGCAGATTCTCTGGCCACACATAATTAACTTAGATTTCAACAACAAAATGACAACTAGAAGAACCCAAACACTAAAAATTTTTAAAACACATTTCTAACTCATGAATTAGAAAGAAGTCGTAATAGGAAGTAAAAAGTGTTTAGAATGAGATCATAATGATTTTATATTGTGGGAAAGAGCTAAACAATATTTAGAGGGAAACATATGTTTGAATGTTTACGTGATTAAGGAATAAAGGCTTAACATGAATAAAAGCATTATTTAACTTAAGAAATTAGAAATAAATAAAAAATAAAGCAAATAAAGCAGAAGAAAAAAGGTAATAGAGTAAAACACAGATTTAATAAAATAGAAAACCAACAAGACACAGAAGATAAACAAAGGATAAATGTTGCTTTTTAAAAAAGGCAAATAAAATATATAAAAATCTAGCCAGATTAATAAAAGAAGAGAGAGAGAGAAATCACAAAGAAACAATGAAAAAGAGACATGACCACAGATGCTGCAGAGGGCAGACAGATGTAAAGAAATATTATGACCAACTTTATTCCATTTCAGACATATCATATTGTCAAAAATTAAAATTCTGTATAATAGTGTGTTCAAACATATGAAGCAGCAGAAACTCTTAATACCTGTGGAAATGTAAACTTATTCAGCCATGTTGTCAAATGGTTTTTGTATTAAGCATATCAAAACTGAACATGTATTCCATGCAAAAATTCCCTCACTGAATATAAAATAAAAATAAAAAATGAAGACATTTGAACTTGTATAAAGATACATGTAAAAGAATGATTATGGGAACATTGTTCCAAATAGCAAAAAAAAAAAAAAAAAAGGGATTTAATCCATATGTTCATTTAGGGTAGAATGGACACATTTTGGTATATTTGTCAAAAAATATTTCTTTTTGTCCATTAGGAATGGTATTCCTAGTAGCTAAAAGTGGGAAAGAATGTCACTTCATCCACAGTTAAACGTGTCAGGGTGGAAAAATTTTTTTTATACCCTCCTAGGTTCTTCTGCTGGCATAATAATTAAATTGATTTAAGACAGATTTAATTAAGAGAAAAATTAATTTAATTTCATAAGCACAGAAGTCCCATAAAAATATGGGACCCAAAGGCAATCAGGCAACTGAGGCTTGTAAGCCATGCTGAGTTAAGAAATGACACAGGGGCCTGGGGCTCAAAGGGGAAGAGGGCAAACCACAGGAACATAAGTGGAGCAGACATTTGGTAATCAGATGTTTGGCCTGCCATGCAAGTTATGTCTTTCAGATGAAAAAAACTATCTCTGGTAACAAAGTTCTTTCTGGTCTAGGCCCCCTACCTAAAATATTTCAGGTAGTTAAGAGATGGGTGGAAGTTTTTCAGTCTGCTGGGTTTTGACTGCCTTCAGCTCAAAATAATCCACATGTAAAAGTAGCATATTTTGGGGTGGCTTATTCTGCTCTTATTCAAATGAATACATTCTGGTATACTCATTCTTTGGAAAATATACAGTTGTAAAAACAATGAACCTCAAAAATATAATACTAAACAAGAGAGGCAAGTCTTAGAAAAATACAGCATGATTTCATCCCTATTATGTATAAATGCAGGCAAAATTTACCAGTATATTGCTTAAGGATAAATATATAGGTAGTAAAACTATCAAGCAGAGGAGCCTGGGTGGCTCAGTGGGTTCAAGTGACTGACTACTGATTTTGGCTCAGGTCATGATCTCCGGGTCACGAGATCGAACCTCAAGTTGGGCTCTGCACTGAATGTGGAGTCTGCTTGTGATTCTCTCTCCCTTTCTCTCTGCCCCTCCCCCCAGCACGTGCATTCTCTCTGAAAAAATAAAATAAAATAAAATAAAATAAAATAAAATAAAATAAAAAACAAAAAACAACTGTCAAGCAAATCTAGGAAATGAGTAACATAAACTTTAGGACTGTGGATTTTGTTGGGGGAAACGAAGGAGAAAAGCACCAGAGAGGTTTATTCAGTGCCTTTCTACAATACTAGTAAAATTCTATTTCTTAACCTGTGTGGTAAGTACATGTGTGTTTATTATTATTACTTAAATTTTACATGTACATTAATACTATATATATATATATATATGTTTAGCATACAAAAAGAAAAAGTTTTACATACAAAGAAGAAAAATAAAGATGTATGAATACTCTTTAGAGAAAAAAGATTTATGAATCTAAGAAAAGCAGAAAAGATAAAAGATAGAAGTTGAAAATATTTAGAAAGAATAAAATAATATAACCTTATATCTTATAAATAAATATGTTACAACCTAATCCAGATGAAAAAGGGGGAAAGATCAAGTACACAAATTTTTAAAAAGAGAGCAGGAAAATTACTAAAGAGAAGGAAAATTACTAAATAGTTAAGGGTTTTCCTGGATGTCACCAAAACTCAAGCACAGTTAAAATCCCCACCCTCATCCTTATATATGAGATTCAAAGTATAGACATATTGGAAGGTAATGGAGCTAGTCAAAAAGTAGTGAGCAGGATGGGTAGAAGACTTCATCTGGATATTCCTCTTAATTCTCATTTGTATCTGCTCACTTGACATAAACAAGACAGCTTTTATCTTCAGCACAGAAAGAGAAGAAAAGCATTCCTTACATGTCAATGGCCCCCAATTCAACAGAAACAATATATAGTGCTGGATATGATGGAGGTAACTTGACAATGGATTGCTCTTTCTCACCTCAACAAGGACAATATTTTTTTTTCTTGTTTAAAGTTTTATAGTATCTACAGAACCAGAAAACTGACACTCAAAGTAGTACCTGTATTTTTTTTTTGTAATAATGGTGGACACATGTCATTATGTATTTGTCAAGACACATGTAATGCACAACACAAAAGTGAACACTGATGTAAACTATGGACTTTAGTAATAATAATGTCTCAGCATTGTCTCATCAATGTAACAAACTTGCTGCACTAATGCAGATGGCAATAAAAGGGAAAACTGAGGAGAGTGGTGAGACAGTATATAGGAACCCTCTCTCCTTTTGCTCATGATTTTGTAAATTTCAAACTGCTCCAAAAAGTCCATTTATTATTTTTTAAATTGTATGGAATAAATTAACCAGGGTGGGAGGTGGGGAGAAAAAATGGGAAAGGATTCTCAGAAAAAGATGCTGATATAATGATAGAGTTGGAGACTTAAATGACAGGCTGATTTAGAAGGTCATCATTGGGTTTGTTCCCTTTATTTGATATTTATGAAGAAAGAAGTATTTCATTAATATTGCCACAGAAAGACAATTATTTGAACCCAATGTAAATATGTATACTTTGTAGTTATAGTCCAAAGAGTAAAGATTGAAATTTACTTCATAATTTGTTCTGATTCAAGCAGTCACAGCAGTGATGGCAAGCAGATAACTAAACAAAGTCCTTTCCAACACTGTTAGCTCATGGAACTAGCCAAAGATGCCAACAGAAGAAAAGCTTACTTAAAAATATATGTTAAAAAAACCAAGGCACTTCCTCCTGGGACTCAAGATACACGGTGCTGGAGGCAATCTGAGAATCCTAACCCAGCTAGGACCTGGGATGTTCTATATATCTTTACAATCCTGGGAGGCAGAAAAAGGGGACATCAAAATCATGGTGGTGGTTCTTTACTTGCTAAGCAAATTCTGAAATGCAGTATTTTTATGAGCCTTGTCTTCCCAAGTTGACTGACATCATGCTGTCTCTAATGTGATCTCTAAGCATAACAAATGTTAGCATTTAGGTACTTAGATTCATTAGTCTAATTTTATTTTTTATTCATATTATAATACTATTGCTTTCCAGATGGTTTGAGGTGCTATGTACATGAACTCCTCCTGGATGAAGGAGTACAGGGAAACCACAGGGACAGGTTGGCAAAGAACTTTACCTGCTCCAAATTGCATTACATTTAGTCCAGAGTAACCGACCTGTTTACTCCATAGGTTACTACGGAGGCACAGTTCTTTGTCTCTGCTAATGCGCCGCAAACTGGGAAAGAAACAGAGTGAGTTGTTAAAAGCTCTCCAATAACAAAAGGGGACTTGTTTCTAAAGATTTTGTTCTGCTCCATTAGCTCTCTTTGGTGCAGCTTAATATCTGACTACAAATATAATGTATTATCAGACGCCCTGCTTTGGGAAGAGCTGTATCTTTTTCCCTTCACAAAGAAGGGCTGTGTCAAAGGATCACTTGGGTTGCTGTTTTTCTAATGAGAGGATTACAATGTACTCAGGCCAGCAACTTTTTTCAAGATTCTAACAATGAATGGATGTGAAACATGCGTCCTAAAATGTCCTCACGTGTTTTAACACAGATAACTACAGATTGAAAAATCCTTGCAATATTAGAAACAAACAGCCTACTGCTTTGCCATTAATTGATTCCCTCAAATTCTTGTGCTGACAATGTGGAATCATTCCTAATCATTTTTTCCCCTTACCTTTCAAAGACTTTTCTGAGCAGTTGCTGTCATACTGCACTGCACTTTGGGGCACTAGATTTTGGAAGATTTTTGCCACTTCTTGGCAAGAAAAGGAATTGGAAAGAAAGAAGAACAGACATTCACATATAAACTATATATGCCTGGCCATGCCATTTGCTAGCTTTTCTCATGAGCAATCTCATAACAGATGGAGAAGATTCTTTTCAACTCCATGTTGTTATTGTAAATTTCTAAAATAAAACATTATATTCATTCTGACTAATCTAAATATACCATTTCTACCAATTAATTACAGAGATTTGTTTAATTTTGTATCTTCAGAAAATCACAGCCCTAAAGGAGATATAAAGGTCAGAGGAAATTGGATTCCTTTGAACTCCTTAATTCCTTAATGGAAAAATTGTTTTCCTTTAATACACAAAATGAATTAAAAATCAAAATAAGTGAATATTTCTTTTTGTAAAATATATAATTAACTGCTAATCTTCCAATGGATTCTGAGTAGAAGAGCACAGATTAAATGGGACCTACTTAGAAAAACTAAACAAAACAAAACAAAACCAACACTTACTGTAAAAGTGAGAGGATGTGGTACCAAATGTTTTGAATGTTTCTTCTGAAGCACATAATTCTTTTTTCTTTATCAGTGCTAAGAATATGTGTCCATATCCAACCTTTCCAACATCCATCTTAGATTTGCCTCAAGTGCTAATTAGAAAATTATTAAGACATTTATTTTGTTCCCTTCAATAACAATGACTTATTGTGAGTGAAAAAAGCCAGGTGAGACCACTGGAAATATAATTAGAGGAATGACGATGTCAATCTCTGATAAAAGAAGAACCAGTTGCATAAAGTTACTAGTTTCATATTTAATAAATAGAAAATATTGCTATAGTATTTGAAAATCTTCTAGTCAATAGCCATAGGCAAAACACTGTAAAACTAAGCAATAAGGAAATGGTCTTAAAAAACTAGGTCAAGAATAGCTCTTCTCATTTCTTTAGAATAACGGACTAGACAGGGGCACACAGGATAATAACATAGGTCAGATATTTTCCCAAATGATCCAAATTGATATGGTTTGAAGTGGTGGGGTGCAGAGCTGATGGCCAAGAAAAAATTCTTGAGATGTCTTCGGGGCAAAAAGGTGGTTTTATTATAGCACGGAGACAGGACCTGTGGGCAGAAGAGCTGCACTGCAGTTTTGAGGAGTGACTGATTGTATAAGATTTTCTATCCCATGGAGGGGACAGAGTGTTATCAGGGTCCCAGGAAACTGAGTCTATAGGTTTCTGGGTGGGGGGCAGTTTGCAGGGTGTTAGCTTGTGCTTTGCCCTCAGCTTGTCTTTTTGCTACCTCATCACCAGTTATTGTGATAGTTTTCTTTAGAAACCTGGCTAGATATTTTGATGGCCTAAGGAAAGGTTTTGAAAGAGGTCATCCTTAGCTTTTGATTGCTGTGGAACAAATTACTGCAAAGAAAGTGCTTTAAAACAATACAAATTTACTATCTCAGTTTCCTTGAGTCAGGAGTCTGGGCATGGCCTAACTGGGTCTCCTAATTAGGGTATCTCAAGCCTACAATCAAGGTGTTGGCTAGGATGCATTCTCATCTGGAGCTCAGAGTCCTCAAGTTTATTCAGATTGTTGGTAGAATTCAGTTCTTTGTGACTATAGGACTGAAGCCCTCTGTTCTTAGAGACTTCCCACTTCCTTAGGTGGTTCATGACATGGCTGTTACTTCTTTAAGGTCAACAGGAAAGCTTCTTGCTTTTAAAGAGATAACCAATAAAGCCAGCATCATTTGCAAAATCCCTCCACCTTTTCCATACACTAGATAGAACATAACATATTACAGGAGTGATATCCCATCATATACACAGGCTCCATCCATAGTCAAAGGGAGGGGGTCCCTACTTACAGGATATGGTCATTTGGGGTTATCTTACTTAGGTCTACGACAGGCCCCTTCCAATGAACTTGCTACTGATTTCTATGCCCTTCCTTAAACACAAGACTTCAACATACTGTAGCCCTACTTTTTTCTAAGGCCCCCATCCAACTTTTCAGCCAGGTAAATCTGTCACAGAGTGACTTCAAATCTTTCTCCTACCCTCCTACTTTCTCTGGTTCCCTACTCAGGTCCTTTAAAAGTTACTGACTCTGGACTTTATCATACAATTCTCTGTTGTTCCATTCACCTCCTGAAATAATAACCCATCTCTCTTTAACCGCTATCCATTCCAGATAACCAACACCTGCCACTTTCCTACATTAGTATTGCTATGTCTAGGCCTGAAGGGTTCATGCAGAGTGGAATTTGCTAGGTTTGGATGGAGAGAGATGCACATTCATACTCCATAGTGTTTTATCAGGGCACAGTAACTCCAGGAAACCAGAATCAACATTCCTTGAACCACTTCATAATCTAGATGTGATTACCAATTAGTGACAGTAGGATTTCATGTCATTTCAGATATTTTTACAGAACAATGAGGTGATTTTTTTTCCCTAAGTTACAAATGATAAACCTTAAGGCTACTTTCTGTGAATATTCTTGTGTTTATTGGTGTTTTTTCAAGGAAGAGCTAAATTCCTTTTATTTATGAAACATGCTCACTGTCTTAGTATTTATCTTATTGCATACCTGAAGGAATCATGTTTCCTGTTTCATAATACATACATATGTGATAAATTATAAAAATATGATAGAGATGTAGAACTCTAAATTCAAGATAATGGTTACTTATGGAGAAAGAGTGGAAAACGGGATAGAAGAATACAGGACATAGAATACAGAGGGCTATGATTCCCTCTATAATGTTTTATTTCTTAGGTTTTTCACCAAATACATAGGATTTAATATATAATTGAAGTCATTTTTTAAAACCATTTATGGTCTCTGGAAATGATCCTAGAGATATACAGCAAATGAAAAGACACTTCTTTAAGAAAATCTACTAAAATTAAGAACAGCAATAATCTGTGCCATTTGAACCACAACCCATTCCCTTCTCCCTGCTTCCTTGGTTAATGTGACAGAAAGTGCAATCCAGGCAAAGAACACAGGGCTCCCTTTTGCTCAAGCTCCTGATCAAAGGCTACACTGTCTTCTGAAGAGAGATAGAACATCAGTATTTCTCATTGCACCCCATACTACTTGTTGCATAGCTAAATTCCTAGTAAGTGCCACCAAGAGTTTGTGGGGTCCCTTTTTCTGCCCAGCCCCCATGTGTGGAAAGAAACTTTATATTTATGTGTGTATGACTCTAAGAATACTGGGGCACTAGTTCTAGCTCATTCATAGGTCTGAGGTTCCAGACTAGGAGAGGTAAGCAAAGAAGACTAAAGGGTACCACTTGCATCCATTGCCCAGTAATTAAAGCAGGAGTCACTCAGAGAAAAGCATACCACTATTCCCAGCCCCAGCTCTAGACCCTTGCCTCAGAGATTTTGCCCAGAGGAAGAGGCAGCCATAAATGAGAACGCTGAGAGAGAAGAGAATTGACTTTATTTGAAACAAAATGTAAGCAAGTTCAGGACTAAGGATACTCAAAAACAATGGAGGTTTTGGTGGAAACCAATTAAGAGTAGGATAGTAGCTTCATTACAGACATAAATTAATCCAGAGACCAGCTAGTTTATCAGAAGGAACCAAGAAAAAGGAAAGCTAGGAAGAGCCATTGTGGGGTCAGACCAAACCTCAGAAACTGGCCTCAAACACTATCTCTGCAAGGGAACCTGAATTTAACTAGATCAGTCTATGGCACAGTTTATACCACAGAACGTTACTGAAAACAATGGAGCACCACCCAGCAATTATTGGAGCTTAACAGATGGATGCAGTCAGGGAAAGAAACAGTGAAAGAAAGAGCACTGCCAAAACTACTTACTGTAAGCATGCCCAATGCTATACAGTCTGAGGAGCAATACCTGAGACTTGGTATTGTTGGGAGGGGGTGGGTAGCAGGGAGGAATAGATGAAAATAATCTAACCAGTCACTAAACAAATAAACTAACAAACAAACAAGAGTAACAATATCCAAAGGAGGATGAGAGGGACAAATACCCAGAGTCCCTAAAGTATCCCATTTTTAACCAAAATTATGAGACTTACAAAGTACAAGAAAATGTAATCTATACATGGGTGGGGCCGGGGGGAAGCAAGCAATGCAAACTGCCTGCAAGAGCAATCCAAAGTCAGATTTAAATGACAAGCATGTCAAATTAGTCATTATAAATATGTTCAGAGAACTAAAGTAAACCATGATTAAAGAAGAGTATGAAGACAGTGTCTCATCAAATAGGGAATATCAATACAGGGCTAGGAATTATAAGAAAGAACTGAATGGAAAATTTGGAGTTGAAAAGAACAATAACAATAGTGAAATGAAAAGTTCACTAGAGGTGCTCAACAGTAGATCTGAACTGGCAGAAGAATGAATTAGCGAATTTTAAGATGAATTGACAGAGATTATGCAATACAAAGAACGGAGAGAAAAGAGAATGAAGAGAAAGAAGAGTCTCAGAGAAATGTGGGACATCATTAAACTCAACAACATATACAAAATCCAGTATTAGAAATAGAGAAGAAAGAAAAAAGAAGAAAAATATTTGAAGAAATAATGACTATAAATGTCCCAAATTTAACGAAAATCTACAAATCTGAGAAGCTCGATGAAATTCAAGTAGAATAAACATAGAGCATAAACAGAGACAATTCCTAATAAAAATGCAGAAAGCCGAAGACACAAAAAAAATCTTGAAATCAGTAAGGGAAAAATGTCTTATCTCTTACAAAGGAACTTCAGTGATATTAATTGTTGATTTCTCATCAGAAACAATGGAGGCCAAAATAAGAGTAATATAGCCAAAGTGAGATAATATAGCCAAAGTGCTCAAAGAAAAACTGTCAACCAAGAATCATAAATCCAGAAAAATCTTATTTCAAAAATAAGAGAAAATGAAAGCATTTCAGATAACTAAAAACTGAATCTGTGGGCAGACCCGTGTTACAAGAAATACTAAAGAAGTTTTTCAGCCTGAAAGCAAATAACCCTATAGAGTAATTCAAACATACAAGAAAAACAAAAACTCACTGGTGAAGGTAATTACATAATTATAAAAGACAGTTTAGATGCATATTTCTTCTCCTTTCTTCCCTTAATTGACTTACAGAGTGGTTGTATAAAACAGTATGTATAGGGGGGTGGAGCAAGATGGCGGAGGAGTAGGAGACCTGGATTTTGTCTGGTCTCAGGAATTCAGCTGGATAGGGATCAGACCATTCTGAACACCTACGAACTCAACAGGAGATCGAAGAAAAGAATAGCAACAACTCTCTGAACAGAAAAGCGACCACTTTCTGGAAGGTAGGACGTGTGGAGAAGTGAATCCGAGGTGATAGTCGGGAGGATAGACGGCGGGGGAGGGGGCCTCCATCGGCCGCTTCTGGCAAGTAATAGAGCCGCGGAGCACAAAAATCGGAACTTTTAGAAGTCGGCTCTGCGGAGGGACGTTGCTCCAGTGGCTAAGCGGGGGGTGGAACCCTCACGGGACAGTGTGGTCTCAGGACCCTCGGGGTCACAGAAAGACCAGGGGTGCCTGAGTGTGGCAGAGCTCCCAGGTATCAGAGCAGGGAAGCCGGCTGCAGAGACGGAAACAAAGTGCGGGCTCTCAGCTCGGGGTTGCCATAAACTGTGATCTGTGGGACAGTCGGGCCACTGCTCCTCCAGCAGGGACCCAACAAGCGGCAGAGCTGGGGAGACTCCCCATCCTCCCCTCGGAGGAGTGGCACGGGAGCGCACCGCAGGGATCTGCTGGGTTTGGAGACTCCACACGGGGTCGGGTGCCAGAGATAGAAATGCTCGGACACAGGCCGGGTGAGCACGGAGTGCAGCCGGAGACCGGGGAGATGGGAGTGACTGACTGCTTTTCTCTGGGGGCGCACTGAGGAGCGGGGCCCCGAGTTCTCGGCTCCTCCGGGTGGAGATTGGGAGGCCGCCATTTTCACTCTCATTCTCCAAAGCTGTACCAAAAGCTTGCAGGGAACAAAAGCTCCCGAGAGCAAACCCGAGCAGATTGCTTAGCCCGGATGGACAAGGGCGGGGCAATTCCGCCTCCGACAAAGACATTTGGGAACCACGGCAACAGGCCACTCCCCCAGAAGATCAGCACGAACAGCCAGCCAAGACCAAGTTTACTGATCAATGAGAATGGCAGAACTCCAGCGCTAGGGGAATACTGCACACAGAATTCATGGCTTTTTTACCATGATTCTTTAGTCTTTCAAAGTTAATTTTTTTAACTGTATTTTTTTTGAAATTTTCTTTTTCCCTTTTTCAACTAACATCTTATCAATCCCTTTTTTAAAAAAACATTTTTATTTTTCATTTTTAGAGCCATATTTTATCCCTTCATAGTAGTTACCCTTATTTTTGGCATATATATATATAAGTTGTTCTCTCTTTAAAATTTTGAGATACAGTTTCTTCTAACAGATCAAAATATACCCTAAATCGCTAGTGTATGGCTTTGTTCTAGTCTCCTGCCTGATCACATTCTATCCCCGCCCCCCTTTTTTTAAATCATCTTCTTTCTTTTTTCAAACAACTTCTTATCAATTCCTTTTATAAAATTTTTTATAATTTTCATCTTTAAGTCATATTCCATCCCTTCATCGTATCAAACCTTATTTTGTACATATATAAGTCTTTCTTTCTTTAAAATTTTGGGAGGCGCTTTTTTCTAACAGACCAAAATACACCCAAAATCTAGTGTGTGGTACTGATCTATGCACCAGCCTGATCATATTTAATCATATTCTGCTTTTTTTTGTTTTCTTCTGTTTTTGTTTGTTTTTATCTTTTCTTTTTTTTTTCTCTTTCTTTTTTCTTTCTTTCCCTTTCTTTTCCCCTGGTTTCAGGTCTTTTCTGAGTTGTTTAGAGTATATTTTCTGGGGACAGAGTATATTTTCTGGGGATGTTATTAACCTGTTAGCATTTTGTTCTCTCATTCATCTATTCTCCTCTGGACAAAATGACAAGACAGAAAAAATCACCTCAACAAAAAGAACAAGAGGTAGTACCGTCTGCCAGGCACCTACTCAATACGGACATTACTACGATGTTGGACCTAGAGTTCAGAAGCATGATTTTAAAGATACGAGCTGGGCTTGAAAAAGCATGGAAGTTATTAGAGAAACCCTTTCTGGAGAAATAAAAGAACTAAAATCTAACCAAGTTGAAATCAAAAAGGCTATTAATGAGGTGCAATAAAAAATGGGGGCACTAACTGCTAGGATAAATGAGGCAGAAGAGAGAATCAGCGATATAGAAGACCAAATGATGGAAAATAAAGAAGCTGAGAAAAAAAGAGAAAAACAACTACAGGATCACGAGGGCAGAATTCGAGAGATAAGCGATACCATAAGACAAAACAACATTAGAATAATTGGGATCCCAGAAGAAGAAGAGAGGGGCAGAAGGTATATTGGAGCAAATTATAGCAGAGAACTTCCCTAATGTGGGGAAGGAAACAGGCATCAAAATCCAGGAGGCACAGAGAACCCCTCTCAAAATCAATAAAAATAGGTCAACACCCCGACATCTAATAGTAAAACTTACGAGGCTCAGAGACAAAGAGAAAATCCTGAAAGCAGCTCAGGAGAAGAGATATGTAACCTATAATGGTAGAAACATTAGATTGGCAACAGACTTATCCACAGAGACCTGGCAGGCCAGAAAGGACTGGCATGGTATATTCAGAGCACTAAATGAGAAAAATATGCAGCCAAGGAAACTATATCCAGCTATCTCTCATTGAAAATAGAAGGAGAGAAAAAAAGCTTCCAGGACAAACAAAAACTAAAGGAATTTGCAAACATGAAACCAGCCCTCCAAGAAATCTTGAAAGGGGTCCTCTAAGCAAAGAGAGAGCCTAAAAGCAGCATAGACCAGAAAGGAACACAGACAATAAACAGTAACAGTCACCTTACAGGCAATACAATGGCACTAAATTCATACCTTTCAATAGTTACCCTGAATGTAAATGGGCTAAATGCCCCAATCAAAAGACACAGGCTATCAGATTGGATTAACAAACAAGATCCATCAATATGCTGTCTGCAAGAGACTCATTTTAGACCCAAAGACACCCCGAGATTGAAAGTGAGGGGGTGGAAAACCATTTACCATGCCAATGGACACCAAAAGAAAGCTGGGGTGGCAAGCCTTATATCAGACAAATTAGATTTTAAACCAAAGATTGTAATAAGAGATGAGGAAGGACACTATATCCTACTTAAAGGGTCTATCCAACAAGATCTAACAATTGTAAATATCTATGCCCCTAACATGGGAGCAGCCAATTATATAAGCCAATTAATAACAAAAGCAAAGAAACACATTGACAACAATACAACAATAGTGGGGGACTTTAACACCCCCCTCACTGAAATGGACAGATCATCTAAGCAAAAGATCAACAAGGAAATAAAGACTTTAAATGACACACTGGACCAAATGGACTTCACAGACATATGCAGAACATTCCATCCCAAAGCAATGGAATACACATTCTTCTCTAGTGCCCATGGACATTCTCCAGAATAGATCACATCCTAGGTCGCAAATCAGGTCTCAACCGGTACCAAAAGATTGGGATTATTCCCTGCATATTTTCAGACCACAATGCTTTGAAACTAGAACTCAATCACAAGAGGAAAGTCAGAAAGAACTCAAATACATGGAAGCTAAAGAGCATCCTACTAAAGAATGAATGGGTCAACCAGGAAATTAAAGAAGAATTAAAAAAATTCATGGAAAAAAAATGAAAATGAAAACACAACTGTTCAAAATCTTTGGGATGCAGCAAATGCAGTCCTCAGAGGAAAGTATTTAGCCATACAAGCCTTTTTCAAGAAACAAGAAAGGTCTCAAATACACAACCTAATCCTACACCTAAAGGAGCTAGAGAAAAAAAAAAAAAAACAGCAAATAAAGCCTAAACCCAGCAGGAGAAGAGAAATAATCAAGATCAGAGCAGAAATCAATGAAATAGAAACCAAAAGAACAGTAGAGCAGATCAATGAAACTAGGAGCTGGTTCTTTGAAAGAATTAACAAGATTGATAAACCCCTGGCCAGACTTATCAAAAAGAAAAGAGAAATGACCTAAATCAACAAAATCATGAATGAAAGAGGAGAGATCACAACCAACACCAAAGAAATACAAACAATTATAAGAACATATTATTAGCAACTCTAAGCCAGCAAATTAGATAACCTGGGAGAAATGGGTGCAATCCTAGAGATGTATCAACTACCAGAATTGAACCAGGAAGAAATAGAAAACCTGAACAGACCTACAACCACTAAGGAAATTGAAGCAGTCATCAAAAATCTCCCAACAAACAAGAGCCCAGGGCCAGATGGCTTCCCAGGGGAATTCTACCAAACATTTAAAGAAGAATTAATACCTATTCTCCTGAAACTGTTCCAAAAATAGAAATGGAAGGAAAACTTCCAAACTCGTTTTATGAGGCCACCATTACCTTGATCCCCAAACCAGACAAAGACCCCATCAAAAAGGAGAATTACAGACCAATATCTTTGATGAACACGGATGCAAAAATTCTCATCAAAATACTAATCAATAGGATCCAACAGTACATGAAAAGGATTATTCACCACGACCAAGTGGGATTTATCCCTGGGCTTCAAGGTTGGTTCAACATCCGCAAATCAATCAACGTGATACAATACATTAACAAAAGGAAGAACAAGAACCATATGATCCTCTCAATAGATGCAGAAAAAGCATTTCACAAAGTACAGCATCCTTTCTTGATCAAAACTCTTCAGAGTATAGGGATAGAGGGTACATACCTCAATATCATAAAAGCCATCTATGAAAAACCCATGGCAAATATCATTCTCAATGGGGAAAAACTGAGAGCTTTCCCCCTGAGGTCAGGAATGTGGCAGGGATGTCCACTATCACCACTGCTATTCAACACAGTATTAGAAGTCCTAGCCACAGCAATCAGAGAACAAAAAGAAATAAAAGGCATCTAAATCAGCAAAGAGGAAGTCAAACTCTCACTCTTTGCAGATGATATGATACTATATGTGGAAAACCCAAAAGACTCCACCCCAAAACTGCTAGAACTCATACAGGAATTCAGTAAAGTGGGAGGATATAAAATCAATGCACAGAAATCAGTGGCATTCCTATACACCAACAACAAGACAGAAGAGAGACAAATTAAGGAGTCGATCCCATTTACAATAGCACCCAGAACCATAAGATACCTAGGAATAAATCTAACCAAAGAGGCAAGGGATCTGTACTCAGAAAACTATAAAATACTCATGGAAGAAATTGAGGAAGACACAAAGAAATGGAAAAACGTTCCATGCTCATGGATTGGAAGAACAAACATTGTGAAGATGTCAATGCTACCTAGAGCAATGTACAAATTCAATGCAATACCCATCAAAATACCATCCACTTTTTTCAAAGAAATGGAACAAATAATCCTAAAATTTGTATGGAACCAGAGGAGACCCCGGATAGCTGGAGGAATGTTGAAAAAGAAAAGCAAAGCTGGCGGCATCATAATTCCGGACTTCCAGCTCTATTACAAAGCTGTCATCCTCAAGACAGTATGGTACTGGCACAAAAACAGACACATAGATCAATGGAACAGAATAGAGAGCCCAGAAATGGACCCTCAACTCTATGGTCAACTCATCTTTGACAAAGCAGGAAAGAATGTCCACTGGAAAAAAGACAGTCTCTTCAACAAATGGTGCTGGGAAGATTGGACAGCCACATGCAGAAGAATGAACCTGGACCATTTCCTTACACCACATACAAAAATAGACTCCAAATGGTTGAAAGACCTAAAGGTGAGACAGGAGTCCACCAAAATCTTAATGGAGAACACAGGCAGCAACCTCTTCGACGTCAGCTGCAGCAACTTTTTCCTAGAAACATCGCCGAAGGCCAGGGAAAGAAAGGCAAAAATGAACTATTGAGATTTCATCAAGATAAAAAGCTTTTGCACAGCAAAAGAAACAGTCCACAAAACCAAAAGACTACCGACAGAATGGGAGAAGATATTTGCAAATGACATATCAGATAAAGGGCTAGTATCCAAAATCTATAAAGAACTTCTCAAACTCAACATCCAAAGAACGAATGATCCAATCAAGAAATGGGCAGAAGACATGAACAGACATTTTTCCAAAGAAGACATCCAATGGCCAACAGACACATGGAAAATTGCTCCACATTGCTTGGCATCAGTGAAATCCAAATCAAAACGTCAATGAGATACCACCTCACACCAGTCAGAATGGCTAAAATTAATAAGTCGGGAAACGAGAGACGTTGGCGGGGATGGGGAGAAAGGGGAACCCTCCTCCCCTGTTGGTGGGAATGCAAGCTGGTGCAGCCACTCTGGAAAACAGTATAGAGGTTTCTCAAAAAGTTGAAAATAGAGCTACTGTATGATCCAGCTATTGCACTACTGGGTATTTACCCTGAAGATACAAATGTAGGGATTCGAAGGGGTATGTGCACCCCGATGTTTGTAGCAGCAATGTCCACAATAGCCAAACTGTGGAAGGAGACAAGATATCCATCGACAGATGAATGGATAAAGAATATGTGGTATATATATACAATGGAATATTATGTAGCCATCAAAAGGAATGAGATCTTGCCATTTGCAATGACGTGGATAGAACTGGAGGGTGTTATGCTCAGTGAAATAAGTCAATCAGAGAAAGACACGTACCATATGACCTCACTGATATGAGGAATTCCTAATCTCAGGAAACAAACTGAGCGTTGCTGGAGTGGGGTGGGAGGGATGGGGTGGCTGGATGATAGACATTGGGGAGGGTATGTGCTATGGTGAGTGCTGTGAATTGTGCAAGACTGTTGAATCACAGATCTGTACCTCTGAACCAAATAATGCAATATATGTTAAGAAAAAAGAAAAAGAAGATAGTAGGAGGGGAAGAATGAAGAGGGGGAAATCAGAGGGGGAGACGAACAATGCAAGATGAAGGACTCTGAAAAACAAACTGAGGGTTCTAGAGGGGAGGGAGGTAGGGGGATGGGTTAGCCTGGTGATGGGTATTAAACAGGGCACGTTCTGCATGGAGCATTGGGTGTTATGCACAAACAATGAATCATGGAACACTATATGAAAAACCAATGATGTATGGTGATTAACATAACAATAAAAAATTTAAAGGAAAAAAACCAATATGTATATAATAAGATAAATAAGTTATAGAGATGAAAAGTATGGCACAGGGAATATTGTAAATAATACTGTAATGATGTTGTGTGGTGATGAATGGTGACTATACTTATGGTGGGCATGAGTAATGTATAAAATTATGGATTCACTATGTTGTACACCTGAAACTAATGTATCACTGCATGTTAACCATACTTCAGTGAAGAAGTTTTTAAAAAAAGGACACAAAAATGAAAAAAAAATAAAGTTGTTGTAAGGTAAATATTTCTTAATGAAAAGAAATTTTCAAGTATAAACACCACTTAATTTACATGATTTTAACTGATTAATCAAATCATAAAGTTATAGGATTAAAAAATTAAGAGTTAAAAAACAACCCCCCCCCCAGAATGTATATAATCATATTGCTGGGCCTATCATATATAGAAATGTAATATATTTGCCAAAAGCAGCAAAAGGGAGAAGATGAAAATAAAACTGTATTGGACTAAGGAAATGACACTAGATGGTAACTTGAATCCACAGGAGCAAATACAAAGAACCAGAAATGATAAATAAGATAGTTATTGATAAATAAGATATAATGAATACTATAAATATACACTTGCATTCCTTTCTCTCTTAGCTTCCTGAAAAGATACAAAATTGTATACAATAATCATTATAACAACACACTGTTGAGTTTGTGACACATAGATGTAGTTATACATACTGCATACAATAGGACAAAAACAGAGGAAAATGGAGTAGAGCTACATAGGATGAACATTTCTATCTCACACTGGAATTAAGTTAATATAAATCTGATGTAGATTCTGATAAGTTAAGATGTCTATGATAAGCCCTACAGCAAAAAGTAAGAAAAAGACTCAACAAAAATTTTTGAAAAATCATTAAAGGAATTAAAATGTTACATTAGAAAATGATTAAGTAGAAGAAAGCATTAAAGGAAGAATATAGAGATAAAAATTACACAAGACACATATAAGACAAAAAGTAACACAACAAATGTAAATCCAACTATATCAATAATAATATTAAATGTGTGTGGATTAAACGAACCAAGCAAAAAACCAAGATTGTCAATTGGATAAAAATAAGTTCCAGGCACCTGGATTAGAGAGAGATTAGAGAGAGAACCTCAAGCAGACTCTGCGCTGAGCATGGAGCCTGATGTGGGGCTCGATCCCACAACCCTGAGATCATGACCTGAGTTGAAATGAAGAGTCAGTCACAGCCAACTGAGCCACCCAGGCACCCCATCAGTATCTCACTTTATTTTTTTAATTTTTTTTAAAGATTTTATTTATTTATTTGACAAAGAGAGACACAGAGAGGGAACACAAGCAGGGGGAGTGGGAGAGGGAGAAGCAGGCCCCCCACGGAGCAGGGAGCCCTATGTGGGGCTCAATCCCAGGACCCTGGCATCATGACCTGAGCCCAAGGCAAATGCTTAACGACTGAGCTACCCAGGCGCCCCATCAGTATTTCACTTTAAATAATGAATAGAACAACTGGCAGAAGAACAAGGAAGTGAAGACTTCAACAACACTATAAACCACCTAGACTTTAATGGACATCTACAGAACACTCTACCCAACAAGAGCAGCAGAGTATATATTCTTTTCCAGTGCACATGGCATATTCTCTGGGATAGGCCATGTGCTAAACCATAAAACAAAGCTGATAATATTCTCCAAACATAACGAAATAATATTAGAAATATCACCAATATATGGAAATTAAACAAAACACTTCTAAATAATCAGTGGGTCAGAGAAGAAATTAGAAGTGAATTAGAAAATACTGTGAGATGAATGAAAACGAAGACACAGAACACCAAGGCTTATAAAATGCAGCTATAAAAGCAGGGCTTAGAGGGAAATTTAGAGCTATAAATGCCTACAATAAAAAATAAGAAAAATCCCAAATCGATAGAATAATAACTTTCCACCTTAACACACTGAAGGGAAAGGACACACTAAACCCAAAGCAAACAGGAAGAAGGGAATAATAAATATTGGAGCAGTTATAAAAAATAAGAATAGAAAAACAATAGAGAATATTAATGAAACTAAAAATTGGTTCTTTGAAAAGATCAACAAAACTGAAAAACCTTTAAAAGAGTACAAACTTCTGGCTCTAAGATGAGTAAGTTCTAGAGATCTAATGTACAGCATGGTGATTATACTTATAATACTATTTTATATACTTGAAAGTTGCTAGAACAGATCTTAAATGTTCTTACCACAAAAAAGAAAATGATAATTATGTGATGTGATGTAGGTGTAGCTAATGCTATCCTGGTGATCATTTTGCAATATATAAGTGCATCAAATCAACACGTTGAACACCCTAAACTTATACAATGCTATATGTCAGTTATATCTCAATAAAGCTGGAAAAAAGGGGAACAAACCTTTACCTACACTTACCAATGAAAGAGACAAAACTCAAATTATTAAAATCAGGAATGAAAGAGAAGGACATTACTACCAACCTTACAGAAATAAAAATGATTATTAAGGAATACTATGAATAATGTATGCCAATAAATTAGATAATATATTGAAATGAACAAATTATTGAAAAGACAAAAACTACCCAAACTGATTCAAGAAGAAATAAAGTGAATAGATCTTTACCAAGTAAAAAGGCTGAATTAGTAATAAAAAAACTACCCACAAAAGAAAGCCCAAGCCCAGATATCTTCACTGCTGAATTCTGCCTAATATTTAAAGGGAAATTAATACCAGTTCTTCGCAAAATAGAAAAAAGGAAAGAACACTTCCTAATGCCATTCTACGAGGCTTTAATAACCCAAACCTGATAAAGACATCAGAAGAAACTACACACCAACATCTCTTAAGGTGCAAAACTCCTCAACAAAATACCAGCAAACCAAATCTGTCAATATAAAAAAAGGATTATACACCTTGACCAAGCTTGAATGCTTTCTCCCTAATATCAGGAACAAGACAAGGATGTCCACTTTTACCACTTCTATTCAACATTGTACTGATGGTTCTAGCATGATCAATTAGGCAAGAAAATGAAATCAATGACATTTAGATTAGAAAAGAAGAAATAAAATGATGTTACCAGATGACATGATTTTGTGTCTAAAAAATACCATGGAAAATCCTAAGAATTATTGCAACTAATAAATAAATTCAACAAGGATGCAGAAAAGAATCCCAACATACAAAAAGTTTATTGTAATTCTATATATTTATATTTTATAATCCAAAGCGAAAATTAAGGAAATGATTCCAATTATTATAGTATCAAAGAGAATAATATATGTAGGAATAAATTTAACAAAAGAAATACAAAACGTATACTCTGAAAACTATACACCATTGTTGAAGGAAATTAAAGAAGCTCTAAATAAATGGAAAGGCATTCTATGTTCATGGATCAGAAGACAATATTGTTAAGATGGCTACGTTCCCAATTTGATCTACAGATTCAATGCAATCTGATGAGAATTTCCCAATGGTATCTATGGCAAACATGTGTGTCACAACATACTGTTAGATATTCAGTGGAAACAAACAAACAAAAAATCTTCTCTTGTCAAGGATATTTTGAAAAATAACCAAAATTAAACAAGTTTATTTAATACAGAATTTTTTAGTAACTTTAATACACTCATGAGTACTCTGACTTGGCATTTTCCTAATGTATTTAACTACAGACACCTTTTCTGGGGGGCGGGGGCATGCATTAACGTATCAAAGCCCATTAATAGTCTTCACCACACATTTTGAGAAACAGTGTCCTAAGGGATATTAATTCACTGTGTTGGCCTACCTCCCCTTGTCTCCCTAGCTAACACAGTGAAGTAATGAGAAAGATAAAGAGTCAGAAACTCAAGTCCATGTGCATAAGCACACAGATCTTAGCCTTTCATTAAACCAAACTTGAGTGTATTCACTTATGATTATCTCTCAACAGAATTACAGAAATCTTCACACAAACTGCCCATCTGAAACACACACATACACTCCTTTTCAGGAAGAGTGCAAAAGCCTTTCATCACCTTGGAAATCACATGTGCAGATACTAGTGAATGATGAATGGTTTCTCTTATTAGCCCAAGGTTCACAAGATTTCCAAAAACACTGCACTAACCATTCCCAATACACTAAAACAAGGATACATCAGTAATCAGCAAAATTCAGAGTGTAGGATTTCTACAGATCAAACGACCTGGGTTATTCAACAAATGAAGAGCAAGGACATAAAAAGAGATGTGAGGGAACATTTAAATTAAGACAGACTTTAAAAATACCTTTTAAAAAATGGGCAAGATTAATTACGATGTTTAGAAATATAGTAGTGATACACACTTGGGTGAAAATGTTTAAAGAAATGCAGGGCGGGGTGCCTGGGTGGCTCAAGTGGTTAAGTGTCAGACTCTTGATTTCAGCTCAGGTCATGATCTCAGGGTCCTGGGATGGAGCCCTGTGTCAGACTCCACACTCAGTGCGGAGTTCACTTGAGATTCTCTCTTCCTCTACCCCCACCCTGATCCATCCCACCCCACTTGTGGGCATACATTTTCTCTCTTTCAAATAAATAAATAAATCTTTTAAAAAATAAAGAAATGCAAAGAAATCATTACTATGAAAATCAGAAGAGCAGTTACCTTTACAAAGGAAAGAAGGGGTTGTGATTGAGATAGGGAATGTGGTGAGCTTCTGGAGTGGCTGGTAAAATTCTTTTTCTTTTTTTTTTAAGATTTTATTTATTTATTTGACAGAGAGAGACAGAGAGAGAGGGAACACAAGCAGGGGGAGTGGGAGAGGGAGAAGAAGGCTTCCCACTGAGCAGGGAGCCTGATGAGGGGCTCCATCCCAGGACCCTGGGATCATGACCTGAGCTTAAGGCAGATGCTTAACGACTGAGCCACCCAGGTGCCCCAAAACTCTATTTTCTTGAGCTTTGTGATTGTTCACCTTTTAAAAATTCATGATGGTATAATCATTCTTTATGCTGCATATAATAATCCATGTGTTATATTCATTACGCTACAGGTAGTTTTCTTTCTTTTTTCCCACAGGTAGTTTTCTTAATTTGTGCTTTATTTTATAAATAAAAATGTTTTTATTAAAAAGTATGCATCAAGGAGTATATATTCCTATTCCGTTTCTGCAGAAAACTAACTATCAGAAAAGGGGTAGATCTCAGCATGCTTTCTCCTGATATTCAATACCTAAGGTTATTATATTAAAGCAATACATTTCCAAATTCACCAAAGTATGTGCATATACTGCTTTCTTGCTTTTGTTCTTCACATAGAGAACTAAAGTATTAATATATTGTGTTTTTTAAAAAAAACTCTTCTAAGTAGTTCTTTATGGAAGTCATCAAAATTTATTACAAGGTTATTCATTTTTTTCAGTGCAATTATATTATGCTCCTCATGAGGTATGCTATTCAATTTTACCTTGTAAAATAATTAAATTGAATTTCTGACACTGTGAATAATTAAGTACTAGGATACGGAAGGACAAGTGATTCAACAGTTGACTGGAATGATTTAAAATATCACCAACATTGAAAAATGTGTTGCAAAGTATTAAAAAGACATTTTTATTATACACACTATAATAAAATGTGACTGGATCTAAATACTATCATACACACTCAAAAATTCTTAAGTTTAAGTTCTGTTAGGTCCAACTGAACACAAGGCTTAGACGTGTACAGGAACTGAAGAGAAATAAATAACATATGCTAAACTATGAAACACATAATTAGCCATCTTCTTGCTAGTTCTTAGATATATATGATGTGACTGGTTGACAGTATGATTAAGTATTCACCACCTAAATTCAGCCTGGAGTCTCTATTATCCCCACCAGCATGCAGGCTAAAATCAGACAATGTGAAAGTCATTCCTTTCTACTGGAAATTTTTCAATGACCACTGGAACTCTTGAACAATGAAAACTATATTGAGAAGAGTAACACTATAACCTGTTAAGATTACACTATATATTAGCTATAGAATTTAACCTTCTAGTCATTGGCAAACAAGACGCAAAGGACAGAGAGGAGCAGGGGGAGGGGAAGGGAAGAGTTAATATAAAGGAACATCATCTGGAGCATGGAACACTGTGCTGGGATGACCTAAGCAAGGTACTCTGAAGAAAGCCCTGACGTTGGACCACACTGTATGACTGTGAGAGTCCCCATTCATAATGCAATCTATGTAACTGGTATCTGTTGGAAAAACTCCCTCTATATTAAAATGTTAACATGTCTTTTGAGATGCAACACTGGAGTCATGCCCTGGAAGGTAAATTGGAAAGGATGACATTATGCTAGTTTGGTAAAGAGAAGCAGAGAAGTAAGGATAGGAAGTTGCAAAGACAAACTTCCTCTCTTTGCCTACGTCACAAGGCAACAGTGGACCCCTTTCTGTCCCTTCCTATTTCCCTAAGTGCATTCTCAAGTAGTATCTGCAATTACGGGCTTAGTTTCATAAAAAAATTATTGTCTCTTACTCTTAGAAAATCATTTAAGAATCCTGAGGTCTGAAGCATTTAAGCAACAATAAAATCTTCAGTACTCAGTGGTTTACCGAAGCGTGTATCCATAAGAAAAGGTAATCACACATATATCTATTTTGGCTTGGAGATATGGCTTGAAGAAGGCTAATACTCCCACTGAATTAGAAAAACTGGACATAATACAAAAATGAACTATTTGAAAGAATAGGACTGATAATGAACCAGCCAGGACATGAGGGTCTACACTGCAGGAAGATAAGAAGCAAGTTGATATAACCACAATTTCCTTCATGCCACTTTTCTCTTGGGGGATTTGGCAGTACTCAGAAATACGCACAGGCTTACAAAACAAAGGGTGACCAGAGAGGTCATCAGCGTTTTAGGAAACTCAGGGATAGAGAGACAGAACTTGAGGTTTGAGGCTGCTAATGGATGCAGGATGTGAGCCAGGATGTAAGGCAGACAATATTCCTGGGATGTAAAGATACAGAAAAGTGTAGCCAATATCAAATACCAGTTGCCCTCTCAAGGCATTTGCTGACTAAGCTACATAGGACAAAAGGCTAACAAGGAGGGCTAAAGGCAGCTAAAAGATACAGTGACAGTCTCAGGGTATTGGAGATATAAAAATTAGAGTTCATGGCTTATAGAAGACAAAGGCCTTGGGAGCACCTTAGGCACTTAGTTGGAACCTTGAAGGGCTTCACCCTGGGAGTCAGGGGAGAAACAGGAAGACCCAAACAAAGACTGGTAAAGAACTTCAAGTTGGCTCAGGTTCTCAAGAGCTGAGATAACATGCCCTTCTGCTACTAGCAAGAGGATAGAGGTCGTTTCCCAGGAGGAAAAAAACATCATCCAGAGCCCACATTTATTCAAACTACCAAGAAGCAGGTCCTGTAAGAAGCAGGACCAAGTGAAAATATAAATAACAGAAAAAAGATACACAGTTGACCCAACTATTGGAGTTATGAGTTACTGACTTTAAGATCATTGTGATTATTAAATTAAAAAAAAGTTAAGATTTTATTTATTTATTTTTAAAAGATTTTATTTATTTGACAGAGAGAGACACAGAGAGAGAGAGGGAACACAAGCAGGGGGAGTGGGAGAGGGAGAAGCAGGCTTTCTGTGGAGCAGGGAGCCCGATGCGGGGCTCGATCTCAGGACCTGGGATCATGACCTGAGCCGAAGGCAGACACTTAATGACTGAGCCCCCCAGGCGCCCCAAGATTTTATTTATTTATTTGAGGGAGAGGGAGAGAGAGAGCATGAGCAGGGGGAGAGGGAAAGGGAGGAGCAGACTCCCTGCTGAGCAGGGAGCCTGACACAGGACTGGATCCTAGGACCCTACAATCATGACCTGAGCTGAAGGCAGATGCTTAATGGACTGAGCCACCCAGGAGCCCCAAGATCATTTTGATTATTAATGTATTCAATAAAATATATTACAAGAAAAGAGTTTCAAACAGAAACTGCAGAACAGAAAAACATGCCTAAATGACTAAAATTTAAAACTCAATTTAATTTAAGGAACTCAAGAGGACATTTTATGAATTGGGAGATAGGTCAATAGAAAATAACAAAATTCATGCATAAGATAAAAGAAAAGCAAAAATGGAGCATTAAAGACATATAGAATATAATACAAGCTTTTTAAAAAGATTTATTTATTTATTCGAGAGAGAGAGAGAGAGAGAGAGAGAGTGTGTGTGTGTGTGTGTGTGTGTGTGTGTGTGTGTGTGTGAAAGCAGGGGGAAGGGCAAAGGGAGAGGAAGAGAATCTCAAGCAGGCTACCTACTGAGTGAGCGTGGAGCCTGGCAGGGCTTGATCCCATGACTCTCAGATTATGACCTGAGCCAAAATTAAGAGTTGGATGCTTAACTGGGCCACCCAGGTGCTCCAGGATACAAACTTTTATAATATAAAATTGGAGTCCAGCTAGGGAGGAGTGAAAGAATGCAGCAAAAGCAGTAAGTGAAGAGACTCTGGCTGAGATTTTCCCAAAATTGCAAACAGACATCAAGTTAGAGACTTAAGGAACCGCATGACCTCATGGAGTAGCTTATATAACAACAAAGGAAACCCACCTAGTACCTCATAAGAAACTGCTGAACACTAAAAATAAAAGAGTCAGTCTTAAAACCAGCCACAGAATAAAAGACATATTTCCTTCAATAGGAGTGATGGAAGCCACAGGATGTGGCAGCATTTCTCTAAAGTTCTGAAAGAGAATAAACTGCCAACTTAGATTTCTATACAAGGCAGAAATATCTTTTAAAAAGTGAAGGTGAAATGAAGGCATTTCTAGACAGAAAAAGAAAACAGAGAATTTGTCAAGAGCAGAAACATACTAAAAGAGCTGATAAAGAGAACTTTTCAGAATGAAAAGAACTGGTCCTGATCCAAGAGAAATATAAAATTGTAGGAAGAAATGAAGACCAAAAGAATGGGCAACAATATGCATAAATCTAAATGAATACTGATCACACAAAACAATAATAATATTTGGTAGGATTTAAAAAAATATAGAACTGAAATTCCATACAATAATTATTTTAAAAGGCAGGAGCATAAATGGTGATAGAGAGATCTGAGGTTCTAGTACAGTCTAGGAAGTGGTAAAAATATTAGATTCTAAGTTAAAGATTAACTATTTATTTCATATTCTAAAGTTAAGGATTTATGTTGTAACCTCGAGTATAAAAAAAAGAAATAAAAAAGAATACAAGTAAAACAAAAGAATCTTTTAAAGGAATGTATAACAAGAGTAGGAAATTAAGAAAAATGTAATAAAAGTAAGGTCAAAGGGCATCAGAAAAGGAACATGTAAAGGTGGGACAGCAGAAATCAAATTATTAGGCAACAGACATACAGCACCATATACCAGGAATTACATCAATTGTAAGTGGTCCGAAAGCTCTGATTAAAAAGATTTTTTCAGATCAGCCTGAAGAAAGCTGTCATAGCACTGTAAAAACAAGGAAGCAAAAGGCATTTCTATAAATAAAAAGAACCATTTCATAATGATAACAGGGCCAAACCACCAAGAAGATGCAATAATTGTAAATTTCAAAACACATAAGGTAAATTGTACAATAGTAAAATCTGATAGAACTAAAATCAGAAATAGACAAACACACAGACTTGAAAAGGAAATTTTAACACATCTCTCTCACAAAGTGATAGAATAAGACAAACACTGGTAAAGACAAAATCGGTTTGAATAATAGGACTAACAAATTTGACCTTCATAACTGACATATATGAAACACTATAGTTGATAATAAAGGAATAGACGACATTCTTTCCAGGTGCATTTGGAAAGCTTGCCAATACTGATAATATGCTAGGTCATAGGAAAAATGTCACAGCCTCAAAGAGTTGAAATAATTTGGAGTGTTTTCTGACCATTCTGGTATTAAGCCAAAATTAATACCATAAAAAATAAAATCTTCTATATCCTTCTATATTTTTAAAAAAATACGTCATTGTTTTAAGTCAAAATTAAGTCAAAAAGTCAAAAAGGAAATCAAAATAAAAAAACAATACTTTGAATAATGATGAAAATATTTCATGTTACTTTTTGTGGGGTGCAGCTAATACTATGGTTAGAAAAAAATTTATGACACCAAATGTATGGAGGAGAAAAAGCCTAAAAATCAATGATTTAAGAATCCTATATGAAGAAGTTGGAAAGGAAATGAAATTTTATCCAAAGAAATTAAAAGGAAGGAGATAATAATGAGAAGAGCAGAGATGAATAAAATAGAAAAAAATGCACAAAAGAAAAAAATCAACAAAGTCAAAAGCTGTTTTTTTTGGAAAAGACTAATGAAATTGATATTACTAGTAACACATCAAAAGAGAATGAAAGAACACAAATATTGCCAAAATCAGGAAAGAAAAGAGGGCATCATTACAGATCCTATAAACATGAAAAGGATCATAAGAAGACATTCATCTTCAACTTTATCTACAAAATTTAAAAAATCACATGAAAAGGACAAATTGCTTAAAAGTATAACTTATCAAACCCTATACAAGAAGACATAGAAAATCTAAATTGTCCAATATTTGCTTTAAAAGTTGAACCTGTAATAAAAAATGAAACCTCTACTGATGTTGTTTAATGATTTCACTGGTAAAATATTCCAAATATTTAAAAACAATAGTGTTCTTCAGGGAACAGAAAAGACAGAAATGCTTCCTAACTCACTGTATGAAGTAAGGATAATCTTGTTATAAAAACTTGTCCAAGGACATCATAAGAAAAGAAAACTAAAGGTCACCTGTCTTAAGAAAATAAATACAAACATTAGAAAAAAGATACCAAACCCAGGAACAAATTATTTTAAAAAGTATATTATAATCAGGCAAGGTTCATTCTAGAAGTGCAAAGTTGGTTTAACATTAAAAAGAAAAAAAAAGCCAGGGTGCCTGGGTGGTGCAGTTAGTTAAGTGTCCAACTCTTGGTTTTGGCTCAGGGGCTCAGGTTGTGATCACAGGGTTGTGAAATCAAGCATCAGGCTCCTCCTGCTTGAGACTTTCTCTCTCTCCCCCACTGCCCCTCCCCCCCAAATAAATAAATAAATTAAAAAAAAAAAAGCCAATGCAATTTATCACCTAACAGAATAGAGAAAAATCATGTGATTAATTCAACAGATATGGAAAAAAGCATTTATAAAATTGAATACCTATTCATGACTAAACAAATGTAAAAATTTCTTATCAAACTACAAGTAAAATGGTAATTTTCTTAAACTAATAAGTCGTACCAACATAAAATCTACAGAGAACAACAATGGTGAAATATTAAAAGCTTTCTCTCTGAAAGAGGAAATGAGATCACGATGCTTTATGATATCACCACTTCCATTAAAAATTGTGCTGGAGGTCTTAAGAAATGATATGAGCTAGAAAAAGTAAAAATTATAAGGGTTTGAAAAGAAGTATGCATACTTCATAAATTACATATTTTCTATGTGGAAAAACCAAAATATTTATGATCTGTAATTAATAGGTGAACTCAGCAAGTACACTGGATGCAAGGCTAATATAAAATACTGATATTTTAAACAATTAGAAAATAAAAATTTAAAAGATACACCATTTTTTTTAAAGATACACTATTTATAATAGTATTAAAATTCTTAAATATCTAGGAATAAATTTAACAAAAGATTTACAAAACCTCTGCTGAGAGAATTCAATGAAGACCTAAATAAATAGAACATTATGTATTCTATGTATATATGGCCATGTATTAGAGATCTTACTATTGTAAATATGCCGTTTCTGTATAAACTGATCTATAAATTCAATGCAATTTCAATCAAAAATCCCAGGAGGTAATTTTATAT
Organism: Zalophus californianus; assembly: GCF_009762305.2. Taxonomy (NCBI): domain Eukaryota; kingdom Metazoa; phylum Chordata; class Mammalia; order Carnivora; family Otariidae; genus Zalophus; species Zalophus californianus. The sequence continues at coordinate 24,632,997 of NC_045599.1, read as the reverse complement.
ACATTGATAAGAAAATTCTAAGATTTAAATAGAAATGCATAAAACAAAAATAGCCAATAGTTATTTATTTACAAATTTTAAATTTGAGTACAGTTGATACACAATGGTACCAAGTGTATAAATAGTGATTCACCATACCTACCATCTGTCACCATACAACGCTATTATAATATCAGTGACTATTCCGTATTCTGTGCTTCTATTCCCATGACTTACTCATTTCATAACTGGAAGCCTGTACCTCCCACTTCCCTTCACCCATTTTGCCCATCCCCCCACTCCCCTCCCGTCTGGCAACCATCAGTTTGTTCTCTGTTTTTATACTTTTGATTCTGCTTTTGTTTCTTTGTTTATTCTTTGTTTTGTTTTTTAGATTATACACATGAGTGAAGTCATATGCTATTTGTCTTGCTCAGTCTGGCTTATTTCACTTAGCATTATACTCTCTAGGTCCATCCAACTTGTTCCAAATGGCAAGCTCTCATTCTTTTTTATGGCTGTGTAAGAATAAAAATAGCCAATATTTAAAAGAAAATATTCTATATTGAGCATTATTTTAATTTTACATGGCATATGTTTATATAGTTTTTTTGTTTTTTGTTTTTACAACAATGGTAGGTTTAATTCCTTGCCTAGTGCAGGAACATAGGCATAACTAAAATCTCAAGGAAATGGTTGAAAGAATCCAGAAGTCCTAATCTATGAGTTTACTTATTCAGATTCTGTTAACTCATTTTAGGAATCATACATAGTATAAGCAAAGGAACAAATAAAATCTTTAAGGTTTCATAAAACAACCAAGGTCCTTGTGGGCAGTCGTAAGTTTGTTTGGATTTTGGCTTTGCCACTTAAGGGCTGCATGACTTGAGCAAGTAATTCAATCCTACATGGTCTCATTTTCTTAACAGTAAACATGAAATTTATTATTCCTCCCTAGGACTGTTGTGACGTAAAAAGGTAAGATTTTTAAAAATATAGAAGATATCCATGTTGACAAATAGAAGATATTCAATGTTACTTACATTTCTTCCCACTTCAGATCAACATACTGACCTTGCTATAGTTGTTAAAATGAACACTACATCAAAAACTAATGATGTAATGTATGGTGATTAACATAATAATAAAAAAATACAGATATGACAATAGGAAATCTGCTGTCATACTTTACATAAAATATTTTCTATTGGTCAATGATATAGATAAATAGACAGATATACACACTCACATTTACACATATATATTCTGAAAGAATCCACTTTGGCATAAATTACACTTACTTTTTAAATTGCAAAAAAAAAAAAAAATCAACTAAATACCAATGCATTCTCCAGGCTGAATGGCAATTAAATCTGTTTCAAGTGGGATGGAAAAAAGTGGAAAAAAAAAAGAAAAGGAGAGGAAAACAAATAAAAAAATTGGTTTCCTTTATTGCAAATTCTGCCAAGGAATTTTTGAATTTTTAGGGAAAGGGAAATCTGTGTGCTTTAAAATTTTGTCAATTTTGCTTGGGAGTCTGGGTTTGTACATACATCTTTGGATCTTAGATGCTGAGTTTCATCCTTGAGAGAAAATGAAACCTTGAACCAAAGCGCAAAAGGCTTTTATTTTAGTGCCACCACCCATCAATTGATGGTGACTACCTGGAGCAGGTATGGAGAAGATGTATGAGACCGGGTCTGAACGCACCAAAAAAAGAGGGTACATCTGCTATGAGTGTGGGAGGTAGGAATATTGCTGAGAATCTACCCTACCCCCATGGTATAAAGCATTTCAGAGTATAAGAAATCTCTCTCTCTTTTTTTAAGATTTTCTTTATTTAGGGGCGCCTGGGTGGCTCAGTCGTTAAGCGTCTGCCTTCGGGTCAGGTCATGATCCCAGGGTCCTGGGATCGAGCCCCGCATCGGGCGCCCTGCTCGGTGGGGAGCTTGCCTCTCCCTCTCTCGCTCCCCCTGCTTGTGTTCCTTCTCTCGCTGTGTCTCTCTCTGTCAAATAAATAAATAAAATCTTTTAAAAAAAATTATTTATTTATTTATTTGAGAGAGAGAGAGTGAGCAGGAGCGGAGGGAGAGGCAGAGGGAGAGGGAGAAGCAGGCTCCCCGCTCAGCAGGGCGCCTGATGCAGGACTCCATCCCAGGACCCTGAGATTATGATATGAGCTGAAGGCAGACACTTAACGACTGAACCACCCAGGCACCGCGAGAAATCTTTCTACTATAAAAAATGTTTTCAAGCTTCCCCATGATAGGAAGTACTTTGCACATTCATTAAACACCTAAAGAAATGATGATCAGAAGTCTGAGTTTCTATAACCTATATGCTGTAAAATGTCCTCTATGAAATATTTTTCAAAACTAAGAAAACCTGTGGATTTTTTTTTAAAGATTTTATTTATTTATTTGATAGAATGAGAGAGCGAGAGAGTATGGGGGGGGAGGGTCAGAGGGAGAAGCAGACTCTCCGCTGAGCAGGGAGCCCGATGTAGGACTCGATCCCGGGACTCCAGGATCATGACCTGAGCCGAAGGCAGTCGCTTAACCAACTGAGCCACCCAGGTGCCCTGTGGATTTTTAATGGATCAAGAATAAAGTAAGGAGGTTTAAAAAAAAGTAGACAGCACCATTATGTATAAGGGTTTTTTAGATACAATATATGCATGCACTTATTCACTGAACAATATTATGATTTAGGTTTATTTCACAATGAAAGAGTTGGTCTCCTGTGATAGAAAATGGACAGAATGAGGGTTCTGGAGGGGAGAGGTGTGGGGGAATGGGTTGGCCTGGTGATGGGTATTAAAGAGGGCACATACTGAATGGAGCACTAGGTGTTATATGCAAACAATGAATCATGGAACACTACGTCAAAAACTAATGATGTAATGTATGGTGATTAACATAATAAGATTAAAAAAAAGAAAATGGACAGAATGGATATCACTAGGGGTGTATAACTGATTGCAAAGTATAAGTATCTAAAATTCCTATTTTCCTTCTTTGCACCAAACAAATAAATGGCTCCTTCCCATGTAGTCCAAGGCATTCACACCCTGAATGCATTGATACGGCAACACCAGACTTTCAGGAAGTTGATGGGGCACATTGTAACAAACCACACAAAATCAGAGCACAGATCAAAAAGGTCCCAAATGCCAACCTACAGAATCATGCTATGTTAACACAGTCATCTGCATCTCGACTTGTAAGTTCCAGAAAATAAAGCAAATTAAGTCAGTATGGATAGTTGATCCTTCTTTCAGTACTATGACTTATAAATACCTTGGCTCCATGGTAAAATGACGAATATAACACATTTCTTCATATATTGCAGGAGTTTTCGTGTTAACACGTCAGCACACTTTAGTTATTCAGATGTATCCATGAAATATCCTTTTTCCCTGTTAGTTGGCAATTTGAGGTAGAATTTTTTTTAAACATTCCTCAATATCGTCACTACTTGCACACCAGCCTGATCTGAACTTAAACAGAAAAGAACACTGCCAAAGCTAATAAACCACGACTATGGAGACGTTAGCCAATGTACATTTCAGTAGTTTATGTTAAACAACCACAAATCCTCTGGTTTTGGAGGGTAGGTAGAAATAAGTCCATGTCTTCACTCTTATTATTATTTTTTTTAATCATTCTACCCTTTGCCTGCACAATGAGGCCTAGGCAAAGACCTGATAAAATTCCTGACACCCTTAAGCAGCTATAATTTCATCTTAACACATCTTATTTTAGTATCAGCTTAGGCTGTAATCTCCCTATTTCATTTCCTTGTTGCTGTTTTAAATGCAGCACTGTGCAGTTTCCAGACCTCAGTGCAAGACTTTAGATTCTAAGATTATTAGGCAAGAATTTCTTTTTCTTAGAGTTGTAAATCATTTGTAGAGCTAAAACACTTTGGAGTTGAATAAGTTAATGCACCTGAGAACTTCCAGGTATACCAGCTTCCTAACTATATGTAAGGCATTGTTCATGATGCAAAGGATGTACACAGATATGATAGAGTTCCTGCCCTTGGAAGCCTTCTGTATGCCTGTCAAATTATATCATTAAATTCAACAATGACTCATTGGGCATTTATTATGAATAGGACATTTTACAAGACTGCATGAGATACTCTGTCCTTGCTCTCAAGATGAATAGGATCTTTTTTCCCCCAACAGTTTGAAATTTCTAGCGAAAAAAATATACATAAACTATTACAATTGTTTGTGGGGTTTTTCCCCCCCACTCCATTTTTTCTTCCAGTTTTATTGAGAAATAACTGACATTCATTACAGTATAAGCTTAGGCATACAGCATCATGGTTTGATTTACATATATTGTGACCATTTATTTTTTAAGTTATCAAATTTTCTCATTTAAGCCACCTTTTTGTGTGTGTCTATTTAGAGAGCCTTTTGGAAATGAATTAAAGGTCTTTGACTTCTTCAATCTGTTGACAAACTCTTGAGAATGCTGAGGAATCTCCAGATAACCAGTATGCTTTCTCCTAGGACAAACTTCAGAGCTTCTTCCCAACTACCAGTGTTTTTCAGACATAAAAAAATACACATCATTTGATCTAAGGTAAGATTTTTGGTACCAGTGTCCCACTGTAAATATCTACCTAATGGAAGGCATTCTATTGCCAGCTTCAGCCGTTTTGCCTTGGCTAGGGATGTGCCTGTCTGCATAGCCTTATCAATGAAAGATCCCACTATATAAATTTTATCATGCTTGAAAGTAGTCATAACATTGGGAGAATCTGCAGTTAAATATATAATACTATCCTTTGGGAGTAAATCTACATGAGACTTTTCTGTTGCTGTTTTAAAATCAATTTGTCCCATTTTTCTCCGTAACGTTTAACTAACTCTTTATGATAAGCACCATCTATTTTAAGGTTGCAGAAATAAAGATGGAAAGGATCAACATCTCTTCTGTTCCATCCTTCACTTTATAAAAGTTGGGAAACAGTATTCTGGAGTTCTTTTGGTTTCATGTAATTATCATAATCCATGTCAAAAACCAAAGGTTGTCCAAACTGCATGGCCTGAGCACCTTTCCAGCCCATGGCAATGTTTACTAATGTACATTCTTGTCTCGTCTTCTCAAATGGAAAGTTTTTTAAGGCAATGACTCTATGATGCTCGTTTTTTTATATTTCTAATACCAAGTGTAATCCATAGGGACATATATTTAAGGGGAATATATGACTACTGAGGAAAATAGACATGAAATTTTTTTTCAATAAAGTGTGATTAGTGGTATAATAGAGGTATCATCAGGTACCAAAGAGGGATAAAGGACTAATAACTCACCTAGAAAGAGTAATAAATGCCAGTTGAATAAATGAATAAAAATACTAAAGTGAAGTTGCTTGAAATTTGGGAGGTTAAATTATTACTTTTCATTACACCTTATAAAATAGCTTGAATATTCAAGTGCCATTGCTTTTTGGAGCTAAGATTATTATTTTTATCTGTACTCACTACAATGTCTTAATAGTTGTATTTTGTTTTTCTTCAACCACAACAATGATCATTTGTCCTCAAATTGAAGAAAGCATAAAGTGATCCCATGGAACCAAAGACAAGATCTCTTTGAGTCATTCTTTTGAACTGAAACTTGAGGAATTTTGTGTTGGTGGAATTGTCTTAGATAGACATGTTTTGAGAATTTGGATCAGGCATCAGTGGAGATATCAGAGGGGGCCAATGGAGGGTGGGTTACCCAGTAAATATGTACCGTCTATTATGTGCCAGGCACTCTACGAGACCCTGGTGAAGAACAGAGAGTAATACATTGGTTCTGGCCAGAAGAAGCTCACAATAAATAGACATATGAATGAACAGGGCAAGAACAAACTTCAAATCTGGGCTACCTTTTGGTTTGTTGTCATGCAATCATGCACTCTTTACTGTAAGGAGTGGTTCTTAAACTGTGGACCCTAAGCCAGAACCATTAGTATCATCAGCAAACTTGTCAAAATGCAAATTTTCAGGCCCCAGGTCAGATTTACTGGTCCTAAATCTGGGGGTGGGCCCCTCAATCTGTGTTTAAACAAGTCGTGTAAATGTTACTGATAATGCACACTCAAGTTTGAGAATCACTCACCTTGCCCAGCTCCTTGCCCTTTTACCCCAGACACCAGTACTATACCACTAAAATCATGTCTTCCTACTCATCATGTAAATTAAGAAACTGGTGACATGGTTATGTACATTAAACATGAGTCCCATAATTTAACATTTATTAGTCACTTAAACACCAATATTTCTTCCCACCAATTTACGGTGTTGGTACAGTTTCTGTGGCAGCCTTTTCCCCCCCCTCACTTTCTGTAATGCCAGTCACAGTACTTCATAACAGGTGAAAATATAAAAGAAAGTGCTTTTAAAATCCTCAGAGATCTCCTGTATATTCTTTGCTTATAAACTTAGCTTATGTCCAAAGGAATTATGACCATAGTACAAAATTGTGGCTTCCTATAGACTGGTAAATGTCAACATGAAGAGGAGGCAGACATAAAGAGTACAGAGTCAACTAAATCTAAGACTATTTTCTCCTCCAAAGTAAGGACTATTTAGAGATGCCATTCTATTTCATAATCAGTAGTGGTGGCAGCACCTGTGATTATTCAAACCACTTTAAAGAAGAAAAGTGGCACTCCGTTACAACTAATCAGACTTCAGTTTAGTTTTTGAAGTCTGTTAGGGTGTTTTAAGAAATGGGTATGCCCAAAAATAGACTCAAAATGGATGAAAGACCTAAAGGTGAGACAGGAGTCCATCAAAATCCTAGAGAAGAACACAGGCAGCAACCTCTTTGACCTCAGCCGTAGCAACTGCTTCCTAGAAACATCCCAAAAGGCAAGGGAAGCAAGGGCAAAAATGAACTATTGGGACTTCATCAAGATAAAAAGCTTTTGCACAGCAAAGGAAACAGTCAACAAAACCAGAAGACAACTGACAGAATGGGAGAAGATATTTACAAATGACATATCAGATAAAGGGCTAGTATCCAAAATCTATAAAGAACTTCTCAAACTCAACACCCAAAGAACAAATAATCCAATCAAGAAATGGGCAGAAGACATGAACAGACATTTTTCCAAAGAAGACATCCAAATGGGCAACAGACACATGAAAAAGTGCTCAATGTCCCTCGGCATCAGGGAGATCCAAATCAAAAACCTCCATGAGATACCACCTCACACCGGTCAGAATGGCTAAAATTAGTAAGTCAGGAAACAACAGATGTTGGCGAGGATGCGGAGAAAGGGGAACCCTCCTCCACTGTTGGTGGGAATGCAAGCTGGTGCAGCCACTCTGGAAAACAGTATGGAGGTTCCTCAAAAAGTTGAAAATAGAGCTACCCTACGACCCAGCAATTGCACTACTGGGTATTTACCCCAAAGATACAAATGTAGGGATCTGAAGGGGTACATGCACCCCAATGTTTATAGCAGCAATGTCCATAATAGCCAAACTATGCAAAGAGCCAAGATGTCCATCAACAGATGAATGGGTAAAGAAGATGTGGTGTATATATATATACAATGGAATATTATGCAGCCATCAAAAGGAATTAAATCTTGCCATTTGCAATGAATGTGGATGGAACTAGAGGGTATGATGCTAAGCGAAATAAGTCAATCAGAGAAAGACATGTATCCTATGATCTCACTGATATGAGGAATTCTTAATCTCAGGAAACAAACTGAAGGTTGCTGGAGTGGTTGGGGGTTGGAGGGATGGGGTGGCTGGGTGATAGACATATGTGATATGGTGAGTGCTGTGAATTGTGTAAGACTGTTGAATCACAGACCTGTACCTCTGAAACAAATAATACATTATATGTTAAAAAAAAAAAGAAGATAGCAGGAAGGGAAAAATGAAGGGGGGGAAATTGGAGGGGGAGATGAATCATGAGAGACTATGGACTCTGAGAAAAAACTGAGGGTTCTAGAAGGGAGTGGGGTGGGGGGGATGGGTTAGCCTGGTGATGGGTATTAAGGAGGGCACGTACTGAATGTTATACGCAAACAATGAATCATGGAACACTACATCAAAAATAAAAAATAATAAAAAAAAGAAAGAAATGGGTGTGCCTATTGTCATTAGATCCACCCCACATGTCTGTCTAGCATAAATACCTGTCTTAGAGGAGAAGCAAGAGGCACGATAGGAAACTCTGTGATTTCTCAGCTATGGTCTTGTTGGTGAAACTAATAAGATAACATCCTCTCTGAATTCCTTTGAGGAAGAAGTGAAAAAAAAAATGCTGTAGATACATTAAACAGGAGATGCCCCCATGGAACTTCATCAATTCTACCCAGGATTTCAGAGGTGAATAGAAAGGTAAAGAACTTGGGATTGGAGATTTTGCCTTTTGTCTAGTCTCCTTCCTTGATATTAATTCATCAGCCATATGGAACTCTCAGCCAGGAAGGCATGAACACAATAAACTAGCCTAAATAGGAATTTTACTCTACAAATACATGTAAGTCAGCAAAATTTAAACACAAAGTTTATTACAACATCCCTACGTAGGAATTCTTTATATTTTGGGTTATTTTGTTGCCTTTCCTAACTTCCTATCTTGTGTGACTTAACTTATTATCCCTCTATATCCAGTCCAAGAATTAAACATTTTGTAGGATACACCTGTGGCAGAGTTTGTTGGCTCCTCAATGGACCACTCTTCTTCCCTATAAACAGACCTCTAGCTAAAAAGTAGTCTGAGCAGAAGGAGTCCCCACCCACAGTTCATGAGGATAAATCATAACTGGTCTACGTAAGTCATGGAGGTTTCATTTGATTTGCTAGTAATTGCTTTGGACTCAGCACAAGAAATGGATTCAGTCCATTTCTGACTAATGACATTCAAGAGAGAGTTTGAGGAAGAGCTTCCTTTCTGAGAAGAAAAAGAGCTGTCTTCTTTGTTAGGATACTGATGTGAGGGTATTTCCATGAGATGACAAGGGTAAGAACTAAAGGAAACAGCTGAGGATTGAAGAATGGAAGGATAACAAGACCCTGGGGGTTTTGGTCATATCTTTAAGCTGTTGAACCAATATCTTTGACTATCCACACTTGACTTCTTGCTTGGGGAACAAAACAAACCCCTGTTTGTTGAAGACATCATTGGTTAGGTTTCCAGTTATATGCAGCTTAACATGCTTCTGATAGTATGAAGTATATATTTCAAAAATATTTCAAGGCTGACTTTATTTGAAGTCCAAAAGCAATAGCCACATTGCCAGGGTATATGCCCTATGGAACTGGGCAACATCTTTCCACTAATCAGAGAAAGTGAAGTGTGAGCCTTCTCTTAGAATCCAAAAATAGGGTTCTAGGTAGTTTTTGCCATAAGTATCTTTGCCACAAGGATTTTTGCCACATATATTTTCGCTGTATAACTAAACGGTCATAAGGTGGTTTTTCTGTAGAAGAGAAAATCATGAAAAGTAAAAGAAGGATATAATGAAATAAGAAACTTGATAACAAAATTAAAAAGACTTTATTGCTATATATAAAATATTCAAATACATTTAAAAGGTGTGTAGGTTGGTCAACACTGCTCAAATAACTGATTTTATCTTGCAGCTTTTATCCAAGTACTTGTCTTCAGTGAAGCCTTTCATTAATAGTATTATATAGTTTTTTGCTTGTTGATTTGTCTCATTTGGCATCATACTTTTCCTTTTTTCACCAAAATTTTTTCCTTTATTAAGAGAGGTATTTCCAAATACTAGGATGCATATTTGTGAGCTTTATATTGCTTTCTGAAAGCCTTTAACACGGTTGTTTGTTTTTGGCATGTTGTCACATGTCTCTTTGATAGAGGTTCCAAAGCTGTATGGGAAATATGGAATCAAAACTGTGTGCCACTATATGAACCATTATGAGGGCTAAGATTTATATAATATAAAGAATGGGAGTACCATATCAATGTAGAAATGAAAATGAACAGTCAACCGGTTATTTTTTATGAAAAAATTGCCTTATGGCCCATTAGTCATGTGGTGAAAATGCTTGTGGCAAAGGTGCTTGATTTGAAAAGTATGGCAAAAATGGTTCCATTTTAAAAGAATGTGGATATTTATTAATCATGAGGTAAAAACTAATTTCCATTTCACTCAGTCCCCCATGAGGATTTTCAAACTTTTCAACATGGTAAACTCACATATCACTGTAGAGGTTTGTATTCATTTCATTCTACAACTTTAGAAATTGTCTTAACTTTGTCTCCCAGCTCTTATTTCAGTAATTTTAATTTCTAAGATCTTCTTTCTTGGGGCGCCTGGGTGGCTTAGTCATTAGGCGTCTGCCTTCGGCTCGGGTCGTGATCCCAGGGTCTTGGGATCGAGCCCCACGTTGGGCTCCCTGCTCGGCGTGAGGACTGCTTCTCCCTCTCCCACTCCCTCTGCTTGTGTTCCCTCTCTCGCTGTGTCTCGCTCTGTCAAATAAATAAATAAAATCTTTAAAAAAAAAAATCTTCTTTCTCTTTGTTTTTATCTCTTCCTTTCTTTTTCTTTTTTTTTTTTCACCTTGGTTCTTCCCAGATCTAGAGTGTTTTAAAAAGTTATTTTCTCTCTGTTCACTAAAGCATTCTTGTTTCTCCCATGGTGAGGTTTAAAACCTCTTTTGTTAATGACCTTGGGTGTATATTTTTATTTAAGAACGAGTGACTACAAGCCCAAGAATAGCTAGAAAAGGTTTCTTCTGCTGCTTACTAAGGTATTTTTTATTCTCCATTGCTCTTTCCCTATGAGAATTATAACAAGTTCAAAGCATGTAAGTGTCCACTAGAAGGTTGGATTTAGAGTTTTAGCTGTCAGAGGGCAGGTCCTTCAAAAGCCTGAAGGAAGAGGTCTTTATTCTGGTCCTAGAAGCCTAAGCTCTCTACAGACAGTTCCTTCCACTTCTTTAGAGCACAATTCTCTCCTTTTTTTGCTTTAGGGTAAACACTGTGTTCCAGTCACTCTGCATGTGGAGACTGGGGAGGAACCGGGCAAAGACATTCGAATTTATCCCACACAAACACACATCGTGTTAACCCCGCGCCTCACCTTTGCCTCTTGCGCTTCCACTGCTTCTCACCCCAGAAGCTGCTCAGGTTCCAGCTTGTACATTGACTCCTGTTCCTTCCAGCTCTTCAGAGTGTACTCCGGGCTATGATTCCACCACTAATTTTTATCAGTCCACAGCAATCTCTGTTCACTTTCCATCTCCCAGAACTTTGTTGAAATCCCTCAGTGTCTGGAACATTTCCTTCCATTTCTCTTCACTGTACTATTGAGTTTACTCTTTCTTTTACTTCTAACTTCTCTTTTAGTGGAGCCTCAGGCAAGATAGAAGGCATGCCTATTATCAGCCCACAATTTCTCCCATAATTCTCTTATTTTAAGTGTCATTCATTTCTATCTACTTTCTTACTGGCAGTTCCCTCCAGATGCCCTGCTTCAACCCTGATCTCTAGGGTTTCTCTATCTTCTTCCTTGTGCTCTATTCTCTGGCTTCTTTATTACAGAAGCTCAAAATAATCACTTTTGCAATATTACAGGTTTTTTCTGAGGGTGGGAGGAAATATTCAGAGGAAGAAACTGAGAATGAAGCATTAAAGCCAGAGTACTCTTTAGCCATCAGGGAAAAGACAAAGGCTGGTAACATTCATATATTATTAATTTTTACCCTATTACACCTATGTTCTTTTCTGCCTGCCTTCATTAGTTTATACGGTCCTTGAAATACTTGTATACAGTTGCAAACCCGGAACACTGAAGATAAACAATATACACATAAAGAGAAAATGAATTATAGTGTTTACCTGATACAACTATAAAATTACATCTGAAGCGTAAAGCAATTGGTGTGATGGAACATAGGTTTCAGATGGCAGAGCCAGGGCAATGATTAGCTGAGAGGGATACCAAAGGCTCTCAAGACACGTGCTTATTTATTTTGTTTGTTTGTTTTAGCTTTTAGTACATAGATCAGACTGCCACTGGCTTGAAGTTATAAAGTAGGTTGAAGATTTCAAAGTATGAAGGAACCTCCTATAGTTTTAAGCTTTTCAAGGAAGAGAATAAAAGGACCAGACATACTATGCACAGGACTAGAAAGCAGAGGGTTCGGGTGACTGAGAAGATCTGTAGCCTTCATTCTGAAGGCCTAAAACAACATCCAGGAAAGCCACACTACCGCCAGCCAGTCTGAGGCTGTACAGCGAACATGCAAGAACTCTGGAACCTTCAGCTTATAATCAAACAGAAGCAATCATTTTTCTCCTCTGTGTTAGACAACCCCCTTGTTTCTGCCTACCCTGAACACTCAAGAAGTTGTACAATGGAAGTGAGCGAGTGAGACTTTCTGGGGTGAACCTCTTCGGTGTTGCCCAGAGGCAATCACTGTTGTATTGTGCTACTTGTGGGCAGAGCGAAGAGGGAAGGAGTGAAATCATTATCATAAAGTTCATAGTAGCAGGTATATCAGGCAGTCACCCCCTTGCTTAAGTTCCATGAGAAGATCTGTACTCTCTCAAACACTAACATAAGTCTGATGTCTTTGTTGTGCAGCAAAGTCACAACTCTGTCTAGCAAATTTAACAAAGATCAGATAAAGTCACTGACTTATGATTAACAATATAGATAAGAAATACCTACTAGATGTGTCTACTTTAGAAAACTTTGGCTTTTCCTTTTAGAAATAGTTTTTTAAAAATAAGTTAATTTCTTTTTCAAAACAATCACTAGTTCACCAAATTTATATATAACCACAGCATAAGGAAAAACACTTATTGCTATAACATTTACTGAAGATCTAATTTGTACCATTCATAGTAGATATAAATACAGGGACTTTCTGACTGAGGAGTACTGAGCTTATTTTCTATAGCCAATAGGATTACTACAGGTCATTCAGGTCAAACTGTCCTGGAGAGTTAGGTTTAAGAATGACTAAAATCTCTCCCTAAATAGAATTTTGTATATTATCATATTACTTTAAGTTTCACCAAATTTTCTTTTCACTTTTTACCAATTCACCAAAGTCCTTTAATTTTCATTAGAGAGAAAAATCTAGTGATTTATACTTAATCTGTTTTTTACTAAATTATTTCCAACAGTGCCACATAGCAAGAGTTACACATCAGAGAGTCAACAATTAAAGAAATGTGCATATTCAAAAACAATCCATCTAAAGTATACAAAGAAATTTTAAAACTCAACAATAAAGCAAATGAACAATCTGATTAAAAAAAAGGCCAAAGACCTTAACAGAAACCTGACCAAAAAAGACATACAGGTAGCAAAAAAGCATATGAAAGATGCTCAATGTCATATGTCATATGTCATCAGAGAAATGCAAATTAAAACAACAATGAGATATCACTACACCCCTATTATAATGGCTGAAATCCAGAACATTAAAACACCATATTCTGGCAAGGATGTGAAGCAACAGGAACTCTCATTCATTGCTGGTGAGAATACAAAATCATACAGCCATTGTGGAAGACAGTTTGGTGGTCTCTTGCGAAACTAATCATAACCAGGGGTGCCTGGGTGGTTTAGTTGGTTAAGCATCTGACTTCGGCTCAGGTCATGATCTCAGGGTCCTGAGACCGAGCCCTACATTGGGCTTTCCTGCCTCTCCCCCTGCTTGTGCTCTTTCTCTCTGACAAATCAATAAATAAAATCTTAAAAAAAAAGACATGGTGGAAACTTAAATGAATATTACTAAGTGAAAGAGGCCAATCTGAAGAGGCTACACACTACATACTGTATGTTTCCAACTATATGACATTCTGGAAAAGGTAAAATTATGGAAATGGTAAAAAGATCAGTGAATTCCAGGGGTTAGTGGGATAGGAAGGATGAATAGGTGAAGCAAAGGGTTTTTAAGGCAGTGAACGTACTATTTATGATAACATTATGGTGGATATATGTCATTATAAGTTTTGTCCAAACCCACAGAACGTACACCACCAACAGTGAACTCTAATGTAAATGATGGGCTAACGTAAATGATGGACTCTGGGTGATAATAATGATGTGTAATGTAGGTTCATCAACTGTAACATATGTACCACTCTGAGGGGGAATGTTGATAATGAGGAAGGCTGAGCGTGTGTGGGAATAGGGGGCATATGGTAAATCTCTGTACCTTCCACTCAATCTTGCTGTGAACCTAAAAAGGCTATAGAGAATAAAATCTACTAGAAAAAATCGAATAACTTGTTCACCATGACAACTGAGTAGCTTCCAAATGTGAAAAATGAAGCTACTCCTGAAATTACGATAGAATGATTCAAACTCTCCTACAAATACATCATTTTTAATATTCTGAAGATTAGTGGATTATCACATCAAGCCTCTGGAAGCAGAAACCTGCCAATGGCCAAGAAAAAGACACCTTGTTCTATTCCAATTGTAGGCAATAACTGGTCCTTGAGGGTAGTAAGGAAAGGATAGGAAACTAAACAGCAAACAGCAAGGGTTGTTCCAATTCTGGGCAAACCTACCTGGGGCCCTAGAATGGTAAGCTTCAACCATTCTCCAGTCTAAAGCTCTTCTAGGAAGATGGCACTGAATGGAAAAGAAAAAAGAAAGGCAATTACATGGTATATTACTTACACAGACTTTGAAACAATGCTAGAGCCCTCAGAAGTTTCTCTTGATTGGCTTTTAGGTAATAACACTCTTTTTTATGAGATTCAAATTCTTTCCCTTTTGGGTTCACCACTTTGTTGTTGTTGTTGTTGGTGGTGGTTTTTTTTTTTTACAACACCTGTCAAACTCCTCCCCATATACTTAAAAATTTGTGAAGAAGGTAGATCTTATGCCAAGTATTTTATCATAATTAAATACATTAATACATAGGGTGGGAGGAAACTTTTGGAGGTGATAGACATGTTTATGGCATTGATTGCGGTGACTGTTTCGTGATGTACACTTATGTCTAAACTCATCAAGTTACATATATTAAACACATAGAGCTTTGTGTAGACCAATCAAGATTTTTTAAAAATCTCAAAACAAAACAAAAACTTCCCAAACCACATTTAATTCTGCCTCTCATTACCATTTATATTGTTTGCAAATAGTTTCTCATTTTTTTTTAAAGATTTATTTATTTATTTGAGAGAGAGAGAGAGAGCACACGTGTGTGCATGTGAGCATGAGTGAGGGCAGAGGCAGAGGGAGAGAATCTCAAGCAGAGTCCCTGCTGAGCATGGAGCCCAATATGGGGCTTGATCTCAGGACCCTGAGATCATGACCTAAGCTGAAATCAAGAGTCGGATGCCCAAGTGACTAAGCCACCCAGGTGCCCCTAGTTTCTCATTTTCATCTCATTATTATAATATATATCTCGTCAGGAGTGGTACATTCTAAATTTTAGTCTTTTTTTTAAAGATTTTATTTATTTATTTGACAGAGAGTGACACAGTGAGAGAGGGAACACAAGCAGGGGGAGTGGGAGAGGGAGAAGCAGGTTTCCCACCAAGCAGGGAGCCCAATGCAGGGCTTGATCCCAGGACCCTAGGATCATGACCTGAGACGAAGGCAGATGCTTAATAACTGAGCCACCCAGGAGCTCCCTAAATTTTAGTCTTTATTGAGAGGCCTGAATACTACTTGACTAAACTCCTATTGTGTTTTAAATGACCTCAATTTTGTGACTGCATCAAAGCAAAGCATTCCACTGTCCTGACTATATTCACTCATACCTTATTTTCTCTCTCTCTTACTCCCTCCCTCCCGGGCCCTAACACTGCTCCTTCCTTCTTCAAAATATATCCCCCCCAACTTTTTAAAGTAGATTCTCTTTTTTGATCAGTACAATCTAACTCAACTATCTTTTTGTCAGCTTCATAGAGGTATAATTTACATGCAAAATTCAATAATATTAAGTGTACACTGAAATAAGTTTTGATAAGTGTATACAATGGTAACTGCCATTATAATCATGATACAGAATATTTCCATCATTCTAACAAGTTCCTTTGTGTCCCTTTGTGGTCAATCCATTCCCCTCACCCAAACCAGTAACAAGTACCAACCATTTTTTCACTAGATTTTAGTCTTTTTTCTAAAAGTTTATATAAATGGAATCATATAGTATGTAGTTTTTACATATGCGTTCCTTCACTTAGCATAATATTTTCAAGATTCACCCATGTTGCTGCATGCATCAATTTTTAGTCCCTTTTAAGTTGCTGAGAATTGTATGAATATATCAAAGGATGTTTATTCATTCACCAGTTGATGGCGTTTGGATTATATCCAGTTTGGGGCTGTTATTAATAAAGCTGCTAAAACATTTTGAGTACCAGTCTTTGTGTGGAAATGTTTTGATTTTTCTTAGGTAAACAACAAGGGTAGAACTGCTGAGTCATATGGTAAGTTTACATATAACATTTGAACAAACTGTCAAACTTCTCAAAGTAGCTCCAATGATCCTTCTTCAAGTATAATTTTGCACTTTGGCTAGCAATGTATGAGAGTTTCAGTTGTCCCATATCTTTGCCAACACTTGGGATTGTCAGTCCTTTTAATGTTAACCATTCAAGTGGGTATGCATTGGCAACTCAAGTGGATTTAAATCTACTATCTTGCTCTTTGCTTTTTATTTGCCTTTTTTAATTTGTTTCCTTTCCCTTATGTTTCTGCCTTCTTTTGGATTTACTATTATTTTATGGTATACCTCAACATACCTCAAATGACTTGTGATCAAGGCCAAAGGCTTATGACTCTATAGAGACTTTATTCACTCAGTGGGAACTCATTTTATCTCATCATCTACCATCCTAAAATGGATCCACAGAACTTGATCACACATTGTTAACTTAAAGAAGAGATGGAGTTTGCATTAAGGAAAGAGTAAGAATTAGTGGGGAAGGGATAAGGGAAGCACAGATGTGAAAACCAAGCTGCAAATTCAACTGTTTGTTTTTAAAGCTATAACACAGTCTTGAAGCTGTTTCCTTTTAAGAAAACTATGTAGGAAGAAAAGGAAAAAAAGTAATTTATTATTATATTTTCAAGTATATTCTCTATTGATGTGATGAATTTTATTAAGGGTAGGTGAAAAGGAAATAATCTTTAAATAAAATACAAAGAATGGTGTTCTGATTCTTGGTAAGTATAGTGTAAATTCAGAGATTAAATTTAGAGGATAACTGAACATGAAGAACCTATGAGTTGTACCTGGAGGGATAACAGCAGAAACACATAGAAATTCAATACGAAAAAGAGGGTGGTGGACGGACACATGGTCCCTCCTCCTGCTGAGATAGAGGGAAACATCACTTAAGGGCTTGGAGTGAAGCTGATGAAGCATAGGAAATGAAAAGAGAAAAAAAGGAGACAGTGAGTCTGCTGAAGGAGAAGGATGGGGATTTGTACTTTCTGCAAAGCAGGAGACGGTTCTCTGACACTGATCACTGATCAAAACACATCTATGACTACCTTTCTAAATAGTTCAGTTGGAGGCACATTTACGAATAAAATCCATTATTTAGAGAACGACATGGAGAAGTTAAATGGCCATATTTATATTCTTACAGGGTGGGAAAATGTGTTATTTTATCTGAGTGTTTATAGTGAATAGATCAAAGAAAATCAGGTCACTGGGATTGGAAAATTTCCTGGCAGGAAAGAACTCAGCATTAGTGAATTTCTTTTATTCTCTTAAGTTTTTCTTTGGGATTTTTCTTGTTTAAGCAATCTCTACACCCAGTGTGGGGCTTGAACTCATGAACCCAAGATTAAGAGTTATACATTCCATCAACTGAGCCATCCAGGTGCCCCCTTTTTTCTTTTCTTTCCTCCCCTTACTCTGACCCCCATTACTCCATCTCCCTTTCTTCTTTCAAGAAACAGTGCACTGGTCCTCAGTAGTATGTAACTGAGGCAAATATAGACTCAGTTAAATTCAATGAAAGTATGTGTGTCTTATATATGTTAAAATAAGGCAATTTCTGTAAAATAGCCAATCATTTCCTCTGCTTTTACTTCTTGAGAGACTCCTCTGGAGATATGTAAATTATTGATTCCATCTGGTTTATTGCCATCAGGGCTGCTTGAGTGTTTATTTTCTGAAGGCAGGTGTAAATAAAGCTAAGTTACTTTCCAGGAAAGCTGGATAAACCTGAAGTATAATTCTCCTCTTCCAGATGCCATCCCAGACGTAGAAATTTACAGAGAAACATATTACCTTTTAAGGTCAGCTAAAGTGAGGGGCTCAGGGGAAAATTACCAAGTTGCAGCTGTAATCAACTACTCTAAAACACTCTTTCTGAATGGCAAAGAAAAGTTGAGGGCCTTGTAATTTTTTTGGGTTTTTCTATCCTTTTTTTTTTTTCCTTTCTTGGAATAGGGTAAGTGGAGGTATGTCTGTCTGATAATGTTGCTTCCATATAAAGTGGTTTTCCTTAGTGTGAGGTAGGATTGATTTTGAAGTGTATTTCTACTCATACTACTCTCCTCATTTTCTTTCTCTATTTTTTGCTCCCATCATCTTCTGACATGAAGCTTATCTGATTAAATACATCATTTCTAAACTAAATGGAAAATGATGAGGAGGCAAAATCTTTTTTGAAGTCCTCTTAAGTTTACATTTCCAAATTAGCCCTAAATACACTCTAAATCAACTCTAAATAAAAGAATTATGGACAAGACTCAAATCCTACTTACTTTCCTAGGCATGTGGCATTTCTCTGCTCTAAAAAGATAATGTACCATTTATGAATTAATGATTCACTCACTGCTTATTGAATTAGTGGATTATAAATCATATTTAGACACTGAAATTGAAAATAATATTGAGATGTGGAAATAATCATCTCTGTTAGTACATTTAAGGCATATCTATAGTTTCTACATTGCCAATCCATACAAAAAAACTTCCAAGTTTGTGCTGGGCAATGGTCCAGGCATTATAAGCTCTGAGTATGGCTAATTAGTGAGCAAAAAATAGATAATGTGCTATGTGAAATATCAAAGATTGTCAGACGTGCCATAATAATCTAGAGAAGAAAAGTAAATCCTTGCACTTGTTTTAAGCCTTTAAGATTTCCCAGTTAGTTATTAGCTGCAATTCTCTAAGACTTTATTCTGGGATATTAAGTTGCTATTCTCAGGTAGTCTCTACATGTTCTGTCAACAAACCATCTTAGTTCTTCTTTGAACTATAGAATCATCCTGATTCACTGACCTGTTAGGAAAAAAATCCCAACAAAGCCAAAATGAGAAAAGGCAAATTCATGTTTACATTTATTTTGGTGTAGTATAAAAGGCCAGAGATTTAGAACGAAATGGATCTGGATTCCAGTCCCAGTCTACCAGGTACCACCACTGTGGTCCTGAGAAAGTCTATTAACTCTTATGGGTCCAGTTTGCTCATCTGAAAAATGAGATTGTTGTGGGATTGCTTTGAGGATTAAATAATAGAAGTTATGCACAGCACCTGGAGAGTAGATTCTCAAGTAATAAATGATAGCTCTCTCCTTCCATTCCATTTACATTTTGAGCCTCCAGGATAAAAGGATAGTTGGTCTTTAAGGATATGCAAAATCTTTCTCTCTCTTCTCTGAAAGCATTTAGCAGATAGGAGGTGCTCAGAAAATGTGAGTTCCTTGTCAAATGTTTATTTGCCTCACCAGACTACAGGCATCCACTGGGCCATAACCCTTCTCATACATTACCTGACTCCATCCACAAAGCAACTGTGAAGCAGACCAATTCTGACTTCCTCATTTCTCATTCCAGAAGCAGTGAGTCAGGCTGAAATAAATAGTGGAGTGCATAAATATTTGCAAATCTGGAATAAACAACACCCATTTCTGGGGTAGATGAACATGAAAGTACTGATGCAGATATACGTATTACTGAGGATGGAAATTTTAGAATTTGTGCCCTCTTATGTATTGACTAAGCCTCTTGTTTGACCGAAACTAGAGAGTCACCGTTATAATTGTGGGTGAAGGTAGGGCTCATAAAAAATGATGTTCTTTTAATTTTTCAAGGTTGAACTTGAATGCATTTGTATATTACACTTTCAGCAGTAATAAAACTAAGATAAGCAGAAAGGAATATAATTTTGCATCTCTTATTCAGAAAATTTATATTCTGTATAACCCTATAAAGTTAAGTATCATCAGCCTTACATAGTCTGATTTGGGTTATTCATCAATGGATATGTAAATAAAAGTCTATTTTAAGGCACACTGTTCAAAGTAACATTTAAAAGGGTAATACTTTTGAAAATATTAAACCAATGTATTTTATATTTACCACAAATCCACTTCTCTATGACTCCCCACCCATTAGATGAGTAATATTCATTACTTGAGATATTTCCTAGAACAAATAAGTCATTATTCAACTTTGAGCTTCAGAATTAAATTATTCCTGAGTTCACAGCTAGATGATAGTCCTGTGAACCAAGCTTTGCTGGGAGTAGTAGTATGTTTTCTAAATTTTGAAATCTTCCTTTTACACTGAAAAAGCAAAACAAGAGAGTCAGAGGCCTGGGTTTTTACTATTGGCCTCAGTGCACAGAGAAGGAAGGCTGTCAGGAAGGCTCAGACGTACAGAAAGAAGAAGCCATCCTACTCTAGAGAGGACTTCGAGAGCTCTGGAGGAGATGTAATTAGGGTAACTCTGCCTGGATCCTCGAGATGAAGTCAGATACTCCTACCACCCTGGACCAAAGATAGAGGGAGAAAGAATAAGATAGTAGTAAGTGCAAAGCAGTGGGAGCATATACTTCTTTTCCATTTGGGCTATAGCCAGAGAATGCTTCTGAGGTATCTTGCAGCCACTGGAAAGGAGAGTAGAGCAGACCCTGTCTGTGTGACATGTTTATACAGAGGTGGCCCCCACACCCCGGCCTCCATGTGGCATGGAAGGATTTAGACCTAAAAGTCTCTTTTGGTGGACTGGAAGTGGGGCAAGATAGGGGATTTGGCAGGTAGTTAAAAATTAAGAAGCAACTTGCCTTTTAGGGGTTTGAGGTGAGGAGAAAACTGGAGGGCAGATGGAAAATGCCCTGAGTATTGGAGGTATTCAAACACACAGTAAACTGCTACACCCCAATCCAAAGTTGGTGAGAGCCACCATGAGGTCTAGATACTTCCCCGCCTACCGTCACAACGTTACCTGAACTTGACCTTGGGAGAAGGGGAAAAATGAAGAAAAAGATGCCTCGAAAGACTACTACCCTTCTCCTACTATTTTACATTAGGGCTGCCTGGGTGGCTCAGTCACTTAAGTTGCTGACTCTTGATTTCAGGTCAGGTCAGGATCTCAGGGTCCTGGACTGAGCCATGCATGGGGCTCTGCCCTCAGTGTGGAGTCAACTTGATGATTCTCTCCCTCTCCCTCTGCCTCTCCCCTCCTCGTGTGTGTGAGTGCATGTGCATGTGGGTGTGTGTGTGTGCGCACTCACCCGCTCTCTCTCTCAAATAAATAAATCTTAAAAAAAAAAGGGGTTTCACTTAAAAAAAACTGAGTAATCTTGAATGGGCTATTTTGTGGTGGCAGCTGTTAAGTGTTTGCTACTGAACAGAAATGGGGGCTACTAAGCAAGATAAGGTGGAATATATAAATTAATTTCCTGCATATCTGAATTGTACCCTTTGCTACTTTTTGGAGGTCCAATTAAGAATTTTTGGTTTGTCCAAAGCTCAGTGCTTGAACTATTTGAATTAGTAACTAGAAACACCACTTGCTTACTCACATTACAAGATTATATAGAGTATCAGAGTTTGCAGAAGTAAAAATAGTATTTAATTAACCATAAAATGCTACTGAGTATTGTTCTATGCATTTATTTTATTTATTTATTTTATTATTATTTTTAAAAGATTTTATTTTCAGGTAATCTCTACACCCAACGTGGGGCTTAAACTCAACCCTGAGATCAAGAGTCACATGCTCCACCAACTGAGCTAGCCAGGTGCCCCTCTATGAATTCATTTTAAATGTGTCTCTGTGTGGGGGTGCCTGGGTGGCTCAGTCGGTTGAGCGTTTGACTCTTGATTTCAGTTCAGGTTATGATCTCAGGGTCTTGGGACTGTGCTGGTGTCAGGCCCTGCACTCAGTGGGGAGTCTGCTTGTCCTTCTCCATCTGCTCTTCCACTGCCCCACCCCCCTCACTCTCTTAAAAAAAAATGTGCCTACATGTGTGTTATGACTCCTGAATTTTGGGGCTTCAATTAGCAGAGAGGTCAAATCAAATTCCTATTTGTCTTGTCCAAAAGAACCTAGAGGCATGAATATGAAGAAATCTTAAACATAATCATTCTAACACCTAGAGCCCCAAATTAGCAGGCTACACTAAGGTTAATTTATATTCTACATTATGAGAGCTCCAGCAAGAGTCCTTAAAAGAAATCAGTTTGGCAAAAGCAAAACATATATCTCTTTCAAATCCAACATTATTAACCTAAAATGAGCATTTGTTTTTTTTTTAATTTTTATTGTTATGTTAATCACCATATATTACATCATTAGTTTTTGATGTAGTGTTCCATTATTCATTGTTTGTGCATAACACCCAGTGCTCCAAGCAGAATGTGCCCTCTTTAATACCCATCACCAGGCTAACATATCCGCCCACCCTCCTCCCCTCTAGAACCGTCAGTTTGTTTTTCAGAGTCCATGTCTCTCATGGTTCGATTCCCCCTCTGACTTACTCCCCTTTATTCTTCCCTTCTTGCTATCTTCTTCTTTTTCTTTTTTCTTAACATATGTTGCATTATTTCTTACAGAAGTACACATCTATGATTCAACAGTCTTGCACAATTCACAGCACACACCATAGCACATACCCTACCCACTGTCTATCACCCAGCCACCCCATCCCTCCCACCCCCCACCACTCCAGCAACACTCAGATTGTTTCCTGAGATTAAGAATGCCTCATATCAGTGAGGTCATATGATACATGTCTTTCTCTGATTGACTTATTTCACTCAGCATAACACCCTCCAGTTCCAACCACGTCATTGCAAATGGCAAGATCTCATTCCTTTTGATGGCTGCATAATATTCCATTGTGTATAGATACCACCTCTTCTTTATCCATTCATCTGTCGATGGACATCTTGGCTCTTCCCACAGTTTGGCTATTGTGGACATTGCTGCTATAAACACTGGGGTGCACGTACCCCTTCGGATCCCTACATTTGTATTTTTGTGGTAAATACCCAGTAGTGCAATTGCTGGATCGTATGGTAGCTCTATTTTCAACTGTTTGAGGAACCTCCATACTGTTTTCCAGAGTGGTTGCACCAGGTGCATTCCCACCAACAGTGTAGGAGGGTTCCCCTTTCTCTGCATCCCCGCCAACACCTGTCGTGTCCTGACTTGTTAATTTTAGCCATTCTGACTGGTGTGAGGTGGTATCTCACCGAGGTTTTGATTTGGATTTCCCTGATGCCGAGTGATGTGGAGCACTTTTTCATGTGTCCGTTGGCCATTTGGATGTCTTCTTTGGAAAAATGTCTGTTCATGTCTTCTGCACATTTCTTGATTGGATTATTTGTTCTTTGGGTGTTGAGTTTGAGAAGTTCTTTATAGATTTTGGATACTAGCCCTTTATCTGATAGGTCATTTGCAAATATTTTCTCCCATTCTGTCGGTTGTCTTTTGGTTTTGTGGACTGTTGCTTTTGCTGTGCAAAAGCTTTTTATCTTGATGAAATTCCAATAGTTCATTTTTGCCCTTGCTTCCCTTGCCTTTGGCGATGTTTCTAGGAAGAAGTTGCTGCGGCTGAGGTCGAAGAGTTGCTGCCTGTGTTCTCCTTTAGGATTTTGATGGACTCCTGTCTCACATTTAGGTCTTTCAACCATTTGGAGTCTATTTCTGTGTGTGGTGTAAGGAAATGGTCCAGTTTCATTCTTCTGCATGTGGCTGTCCAATTTTCCCAACACCATTTGTTGAAGAGACTGTCTTTTTTCCATTGGACATTCTTTCCTGCTTTGTCGAAGATGAGTTGACCATAGAGTTGAGGGTCCATTTCTGGGCTCTCTATTCTGTTCCATTGATCTATGTGTCTGTTTTTGTGCCAGTAGCATAATGTCTTGAGGATGACAGCTTTGTATTAGAGCTGGAAGTCCGGAATTGTGATGCCGCCAGCTTTGCTTTTCTTTATCAACTTTCCTCTGGCTATTCGGGGTCTCTTCTGGTTCCATACAAATTTTAGGATTATTTGTTCCATTTCTTTGAAAAAAGTGGGTGGTATTTTGATGGGGACTGCACTGAATGTGTAGATTGCTCTAGGTAGCATTGACATCTTCACAATGTTTTTTCTTCCAATCCATGAGCATGGAACGTTTTTCCATTTCTTTGTGTCTTCTTCAATTTCTTCCATGAGTATTTTACAGTTTTCTGAGTACAGATCCTTTGCCTCTTTGGTTAGATTTATTCCTAGGTACCTTATGGTTTTGGGTGCAATTGTAAATGGGATCGACTCCTTGATGTGTCTCTCTTCTGTCTTGTTGTTGGTGTATAATAATGCCACTGATTTCTGGGCATTGATTTTATATCCTGCTACTTTATTGAATTCCTGTATGAGTTCTAGCAGTTTTGGGGTGGAGTCTTTCGGGTTTTCCATATACAGTATAATATCATCTGCAAAGAGTGAGAGTTTGACTTCCTCTTTGCCGATTTGGATGCCTTTGAGTTCTTTTTGTTGTCTGATTGCTGTGGCTAGGACTTCTAATACTATGTTGAATAGCGGTGATAGTGGACATCCCTGCCATGTTCCTGACCTTAGGGGAAAAGCTCTCAGCTTTTCCCCATTGAGAATGATATTCGCTGTAGGTTTTTCATAGATGGCTTTTATGATATTGAGGTATGTACCCTCTATCCCTATACTCTGAAGAGTTTTGATCAAGAAAGGATGCTGTACTTTATCAAATGCTTTTTCTGCATCTATTGAGAAGATCATATGATTCTTGTTCTTCTTTTGTTAATGTATTGTATCACGTTGATTGATTTGCGGATGTTGAACCAACCTTGCAGCTCAGGGATAAATCCCACTTGGTCATGGTGAATAATCCTTTTCATGTACTGTTGGATCCTATTGGCTAGTATTTTGATGAGAATTTTTGCATCCATGTTCATCAAGGATATTGGTCGGTAATTCTCCTTTTTGATGGGGTCTTTGTCTGGTTTGGGGATCAAGGTAATGCTGGCCTCATAAAACGAGTTTGGAAGTTTTCCTTCCATTTCTATTTTTGGAACAGTTTCAGGAGAATAGGTATTAATTCTTCTTTAAATGTTTGGTAGAATTCCCCTGGGAAGCCATCTGGCCCTGGGCTTTTGTTTGTTGGGAGATTTTTGATGATGGCTTCAATTTCCTTAGTGGTTATAGGTCTGTTCAGGTTTTCTATTTCTTCCTGGTTCAATTTCTGTAGTTGATACATCTCTAGGAATGCACCCATTTCTTCCAGGTTATCTAATTTGCTGGCATAGAGTTGCTCATAGTATGTTCTTATACTTGTTTGTATTTCTTTGGTGTTGGTTGTGATCTCTCCTCTTTCATTCATGGTTTTGTTGATTTGGGTCATTTCTCTTCTCTTTTTAATAAGTCTGGCCAGGGGTTTATCAATCTTGTTAATTCTTTCAAAGAACCAGCTCCCAGTTTCGTTGATCTGTTCTACTGTTCTTTTGGTTTCTATTTCATTGATTTCTGCTCTGACCTTGATTATTTCTCTTCTCCTGCTGGGTTTAGGCTTTATTTGCTGTTTTTTCTCCAGCTCCTTTAAGTGTAGGGTTAGGTTGTGTATTTGAGACCTTTCTTGTTTCTTGAGAAAGGCTTGTATTGCTATATGCTTTCCTCTCAGGACTGCCTTTGCTGTATCCCAAAGATTTTGAACAGTTGTGTTTTCATTTTCATTGGTTTCCATGAATTTTTTAAATTCTTCTTTAATTTCCTGGTTGACCCATTCATTCTTTAGTAGGATGCTCTGTAGCCTCCATGTATTTGAGTTCTTTCTGATTTTCCTCTTGTGATTGAGTTTTAGTTTCAGAGCATTGTGGTCTGAAAATATGCAGGGAATGATCCCAATCTTTTGGTACCAGTTGAGACCTGATTTGTGACTAGGATGTGATCAATTCTGGAGAATGTTCCATGGGCACTAGAGAAGAATGTGTATTCCATTGCTTTGGGATGGAATGTTCTGCATATGTCTGTGAAGTACATTTGGTCCAGTGTGTCATTTAAAATCTTTATTTCCTTGTTGATCTTTTGCTTAGATGATCTGTCCATTTCAGTGAGGGAGGTGTTAAAGTCTCCCACTATTATTGTATTTTGTCAATGTGTTTCTTCGCTTTGGTTATTAATTGCCTTATAAAATTGGCTGCTCCCATGTTAGGGGCATAGATATTTAGATCTTCTTGTTGGATAGACTCTTTAAGTAGGATATAGTGTCCTTCTCATCGCTTATTACAGTCTTTGTTTTAAAATCTAATTTTTCTGATATAAGGATTGCCACCCTAGCTTTCTTTTGTTGTCCATTAGCATGGTAAATGGTTTTCCACCCCCTCACTTTCAATGTGGGGGTGTCTTTGGGTCAAAAATGAGTCTCTTGCAGACAGCATA
Source organism: Zalophus californianus (assembly GCF_009762305.2). Classification (NCBI taxonomy): domain Eukaryota; kingdom Metazoa; phylum Chordata; class Mammalia; order Carnivora; family Otariidae; genus Zalophus; species Zalophus californianus. The sequence goes on along the minus strand of NC_045599.1, from coordinate 24,606,386 downwards.
TCAATGGGTCTTGTTTTTTAATCCAATCTGAGAGCCTGTGTCTTTTGATTGGGGCATTGAGCCCATTTACATTCAGGGTAACTATTGAAAGGTATGAATTTAGTGCCATTGTATTGCCTGTAAGGTGAGTGTTACTGTATATTGTCTGTGTTCCTTTCTGGTCTATGCTGCTTTTAGGCTCTCTCTTTGCTTAGAGGACCCCTTTCAAGATTTCTTGGAGGGCTGGTTTCATGTTTGCAAATTCCTTTAGTTTTTGTTTGTCCTGGAAGCTTTTTATCTCGCCTTCAATTTTCAATGAGAGCCTAGCTGGATATAGTATTCTTGGCTGCATATTTTCTCGTTTAGTGCTCTGAAGAGCTCATGCCAGTCCTTTCTGGCCTGCCACGTCTCTGTGGATAGGTCTGTTGCCAATCTAATATTTCTACCATTGTAGGTTACATATCTCTTCTCCCGAGCTGCTTTCAAGATTTTCTCTTTGTCTCTGAGACTCGTAAGTTTTACTATTAGATGTCGGGGTGTTGACCTATTTTTATTGATTTTGAGAGGGGTTCTCTGTGCCTCCTGGATTTTGATGCCTGTTTCCTTCCTCACATTAGGGGAGTTCTCTGCTATTATTTCCTCCAATATACCTTCTGCCCCCCTCTCTCTTTCTTCTTCTTCTGGGATCCCAATTATTCTAATGTTGTTTTGTCTTATCGTATCGCTTATCTCTCAAATTTTGCCCTCGTGATCCTGTAGTTGTTTCTCTCTCTTTTTCTCAGCCTCTTTATTTTCCATCATTTGGTCTTCTATATCGCTGTTTCTCTCTTCTGCCTCATTTGTCCTAGCAGTTAGTGCCCCCATTTTTGATTGCACCTCATTAATAACCTTTTTGATTTTGACTTGGTTAGATTTTAGTTCTTTTATTTCTCCAGAAAGGGTTTCTCTAATAACTTCCATGCTTTTTTCAAGCCCAGCTAGTATCTTTAAAGTCATGATTCTGAACTCTAGGTCCTACATCATACTAATGTCCGTATTGAGTATGTCTCTGGCTGAGGGCACTACCTCCTGTTCTATTTGCTGAGGTGATTTTTTTCGTCTTGTCATTTTGTCCAGAGGAGAATAGATGAATAAGAGAACAAAATGCTAACAGGTTAAGAACGTCCCCAGCAAATATACTCTAAGCAAATCAGAAAAGACCTGAAACCAGGGGAAAAGAAAGGGAAAGAAAGAAAAAAGAAAGAGGAAAAAAAAAACACAAAAAGAAAAAGATAAAAACAAAAACAGAACAATACAAACAAACAGAATATGATCAAATATGATCAGGCTAGTGCATAGATCAGTGCCACACACTAGATTTGGGTGTATTTTGGTCTGTTAGAAAAAAGTGCCTCCTAAAATTTTAAAGGAAAAAAGACATATATGTACAAAATAAGGGTTGATACAATGGAGGGATGGAAATGAGTGTAAAGATAAAAAGTATAAAAGATTTTATAAAAGGAATTGATAATATAAGAAGTTCTTTGAAAAAAGAAAGAAAAGATTAAAAAAAAAAGAAAAAAAAAGGATGAGAATGTGATCAGGCAGGAGACTAGAACCAAGCCATACACTAGTGATTTGGGGTATATTTCGATCTGTTAGAAGAAACTGTATCTTAAAATTTTAAAGAATGAACAACTTATATATATATGCCAAAAATAAGGGTAACTACTATGAACGGATAAAATATGACTCTAAAAATGAAAAATAAAAATGTTTTTTTAAAAAAGGGATTGATAAGATGTTGGTTGAAAAAAGGAAAAATAAAAATAAAAAAACCAAACAGTTAAAAAAAATTAACTTTGAAAAACTAATGAATCATAGTAAAAAACGCCATGAATTCTATGTGCAGTATTCCCCTAGCACTGGAGTTCTCCTGTTCTCCTTGAACGGTAAACTTGGTCTTGGCTTGCTGGTTGTTCGTGCTGATCTTCTGGGGGAGGGGCCTGTTGCCGTGGTTCCCAAATGTCTTTGCCAGAGGCAGAATTGCCCCACCCTTGTCGGTCCGGGCTAAGCAAGCTGCTCGGGTTTGCTCTCAGGAGCTTTTGTTCCCCGCAAGCTCTCGGTACAGCTTTGGAGGATCAGGGTGAAAATGGTGGCCTCTCAATCTCCACCTGGAGGAGCCAAGAACTCGGGGCCCCGCTCCTCAGTGCACCCCCAGAGAAAAGCAGTCACTCCTGTCTCCCTGGTCTCTGGCCCCACTCCGTGCTCACCTGGCCTGTGACCGAGCGTTTCTATCTCTGGCACCCGACCCCGTGTGGAGTCTCCAAACCCAGCAGATCCCTGCGGTGTGCTCCCGTGCCGCTCCTCCCCGGGGAGGAAGGGGAGTCTCCCCAGCTCTTCCGCTTGTTGGGTCCCTGCTGGAGGCGCAGTGGCCCGACTGAGCCGCGGATCACAGTTTATGGCAATCCCGAGCTGAGAGCGCGCGCCTCGGCTCTGTCTCTGCAGCTGGCTTCCCTGCTCCAATACCTGGGAGCTCTGTCACGCTCAGGCACCCCCGGTCTTTCTGTGACCCCGAGGGTCCTGAGTCCACACTGTCCCGCGAAGGTTCCACCCCCCGCTTAGCCACTGGAGCGACGTCCCTCAGCGGAGCCAACTTCTAAAAGGTCCGATTTTGTGCTCTGCGGCTCTAACACTTGCCAGAAGCGGCCGACAGAGGCCCCCTCCCCTGCCGTGTATCCTCCCGAATATTGCCTCGGATTCACTTCTCCGCACGTCCTACCTTCCAGAAAGTGGTCGCTTTTCTGTTCAGAGAGTCGTTGCTACTCTCTTCTTCGATGTGCTGTTAAGTTCGTAGGTGTTCAGAATGGTTTGATCCCTATCCAGCTGAATTCCTGAGACCAGACGAAATCCAGGTCTCCTACTCCTCTGCCATCTTGCTCCGCCCGAGCATTTGTTTTTAATCGGCAGATCTTGAATGAAATGTACTAAGCATTCTCAAAAGTAACTCATTAACTGCAATGTACAACATGATGAATGTAGCTAACACTGCTGTATGATATATAGGAGTTGTTAAGAGAGTAAATCAAAAGAGTTCTTATCAGAAGAAAAAAACTTTTTCCCTTTTTTCTTTTTTTTTTATTGTATCTATATGAGAAAATGGATGTTGGCAGAACCTATCGTGGTAATCATTTTACGATATTTGTAAATCAAACCATCATGCTGCATAACTTATACAGTGATGTATGTCAACTATTTCTCAGTAAAACTGTGAAAAAGTAATCCACAAAAACCAGTAATTTAAAATGAGTTCACCCCCAAAACAGACCCTGCGATAAGGATTTGACTGCAAGTGGTTTATTAGGGAGCTGATCCCAGCGGGACCGCAGAGGAGTGGTAAAAGGAGACAGAGGATGGAAGGAAATTAACACAGAGTAAGATAATGTGCAGGAGATCACTGTGGGAACTGAGTCTCAGTCCACTGGGAACCTCTGAGTGAAGAGATCATTCCACAGAGTTATAACATGTGAAGGATAAGGCAGTCAGTATTTATTATCCAACTGCCTCTCTCATTAGCTGAAGGCTACTCTTGGGGCATCAACTTCCAGCATTCTGACTTGCCCCATGCAGGAGCCAAGCATGCCAAAGAAAGTCCTTGAAAAGAAAGTAAAACAAACAAAAAACACCAAAGACAAAACAAAAACAAAAACAACCATGCAGTAGGAAGCTATCAGTGTGTGCATAGGAAAAGGAGAGCTAACGCTGTTAATTATGCATCTGGCAACTTAAGAAAAGAGTGAATCAGGCACTTCTGGAAGCAGCAAAACCTGTCTGTGTTATTAAATGAAGATGAACACTAGAAGGCACTAGGGTTCTGGTAGTGTCTATACAAAATGTAACTTTGCAATATATAACCTTATCAGGAATTTGCTCAGCTTGTAGATTTAAGCTACCATTTTGTCTTATTATTCTTTGACATTTTACTCAAATGAGTAGATACATGAGAAAGCTGCAAAAGACAAAAAAGATTTTTAAAAAATTGAATACCGGAATCCAAAGTAAACTATGAAAGCTATAATCCTTTTCTGTATATTCCTACTAAAATGAGGGTCAGGGAAACCACTTATATTATAAGAAACCACTTTCTTATAAGAAATAAGAAGAAAATCTTTGGTTTCTTAGGTGCTTAAAATTATGGCACTGGGAAACTATGGGTTGTACAGCTTTAGAATTAGAACTCAAACTGTGGTAATTAATGATTTAAGAAACATACCTCTCCCCTCAGATAATTTAAATATATAACTATGCTTGAACACCAGTTAAAGAAGGCTGCTTAATTAATCACCATAGAGGGGTAATCAATTTGGAACAATGAGTTCTTGAGAATGTCTTGAGGGGAAAGGGGTATGTGTGTGTGAGATTCCTTTTCTTCTTTTTTTAACTAAAAAAAAATTAGTTTTGGCACTGACCTCTGGTCGCAACATTATCTGTGGAGACAGAATAGGTGTGCTTAATTTATTTCAAAGCTTTATTTCAATTACTTCAAAGAGAAAAAGTAAGGCCTGGAATTTAAAAATGTAGTATTTTAGATGGTGCCCAATCAAAAGAAGGATGAGACATATTCTGAATGCCCACATGCCCTTCCCAGTAGACTGACCCAGACATTTAGGAGACAGTGATGACCAAAACAGAGAGACTAAGCATGATTAAGCCCTTAGAAACCAAAAGAGTTCTAGACACTGTGCTAAAACCATATGCACATTTTCTTTATGGAAAAGTAGCACTTAGCTACTAGAAGGTGACAAACACAGAAAAATCTGAGTCAGTTAAGGGCCTTGATAACATCTGCTAATACTAACATGCACTTAGAATAATCAGGTTAAATACTTTGGCTAGTAAACATCTACAAATTTCAAATAATTTTTTTTAATGCACATACTTTAAAAATGAGTATTTTTTACAAACCTACATTATTTAGAAAAATGTCATAAAATAAAACAGTAAGTACATCTCTAAAACTGCCTTAAATATTGTTATATCTCTTCAATACAGGGTATTTAGCATATACTAAGCAGTATATAAAACAATTAATGGGGTCCAAGGAAATTAGTAAGCAGGAATGAGGGAAGAAGGGCTGAAGTTCAAAGAGATTTTCTTATTGACAGAAGTATACAGATGAATTTTATGGTACAGAGTGCATGATGTGACTCCTGCTACTGTCCTCAAGTCATAGCAACAAGCAGATCCAAATGTTATTCTCTACTCAAAATAAGAACATTTAAAATTAATAGGAGTTACTAATTGTTACAAAAAATTCAAACAATTGTTTATTTTTTAAAAAATTCTAGTATAATTACTATATGGTGTTGTACTGGTTTCAGTTACTGGATCACATAGTATTTCTACTCTTAATTTTTTGAGGAACTTCCATGTTGTTTTCCACAGTGGACTGCACTAGTTTGCTTTCCCACCAACAATGAACAGCGTTCCTTTTTCTTCACATCCTTGCCAACACTCGTTTCTTGTGTTGTTAATTTTAACCATTCTGACAGGTGTGAGATGATATCTTGATGTGGTTTTGCTTTGCATTTCCTTGATGATTAGTGATGTTGAGTATCTTTTCATGTGTCTGTTGGCCATCTGGATGTCTTCTTGGGAGAAATGTCTGTTAAGGCTCCTGTCCATTTTTTAATTGGATTATTTGTAGTTTTTTGGTGTGGAGTTGTACAAATTCTTTATATATTTTGGATATTAACCCTTTATTGGATATATCATTTGCAAATATCTTCTTAATAAAGGAGTTATTTTTTTTTAAAGATGTATTTATTTGAGAGAGAGAGAGTGAGCATACAGTGGGGAGGAGCAGAAGGAGAGGGAGAGAGAGAGAATCTCAAGCAGACTGCCCACTGAGAAAGAAGCCCAACTTGGGACTCAATCTCATGACCCTGAGATCATGACCTGAGCTGAAATCAAGAGTCAGACACTTAACTGACTGAGCCACCCAGGTGCCCCTAGCCAAACCCATTATATTTTTAAATAGAAAATTATTTATCACAGCATTTGATAGAAAGCAGATATCCAAAAATGTTACTTTTACTTAAGCTCGTCTATTCACATTTCTATGAAAAGAGAGTGGAGTATGGAAAGATATAAATATCTGATATTAGATTCCATTTTTCATGAAATGAAGAGAGTTGCTGCTAGGTTTTATCAACTTTGGGTAGGTAAGGGAAGTCTACCAGGCTTTAGGGTTTTGATTTATTGGACCTTGTGAGGAAAACTGTTGTATACAGAACTGCCATATCAAACCTTACATTAGCTAGGACTCCACAAAAATATGTTATTATGTGTTCCTGACAGAATGTTTTGACCATGAATGAAACTTTTGCACTGTTTGCAAAGTATCTAGCTTTGAAAATAGGGAAATAACAATCTCAAGTTTTGTGGATTATTTGATATGCCTCAAATTTATAACAATGATTTGGATGTATTATAACTCTTTTTTTTTCCTATTTTTATTTTGGTATTATGACTCTTATCCATCAAAATGAGCCTTAATATAAAAGAGATTTCCTGAGAAATTACCCATTCAGTCATTGCCTAGTATGTGTTAATCTAAATTAAGCTTCTAGGATAAAGTGCTAAATGTGAAAGACAGGAAGTTTCTGTTTGCAATAATCTTTAATTATATTGAGCAGATATATAATGAACAGATAAAACAAGAACACAAGGAATCTTGAGATAGCAGTGAATATTATGAAGGATGATGTGACAGATACTATTGGAGGTTAGAGTTATGTATATAACTCAAGAAATTTCTCAGATTAAAATCATGACCAATTGTATCATTATGAACTTAAAGAACTTAATGAAATAATCAGGAATTCTGAGAAATTATTGGAAAGGAAGAGATAAGAGCTGGCAGAACTGAAGAAAGAAGCAGAGAGTAAAATAAATTGAAGTCCTCACTGGAATAAATAATTCTGAAAATACAGTGAGATTCATAATGGACAGAATGAGAAAAGTGAATAAAAAATTCAAATTAGGAGTTCAAAATTATTAGATCACTTATGGATATGGATGATCCAATACAGGTATAACTGGAGACTCAAGAGGTTAAGTAAATTAATAGAACAAAAAATGTAGAAATTAAAATATACATCAATAAAAGTTTCTATAAATAAAAGAATAATTTATGGATTAAAAGGATTTATTACACTAGGAAAATCATCACAGAACCATCAATACTGAAACATATATGAATAAAATCATTAGACTTCAAAAATGAAAGAACTTTGTGGATGTCTAGGAAAAAAAATTAGGTTATTAGTTAGGCCAAAAAAAAAAAAATCAACGAGTTGTTTCAGACTGATGCAAAGCTAGATGACTTGGAGAAACACCTATAAATCCTTGGGGAACAAAAAGGAAATGGACAACCCAAGATTTTTATATACAGCCAACTGTCTTTTATGTGTAAGTACAACATTCAAGAAATCAAGAAATATACTTCCATGAAGCTTTCTTGAAAAAACTAGTATGGTATTCTTTCCCATGAAGATCACTAGGTGAATACTGCCACATTCTGTCTCTATGGCTTCCCAATTTTTAATGTTTTATTCTTACCACTTACTATTGTTGTGTCAACACTACGTAAATAAGAAATGAAGTCGTTCTTACTGCTCCTTGACTGAGGATCATTCCATGTCTCTACTAACTAAAAGATAAATGTAGAAACTATAGCAAAATGAATTCACTTAGTTTTAAGGCTAAAAGTAAAACAGTTGTGAAGATTATAGCTCAGAAGAGAATAAACCCCGATATTATTGTTACTTATAAATAATACAGCTAACAAACGTGTGGAAAAAAGAAAGAAGTGAAAATTGATAGACTTGCAAATGGGTTGATTTCTTTTAAAGAAATGTCAACAGATTTTACGCTGATAAAGTAATAGAGCGTTATCAATCAAGATACACTAAACTGGGTTGATACAGGAATAACCAGTCTCCAAATCTCAATGGTTTAACGTAATAAAGGTTTATTTCACAATCATGGGAAATGCCCATCATGGGCATTCCTCTATTCTATATTATCTTTACTCCCATACACACTGACAGAGAACCGCATTCTGAAACATTACTAGACTTATGGCAGAGGAAATGGTCTCACATCAGTAATGCCATTTCTACACCCAACTCATTGGCCAGATTCCATCACTGGAACTCTCCCAAACACAAGATTATTAGGAAAGGCAATCCTCCCACATGCTCATAATGAGAGAACTGCATTATATGGCAAATAGCACTGACTGCAACCAGAAGGAGAGAGAGAAAAATAAGGTAGGTGGGAAGAATGGAAAGGTACTCATAGAGGGGAGTGAGTGAATACTGTTTAATGAAATAGAGAACTGAGTATACCATGGATCTCTGCTGTCCAATAAGGTAGCCACTAGCCACATGTGAATACTTAAATTTAAATTAATTAAAATAATATTAAAAATTCAGTTTCTCAGCTAAACTAGCCATAGTTCAACTGCTTGATATCCAACATGTAGTTAGTAGCTACTGCACTGAGCAGCACAGACATGGGACATTTCAATAGTTTTAGAAACTTAAATTTGTATTTTATACTGCTGCTATTGATGTTTGTTGTTATAAATTAAGAAAAATAAAGAAAACCTATTATTTCTCTTTTAAATTATGAGAATGGAAATGCACATACACAAAGCAAAGCACAGCCAGAAAGTAAAAGATAAAATAACAATTTAAAAAACAGAAATGACAATGTAATATGTGATACCAAAATTAAGAACAAAGATAAATGTTACACAAAGAAATGTGACTACAAAAATAAAAAACTCAAATAAGATCATGTGTATAAACTCAAATATATGCAAACCTAAATAGAAATTGCTTATATTTTTGGATGCTTATTAAGAGCCAGGCAACTAACATAACTGTGTGGTAATAGAATCTCATGTAATTATTGTAACAAGTTATGAGTTTGGTAGCTTTTATGGGCTGAATTGTGCCCCCGACCCTGCCTCAAATTCACAGGCTGAAGCCCTAACACTCACAACCTCAGAACGTGATTGAATTGCAGTCTTTCAAGGGGTGATTAAGTTAAAATGAGGGCATTATGGTGAGGAACTAATCCAGTATGACTAGTGTCCTTATAAGAAGAGGAAGAGACAACACAGGCACATGTGTGTAGAGATGACTATGTGAAGAGGCAGCAAGAGGGTAGGCATCTATAAGCCAAGGAGAGAGGCCTCAGTGGAATCCAACCCTGCTGGCATCTTGATCTTGGACTTCCAGCCTCCAGAACCATGAGAAAATAAATTTCTGTTGTTTAATACACTTAGTCTGTTATTTTGTTATAGTAGCCCTAGCGCACTAATACAGTAGTATTAATATATTTGTTTTATTGTGACAAAATCAAAAGACTGAAATGTTATATAATTTAACAAAGATTACGAAGCTTGAAAACAGCAGAGGCTAACTGTGAAGCCAGTCAGTCTGGTTCCAGATCCCGTCCTCTTAACCCATTTACTAAAATTGGTCACGAATTTGAACATAAAGCAAGTTTTAACAAATTTCATGATTAAAATAATTCAGAATATGTTCTCTGACCCCAGTAGAATTAAGCAAGAAATCAGAAAAGATGTCTAGAAAAACCCCAACTGCCTAGGAACTTAAAAATGCACTCTAAATAATTCATTGGTAAGAAAAGGATTTCAAATCCAAAATTTAAAGTACTTTGAATGAATTATTAAGAAGACACTACAAATAAAAACCTGTGGGATGCAACTAAAGCAACATATAGAGAGGAATGGGAATCCTTAGACACATGTATTAAGAAACAAGAGAGGCTAAAAACCATTATCGAAGTTTCCATTTCAATAAGTTAGAAAAAAAACCCAGTATATCAAACCTAAAAAAGGAGAAGAGAAGGAATAAATAAGAAGAGTTTAAATCAAAAATAGAGAAAATCAAACTTATGAAAGAGAAAAAACCAACAAAACTAGAAGCTGGTTCTTTAAAATTGATAATAAAATTGAGAAACCAATATCAGGATCAATCAAGAAAAAGAGACAATTTTATTCAAGATCATAAAAGGATTCTATGGAATTGACAAATTCCTCAAAAAATCCTAGCCAAAGTGATTTATTAAAAAGAGAAAATCTGAAAATACCTGTGTCATTAAGGGAAATTGAATCCATTATTGAAAATCTTTCCCCAAAGAAAACTTAAGACTTAGATGTCTTCACTGGTGAAGTCTTCCAAACTTTTAAGGAAAAAATAACACCAACCATACATTAACTCTTCCAGAGAATAGGAAAAAAAGGAAACTTCTTTGAGAAAATTTTTATGAGGCAAACATAACCTTGATTTAAAAACATGATTAACTTATTACCAGAAAGGACAATTAAAGACAAGTTCCTCTCATAAACATTGATGTAAAACTCTTGAATAGCGTATTAGCAAAACCAATATAGAGATATATTAAAAAGATAACACATCTTGAATAATAGATTTTATTTCAGTAATGCAAGTATGGGTTAACATCCTAAATTCATCCTAAGTAATTTATTACAATAACATATGGAAGGAAGAAAGAAATATAATCAGCCCAATAGAGGCCAGAAAAGCATCTGACAAAATTCAATACCCATTCATGATAAAAATTTCTTTGGAAACTAAAAATAGAATGGAACAATGTTACCTAATGAAAACTAGCCATACAAAAAAATCTATAATGAACATCACACCATTAAGATGGTGAAATCATGAAAGCTTTCTTTCTGAGATCAAATACAAAACAATGATGTCTGCTATCATCAGTCAAATTGTACTGGATGTCCCAGGCAATACAGGAAGAGATGAAAAGAGAATGGCATAAACATAAATATAATGGCACAAAACTGTCATTTTTGCAGATGAAATGATTAGAAATATAGAAAATCCCAAACAATCTACAGACAGAACGTTAGAACTAGTAGGTGAATTTAATGAGGTTACTGCATACAAATATATATAAATTAATTCTATCTGTGTTTACTAGCAAAAAAAATAGAAAAATTAAAATTTAAAATATACATATGCCTTTTACAATAGATTTTTAAAAAATCAACTCCCACGGAATGAATCTAGTGAAAATAGGATGTGCTGTATTCATTGACAAGAGTCATTATTGTAACGATATCAATTCTCCCAAACTAATCTATAATTCAACACAATCCTAAACAAAATTCCAGCAGATTTTCTAAAGAAACTGAAGAATTCTAGAAGAAACAACACAAAGGAGTAAAGGGAAAAAGAGAGAGAGAGAAAGAAAGAGAAATCAAGAAACAGACTTTTAATTATAACGAGAGTGGGGGTTAAGGAAGGCACTTGTTGTGATAAGTATGAGGTGATGTATGGAATAGTTTTTTTAATTTTTATTTTATTTTTTTATTTTTTAGAGTAGGTAGAGAGGGCCAGAGGGAAAGGGAAAGGGAGAATCTTAAGCAGGCTCCACGCTCATCGTGTGAGCCTGTTGTGGGGCTCCATCTCACAATCTGAGATCATGACCTAAGCCGAAATCAAATATCAGACTCTTAACCAACTGAGTCACCCAGGTTCCCGGATGTATGGAATTGTTGACTCACTGTATTGTACACCTGAAACTGATAAAACACTGCATGTCAAAAAAAAAATGCTAGAAGTTACATGGAAATAAAATTGTCAAAGATTAGCTACGGTAGCCTCGAAAAGGAACAAAACTAAAGAAATTATTCAACCAATATCTACTGCATTATACTGTGTAGCTGTAATAAAGTATTCTCTTACTAGTATAGGAATAAACAAATAGACCACAGAGACAGAATGGAGAGTCCAGATAGAGATCCATGCAAATATGTCACTATATTTAGACTGCAGAGCAGAGGCTAAGAGATGGTCTTCTCAATAAATGGTACTGGGTCAACTGGATGATAGTATTGGAAAAAAATAAAATTGTGACCTCTAACAGCATGCTCAGTCATTAATTCTATATGTGAAAATATCTAAAAGTGAAAGGAAAATATCTAAAAGTGAAAGGTAAAATAAAGCTTCTAAAAGAAAACATGGTTGAACATACTCATGATCTTAGAATAAGAACAGATTTAAAAAAATAGGATTTAAAAACTGCTAACCATAAGGAAAATATTTGGTAAATTTGATTATATTAATATTAAAAAATTCTCTTCATAAAAAGATACTCTTAAGAGAATAAAAAGGAAAACCACACGTTGGGGAGAATATATTTGCAACAGATAGATTTGACAAAACACTTCTATCCAAAATATAAAAATAAATCATTTAAATCAGTAAGAAAACAAAGCCTAAAGTAAAAATGTGCTCAATATCTTTAGCCATCAAGAAAAGGCAAATTAAAACCACAGTGATAATATCATTACATGCCCATCACCAAAATGACTAAAATGAAGAATAAATAAGTTAAAGAGATAATACCAAATGTTGTGATCATTAGGAACATCTGGAAATCTCCTTCACTAGTTACATAAGTAAAATTGGAAGCACTGTGGAAAACTAATTCGTAACATCTACTTAAGTTGAACATATGTGTCTACCTTACAATTAAACAACTCTACTAAATATTTAGCGGATATGCAAATATATATGAGCCAAAATAATGAATACAAATGTTCATAACAGCACTATTCAAAATAGTTGTCAATTACCCAAATGTTGATTAACCAGTGAATGACTCCCACTGGCAAAGCCACACAACGAAATACTGTAACAATGAGTATGAATGACCTACAATCCTAACTGCAAAGTATGGATGTACCTCATAATCATATAAGGAGCAAAACTAAGCCAGACACAAATGGGGATATACTGTATAATTCCAAAAATAAAAAGAATACCTTCAAATCAACATGAAAAAGACAGACAATCCAATATGAAAAATGAATAAAAGACTAGCACAGTCAATTCACAAAAGAGAATATCCAAATAGTCATCAAGGAAATGCAAATTAAACAATGAGAATGGTAAAAATGAAAATGACAGAAAATACCAAAAGTTGGCAAATTGTGAGGAGGAAATAGAATTCTATATAGAGACTCATAGGAGTGTAAATTGGTACAACTATTGTTAGATTGTATCTACCAAAGTTAACCTATGTAGATACACCCTGTGATCCCGCAACTTTATCCCTTGGTATATATATCCTCCAGAATTACATACTTAAGTCCAACAAAAGATATATACTAGAATGTTCATAATAGCACTATTCGTAACACCCCTTACCTGGAAATGCTCATAATACCAAAATGTCCATCAAGAGGATAACAGTATTTGTATTTGTAACCTTAATTACAGTATTGCATATAATGACATACAGTACAACAATGAGAATGCATTACATCTACACATAATACAGATGAATTTTACAAACATAATATGGATAAAAGGATTCAGGCACAAAAGAGTACATGTAGTATAAATCCATTTATAAAAAGTTAAAAAAGAGGTGAAACTAATCTATGCTGTTAGAACTCAGAATGGTGACTGCCCTTGATGGGAGGGAGAAAGGGTAGGGTAGAGATTCAAAGGGGCATAAGGATTTCAGGCAATGTTCTGATTTTTAATTAGTTGCTACTTACATGGGTATATTCCCTTTGTGAGAATTCACTAAGCTGTACACTTATGATTTTTATACATTTTTATTATTATTTTGCACTTAAATAAATCATTTGTATAAAAATACAGTGGAAGAATTAAACAACTATAGTATGGGAAAGGGGAAAAGTGGATTTAAAGGATTTTGGGGTCCTTTGATTTTTAAAGAGGGTTAAATTACTAACAAATATTACATCAAGATTATATGTTTTATTCTCCAAAACCAAAACATCAGAAAAATTATGTTGAATTAAAAAATTACTAAACAAACTTACATGGTCACATCTACACTTAAAGAATGAGATTTGCCCACAAAAAGGAGCTCTCAAAGAAACTGGGATGCAGCAAAGACAGTGCTAAGAGGGAATAGCAATACTGGCCTATTTCAGGAAGCAAGAAAAGTCTCAAATACACAACCCAAACTTATACTTAAAGGAACTGGAAAAAGAACGATAAACAAAGCTTAAATCCAGCAGGAGAAGGGAAATAGTAAAGATTAGCATGAAAATCAATGATATAGAAAACAAAACAAGACAAAAACCCCAGTAGAACAGATCAAGGAAACTAGGAGCTGGTTCTTTGAAAGAATTAACAAGATTGATAAACCCCTAGCCACACTTATCAAAAAGAAAAAAGAAAGGACCCAAATAAAATCATGAATGAAAGAAGAGAGATCATAACCAACATTGCAGAAATACAAACAATTAAAAGAGACTATTATGAGCAGTTATATGCCAACAAATTAGGCAATCTGGAAGAAATGGATAAATTCCTAGAAATATGTAAACTACCAAAACTGAAACAGGAAGAAAAGGAAAATATGAACAGATCCATAACCAGCAAAGAAATTGAATCAGTAATCAAAAATCTCCCAACAAACGAGTCCAGGGCTGGATGGCTTCCCAGGGGAATTCTATCAAACATTTAAAGAAGAAAGAATACCTATTCTTCTGAAGCTGTTTCAAAAAATAGAAATGGAAGGAAAACTTCCAAATTCATTCTATGAGGTCAGCATTACCTCAATCCCCAAATCAGACAAAGACCCCATTAAAAAGGAGAACTACAGACCAATATCTCTGATGAACATGGACGCAAAAATTCTCAACAAGATACTAGCTAATGGAATCCAACAGTACATTAAAAGGATTATTCATCACAACCAAGTGGGATTTATTCCTGGGTTGCAGGGATTTTTCAACATCTGCAAATCAATCAATGTAATGCATCACATTAATAAAAGAAAGGATAAGAACCATATGATCCTCTCAATAGATGCAGAGACAAAATACAGCATCCTTTCTTGATAAAAACCCTTAACAAAGTAGGGATAGAGAGAACATACCTCAACATATAAAAGGCCAAAATTGAAAGACCCACAGTGAATATCATCCTCAATGGGGAAAAACTGAGAACTTTTCCCCTAAGGTCAGGAACACGGCAGGGATGTCCACTATCACCACTGTTGTTCAACATAGTACTGGAAGTCCTAGCCTCATCAATCAGAACAAAAAGAAACAAAATGAACACAAATCAGCAAAGAAGAAGTCAAATTTTCACTCTTCACAGACGACATGACACCCTATATAGAAAACCCAAAAGACTTCACCAAAACATTGTTGGAACTGATACAGGAATTCAGGAAAGTCACAGAATACAAAATCAATGCACAGAAATCTGTTGCTTTCCTATACACCAACAATGAAGAGGCAGAAAGAGAAATCAAGGAATCAATCCTGTTTACAATTGCACCAAAACTCCATAAGATACCTAGAAATAAACCCAACTAAAGAGGTAAAAGATCTGTACTCTGAAAACTATAGAACTCTTATGAAAGAAATTGAAGAAGAAACAGAAATGGAAAAATGCTCATGGACTGGGAGAACAGATATAGTTAAATGTCTATACTACCCAAAGCAACCCACACATTTAATGCAATCCCTATTAAGATAACACCAGTATTTGTCACAGAGCTGGAACAAACCTTAAATTTGTTTGGAAACAGAAAAGACCCCAAATACCCAGAGGAATGTTGAAAAAGAAAACCAAAGCTGGTAGCATCACAATGCTGGACTTCAAGCCACATTACAAAGCTGTAATCATCAAGAGAGTATGGTTCTGGCACAAAAAGAGACACAAAGATCAATGGAACAGAATAGAGAACCCAGAAATGGACCCTCAACTCTATGGTCAACTAATCTTCGACAAAGCAGGAAAGAATATCCAATGGAAAAAGGACAGTCTCCTCAACAAATAGTGTTCGGAAAATCAGACAGCCACATGCAGAAGAATGAAACTGGACCATTTCCTTACACCACATGCAAAAATACATTCAAAATGAATGAAAGACCCAAATGTGAGACAAGAATCCATCAAACTCCTAGAGGAGAATGCAGGCAGCAATCTTTTCATCCTCAGCCACAGCAGCTTCTTACTAGGCATGTCTCCAGAGGCAAGGGAAACAAATGTAAAAATGAACTCTTGGGTCTCCATCAAGATAAAAAGCTTCTGCACAGCAAAAGAAACAATCAACAAAACTAAAAGGCGACCTCTGGGGTACCTGGGTGTCTCAGTCAGTTAACTGAGTTGGCTCAGGTCATGATGTCAGTGTCATAAGATTGAGTCCCGCCTTGGGCTCTGCACTTAGTGGGGAGTCTGCTTGAGAGTATCTCTCTCTGCCCCTCCCCCTGCTCAGGTATTTGTGTGCTCTCTCTTTCTCCCTTTCTCTCTCTAAAATAAATAAATAAATAAATAAATCTTTAAAAAAATAAAAAGGCAACCTTCAGAATGGGAGAAGATAATTGCAATGGCATATCTGATAAAGGGTTAAGTTAGTATCTGAAATCCATAAAAAAGTTATCAAACTCAACACCCCCCAAAAAATAATCCAGTTAAAAAGTTGGCAGAAGACATGAACAGACATTTTTCCAAAGAAGACATCCAGATGACCAACAGACACATGAAAAGTTTCTCAACATCACTCATCATCAGAGAAATACAAATCAAAACCACAATGAGATACCACCTCACACCAGTCAGAATGGCTAAAATCAGCAACACAGGAAACAACAGATGTTGGTGAAGTTGTGGAGAAAGGAGAACCCTCTTAACACTGTTGGTGGGACTGCAAACTGGTGTAGCCACTGTGGAAACAGTATGGAGGTTCCTCACAAAGTTGAAAATAGAACTACCATATAATCCAGCGATTGCACTACTAGGTGTTTACCCAAAGAATAAAAAAAACTGATTCAAAGGGACATATGTACCCCGATGTTTATAGCAGCATTATCAACAATAGCCAACTTATGGAAAGAACCCAAATGTCCATCAACTGATGAATAGATAAAGAAGATGTGGTGGGGGGGCGGAGCAAGATGGCAGAGGAGTAGGAGACCTGGATTTCCTCTGGTCTCAGGAATTCAGCTGGATAGGGATCAAAACATTCTGAACACCTATGAACTCAACAGGAGATCGAAGAAAACAATAGCAACAACTCTGAACAGAAAAGCGACCACTTTCTGGAAGGTAGGACGTGGGGAGAAGTGAATCCGAGGTGATATTCGGGAGGATAGACGGCGGGGGAGGGGGCCTCCATCGGCCGCTTCTGGCAAGTGTTAGAGCCACGGAGCACAAAATCGGAACTTTTAGAAGTTGGCTCCGCTGAGGGACGGCGCTCCAGTGGCTAAGCGGGGGGTGGAACCCTCGTGGGACAGTGTGGACTCAGGACCCTCAGGGTCACAGAAAGACCGGGGGTGCCTGAGCGTGACAGAGCTCCCAGGTATTGGAGCAGGGAAGCCGGCTGCAGAGACGAGCCAAGGCGCAGGCTCTCAGCTCGGGGTTGCCGTAAAGCATGATCCGCGGCACAGTGGGGCCACTGCTCCTCCAGCAGGGACCCAACAAGCGGCAGATCTGGGGAGACCCCCCTTCCTCCCCCGGGAGGAGTGGCGCAAGAGCGCACCGCAGGGATCTGCTGAGTTTGGAGACTCCACACGGGGTCGGGTGCCAGAGATAGAAATGCTTGGTGACAGGCCGGGTGAGCACGGAGTGCAGCCAGAGACCAGAGAGACAGGAGTGACTGAATGCTTTTCTCTGGGGGCACACTGAGGAGCGGGGCCCCGAGTTCTTGGCTCCTCCGGGGCGGAGATTGGGAGGCCGCCATTTCACTCTCGTCAAACCTGTACCAAGAGCTTGCAGGGAACAAAAGCTCCTGAGAGCAAACCCAAGCAGATTACTTAGCCCAGACTGACAAGGGTGGGGCAATTCCGTCTCCGCTCCGGCAAAGACATTTGGGAACCATGGCAACAGGCCCCTCCCCCAGATGATCAGCAAGAACAGTCAGCCAAGACCAAGTTTACCAATCAATGAGAGCGGGAGAACTCCAGCGCTAGGGGAATACTGCACATAGAATTCATGGCTTTTTACCATGATTCATTAGTCTTTCAAAGTTAATTTTTTTAACTGTTTTTTTTTTTGAATTTTTCCTTTTCCCTTTTTCAACCAACATCTTATCAATCTCTTTTTTTAAAAAAAATTTTTTATTTTTCATTTTTAGAGTCATATTCTATCCCTTCATAGTAGTTACCCTTATTTTTGGCATATATATATATAAGTTGTTCTCTCTTTAAAATTTTGAGATACAGTTTCTTCTAAATATCAAAGAATACCCTAAATCTCTAGTGTATGGCTTTGTTCCAATCTCCTGCCTGATCACATTCTCTCCCTCTTTTTTTTTCTTTCTTTCTTTCCCTTTTTTTATCCTCTTATTTTGTCAAACACCTTCTTATCAATTCCTTTTTTAAAAATTTTAATAATTTTCATCTTTACAGTCATATTCCATCTCTTCATCATATCAACCCTTATTTTGTACATATAGAAGTCTTTCTTTCTTTAAAATTTTAGGAGGCACTTTCTTCTAACAGACCAAAATACACCCAAAAGCTAGTGTGTGGCACTGATCTATACACCAGCCTAATCATATTTGATCATAGTGTTTTTTTTTTGTTTTGTTCTGTTTTTGTTTGTTTTTATCTTTTTCTTTTTTTTCTCTCTTTCTTTTTTCTTTCTTTCCCTTTCTTTTCCCCGGGTTTCAGGTCTTTTCTGAGTTGTTTAGAGTATATTTTCTGGGGACGTTGTTAACCTGTTAGCATTTTGTTCTCTCATTCATCTATTCTCCTCTGGACAAAATGACAAGACGAAAAAAATCACCTCAACAAAAAGAACAAGAGGTAGTACCGTCTGCCAGGGACCTACTCAATACAGACATTAGTGCAATGCCAGACGTAGAGTTCAGAATCATGATTTTAAAGATACTAGCTGGGCTTGAAAAAAGCATGGAAGTTATTAGAGAAACCTTTCTGGAGAAATAAAAGAACTAAAATCTAACCAAGTCGAAATTAAAAAGGCTATTAATGAAGTGCAATCAAAAATGGGGGCACTAACAGCTAGGATAAGTGAGGCAGAAGAGAGAATCAGGGATAGAGAAGACCAAATGATGGAAAAAAAAGAGGCTGAGAAAAAGAGAAACAACTACAGGATCACGAGGGCAGAATTTGAGAGATAAGCGATACCATAAGATGAGACAACATTAGAATAATTGGGATCCCAGAAGATGGACCGAGAGGGGCAGAAGGTATATTGGAGCAAATTATAGCAGAAAACTTCCCTAATGTGGGGAAGGAAACAGGCATCAAAATCCAGGAGGCACAGAGAACCCCTCTCAAAATCAATAAAAATAGGTTAACATCCCGACATCTAATAGTAAAACTTACGAGTCTCAGAGACAAAGAGAAAATCTTGAAAGCAGCTCGGGAGAAAAGATATGTAACCTATAATGGTAGAAATATTAGATTGGCAACAGACTTATCCACAGAGACCTGGCAGGCCAGAAAGGACTGGCATGATATCTTCAGAGCACTAAATGACAAAAATATGTAGCCAAGAATACTATATCCAGCTAGGCTGTCACTGAAAATAGAAGGAGAGACAAAAAGCTTCCAGGACAAACAAAAACTAAAGGAATTTCCAAACATGAAAACAGCCCCCCAAGAAATCTTGAAAGGGGTCCTCTAAGCAAAGAGAGAGCCTAAAAGCCGCATAGACCAGAAAGGAACACAGACAATATACAGTAACAGTCACCTTACAGGCAATACAATGGCACTAAATTCATATCTTTCAATAGTTACTCTGAATGTAAATGGGCTCAATGCCCCAATCAAAAGACACAGGCTATCAGATTGGATTAAAAAACAAGACCCATCGATATGCTGTCTGCAAGAGACTCATTTTAGACCCAAAGACACCCCCACATTGAAAGTGAGGGGGTGGAAAACCATTTACCATGCCAATGGACACCAAAAGAAAGCTGGGGTGGCAATCCTTATATCAGACAAATTAGATTTTAAAACAAAGACTGTATAAGAGATGAGGAAGGACACTATATACTACTTAAAGGGTCTATCCAACAAGAAGATCTAACAATTGTAAATATCTATGCCCCTAACATGGGAGCAGGCAATTATATAAGCCAATTAATAACAAAAGCAAAGACAACAATACAACAATAGTGGGGGACTTTAACAACCCCCTCACTGAAATGGACAGATCATCTAAGCAAAAGATCAACAAGGAAATAAAGACTTTAAATGACACACTGGACCAAATGGACTTCACAGACATATGCAGAACATTCATCCCAAAGCAATGGAATACACATTCTTCTCTAGTGCCCATGGAACATTCTCCAGAATAGATCACATCCTAGGTCACAAATCAGGTCTCAACCGGTACCAAAAGATTGGGATTATTCCCTGCATATTTTCAGACCACAATGCTTTGAAACTAGAACTCAATCACAAGAGGAAAATCAGAAAGAACTCAAATACATGGAGGCTAAAGAGCATCCTACTAAAGAATGAATGGGTCAACCGGGAAATTAAAGAAGAATTAAAAACAAATTCATGGAAACCAATGAAAATGAAAACACAAATGTTCAAAATCTTTGGGATGCAGCCAAGGCAGTCTTGAGAGGAAAGTATATAGCAATAGAAGCCTTTGTCAAGAAACAAGAAAGGTCTCAAATACACAACCTAAACATACACCTAAAGGAGCTGGAGAAAGAACAGCAAATAAAGCCTAAACCCAGCAGGAGGAGAGAAATAATCAAGATCAGAGCAGAAATCAATGAAATAGAAACCAAAAGAACGGTAGAACAGATCAACAAAACTAGGAGCTGGTTCTTGGAAAGAATTAACAAGATTGATAAACCCCTGGCCAGACTTATCAAAAAGAAAAGAGAAATGACCCAAATCAACAAAATCATGAATGAAAGAGGAGAGATCACAGCCAACACCAAAGAAATACAAACAAAATACAAACAAAATACAACACCACCAAAGAAATACAAACAAGAATACAAAAAGGAACATATTATGAGCAACTCTATGCCAGCAAATTAGATAACCTGGAAGAAATAGCTGCATTCCTAGAGATGTATCAACTATAGAAATTGAACCAGGAAGAAATAGAAAACTTGAACAGACGTATAACCACTAAGGAAATTGAAGCCATCATCAAAAATCTCCCAACAAACAAAAGCCCAGGGCCAGATGGCTTCCCAGGGGAATTCTACCAAACATTTAAAGAAGAATTAATACCTATTCTCCTGAAACTGTTCCAAAAAATAGAAATGGAAGGAAAACTTCCAAACTCATTTTATGAGGCCAGCATTACCTTGATCCCCAAACCAGACAAAGACCCCATCAAAAAGGAGAATTACCGACCAATATCCTTGATGAACATGGATGCAAAAATTCTCACCAAAATACTAGCCAATAGGATCCAACAGTACATGAAAAGGATTATTCACCATGACCCAGTGGGATTTATCCCTGGGCTGCAAGGCTGGTTCAACATCCGCAAATCAATCAACGTGATACAATACATAAACAAAAGAAGAACAAGAATCATATGATCCTCTCAATAGATGCAGAAAAAGCATTTGATAAAGTACAGCATCCTTTCTTGATCAAAACTCTTCAGAGTATAGGGATAGAGGGTACATACCTCAATATCATAAAAGCCATCTATGAAAAACCTACAGCGAATATCATTCTCAATGGGGAAAAGCTGAGAGCTTTTCCCCTAAGGTCAGGAACATGGCAGGGATGTCCACTATCACCACTGCTATTCAACATAGTATTAGAAGTCCTAGCCACAGCAATCAGACAACAAAAAGAAATCAAAGGCATCCAAATCAGCAAAGAGGAAATCAAACTCTCACTCTTTGCAGATGATAAGATACTGTATGTGGAAAACCCAAAAGACTGCACCCCAAAACTGCTAGAACTCATACAGGAGTTCAGGAATGTGTCAGGATATAAAATCTATGCACAGAAATCAGTGGCATTCCTATACACCAACAACAAGACAGAAGAGAGACAAATTAAGGAGTTGGTCCCGTTTACAATTGCACCCAAATCCATAAGATACCTAGGACTAAATCTAACCAAAGAGGCAAAGGATCTGTACTCAGAAAACTATAAAATACTCATGAAAGAAATTGAGGAAGACACAAAGAAATGGAAAAACGTTCCATGCTCATGGATTGGAAGAACAAACATTGTGATGATGTCAATGCTACCTAGAGCAATCTACACATTCAGTGCAGTCCCCATCAAAATACCATCCACTTTTTTCAAAGAAATGGAACAAATAATCCTAAAATTTGTATGAAATCAGGAAAGACCCCGAAGAGCCAGAGGAATATTGAAAAAGAAAAGCAAAGCTGGCGGCATCACAATTCCAGACTTCCAGCTCAATTACAAAACTGTCATCCTCAAGACAGTATAGTACTGGCACAAAAACAGACACATCGATCAATGGAACAGAATAGAGAGCCTAGAAATGGACCCTCGAGTCTCAGGTCAAGTCATCTTTGACAAAGCAGGAAAGAATGTCCAATGGAAAAAAGACAGTCTCTTCAACAAATGGTGTTGGGAAAATTGGACAGCCACATGCAGAAGAATGAACCTGGACCATTTCCTTACAGCACACACAGAAATAGACTCCAAATGGTTGTAAGACCTAAACGTGAGACAGGAGTCCATCAAAATCCTAAAAGAGAACACAGGCAGCAACCTCTTCGACCTCAGCCGCAGCAACTTCTTCCTAGAAACATCGCCAAAGGCAAGGAAAGCAAGGGCAAAAATGAACTGTTGGGATTTCATCAAGATAAAAAGCTTTTGCACAGCAAAAGAAACAGTCCACAAAACCAAAAGACAACTGACAGAATGGGAGAAAATATTTGCAAATGACCTATCAGATAAAGGGCTAGTATCCAAAATCTATAAAGAACTTATCATACTCAACACCCAAAGAACAAATAATCCAATCAAGAAATAGGCAGAAGACATGAACAGACATTTTTCCAAAGAAGACATCCAAAAGGCCAACAGACACATGAAAAAGTGCTCCACATCGCTCGGCATCAGGGAAATCCAAATCAAAACCTCAATGAGATACCACCTCACACCCGTCAGAATGGCTAAAATTAACAAGTCAGGAAATGACAGATGTTGGAGGGGTTGTGGAGAAAGGGGAACCCTCCTACACTGTTGGTGGGAATGTAAGCTGGTGCAACCCCTCTGGAAAACGGTATGGAGGTTCCTCAAACAGTTGAAAATTAGAGCTACCATAGGATCCAGCAATTGCACTACTGGGTATTTACCACAAAGATACAAATATAGGGATCCGAAGGGGTACATGCACCCCAATGTTTATAGCAGCAATGTCCACAATAGCCAAACTGTGGAAAGAGACAAGATGTCCAGCGACAGATGAATGGATAAAGAAGAAGTGGTATCTATACACAATGGAATATTATGCAGCCATCAAAAGGAACGAGATCTTGCCATTTGCAACGACGTGGATGGAACTGGAGGGTGTTATGCTGAGTGAAATAAGTCAATCAGAGAAAGACATGTACCATATGACCTCACTGATATGAGGAATTCTTAATCTCAGGAAACAAACTGAGGGTTGCTGGATTGGTGGGGGGTGGGAGGGATGGGGTGGCTGGGTGATAGACATTGGGGAAGGTATGTGCTACGGTGAGTGTTTTGAATTGTGCAAGACTGTTGAATCACAGACCTGTACCTCTGAAATAAACAATGCAATATATGTTAAGAAAAATAAAAGAAGATAGCAGGAAGGGAAGCATGAAGGGGGGGAAATCGGAGGGGGAGACGAACCATGAGAGACGATGGACTCTGAAAAACAAACTGAGGGTTCTAGAGGGGAGGGGGGTGGGGGGACGTGTTAGCCTGGTGATGGGTATTAAGGAAGGCACGTTCTGCATGGAGCACTGGGTGTTATGCACAAACAATGAATTGTGGAACACTACATCAAAAACTAATGATGCAATGTATGGTGATTAACATCACAATAAAAATTTAAAGAAAAAAACAAAAAAAAGAAGATGTGGTATATATACACGATGGAGTATTACTCAGCCATCAAAAGAATGAGATCTTCTCATTCACAGCGATGTGGATGGAGCTAGAGTATATTATTCTAAGTGAAACAAGTCAATCAGAGAAGGACAACTACCATATAATTTCACTCTTATGTGGAATTTAAGAAACAAAACAGATGAATATAGGGGGAAAAAGAGAGGCAAACCATAAAACAGACTCCTAACTACAGAGAGCAAACTGAGCGTTGCTGGAGGAGAGGAGGGTAGGGAGATGGGCTAAATGGATGATGGGAATTAAGGAGGGCATTGTTATAATGAGCACTGGGTGTTGTATGTAAGTGATGAATCACTAAATTCTACTCCTGAAAGTAACATTACACTGTATGTTAACTAACTGGAATTTAGATAAAAACTTGAAATAAAGGAAGAAAAAAAAAGTTTGCTATAAGGTGCTTTTATAATTTTCAGATTTACCAAAAAGACGTAATTTCTACACAATTACATAAATGTTCCTACCACACTGTCAGATACTAAGCTAGATATTTAATGTAATTCTCATATATAAGCTGAGCTTCACAGACTCTGAAAATTAGGAGTCATCATAATCGTCTTAAAGACAAGGAAACTGAGTTTCAGTGAATTTAAATTTGTTGCTCAAGGTCAAAGAGTTGGCAGTTGGCAGAGTGAGGACTCAGACCTAGGCTTGTTTGTGTCCAATATGTTCACCTTTTTATGCTACATCATGTTACATCAGCACAGACGTTTATATCATTCATGGTAGAAATTAATACATCAGTGACATAATAGTGAAAGAAATCTGAAAGATGGAGTTGGAGATGGGGGTGAAAGAAACAGTTCTGTGCCCTTCAAATAACTGCCGAGGCATGCAGAAAGCTGGTCCCATTAAGGAGTTAAAATAGATAGCCTGGGTAAACTAAATTAAAAGGGGGTGTATGAATCAAGTGCAGTTAGATTTGGAGGAGGATGCATTTATTATTCTGTATACTTGGCATGTGTGATTGATGTCAATTTGGGAAGTGAAAAGTGCTGACAAACAAGTGAGTCACTTTATTAATGTGCTATAAGAGGATAAATGAGGCTTGAGAAACTTTCTTTGCCCTAGACTCAGCACATTGGGAAAGCTGGCAAAGGTAAACACCTCCTTGGGATGACCCATTGCACCTCCTACTCAGTTTTTCATATGCAATGCTCTCTTCAGATTTCTTAGAGGTATTAATTCTCTATGTTCACAATTTCAAAATACTTGGTCTCACTTTGACACATTTCAAAATACTTGGCTAAGTTATTATATTCATTTTCCTACCCCCATGCATTGGACTCATCCCTTATCCAAAGTCAGCTCTCCTGAAAGGTAGACTCATTAGATATCTTCCTCAGATGTCTATTTTACTAGAGAAAATGCATGAGAAATTTGTATATCTTAGGAAGAACAAATCAATGCTGTCACAATGGGAATCATGAGCCCTAGGAAAGTCAACGAGCTTCCCTGACTTCCCCCAACATCATGTGCCAGTAAAGCTTCTTTGCAACACTAGAAATGCATTTCTATGTTCTTACGGTTTTTTATTTTTCAAGAGTTTTATATTTCTCAAAATGCAAATGCCAAAAATCATTACTAAATGCATCTGGGAAAAGCCAGGAAAAAGGCAAAGAAGTGATAGGATCTCTAAAAAGAATTCAAAGCCAATTCATCCATTTTCCTGGACCAAAGATGAATGTCTTCTTAGGCTTCTGATCATAGTCAGTATACTTTTCCAACTTTCTCAGCTTTTCCTTTTCTTAAAAATAAACTTGTTCCTCCAGGCCATGAGAAATGGTACCCATTGATAGGAACTGTTCCAGAGAGAAGTAGGTATGTATTGAAGTCACACATGGGAAAATAAACTGTGAAAATACCATCTTGCTATGCAATTTAGGACCTCAGGGCAACTTTGTGCAAATTAGAAAAAGGGGCTCTCTGGGTGGAGGGAGCATGGTTTAGTACATGGAGAAAGAGCTGGATTTCAGTTCTTACTCCCATGCTTGCCAGGAGCAATGGTGCCCCGCACAGAAACTGCACAACCATCCATGAGGTTTTCTAGGACTACTGTTTTGGTTTACCAAAGACTGCTCACAGGCTCTGACTAGGCTTTATTCAGCTGTGTTAATCAACGAAAATTAATTAGCATTCCAATCTTTTATATTAAATTCTAAGTGCAAATTTCTGAAAAGTTAGTATTTGTTTGATATTTCCCTACAAGGTATCTTGAAATTCATGGAGAAAATGGATTTTTTTTTTTGTTATTCTGTAAGCATTTTTGGTTTCATCTGCCTCCGCTGTACCTTTTATATGAATACAAATGCACATCTACACATACCTAGACACACCCACACCCAGTCACCCGGCCACACTCACACCCACATGCACCCAGACACATGTTCGCTCAGCCACACACTAGTGCACACATACACCTAACCACATGCACCCAGAAGTACAGCACATACTCATACCTATACACACTCACCCACACTTCTAGCCACACAAGCACATGCTCTGCTCACCCACATGCCCCAAAACATATCCACACATACTTACACATAACAACCTACAAATTCTTCTTCCAGTCACTGATGCCCTTTTCCACTCACAGACCCTGCACAATCACACGCCGAACTCTTCACAAAACACGTTTCCTTTCTCACAAAGCTGCTCTCTTCAAAACCATCCTCGTGCCTGAGAAACACAACTGTGCAAGTCCTGCATAGTTTTCTGACTTTTAATCATCTCTTATGCTTTAGCTTCTACTTGTTCAACCAAAGAATTTGAATGCCTTTACAGACCTCTGAAAATAGCAAACAGTATGTGAAAATGTTAAAAAAATTAAACATTCACCAATCAATTTTGCCTAAGCATTCACAGCACTGACCAACCAATTTGTTTACAAACTCTATCGCTATTCTGAATAATTCTGCTGAGGTATGAAGGAGGCTAATAAATGATATTCCTTTTCCTGGGGAGATAAAAACCAGTTGAGAGCGACAGTGTTAGGCAGAGTTTACTGAAGATGAAACTGGGTTGGAGGAAATGGCTTTGGAGAACAAAGAGCTTCCTAAAACATTAGGAATACATCCTAATAAATAGCTGAGAAAACATCCAGAATTAGATACTTACCTGTCACCCACAGGCAGCACAGAATAATGACAATTCTTCCTCCACATACCCAAGAGCACACCAGATCTCTCTACAGAAAGCCAAATCTCAAGGGGGAAAGAAGTAGGCTAAGCATGTGTTGTTTCTTGTCCCAAACTCATCAATGAGGGTAGTCCATTCTTCTCTCATTAAGAGAAGCAAGGCGGGGGCAGCGGGGGGGGGAGTTGTTGGGTGGCTCAGTTGGTTAAGGGACCGACTCTTAATCTCAGCTCAGGTCTTGATCTTGGGGTCATGAGTTCAAACCCTGCACTGGACTCCACGCTGGGCGTGGAGTCTACTTTTAAAAAAAGAAAAAAGAAACAAGGGGCAGATAGGGGAAGAATGTCTTTCTATGTGGAGAGAGATATCAAGAGTGGGGAATAAGGGTTTCCTGAGAACACTTCTCAGCTTCTCATTCATCTTTACCTCTATGCTTAACCAATGAACTTATGCATGACCAGAGGTGGGAACAGCCCCCTAAAGGGAGGAGACCTTCAGTCTGTTACATTGTCTACTCTCACTTTTGTAAGATCATTTGACCATTTGTTCATCCTCCTTGGACCACTGTTGAATACTATAAATCTTGATCCCAAAAAATGCTGTAATGTGCTAGAACCACAAATTAATTAAATGAACCCCAGAGCTACTAAGGATTTAAGGCTAAAAATTTACTCTCTATTCTACCTCTTATCCCAAACTATTTCCAGTCTTGCTGTCTAACACAGCTTATCGGCTGTTTGGCAATAAGATCAAAAGCCATCATAAAGATAATCCAGTAATAATATAATGAATTGAGATGCCCCAAATTTAAACATAATCCCCTTCCTGGAAGAAATTAGAATTCAATGATTAAAGTCCCAAGTAAATTGAAGCCCTAAATTCTGGTGTTAGTATCTAAGAGGCCATTATGGATTAATCTTTTCCCTCCCCCCACCAAAAAACTAAACTTCTACTCAAATTCTTATACTGCTCAACTCCTGCCAGAGGACTTATTGGACAGAATCAGAAATTCCTTGAAGAGCTAACACCTGCTGTCACCTTCTGGTGCGAGTTGTTCCTTCAGTGCCTTAGCTCTTGAATCAGGTTATAACAATCTTCTCATGTGTCTGGGTGCCCGCCCTGTCTAAAAAAAGACAGAACAGCAACTAACTAAAAAAAGACATTCCCCAGTGATTAATAAATCATCCCACACACAATTATGTTCTCAGTATCTGGTTATTCTCTTTAGCCAAAGACTGTTCCAGAAACTCAGTAGCTTCTGAGAAAAGGAAGGTAGACAGAGATCTTAGTTTCAAGTTCATTAGGGTACAGGTAATTATGGCAATAGTCCTAGTGACGCCTAGGACTAGTCACTACTTGACTGACATTATGGGAAGAGAGCTTTACCTGATAGGGGTTAAAGTTCTGTTTTCTTTTTGGGACTTTGCTTTGGGTACTTGGTGAGCCTCTCCAATGCTGCTGGTCTCATTTATAGTTCCCTTGACTTGGGTGAATGTATTCTTTATGGTGGCAATGAATTTTCTCAAATTCAATTGAGAAAAATCTTCCATTAAAACAATTACATATGGAGGGGTACCTGGGTGGCTCAGTTGATTAAGTGTCCGACTCTTGATCTCAGCTTAGGTCTTGATCTCAGGATTGTGGGTTTGGGCATGCGTTGGGCTCCACGCTAGGTATGGAGCCTACTTAAAAAAATTAAACAAACAATTACATATGGCAATATTAACTATCTCATTTGGAAAGGATATTCACTTATGCATACTGTCTCCTTACATGGAAATAGGCATTTGAGACACCTTGCCTTCTTAGAAACTTTAGACAACTGCAATCATAGCTACCCATCATCAGATCTTATTTATGATTCCTCTTTTTTTTTTTTTTTTTTTTTAGAGAGTGGGGGCACAGAGGGAGATGGAGAGAGAGAGAATCTTAACAGGGTGCACAATCCAGTGTGTGAGTCTGATGTGGGTCTCAATCTCACAACCCCGAGATCACGACCTGAGACGAAATCAAGAGTCAGACACTCAACTGACTGAGACACCCAGGCTCCTCTATGATGCCTTTTTATGTAACAGATTCATAAAATAAGTAGCTCTTAATGTCCCAATATTAGCATAAAATTTGTTCAGTGGGGTTAGTTTTTTTTTTTAAGATTTTATTTGTTTATTTGTCAGAGAGAGGAGCACAAGCAGCGGGAGTGGCGGCAAAGCAGACAGAGGGAGAAGTAGGCTCCCTGCTCAGCAGGGAGCCCAATGCGGGACTCGATCCCAGGACCCCAGCATCATGATCCAGAGTGGAACGCAGACATTTAACCAACTGAGCCACCCAGGCATCCTCAGTGGGGTTAGTTCTTACCCTGTCCTTAAATAAAAACTCAGGCAGATCCCATGGCTTTAAGGTCACTTTTAAGTGCTAGAAACTGTTGGAGTTACTTTAATATATTATTTTGGGGCGGGGAGAGACAGAGGGAGAGAGAGAATCCTAAGTAGGCTCCATGCCCAGTGTGGAGCCCAGTGCGGGGCTCAATCTCATGACCCAGATATCATGCCCTGAGCCAAAATGAAGAGTCAAATGCTTAACTGACTGAGACACCCAGGCACCCACGTTGGCATTACATTAAATGACAAGATTTTAATTTGGAATTTGAAAGGTCCAATCCAATGTAATAAAGCTTCTAGCTACATTTATGGTTAAACCTCATCTCCTCCAACTGGAACCTTTAGCAGACAGGAAGCAAGAGAAGGAAGTTCTGTGCTTCTTCTCCCTACTCTACCTTATGATTTGTACCCCTCCTCCCACAACCTGGTAATTAGTTTCTCATCCACCAAGTTCAAAACAGGAGAGGAAGGGGTGAATGAGCAGGGAATATCCTACTTGATTGACATTATGGGAGGAGAGCTTTACCTGATAGGGGTTAAAGTTCTGTTTTCTTTTTGGGACTTTGCTTTGGGTATTTGGTGAGCCTCTCCAATGCTGCTGGTCTCATTTATAGTTCCCTTGACTTGAATGAATGCATTTTTTATGGTGGCATTCTTGGCTTCTAGGAATCTGGAAGTCCAATTTCAACTTCTCTGCTTAGATTTGTTTACCTCTGTCTAAGCAGGCATGTGACCAACTACCTAAGATGTCCTTTCATCCTCCAGTCATGTGACCAACAACTTGTGCAAGAGAACACTACTGTATTAACGCTCATTTTATATTCAGGGATATATGGAATTTCCTCTTGCTGTTGTGAATCCATTTTTCATCAATTCAGTCCCAACCTCTATCCTTCTGGCTCTCAAATTGGTACCCCAGAGCTTTGGTCTAAGCTGCAAATGCCATTGTCCATCTTTCTGCTGGACATCATCACAATAAAGCTGTTGCCTTATACTGCTCTCATCTATACTCCCTGCCTCATCATCTCAGATCAGATATGCATAAATCAAACTCTGTCACTTCCAGAAATAGCCATTAGGGTTACTGTGTCTACTATGAGAATGTGTCATCTGCAGACCTTCAGCTGACCAAGGGCTTGAGCTCCTGTGCTTTGAATTCCATGGCTGCATTTATACTGAGACAGCACTTCTCACGGTCTGCTCCCAACCAGTGACTGAGCATGACAAGGATACTGGAACAGGTTTATTCCTCAGAAAACACAGGATTCCTCTGACAGAGGACTGACTCTAGTCTTGGGAGCTTTCCTTGGACCTCTCTTTCCTTCCCTCCTTTACTTGGGGAAGGACTTACATTACAGTCTGAAGGCTCTCTCAACCTCCCTTCCCATTTTCTCTCGTGGCTATTTGCCTGAACAAAACCCTTGCATGTTTAATGACATCCTGGGTTTGCCTCTCAGGAGGCCTACTGAGCTTCTCACTGACAATCCTCTTCCATCTTCCTTTCCTTCTGATCACTTGTAAGACTCAACTAGCCAGTCTCCTAGTGGTTGTAGCTTGTCTGGTCAATGAGTTGTGAGTGGAAGTGACATATGTCAGCTCCAGGCTAGAATGTTTACATGCTGGTGTAAGACCCATCTATGCTCTCTTTCTCTGTGACACATCACCTGATTACTTTCTAGATAGTGGCTGATCTGTCAGCGTGAGTCCCCCAAATGAGGGGGATGTGGAGAAGAAATTCCAGCCAGACCAAACTGGGCATGTAGCAATAGCAAGAAATAAATTTTTGCTATTTTAATCCCTGAGATCTGAAGGTTCACTTTAATGCAATATAACATAGGCCAACTTATTCTCTAGTTATTTCTCCTCCTATGTTCCCTCTCTTGCTAAAAGTCATTCCCAGGCAATCAGGCTTGTCATTTTTATTACATTCCTCTCCCCATGTCTCTTATCGATCATTAGACTGTACTGATTAATCTCCAAAATGGTTCCAACATCTGTGCGCTCTCTTTTTTATTTCCAAAATAGCTCTCACTAGTTTTCATCTATTGCCAACTATAAAATTATATTCATATTTGGTCTCTGATCTTCCATTACTCGTGTAGCTAATCTTTCTTTTGGCACATTAACTGGCCTTGCATATAATGGACACTAAGTCATCAACTACTTAAAACTTTCAGTGTTTGGGGGTGCCTGGGTGGCTCATTTAGTTCAGCGTCAGACTCTTGGTTTCAGCTCAGGTCATGAAATCATGAGTCATGGGATTGAGCCCATGTCAGGATCTGTACTCAGTGGGGGGTCTGCTTGAGATTCTCTCCCTCTCCCTCTACCCCTCCCCGTATGCTCTCTCTCTCTCTCAAATAAATAGATAAATCTTAAAAAAAAAAAACCAAAAAACTTCCAGTGTTTGGCTACTGCTGATGAAAAATCTATTATTTCTTAGTAAAGTTTTTAATACTATATCTCCAAACTAACTTCTTAATCATTTTTAACACTCAAATTTACAATCTCATATATTTCAGGCAACTTCCTCAATAGAGGATTCAGCTTTCAGGATAATGTGAATAGTGATCATAACCTCAGTTAAAAAACTCTACAAATGCTAAGATTTATAAATCCTCCTTCATACTATGTATGGGACAGACAGAATCCAGCCATCCCTATAGAAAGCCTTCAAAATTCTGTTCTTTAACACTCAGGCCAAATGAGAAGCTTATTTTAGTTGTTAAATTATAAAGCAGCAATGGGGAATTTCTTTTTTTTTTAAAGAGTTTTTTTTTTCAAGATTTTATTTATTTATTTGACAGAGAGAGACACAGCGAGAGAGGGAACACAAGTAGGGGGAGTGAGAGGGAGAAGCAGGCTTCCTGCTGAGCAGGGAGCCCGATGCGGGGCTCGATCCCAGGACCCCAGGATCATAATCTGAGCCGAAGGCAGACGTTTAACGATTGAGCCACCCAGGCACCCCAGCAATGGGGAATTTCTAAATTAGTGATCCAATGTTCTTCCGTTGTGAAATATCCTGACTGCACTTATTTACTTCATAAGAACTTCCAAATGGGGGGGCCTGCTGGTCTGTGGCGAGCCTCGGATGCTGGTCTCTGTTCCGCAGGATGGGGTTTGTTAAGGTTGCCAAGAATAAGGCTTACTTCAAGAGATACCAAGTGAAATTTAGAAGATGATGAGAGGGTAAAACTGATTATTATGCCTGGAAACGCTTGGTAATTCAAGACAAAAATAAGTACAACACACCTAAATACAGGATGATAGTTCGTGTAACCAACAGAGATATCATTTGTCAGATTGCTTATGCCCGCATAGAAGGAGATATGATAGTTTGTGTGGCTTATGCCCATGAACTCCCAAAGTGTGGTGTGAAGGTTGGCCTGACAAATTATGCTGCAGCATATTGTACCAGCCTGCTGCTGGCCCACAGGCTCCTAAATAGGTTTGGCATGGACAAGATCTATGAAGGCCGAGTGGAAGTGACTGGAGATGAATACAATGTGGAAAGCATTGATGGTCAACCTGGTGCCTTCACCTGCTATTTGGATGCAGGGCTTCCCAGTACTACTACTGGAAATAAAGTTTTTGGGGCCCTCAAGGGAGCAGTGAATGGAGGCTTGTCTATCCCTCACAGTACCAAACGATTCCCTGGTTATGATTCAGAAAGCAAGGAATTCAATGCAGAAGTACATTGAAAACACATCATGGGTCAGAATGTTGTAGATTATATGCATTACCTAATGGAAGAAGATGAAGATGCTTACAAGAAACAATTCTCTCAATAACATAAAGAACAACGTAACTCCAGACATGATGGAGGAGATGTATAAGAAAGCTCATGCTGCTATACGAGAGAATCCAGTTTATGAGAAGAAGCCTAAGAAAGAAGTTAAAAAGAAGAGGTGGAACCGTCCCAAAATGTCTCTTGCCCAAAAGAAAGATTGGGTAGCTCAGAAGAAGGCAAGCTTCCTTAGAGCTCAGGAGCGGGCTGCTGAGAATTAATAAACCAAACCACAATTTTCTATGAAGATTTTTCAAATAAAGACAATAATAAACTTATTCATCAAGCAGCTGTCTGTGTTAAACTTTTATTAATGAAACTGTTGGAAATAACCTGAAATAAAAAAGCAGAGGAGTTGAAAAAAAAGAGAACTTCCAAATGGGGTATTAAAAAATAACTTCCTTCATTCTGTTTATTAGATTTTCTACAACCATACACTATTTAAGATGATGGGAACTTATTGTCAGCAACAGAGAACTAAGGACCCTCCTGTGTAATTCAGTCACTCAACATATATTTAATAAGCACCTAATACAGACAAGGGATACTGTCTTTTCATATTTGTATCTCAAGCAAATAGCATCCTGCACAGAATGACCAATAAATAAATGCTAGTTATTGCCAAGCTTTGGAAACGTAAGATCAATTACTCATGGACACTGCCCACAGTGACCTTCAAATCTTTGGGAGAGACAGTGAAATGAGCACCAAATGGAAATACAAGTACTGTACTGTGAGAGCCAGGGGCAAGGAAAAATGCATTCTGAGAATCCAGTAAGGTTTCAAAGAGAAGAAATCTTCATTTGAGCAATGCCATGATTTTTCACTCTAAGTGAACTGGGGAAAGCATTGCAGATTGAAACAGGAGCATGGCCAGTATAAGGAGATAGGAGATAGAGAATTGCCTGACATAATTGGGAAACAGAAAATACCACAGAATTCTAGGTCAGAATACAGAGTGGAAATATGGAAAATTTGGCTGGAGAGATAACTTGTGGTCATATCATAAAGAGCCTTGAATGTCAAATTAAAAGCTTTTGAACTTATTTCTTGGGGGCAAGTGAATGAATACTATAGTAAAATAGGATAACTCAATACATTTTAGGAAGATAATTCTTATGGAAATATTGAGGATAAATAATTAAAAAAAGTTATCTCACACGAGGCTAAACTTCCCTAATGATAATATGTTCATTGTTTATTCCTTAAAGGGTACCTGAATATTACATTGTACTCTCCCACAATCTCTCAGAATGGCTGTGTAGGAGTGAGTAGATAGTGCATTTTTACCACATAGTCCTGTCTGGCATGTAATCTGTCTGGTTGCCTTTGAGTAAAATATTTTTATGTAATTTTATAATAGCCAGATGATCTTACTTCTATTCAAGAGGTTTATGAATCATTTACAACGATGAAGGACTAAGAAACCATAAAATTGTTCTGGTGGAGGAAAGAGTTCAAGGATGATGGTTACTGCTCTGTCAACAGTTTTCCCATTGATGTGTCATTTATACATTCAGCAATGTTCTCTCAAGGCCAAAGTTATCTCTTGTGGGTTAGTAGGTGTAAGTGTCTGCCCATCCTTGGCAGCCCTGGTCTCTTGCTACATTTTGAAGCTATTTTCATGCTTTCCAGCTTAATATCCTGTCATTGCAGTGAAGAAGGTCCCTTTCTGAATATAGTTATGCAGTGAGAGTTAATTATTAGAACTGCTTTCTGCTCCAAAGGTCAAAAGCTGAAATTGTTTCATTTTGATACCCCACAGACATACAATGAGAGCAGGTATTCAAATTTGGCTTTAGGGTCAAGGTGTAACATATGTTTTATTAAGTAGCAACTAAAATACTACAAACAAATCTCAAAAGATGGAATTTATGAAAAAAATCTATATTTCTTGTTCAACATATCTACAGACAGACAAGAGAGTGCTACCAGGCAAGAGCACTTTCTCGTAGTTTCCTAGCAGTGGAAATCATAAATCGGAGGAAGCATTAATTATGCTCCAGTTCCATGAAAGTACAGGTCAAGACTGCACAAAGACATGGCAAACCTGAAGCCTCAAATCCTATTAATCTTTTCCACCCTTACGACCTTTCTAATAGGTAAGCATAATGTCAAAAAGAACACAATATTGTATAAAACCACATATGATGTGACTGAGAAAGTAGTATAAGCCAAATCAAAGCCTCTCAATCAATGTGGCATTTACCTTAGCACAGAGGTTAAGGGAGAGTAATTAATTTCTTAATCATTTGCAAAATGACATGTACTAGGATGGAAGAAATTTTGGCAACATATCAGTAAAGGACACATTAATAATGGCTGTTTCAATGCCTCTTCCTCTAAAGGAACAAGATATTTAACATCATATATGTTTATTATAATCACATGTAATTCTATTCCTTTTTTTTGCAATTTTATTCTTGTGTATTTAAATGAAAGTATTCCATAGCCTTTCCATTTAAACTTATGGAAATTATGGAACAATATATACAAATTTATACTAATAAGTTAGGAAAAAACTAAAGAAAATCATGTATTTTACTGACTAAACTGTAAAGAGAAATAAATTCAGTCACAAGGATACATTTCTCATTCCTGACAGTGAACCACACTTTTCTCAGTAACTGACAGATCAAGGAAAAAAATTAAGAATACAACAAATTGAATACCATAAAAAAATGGACTGAGTGGATACATAAAGAATCTTGTAAACAGAAACTGTAGAATAAACATTTTTTTTCAAGCACACATAAAACATTGAGAAAAAAAATACCACATGCTGGGTCAGAAGGCATATCTCAACAATTTCAAAGGTCTGAAATTGTACGTATTTCATACGTGTGCTCTCTGACCAATGTGCAATTAGGCTAGGAATAAAAAAAACAAATAAAAAGTGTATTTTAAAAGAAAGAAAAGTCCATATATTTGGCAATTAAGAAGAAAACAACTTTGAAATAACCTATGAGTCAAAGAATGAAAATGAAAAATATTTTGAATCAAATGGTAGATAGGGCATAAAAAGAATCTTATAGATCAAAACTTATGTAGATAAACTAGCACATTTACATACTGAAATTCATACTAGAAAAGAAATAAAATTCAAACTCAGTGAGCTAAGCATCTATTTCAATGCAAAGGAAACAGAATAGAGGATTAAACCTTGATAAAGGACAAGGAAGAAAATAATGAATAGAGATTAATGAAATAATCTTTTTTTTTTGAAATAATCTTTTTTGATAGGATTGGTAAGTGATAAATCCTTGTTCAGACCAATATGAAAAAAAAAAGATGTAACTGATATAAGATGTCTCTACCAGTGAATTCTAAAAATTTTTAAGGTAGAAATAACATGAATCTTAAAAACACTTTTTGAGAGAAGAGAAAAATATTTAAAATCCCAACCTATTTAATAAGGACAGCATATCATATCAAAAAGACAAGAAATAACAAATGTTGGTGAGGATGTGGAGAAAAGGGAACTCTTTTTTTCTTTTTTGATTTAAATTCAATTAACATATAGTATATTATTAGTTTCAGAGACAGGGGTCAGTGATTCATCATGTAACACCCAGTGCTCATTACATCATGTGTCCTCTTTAATGCCCATCACCCAGTTACCCTATCCCCATACCCCACCCCTCCAGCAACCATCAGTTTGTTTCCTGTAATTAAGAGTCTCTTATGGTTTGTCTCCCTCTCTGATTTTGTCTTGTTTTATTTTTCCCTCCCTTCCCCAATGTTCCTCTATTTCTTAAATTCCACATATGAGTGAAATCGTATGATAACTGTCTTTCTCTGATTGACTTATTTCGTTTAGCATCATACCCTCTAGTTCCATCCATGTTGTTGCAAATGGCAAGATTTCAATCTTTTTTTAATGGCTGATAGTATTCCATTGTATATAAATACCACATCTTCTTTATCCATTCAACTGTTGACGTGCATCTGGGCTCTTTCCATAGTTTGGCAATTGTGGACATTGTTGCTATAAATGTTGGGGTGCAGGTGCCCAGAAAAGGGAACTCTTGTGTATTGTTGGTGGGAATGTAAGCTGGAGCAACCACTGTGGAAAAACAGTATGCAGATTTCCCCCAAAATTAAAAACAGAAATACCGTATCATCTAGCAATTCCATTACTGGGTATTTACCCAAAGAAAATGAAAACACTAATTATAAAAGACATATGCACCCCTATGTTTAACAGCATTATTTACAGTAGCTAAGGTATGGAAGCAACCCAGTGTCCACCCACAGATAAATGGATAAAAAAGATGTGTATATACTGCCCACTGAGTCTTCCTGGGAGGGCTGGATGGGTCATAGATCCCAACCTCTGACTCTCTTAGCACTACCAGCTGCCCTGTCCACCCAGCTTACACCTCAAGCTCACTGCACAATGCACCTTGAACAGAGGGTTTGGGGGGCCTGTGGTTCTCCCCTACAGCCCTGAGAAACCACAGGCCCCCTCTCTCTGTTCCTTTTATTTAATAAAAACTAAAAAAAGACAAAAACAGGAAAATAAAGTATGACTAGAAAACTGCCCTGAAAAAAAAAAAGATGTGTATATAAACATAAAAAAGAATGAGATCTTGCCATATGGGACATTTTGGATGGGCCTAAAGGGTATTACACTAAGTGAAATAAGTCGGACAGAGAAAGACAACGTATGATTTCACTTATATGTGGAATCTAAAAAACAAAACAAAAGAACAAACAAAAACCAGACTCTTAAATATAGAGAAAAAATGGTGGTTGCCAGAGGGGAAGGGTGTAGGGAGATGGGAGAAACAAATAAAGGATATTAAGAGGTACAAAATTCCAGTTATAAAATAAATGTCACAGAGATGAAAAATACAGCATAGGGAATATAGTCAATAATACTGCAATAGTGTGGTATGGGGACAGATGGTGACTACATTTATTGTGATGAGCACTGAGTAATGTATAGAATTGACAAATCAATATGTTGCACACCGAAAATGAACATAATAACACGATATGTTAATTACACCTCAGTAAAAAGAAATATACCAAACACACAAAAATAAGGCCAGCATAAAAGTAATTATAAGACAGGAAATCTCAAGGCGAATTTCACTTCTGAATGTAAAAACAAAAATTGAATCCAGAAGTAAATGAAAAGATCAACCCATGTCCATACTTGACATATTTTGTAGCTCTTTCAGATCCACCCCACTTGGTACAATGGAAGAATAACTTACAAGGACTGCATTAGTGCCCTTCTCTTCCCTTAAGCTTTCATCTGGATTTGGCTGCTGATGAGCAATAGTTAGAGATTGGAAGAAAGAAGGAGACTAAGGCTGGTTTATGAATTCCTCCAGCTTCTAACAGGCATCCCTCTGTATGCAACTCCCTTCCAGTTCTGTAACTACTCTCAACACTCATGCCTGCAGGCCTAGGGACAGTAACAGGGCTTCACTATTAAACTTCTTGTGGTGTTTTGATTTTCTAGTCCGTATCTTTTTAAATCACCCTTTTACTTAACTATCTTCAAAATATTCAATTTCACTGGGTCATCGCTTTCCTGCCAGGACCCTATGACAAACTAGGATTTATTCAAAGAATGCAAGGTTGACTTACTGACCCCAAGCCAATCATTTTGTTCATACACATGACCAGAACCAAGGAAACAATATCATACTATCACCTCAGTAGATGCAGAAGAAACATTTTCTCAACATCCATTCTAATGTATTTTATATTCTAATATTTGCCATTCAGCAAACTAAAAAATAAAGGCAAGTTTTTAATCAGATAAAGGATATCTACTAACAGATCCACATAAAAAACCATTCACAATGGTGAACGTTAGAAGTTTTCCCTCTGAGATTGGGAATTAGACAAGGGTACCCAATGTTGTCATTGTTCATCATTGTACTGGTGGGCCCAGTTAGTTTAATAAGGCAAGAAAAAATAAAATGCAAAAGAATTAGAAAGGAAGAGATAAAACTGTTAACATTACAGGCCATGTGACTGTGCATATAGAACTAAAAAAAGGAGCTAAATTATTAGAATTAGTAGATAAGTTATAAATTATATATCATAAATTATAAATTAGTAGTATTACTATTAGCAGATAATTATTAGAATTAAGTAATTTTAGGAAATTTGCAGGACAAAAGATCAATTAACAAAATCAAGTACATCTCTATATGTCAGCAACAAACATTAGAAAAAAATTTTTATCCATTCAAAATAGCTGCAAGAACTTGAATATCAAGGAATAAAACTAAGGAAAAATGCAAGATTTCTATACAGAAAATTATAAAATTAAAGAATTTTTGAGGCTTAAATAATAAACAAAACAGAATTAATAAGTCCACAATATTATGATTCATAATTATATGGAAACTTGGTTTATGATAGATATGGCACCAGAAGACATTGGGAATATTATGGTCTTGTCAATACAGAAAGTTTAGGCAACTACCATTCAGAAAAAATGTTTAACATGTTTCCTTTGTTACTTCATTTATCAAATTAAATTCCAAGAAAATTAAAGATCTAAATTTTTATTTTTTTACTGAGGTATAGTTGACATATAACATTATATTAACTTCAAGTGTACAATGAAATGATTTGATATTTGTATATATTATGTAATGATCACCACATTAAGTTTGGTTAACATCTGTCATCATACCTAGTTACAAAATTCTTTTCTTGTTATGAGAACATTAAGGATCTACTCTCCTAGAAACTTTCATATGTGTAATATAGTATTATTAACTATAATTACCATGCTGTACATTATATCCCCAGGACTTATTAAGACCTACGTTTTGAAATAAAAGTTACTGGAGATAAAGATATTCAACTGCATGTATAACCCTGGGTGAAAGAAAGCCTTCTTTTTTTAAAATATAATTTTTATCTATCTATCATCTATCTATCTATCTATCTATCCATCTATGTATTTATTTAAGTAATCTCTATACCCAACATGGGGTTTGAACTCATGACCCTGATATCAAGAGTCACATGTTCTACTGACTGAGCCAGCCAGGTGCCCCAAAAGAAAGCTTTCTTAAACATCTTCAAAAAGCAAAAGCTAGAAAAAGAAAAAGCCAGAAATGAAAGTAACACATTTTTTTTTTTTTTTAGATTTTATTTATTTGACAGAGAGAGACACAGTGAGAGAGGGAACACAAGCAGGGGGAGTAGAAGAGGGAGAAGCAGGCTTCCCGCCGAGCAGAGAGCCCGATGTGGGACTTGATTCCAGG
Source organism: Zalophus californianus (assembly GCF_009762305.2). NCBI lineage: Eukaryota > Metazoa > Chordata > Mammalia > Carnivora > Otariidae > Zalophus > Zalophus californianus. The sequence goes on along the minus strand of NC_045599.1, from coordinate 24,565,694 downwards.
ACCCTGGGATCACGACCTGAGCCGAAGGCAGACGTAAGGACCGAGCCACCCAGGCACCCCGAAAGTAACACATTTAAGTTACAATAAATTTTGGGCGCCTGGGTGGCTCATTCGTTAAGCGTTTGCCTTCGGCTCAGGTCATGATCCCAGAGTCCTGGGATCGAGTCCCGCATCGGGCTCCCTTCTCGGCGGGGAGCCTGCTTCTCCCTCTGCCTGTCTCTCTCTCTGTCTCTTATGAATAAATAAATAAAATCTTAAAGAAAAAGTTACAATAAAATTTAAAAAATTCTTAATAGAAAAAAGCAAATGATTTGAGAAATGCAAATGACATAGGGAGAAAGTATTTTTAATATATAAAGTAGGCAAAATTCCCTTAAATCACTTAAAAACAAACACACACACACACACACACACACACACAATATGAGAGAGGTAAAGAGTACACACATATAATTCATAAAAATGTAGATACTACTGGTTAATAAAATGTATGAAAAGATATTTGACCTCAGTGGTAATGAGGGAAATGTACATTTTGGCTGAACTTTCTCTACTGTCTGAACAACGGACTCTGAGAACTCCCCACTCTATCCCCTTGCCAATAAACCAAAGAGCACAGCTTTGTGAAGTGGATATTTTCACACTAGACACACCCAGACTGAGCCAATGAATATGATAAGTGTCACAGATACCTCACAAACACAAAGAAGCTTCAAGGAGCCAGAATCCTGAAAATCAGGGACTCATAAGCTATGCCTGCTCCCAGGTATCATCACTATCTACCTGCAGCAAAGATAAGTGTATAGTAGTAAAAATCTACATTAACAGCAAAGTCTTCAGAGACCATTATGTAAACCAAAGAAATGTTTCTTGCTTTTTAAACTGCAGTCTAGAATTTTCTAAGAATTTTCAGGTATTCAGAAGGAAACATGAAAGGCTGGTAGGGGTTGAGGAGGTTGTAACTGCCAAACCTAAATTATATGAAAATTAACATTACAGTTAAATAGACATATCAGAGAAAAACAGAATAAAACTACAAATAAATAAAATTAATATCCTTAACATAGAATTAATATCCTTAAAAGTATATCCTAAATATCCTAAATTAATATCCTAAAAAGTCTTTCTTATTCATAATAAAAGAAATGTATTTCTTTAAAATAAACTATTTTGGGGGACCCTGGGTGGCTCAGTTGGTTGAGCCACTGACTCTTGATTTGGGGCTCAGGTAATGATCTCAGGGTCCTGGGATTGAACCCCGCATCCAGCTCCCCACTCAGCAGGGAGTCTGCTTGAGGATTCTCTCTCTCCCTCTGCCCTTCCCCCTGCTCACACTCTCTCTCCCTCTAAAATAAATAAATAAATATTTTTAAAAAACACTATTTTGGTGCTTAGACCTTAAATATAAATATATATAATACTTACTATTATTTAACATATTATCTATTCCATATAAATATTTTATATCTTTATATTATTTTTATAATATATATTTTTTGCATCCCTGGATTTTTTTAAGCAGAAACATTTTATTATATTAATTTTTGCACCTTACATGTCCAAGAGAATCAACTTACAATTAATTGGAACCAACAAGCTCAAGAAATGTATAAGAAACAATACATTACTTAACAACCCAAATAACCAGTCAGAAAATATAACAAAACATTAATAAATAAAATGAAAATGAAAATGGAGATAAAGTATATTCCCAAGTGGGAAACTTTATTGCAAAGGGGTCAGTTCTTCCACAATTTAATCTTTAAATTCAAAATGATTGTAATCCAAATCTATTAGTATGTATTATGGAAATTGCCAAGACAATTCAAAAAGTCAAATCAAAGAGAAAATCTGTAAGAATAAGCACAAAATAACTGAAAAAGATCAACAATTAAGAGCAGGTGCTATCAGCTGTCGGAAAATGCTATGTAATCCAGGAAATTAACACAGTGTGGTTTCATTCAGGGAAAGAATCAATGAAAGAATAGTGAATCCAGAACGCAAATTTATATATATGAATTTAGTTTATAATAACCATGACATTTCAAATTGGGGAAAATAATGTTAGAACATTTATGTATCCATGGCAAGGTGTGGGGAGAGAATGCTCAAGTATTGCTTAATTTTCAGCCTTTCTAAATATTTGATGAAATCCATGAAGTACAGCCTTAGCATATTTACATTCCCCTAGAGTTTTTTTAAAAAAGATTTTATTATTTACTTATTTTAGAGAGAGCATGAGTGCAAGTGGGGGGAGGGGCAGGAGAGGGAGAATCTCAAGTAGGTTGAGCACAGAGCCCCTACTTGAGCCAAAATCAAGAGTCAGCTGATTAACTGACTGAGCCACCCACGCGCCCCTACCCTAGAGTTTGTTTTACCACTTAATCCTGGCAAGGTATTCTTATCTGGCTTTGGGAGAATATTCCAGCACTTTGAGGCAAAGATGGATCCTAGTAACCAAGCACTGGAAGCCAAGATAGAAAAGATCTCTACAGCTGCCATGACCTTCCCTTAGGTGCTATTCTACACAGGGAGGAATGTGATCCATGCACTAGAGAACACCAACATGCTGAATGTCAGGAACTTGGCTTCAGTGAAAGTGTCAGGCAGGCTCCTGTCCAAGAAAGCCAAGGTGAAGCTTGCAAGAGCCAAGGAACCCAAATATCCTAAGGAAAGGTAGATCGTAATGACAGAGCCCTTACTGCACACAGTGATATGGAAGACAGGCTCAGAATGTGCATCTAGGTCAACTAAAGGGGGAGAGGATCCCAACCAGACTACACGGAAAGTCACTTGAATCAGTGAGCAGATGGGGGTGACAGAATTGGGTGCCCCTAAGAGTAACCACTGCCTCACCTTTCTCCCTGGTGGTGTGATTCTGAAAGCCAGAACTACAGTGATGGTTTTTTGCCAAAATGGTGGAAACAGCCACAGTGAATATGACTCCAAATGTCATTTGTTGGAGGATGCAGGTGGCAGCGTTGGGATGCTCAATGAAGGATAAGGAGCAAAGGAAACAGGATTAAGAGAGATGAACAGGATGTAGCTGAGAGCTCAGTTTTTAGCTTTGACATGGGAGTTTCCCTATATTTCACAAAAATCTCAAGAACCACAACTGTAAGGACAGACAAACCACGGGCAGCACAGGCAAGCACCATCCCCAAAGATCTTCATAGCCCAAGAAAGTCACAACCTTTGAGAGGCAATGATCTTGACCACTATTTGCGTATTGATTGTCTGGTGTGTCCCTGGATTTTTGTGTATTTGTTTTTTTTTTAATTATGTTATGTTAATCACCATATATTACATCATTAGTTTTTGATGTAGTGTTCCATATTTTTGTAATATATATATAAAATATTTAATGAATGTAGATACATACACAGAGATATAAACTCACAAATAAATACTCAAATCTAAAAACACATAATAATGGTCTAAGAATAAGAAGAAGCCTAGATAAAATATGAATTAGTGAGATGGCAGATTGAACAAAAGTTTGATCCAAAAAACCTCAAAGAATGCAAAATGGTAAAAAAATGGTAGAAAAGGTAGACCGGCATAGATATGTACAAATAATCCCTTCATATCACTGTTGTAATAGCAAAACACTGAAAATATTCTAAATGCCCTTTACCTGTTGAATGTTTAAATAATTTATGACACATCCACTATTTTTAAATAGTGCATCCTAATTTTATTATTCTCTATATTGCATATATTCTATTAAAATATGGTGCTTCCATTCTTATCATTACATATATCACAAGAGGTGCATTCAGTTGTAACAACTGTTAAGTAAGCAGTGGCTTCACAAAATTAGGGTTTTTGTTGTTCCAACTTACTGAGGTATGACTAACAAATAAAAATTATACATATGTAAGATGTACACCGTGATGTGTTGATATACACATACATTGTGAAATCATTACCACAATCAAGCTAATTAATATTACCATCACCTCATACAGTTATCTGTGTGTGTGGGTGAACACTTGAGATTTACTCAGCAAATTTCAAGTATACAATACGTTAACTATATTCACTAAGCTGTGTATTGTAGGTCTCCAGAAGTCACATTACAGTTGAAAGTTTATACCCTTTGACTGATAGCTTTCCTTTTCCCCCATCCTTACTTAACCTCTGGTAACCACCATTCTACATTTTGTTACTAGGAATTCAGCTTTTTTTAGATTTCACATATAAGTGACATCATGGAGTATTTGTCTTTCTCTGTCAGACTTACTTCACTTAGTGTAACATTACATCCTCATGACTCATTCATTTTTATAACTGGAAATTTATACCTTTTGACCCCCTTCATTCCTTTGCCCCCCACCCCTCCCCTGGCTCAGACAACCACGAATCCGTTCTTTATATTCACGAGCTGTTTTTGTTTTTTGTTCTTGTTTTCTTTTTTTTTAGGTTTCACATATAAATGTAAGATCATACAGTATTTGTCTTTTTCAGACTCATTTTATTTAGCATAATGCCTTCAAATTTCATCCATGTTGTCACAAATGACAAGATTTTCTCTTTTAGGGATGAGTAATATTCCATTATTATATATACCACATTTCTTTATCCATTCATCATTCAATGAACATTTAGGTTGTTGCCATATATTGGCTATTGTAAAATAATGCTGCGATGAACAGAAGAATGCACAGAACTTTTTGAATTAGTGTTTTTATTTGGATAAATACCCAGAAGCAGAATTGTTGAATCATGTGGTGGTTCTATTTTTTAATTTTTTGAAGAAACTCAATACTGTTTTCCAGAGACAGGCTCAGAATGTGCATCTAGAAAGATGTAAATTTGTACAAATTTACATTCCCACCAACAGTGCACAAGGGTTTTCTTTACTTCATATCTTTGTCAACACATTATTTTGTGGGTTTTTTTTTTTAAATAAAAGCCATTCTAACAGGGATGAGGTGATATCTCATTGGGATTTTGACTTGAATTTCCCTAATGATTAGTGATGTTTAGCATCTTCCCAGGTACTTGTTGGCCATCTGTATTTCTTCTTTGAAAATCCTCTGACCACTTTGTAAGTGTATTATGATGATGATGATGATTTGCTACTGAGTTATGTGGGCTCCTTATATATTTTGGATATCAACATTTATCAGATACATGATTTGCAAATATTTTCTCCTATTCAGTAAGTTGTCTTTTCATTTTGTTGGTGGTTTCCTTTGCTGTGCAGAAGCTTTTTAGTTTGATGGGAGTCCCACTAAATGTTTAGTTTTGCTTTTGTTGCCTGTGCTTTTGATGCCAATTCCAAAATATCGTTGACTAGACCAATGTCAAAAAGCTTTTTCCCCATGTTTTCTTCTAGTCATTTTATGGATTCACGTCTTGTGTTTAAGTAATTGCTCTATTTTGAGTTGACTTCTGTGTATGATGTAAGATAAGGGCTCAGTTTCATTCTTAGCAAATGAGTAGAAATTTGCACGCATGGAATGTCAAGAGCAAAATGTTGGTGATTCACTTAACTTTCTCTCAGGGTGGAATCATTCCAGCCATTTTGTCCATATTTTAAGGCAATGGGAAGGAGGAAAAGGATAAAGAGGTAGAGGCAGGGCGCCTGGGTGGCTCAGTTGGTTAAGCAACTGCCTTCAGCTCAGGTCATGATCCTGGAGTCCCAGGATCGAGTCCCGCATCAGGCTCCCTGCTCAGCAGGGAGTCTGCATCTCCCTCTGACCCTCCCCCCTTCATTCTCTCTCTCTCTCTCTATCTCATTCTCTCTCTCAAATAAATAAATAAAATCTTTAAAAAAAAAAAAAAGAGGTAGAGGCAGGACCCATACTGAGAAAACAAAATTCCTCTGAAACCCCTGTAGATATCTACATCTCATTGGCCGGGAGTGTGTCAATGGCTATGTAAACTGCAAAGGACACTGGTAAATTTAGTTGATTTTGTTGCTGCAGCTGGGCACATTGCTGCTGTCAATAAAATTGGGATTCTATTAGAAAGAAACAGATATTGGGTATTAAGTTAGGCTTATATCAGTGGCTACAAACTGTAAAAAAGAATGATAATGATCTCTACAAATTAATGCAATACACTGCTGTCACAAAAACATGAATGCTATCACTGTATATAAAATGAAAAAAAACCTCACACTATATTTTTGTTTTTATGTGAGTTTCCATGTGTGTGTACTTATGAAGGTGAATACACAAAGGTACTGCATTTCATTGCAATTTGGGAAAAAAATAACCAGGGAGAAAAACAGAAAATAATAATCTACAAAATATTAAAGTTGGTTATAGCTGAGTGAGAATAATTTTCTTTTTTTTTTTAAAGATTTTATTTATTTATTTGAGAGAGAGAGAGAGAGAAACAGCATGAGAGGGGAGAGGGTCAGAGGGAGAAGCAGGCTCCCCACTGAGCCGGGAGCCCGACGCGGGACTCGATCCCAGGACTCCAGGATCATGACCTGAGCCGAAGGCAGTCGCTTAACCAACTGAGCCACCCAGGCGCCCCGAGAATAATTTTCAAATATTAAGTGCTTCTATTTTTTTTCTCCCATTTTTTTCTACACTCAGCATGTTTATTTTGGTAATCAAGAAAAAAGCAGCAAATAAACAATGTGTAAAGGCTGGCATTAGCTAAGAGAAGTTTTACATACCTTGGAGAGTTGGGCAGTCAGAAGAATTTCAGAAGGCAAAATACTCTGTGGTGGAAAATGTATTTCCCACAGGATACTTCCATTGTTTGCTTGCCTTGTTTCATTTGTGTGTTTGTTTTATCAATCTTGAACATCAAAACTATTTCATGTTGAAAGTATTTATAAATAGAGAGAATTTTTGAAACACCTGTTTACTTCCTGTTTAATGAATTCACATTGATTGCCAGTGTGCCAGTCTGATTATCATCTCCCCAGGCAGAGGAAGACAGCGTTCTTTTCTGGAGAAAGGCAATATGTTATCTAAAGCGAAAGCTTGTTTTTTTTAAGTCTTCCAACAGTTTATTAGAAAGAATGTAGACATTAAAAAAAAATCCCCACTGTCATGAACATAAATTGAGGTAATGTTTCTTACAGATGTTTTAAATTAGTATTTTAATTAAATTAATTAATAATTTATCACAGATGCCAGTCTCAACTTTTATAATGTGAGTATTCTCTTTCTCTCTCTCTCCTTTCTTCAAATTTTTAGCCTACAGTTTAATTACTGAAGAAGCAGAGACATGACCCTAGGATAGGAGATGAAATCTAATCATCCATTTCCTCCCAAGGCTCATCTTCTAGGATGTAATCGTTTTCTTCCGGCCCTTTATTTTCAGTCCTGCTTATTTGATCTTCAGACTACTTATATCTTATTCTTCAATAAATCAGAGACAAGAAAGTATATGAACTGAGGCTTCTGGAAGTACATCAAACATTTGGTGCTCTGGAGCTGCCATCAAATTCTTACCATCTCCTTGACAAGGTGATTTACCTCAAAGCAGTGAACTGTGGGGAGAATTGATTTCTTTATCTGTGATAATGCCAGTTCATATTTATTTCCCTGGATTGCTATAAAAATAAGTGAAATAGTTTAAATAGTTTAAATTAAAAGAATTTTGGAATTCATAAAGAACATGAATCCAAAAGAAAAAAATCTCTTCTTTCCTAATAGTATTTGTCTCTAAGATACAGAGCCAATCTTGCTTCTAGAATATGCAAGAATTTTAGATAATATTTTGAATTTCTTTACGCTATGTCACATTTTAAAGCATTTCCTATCTTCTGGGTCATAAACTTTCATTAATCTAAGAATCATCAGTTAGAAATATACATTATTGACTCAGGAAAATAATTTTCATTACCAGTGAGAAGGAGGCTCCTTCTCTCCGCTGGTTAGGATCTTGCCGAAAATTCTGACTCTCAAAAGAGGCATTCAACTTTAAGCAGCACATTTCAAGATCAAGAATATTGGTAAGGGGTAAAATGGAATCACTGAAAATTTAGTCCCCTGATTTTTCTAATACCCATTCTTTAAAGGGGATATGTGCAGTATTTTTTCAACATTTCTCTGGTTAAGGAGCTTCCATGACCTTAAGCTTGTGGCAAAACATATCTGCCGTATTTGACATTTAAGTGAGGCCAAAGGCAATTAAAAAAAAGAGTTGTAAATAGTTCTAGGTATATTAAAATCTCTCTATTCTCTTTTTTCTTTTTCTTTCTTTCTTCTTTCTTTTTCTTTCTTTCTTTCTTTCTTTCTTTCTTTTCTCTCTCTCTCTCTTTCTTTCTCTCTCTCTCTCTCTTTCTTTCTCTCTCTCTTTCTTTCTTTCTTTCTCTTTCTTTCTTTCTTTCTTTCTCTCTCTCTCTCTCTCTCTCTCTCTCTCTTTCTTTCTTTCTTTCTTTTCTTTTCTTTTCTTTCTTTCATGTATTACTTAAAGTAGGCTCCATGCCCAATGCAGGGCTTGAATTCACAACCTGAGTTCAAGAACTTAGATCAGGAGTCAGTGGCTCTATCAACTAAGCCACCCAGGTGCCCCTTTTCTTTCTTTCTTTCTTTCTTTCTTTTTTTAATTGTGATTGGAAAACAAATTCAACTCTTGTTTTACCAGATTACAAGAACAAATTAATGAATTCACCTTAAAACATAACAATGCTACATGAGAACTTTTGGAAAATATAAATCATAGAAGCTTTAACTTGTCTTGAAAAGGTCTGTGTTATCAAAGTGAAATTACGTGATCAAGATACGGTTACCTCTATTGAAAGAAAAAAAATTCCTTATCAAAGAATCAGGAAGTTCCACCTTCAGATACGGCATACCTCTGCTCAGGACTTCCTCCTTTTCCTCAGAAAATGCAAACTGTATGATACTTTTCTGTATTGTCTAAGGCTCTTTATTCTTTTTTTAAATTCTATTTTTAATTCCAGTGTAGTAAACATACCACATTATGTTCATTTTAGGTGTGGAATACAGTGATTCAACACTTCCATATATTACTCAGTGCTCATCAAGATGAGTGTATTCTTAATCCTCTTCAACTATTTTACCCACCCTCACACCAACCTCCCCTCTGATAACCATCTGTTTCTTTCCTATAGTTAAGAGTCTGTTTCTTGGTTTCTCTCTCTCTTTTTCATTTGTTTGTTTTGTTTCTTAAATCCCACATGTGAGTAAAATCGTATGCATTTGTCCTTCTCTGGCTGGCTTATTTTACTTAGCATTTTACTCTCTAGATCCATCCATGTTGTTGCAAATGGCAAGATTTCGTTCTTTTTCATGGCTGAATAATATTCCATTGTATATATAGAACCACATCTTCCTCATCCATTCATTGATGGATGGACACTTAGGTTGCTTCCATAATTTGGCTATTGTAAATAATGCTGTTGTAATCATAGGGGTGCATGTGTTCCTTTGAATTAGTGTTTTCATATTCTTTGGGTAAATACCCATTAGTACCATTACTGGAACATAGGGTAGTTCTATTTTTAACTTTCTGAGGAAACTCCATACTGTTTTCCACAGTGGCTGCACCAGTTTACATTCCCACCAACAGTGCACAAGGGTTACTTTTTCTCCACATCTTCACCAATACTTGTTGTTTCTTGTCTTTTTGATTTTAGCCATTCTGACAGGTATGACGTGAGATTTCCTTGTGGTTTTGATTTGCATTTCCCTGATGATGAGTGATGTTGAGCATCTTTTCATGTGTCTGTTGGCCATCTGTATGTCTTTTTTTAAGTATTTTAAAAAAGATTTTATTTATTTGAGAGGAAGAGAATGAGAGAGTACACATACACGAACAGGGGGAGGAGCAGAGCGAGTGGGACAAGCAGACTCCAAACCAAGCACGGAGCCCTACTGGGGCCTGATTCCACAATCCTGAGATCATGACCCGAGCTGAAATAAAGAGCTGGACAACTAACCAAATGAGCCACCCAGGTGCCCCCATCTGTATGTCTTCTTTGGAAAAGGGTCAAATCATGCCTTCTGCCCAGTTTTTAATTGGATTATTTGTTTTTTTTGTGTTGAGTTGTATCATTTCCTTATACATTTTGGATACTACCCTTTATCAGATATGTCATTTGCAAATATCTTCTCCCATTCAATAGGCTGTCTTTTAGTTTTGTTGGTTGTTTCCTTTGCTGTGCAGAAGCTTCTTATTTTGATGTAGTCTCAATAGTTTATTTTTGTTTTGGCTTCCCTTTTCTCAGGAGACATATCTAGAAAGATGCTGTTACAGCTGATGTCAGAGAAATCATGCCTATGCTCTCTTCTAGGATTTTTATGGTTTCAGGTCTCATAGTTGGATGCTTAATCCATTTTGAGTTTATTTTTGTGTATGGTGTAAGAAAGTGATCCAGTTTCATTCTTTTGCATGTAGCTGTCGAGTTTCCCCCACACCAGTTGTTGAAGAGACTGTCTTTTTCCCACTGGATATTGTTTCCTGCTTTGTCAAAGATTAACTGACTGTATAATTTTGGGTTTGTTTCTGGGTTTTCTAATCCGTTCCATTGATCTATGTCTATTTTTGTGCCAGTAGAATATTGTTTTGATTACTATAGCTTTGTAATATAACTTGAAGTCTGGAATTGTGATACCTCCAGTTGTGTTTTTCTTTTTTACGATTGCTTTCACTATTTGGGGTCTTTTGTGGTTCCATACAACTATCAGGATTGTTTGTTATAGTTCTGTGAAAAATTCTGTTGGCATTTTGATAGGGATTGCATTAAATGTGTAGATTGCTTGGACCATATAGACATTTTAACAATATCTGTTCTTTCAAGCCATAAGCATGGAATGTCTTTCCATTTCTTTGTTTTGTCTTCAATTTCTTTCATCATTGTTTACAGTTTTCAGAGTATAGGTCTTTTGCCTCTTCAGTTTTGTTTATTCCTAGATATTCTATTATTTTTGGTACAGTTGTAAATGGGATTGTTTTCTTAATTTCTCTTCCTCTTGCTTCATTATTAGAGTATAGAAATGCAATAGATTCTGTACATTGATTTTTGTATTCCGTGACCTTATTGAATTTGTTGATCAGTCCTAGTGTTTTTTTTGGTGGAGTCTTTAAGGTTTTCTATATATAGTATCATGTCATCAAAAAGTGAAAGTTTTACTTCTTCCTTACCAATTTGGATGTAAGGCTCTTTATTCTTAAGCCCTATATATACTGGGTCTTGTGATCTAGGCTAGCATAGCTCTCAGGTAGAGCCACTCCACCAAGAAGAAAAATAAAATTAGCAAATTTGGAATTTTAGCCTTTAGTCAAGCACTCCATCTTGTGTTCTTTCCTTCAATAGTGTGCCCAATGTTCACTCTCTCTTCTCCCAACAAAGGATCTTAAAAACTGGATAATACATTAAGATACTAAAATCTCAGGATGAATTTCATTCCATGGTTAATTTCCAGTTGAATTTTAATTATTACCTTTCAATTTTTCCCAATATAGGTCAGCAGTAACCCTTCCACAACCAAGACTTCCTGAATCAAAGTAAGCAAGAAGAATGTCAGAAAAAAGGGAGAGACATCAATTTTATGTGGTATACATAATTAATATACCATTCACCCAAAACAAAATTATACATTTTTATGAAGTTTCACTTTTCTCTTCCAAAAAACAGGATAATAATACAAACCTCTTTCATAAATTTTTTTTTAAAGATTTTGTTTATTTATTTGACACAGAGAGACAGCAAGAGAGGGAACACAAGCAGGGGGAGTAGGAGAGGGAGAAGCAGGCTCCCCGCTGAGCAGGGAGCCTGATGTGTGGCTGGATCCCAGGACCCTGGGATCATGACCTGAGCCGAAGGCAGACGCTTAATGACTGAGCCACCCAGGCGCCCCTTTCATAAAATTTTATAATAAATGACCAATATGTTAGAAAATGTAGGACTCACAGAAACATTTGTCAGTTTCCTTTTCTTAACCCTCCCTGATAATGGCTTCTTTCTTTTTATTGCCTTTCCTCTCTCTAGCTAAAGATCTGCTATCCACTCTTAAATTATCTTTAATAATTGAAATGTCAAATGAAACTTTTTCATCTAAATTGCAGATAGCTCTTCTAAGCAAAGAAAAACAAGAGAAATAAACAGAAATCAATGAATAACACACCCACATTATTCCAACATCTTTCAGAGTTCTTTTGAATATAATTCATTAACTCAATGCCAAGCACCTTTTTGTTCTTCTCTGCTTTATATAGCTACTCTGTCAAATCTCAGCATTCTTGTGTTTGACTTATTGAAAAATGAAAGGAAACCACCATGTAGAAAAATTAACATGTTCATAAAAGGAAATGTTAACATCAGATTGAGAGGAGAGATTATTCATAAAGACACACACTCACAACATACAATACAGAGTTCTGCCAAATTTCTAGTTATTTCATCACTGCCTGTTTATTAAAGACTAAAAGTAAAAATTCATGATGTGTATGGAAAATGCTAAGGTTAGAATGTATAGTTTTATTTCTGACTCTTGACTTTAGTAATGTAGAAATGAGGTGTTCATTTTATTCAGAATCTACAAGTTCAGAATCTCCAAGTGTGTTAGGAGGACTTCTGAAGCAGAGGTAAGGACCGTAATGAAAAAAAAAATCTTTTTATTGTGTGTACATGTGGTCTTAAATTTTATGAAGAGTACAGGCAATACATTCTAGTGATTAACAGCACAAGCTCTGAGATCAGACAGTTTGCATTGAATTCCAGTTGTCTCATCTCCCAGCTGTGCCACATTGAGCAAATAATTTAACATCTGTATGGCCAAGTTTTTTAATCTGTAAAATGGATACGCTAATAAGCCCTAGTTCATACAGTATTGTATCAGTAGGATTTAGCTTTGTTTTATAGTTTCATTAACTATTTTCTAGAAGAAGAATCCTTGAATATAGAGTAATTATTTAAATATATCAAGTGTAACAGGGCAGATGTTTTGAGTTCTTAACAATGAAAGTATTTCTAATGCCGTCATTATCGCAAGCCTCACAAAATGGTTCCCCCTCAGCAATCTGATGACTTCCCCTCAAATTTTGCAGAGAAAACAGAAGCTATCAGAAAGAAATTTCATCATCTTCTTACCACTGAATTAAAAAAACCTTTCTGCATTAACACCCATTCCTCATCTTCCATCTTCTCTCAATAAGAGGTATGACCACGCATCTCTCCACAGAAAGACCCTTCACCTTGGCTCTAGATCAAATTCCCTCACACCTTTTCAAGATCTATACAATGTCAGTAATTCCAATACTCTCCTGTATAATTAATCTCTTCCCCTCTGTGTATCATTTTTAGTGGAATACAAACATGCTCCAGTATCATGTTAAAATTAAACAAAAGGCTTGATGCTACATCTCACTACCTATTTACAAAACAGTCAACTATTCACAAGTAAACCTCTTAAAAATGTCACCTTTCTCTTTGCTTCCTCACTTTCATCTAACTTGCTAATTTGAGCCACTGCAATATCAGCTCCTTACCCAATAATATACTGAAGGTGCTTTTGTCAGGGTCATTAGTGAGTTTCATGTTGCCAAATCCAACGGGAACTCTTCATTCTACTCCAACATTCAGACTCATTCCATATGGTTGACTCCTCTCTCCTTAAAACTGTATCACGTCTTGCCTTCAGAGACATGGTGTTCTCTTACCTCAGCCTCCTTTCTCTTTCTATAATAACTGACCTCTAAACATCAGAGTTCCTCAGAGCTTGCCTTCTACTCTTTATCGATACAAACTCCAAGATCAGTTTAGCCATTCTCAGGGCTCTAACTGCCATACTTAGGCTAACCTATTCCAAATTCATATTAAACCCCAACCTCTTCCCTACGCTCCAGACTCATATCCAAGAGCATATGTGAAATCCCCACCTGGATATCTCAAAGATTTCTCAGTGTTCATACGTTTAAGATGGAACCTTTAATACAGTTTCCCATAGCAGTCTGGCCATCCAGACTTCTGCATCACATGAGTAGCACCATGGTCTTCATAGTATCTCAAACCAAGAAAATATAATGACTGTCATTCATAACTCCATTTTCTCTGGCTTCTATATTCTATGTATCAACAAGCTTTGTTGGCTCTGTATCTTAAGCATTTTTGTAATTCATATCAACAAAAATTATGTCAATTTTTCACCATGTCAATTCAACCTTTTCAAAGGTGTTTTGGTTTTTCAGTTGAAGATGATGGAGGAATGTCTCTTTTTATTATACTCTCAACTCCATGAAGCCAACTAAAAACATCCAAAAGAATGCAAAGAGAAAAATCTTAATTTTCAATTAAATTACAAAATGTGAGGTATGTTTGCCTCTAGAAATCTAGACCAAAACAAGGGAGGACATTAGGAATAGGCAGGTATAGGCTTAAGTTGTGAACAAGAAACACTTGCCTAAAAGCTAATAATTCTATCCTAAATGAGCAACAAGATTTGGAAGGACAAGAGGACTAACAAAGGTAACAGAGACTGTAAACTTGACAGGGACAGAGAGGAAGTAAAATAGAATGGATGACCATGCTGATGTGTTATTTTTCTGGTCTATAACCTAGACTGTTCACGGATGGATAAAAAGGAGTGAAGGCAAGACCACACAGTTATTGAACATCACCTGATCTCAGCAGCAGAGCTGTGACATAAAGCACTTGATAAATATAAAAATTGCTAGGACATTGAAAGCTGAGATCAGAAGTGCCCAAGACAAAGGAAATCACAGGTTTTCTAAGATGGTTTTTAAGATGAGAATTCTAAACCTGCAGTGTTCCTACTCACATCAACTCCACCTCTACTCAGTTTCCCCAACTATATTCTTTGAATAATTTGATCCATTAAAAGCAGAAGAACAAGAAATTTTAAAGTATGTATATACACTCCAAGAAAAGCACAGAGGGAAAATAAAAAGCAGATAGGCAAAGAAAAAACATTGCAAGAGCCCAACAGATTAGGAGCTCAGACAAATAAGTCTCCATGGCCTCAAATAAATTCAGGAGACATTACCTGTCCATAAAAGAAAAGCTCACAAGAAAGGCAAATAAATTGCTAAGACAGCAGAAGATAAAAGGAGCCATTTGAGCACTGGAATAACATGAAAAAAAAAGTGAAAAAAAATCTATATTAAAAACAATTAAAAATAGGATAAAGATGACTTAAAATCACATTCAGGTACATGTTGAGAGGATAGATGAAATTATAAATAAAGAATAATGGAAAATAATAAATATATAGAAATGATTATGAAGAAAATGCTAGACTGAAGGCTGAAGATCTATCACATATATACTTAGTGCTTGTGAAACAGAATTTTACTTATTTACCTATTTATTTAGAGAGAACGAGCAGGAAAGGAGGGGCAGAGGGAGAGGGAGAGAGAGAATCCCAAGCAGTCTCCATGCCATGCAGGGCTTGATCTCATGAACCTGAGATCACGACCTGAGCCAAAATCAAGAGTCAGAGATGCTTAACTGACTGAGCCACCCAGGTGCCCCTAGTGTAGCAGAATTTATAAAGAATGGAACTGAAAACCATGCAAAAACCACATGAATATTTTTAAATTTCAAATATTTTAGAAAAGTTTTAATCTACATATCTGAAGAACATTCTACTTCCCAAATGTCTTAGGAAAATTTGTTTAAAGAACGAAAGACACTAAGATAGAACATGTTAGAATTTACCTTTAGAAAGAAGTATATGGTCATCCACATAGAAAAGGGAGCGATGTATACAGGGAAAAGTCAGGTTGCTTCAGTCTTCTCTGTAGCTACTCCTCATGCCAGGAGTCAGGGAAGACATATCTACAAGATTATAAGAAAATAGTGTCACCTAATCATTTAAAACAGCTGAATTATCCTTCAAGCTTAACAGCAACTGACATATTTACCAAACATACAAGAACTTAGCATACAAAAAATCCTCAGGAGAATATAGAAATACCTAAAAAAAAAATCCAAATAAATACTAAATCAAAATACTGGAATAAGGAATGCATGAAAACAAGACTGATATCAGATTTCTCACTGACAATGCCAAATCCAAGAAGACAAAGAAGTAATAGCTCAAAAGTCCTGAGAACCATTAACTCTGAACTTCTGCACAAATAAACTATCATGTTTGTGAAGGCAAAATCTCAACAATTTAAGACAACTAAAGAATTCTGTTTACTACCCACAGACTTCCTCTGAAAGGGTTACCTTACAATGTATTTTAGCAAAATAGAAAAAGAAAAAAGAATTCATAAGGAAAACGTGGGATATAAATAACAATGTTGAACAAATAAAGCAGTGAAACATATCATTAATTCTATTTGTTCTAAGGGGAAGATAACTGACAATGATTAATTCTAGATGGTGTTAGTAAAATACAAGTAGAAATTACCAGTAAAAGTACCAGTCAGCTTTTACTAGGTAATATTGTATTATAAACAGCCTGAAATGTCTTAGCACTTCACAAAAACAAGGTTTTTTTTTTTCCTACTCAGTTTCATGTGGTCTACAGATTGCTCTAAATTTGGACTTTCATTGAAAGATCTCCAAGATATAATGTTAAATGGCCAAAAAGCAAAATATAGAAAAATATGCATATTATGATGAAGTGTGTATAACAGTGCTGTACTTAAAATATAGTCTGTTGACTAGCCTTATTACTTCATCATGAGGTTAGTACAAAGAAGCGAATGGGAGATGGGAAGGGGCAGTTTAACAATCTGTCACGGGGTTTCAAGTCTGAAATGGAAAATCCACATTAAGCAACCCTGCACAGAGTCCCTTTTAAAAAGTCTGGGCAATTATAAGAAGCTAATCCTGTTTGAGAGAGGAGGGCATAGACGCTGTGCATTCTCCAACTGAGGAGGTGCAAGGCTTCAGCCCAGAGTGTGGCAACACTCTTAACTAGGAGGTAGAGAGATGAAGGCTGCAACTTGGTCTTGGTTCAAAAATTCAACTTTCCTGGGTGAAATCTGATATGGTCGCTGCATAAAGAGGGCAAAGAGAGCCTGAAGAGAGTCAGACCACTACAGTTTGTAGGTGGCAGTTTTAACAAGCAAGGGAACGGGGACACCTGGGTGGTGCAGTAGGTTGAGTTTCCGACTCTTGATTTCGGCTCAGGTCATAATCTCAGGGTAGTGAGATTGAGGAGTTGGGCTCTGTGCTCAGTGGGGAGTCTGAGATTTTCTCTCCCTCCGCCCTCTCCCTGCTTGGGCACTCTCTCTTTCTCTCTCTCTCAAATAAATAAGTAAATCTTAAAAAAAAAACAAAACAAAACAAGGAAACTTATATAAAAGGCTTGTCTTGGGTGGACACAAGAGGAGGAGCTCTCCATACCCACCTGCCAGAATCTTAAAAGTTTATATGGAGGTCTTCACTGGGTTCTGTCATGTATGTCTCAGTAACACATTGCTGTCTCTCAAGGCTACCTCCCTGAAAGGGGTCCTATTGTGGGGATGGTGGGCAGAATGTACCTTCTAAGGACAGGAGAGGGGATGAGGAGCCTTTGATTGCCTGGATCTACCATGGTCAATCAGTAGTTATGTCCTCTCCATGACCTCCTCCTCCAACACTTGGGTCCCTCTGGCTCACAGAAGCCTGGAGCTGGCAGGAACTCTGAAGGGGACTACTCCTGCTCCAGGAGTGACTGTGTAGGCTGCAGACTACGAACCTTGGTCTTGGGTACTCCCATGATATTCCCATGGCGGAGGCTGAGAACATGGCCTCTCTGCAGCTTCAGCTGTGTCAGGGGATTACATAACACCAAGAGGCCCAGCGTCATGGCCCACAGAAACAGAAGACTATGCCCCCTAGCCCTTTCTTTTTTTAACTGAGTAAACTTTGGGATTTATTACAATATAATAGAGGAGTGATGCCTCAAATTTCACTGATGTCAGAGATATAGCCAACCTTGGCACACAGATGTTAAATCAAGATTTAATTTCATTTAGACAAATATAAAATGTGCCTTATCTTACACTGCCAGTGTCGTGGAAAGACTGGTTGGCTTTCTTCTTGTTAGGCATGATACTTAGCAAATTAAATTATTTAACACTTAAGCCCTATGAGATAATCATTACCATTAATCCTTTTTTATAGATGAATAAACTGATGCTTAGAGAGATCTGTCCAAAAATTTACAGCTAGATTTTGGCAGAGATAACACAATACAATTCAACAACTATCCTATCAATTTTGGGGAATTGGTATGGTAGAATAGGGAAAAAAATGGGCTTTGAGATCAGAAAGACCCCTCAAAGATCTCAAAGATCAGAAAATGGCTTCTGGGGGCGCCTGGGTGGCTCAGTCGTCAAGCATCTGCCTTCAGCTCAGGTCATGATCCCAGGGTCCTGGGATCGAGCCCTGCATTGGGCTCCCTGCTCCGCGGGAAGCCTGCTTCTCCCTCTCCCACTCCCCCTGCTTGTGTTCCTGCTCTCTCTCTCTCTCTCTCTGTCAAATAAATAAATAAAATCTTAAAAAAAAAAAAAAGAAAATGGCTTCTGGAGATTAAATTCTGCTTCTACTAGTACTATCTACTACTATACCTAAAACATCAATTTCCACTCTCCTTTCCATTCCTCCCCTCTTTGCTAGAAAGAGAAGAGCAATAAAAACTCACATATATTTGGAAGTCACAGTCAAACTTCACACATATTTTTGTCATAACAAATACTACTAATGGGATTTGGAAATGAGAGGAAAATGTCTTAAATATCAGCTTCAGATTGTTCACTTAGGAAAATCGAGGTTTACCTTACCTTTTATGAGTGGGCAATTCTCAGTATGTCTTGAATGTCAAGTTAAGAGCACTTGTCAAAGTTTCTGGCTTATGATTGGAAGCATGTATTTAGTGGCTGCAGGTAATTTGCTCATGCTTGAGAACCAGAAAGACCAATGGAAGAAACATGGGCTCTGGAGTTCAACAGAACAGAGCTGGGATCCTCGTCTTTCCCCTTGCTAGCGATATAACTGTGCAAAAATTCTTCACTGCCAGGGGCTTCATTTGCTTCATCATATCTTCACAGAATGATTTGAGAATAAAGTCAGATAAAACATGTAAAGCACCCTGTAGAATACTCAATGCAGTGTAAAAATTCGGTAGCTCAATAAGTGGTTATTATTTTTATTTTCGTTTGCTTTTCTCATCTGTTAAATCTAGATGAGGCTTCCATAAACTCAAAGGAAGAGCTGAGATATACTTTTTTTCCCCCCAAAGATTTATTTATTTATTTGAGAGACAGAGAGCAGGAGGAGGTGGCAGAGGCAGAGGGTGAGGGAGAGAGAGAATCTCAAGCAGACTCTCTGCTAAATGTGGAGCCTGATGCTGGGCTCAATCCCACAACCCTGAGATCATGACCCGGGCTGAAATCAAGAGTTGATGCTTTAAGTGAACCACACAGGTGCCCCAGGGAGAGGTGAGATATATTTTTAAAGGTCTATAGGGGCTACAGAGAAAGATTTCTTGATTAATATGGCAGTTTTCTCACAATTGTTTTTTTTCTAAAGATCTTATTTATTTTGAGAGAGCGAGGGGGAGAAGCAGAGTCTGCACTGAGCAGGGAGCCCCATGCAGGGCTCGATCCCAGGACTCTGAGATCATGACCTGAGCTGAAGGCAGATGTTTAACTGACTAAGCCAACCAGGCGCCCCACTTTGTGTGCTTCAGTTCAATAACTATTTCTTGGACATTCACAGGTCCTGTGCTAGGCTGTAAGAATTTAAAATGGCTACAAGTCAACCTTGCTTTCAAAGAGAGGACTCCTGAGTAGAAAGGAACTTGGTCTGATCATAAATTCCTTAAACACACACAGGGTCTTCCTCACCTTTTAACTCCTATGGCACCTAGGCACACTGTCTGCACTGAACTTAGGAATGCTCTGAATTTAATTGAGTTTCTGCCAGAGTCCCATTTCCCTATAGCTTATGTCCAAATCCCTCCCACAATAGTCCATAGTCCTTTATCTGTGGCATGCAAAGATATCTGGAATAGTTCCAGAGATGTTTTTTATTATTTTCCTCAATTAAGCTAATGTCATTTTTCTAGATTTAAATGTGCCATCTATGTCTCTACAAAACCCATCATCCATTAAATCCTTTCATATTCCAGAGAATTCATCTCTGTATAGAAAAAATAATAAAAATCAAAAAGGAAAGGTTAAAAGCAGGAGAAGGTGAAGGAAGAAGAGAATTACAATAATGAGATACAGAAAACAAGTTCTCAAGAATTATCAGTGAAGACATAATTATTATGCATTAACAGCTGATAGCTAGCATTAGGGCAAGGAAGCTGTCTGTATTCTCTAAGTACTTCAGACAATGTGGTATTCATTTATAAATTCTTGACAGCTCTTTAGATAAAGTATGTATAATAATTTTCCAGCAATCCATTATCTGCCTGAATGTGCTTTAATTTAAAGTTGGAATATATTTGAAATAATTTCCCCAAGTCCTAAACATACTTCCTTTCAAATAAATGACCTACATTTAAAGGATCGTTAAAAGAATTAAAAGGAGTCAAAAAGTCTCTGTTTTCCTTCTTTGGTTCTTCTCTGTTCTATCTATAGGTCTCTGAACAGTGTTTCTGGCTTGATCAATTGAATATGTTTAATTGTTTTGAAAAACACATTCAGCCCTCAGGAAGGAACGTCTACCATCATCCTGCCCAAGCTCAGGCTGTGTGAATGTGCTGAGAAATTCTGGTGAGGAAGTGGTGCAGCCCTGGACTAATAATTAATTGAAAGTTACCAAATGAAAGCACCCCAGTAGACAATACAAAGAGACAGCTTATCATATACACTCAAAGTTGGACCCTCAAGGTTTTTCAAAGAATCTATAAACAACTGAAATTGGTTTTCTGTTTTTTTATGAGATGACCCCAGGCAGCCTGCTCAAGAGCAGGTTTTTCAGAGTAGCCTCTTTACTAGCTGCCAGGGAATCAGTTTTATTCCCATCCTGAGGGATCCTACAAAATGCTAAAACAAACATCACTGGTCCTAGACTACCTGTAGGTTTTTTTTCTCCCCTCTATTCATTTTCTTATAAATCCTGTTTTTTAGATGGTAGTACACTCCTTTACCTATGAATAAGCTACTATTCTGTTTGCAGCTAACTAAAATACCTGAATTGTTCTTTAAAACTCCCAACACAAGTAAACAGCTCCATTATAAGGGAACAGGCTTTCTCAAGAGCCATACAATAGTAAGTAAGTATCAAGTACTGACAAAAAAGATCAGGCTACTGAAAACTATGAAGCAAGTTAATTAGGACTCATCATTTCACTTTCTGGTTTTACTTGGTTGAAAGTAAACTCCACTAAAAAACAAAATGAAAAATAGTAGCAAGATAGGAGGATAGGGTCACCTTAAGTGCAATATCAACTAAGCATTTATTTACTTATTCATTCATTCATTCATTCATTCTTTAAAGATTTTATTTATTTATTTAACAAAGAGAGAGAGAGAGAGAGAGCATGACCTGGGGGAGGACTAGAAGGAGATAGAGAAGCAGATGCCTGGCTGAGCAGAGAGCCAGACATGGGGCTCGATGCCAGGACCCTGGGATCATGACCTGAGCCAAAGGCAGACACTTAACTGACTGAGCCACCCAGGCGCCCCAACTAAGCATTTAAACTCACAGGACTATCATAGGCCCTGTTGGCCTTAGTCAGCTTGGGAAGAGAGAGGATGGAACCACAACTTGCTAGCAAGAAGAGCGGCACCAGGCTGCTTCTTTGGAAGTAGTCTTTGCATCAGTCCCCACAACCAACCAGTAGCTGTCCTCTTTCCTCTCTCACCTCATCCCTGTAAAAGAAAAATTACACTGGTCACTTGTCAAAAATAATAGCATGGAAGACTTTATTCAAGACTATTGCAATAAGGAAGAGAGAATGAACTCGACTCTCCTGAAATAAAAGATGGGAAGATTAAAAACAATTTTTTTTTATTTGAGTGTAGTTGATAGACAAGGTTACATGAGTTTCAGGTGTACAACATAGTGATTCGACAAGTTTATACATTGTGCTATGCCACAACTGTACCTACCTTCTGGCGCCACACCATGCTATTACAATAGTGTTGACTATATTGCTTATGCTGTGCCTTTTATTTCTGTGACATATTCATTCTATAACTGGAAGCCTGTATCTCCCATTCTCCTTTACCCATTTTGTCCATCCCGACCCCCTCCCCTCTGGCAGCCATCATTGTATTTATAGGTCTGACTCTGCTTTTTATTTGTTTGTTTATTCATTTGTTTTTGTATATATGAATGAAATCATATGGTATTTGTCTTTCTGTCTGACTTATTTCACTTAGAGTCATACTGTCTGGGTCCATCCATGTGGTCACAAATGGCAGGACATCATCTTTTTAATGGCTGTGTAATATTTCATTGCATATATATTCCACATCTTCTTTATCCATTTGCCTACTGATGGACACTTAAGTTGCTTCCATATCTTGGCTACTGTAAATAATGCCACAGTAAACACAGGGGTGCATATATCTTTTTGAATTAGTGTTTTCATTTTCTTTGGGTAAATACCTAGTAGTGGAATTATTGGATCATTTGGTATTTCTAGTTTTAATTTTTTTGAGGAAGCTCTATACTGTTTTTCATAGCGGCTATACCAATTTACATTCCCAGCAACAGTGTACAAGAGTTCCCTTTTCAAAGGTGAGAACATTTTTAACCACTGGGGTGAGCTTAAGCAGGGAGGTTAGTCAATATGATTGGGCCACATTATTTGTTCTCTGTTTGCTGTCATTTATAGCCCACTAGGTTGGACTCCTACCCTCAAAATGAGGCTGGGGTCAGGGGTCCTATCTTTCTTGATGATTACATTTCAAAGGGAAGCTCCCAGGTCCTGGAGAAAGATGGTCCTAGGTTATAGAAGATTTACATCTCAGAGGTAGAGGAAGAATTTATAATTCCAAGTTCTCTAAAGTTCATGCTCTAAAAATAGGGAGGTCAGGGGCCTATAGTCAGAAAGAAATCTGACCAAAGTTCAGTCAGCTGAGAGGAGTGTTAAAGCCATCTTGGTCACCCTGGGTGACAGTTCAAGTACAATGGAATGAATTACACTGGCTTAAAAGCTCCTGACCCACAGGAGCCTGGATTTATACAAACAATCCCATAGGTCCCCACAAAGAACACATCCAACTATAAGAGTCACCATATTCAGGGAGGCCCACAGTTGTGGCTCCCTATCAGATCTCTAATTTTTTCAGTCCAGATATAATTTACCAATGATTCCTAATAACACAATTGATATTTTATCTTTATTGGGAGGAAAAATTCAGAAACTTAACTGGGAGTCAAAATCTTATGTAGAAGAATGGACTTTTGTTATCCTTCACTCTTAGTAGGTATCATAAAAATGTTGTATTTTACTTATTTGCTTTTTCTCCAAACACCCTCTTTCTAATCTTCAAATAACATGAACATGCATGAGAACACACACAATTATGCACACACATCTACACATCCGATCTGTCATCCTGTTCTCCACCATTCAAAACTGGCTAAAATTCTTCTTAGTGAAAGCTCTCGAGTTTCACTCTTTTGTAATTTTGTAAGTTAAATTAGTGTGTGACACATGGTGCTGGTTATGAATATATCCTTAGCTTTCTCAGTGTTCTAATTTTCTATTTCATATTTTTTATTTCTAATTCATTTATTCTACCGTGGAAAGCAATCCTCCATAGGCACAAATATTTGTGTATGGATTAAAGACTTCATCCATTCAATCTGTGTTCATCTAGTTTATACCCACAGTGGCCAAACTCTCTTTCATGCATTATGTAATATATATCCCTTCTGTTGTGGGAGTTGGTGGTTGGAGTACCATGGATCTAATTTCTTTCTAACACAATTTGACAAAAATTATCATAAGGATATATACTGGGATAATAAATTAGAAAATGAAAAATGAAAACAAAATGGTATGCAAAGGTTAATGTAATTGCTATAACTATATCTCAGATTTAATTGTGTCTCCTAGGAGTTAGCTAAAAAAAGTAAATATAGTATCACAATGTACATTAAAAGAAGTTGAAACAAAATATTTTTTTACTGAGAAAACAAAGTTTGGTTTCTTTAATTTTTTTCTCTTAATAAATCCTAAAATAAATTTCTTACCAGGAATTTTATATAGGGAATGCTGTTGCAAAAACTGTTAGCATACATTTTATAAAATACCTGCCTGAGAAGTAAAGATATCACTCAGTTGTTTCTTAAAACAGTCTTGATTAAAAACTTGAGCAATATGTGAATGTACAAGTTATTAAAAGTACTTCTATAAAGAGCAAAGGCAAACTAAGCATAGAATATGACCAAGAGTAACCAAGAGGTGATGAATGGTATCTCCCTTTCAAAACCCTTTCCCAAATGGAATCCATGTCAGCCAGATGAAGAGCAGGTGACATGATGCTGTATATATGTTTTAATAATGTGATGAGTACAGTGAAGTTGCTAATTGCTGCTTGAGTGAAAATCTGTATACTTTGGAGATCAAGAGAGGTTCACGTGGTTTTGCTGTTTAAAAAAATCAGGGGGGATGGGGTAACCAGGTGATGGGCCTTAAGGAGGGCACATGATGTGATGAGCATTGGGTGTTTTACTCAACTGATGAACACTGAACACTACATCTGAAACTAATGATGTATTATATGTTGGCTAGTGGAATTTAAATAAAACAAACAAACAAACAAATGTAGTTGCTATTCTCCCACAGAAGAACACCTGTATGGAGGTACAACACAGGAGTAAGTGCATGCATGACCAAGACGTACTTTTGGGAAAAGCCTTGGCCCTCATTCAGCACTTGATCCACCAAGTGTTCAAATGAGTTCCTAGAGATCAGCCTCATAGATTTTGGGAGATGCCTGAACCAAGAAATGTTTTAATGTGGGGTATCAACAGTCACAACCCTATAGATGGGGGCAAATATCAATTGTTCCCCATTGGTATATATTTCTGATCTCCATGATTTCTGGTTATGCATGACAGAATTAATTAGCTACAAATATGCTTAATTATCTGATCAGAAAACTAGTTTCCTTGCAAAGTAGGGCTACTCATCACTGGCTTTTCATATTTTGAAGAAAATGTGCAAAAGGAAATGTCTGTTTAATTCATATTGTGGGATTCTTTGTGGCAGTCAGTGGATGGCAAGGCTAGTTCTCTCTTGACTTTACTCCTGGCTCATGATGGTAAACAATAATGTCAGTACACAGCAGCGAATGTTCTATCTTCTTTATGGATTGAGGGCATAGGTCCAGTTCATTTAAAAGGAGTATTAAATAAGAAACTTATAAAATAAAATTAATGGGTGAAAATAGTGCTGAGGGTCATTCATCCTTGCCCTAGTTCTTGTGGTATTATGCAACAATATTCAAGGATATATATTAAGGCCACAAATCTTGTCCTTTTTATAGTTAATACTACCAGCAGAGCTGAACTGAGTGAAAAAAATTAACCTCCTCCTTATATAAGCTACTCATTTGGCATACAAAGAAATCATTTTGCATTAAAACACAGATCAAAATCACTCAGAAGAAAAGCTGATTTTGTCTGGTACACCGTGGAAAATAAATCAAGGAATAATGTGAGGGAAAAAAGACCTAGATTAGTCACAGCTGATCTCCCTCTACAGTGAATTTAATTTACTCAGCACTGTAATTCTCAGTAACCCTTTGAAAAGAGCTACTTTTGTCAAAAGCAGCTCTACATATTAACTTAGTTACCTAACTTAAAGAGGATAATAAAAATTATCTCTTAGATAAAATTGAGGAAAAACACATACAGGATTTAAGTGGCTTGCCCATATAAAAGAGGGGGCATTTTCACTTTCAATTTTGTGGAGCTTCCATCAGTCAGTGAAGTTGTTGTATCTGTCTGATACGTTGATATTCTGACTTCTAATTTTTTGAAAGCCCCCTCTTATGCAGTAGTCATTCTGCATTAAGTCAGCCTTCTGCAAGAATCGGACCTCCCACTACGCTCTAAAGACAGGATTGTGGTTCATTCCTTTCTCCATGATTCTTTTCATCGTGACTAACCAACAGGAGAGAGATGGTTCCAAAAAGCATTTGGTAGCTTTTTTGTTAATTCCACAAATATTTGGTGGGTGCCTGCCATATACCAGGCACTGTGCTATTTGCTAGGGATAAAGCAACAAATGAGACAGATATTTGTCTTTGACTGCATGAAGCTTATAATCTAGTAAAATAAAAGAACAAATCCCTAACCCAAAATTATCAGGATGGTGAGTGCTACATATAGGGGAGTTCCAGGCGCTTTGGGGAACAGGAAGTGCTCCTTAACGAGGTTGACATGTAGGGTGAGCTGAGATTTGCAGGATAAGCAGAAGTCATCCAATTGTTTCACTCCATAGGCTACATTTATGTGAAGGGACCCAATCTAAGAAAAAAAAGTTAAATGTTTCCATTTGTCAATTTATGCTTCTAAGTGTCCCAACCTATGCAGATGCCTTAACATAAACAATAAAGGATTAGGGTCAGTGGTTTTATATTCAGAGGTGCAGTTCTCCTGAGGGTTCTGAGCATGTGAAATTCTTGTTTTCCATTTAGTCTTAACCTTAGCTATTTGTTACAAAAAAGCTTAAAGTGTCACTTGTGATTATTGAGGGCTTTTTGTATCATCTCTTCCCTACAACCTGTTCTTCAACAAGAAAGGTCAACACAGAAATTCACACCTTCACTTTCAAACAGCAGTTCTCTTTTTTTTATAACTATTTATATTTGTTTGTTTGTTTATTTTGATGTAGTGTTTCATGATTCATTGTTTGCATGTAACACCCAGTGCTGCATTCAATAGTGCCCTCTTTAATACCCATCACCAGGCTAACCCATCTCCCCACCCTCCTTCCCTCTAGAACCCTCAGTTTGTTTCTCAGAGCCCACAGTCTCTCATGGTTCATCTCCCCCTCCGATTGCCCCCTCTTCAATTTTCCCTTCCTACTATCTTTTTTTTTTTTTTTAACATATAATGTATTATTTGTTCAAACAGCAGTTCTTAACCCAGGACACAACTGAGGGAATGCATAACTTGGGTGGGGAAAATTACATCTATATTTTAATCTTTATTTTACTTTCCTAACTTCTAACTAAAATGTAGTGTTTCCTTTATTATGAATATAAGCAACAAATCACAAAAGTATCAGCAGTAGCTATGACTTTATATAGACCAACAGAAACAAAAATATTTTCATATTACATATACAGGATATTATGTATACTATTTTATACTTGTTAAAGATACTTCAAGTACTAATTTTTTTTCACCACTACTTAGAAATTACAAGGGCTATTAGCCTTGGCACTAGATCATATCTCATTATGATCCTTCTACCTACAGCTACTCATAATGCACTGCTGGACAACTGCATGGCATCTAGTGGTGGTTCTATCACCAAGTGGTGGCAAGTTCTTCTAATGGTGACAGAGCATCTATGCAGATATCTACAACTGTTCATTCATCAATACATACATGGGGATAAGCCATCTTCACTGTTTAAGTTGTGCAAGACGGGATGGTTCAAATTTCTTAACTTCCTGTAAAGACACACGCTTGTTTGTAATGTGACATGGGAGGGTGTAAATATCTTTCACTCTGATATATCTTTTAAAAATAAATTTTAACTTTAACTTGCCTACTTTCTAAATGTACTGCCTTGCTATTTAATGTGTTAATAAAAATTCATAATTAGTATTTTGATAACTGTAATACAGCGGGTTTCCTTTGTAATCTTAGGTATATTATTTTACAGGTCATACCAAACTAATTGAGAAAAATAAAGGTTAAGAATCCCTGCTGAAGAGAAAAATGAAGGGGAGGAAATCAGAGGGGGAGATGAACCATGAGAGACTATGGACTCAGAAACAAACTGAGGGTTCTAGAGGGGAGAGGGGTGGCGGGATGGGTTAGCCCTGTGATGGGTATTAAAGAAGGCATGTACTGAATGGAGCACCAGGTGTTATACGCAAACAATGAATCAAGGAACACTACATCAAAAACTAATGATGTAATGTATGGTGATTAACATAACATAATAATAAAAACCAACCAAACAAAAAAAAATAAAAAGTCATGTAAATGCAAAAAAAAAATGGTAATATTGTTTCTAAAAAAAAAAAAAGAATCCCTGCTTTACTTTTGTACAGCAAAGGAAACAGTCAACAAAACCAAAAGACAACCGAAAGAATGGGAGAAAATATTTGCAAATGACATATCAGATAAAGGGCTAGTATCCAAAATCTATAAAGAACTTCTCAAACTCAATACCCAAAGAACACATAATCCAATCAAGAAATGGGCAGAAGACATGAACAGATATTTCTGCAAAGAAGACATCCAAATGGGCAACAGACACATGAAAAGGTACTCAACATCCCTCGGCATCAGGGAAATCCAAATTAAAACCTCCATGAGATACCACCTCACACCAGTCAGAATGGCTAAAATTAACAAGTCAGGAAACGACAGATGTTGGCAAGGATGCAGAGAAAGGGGAACCCTCCTCCACTGTTGGTGGGAATGCAAGCTGATGCAGCCACTCTGGAAAACAGTATGGAGGTTCCTCAAAAAGTTGAAAATAGAGCTACCATATGACCCAGCAATTGTAATACTGGGTATTTACCCCAAAGATACAAATGTAGGGATCCGAAGGGGTACGTGCACCCCAATGTTTATAGCAGCAATATCCACAATAGCCAAACTGTGGAAAGAGCCAAGATGTCCATCAGCAGATGAATGGGTAAAGAAAATGTGGTACACACACACACACACACACACACACACACACTGGAATATTACGCAGCCATCAAAAAATGAAATCTTGCCATTTGCAACAACGTGGCTGGAACTAGAGGGTATTATGCTAAGCGAAATAAGTCAGTCAGAGAAAGACAAGTATCATATGATCTCACTGATATGAGGAATTCTTAATCTCAGGAAACAAACTGAGGGTTGCTGGAGTGGTGGGGGGTGGGAGGGATGGGGTGGCTGGGTGATAGACACTGGGGAGGGTATGTGCTATGGTGAACGCTGTGAATTGTGTAAGACTGATGAACACAGACCTGTACCTCTGAAATGAATAATACATTGTATGTTAAAAAAATAGAAGATAGTAGGAAGCGAAAAATGAAGGGGGGGAATAGGAGGGGGAGATGAACCATGAGAGACTATGGACTCTGAGAAACAAACTGAGGGTTCTAGAGGGGAGGGGGTGGGGGGATGGGTTAGCCCAGTGATGGAGGGCATGTATTGAATGGAGCACTGGGTGTTATACGTAAACAATGAATCATGGAACACTATATCAAAAACGAATGATGTAATGTATGGCAACTAACAAACATAAAAAAAAAAAGAGTCCTTGCTTTAGAGTAATGCTCACCTAGTGACACTGCAATTACAGTGCTGAAAGGAGTCCATCCAGAGCTTCTAGAAGGAGAGCAATAGACTTATACAGGTAAACGTGTATGCTCCTCTAAAGAATATTTACCATATCTACCCAAGGTGACTTCTAACCTTTACACAGACATATTTCTGGTATACAGATATATTATCATCAGCTTGGATTTTTTAAAAACACTTTTACTGAAGTATAGCACATATGCAAAAATGTGTACAAATAATAAAATATAAATTATCACCAACTGAACATGCCATAAACTACCATCCAGGTCAAGAAAGGGAACATTCTTGTACTTCAGAATTCCCCTTCATGCCTCTTCCCAATCACTCCTCCTCCTCCAAGGTTACCACTCTCTTGACTTCTGATATGGTAGGTTAGTTTTGCGTGTTAGTGAACTTTATATAAATGAAAATAGCTATAAGATTCAGCCATGTTTATGTGTATAGCTACAGCCCATTCATTTTCTTTGTAGCATAACATTCTACTGCATGAATATGACACGGTTCATTTATCCATTCTACTGTGGATGTACAATTGTACTGTTTCCAATTTGGGGCCAGTAGAAAAATGCTCCTATGAACACTATCATTCATGTCTTCTGGCACACATGGAAACAGCTAATTAAATGGTATGCAAATGCTGAATTTTAATAGATGAATCAGTTTTCTCAAGTTATTGTACAAAGTTATACAACTATCAGCAATGTACAAAAGTTATAGTGGTTCCATATCCTTATCAATCTTTGACAATAGTATTATTAATCCTGTTATTTTTAGCTCTTCTGAGGTGTATCTCATTGCTATTCTAAGAATATTTTGTACATAAGTTCTATGACAGAAATTAACATACCAATTTTCTGAAAAACATGTTTCCATTTCAACCATCACAGACAAGTTTTTCATTAAATATATGCATTATGACATAAAAATTCATACCATTTTCTCTTCTATTTTGTATAATTGAAGAAGGGGAAAGTAAATTAGTGGGTTTCTGTTACTTTCAGTCAGGACTTAATGATAATCCAGACCCACATGATGCCCGATCCCCAGGATCTCACAGTCAGAAGGAGAAAGTAGACGAATGCACAGGTGTTGATAAAGCAGTGTGACAAGAGTTTGTGGAAACACGTAAAGTGGCACTGATCCTGTTTTAGGGGGTCTGGGAACTGAGCTTTGAGCTTAGACATAAATGGTAAGTAAGCTCTGGACAGGTGATCAAGAGGGGATTATGGAAGTATAGACAAAGGAAACTGCTAATAAAAGGGGCCACCACCACCACAAACTCCCTGAATATCTGAAGAGCATCTAAGGTCAAAAGTTCTAGAGAACTGGCAGGGGGACACTGTGGGCAGCACAGCAGGAGGGACTCTATGAGACTTCAATGCATGTGTGCATGGACACGCCACCTTTCCATTGTTTCTGCACCCACATCATGCTGGTATTGCTGGGTCCCCTGGTTCCACAGCCTAGCATGGACAAATAGCTCAGAGGGTGACAGACCTGTAGAGATGCTGGAGTAGGCAATGAAGTAGAATGAAGCAGCTACTTCCCTCATCTGCCAAAAACCAATCTGAATGAAGACATCTCAGGGGATTCCAGGGTGGTTTTCTGAAAATTAGAAGGAAAGCTTTTTCTTTTCCTTCTCCACCCAAATGACTTTTATTTTAGCATGTATAACTTGAAAATTAGATACAACTTCAGGAAAAGAGGAAGAATGTCTAAATTGAGATATACTTTCTGTTGCTCAGTGGACTGGAAGTTTAAATTGGATGCTAAGTGGTTATGAGCAGTGGTTATTACTTTTTTAAAAGTTTTATTTATTTAAGTAATCTCTACAAATCGTGTGGGGCTCAAACTCACAATCCCGAGATCAAGAGTAGCATGCTCTTCAGACTGAGCCAGCCAGGCCCCCCAAAGAGTTACTTTTATTGCACAGTAAGGGGAGTAAGATTTGCATCTTCCAAAGTTTGAGTGCTTTCTCTCCAAACTGCTTGGTAACGCATTTGTACAGTGGGTTAAAGATTCTCTAGGCAGGTGTGGAAGAAGGACAATAGGAAAGAATGTGGGAGAACGTAGCAAAAAGTACAGTTTGATGACAGTCCACAGAATCAACTTAATAGGAAAGAAAATGAAAACAGAGAGAAGCTAATATGTTTAAAAGAAGCAGGCAGGCCAAGGAGCTCCTGGAGCACACGATGAGACTAACCAGGTCAGGAGTAATAGCACTGAAGAAGGGAGGCAGAAGAAAGAGAAGTAAGGTCAGAGAGCAGAATGTTTCTATAGTGGTAGTTAAAAGCTTGAACTTGGAGTAGACATCTTTATTTTTCAATCCAAGCTCTACCATTAGTCACCCTATCACTTTGAGTAATTCACTTGACCATTTGGAGCCTTGGTTTCCTGGTCAATAAAATGGGGTCATTGTAGTGTCTACCAGAGAGCTGAATTCAGAATTAAATGAAACAATAAATCTAAAGGTAATAGCTCAGGGCCCTGGCAAAAAATAAGTGTTTAATCAGTGGTAGTTACTATAATGGATAAAGTAATAACTGTTATAGGATTCAGAGTGTACAATACCCACAGTGTGGACAAGGGAGTGTCCTTGGCTGACGTGGAAGAGCAGTGTAAGGCTCTGGCACTGAGGGGGTCAAGAAGATCGTGTTGGATGGCAATCCCTATAAACTGTGATGTCACACAGCACAGTGGCATGATTTGGAGTAGAGAGGAATTCTGTGATCTGGATATCAAAATGTACATTAGCCAACAGAAGTGACCAGATAGTCAGCAATAATCACGTGGAGGAAAAGTACGAGCATCAAGGAGCAGGAATTTTTTTGGGGGGGGGGAGAGTGGAAGAAGGGGAGTTCAGAAGGGACACTGGGGAACCAAGAGACATGAGCCTCACTGCTCAGGGCTTCTGTGGCACCTACAGCAAGGGGGGCACCTGTGAGAAGGAACAGCATTCACCTGAAAAATATGCAAGGGTACGTGTCCTCAGGGAGAACCAGGTTCAGTTGAAGCAATAATGGGACAAAGTGTTCCAAAAAGCAGAGAAAGGGTAGTAGAATTTGTTTACCGTGAAAAAAAAAAAAAAGCCAGAGGGCACCTGGACAAATTGGGAGGTTGGAAAATAGGAGGTTGGGAGTGAAGGAGGGAGCTCTGAGCAGTGACATCCATCAGAAGCTCTCTGTAAGACCCTCCAAGCCACCTGCAACCCATTTAAAGACTTTTTAAAAAGACCTCTCTTTGCTGTCAGGGTTGAAAAGGCAAAAATGCATACAGCATAAACATACACAGATTAAAGAGAAATTGGGAGGAAATTCAAATGCTAATTATCAAATCAGTTCATTTGATAATACTTGTCCATAACTCCCACTCTTCAACATCCCAATAAAACCCTTTCCTAATGAAATAAATACAGTGTTCTATCTCAAAAGCATCAGAAGTTACCTAGGCATATCCTATTCAATACAAGCACTGGTTGCTTTGCTTGGTAAATCCCAGAAGCTGTGAGGCAATGGCTGGTTTTAGCAAACCGCTTTTAGATACTTCACTTCCTAAAGTTTAAAAAGTTTGGTGTTTAGATGGTCTTTGAGCATGCCTCACATCTATTGAGAGGTCATTGCATTGTCAAGGACATGGTTTCATCTCAGTGCCCTAGATACCTTTTAAGGAAACTGGACAAATTTGCCTGTCTGTAAAACACGACTGCCAAAGTCAACTATGACTGTGGCTTTGCTTCAAATTCCAAGAGCTTTTCAAACAGTAGGGTTGATGCTGCCAAGGCCAAGTACTGCATATGAAATGAAAGAAACATCCATAATGAGGGATACAAATGAAGATAAAATCATTGTTTCAGGAAAAACAAATAAGGCAGTTAGGAGGGATGTTGTGATAGGATCTGTTCCTTACTTAAATTCATTATTTTGCTACCTCCAGATAAACTGACAGCACGAAGGTAAGAGAGATCGTTCAGCCTGTGGAGCAGAGAGAAATTTTGTTAAAAAGAAGCAGAGCAGACATCTTTCTGCCAGGACAAGCAACTTCAGACCAGGGGAAACTCTCTTTAGCTCAGTCAGACATTTGGAATAAATCACTGGCTGCTGGCTGGAAATAACTTTTTGGGAAGGATTTCCTGAGACACTAATATTATGCTCGGAAATTCAATGCCACAGAACAAAGAGAGCACTGTTGCAGAGTTCTGCCATGAATCCGGTGCACCTGGGCCCTATGCTGGGATGCCAAGGCCCGTGAGACTACCTGAAGTTGCAAGGGTCTCTCTCAGTGAGCATGAGGAACTACTGCATCTGTACTGGGTTTAGAAGAGAGAGTGTGGGAAGGACATGGACCTGAAAGTCAGGCAGAGCTGCACTGAAATTGTCTCATCACTCACAATGTATGTGATCTTGGACCAACTACTTACCCTCTCTGAGAATGAGTTTTAGTTTCTTATATGTAAACTGGGCCTAGTTCCTGGCAGGAGCTACACAAGATACCGTATGTTAGGCAACTGGAAAAACTTGCAGCTTTTAGAAAAGACTAAATAGTATTTGTCATATGAATAAGCCCCAAATCTACATGCCTCCTGGGGAAAGGAAGAGGAAATCCATTACTAAGCAACTTTACTGTTAGCTGACCATGTTTTCACATTAAGTTCAGAAACATTCACAAGACAGTTCTCCTACTTTGGTTCCAGCACACCTTCTGTTTCAAAAACCATGAGTACAGAGGTTCTGGAGTGGGATCCCTTATGCTGCTCAGCCAAAATTCAGGCCTTCAACTAGCCTGAGTCCCTCATGCTAGACTCTGAAGCTTGCAAATGACCACCATGTCTAGTATTTGGAGAAATAAATGCTTCCTAAAGGGGAATTCTTTTTCCCTCTTTTCTTTGCTCCTCTCCTCCAAAAGCCCCACCTCCTCTTAGCCTCCAGTAGAGGATGTTGGTTAAATGGTTCTAGTTGATTTCATTATGAATATACCCAAGTGGGAGTGGGAAAGAGAATTCAAAGATCCCCGGAGCCTAAGGAGGTAATCGGTCTTTTTAGACTGTGAAGATAAACCTTCTCTCAGCAGTTCTTTTGTGAGTCATATTTAAAAATTTCTATCCTTTCCTTAACTATGAGAGCTTCTTCTTCTTTTTTTTTAAAGATTCTATTTATTTATTTGATAGAAAGAGAGTACAGGTAGGCAGAGAGGCAGGTAAAGGGAGAAGGAGAAGCAGGCTCTCTGCTGAGCAGGGAGCCCAATGTGGGGCTCGAACCCAGGACCCTGGGATCACGACCTGAGCCGAAGGCAGACGCTTAACCGACTGAGCCACCCAGGTGCCCTATGAGAGCTTCTTTTGCCTCCTTGGCTTCTACCAGCCATGGTATGTAGGTGTATGTTAGAATAGTTGAGTGTTAGGAAAAAAGTCCCATTATGCCATACCCCTCTGATTGATTTCATTAAGCTACAGTTACCTCTTCCTAGTGGTTAAAGAGGGCCTTAAGTATTCCTCTATGCCCTAACACCAGCAATTAAGTTCCCTGACATGTTTAGCTTCTAAGAGGCTGTTCTATATGATTTGCTTCTCCATTTGGAGTTCTTTAAAGTCTCCAAATACCAATCTCCGTCACCTTGTCCAAGATACACTGGCTGTTCCCTTGGACTCTAATGCCACTGTCTCTGGCTCAAGATCTGTGAAAGGGGATATTTGCCTTTCTGTGTTGACATTATAGCTTTCCCATCCTGACCCAAGACCTCTTCCTAACGCTCCTCTTCTACCATCATTCTACTCTCTTTTTTTCAGAGAGAATAGAGTTGGTATTTTTTTCTTGTGACAGAGAACCCCACCTGTTAATCTGGGTATATTACATAAAGGATGGATCTTCTGTTCTTCACTCCTTTAAATGCCCCATCCTAGCCTCCCGTTGCACTTCATAAGTGATGGGGAGCTTAACCAACCCACCAGAGAATAAAAGGAAACTTGAAGCAGTCAGCTACTTTATGCCTACCCAGAACCATAAATTCCACAGCAAAATGCAGGTCTCCAAGACGTATGCTCTTGGTATCATAGTGCTTGGTTTTCTTTCTTCCACTGCATATTGTTATGCTAATCGACCATTTCCAACAATCAATAAGCCAATTGGAGTTTACTGCTTAAGTTAAAAAGGTATATATTAGAGGAAACTGGTCGCTTTTGTCCCCTTGTCACAAACCAGACAATGGATATCCAGATGTCCTTGAACTTTGAGAAATGAGACTCCAGGGGTGACATTTCTAGTAGCATTGCATACACAGACTAGGACATTTGTATACTGACTCCATTAAGATGCCACTTCACAACCACTGAACTGGCAAAACTGAAAAGACCTGAAACAACTATTTCAGGTATGGTTGTGAAGAAAAGGGTACTCTTCATATGCTAATGACATAAGTATGAACTATACACATATAAACATCTATTAAAGGTAAAAACACTTACACCATTTAATCTAGCATTTCAATTTCTAAGAATCTATGACAAATTTAGTGTCTGTCAATATGAGAATGACCATACACAGTTGATACCATATTGTAAAATATGATGGAGGCATGAAAACAAAAAAATTAGTTTTATAGAGTTTTCCATGAAAAAAGTATATTTTGCAAAATAATGACAAAAATAGATTTCATATGTATATACAGGTATGGTACATATATGTACATACATATGGATATATGTATCTTTATAAATATATGTTATATATATACACATATGTATCTTTAGAAAATTCTACCATTTTGATGAAAAAGATGGGAAGCTGTTAAAATAGATTATTTGTGGAGAGGGCCAGGCTTATTTTGACAAGAAAGTCAAAATAAACGGTTTTTATGTAACCTTAACTATAGTAGGATGCAAAATTTTTAAAAAAATCATTATACATATGAATTATTCTATAGCCACCAATGTGGACCTCATGTTCAATGTCCCCACCTGTAGACTCATAGGAAGGAAGTCCCTGTACTGATAAAGTATCCCTGAGGAAACTAAGCAAGATGTTTTTGTTTATCTAGGGCTTTCTTTGATCTGTAATATCTACTAAGTCCCATAAACAGCTTTAGTTTTCTTTTTTTTTAACTTTTTTTTTTAAGATTTTATTTATTTGACAGAAAGAGACACAGCGAGAGAGGGAACACAAGCAGGGGGAATGGGAGAGGGAGAAGCAGGCTTCCCGCGGAGCAGGGAGCCCGATGCGGGGCTCGATCCCAGGACCCTGGGATCATGACCTGAGCTGAAACCAGACGCTTAATGACTGAACCACCCAGGCGCCCCAGCTTTAGTCTTCTAGAGTTGTTCTGGGACTGTGCTTTTTCTCTATTAAAAGTGACATGTTCCATGCATGCCTCCTAGAGATAGAGCAGGTATAATCTACTTCTCAACACACTCTGGCACCTTCGGTTGTGTCTCCTAAGGCTCTTTCACAGTCTCAAGTACACACATTTACCTAATTACAGCAGCACCTCCAAAAATCTTTAGGTTCCAACATCCCTCTTCCTCAATCGATGAAATAAAACTTCACTTTAGAAAAACCCTATGAAATTTATTCCATTGAGGTAAATCTGAAGAAAAGCTGCCTTATCTTCCTCAGCCAAATGTAACTGACAACAACCATGACTCCTCACTCTATGGAAAAGGGTATCCTGTATGCAAGGGACAGCATAACTGATCTTACTCCTTTCACTCAGTTCAGAATAACCCACATTTACCAGGTACACACAGGGTTTTGAAATACCAGTATAACATGTTTCTTAATGTATAAATTAATGAAAAGTGAACTTTTGAAGAATGCTCTGGAAATTTCATGGCATTACAATTCTATTCAGTGCTTCTCATCTTTTGCACAGCCCATGTCCTATTTGTGGAGAGAGAAGGCCATCCTCTTTTCTGAACTTAATTCCTAACTCCATCTCCATTCTCTACTTCTGGATTAGGCACATGAGAAGCTGCCTCCTTTTACTCCTTTTTTCTCTCTGCAGCTTCATGCTAGTGCACGGGTAATATATTAGGAAAGTAACTACACATTGCTCCTCAGTCTGCTGATGGCAAAATTGGCTGACCACCTAGGAGAGGTCTAGGTTGTGCCCAATAAGCACATCTATTTCTGACTTGACTGTGGAAATTTGAGCATGCTATTTCAGATGTGTACTTAATTGTCTTACTCCCACAATTTCCTGTAGAAATTCTAGTCCACAATATGTCCAAGATACAGGTTGATCTCTAATTAAAAAAATATGATAGTGACTGGAACCAGTATTGCTTTGCACAACATTACTTAGCCTAGCTTGTGGCTGCACTGGTCTCTTGAGATATATTCTGAAACTTATGAGCCATAATTCCAAGCAAATGGACCAGTTAGTTTTGCAAGGTTTAATCTAACATTGCAGGGCCCTGAAAACATTGCCTTTAGGACCCAGTTCATTCCAAATGCTGTGAACCTTTTGCAACTTTTTCAATATTACTCTATGATTTCCCAGACAAATGGAGCACTCCATTAATTTCATATCCCTCTTACACTGGTTACAAAAATAGGCCCTTTTTATTGAGGGAAGCCCTACGAATTTGCTTATTAGAAATGAGAAACATCTCTCTCCTGCCCTCTCAAAAAAAAAAACCAAAATCCAGGAGATTCTCAATCACTAATTTTTCCCCATGGGTCACTAATATTTCAACCTGACTCCACAACACCGTCTACAATGACCACTAAGATGTGAACTCCTCTATCCAGTTCTTGTGTGTGTGTGTGAGTGTGTGTGTGTGTGTGAATTCTTAGTAAGTAGTCTTAGTTTTTTCCCCTTCCATTCACTTTGATGGTAATAATAGGAAGATGGGAGGGCCCTGCTGCCTGAGGTCTGCTGACAGAGCCTGGCCGTATTTGGCTTCCAATAACATTTGATTGCTCTTTATTCACTTCTCTGTACAAGTTCCATGGGCCATTTCTCTACTATTTTAAGTGAAACTTTATTCTAATTTCAAAAAATGCGAAGTCTTTTATCTCACTTTGCTGGATAGTGAAAATACTGGCATGCATTCTCTAAAATCCTAGGGACTTTTTTTTTTAATTTTTGACAAACAGATGGTTGAAAAAAGGTAACTCACAGTTGTTATATTTTGTATTTTCATGATTAGCAGTGAGAACAAACATAATTTCATATGTTTACTGGCCATTGTTTGTTTTTCTCTAAGTGATTATTCAGAGCCTTTGCCCATATTTCTATTGAGCTGTCATATTTTTTATTTTGAATGAATATATCAACTGTTGGCAGGAGTGTAGAAAAACTAAAACAGACATATACTGATAGAATAAAACTGTCACATGCACTTTGTAAAGCAATTTGGCCATACCTTCTAAACTTTAAACATGAGAGTATACTATGAGCCAGCAATTCCATTTTTAGAATCTATCTTAAGGAAAAATCTCCCTCATGTTCCTAAAGAGATATATAAAGGATATTCATTGCAGTAGTCTTTTGACAGCAAAAATTTAGAAATTAATTAATTGTCCCTAATTAGAAACAGCTAAGTAAATTATTTGCTCCACATATAAAGACGAAGAATATCTAGAAAAAAGAACAAGTAATTCATGAATACAGTATTCTTATAAAAAATCATAATGCTATACACAAAACTAAATCTCTCTTTGATTACTACTCTAAATCCTAGGTCCCTTATAACAGGTAACCACTATCAATTCCCTATGTACCACTCCTTATGTAGCCTTTTTTCAACTTTCTTACTGGTTTTATCTCTCTTTTCTTCTTGACTTCTAGAATTTTTATATAGTCTTGATATGAATCCAATTTCTATTACATATATTGCTAATACTTTATCCCAGTCTGTTGTTTATTATATCATTTTATCCTCTAGTTTTACATTCAATTTATTGGGTGTTTTCTTTACAGCTGTTACACCTTGTCTAATAAGGTGTATCTTGTCCCAAGTCATAATCATAGTCATATGTCTTCTACTATTACTCTTATAGTTTAGGTTTTTGATATAAAGCCTTTATCAAATATAGGAATTATTTTTGTGAAAAACATGTAGTAGAAATATAACCTTATTTCCTTCCTAATGGATAATCAATTTCCTCAAAACTATTTATTAAATACTTCATATTTTTTTACACTGATTTAAAGTGACAATTTTATAATAAATATATCATCAAATGTACCTGGGACATTTCTGATGTTTTATTCTTTCACCCTAATCCACTTAATTCATATAAATGAAATAAAGATCTCAAAATAAACAGAAAAATACTAGCTAGAATTCAAAACCCATTCATGTGTAAAACAATATTAAATTTTTACTAGAATAAACTTTTTTTAAAGATTTTTTATTTATTTATCTGACAGAGAAAGAGAGAGAGAGAGGGAGAGAGAACAATCAGGGGAAGCAGCAGAGGGAAAGGGAGAAGCAGACTCCCTGCTAAGCAGTGAGCCCGATGTGGGGTTCGATTCCAGGGTCCTGGGATCATGACCTGAGCCAAAGGCAGATGCTTATGACCGAGCCACCCAGGTGCCCCTAATCTCTTTTTTCATATCATTCATAGTGGTTCCACTTTCCTGACTGAACCCCAACTGATATAATTTTTCTAATTATGGTCTACTTCTTGGGATTAGCCAATCTTACAAAAAAAATACATATTGGACTTATCATGAGAGAAATAAGGAACCAATGAAACTGAAGTACATATTAGAGCAGAAGAGTAAGGGCGATTAATTAAGAGGCAGATGTTTCTATTATACAGACGAGAAAAACGAGATACATGGAAGTTACGGAATTTCTCCAAAGTCAAATAGCAAGAAAGTGGCAGGGCATGAATTTAAACAGAAGCAGTTAGCCTAGATCCCATGTAATTAGCCTAAGCAACCTGAGGCCAGATCCCATGAACTTAACCACTACCTAAAGTGACTTCTAATTAGAAAGAGATTAAACATTCATGAGTCCAAAATAATACTATAAGTGTTACTGCACTGTGCTCTCCAAGCATGTCTGTTTACCTACCTTGCCTTACTTAGCCCTATAAGAATAATCAGTAAATTTCTGCATGACTATAACTTTAAATGTTCTAAAACTTTGTTGCCAAACAGTTAAATATAGCCGAAGAGCTCAAGAAAAACTGCTTTGGATATATGTATATAGATAGATATATAGAATAGTCCTTTCTCATTAATGTATGATTAAGGCACCACAAATTATTCCAAGGCCTACATAATAGAATAACATAATAATAACAAAAATTATTCTATTTCCAAGATCAAGCAGATTCTCCACTTCCAATGATGATACAATTACAAAGTAATATTTTTATATAATGATCAGCAAATACCTAATATCAATGGAATAATACCCTTGACCTTTGACAATTGAGATACTAGCACTACCCATTAAATAATGTGTCTAGTTAGTATAAGGCTATTTAAATCCATCAACCAGTATGTAGTAGCTGTAATGATTATAAATAAAGCCATTCTAAAAGATAAGGAATGAAAGCATAGCCTATGCTGTTCTTAAAAACAAAAATTGGAAAACTGTAACAGTAAAATGCATTAACCTTTCTTTTTTTTGTACAGGCAAGGCAATTTATTTATTTTTTAAATTCAAGATCTAATCAATAAATAGATTATATTAATTTCAGATATAAAACATAATGATTTGATATTTGTATACACTGTGAAATGATTACCACAATGTCTAGTTATTATCCATCAGCACACAAATATTTTTTCTTGTGATGAGAATTTTATGAAGTACTGTCTTAGCAATTTTCAAACATACTATACAGTATTATTAACTATACTCACCACGCTGTACATTACATCCCCAGGATGTACTTATTTTATAATGGGAAGTTTGTACTCCTCTGCCTCCTGCCTCTGGCAACCATCAGTCTGTACTCTGTATTGATGAGGGTTGTTTTTTTTCTTTTGAGCTTACACATATCAGTGAGATCATGTGGCATTTGTCTTTCTCTGCCTGACTCATTTCACTCAGTATAATGCCTTGAAGGTCCATCCATGGTTGGTGTTGCATGTGGCAAGGTTTCATTATTTTTTATGGGTGAATAATACTTCATTGTGTGTGCATGTATATATATATATATATATATTTTCTTTACCCATTTGTACACTGATAGACACTTAAGGTTGCTTCCATACGTTGGACATTATAAATAATGCTACAGTGAATGTGGGGGTACATACATCTTTTCAAGTTAATGTTTTCATTTCTTTTGGATAAAAACCCAAGAGTGGAATTGCTGGATTATGTGGTACTTCTTTTTGTTAATTTTTTGAGGCATCTCAATACTGTTTTTTCATAATTGCTGAACCAACTTACAAGGTTTCCCTTTTCTCCACATCCTTGCCAACAGTTGTTTCTTGTCTTCTTGATGATAGCCATTCTGACAGGTGTGAGATGATATCTCTTATAGTTGTGATTTGCATTTCCCTGACGATTAGTGACGTTGAGCATTTTTTCAAGTGACTATTTGTCATCTGTATGTCTTCTTTGAAAAAATGTCTATTCAAGTCCTTTGCCCATTTTTTAAATAGAAGTATTTGCCTTTTTGGTGTTGAGCTATAAGAGTTCTTTATCTGTTATGGATATTAACCCCTTATCAGATATATGATTTGAAAATATATTCTCCCATCCCATAGGTTGCCATTTTGTTGATGGTTTCCTTTGTTGTACAGAAATAGCTTTGTAGTTTTATGTAGTCCCATTTATTTTAGCTTTTCTTGCCTTTACTTTAGGTGTCAAATCCAAAAAAATCTTTGCCAAGACCAATGTTAAGGAGCTTACTGTCTATATTTTCTTCTAGGAGTTCTATGGTTTCAGGTCTTTGTTCAAGTCATTAGTCCACTTTGAGTTGATTTTTGTGGATGGTGTAAAATTTATGGTCCAGTGATTTCATTCTTTTGCATGTGGCTGTCCAGTTTCCCCAACATCATTTATTGAAGACTGTCCTTTCCCCATTGTATTTTGTTGGCACTTTTTTCATAAATTAATTGACCATATATGTATGGGTTTATTTCTGGGATCTCTATTCTGTTCCATTGATCTATATGTTAGTTACAGTAACTTTTTTGAATCATGCTTTGCCCTGAAATGTTATCAAGGTTCTAGAACATCTTTGGCAAAGAAAAAGAACAGCAGTAGTACATACAATTAGATTCAGTATCATGTGACGTAAAATAAAAATAATTCTTATTCAACTGTAATTTCATAAAGGACAAAGAATGCACCTGAAGAAAGTTCAAAGAAATACAGTTTTGGTATCAGATTTCTCTGCTGTAATCCAATTTTTTTAGTGTTGTTTTTTATAATTTTTAAAAGTTTTATTTAAGTGCCAGTTAGTTAATATACCATGTAATATTAGTGTCAGGTGTACAATACAGTGAGTCAACACTTCCATACAACACAGGGTGTTCATGACAAGTGCACTCTTTAATCCCCATCACCTATTATACCCATCTCCCTACCCACCACTCCTCTGGTAACCATCAGTTTGTTCTCTATAATTAAGAGTCTGTTTCTTGATTTGCCTCTCTCTTTTTTTCCTCTTTGCTCATTTCTTTTGTTTCTTAAATTCCATATATGAGTTAAATCATATTGCATTTGTCTCTGTCTGACTTATTTCGCTTACCATAATACTCTCTAGCTCCATCCATGTTGTTGCACATGGCAACATTTCATTCTTTTTGAAGCTGGGTAATATTCCATTGTATATATAGTCATACCTTCTTTATTAATTCATCAGGTGATGGACACTTGAGCTGTTTCCACAGTTTAGCTATTGTAGATAATGCTGCTATGTACACTGGGGTGCATGTATCCCTTTGAATTAGTATTTTCGTATTCTTTGGGTAAATACCCAGTAGCACAATTGCTGGATCATAGGGTAGCACTAGCTATAATTTTTTTGAGGAACCTCCAAACTGTTTTCCAGAGTACCTGTAACAGTTTGCATTCCCACCAACACTGCACCAGGGTTCCCCTTTCTGCACATCCTTGCTAATACTTGTTGTTGCTTGTCTTTCTGATAATAGCCATTC
Organism: Zalophus californianus; assembly: GCF_009762305.2. Taxonomy (NCBI): domain Eukaryota; kingdom Metazoa; phylum Chordata; class Mammalia; order Carnivora; family Otariidae; genus Zalophus; species Zalophus californianus. The sequence goes on along the minus strand of NC_045599.1, from coordinate 24,522,253 downwards.
TGACAGGTGTGAGGTGATATCTCACTGTGGTTTTGATTTGCATTTCCCTGATTAGTGATGTTGAGCATCTTTTCATATGTCTGTTTGCCATCTGGATGTCTTCTGTGGAAAAATGTCTATTCATGTCTTCTGCCCATTTTTTAATTGGATTATTTGTTTTGTGGGTATAGAGTTTTATAAGTTTTTTTTTAAGATTTTATTTATTTATCTGACAGAGAGAGATAGCAAGAGTGGGAACACAAGCAGGGGGAGTGGGAGAAGGAGAAGCAGGTTTCCCGCTGAGCAGGGAGCCCGATAAGGGGCTCGATCCCAGGACCCTGGGATCATGACCTGAACCAAATGCAGATGCTTAACAACTGAGCCACCCAGGCGCCCCAAGTTTTATAAGTTCTTTATTTATTTTGGATACTAACCCTTTATGAGATATGTCACTTGCAAATACCTTCTCCCATTCCATATGTTGGTTGCCTTTTAGTTTTGATTGTTTTCTTCGCTGTGTAAAAGTTTTTATTTTTATGAAGTCCCAATAGTTCAGTTTTGCTTTTGTTTCCCTTGCCTCAGGAGATATATCTAGTAAAAAGTTTCTACAGCCAGTGTCAAAGAGGTTACTGCCTGTGTTCAGCTCTAGGATTTTAATGGTTTCATGTCTCATATTTAGGCCTTTCATCCAATTTGAATTTATTTCTGTGTATGGTGTAAGAAAGTGGTCCACTTTCATTCTTTTGCATGTTGGCGTCCAGTTTTCCCAACACTATGTGTTGAAGAGACAGTCTTGTTACCATTGGATATTCTTTCCCACTTTGTCAAAGATTAATTGACCATATAGCTGTGGGTTCATTATTGGGTTTTCTATTCTGTTCCATTGATCTATGTGTCTATTTTTGTGCCAGTAGAATATTGTTTTGATGACTACAGCTTTGTAATACAACTTGAAGTCTGGAATTATGATGACTTCAGCTTTGCTTTTCTTTTCCAAGATTGCTTTGGTTGTCCGGAGTCTTTTGCTTTTCCATACAAATTTTAGGATTGTTTGTTCTAGCTCTGTGAAAACTGCTGTTGTTATTTTGATAGGGATTTCATTAAATGTGTAGGTTCCTTTGGGGAGTATAGACATTTTAACAATATTTGTTCTTAAAATCCATGAGCATGGAATGTCTTTCCATTTCTTTGTGTGTGCTCTTCAATTTTTTTTCCTCATCAATTTCTTTCATCAGTGTTTTATAGTTTTCAGAGTATAGGTCTTTTATTCGTAGGTATCTTATGGTTTTTGGTGGAATTGTAAATGGGACTGACTCCTTAATTTCTCTTTCTGCTTCCTCATTATTGGTGTACAGAAATGCAACAGATGTCTGTATGTTGATTTTGTATCCTGCAACTTTACTGAATTTGTGCATCAGTGATACCATATTTTTCTTTAAATTTTTTTATTGTTATGTTAATCACCATACATTACATATTAGTTTTTGATGTAGTGTTCCATGATTCATTGTTTGTGCATAACACCCAGTGCTCCACACAGAACGTGCCCTCTTTAATAGCCATCACCAGGCTAACCCATCCCCCCACCCTCTCCCCTCTAGAACCCTCAGTTTGTTTTTCAGAGTCCATCGTCTCTCATGGTTCGTCTCCCCCTCTGATTTCCCCCCCTTCATTCTTCCCCTCCTGCTAGCTTCTTTTTTTTTTTCTTAACATATATTGCATTATTTGTTTCAGAGGTACAGATCTGTGATTCAACAGTCTTGCACAATTCACAGCACTCACCATAGTGCTAACAAGCACTCACCATAGTGCTAACAATTTTTTTGTGAAGTCTTTTGGGCTTTCTATATAGAATTTCATGTTATCTACAAATAGTGAAAGTTTTACTTCTTCCCTGCCGATGTGGATGCTATTTACTTATTTATTATTTATTTATTTACTGACTGCTGTGGCTAGGACTTCCAGGACTATGTTGAATAACAGTGTTGAGAGTGGACATTCCTGTCTTGTTCCTGACCATAGAGGAAAAGCTCTCATTTGTTCCTCATTGAGGATGATATTAACTGTGGGTTTTTCATAGATGGCCTTTATTATGTTGAACTTTGTTTTCTCTTAACCTACTTTGTTAAGGATTTTTTTATCATGAATGGATGTTGTACTTTGTCAAATGCCTTTTCTGTATCTGTTTAAAGGGATCATATGGTTCTTATCCTCTCTTTCATTAATGTGGTGTGTCATACTGATTGATTTGTGAATATTGAACCACTCTTGGAACCCAGAAATAAATATACTTGATGTGGTGAATGACTCTTTTAATGTATTTTTTTGTTGGATTTAGTTTGCTAGTATTTTACAGAGAATTTTTGCATCCATGTTCATAGGGATATTGGCCTGTAGTTCTCTTTTTTAGTGGAGTCTTTATCTGATTTTGGTATCAGGGTAATGCTGGCCTCATAGAATGAATTTGGAAGTTTTCCTCCCTTTTCTATTTTTTGGAATAGTTTGAGAGGAATAGCTATTTACTCTTCTTTAAATATGTGGTGTAATACTCCTGTGAAGCCTTCTGGCCCTGGACTTTTGTTTGTTGGGAGATTTTTGATTATTGATTCAATTTCTTTTTTATTGGTCTGTTAAGTTTTCTGTTTCCTTCTGTTTCAGTTTGGTAGCTTATATGTTTCTAGGAATTCATCCATTTCTTCTAGGTTGTCTAATTTGTTGGCATACAGTTTTTCATAATGCTCTAAGTTTGTATTTCTGTGGTGTTGGTTATTTCTCCTCTCTGATTTCTGATTTATTTGGGTCATTTTTCTTTTTCATAGTTCTGGCTAGAGATTTATCAATTTTATTAACTTTTTCAATGAAAAAATGACCAGCTCCTGGTCATTGATCTGTTCTGTTGTTTTTTTTTTTTCTATATCATTTATTTCTGCTCTAATCTCTATTATTTCCTTCCTTCTGCTGGCTTTAGGCTTCATTTGTTATTCTTTCTAGCTCCCTTAGGCGTAAAGTTAGGCAGTTTATCTGAGATTTTTCTTGCTTCTTAAGGTAGGCCTGTATTGTTTTATACTTCCCTCTTAGGACAATTGTGCTGCATCCCAAAGGTTTTGGACCATTGTGTTTTCATGTATTTTTAAATTTCTTTGATTTCTAATTCATTGCTTAGTAGCATATTGTTTAACGTCCATATATTTGTGGTCTTTTCAAATTTTTTCTTGTGGTTGACCTCAAGTTTCACAGTACTGTGGTCAGAAAAAAATGCATGGTATGAACTTAATCTTTTTTGTATTTGTTGAGGCTTGATTTGTGACCTAAGATGTCATCTATTCTGGAGAATGTCCCATGTGCATTTGAAAAGAATGTGTATTCTGCTATTTTAGGGTGGAATGTTCAGAATATACCAGTTAAGTCCATCTGGTCCGTTGTTTCCTTGTTTATTTTCTGTTTAGATGATCTGTCCTCCACTGTAAGTGGGGAGTTAAAGTCTCCTTCTATTCTTGTATTATTATCAGTTAGTTCTTCATCTTTGTTATTGTTTTATGTATTTGGCTACTACTATGTTGGGTAGAATGGATAATAAAGGGGAATGGGTAGAATGGTAGAACAGTTTGGTAGATCTTTTGGATTGTCCCCTTTATTACCATATAGTGCCCTTTTTGCTCTCTTGTTACGGTCTTTGTTTTAAAGTTTAGTTTGTCCAATAGAAATACTGCTACTCTGGCTTTCTTTTGATGTCCATTTGTGATAAATATTTCTCCAACCCCTCACTTTCTTTTTTTTTTTTTTTTAAAGATTTTATTTATTTATTTGACAGAGAGATAGAGAGCACAAGTAGGCGGAGTGGCAGGCAGAGGGAGAGGGAGAAGCAGGCTCTCCACTGAGCAGGGAGCCGGACATGGGGCTCGATCCCAGGACCCTGGGATCATGACCCGAGCCGAAGGCAACCGCTTAACCGACTGAGCCACCCAGGCGCCCCGTCCAACCCCTCACTTTCATTCTGCAGGTGTCTTTAGATCTAAAATGAGTCTCTGGTAGGCAGCATATAGATGGGTCTTGCTTTTTTATCCATTCTGACACTGTATGTCTTTTATTGGAGCATTTAGTCCATTTACATTCAGAGTAATTATTGATAGACATGTATTTAGTGCCATTTTATTACTTGTTTTGTCATTGTTTCTGGAGATTTTCTCTACCTTTTCTTGTCTTTGTCACTTGTGGTCTCTCCTTGCCACTCAAAGAGTCCCCTTTAATATTTCTTGCAGGGCTGGTTTAGTGGTCATGAACTCCTTTCAGTTTTGTTTGTCTGGGAAACTCTTTATCTCTCTATTCTAAGTGATAGCCTTGCAGGGTAGGATATTTTTGGCTGCAGATTTTCCCCATTCAGCACTTTAAATATATCATGCCACTCTCTTACGGCTTGCCAAATTTCTTTTGAAAACTCTGCAGCTGGCCTTATGAGTCTTCCTTTGTAAGTTAAGGACTTCTTTTGTCTTGCTGCTTTTGAAATTTTGTCTTTATCGCTATATTTTGCAAATTTAATTATAGTACGTGTTGGTGCTAGACTGCTTTTGTTAATTTTGATGAGAGTTCTCTGTGCCTCCTGGATCTGGATATGGTTTCCTTCCCCAGATTAGGGAAGTTTTCAGCTATTATTTCCTCAAATAAATTTTCTGTCCCCTTTTCTCTCTCTTCTTCTTCTGGGAAGAAGATATTCACATGACACTAATATCCTGTGATAGCCTGTCCTATGTAAGAATGACATTCATATGGTGTGATATGAACGAATGTTATTATGTTTGAGGGATCCACTGAGTTCCCTAAGTCTATTCTTGTTTTTCATAATTCTTTCTCTCTTTTGTTCAGCTTTATTATCTTCCACTATTTTATCTTCTATATTACCTATTCATTCCTCTGCTTCTTCCAGACTGCTGTTCATTGCATCAAGCCTATTTCCAATCTGAGTTATTGCATTCTTCATTTCTGACTGATTCTTTTTAAACTTTCTTATCTCTGTGGTAAGGATCTCACCGATGTCTTCTATTCTTTTCTTAAGCCCAGAGAGTATCCTTATGATTATCATTTTAAATTCTCCATCAGGCATGTTACTTAGATTTGTTTTGCTTAGATTTCTGGCTGTGACTCTGTCTTCTTCCATTTGGGATGATATTCCTCCATCATGGCATCTTGTCTAAGTCTCTGCTTTCTTCTCTGTGTTAGAAAAAGCAGTTATGCTTCCTGCTCCTGAGAGTAATAGCTTTATGAAGAAAAGGTCATGTAGCGTCCAGGGCCTGGCTCTTCAGGGAGTGTGTCTGGTGTGTGCTGTCTGTACTCTGCTATTGTGTTTTGGCGGCTCTATCCTTCAGGCCAGTCGTCTGCAGAGGCTCTCCCTGCCTGCCGTGGGCAGTGTTGGGTCCTTGGCCAGGTGTGCTCTGGTCTGCTTGTTAAATGAGACCTGCTACTTCTACTAGAACTGACGCCCTGCAGAAACCTGTAGTCAGGCAACATGGTGTGCGTAGGGGTTTCTGCTGGTCTTCCAGGGAGGAGGCCTCCTCGGCTGGGACTGAGGCAAGCTTGGCTGAGACGGGCAGTCCCTCCAGAGGGTAGGAGTATGGGACTTGGTGTAAGCAACTGCAGCAACCTGTGCTGGTGCTGCACTGCTTCCCACAGGTGCCTCCATGTTTAAGGTGAGGGGCAGGGGAGAAAAATGGTGCTGGCCACTCCTTTTCCCCAGAGGGGTCTCCATTAACGCTCCTTCTCGGGGATGCTCTGGGTCCAAGAAGAGTGAATAATCTCCCTCCTGTGTGCCCCAGGCATTCTTTAAATTGCTGTTTCAGTGCAGTCTGACTCTGGGTTGTTTGTGTGCCTTCTCTCTAGGTGCAGGGCGGTGCCCTCCAGGCTCTATCCCAGCCAAACCTGTGGACCTTTAGAACTCTGGGTTTTAAGTCACACTGGTTACAAGAATTCATAAAAATTAGCCCCTCTTCATTTTCTCAGTCAATGGCTTTGGGGAAATGCTGTCATTGTGCGTTCCTCTCTGTGCTCTACTCTGTCTCACCCTTTTCTGTGATCACTGCTCCCTCACTCTACAGCACCCGCATTCCAGTTCTTCCCTAAACCATATCTCTGCACTTCCTACTTTCTTTGATGTGGACTCTTCTCTCCCTTTAGTTATGGAGTTTGTTCTGTCAGTCTTCAGGTTGATTTCTAGGATATTTAGGATGATTTGATATTTATCTAGTTGTGTTCATCCAGAGGAGATGAGCCTAGGGTCCTCCTACTTGGCCACCATCTTCTTGCCACCCTCCCTAGGGTTATCCAGTTTTAAACTTCCATTTATTACAGAGAGTATTATGGAAACCTTTACTATATAATCAACAGAATCCAGTTAATTTGACTCCAGAAGAAATGTTTTCATAATATTAAGAAACCATTTTAGTACTCCAAATAAATTCCTAGATTTGTACCAATCAAAACTTGCCTATACGTTCTAGCCTGAGGAGTCATTGGTGACTCCATAATGAAAGAATGTGAAGGATTAGATGGTCAATGGTTTTATGTACAGTCCTTAAGTACTACAATGATCTGGACATGGAGAGTCATAGAATTGTCTCTTCAACACAAGAGAAAACTGTAAAACAGACAATAACATCAAATAACTTGAAAATACAGGAGAAATGGAAACATTATGGATGGTGAAATCAACCATGCCAGTGATGCTTCATATGAAAATTCTCTTAGTTTTCATGAAAAAGATAAATACTAATGTTCCATTTTATTAATGGAGCACTCAAAGTCTCAAATGACATACTTGAGATCATTCAATGAGTCAGTAACAGAATAGATACTATGCCTTCTCAGCACATCTTGAGTCATTTAAAACTGGAATGCTATAAAAATGAAAGAAATTATCAAGGAGCAGATTTTGAAAAAATATAATTTATAGCATATATAGATTTATCTTTTGGCATTTTAATTTAAAGAGATATAGCCTTAATTTAGATTGTAAAGTTTTTCTGAAAGCAGCAGGAAAATTTTTCTACCTGGGCCCCTAAATATGCCAGGAAGCCACCAATCATCTCAGTCATTCTTTTCCACTATAAATAGACATGAATGAATTCAGTAGCATTAAAACAAAGTTTGCCATATTCAGCAAATGTCCTGGGGTCTTACAGATGAACTGAAATAAGGCACTGTCCAGAATCATTTCATTCATTGACCAACATAAAACAATTAAATAGCAAAAATTCTAGCTAATAGGCCATTATGAACAGATTTGTAGAAATGGAGGGGGGAATATTTAATAGTGGAAACAGGAATTAACCAGAGTAAATTACTTCTGAGTACTACAAGAGAATCCTTCAGATAGCCAGGTGAGTATATCCTGCCCCAGAAGGACAGGTGGGAGCAAACATTTTGTCCTAGCTGGCAGCAGTAGTCATAATTGCAGGACTGCACAAATTGAGCAAGAACAAATGGAAATAGAGAAATAAGCAGAACTCCAGAGGTAAACTTGAAAAAACTTCCGTGCTCAAACAGTGAACTTTGAGGAATTACTGGTATAAGAGAAAAATTCTTCCAGAGGTCCTATCAGCCCTGATGAGAGGGACCAATTGTGAAAAACACAAAATCAGGGCATATTTAGTCCCACAGCAATGCCAGTATTACCATATTTGTGCCATTCTACTACTGTTCTGGCCATGTCTGAGAGATATAGAGGTAGAGACACTAGAGATTAAACCTAGATGAGCCAGTGCCTTTCTCCTGAGAATCTGGAGTTTGAACAGAAAGACATAGGGCCCTATGGGCACCTGGGCTGAGCCTTGACAATGGTAGCACTCTAAAAGTGTCAGTTACTGAGGTTCCAGACCCACCTCCCATCCCTTGTCTCAGAAGCATAACTGCTTAGTTTTTTTTGGATTGTGTGCAGTTCTCTCCAATAACTTCTTTTTCTGCTTGAGTCACCTGGAGGCATTTTCTTTCTGTTGGTTGCAATAAAATAAAACTTCCCTAATACATCTGTCTAGTGTAAAATGTTGCAGAACAATGTGAGATGTTCTGAATGGGTGTGAACCACAAAAAAGTAATGAGCAAATGATGCTACACAAAATGCTCCCTTTTTTTAAAATTTTTTTAAGATTTTATTTATTTATTTGAGAGAGAGAATGAGATAGAGAGAGAGAGCATGAGACGGGGGAGGGTCCGAGGGAGAAGCAGACTCCCTGCCGAGCAGGGAGTCTGATGCGGGACTCGATCCCGGGACTCCAGGATCATGACCTGAGCCGAAGGCAGTCGCTTAACCAACTGAGCCACTCAGGCGCCCCAAAATGCTCCCTTTCAACAACAAAGTCCAAAAAGATATTAGTCTTATCCACTCCTAATTAGCAAATAGTAACAGACCCATATATCTATATAAGATCTATCTGCATATGGTCTTTCTGTATTTAAACTTAAATTAACGATTTGGGGCACCTAGTTGGCTCAGTCAGTAGAGCATGTGACTCTTGATCTCAGGGTCGTGAGTTCAAGCCCTTTGTTGGGCGTGGAGCCTACTTAAAATTAAAATAAGAAAAATAATTAAAAATAAACTTAAATTAACAGTTTACATGTTTTATACAAATTATTCCACAATGTGTGTCTAGTTCTTCTCAAAGGGTTAATCAAACTAATTCTTGCCTAGAGAGTTCAGATCTTACAAAATCATACCTAAATAAGATATACTGCTATCTGGAGTTTCTATAGTTGTACAGATAATATATATGTATAGTAAATCAGGTAAGCTCTAACAATAAAGATCAAAGGGAAAAAACACAATGAAATGAATTGTGCCTTAATTTTGAAACAATCTGGACAGATAATGCTTATCTTTAAGACAAGTGATATGGGGAACTTAGGGCAGTAATTTGGTTGATACATATTTGCAAGGTAGTTTTCTTGGATATGTGTGGCAATTCAGGGTATATTATGCTAGTAAAATACATTTTACAGGATGACTAAGTTTTTTGGTTTTTTTAAAGATTTTATTTATTTGACAGAGAGAGACACAGCGAGAGAGGGAACACAAACAGGGGGAGTGGGAGAGGGAGAGGCAGGCTTCCCGCCGAGCAGGGAGCCCGATGTGGGGCTCCATCCCAGGACCCCAGGATCATGACCTGAGCTGAAGGCAGACACTTAACATCTGAGCCACCCAAGAGCCCCAGGATGACTAAGTTTTGAAAGTAAGTTACAAGGATATCAACCATCCTGTGAAACTGTTCAGTCCCATAAGTTTTGTGGCAAAGCTGGCTGCACCATTGGACAGCACAGAAGTGTAATCAGATTATTGGAATCTCTTGAAAAAATATTATTAGCACTGTGAAACTGGAACTCATCAAAATTAAATATTTAAAAAACTTCTGGGTTTATTATTTTACTGGATCCTTCTTACATTTGTTTTCAGGTGGCCTTTTCAATGTAATTGCTCATGAACTATAGAGGCTTGTAACCTCTTTATGATTTATATCTGTAACCTAATTAAAAGTAATTGTCTTAAATCCTAATTTCATTTAACACATATTCTGAATTATTGGCATTGCTAAAGCACTTATTATTCATTTGGTGGAACTTAAGTATTTCTTAATAACCTTGATAAGACCAGAAACGATCTGTAACTGTTTAATTCTACCAAAATGGAGATACTATATTTTGTTTACTGCTCAAATTTTACTTCTTGGAAAAATGAGGACTTAGAAAATGATTTTTACTTTTTTAAGTGTTTAGTGAAATTAATGATATTTTATTTAAAAAACCATGGGGAACCTGGGTGGCTTAGCTGGTTGAGTGTCGGACTCTTGATTTCAGCCCAGGTCATGTTCTCAGGGTCGTGAGATCGAGCCCCATGTCGTGCTCCATGATGGAGCCTGCTTGGGATTCTCTCTCCCTCTCCCTCCACCCCTCCCCTTGCTTGTACTCTCTCTCACAATAAATCAATAAATAAAATAAAAAACTATGTAATACTATAGAACAACATTACCAACCCATATTTCTAAAAGTCTGGATGGTGTAATACTGTGTGAAATGTAAGATGTGATGGGTATATTGTTTAGTTTATAAACTCATCAATGAAAATTGATTTCATAAAAAGCATAGCTACTGTTCGAACATAAATGGAGACAGTTAAAAATAAAACCCCACCCATTCATTTCTTCTGAGATTTTACTGTAAAAAATCATAAACAGACATGGGACACTAATGTACACTTTTGCATCCAAAGATAATGTGATTATTATTCATGACATTTTAACAAATTAGAAATTTAATAGTTTTCATAATAATATATGAGATTTTTCAAAAGATTTTCACATAGTTGTCTCACATTGATAATAACAAATAAATCATGAATTACAGCAAGTAGTACCTCCTATTTAAAATGAGAAATTTGAAATTTAAATAATTTAATGTTTTTACCCAATACTGTTCATAGCTGGGATTCATACCTTAGTTTGCTGGTTTTAAATTCTGGGTTTTTTCCCCCACAATGTCACAATATAACATGTAACATTGCTACTGCTCAAAACTTTTTTTGAACTAGTCTTCTGAAATTTTTTTTCAGAATCAATCTATGAGCCATGAAAGAAAGCTAACTCACTACAACATACCAAAGGTCTGAGATTTTTGTGAGAAGTAACTTTCTCATTTCCAAAAAGACTGGTGATTACAGAGATGGGTAAATTACTGTTAACAGAAAATTCCAGTCCTAGAGAAAGGTAGCTCACACTTCTTCCAGTCATTCAGCCATTAATTTAATGAATATCTACTGTCTTGCCTCCTCTGTACAGAATAGTGGACGTACTGGTAACAATTAGTAGAGAACAGAAAAAAATGATCTCACTGAGCTTACAGTGAGCACAATGGCAGGTAGGAACAAAAATAACCAATTAAAATAAAATGTGATAAGTCATCTTACAGAGACAATACTGCTTCCAGGAGATACTATTGGACGTGCTTTCAAACTATGGAAAGAATAACTGTGCCATCCTTCCAGCCATAAAGAGTGCAACAAGAGAGTAAAGTGTCTAAGCACGCAGTCTTAGAAATTCTACTGCTTGGACTTCAGTATCTCTATTCTTAGCTGGGTGACTCTGAAGTTGGAGAAGTTAAGTAATTTTAGAAAGTCTCAGTGTCTTCTCATAAAAATGGGAATGCCTCAAAAGTGTAACCGGGGGAAAAAGCAATGAGAGGAGATGGATGCATTCAGAGGATTCCACAAAATTCACTGCAGAGAAAACAGATGAGAGTGGAAGCTCTGCTCTCTCTCTCAGGGGGAAGATGTCAAGTGTTAGAGAGGAACGAGGAAAGAAAAAAGGAAAAAAAAAAACCCAAAACCCAAAACACCACAACCCTTGGCTGTACGTTTGAACATAAGCGATGCAAGAAATTTGAGAAGAAAGTGGAATTTAGGGAACTTCTGCTGTGCTTTATTAGTTGTATCTGGTAATCCTTTTTGAGAAATCTAAGTAAAGCTTGGATCTTCTGTTTAATTACATTTTCTGGCTGGACTATTTCTTTGAAAATTACACCGTGTAGAAAGTGAACCACTTTGGACCCGGGATTTATTTGGATTATACAGGTTGGTATTACACAGGTCAATGTTATAAAATACCACAGTGCTTAACACAAAGTAAGCACTCAAGAATAACTGTTATTGTCATTATTCACAGTGTACAGTTTAGGAGCTCCTGTTTTTATTATTTGTATGTCCCATCTAAATCTAATTTTAATTGGAGGAAACCTAAAAAAAATGCACAGAAAAGACCAGAATCCAGTAATGTTGAATCTGTTTAAGAGAAACAGAGAACAAAAGAAATTATCTGCACTGACACTGAGCAAAAGCTGCAAAATACTGAGCAAAGCTCCAACAGGTGAGCCTAATACAAAGCTCTTTTCTTTCTACAGCTAAGGCAAAGAGGAAAATGCAATTGATGACATAGGTCCAATTGTGTAGTAAAGCAGAATAAACTTTTCGGAGAATAAAATTTAAATGCATTTACCTGGAATTGAGGGCTAAAAGAAATTAGTCATTAGGATTTTTACATCAGAAAAACCAAACAACATAATGCATAATACCTCTGACACAAGTTCTGATGCAGAAAACCCTGCTGATGCTGCACAGAGAGCTATTTGTTATCACCCCTTGTGAAAGCTGAGCGCATAATAGGTTTCTGCGAAGGCAAATCTACTGAAATGGAACTTCCTGGTGACTCACCTTATCACTAAGATACAGCTTGGGAGTAATTTGGCCAATGAGCCTAAACCAGACCTGCTGAATCAGAATCTCCAGGGAAGAAGCCCAGGATTATGTATTTTTAAAGTGCCCAAAGTGACTTTGATAGTCAGACAGCACCAGTGTGACTCCTAGTTGCTCCCCTTGGTCCATTTTCTTCTTTGATTTTCTAAGAATTGAACCCTTGATTTCTACTGCCTCCTGGATACCCAGACTAAGAACTAAATTTTCTAACCTCCTGTTCTGTTAGATGTCACCATATGACTATGTTTTATGCAACAGACTATAGAGAAAAGCCTCTTCTGGATGTGTCCTTAAAGTAGAGACCATGCCATTTCTTTACCTTTCCCTCACTCTCCTTTTTAACTGATGGTACAAAGCGTGGGAACTCTTGTCATTTACCATGAGGAAGAGAACCACATGCAGAGAAAGCAGAGAGAAATAGTGGGCAGAGACTGTTCTCTGGATGATCTCAGGAACACAAATGACCACAGAGCCCTGGACCACCTGCTCCTGGACTACTACTATGAAAAAGAAATAAGCTTCCATTGTGTTTAAGTCACTACTATTTGGCTAGTCACTAATTAATGCAGACAGCTCTCAAGGTAATTTCCTAAAACAGTAACATAAACTAAAAATAGAATCCTTGATTTTGCCTTAACAGTTTATATGCAAATTTTAAATTTTATCAGTCTTAACTTTTATGGGTATTTCTGAAATGTGAAAATAGGATCACATTATTCACCTAAAGAGCATGATTCTCTTCTGGCCGTCCAGGACAGGTAGTAGTCATTTTCTCCAAAATCTATACCAAGTCTCAGAAAGAGGAATGCTAGGACTCATGGCTGACTTAATCTTTTAAATACAGGAATACCCTTTGTCAGAAGAAGGTTCTCACTGTCCGTTTGAACTCTTGTGGTATATTTTTATGAAGGTTGTGAAGGTGTAAAAATGGTTCAGATCAAGGTCAAAATGAGGTGATTTGACCCTAGATTATTTCTACCGAACCAAATTGCGTCAAAGTCAGAGGGGAAAAAACGTCAGGAGAAATTTCAAATCATTTTTGAGTAGTTTATTCTTTAATAAAGAGTAGATTAACATTTAAAATCAGACAATCTCCCCTGCTGCCTTACCCAGTGCCCTAGAATAAGCATCATTCCTACAGCTTATATTGAAGAAGCCAATACTTGTGGAGCATGTATAAAAGGAAACCTGGAAAATCCTGCCCCACCAACCTAGAAGACTTCTTGACTATTTTCCAGAGAACATCAGGAAAACAGATGGATCTAATAAGAGAGCATGGTGCCTTAAAACATGGCCATTCCACTCCCAAGAGGTAGTTTATATTAGTTTACATGTGTGTGTGTGGAGGTAGGCATTGGGGTCAATCATTCTTCAAAATTCTTTAAGTGCTGAGAAATTTGACACAGTTGCTAGTTTCTAGTACTTTCATGGAAAGAGGGATATCTCAAATTAGAAATTAAAATATTATTGAATGTCACCACTGTCAATTATCTTAGGTAGAAATGAGGGAGGCCAGAAAGCAGTGACAAATGAGGGGTGTAAAGGAGGAGACCTCAGGACATTACTTTTTAGCTCAAACTTTCAAGATTCCATGATTCATCTGAATGTATACATTCTGATAAATATCTTTTAAACTCAAAACAAATAAATAAGGGTAGGTCTCATGACACCACACCAGCCATCTTGAAGCTAAATCATGAATACGTAGTTGCTGAGCTTCTAGGCCTGTCTTCACAAAAGTAAATGATGAGGGACGCCTGGGTGGCTCAGTTGGTTAAGCATCTGCCTTCAGCTCAGGTCATGATCCCGGGGTGCTAGGACTGAGTCCCGCATGGGTCTCCCTGCTCAGTGGGGAGCCTGCTTCTCCCTCTGCCTACTGCTCCCCCTGCTTGTGCTCTCTCTCTCTTTGACAAATAAATAAATAAAACCTTAAAAAAAAGTAAAAGATGAACATGTGCACAGAATTCTACATAGGACAGCCCATAGGGGAGGTCAGGTATACACAAAACAATAGAGGGCTCAGGAGGACTTTTGCATTCATAATAAAAATCAAGTTAGCTTTCAAGCTTCATGACAGTGCCTACTTAGCATCATCTTTAGTCAGATGCCATCTAATTTAGAAATCTGAAAATATTTTTGAATTGCATTTTTGTAAATTTACAAGGAGATAATCTCATCCCAGATGTCAAAGATGTATATGTGATTTAGTTCATTTATTCGAGGAAAGCACAGTCAATAACCCACTCAAGGGTCTTAAATGACATATCAGATAAAGGGCTAGTATCCTTTTTCTTTTATATTAAAATTCTAACTTTATGAATTCTCCAAAGCCTCATTTAATTGTTTTGGTTTAAATTTTTTTTGGCAGTCTAAGGCTCTTTGAAAGTTAGAAACTAAAGAATCTAAGTTCAGAATGGCTATTAAATAGCTAAGAAACTGGGGGTGGGGGTGAAATGGAAAAGAGTTCCAGAGAATCTGCCACCTAAGTTCCCTACATGCAGAATAAACAGAAAATAGTTTGAAACAGACTCGAGTTTCAGAAAATATACACAGGCTTACTGTAATTTATTTAATATTTACTCAACAGGACAAGTCAAATCATGGTTTTTTGATTCAATTGTAATTTAAAAAATCATTAAAAATCATTTACCACTAATCCTACTACAGAGAGCATTTATTCTTTCCCTGAAACATTGTCAATAACGTGGGCATTAGCAACTTTCACTGTACAAAAAACAGTTTTGCAGACAGAAGAACTGTAAAGCTGAACCCAGGGCTACTGGGAATAAATGGGGTGAACAGCAAAGATAATCACTATGGTTGACCAACAGCTCATTTTATAGAGCAATTGTCCAGGCAATGATTTGATCTACTTCTCTAAAAATCTGTTAATTATTTCTCAGATTCACTTTCCATCCCTATTTTCTCGAGATGCTCAGCTTCAGTATATTCAGGCTTGAAGCATAGTGTTAACTATTTGTTGTGATCTTTTGCAAAAAGAGTAAAGTTAGTTCAGATGGTTTGATAAACTTAATTCCTTTGAGCAGTGAGAAGCAAATAAAAGAATTACTTTACTGTGCAGGGTCTCTAGGAAAGATAGCTAGACTGGAATCTCGTGTTTCATTGTTGAAGAGTTATTTTAAGCATTATTAGACATAGCCCTTGGAGCACTGACACAGGATCCAGGCAAGTGGGATTCTAGGCTGATCCTGCCACTCCTTCATTATCCATTGAGAAAAAGCATTAAACTCCTTGGGCTTAAGCCTCTTCACTTGGAAAAGAAATATTTATTAGAATAAGTATTTCCTAAAATTCTATTATAAATATAAAATTCTACAAAATAAAAGCAGTTTATTAATCACTGAAAATGCCTGTGTGTTTATCAAATAGCTTGATTTTGATACTTGGTTAATAAAACCAATCCTAAAGCCACATCCAAGAAGAGCACTTGCATGTACATGCTATATAGTGTGGACACTCTTTGCCACCTTTTCTGTGGGGCATGGGGCTTCATCCTGACCACCTTCCACATTCCAATGCCATGTATTCTTGGACACAGTGTCTTGGAAACTTCTTCCCCAAAAGAAGTATTTTGATAAATGGGCTTGATCTTCACCAGATCCCAGCAGATTTCAAACTTTCAAAATAAATAATATCAGGGGTGCCTGGGTGGCTCAGTCAGTTAAGTGTCTTCAGACCTTCAGCTCAGGTCATGATCCCAGAGTCCTGAGATTGAGTCCCATGTTGGGCTCCCGGCTCAGTGGGGAGTCTGTTTCTCCTCCCTCTGCCCCTCCACCCCCGCTCATGCTCTCTCTCTCTCTCTCAAATAAATAAATAAGTAAATATTTAAAAAAATTATATCAGGGCGCCTGGGTGGCTCAGTTGGTTAAGCGACTGCCAGCGGCTCAGGTCATGATCCTGGAGTCCCTGGATCAAGTCCCACGTTGGGCTCCCTGCTCTGTGGGGAGTCTGCTTCTCCCTCTGACCTTCCCCCTTCATGTGCTCTCTCTCTCAAATAAATAAAATCTTTAAAAAAATTAAAAAATAATATCAATATAAGATTTCTCATTTTGAAAATAGTGTTCAAAAATTGTGAAAAATAGAAAAGTAGAAAGTGAGAACAGGTTTTTCACAATTTTATGATCCAAAAATCTTATTTGTTATTTTTTATTGTTTATCCCATCACAATTTTGTAGATATGAACAAATTTAGTTGTGATCATCTGGTATATTCAAAATGTTATAATACTAATTGTAATGTCAGTTTTCTTATTGTAAGAACAATATATACACAAAGTGTATGTTTGGAAAATAAGAGGGAAATGCTGAAAAGAAAATAAAAACATCTAAAGTCTTATTTAAGAAGACAATTATCTGTATAACTTTAAGGAAAACTCTAGAAAAGGGACTCACTGTGAACACATTTGACCACAGGCACTCTGATACTATGTATTGACTGGTGGGGGAGGGAAGTCATGACTATTATTGTGGGACTACCGGTAAGGCAGCTCAGCTGCAAAGACCTGGTCTCTATATGTTTGTAGGACACTAGGTCTATTTAACTACCTATTTAAAAAACCATGTTTTCCTTTTGTACTTAGACCCTATCTCTTCTTTTGCATAGCTAGATATTTGCAATTCTGTTTGGCGTTGGGCATTCAAAACAATAAAAACACAGGACGCTAAAAAAAAAAAGGCAAGACAAATACTGAAGCTATTGGCATATTTTCTAACTACTCTGTGTCTGTGTGCATATATTTTACAAAGGACATATTACATTCCATATACTGACCCAAGGTGAGGCATTAGAACTGAACCTTCTAGAAGAGCTGCAACCTTAGCCCTACTGACCAACACCTTTACAGATTTCAGGAAGCTAATTTAAAGGAAGTTCTTTGACTGACGGATAATGTGTCTCCCCAGTAGTTACATCAACACCTATGTTAGCACTGCAGACTCTTTCAGCAGTCCCACGACCACCCCCACAGTGGGTACTTCCCTAAAAGGACTCACAGGTCTCAGCATATGGTTGTACTCATGGCTAAGATTTATAACAGCCTTACAGCAAAGTTATCCAGGCCAAGAATAGGGAATAAAGACGTGTCACGCAGAGTCTGATGATGATCTTGAAGGGGCTACACACAGCCCACTTGCCCCCAGCAGTGAAATGCACCCTCGTGTCTGCAGTGTTTCTACCCAGGAAAGCCTGTGTGAGGCTTGGATCACAAGGCTTTTAATTGGGGGCTGGTGATGTAGGCACACAGTGTCTAGCCACAGCTACTTAAACCCTAAACTTCCAGAGTAAAAGCTGCTGTTCACCATAAATCATATTGTCCGAGAGGACTGGTATAGCGGTCCTATCAGCACTGGGAACATTCTAAAGCCATTGCCAGCCAGATGGCAGCTCTGCCATTCACTGCCTGTGTTGTTTGATCTCTTTTAGATTCAGTTTTCTCACTTATTAACTGGGAATTCTAGTAAGAAATAGGGTTGTGAGATCCTAACCTTCATGATGCAGTTAGCACAATACCTGGCACATAGCGTTCTATGAAAGCTATTATTATCGAGTTAAACAAAATTACATTAATGACATGTATAATAAATGAATCATGCAGGATATTCATGAGATTTAAAGATATTGAGAGCAGTACGTAAGTCCTTTGGTAACAGAAAGAGACATTATGTTGATTTATGCAATTCTATATGTCTGTATATATTTTTGGGGGGGAGTGGCATTTTATTTAATAAAGCTATTCCGACTATTTGAAGGGTATAAACATTATGAACAAGTGTTGAAAAAGAACAACAGAGGTTCGTGATATAAATGATCCTAAAACTTTCAAGAGATTTCATCTGAACTGTGGCGTGAAGATTTGTTTTCCTTAGTACTGAGAAGGGAAAAATAGCACAAGAAAAATGAGAAGTACTGTAAGGTCAGACTGAACCCCTAACTCATTGCTGTTATACCTAAGGAGATGTGCCTTTTATTTATTCAGTGCTTTATTGTGTCATGTCCTGTACTAAATACTTTATGCCTTTATTTCATTTGTGAATTAGGCATCATTACTGCATTTGCACACATGAGCAAACTGTGACCCAGAGAATCTAATATGACCAAGAGAGCCCTAGGAAGTGCAGATCTAGGAATTTGAATTCAGAAAAGTCTGCCTCAGGGTCAGAGCTCTTTCCCACTTTGTGTTTCTGTTTCTCAGGGCCTAGAAGAGCTTTCCATGTCCAAAACTTCACTCATGCTAATAATTAAATCATGCTAATAATTCACTCATACTAGTAATTCTTTCATGTTGCCTTTATCTGTCTCTAAACATACAAACTGCTGGACAGAGAAGAAAGGTAGATTCATATTAATCCAGGACTCAGTGGTCATTTAGAGATCATTTAATGATCCTTTTTTTTAAATAGGCTTCCCCAAAACGAGTTTTTTTTTTTTAAATGCCCATGCTGCAGCTAATTTAACATAAAAGTTTTATTAGAGGTAATCTTTTAGGAAGTAAATGTTTTCAACAAACAAAAGGAGTAGACAGTAATGCATCTGGAAAACCAGACAGACCATTTCATCCAGATTTCCTTTCTTCAGAAAGGTACATTCTTTTTTTGTCTTGTTCTTTCCAGAAAGTCTGGCTTGATGCTATTTTCAAGGTGCACAGAACACACACACACACACACACACACACACACACACACACACACACCCCACATAGTCAAAAAAGAAAGAATGCAAAAAATCCAAAGTAGTATGCTCTAAAGCCCCAAGGAAACTTCAGTAAGTCAATGCATTTTGTGACCATATTTCGTGGTTTAAACAGGAGAAAATGCACAGGATCTAAAAGCCCTTGAGATTAGTGCCTGCATTTCAAGGTCAGTTGTGTAATGTAGAGAAACGTCACTCTATTTGAAATAGTGAAAAGAGAAAATCAGGATTCCCTGTGTAGGGAGTGGAATAGCAGTAGCTAGAGAATGTTCCTTCTGAGGAGTGAAAATAGGAACACAGAACAAGTAGAGAATTTGCAGCCTCCTAAAACTGCAAAAACACAGCTATTCTGTGACCTCAAGAAGCTGAAACAGTTTGATTTAAGGGAAGTATTGACATCTCTCTCTGTCCTACCCATGGGAGTCCATGGGAGCCAAACTATATAAGACGGTCAGAGGTTACTAGTTTTTTTTTTTTTTTCCATTTATTTAGGCAATCTCTATTCCCAACATAGGGCTCAAACTTACTACCCTGAGACCAAGAGCGGCACGCTCCATCCACTGAGCCAGCCAAGTGCCCCCAGAGGTTATTAGTTTTAAACTGAAGCATTGTAGGAGGACCCAGAGGGATGTGGAATAATATTTAAAAGTAACTGTGTACTCGTACTGTCACACCACAGAAAAATTCCGGGGGAAAACTTCTTATTATAGTGATTACTTTGAGTTTCTTTTTTGGCCTGTCACTAAACAGTAGTTCTTCCTAACTAGTGAGAAAGTGCAGGCCTCAGGGAGAAATTTCAGTCTATGTAGGTCGAGGAAAAACAGCTAGATAGTGATAAAAACAGGGAAACAGACATGGATATATAGGTACTAGTTACTTCATTACAAATGAAGATGAAGAACACCCTTCTTATAATATTTATTTCCCTGTAGAGAGAAGTATCTTAACTTTGAACTCCACAGAGTTGGTACAATCTTTCATTTTTTTAAACTCATGCCCAATAGTGAGAACTGTACTTATCTATAGTGTTCAGCAGCCACTCATTGCCAGAGGTATATAAAGCTTCGGACACATGGGGAAACAGAGAACTAACCCAGAGAAGCCTTCAAATAAAAGCCAGGAGAGGGAAAACCTCACAAGCTTTAACATCTTCCTTCTATCATTAATGGATTTGATGTTTCTTTTTTTTTAAAGAGTTTATTTATTTGAGAGAGAGAGAGAAAGAGAGAGAGGGAGAGTGAGGGCATGAGCAGGGGGAGGGGCAGCAGGAGAGGGAGAAGCAGACTTTCCACTGAGCAGGGATCGATCTCAGGAACCCGAGATCATGACCTGAGCTGAAGGCAGATGTTTAAGCTGAGCCACCCAGGTGCCCCTGGATTTGATGTTTCCTGGCGACCACAGTCAGGATGACTGTAAGTTCTAAGGTACTCTAGATCTGTTATTGTGGCATAACTACTAATAATGTCTCCTATTCTCAAAAGCACCCCATTTCAGACAAAAAAAAAAAAAAAAGAGAGAGAGGCAAACTAAGGAACAAACTCTTAACTATACAGAACAAGCTAATGGTTACCAGAGAGGAGGTGAGTAGGAAGATGGGTTAAACAGGTGATGGGGATTAAGACGTGTATTTGTTGTGATGAGCACCATTTTATAGAAGTGATGAATCACTACATTGTACATCTGAAACTAATATTATACTGCACGTTAACTGACTGCAATTTAAACAAAAACTTTTTTAAAAAGCACCCCATTCCAGATTTAGTTTCTGAATTATAGTGTTACTTTATTTTTTATAGTGTTACTTTAGAAATTACAGTAGATAGATGAATGGATAAAGAGTATGTGATGGGGCGCCTGGGTGGCTCAGCCGTTAAGCGTCTGCCTTCGGCTCAGGTCATGATCCCAGAGTCCTGGGATCGAGCCCCGCATCGGGCTCCCTGCTCAGCGGGGAGTCTGCTTCTCCCTCTGCCCCTGCTTGTGTTCCCTCTCTTGCTGTGTCTCTCTGTCAAATAAATAAAATCTTAAAAAAAAAAGAGTATGTGATATATATATAAAATGGAATATTACTCAGCCATAAAAAGAATGAAATCTTGCCATTTATAATGACATGAATGGAGCTAGAGAATATAATGGTAAGGAAAATAAGTCTGTCAGAAAAAGATAAATACAGTATGATTTCACTCATACGTGGAATTTAATAAGCAAAACAAACAAAAAATGGGTGAGTATGGAATACCATATAGAATTGCTGAATCACGATACTGTACACTTGAAACTAATATAACAATGTATGTTAACCATATTGGAATGAAAATAAAAAAACTTATAAAATAATACTTAAACTGTGGCAGAGGGCTTTGCAAAAAAAAAAGAAAGGAAGGAAGGAAGGAAAGAAGGAAGAAAGGAATGAAGGAAAGAAGGAAGGAAGAAAGGAATTACTGTAATTACACAGACTTTATCCAGAGAGGAATATGAATGCACACACCCAATATTCCCATCTACAAACCTTCTTTGATAACAAATTCAAACCAGGTAGTGTCTATCCTATGACAGATGCCCTGGAAGTCAATGGCATTTTAACTGATTTCAGTAAGAACTTCAATAAGAACTGACTCTGTTAAAATGTGCCAAGAGGGTTTTGGTTCAATATTATTGTCTTATGAATTTTGTTAGTGCCATTTTTGAGGTTTACCTATTGCTCATCAATGCTCCTCAGGACAACCTTATAAGGGTAAGCAATTTCACTGACTTGTTACTGTGTTTGTAATTCATAGGGAACAAATATAGTCTGGTTTTATTTCTTCTGGCTTTTCTTTTGAAATTGGAATCCACACTGAAGATATTTTGTTGTACATATTATCATTGTAATTCTTATTATGCTATTTTCTCAAGCTTTGAGGAAAAATAAGTATTTTTTAAATGATTTTATCCATTTATTTGAGAGTGTGAGTGTGAGACAGCATGAGTGGGGGGAGGGGCAGAAGGAGAGGGAGAAGAAGACTCCCTGCTGAGCAGGGAGGCCCCAAGGCAGGAGTATTGATCCCAGGGCCCTGGGATTATGACCTGAACTGAAGGCAGATGCTTAACCAACTTAGCCACCGAGGTGCCCCAAGGAAAATAAGTATTAAATAATATAGGAAAATAGGAGTAGAAGCCTCCTTATGGCAGAATAGTAAAAGTAGCTAAGATTTGTGGAGAGCTTATTAAATGCCAGAAGCTTTTCTAAGTCACTTATACATTAAAAGTCTGCAGAAGAATCCTATGAAGTGAATAATATCATTTCCCCCATTTTACAGATGGGTAAGCTGAAGAACAAAGAATTTAAGCCAACTGCCCAAGTTCAAGTCATATAATTATGGAGTATCACAGTCAGGTTTTTATTCCAGATATGAATCCCAAGTCTGCAATATTAAACCTTCATAGATTGCCTCTCTGGATTGTGATCACATACTTAATCAGCACACATGTGGGCACTGGATTCTCCCAGCCAAGAACCAAGCAGAAGTGTTTCTAAGTCCCCACTCTGTGACCAAACCTGTGCTATGGACCCAAGGCATACAAAAGGAGTTTAACTCTCACTTCTGCCCTCTTAGAAATTAGACTGTATATGTACTGCAGTGGTTGCAAATTGGTTGCACACTGGAATCATCTGGGGAGTTAAAAATAAATGCTGCAGGGTGGGAGGTATGGGGATGATGGGCAGATGTCTTCATCTCCAGAGATTCTGATTTAATTGATCCAGGTCACAGTCTGGACATAAGGATTTTTGAAATCTCCACAGATGATTCTAATGCGAAGCCATTGAGGCAAATCACTGATGTACAGCAAATTATTAACCCAGGTGAAAAAGTCACTCCAAACATTTTTCTAAACAATCTAGCAGGTGAAATAGACTCGAGAGTTGTAAGGCCAGGGTCAGCTGGAGTTGTCAGGGAAAGCTATGTGGGACTTAAAATTGGCATTAAAGGCTGTAGGAAGTTTGAGTGGGTAGAAGAGAGGGCATTGAACAGAAAAAAAAAATGAAGGCAGGAATTAACTTGATCCTAGATGGAGGCAAGAGTAGGACAAAACATATGTCTTGCCTCCTGAGCACAGAAGCTCCCAGGAATTAGGCTCCAGGGAGCATTGTCAGTCCCATCTGGCCCACAGCTGTTTCTGGATACCAGACAGGATTATCTCCCACCAGAACAACCTCATTCCTGATGAGTAGCTGAGCTTAGTGGCTCAACACACCTTCCAGCTCTGAATTTGGAAACCACCAACACATGGCATCTGAACTCCAAGAGAACCCTGGAATTCACTTACTGCTGACATAATCACCATATCATCCACATTGTTCCTTTTAGGAAAGTTTTAGAGGAAATTAATAGAGATTTGTATTTTAAAAATAAGACCAGATTTCTTAAAAGTATCAGGCTTATAATGGTTCAATTATTTCTCATCCCCTGTACCAACCATCCTTATGTTCCCTTCACAGTTCCAACATCCATTTGAACACCATGAAGTGAGATCCAAAAGTCATTCCCAAGTACCTTCTGGACTCAGTACTTTGAAATGGGTTGGTCTCTGGGTTTTTAACCATAAACCATGTATTAAAACTATATTTAATCTAACAGTACAGTACAAAAACCATACACCATGATCAAGGAGGATTTATTTCTGGGATGCAAGGGTGGTTCAATATTGACAAAACAAACAAGATGATGTGTTACATCAATAAGAGAAATATGATCATTTCAATAGATGCAGAAAAAAACACTTGACAAAGTACAACATCCATTTTTAATAAAAAAACCCTCCACAAAGTAGGTGTAGAGGAAACATATCTCAACATAATAAAGGCCTTATATGAAACACCCACAGCCAACATCATACTCAATGGAGAAAAACTGACAGTTTTTCCCCTAAGGTCAGGAACAAGACAAGGATGTCCACACTCACCACTTTTATTCAACATAATACTGGAAGTGCTAGCCATAGCAATTAGAAACAGAAAGATATAAAAGGCATCCAAATTGGTAAGGAATAAGTAAAACTCTCACTATATGCACATGACATGATATTATATGTAGAAAACACTAAAGACTCTACCAGAAAACTACTAGAACTGATAGATGAATTCAGTAAAGTCACAGGTATAGAATCTAGGTACAGAAATCTGCTGCATCCCTAACACTAGTAATGAAGTAGCAGAAATTAAAATTAAGAAAACAAATCCCACTTACAAATGTACCAAAGTCAATAAAATATCTAGGAATAAACTTAACCAAAGAGGTGTCAGACCTGTACTCTGAAAACTATAAAACACTGATGAAAGAAACTGAAAATGACACAAAGAAATGGAAAGGCATCTCATGCTCATGGGTTGGAAGAACAGACAGTGTTAAAATATCTACACTACCCAAAGCAATCTACACATTTAATGCAATCCCTATTAAAATACCATCAGCATTTTTCATAGAAGTAGAACAAACAATCCTAAAATTTATATAAAACCATAAAAGACCCCAAATAGCCAAAGCAATCTTGAAAAAGAAAAACACAACTGGAAGTATCACAATTCCAGCTTTTAAGATGTATTACAAAGCAGCAGTAATTAAAACAGTATAGTACTGGCATAAATATAGAAACATAGATCAGTAGAATAGAATAGAAACCCAGAAATAAACCCACAATTATATGGTCAATTAATCTTCAACAAAGGAGGCAAGAATATGCAATGGTAAAAAGACAGTCTCTTTAACAAATTGTGTTAAGCAAAAGAATGAAAATGGACCACTTTCTTAAACCATACACAAAAATAAACTCAAAATGGATTAGAGACCTGAAATTAGAGACCTGAAACCATAAAGATCCTAGAAGATTAATCTCTAGGCAGTAATCTCATTGACATGGGCTGAAGCAACATCTTTCTAGATATGTCTCCTGAAGAAAAGAAAAGCAAAAATAAACTATTAAATAGTTTAAAATAAAAAGCTTCTGTACAGCAAAGGAAACAATCAACAAAACTAAAAGGCAGCCCATGGAATGGGAGAAGATATTCACAAATGACATATCCAAAAAGGGATACTAATTCAAGATACACAAATAGCTGATACAACTCGATACCCAAAAAACAAATAACCCAGTTACAAAATGGACAGAATACATGAACAAACATTTCTCCAAAGAGACATCCAGATGGCCAACAGGCACAAGAAAAGATGCTCAACATCTCTCATCATCAGGGAAATGCAAACCAAACTACAATGAGATATCACTTCACACCTGTCAGAAAGGCTAAAATCAGAAACACAAGAAACAACAGGTGTTGGCGAGGATGTGGAGAAAAAGGAACTCTGGTGCACTGCTGGTGGGAATGCAAACTGGTGCAGCCACTCTGGAAAGCAGTATGGAGGTTCCTCAAAAAATTAACAGAACTACCCTATGATTCAGTAATGGCACTACTGGGTATTGACCCAAAGAATACAAGAACACTAATAATTCAAAGGGATACATGTACTCGTATGTTTATAGCAGCATTATTTACAACAACCAAGATATGAAAGCAGCCCAAGCGTCCATTGATTGGTGAATGGATAAAGAAATGTGTTATATATGCACATACACACACACAATGGAATATTATGCAGCCATAAAAAGAATGAAATCTTGCCATTTGCAACAACATGGATGGAGCTAGAAAGTGTAATGCTAACTGAAATAAGTCAGTTAAAGACAAATACCATACAATCTCACTGACATGTGGAAATTAAGAAACAAAACAAATGAGCAAAGGGAAAAAAAGAGAGACAAACTAAGAAACAGACTATAGAGAACTCTCTATAGAGAGTTCTCTTAACTATAGAGAACAAACTGATGGTTAACAACAACTTTATTTTATTCCATGAAACATACCACAAAGTGAAATGAAGCAATGAAAAAGTATTTTAATAGTTTTTTAAAAAAGGATTAGACTTACACTCTATTTACCAAGTAATCAATTCTCTTACCACTTCCCACATTACTAAATTCACATGGATACAAGTTCTTTCCATAGGGAACAAACTATCACCCAAAGATACTGATTCATAATAACAAGAAACATAAAGGAAAGTCCTGAGTACTAATTGTAGTTCTGTCACAAAATGCTTATATTAATTCCTGTGAACATGTCACAGGAATTAATCTAACTTATCGGGGTCCTAGTTTCCTTGTCTTTAAAGTGTGTGAGGGGGTAAGAACCTCTAGGTCACTTCCAACTCTGAAATGTCTGGATTCCTGGATCTAGACTGCTTAATTCCCTGAAAACACCTTGCATAGACCAATGTGGAACATAAAATGGTTAAAAGGACTATAAGAAGTCATCAGGTAAGTTGTGTTACAGGCCTGAATATACTTATGCTATTAGTGTAGGGCTTGTTTTCCATTAAATCCCCATTTTGATTTGACATTAGTTTTAGGCCCAGCCTATCAAAATATAGCAAGACAGCCGTATCTGTAGGATGGCCATATCTCCAAATACGGCCCCCTAATGAACCATACTTCCCATTGTTCACATCCTTGCATAGTCCCTTCCCCTCTCCCTGTTTAACCAAGAAAATTCAACTGAAGTGATGTTGAGGGACTTCAAAGGTCAAGACAAAGAAGACTTGCACCTTACTCCTTGGTTCATTCATTCTGGGGGAAACTAGCCATCACAAAGTCTAACTACTCTTAGATCACCATGCTGTAAGGAAGCTCAAGTTAGCCATGTAGAGAGGCTGTTAGAACAATTACCAATTCAGTAAAATTGCAGAATATAAAAACGGCAAAAAAAAAAAAATCAGTTGTGTTTCTATACACTAACAATGAACTATCCGAAAGAGAAATAAAGAAAACAATTTCATTTACCATAACCTCAAAAACAATAAAATACCTAGGAATAAGTTTAACCAAAGAGCTATACACTGAAAACTGTAAGACACTGATGAAAGAAACTGAAGACACAAATAAATGGAAAGGCATGCCACTTGGCTATATGGAATTTATAATAAATAATATGTGTGGTATACATCTTCTATATCATTAGGCTTTATAATAAACCTATGTATATATGTAAATATATAATATATATGTATATTATACACATGCTTTTTTTTTAGAGAGCAGATAGCTAAACATTTATCAGCACATCACTGAACATATTTACATAAAAATAACATATTGGTATAAACCAAAGGCCAACGAACACCATGGAAATAAAGATTTTTCAGAAGAAAAAACTGGAGTAGAATTCAATCATCATGATTTTAATAAAAATGCTGAAGCCAAACACTTATTTAAAAATATTCATTTATTTTAGAGATAGAGAGAGCACATGCGTGTGCAAGCAGGGTAAGGGGCAGAGAGAGAGGTAGAGGGAAAGAATCTCAGACTCCCTGCTGAGTGCGGAGCCCCACATGGGTCTTAATGAGGGGCTTGATCTCACAACCCTGAGATCATGATCTGAGCCAAAACCAAGAGTCCCATGCTCAAGTGACTGAACCACCCAGGTACCCATGAAGCCAAACATTTTTGAATCATAACAATAGTACCATATTCAAACTAAAAATAAACATTTCATTTTAGTAAAACAATATTATGTATGGCATTAAATTAATGTTATTAAATATTTCAGTTTAATATTTATTTTTATTTTTTTTATTTTTTGGATAGGAAGAGTGAGGTGGGGGTAGGAGGGGCAGAGGGAGAGCGAGAGAGAATCTTAAGCAGGCTCCATGCCCAGCACAGAGCCTGATGTGGGGCTCAGTCTCACAACCCTGAGATCATGACCTGAGCCAGAACCAAGAATCCGACACTTAACCAAGTAATCCACCCATGTG
This sequence comes from Zalophus californianus, assembly GCF_009762305.2. Taxonomy (NCBI): domain Eukaryota; kingdom Metazoa; phylum Chordata; class Mammalia; order Carnivora; family Otariidae; genus Zalophus; species Zalophus californianus. Next base: position 24,494,443 of record NC_045599.1, on the reverse strand, counting down.
CCCCTTAACAGATTTATTTTAATACATTTAATAGTGAAATTTGTTTTGGATTTTTGAGCTGGATAAGAACTAGGAGCATTCATGCAATCCTTTCCCAGTGAATGGATGGCTATAGTTAATATATAACACTACTTTAGGTGCTAGGATCTATCAGTGAACAAAATTTCAAAGTTTGTTCCTATTTTGTTCATATTTAAGTACTATTCTAATTTTAAAAAATATAGTTAAATATTGGATATTTGTGTTTTTTTTTTTTTTTCCTTTAGAAAAGGCCTATACATTATTCAGATTTGAGAATAAAAACAACTCAGAACCTTTTTCAAAAGTAGGACAAGTGGTCCATGGCCTGTTCACTGCTGAGAGAGCTGAACATAAAACTCATAACTCAGTCAACCATCACGGCTAAGGGGTAGGGATGAGGCGAGACTAGTCTTTGTCACTATTTCACTTTAATGTTGTGTGTGTTTCTTTGTGGATCATCAAAAAATAGACCATACTCAATATTTATAATTTTTAAATAGTTTCACTGGTGACTAAGCTCTTACACTAAAACTTTTTCCTCCTTTAAAAAGGATGAGGTTTTAACAGGGCAATTTAAAGTAGATAAATGTATTAAGGTTCTCCAGAGAAACAGAATCATTAGGATATGTATAGACCTATTGATATGTAGCTAGCTAACTAGATAGATAGATGTTAAGGAAGTAGCTTATATGATTGTGGAGGTGTAAGTCCAAAATTTGCAGCACAGTCTGGCTAGAGACCCAGGGACAGCTGCTGTCTCAGTCCAAAGGCAGTCCGCTGGCAAAATTCCTTCTTGCTCAGAGGATGTCTGTCTTTTTAAAATTAAGGCCTTCAAATAGTTGAATGAGGTCCACCCACGATATGGAGGGTTATCTGCTTTCTCAAAGTCAACTGATTTAAATGTTAACCACATTGAAAGAACACTTTTACGGAAACATCCAGAATGTATGACCAAATATCTGGGTACTATGGCTCAGCCAAGTTGACACATAAAATTAATCATTATAGTAGAATATTTAACATTATCACAAGTCATTCAGCATTTATTAATTGATAATTTGCAAAATACATAAAAAATATTTAGAATGTTAAGCTTATCTCTTATTTTGAGGTAAGAAATCATTTCTAGCAAGTAACTATAAATTGAACTCAATTCTGGCAAATAACCATGAATTTGATTTCACCATACTTAACCTTATATTAGGTTTTCCTATTGCTGTTAAATTACTTAGTCCTGCAACAAAAATAAAAAGCAAATAAAACAGAAATTATTAAAGAGTAATTTGAACGCAAAAGGAAAAACTAAAGTATTGGATTTGGAAAAGAATATAGATAAATAAAGGTCAGCTGTTGCACTTATATTTTAAGTTCTTTCACTAAAAATAAGGGCATGATGGTAATTTAAAAGAACATGAACACAGGATAGGGAGAGGTGAGGAATAAGAGAGCAAAAGATTTTGCCAGCATGTCAAAGGAAGAAATTGTTGGGGAGGATCAGAAAACTGCAAAATAGAAATGAAGTCAAACTGGGAGTGATGAAAGGACCATAAAGGTTCTCAAGCTATAAAGAAGAGACTAGAAAGAGAGGCATCCCATAGATTGCCTTAAGAGCATTTGGCCTGTGAAACAATAATGTGCTCAGCTTTAGGGCTGAGGAAGCAATAAAGAGACAGTGAGACAGCCAATATGTGTGAAGCTGTGATGATGCACTTTCTCATGCCTTGCTCCTAAAACCCTATGCCTCAACTAGAACCATATGCCATTTCCGCTGAAAGCCAACTTGGCAACCACCATGTGACCCTACATTTTCATTTCAAAATACCCAGTTGAGGTGAATTATCACTGGAACTTCAATAGCCCAGTCATGGCAAAAATAAGTCTTCAATTTTTCCTTATACAAGAGGAATTTGTTTACTTTTCCTTTAAATAAGACAGTTATGATCAGTATAATGCGCACTGGTTGGTGTTTTACCCAAATCACCTGGGATACCTTTTACAGTTTCTGCATACCCCTCCTCAGGCCTCTGCTGTACTTTTGCCTCCTAAGGCCTATGCATAGGACTATCTTCTTCTAACACTGCTGGGCTGCAGGAGCAGAGAGCCAGCAGTTTACATTTGCACCTCCCCATTTCCGTTTCCCAGCCAATGACTGGCATGAGTGTATGAAAGCCCATCTCTTCTATTCAGGTCAAGACAACTCTGAGGTATGGCTTCTACTCAACACTTCCACTACAGGAATTGGCTAACCCTCCCCAGGGGCGAGCCCTTGGCTTGGTTTCTTTCTTTCTTTCTTTTTTTCTTTTTTAAGATTTTATTTATTTATTTGAGAGAGAGAGAATGAGAGATAGAGAGCACGAGAGGGAAGAGGGTCAGAGGGAGAAGCAGACCCCCTGCTGAGCAGGGAGCCCGATGCGGGACTCGATCCCGGGACTCCAGGATCATGACCTGAGCCAAAGGCAGTCGCTTAACCAACTGAGCTACCCAGGCGCCCTGGCTTGGTTTCTGTCCTGCATCTTCCCCATACCCTTAACCAGTTTCTTCTGGGAAGCCCTTCCCAATAAACCACTTGCACAGGCAATCCTTGTCTCAGCCAATCACTGAAAGACAAATCTACAGTTTATATTCTTTTGGCCTTTAGGGTTCTGTCCAAATAATACATGCAAAACAAGACAAAACAAACAAATCCAAGGCTTTGTAAGGAGCTCCTGATTCCATAGCCAAAGTCATAAACAGTGACTTAGAGGCATCTCAACTCCATAAAGCCACCAGTTATGTCATATATGTTATTGCCAGTGGCCTGACAGTTTTAAGATGGAAAGCAATATGATGTTCCAGGAAGGCAAAGGACTTCAGAGCCAAACAGACTTGGAGGCAATGTTGGCACAAAATATTTCTACCCTGTACCCACTGGAACCCTTAGATTCTGAATCTATAAAATGAACCTATGAAATGGCAATACTGACCTTGAAGAGTTTTAAAAAGTAAATGAGTACATGTTTAAAGCACCTGATACACGGTAATTACCAATTATTGCATTTAGTTTTCTAAAGGGAATAATTTCGCCACAAGGAAAACAGAGCTCATGAAGCATCTGTTTCCATATGGTGAAAGGCCCTGGGGCAGAGCCCTAATTAATTTCTGTCATTAGCCACCAGTTTACATGTGGGAGAGAGTGACATGGCAATGATTAGTGTTTACCGGCACTCTTAAGGTTCTTTTGAATTATTGAGGCTTATTTCACTCATTTATTAATACATGTTTACTGAGCGCTTATATCCCAGGCACTGGGCTATGCAGAGATAAAATAGACTAATTCAGTACCAATAAACAAGTAAATAAATAAGTATTCAAAAAAATCAGAGATGGCATAAATATCATGAGAGAAATAAGCAGGGGTATGGGATAAAATAATTGAGTAAGGGAGGGGAGTAACATTAGACAAGACAGTCAGGAAATGCCTCTCTGAGGGAGGGATATTTGAGCTGGAGCCAGTCTTGTGAAGATCCAGGAAAGAACATTCCAATCAGAGGAAACAGAAACAGCAAGCCCTAAGGTGGGAGAGACCTTGGAGCCAATGGAACTAAAATGGTCTGAATTCAGGAGAGCAGGGAGATTAAGCCAGAGCAGTTCAGGAAATGATGATGCAGCTCCTCATGGGTATAAAGAACAGCCTAACTCAACAGGGTTCAGACATGGAAAGCTTTTTTGGTTTTGCTCCTATGTGTATTTAATCAAATCCTTCTATGCTCCTTTATGTAGTCTTTGCTCCTGTATGTATTTTAATTAATTCCTTAGTAACATTTCAGGTGGTACTTATAGCTTTACAGCTAACTTTAGGTATACAACAAGCCAGTTCAGTAAAATCAAATATAATATAAAATTTAACCCTCCAATTAGTTTAATGTTCTGTTCCTCCCCTAGCTGAGACCGATTAGCACCTGTCAGTTCTTTTACTTCTCCACCACCTCCCTCTCCCTCCTCTGGGTCCTCAGGGTTGTGGAGTCTTGGAGAAGATTGGAGGAAAGAGAGCAAATGTCTCTAAATTCATTGGTGCTGCTGCTGGCCTTCCTCATCTATCGATGCTTTCTGTGTCACAGACATTCAAGGGCTCGCTCGCTCACAGGGGGAGTATGTGTGGGTTCTTCAGGGAGCCCTGCAGAGAACAACCAGCTTCCTGATGTAGACAGTCTACACAACTTGACCTCATCCAGTTCACTCTCACTGGTTGTATGTCCTGTAACTACTTGCTTCTGGCAACACGGTTGAAGCCTGGTTCCCCTTCGCACAGCTACCTGGTCCATAGAAGGATTGTTATCCTTTATCTACTAAGTAATGGAGGTATGAGTTCCCTAATGCTCAACCGTCTTCCTATTCTGGCTCTTTCCACTTCCGTTTTCAAATAGGTACATCAGGAGCTTAATAAATCCATTGCATAAACAAATATTCAGTCTATAATTCAGATGTAACTCACAACCTTCAGATCATCCCAATTTATGAGTCGATCTCTTGAAGTGTCCATCCCCCTCACTTGGATTGAAGTAAAACAAGCCCCTTTCTTTCCTCAAGACAAGAAAAAGGAAAATCTACAGCACTCTCCCAAAGGCTCATAACTCAGTAATTAGTCTCTAGTTTAGACCAAGTTAGACTGATAAGGGACAGTTAAAGAAGTCTGAGAGATGTGGTAATGAAATTAATGCTGCTTTTCAAAACTAGTCCTTTGGTGATATGTCTGATGTCATGCTTTACAACTTAGAACTACTTAGCAGCTATTTCACTTTGAATATAATCTTTTGTATTGAATACAATACATAGTTTTTTGCTCTGAATACAATATATATGATGTACCTACTACTAATAAATGCTTGGTGACTACCGCAGAACCTGTCACTGAAATTCAGATATAATAAAGCATAAATGTGTTCATTTCTTCATCAGAACATATTTATTTAGTCCTTAGTGTGATTTTTCTTCACTGGAATTTGAATACATTCCTACTCCTTTTCCTAATTAATCTTTTAATTACTCAAGGTCAACCACTAAGGAACAGTTGTGACCTTTAATAAACTCTCTAGCAAGAGACAGTCACATTCTGACTAAGCCCCCTACCCAATCACCCGAAAATATGTGTTTTCATTTCTCTCACCCAGGTCTGTTACAGTCTCTTCTAATACATGCAGATACCTGGGAAGAAGCATAATGGGTTCTTTTCTTTTTCTAACTGAGCTTCCAGTTTTTGTTTATAATGAGGGAGAAAATTAGGTAAGCTGGGTGGATGCCCTTGGTTTCAAACTGTGTGAGGAAAGAAAATAGTAGAATTGAAAAATCACTTATTAATTAACCAAAGCTAATGCATATAAGGTTATAATAAGAAAAATTAAATGAAAGAAAAAAGAAAAATTAATGTAAATTTTTTTTTGATCCTCAAATAGAGACACCAGGAAGTCACAGAACCACATTAAACCTTTATCTGACAGTTAGTTATGACAGATGATTAAACAAAATCATATATCCATAAATCAGCTCATCATTCTATAGCTAATGTGCCATGTATCATGTACAGAGTACATGAAGCAAACCAGCTCTGAGGAGTTTGAGGCTTCAGTGAGTTCTAAAGAGAGTAAAATTCAGAAATGGCTTGCATGACATTAAAGCCATAGGATATTGGTGCCCAAGTATCCATTCCAGATTTCTATTTAAGCACAGATCTAAGTAGTAAAAACACAGCGGCCTAAGATAACCAATCAGAGCATTCTTTCCCATTTTTCAAGCATGCAGGTACAGCAGATCAGGTGCCTGAGTAATACATCCCTTGTTCTCAGGGGCTTATCCCCACACATCTAGTCTTTGATTTCATTAAAAGTGTGAAGTGATTAAAGTCCTTTGAAAACACTGAGCTACAGTCAAATAAGCTGAAATCACTTTATGTCATATAAGTGAATAAGATAGATCTTCTTACCAGGAAAGAAAAGAAATAGATAAAAACTTTTGAACTATAACATGTATTATCATTTATAGACTATTTTCTATGAAAAATGAATCTCTCAAACAGAGAAAAAGGAAATCTCTACGAACCTGGTTTTTACTGACTTGCTTTACTGTTCTTATTCCAAAGTCAAAAATTATACATAAACAGAGATAGAAGGAATAAGAAGAGAAGGCAAAGAACAGTCTCCTCAATAAACAGTACTGGGAAAACTGGCCAGCCTCATGCAAAATAATGGAACTAAATTATTATCTAACACCACACACAAAAATCAACTCAAAATGGACTAAACACTTGCATGTAAGACCTGAAACCATAAAATCACTTAGAGAAAACATAGGCAGTAAGCTCCTTGACATTGGTCTTGGTGATGAGTTTCTGGATCTGACTCCAAAAACAAAAGCAGGAAAAGCATAAATAAACAAATGGGACTACAGACTAAAAACTTTCTGCACAGCAAAGGAAACCATCAACAAAAAGAAAAAGCAGCCTATGGAATGGGGGTATATACCTGCACATCATATATCTGATAAGAGGTTAATATCCAAGGTATATAAAGAACTCATACAACTCAATAGCAAAAAATACCTAAACAATTCAATTAAAAACATGAACAGAGAATCTGAATAGACAGGTTTCCAAAGAAGAGACATGCAGATCGCCAACAAGCCACACAAAAAGATGTTCCCTGATTAAACATCAGGGAAATGCAAATCAAAACCACAGTGAGATATCACCTCACATCTATTAACGTAGCTATTACGAAAAGCACAAGAAATAACAAGTGTTGGTAAGGATGTGGAGAAAAGGGAACCCTGGTGCAGCATTGTTGGTAGAAATACAAACTGGTTCAGTCACTGCGGAAAGCGTATGAAGTTTCCTCCAAAAATTAAAAATAGAATTACCATATGGTTCAGGAATTCCATTTCTGGGTATTTATCTAAAGGATATAAAACACTAACTTAAAAAGATATATATACCCCCATGTTTACTGCAGCATTATTTACGATACCAAGATATGGAAGCAACCTAAGTATCTAGTGATACACGAATGGATACAGAAGATGTGGTATATATACAGAGGAACACTATTCAGCCATAAAGAGTGAAATCTTTCTGTCTGCAAAATGGATGGACCTTGGGGGCATTATGCTAATTGAAATAAGACTGACAGAGAGAGACAAGTACCATATGATCTCTTTTATATGTGTAATTTAACAACAATAACAGCAACAACAAACCAAGTTCATAGTTACAGAGAATGAACTGGTTGTTAGCAGAGGCAGGAAATGGAGGGGCAGGAGAAATGGATAGGGGGTCAAAAGGTACAAACTTCCAATTATAAAATAATTAAGTCACAGGGATATAATGTGTATACAACATTACTAATAATACTACACTGCATATTTGAAAGTTGCTAAGAGTAGATCTTAAAAGTCTTCATCGTGAGAAAAAAATTTGTAACTATATATGGTGACAGATATTAATTGGGTTGATTATGGTGATCATTTCACAATATATACAAATATCAAATCATTATGCTGTACCTCTGAAACTAACAGACTGTTGTATGTCAATTATACCTCAATAAGAAAAAACAAGCAAAACACCAGATGAAAAAAATAATAAAAGCAAAGACAGAATTGTAAGAATTAGCCAAATTGTTTTGAAGCTCTTTAAGGAGCTAAATTTGGGAAATATAAAAGGTGTATAAACATACAATTTCTTGTTACTGTTACCATCAGTAACCTAAGAACCATTGTTTTGATATTAATCCTTAACCAGGAATGCCCATCAATCATTTTTCCTGGGTTACACAAAAAGAAAATGTCATTGAGTTTCGTTTTTAGTTGTCCAAATTTGTCTTTCTCTCTTCTTCCTGGTCTTTGCATAGGTCATTCTTTCTGACCGAAATATTTTCCCCTCCTCTTGGCCTAAGTCTTTCTCATCCTTTACATGACGACTTCAAAATTACTGCTTCTCTAAAACCTTTATGGAATGCATGCACGCTGGTTATGAACCTGTTGCAGCTCAGCTCCAAACCCACTCTTCTACTTTCTTTTACATGATGCTTAAGCTGGGACTCTGCAAATTATCCTTTTCAAACTCCTTTACCAGTGGCTCAAGTTAGATTCTGTCAACAAGAGGCATGAGAAAGACATTGGAAGGCAGAAGTAGAGAAAGACCTTTATTTCGTTTGTTTGCTGTCTGTGTCACCACAGAAGTGGCAATTCATCTCAGCAACAGCAGTTGTCTCTAGACACCAATAACTTCCAACACTCCCAGAATCAACCTCCGAAATGTTAGCAGCAGGCGGATGTAACTGCTCCTCAAAGGTCTGAGATCCAGTTCTGTTGGGGTCCCTCGTCCAAAATCTTAGGTTATGGTAACCTGTTGTTTCACTCAGCCTCAGGGGTGGCATCTGCTTCCTGCAGTTGTCTTATCTGGGTGATCTCCTTGTTAGGATTTTGTTAAGCCTTCAAAACCTATGTCTTCAGTTCTCAGTGTTAGACCTGTAGTGTAGAAATTCCTAGTGTGATTTTTTTTTCCTAACTGAACCCAACTGATACAGCAATTGACACCATGAATGAAGTTAGGAAACAGATTCTCAAAGATAAAATCCTAGGACTGATTTGGTTATGCCATTAGCCTTGAATGCTGCGTTAAACAACTTGAAAATTTAAATAGGCACAGGCATCAGAGATACTGCAGGACTAGTTCTGGACCACTGCAATTTAGTGAGTATTACAATAAAGTGAGTCAAATTAACTTTTTAGTTTCCCAGTATATTTAAAAGTTATGTTTACACTATACTGTAGTATATTAAGTATACAATAGCATTATGTATAAAAAACACTGTACATATTTTAATCAGGAAGTACTTTGCTACTAAAAAATGATAATCACGGGGTGTCCAGGTGCCTCAATTAAGTGGCTGCCTTCGGCTCAGGTTACAATCCCAGGGTCCTGGGATCGAGGCACATGTTGGGCTCCCTGCTCACTGGGGAGTCTGCTTCTCCCTCTCCCTCTGCCCCTACCCCTGCTTGTGCTCTCTCTCTCTCAAATAAATAAATAAAATCTTTAAAAAATTAAATTAGGGCGCCTGGGTGGCTCAGTCGTTAGGCGTCTGCCTTCGGCTCAAGTCATGATCCCAGGGTCCTGGGATCGAGTCCTGCATTGGGCTCCTTGCTCAGCGGGAAGCCTGCTTCTCCCTCTCCCATTCCCCCTGTTTGTGTTCCCGCTCTCACCGTCTTTCTGTCAAATAAATAAATAAAATCTTAAAAAAAATTAAATTAAAAAATAATAATCATCATTGATCTTTCAGCGCAATGTAATGATTTTGCTGGAGGAGAGTCTTGCCTCAATGCCGATGGCTGCTGATGGATCAGGGTGGTGGGTGCTGAAGGCTGGGGTAGCTGTGGTAATTTCTTAAAATAAGACAACAATGGGGACACCTGGGTGGCTCAGTCAGTTAAGCGTCTGCCTTTGGCTTTGGTCATGATCCCAGGGTCTGGGGATCAAGCCCTACATGGGGCTCCCTGCTCAGCAAGAAGCCTCCTTCTCCCTATGCCTGACACTCCCACTGCTTGTGTTCGCTCTTGCTCTCCCTCTCTGACAAATAAATAAATGAAATCTTTAAAAAAAAAAAAAGACAACAATGAAGTTTGCTGTACTGATCGACTCTTCCTTTCACACATTTCTGTGTAACATGTTGATAGCATTTTACCCACAGTAGTACTTCCTTACTTCCTTCAAAACTGGAGTCAATCCTCTCAAACCTTGCTGCTGCTTTATCAACTAAGTTTAAGTAATATCCTAAATCCTTTGTTGTAATTTCAACCGTTTTCACAGTGTCTTCACCAGGAGCAGATCTGTCTCAAGACCCTATTTTCTTTGCTTATCTGTAAGAAACAAATTTCCATTTGTTAGTGTTATCATGAGTTTGCAGCAATTCAATCACATCTCTCAGGCTTCACTTCTAACCCTAGTTCTCTTGCTGTTTCCACCACATTTGTAGTGACTTCCTCCACTGAAGCTTGAGCCCCTCAAAGTCATCCATGAGGTTTGGAATTAACTTCTTCCAAACTCTTGTTTATGTTGATATTCTGATCACTTCCCATAGATCACAAAGTTTCTCAATGCATCTAAAATGGTGAATCCTTTCCAGAAGGTTTTCAGTTTACTTTGCCCAGATCCGTGAGAGGAATCGCCATGTATGACAGCTATAGCCTTATGAAATATATTTCTTCAGTAATAAGACTTGAAAGTCTTTGATCCATGGGCTGCAGAATGGATGCTGTGTTAACTGGCAAGAAAACAGCAGTAATCTTGTCCATCTCCAACAGGGCTCTTGGGTGACCAGGTGTACTGTCAATAAGCAGCAATATTTTGAAAAGAATCTTTTCTTCCGAGCAGTAGGTATCACTAGTGGGCTTAAAATACTCAGTAAGCCATGCTGTACACAGATGCACTGTTATCTAGGCTTTCCATTTATAAAGCACAGAGAAAGTAGATTTAGCATAATTCTTAAGTCCCTAGGACTTTTGGAATGGTAGATGAGCACTGGCTTCAACTTACAGCTGCGGTCACCCCTAATAAGAGAATCAGTCTGTACTCTGAATTTCTAAAGGCACTGACTTCTCCTTTCCAGTTATGAAAGCCCTACGTGGCACCTTCTTCCAAACGAAAGCTGTTTTGTCTACATTGAAAAGCTGGTGTTTAGTGTAACCATCTTCATTTCTTATTATCTGAGCTAGATCTTCTGGAGAACTTGCTGCAGCTTCTATATCAGCACTTGCCACTTCGCCTTGCATTTTTATGTTACAGGGATAGCTTCTTTCCTTAAATCTCATGAACCAAACTCTGCCAGCTTCAAACACTTCTTCCGTAGCTTCCTCACCTCTCTCAGCCTTCCTAGAACTGAAGAAATTTAGGGTCTTGCTCTGGATTAGGCTTTGGCTTAAGGGAATGTTGTGTCTGGTTTGATATTCTCTCTAGACTACCAAACCTTTTCCATATACGCAATAAGGCTATTTTGTTTCTTATCATCTGTGCGTTCACAAGAGTGGCATTTGTAATTTCCTTCAAGAACTTTTCCTTTGCATTCATAACCTGAGTAACTGTTTTGTGCATGATGCCTAGCTTTTGGCCTATCTCAGCTTTCTGCTGAGACATGTGACTCTTCTTTTCACTTGAACACTTAAAGGATGTCGTAGGGTTATTGATAGGCCTAATTTCAGCATCGTTGTGTCTCAAGGAATAAGGAGGTCCAAGGACAGGGAAAGAGATGGTGGAGCAGTCAGAACACACAACAGTTATTAAGTCTGCTGTTCCATATGGATATGGTTCATGGTGCTCCAAAACAATTAAAATGGTAACATTAAAGTTCACCAATCACACCTCACTGTAACAAATAATAACAAAAAGTTTGAAATATTGGGAGAATTACCAAAATGCTACACAGAGACATGAAATAAGCAAGTGCTGTTGAGAAAATGGTGCCGACAGACTTGCTCAATGCAGTGTTGTCACACACCTTCAATTTGTAAAAAACCCAGTATCTGTGAAGCACAATAAGGCAAAGTGCAATAAAACAAGGTATGCCTGCACCGGTCATCTTTGGCATACGGTTTAAATTGTGGCATTGGAATTTACTAAATTATCACACTATTAAGTACAATAAAGGTGCCTATTAAAGCATTTGACTTGGGAAACCAGAGGTCTCCTGAACCTGACCTTTATGGTAATAGCAGTGATGACAAAACTGTGGGGTAAGACTTATTTTCTTTATTTATGCTTGTTGGAGAACTTAAAAGAAGTAAACAAGCTCAGGATTTTTAAACTCTCAGTTCAAGAAAAAGAGAGCTTCTGTGGCAGTCCTAAGATAATTTTGTATTTCTTACAGCTGTGGGACAGAGATTGCTTAAAGTTAGATGCCAAATTTAATAGTGCAAGTTGAAGAAATACAATACAAGCTGGTTTCACAGATCCACAGGGTCTCCTTTGTTAAAGTCAGAGCATCAATCGGAAAGAGTAGTTCCAAGATCTACAAAATGATAACATCTACGTAGATGCAGATAAAAATGAGACTCATGAACTTCAAAGTCATTCTGAGTCTCTTCTGAGGAGACTTGCCTTCTCTTGCTTGAAACCCTGTAACAACCCATCTGAACAGATATCTTGTAAGAAAATGCCCACATCCATTACCCCTTATTACATCTACTCCTATAACTTGGGTATAATGATCCAGGGAAGAAAGTTCAAAAACTGACAAGGAGATCATTTACACCCCAAGATAATTACAAGAGTTAGCTAATTTATTTTGACAAAAAAACTTGGACAACACACGAGAACAGTGTCAGACCAAGGAGGACGGAATATAACTAAATGGTGCCTAACACAGTGATATGAGAACAATTACCAAAGGGTATGTATTTAATGTGAGATTGAGATACCAAAAATTCCCTGGAATGCAAATTAAAAAAGTCCAAAGATATGTATAAATATATCTTCGAGAGATAGCAATATTGGAGTGATAAGTATATTTATGATGTGCAACTACACATCTATCTCCACTTCCATTATTTCCTCCCAAGAAAGCCCAGAGAAGACTCCTTTCACCAAAAAATTAAGAAATTTATTAAATAAAGAAGCAAAAACATCCTAGATGAGCTCAACACTGCCACTGAAGTGGCTCTCTGCTTTCAGCAGGGTTGATAGAATCCCAGGGACAGAAACTACACAGCAGTATTTAATTGCCATAAACAAGGGGAATGCAATGACTTCAGCAAGAAGCAGGACAGAGAGTAATCAGAAAGTTTGGTCACAAGGCTCTTTGTCAGTGGCTAACTAATTATGGGATCTGTAGGAATAAAATGATGAATAGCCTATTAAAATACTGTGTGATCCATGTAACTGGAAAATCTTCAAATCTGGGGGCCTGAAACTTGACTTGAATCTCCATGATGAGAATCACAACCTCTTGAAAGGGAAAGGTCCCCTGGGGAGAAAAAAACAAAAAAAACCCTGCAGCCCTGCCACAGGTAATAACTATAAATCCTTGGCCAAGCCCTCCCCAGATGGACGTGAGGTCATTAACAAGTCAGAGTGGGGTTGCACTCTGCAAAGCATCTATGTCCAATACTTTCCCTTGCACTTGATTGTGCAAGATCTTTTAGCGCTAGACACTAACTCTGAACTGACATTAATTTTTGTGGACCAAAACCCTCCAGAATTGTTTTCTCCTTCTGACAGTGTAACTGGTCCCATTTGTACCTCAGTAGTCTGGGTCCCCTGCAGAGTCCCCCTGCTGACCTGTGAGAGACATGGAGTGAAAGAAAAAGAAACTTCTGTTGCTTTCGGTCAGTGAAAAAGGGGTGTTACTTGTAACCACAGCAAAGCGTTGCATTTACTGACTGATGATTCATCATGTACAAGCCCAAGCTTCTTAGTGTAACACGCAAGATCCTGCAAGACCTTGCCCCTATCCACTCTCCCTACTCACCTTCTGTCACTCTTTCCTTTAAACTTGATGCTCTAATTACAGAGTTTCTGTGCATACTCTGCCTTTTCACAATTTGTTCCCTTTGTTTACCATATTTTCCTTGCTTATACCCCTTTTTTCTTATCTTCTTCCCTTTGGCTAGAACTTGGTTCAGTGTAACTTTCTCCAGGAATCATTCCTTGATTTATTTTGGAGTTTAGTTTGGAGTTCCTAGGAATAATTCTACTGAATATTGAAATTATTGTGTGTTGAAATTATCTGTTTATATAACTCATTCCCAATTAGACTATGATCGGCATGGCCAGGGAAGGATCTATTCATCTTAGTGCCTCCTGTACCTAATGCAGTACCTGGCACACAAGAAATGTACAATAAATACTCTTTAGTTTAAATCTACTTTATGCATACAATTTAGGCATCTTAGGGCTTCCAAATTTGAACTGTAAATCAAAGCATCTATGTCCAATACTTTCCCTATGCTCCCTTAATTCTGACAGAGTAGTAAAGAATGTTAATTTCTCCTAGTTGTTTGATGACTGTTTCATTTACTCTACAATTATTTTTGTGATGGGATAAATCTGTTTATTTCTCTTCTTTTTCTTCCTGGAATCTGTCTAGCCCATGTCAAGATTAGGAAAAGGGTCTTTAACAGTGCAGCTGAGCTGAGGACATGGGAATAAAAGAGTCAGACATTCCTTTGAAAAAGTAACACACAAGAGACATGTTAGAAGAAAGTTAACCCTTAGATCTTGATAAGCTGGATTTTCTTTTATATAAAACCCTGAGGAGAAATCCCAGTAAGGACTTAACTTGTCAATCTTTCTACACCCCTGTTCTTCATCACAACTGCCCCCAGTTTACTTCGGATTATAGTGTATTTTTTTTTTTTAAAACAACATATTGCAACTTTATTAGATTTTTCTATTTTACTGGCTATTTGGACTCAACAAAGGCCTTAGTAACCTGTCACTTTAACATCTTCAGGTGTCACCGTACAGAACACAAAATCTGACTGGATGGCACCTGTCAACCTGTAGAGCAGAACAACCGTTAACATCACAGCTGTGGTCATGTAATGTTTTTATAATAATTCCATCCCAAACATATTCAGTATCATGTGCAGGTTTTCTGCTGCTGCAAGACCTCATCCAAACCAGGCCTCGTTAATGACAGGTCCCAAAAGATGCCATGTGCAGGTAAGGCAAAACTCTGCCTCATATTTAGGATAAGCAAAGTAACAAGTCTATGAAAAATTACTTTTGAGCCCCTATTCCTATACCTCCATACACATTCCCTCCTCAACGTATCCCATTATCCATTCATCTAACATCCGGATAGGACCCCGTGGGTACTTTCCAAGTGAGAGTGGAGTTTAGGGTTTTGCTGGGTTCAGATAAAATTCAATGCATGACAATTCCTCAAGAGCCTGAACTCTCAAGGGAGTAGAATGAAATGAAGGAGAGAGGGTAATCAAAAAGTAAAATGTACAGAGGGGACGGGGGAAAGGAGAGAAACTACAAAGGGAGGAGACTTCTCTAAGGACAGAGAAGGGCACTTACGGGTACCATGGATATTAAAAATGGAGCTTCTGGGTCCATTGGAGCAAACGGTAAGAGGAGTTGAATAGAAGACACTTCAAAATTTTCACCTTTTCATGATCAGAATGGGTTGGAACATGCTTCCAAGTCTAAAGTAAAGCAATGTTTGCATATTTTTTGATTCCTTAAGTGTGTGTGTGTTTCTTTTTAAGATTTATTTATTTATTTATTTGACACAGAGAGAGACAGCTAGAGAGGGAACACAAGCAGGGGGAGCGGGAGAGGGAGAAGCAGGCTCCTGGCCGAGCAGGAAACTCCATGCGGGGCTCGATCCCAGGACCCTGGGATCATGACCTGAGCCGAAGGCAGACGATTAACGACTGAGCCACCCAGGCGCCCCATCCTTAAGTGTGTTTGAAGACCTCACAGAAGAGCATTCAATCCCAGGATGAGCCACACTTCCCTTCCTGGCTATGGATTAGAGTACTAAGATTGCATTTACCCAGCAACTTTGATATTGTGGAATAGTCATGAATAAAACTGATGTTTCTGTCTCCAAGGAGCTATAAACTAGCATTGGTCCATCCATCAAGCGACGTTAGGGGAGAAAGTTCATTCACAGATCCCAGGATCTCTATAGCACACCTCCTTAGGATCCCTGAAGTTGCTACCTTTAAAAACCGAACTGTGCATGGGAGATATCCAGAGATTTTTAGAGGTGGTGAAGATACACAGCAGATGCAATTCCCAAAAAGTCTTCTCTAAACCCTTACTTCCTATTATCAGAGGGACCTCATGAGACAAGGGCCAGGATGACAAATGTGGATTTTATAGAAAGTGCAATAGATGGCAATATACTCTAGTGGTTGAGAGTCATGTACATTTTCAGTCACATAAATTTGGGTTCAAATTCTAGTTTTTCCAATTATAGGCTGTGGGATCTTAGAAAAAATTCTTCATATCTCTAAGACTCAATTTCTGCATTAGGATATTAGAATAACAGTACCTACATTATAAGGTACTGTCCTTATATTTAAGGACTAAATAATAAACTGCATTAAAGCACATTAACAAAGTGGCTCACAATAAGTATGCAATCATATTAGCTAGAAGTAGTAACAGGAATAGTAGTCTCATTCTTTCTTTTGGTATTTGTTTGTATAACAAATATCTCATAAGTGCCAGATATAATGCTAGACAGAAGACAACACAACAATCAAGTTTTAACTGAAATGTCATTCCAGGAGAGGGGATACTTCCCTTCACCTCTCCCATCAGGTCAGAGCTCTATATTACCTGTTTCTATCAAGCAGAGGCTTTTCTTCATTTTATTCATTACTTCCTTAGTTATATGCAATGCAATTTCAATTAGTTATTTGTACAAGTATTTGTTTTTTGTTTCTATCTTTTTATACTAGGCTATGAATTTCAGTGGAGGCTATGTCTCTTCTTCAACACTGTGTCTACTTAGACTAACTTAGTACAATGCCTGGTACACTGTATCAATTAAATGTTTATTGCATAAAGGAATGAAAGAGAGAATGAATTAACTAATTAACAAAAACAGATGAAAGAAGATACACAGGTGCTATGGAAACACATGGTCAACAAGGCATTTCAGAGAAAATGTCCCAAGGAACAAGGGGAAGAGCTGTGCTCCAGTGTAGGGAACTTCCTGTGAGGAAGAAAGCAGATGGTGAAAAACCTCATCTCCCTCTACACACTCCATGCTTCAGTAACACCAGATTTTACTCCCTTCCACAAAATATATCATGCTCATTAATAACTCTATATACTTTAGGGGAGTAAAAAAATGCTCTTCTTCCATCTCTCCATATGTCAAAAATTCAACTTGTCAGTCAGTCCAAGATCAAATACCACCTCTACTGTAAAATACTGCCGAATTCCCCTCAGCTCAAATGAACTGTTTCTTCATTTCGATTCTATCGTATTTCCTACTGCATCCACTGAAGGGTTTAATATATGTGTGGTTAACTGCAGGTGTCTGTCTCCACCTAGATCAGGATGTCCTTGGAGGTAGGACTTAACTTATTTCACTTCGTATCCCCAAAATACTTGCAGAAAAAATATATTTAATACTTGTTTATCAAACTGAAACAAAATCCAAGAACTACCACAGCAGGAGTGATAAATTAAAGTATCTTTCATTCAGTTTTTAACACCTTCCTAACAGACTTCCAAAGGTCTCTTTATCTTTCTCTTTGCCTTTTTCCAATGGCAACTCACAATTGCTAACACCTACATTACTGACCTTGCAAGGATCTATAAAGTAATATTACCTGGCATTTTTAAGATTTAAACATAAAAGATACTCCTTTTTGTTTGCAGAAATTGCACTACCTTCTTCTTTATATTGTTAGCTTCAATAGGAGATGTGTTAACACAGAATCTACTTCTTTCATTCCCTCCATCCCCCACAGCTTCTGTCCTTCCTATTTTCAATCTCTCACCCCAAAACAGAGATACTCTCTTGTAACTGTAAGTACACCAAAGTGAAAATGTATATTGTTGTTAAATAATACATTAAATCCTCAATACATACAAGAAGTATTAAACAACTCAAATAAAATTAATTTAATGAAGCTAGGAAAATCATTAGATTTTCTGATGTTTTGAGGATACTTTATCCCCTTTTTACTTAAAAAATAGTGGTAACAATAATGAGCTTGCATTTGAAAACTGAGACTGGACTGAAAGTAAAGTTACCCCAAGAACCAAGTACGGGGTGGGGATCATCTGAGCAGAAGCAATGGTGCATGTGCAAGCCCTGAGGCAGGGGAAGAACGGTGTGCTCACAGAACCTTAAGAAAGGCAGGTGTCTACAAACTGTGAACCAGGATGTGAGTAAAGCAAGACGAGGTCTGCGAGGTAAGCAGGGGTCAGATCATTCAGTACTTTGCAGGCCCAGTAAAGGATTTTATTTTCATTTCAAGTGACCAAAATTTCTTTGATTTTGTATTTCTAAAACATCACAGTGGCTCTTATGTGGGGAATGAACTGCTAGGGAATTTGACTTAGAAATAAGATAAATAAAAGTAGATTCATTCTTTCATCCAAAAAATCCTTAGAAAGCAATCAAAAACCATCTTTTCACAGAACATTTTCAAGTATAGATCATATGTTGGGGCATCAAGCAAGCCTTAACAAATCGAAGAAGATAGAAATCATCTCTAGTATCTGTGCCAACTATAATGGTATGAAATGAGAAATCAATGACAGGAGGAAAACTGAAAATTTACCAATATGTGGCAACTAAACAACACACCCCTGAACAATCAAGGGATCAAAGAAAAAATAAAAAATCAGAAAGTGCGGCAACTGGCTTAGTCAGAAAAGCATACGACTCTTGACCTTAGGGTTGTGAGAATAATTAAAAATAAATAAATGAACTTAAAAAATCAGTAAGTATCTTGAGACAAATGAAAATAAAAATACAACATACCAAAACTTATGAGATGCAACAAAAACATTTCTAAGAAGGAAATTTATAGCAATAAATGCCTACATAAAGAAAAAGGAAAGATCTCAAATAAAAAAACCCAACTTTACATCTCAAAGAATTAGAAAGAGAAAAAAAAAACCTAAACCCAAAGGTAGCAGAAGGAATAACAAAGATTAGAGCAGAAATACATGACCTAGAGATGAAAAAAAAAAAACAGTATAAAAAAATCATGAAACTGAGTTTGTTTTTTTGAAAAGATAAAATTAACAAAACTTTAGCTGGACTAACCAAGAAAAAAAGAGGCCTCAAATAAAATTATAAATGAAAGGGAAGATATTACAACTGACACCACAGAAATACACAGGATTATGAGTATAAATAGTTTTTTCCAATTAAATGGATCACTTCAAAATGTAAAAAACAAAACAAAAAACCACACTAAAACAAACAAAACAACAATAACAACAACAACAAAAACCAACAAGTTGGATAACTGGGAATAAATTCCTACAGACATATACCCTGCCAAGACTGAAATATGCAGAAATAAAATGTCTGAACAGCTGATAACAAGTAAGGAGATTGAAGCAGTAATCAAAAAGAACACACCTCCCCAAGACCAGATGGTTTCATTGTCATTCTACCAAGCATTTAAAAAAAAAAAAACATTAATGCCAATCCTTCTCAAACTCTTCCAAAAAATCGAAGAGGAGGGAATACTCCCAAACTCATTTTATGAGGCCAGTGTTACCCTGATTCGAAAGCCAGATAATGACTTTACAAGAAACGAAAATGTAGGCAAATATCCCCAGTAAGTATAGATGCAAAAATTCTCAATAAAATTCTAGCACAGTGAATTCAACAACACATTAAAAAGATCAAAAATGAAGATAAAGTGGGATTTATTTCTTGGATGCAAAAATATTTCAATATCCACAAATCAATAAATATGACCTACCATATTAATAGAATGAAGGATAAAAAGCACATGATTCTCTCAATAGATGTAGAAAAAGCATGTGACAAAATTCAACACCCTTTTATCATAAAAACTCTCAACAAATTGGGTACAAAAAGAATGGACCTCAATATAATATAGGGCATATGTGACAAACCCACAGTTAACATACTCAGTGGTAAAAAACTGAAAGCTTTTCCTCTAAGATCAGGAACAAAAATGCTCACATGCACCACTCATATTCAAAATAGTTCTACAAGTCCTAACCAGGGCAAGTAGGCAAGAAAAAGAAAGAAAAGGCATCCATATCAGTAAGAAGGAAGTAAAATGGTCTCTGTTTGTAGATGACAAGATTTTATATGTATACTATAAAAACTCTACCAAAACTGTTTGAGATAATCAACAAATTCTTAAAGTTGAAAGATACAAAATCAGCATACAAAAATCACTTGTATTTCTATATGTTAACAACAAAATATCGAAAAGAAAAATAAAGAAAACAATCCCATTTACAATAGCATCAAAACCAATAAAATACTTAGGAATAAACTTAACTAAGGAGGTGAAAGATCTATACACTGAAAACTATTAGACACTGATGAGAGAAATTGAAGGAGACACAAATAAATGGTAAGATATCCCATGCTGGTGGATCAGAAGAATTACTATTGTTAAAATGTCTAAACTACCCAAAACCATCTATAGAGTCAATGCAATCCCCACCAAAATTCCAGTGGCAGTTTTTTTCACAGAAATAGAAAAAGCAATCCTAAAATGTGTATGGAACTAAAAAAGACCCCAAGAAGCCAAAGCAAGATTGAGAAAAAACAAACAAACAAACTAACAAACAAACCTGGAGGAATCACACTTCCTGATTTCAATCTATATTACAAAGCTATAGTAACCAAAACAGTATGGTACTGACATTAAAACAGACGCACGGACCAATGGAACAGAATTGAGAGCCCAGAAATCAGCCTGTGCATATATGGTCAATTAATATTTGGCAGGAAGCTAAGAATAATCAATGGGAAAAGGTAGTTTCTTTGATAAATGGTTTTGGGAAAACTGGAAAACATGAGGAATAATGAAATCAGATCCCTACTTTATACCATTCACAAAAATTAACCCAAAATGGATTAAAGATTTAAATGTAGAAGACCTGAAACTGTAAAAATGCTAGAAGAAAACAGGAGAAAAACTTCCTGGCATTATTCTTTTCACTGATTTCTTAGACATGACACCAAAAACACAGGTGACAAAAGGAAAAATAAACAAGTGGGACTACAAAAAGCTCTGCAAAACCAAAGAAACACTCAACAAAATGAAAAGGCAATCTATGAAGAGAAGAAAGCATTTTCAAACCATGTATCAGATAAAGGGTTAATATCCAACATACATAAAAAAAGAACTCATACAACTCAATAGCAAAAGCACAAATAATCTGATTTAAAAATAGGCACAGGACTGAATAGACATTTTTTCAAAGACATACAGATGGTCAACAAGTACATGAAAAGATGTTCAACATCACTAATCATCAGGGAAATACAAACCAATTAGGAAACAGATCTGCACATATACGGACAAAATGGGCTTTTAGCAAAGGTGCAAAGAGAATTCAGTGAAAAAAGCACAGTCTTTTCAACAAGTTGTGCTGGAACAACTGAACATCCATATGGAAAAATAATTAACCTCAACCTAAAATTAGCCTAAAATAGATTGTAGATCCAATGTAACCATAAAACTAGAAAACAGAAGAAAACAACAGAAGAAAATTTTTCTTGATCTTGGTTAAAACAAATAGTTCTTAGGTTTGACACCAGAAGCAAAAATCATAAGAAAAGACATATTGGGCCTTATTAAAATTAAAAACTTTTTTCTCTGAAAAAGACAGTGTTGTGAGAGTGAAAGAATAAGCTAAAGATTCAGAGAAAACATTCACAAATCATGTATCTGAGAGGAACTATATATAAAATTTATTAAAATTTCTCAAATCTCAGTAGTAAGAAAACAAACAGCATAATATAAAATGGACAAAAGATTTGAACAGATACTGAACCAAAGAAAATATATGGATGGCAAATAAACTCATTTTTCCTATGAAAGTGACTAACATCATTAGTCACTAGCAAAATGTCAATCAACAGGAGTGAGATATCACTACACACTTACTATGATGTCTACAAAGGATCAGGAAGGTACAGGAGGATGAGAAGAAAGAGAAAGAAGGGAAAAAGGAAAAGAAACTGACAATCCCAAGTACTGGCAAGAAAGTAGAGCAACTGGAAATCTCACACATTGCTGGTAGTAATGCAAAATGATATAGTAACTCTAGAAGACAGATTGAGAGAGTGAATTTTATTCCATATAAATTTTAAAACATTTTTGAAAAGAGATAGAAACAAGCTAATAGTCATAGGAAGATGTGGAGTCAAAAGAGAGTTATTTTAGATGGGAGATATATCTACATGTTTATAGATGGATAAGAATGATCTACTTGGGAGGAAAAACTTATCAATGAGAGACAGCACAAAGAATTCTTAAATTTCTTCAAATAGGTAAAAAAAAAAAAAAAAAAAGGAAGCTTGGCAGAACAGGGATGTTGGCATTTTCTAGGAACATAAATTGTCATTTAGAGTAAACAGGAGAGAAAACAGAATATATGGGGACAGACGTAAGTAGGTAAATAGCTACAGTGGGTGTTTTAAGTTCTCTCCTGATTGTTTTTATTTTTCTCAGTGAAATAAAAAGCTGAGAGTGATGCTGAAGGAAGAAGCATTATATGAAATTATCATCTAAGAGTGTGGGAAAGTGAATAGACTAGGGAAATATAGTATAGTCGATTCAAGAATTATTTAGTGACTCAATAATGGTGCAGGCCTCTGGAAACTAATTCTCATCCAGGAGAAATATGTGGTTTTAGTCTTAAAAAGGGAACCTCTAAAATAGGGCAGTATTAGGTGGGACCAAAACCTGTATTGATGATAATTAGCTCTAAATAAAAAGGAACTTCTGCCATCAGAAACCAGAGATAATCATCCAAGATAAGAAACACCCAGATATAGTCTTATGTAAATGTTTATTTACATGTTATAAAACAAATACAAATTTGTTAAAACAAATTTATTTACATAAGTTATAAAACAAAAAGTTATAAAGAAATATCAACTTCAAGGAACCTCAAATTGATTATTAATGTCTGAAATGGAGAGAGTATAAAACATGATACAGGCTTGTAAATGAAAATATACTAAAGACAAAGCAATTATTTGGAGGCCTTTATTTAAAACCCAGCCACATTCAGACAAACTTCAGCATGTCTGTAATTTGGCTCTTTTAATTTCAGAGGTGAGAAAAAGTTAAAAAGGGTACACAGAGCTAATTAATACAGGTATATCTGGTACATGCATCAATAAATAATATAATTTAAAATTACCAGGAGTATCCTGGACATGGTAGCAAAAAATCATGCATCATCACTATTTCAAGGACATTACAGAGAAAGAAGAGAATTAACTGCCAACCAGCATCCAGTCCACAACCACCACCTTCAGAAACAAACTGTTCTTACTATATCCAGAAACTATGTCCAAAGCAAAAGATTTAAAGGAGAGATTTGAAAGGTGTGAAATGAGGCTTATCATATGGTTAGGGGAAGATAGCCAAAGCATCTTAGGAAAGCATCCAAACTTATCATTGACAAACTGTCCTTATAAATTATAAAATCACATAAGGAAATGCAGCTTATCTACATCCATAAAGCATTACCACTAAATGAATAAATGATCTATGGAAGCCATGCTCTGAAAATCACAGTAGAATAATTTAGAAAATGACAGCAGAGTGATTACCCTGCCCAGGTTAGCTGTCTTTTCTTATCCATGGAAAAGTCAACTGATTAAATACAAAAAAGAAAAACATGCATCTCCCCCAAAAAAGCATTTGCCTTCACTTTTAGGCAGGCAGCCAACAGTGGGAAAATGTAACTTTTAATGTTATCACCAAAACATTCCAGGGTTTTGTCATACCTTTTAAAAGTGAAATCATCAATGAAATCAAGTAGTCTGCCAATCAATTCATTCTCAGTATCACTTTTTATACAGTTCATTATTTATTTTGTTTCTCATGGTGATCAGTATGGCCTCATATTATGTATGAGTTCCACTGTACTCAACTTGGTAGGCAGTGTTGAGCAACTGTTTTAAGAAAGAGGTGACACTGCTGTAACCCTCTATCTAAGTAATATAACATAAACTCCTGCACAATGACTTATTTGGCAGTGCACTGTGCGACTAAAAGCCAAGCATTTAATGGCAACAAACAAGGAGGAATGTCAGGCAAGGACATAAAGTGATAAAGGCATTCCATGCTAAATAATAGAGAACATCCTACAATTGTTTCTTTGGTTTCACTGGTGAATAAAACTGATGGTAAAGTTCTTGTACTGAATGATATGCTATTGAGATTCCTTTATCTATGGCTTGGGGTTGGAGGGAAGGAGTGAATTAGCCTCATTCTTACTCTATAATTAACAAAAACAACAGCCCTCTTTAAAATTATTTTTCCCTGATTTCAAAGCCTTCTGTTTTAATTGGTGTTCACTGGATACTGCCTCAGCAATTAACAGACCACATTTATCTATTTTTTCCTTATCTGACTTAAAATGCTTTACTACCAGCAGCTCAAAGCCTACAATAGACAGACAGACAGACAGACACACACACACACACACACAAACTCAGCTACCTAAAAGCATGCCTGAACATTCAGAAAGTATTTATTAACTGAGCCAACTGACTGATTTAAAGACCAGATTTTTCAACTTATTTTTCTTAACTTTGCATTTTTACAACTTTATAGTAAAGAAGATTTTTGGATTAGTAGATTTATTCTTTTGAGAGAAGTGGATGCTGCAAAAGCCTTTTCTCCTCCCGCATTGTGTTGTTTCTTCACATAACAAGTTGTGAACTGATACTGAATTTATTCCTGCAAAAACTCTGACTGAAAAATGTCAAGAGGTTCATTGGGATAGATCAGTGACATAGGGAGAATTACTGACAGTCAACAAAGACTAAAGATTGCCTCTTAGGACCAGAGATGAGTCCTATCCCCTACTAAGGACATAAAGAGGAGATTCAGATATAAATGTGTGCTTCTAAAAGTGTAATTGATAAAAAAATGGATAATTAATAAAAACTAATTGATAAAAAAAAGCAATCCCAAATTTACAATTTAGGTTTTATTCTGAACAGTAATTTATGTTATTTGGACACACATTTTTCCCATAGAAACAATGTTAAAGGTGGTGTTTAAGATGTAAATTTTAGCTGATAAAATTATTTTCCACACATAATATAAACATTCAAATAGTGCCTCACTTTATTTAAACATATGGTATTACCTAGGACAATTCAGCTGGCAGTTGCAGAAATGAAACTGAGCTCTTACAAGCACAGAAGGAAGATTTATTAGAGGGACCAAGAACAATATTTTATGCAACTGCAAGACACGGGAGGATAGCTGAGTCCTGTAAAGAACTGGAGAGGTATCTTAGTTTTCTCTCCAACTCCAGTCCCGACTTATCTTAGTGAATCCGGTTTTTTTTCTCTTTCTCCGCAGATGGCTTTTCTACAGAACACATAAGCTGCTGTGTGCAGCACAGACAGGAGAGGGGCAAAACCAGAAACACAGCAGACTGGAGCTAAGGTCTTTCATCCTCTTCTTCTGAGAGAGAACAAAACTCATTGCTGATTACAGATTCAAAGCAGGTAGCATGAGAGAAGGTATGGAAATAGTAGGTGGATTAAGAGAAAACTGTAAGGAATATAGACACACATGGGGGAAGGAAATTGGGGATGATAAAAGCAATGGAGGTAATATTAGGGAAAGAAAGAAGAGGATGGCAGATAATACTCTCCTAATTCATCTAAAACAGGGAACTTGACCTAACTTTAGATAGGCTAGACATTACTTACTAGGCAGAAGTATGCAGAGAGAAAATTCCTGGTCATGATTCAAGAGTCCGGGTTTCTTGGGCAATCTATACCCTAGACACATGAGTTCCTTGTGGGTTTTGTTCCCCCACATGGAACTTTGCAATATAACTTCTAAAGAAGCTTCTAGTTGCTACTGATTTTTATTTTAAATAAAAATGGCAGAACTAAAGATCACACCTTTGTCCTGAAAGTTAATCCAGTTACCATCATAGGTGCTCTGAAGACTCTGAAATGAAGTCTAGAACAAGAAAAGCTCTGGACCTCATCAGGAAATACACTGAGCCAAACAGAAAAGAAAACTTTATCCTGATTAAAAACTAATAAAGAATTCACACCAGAAGTGCCATATGACTTTCTGGTTAATGAACCTCAAAACAAATATAATGAAGCTGGAGAAGGTCCAAAGACACAAAATTAAAATAATAAAAGATACCAGTTTGAACACAGACTAAAATAATTAAGGTTCTCCTTTATAAAAACATTAAGATTAAAGAGCCATGGAGATAAATAGCCTCAGAAACATGGATAAAGTAAGCACAGATTTCTTCAGTTTGTCCCAAAATTTTAGAACTAGGTTATCTCTTAAAACTTAAAAAAGTAATCTTAGGACAAATACATAGTGGCTTAGTATAAAAAGTATCTCCACATAATCAGAAGACATAAATTCAGAAGAGCGTGAAATAAAAAGTTAACAAAACAAAGAAGACTGTGCTGGGTTGGAGTTTCAGGAAAATTCTTCGAATTCACTTTTTTAAAAACAAAATTCTATTAATGAAAAAAGAAAACAGTGGGATGTGTCTCGCAGCATCATGAAAACAAACTGTATCTTTCATAGTCATTGAATAAAATACACCTTTAAGAAAAGCTCACTGAATTCCACATATGAGTGAGATCATACGATAATTATCTTTGATTGATTCAAGAAACAAAACAGAGGAGCATAGGGGACGAGAGGAAAAAATAAAACAAGATGAAATCAGAGAGGAAGACAAACCATAGGAAACAAATTGAGGGTTGCTTGTGTGTGTGGGGGGGTGAGGTAACTGGGTGATGGGCATTAAGGAGGGCACGTGAAGTAAGGACCACTGGATATTATAATAAGACTGATGAATCACTGATCTCTACCTCTTAAGCCAATAATATATGTTAATTAATTGAATTTAAATTTAAAAAAAGAAAATCTCACTAATTTTGAATGATCACTAAATTTCAAACAGTTGTTATATGACATACAGATATGGCAATGATACGGCACAAGGTGCTCTCATGGTGGCCATGGATACTTTAATTACCAATCACCAACACAGCCAGAAAAATGGTAGAAGGACTATGTAATTTTATAGGCTCATCAGTTACTTTGTCATGTATTTCAGTAAACAGGGGAGTAACTTTCAGATTTAAATTAAAGGTTTGAGTGCTAGAGCCCAGAAAAATGTGTTTTTGTTAAAAATCAATATAACTGTAAAAAATAAATAAATAAATTCAGGAGCTTCAGTTAAACATGAAGGACTGAACACATTTCATTTCCACTGCTCTGTCCTGAAATTCACTAAAATGATAGTGAAAAGATTTAGAGAGGAACATAAGAATAAAGTGAACCTAAGAAAGGATGACTGTGACCTAGTTTTAGAAGTTAGAAAAAAGATTAGAGAGCTAGAAAAACCCCAAATGGAAGAAACCAGAAGCTGGCTGTTTTGGGCCTCAAAATCCAAGAAATTCTCAGAAATCAAGAGGCATCATAGGGGTGCGACTGGATTTGATACAGAGGGCTGTTAAAGAATTTATATAAAGAAGCTGTTAAATACATGGATTCTGTCCTCCATCCCCACAGTGGACTTGGAGAGCTTAAATCAGGGAGACTATAAGAGGACCCCAGGCAAATTGAAAAACAGAAGGATTACGTGAAAGTCTACACAATGAACTATGAGATACATGGCCATTCTCCTATTTGTCTTCAAGAACACCAGGAGACACTTTCTATCTCAGACCAGAGATTGAAGTGGTTGTCTCAGAAGTCAATGATCAGCACATCTGGTGATGACCCACAATAACCATCAAAATTGTATTCCAGAAAGAGCCAAGCCAAAGAACACTTCAGTGAAGACCATCACTAGCAGCCTTTGTCTACCCTCCACCCCCACCCCCAACAAACAAACTGACACACAGATCTCCCTATCAGCTTTATAGGGCCTCACTCTTAAATGTAAACAGGTAGATAAGAAGCATCAAACACCTCAGGAAAGCCTCTTATGTGAAGCAAAGACCAAAATGTATTGGGACAGCAGAAAAAGGTATCACAACGGGAGCCAGATATTTTAATGATTTTCTTTAAAAAGGGAAAAGAAAATACTATATTTATTTAAAAAAAAAAGAATGGCAAAATTTTAAGGAAAACTTAAAAATCAGTTGGAGGAAATGACAAACTTAAGAAGAGTTAGAGGATGTGGTTAAGGCAATCTCTACAAAGCAAAGATAGAAATAGAAACAGGAGATAAAGCAAGAAAACTTTGAAGGTCAATTCAGAATATCCACCAGCCAAGGAGCAGAAGTTCCAGAAAGAGAGAACAGAGAAAAGAGTGGGGAGGAAATTATCAAATAAATGATTCAAAAAATGGTCCAGAACTGGATAAGTTTCTTTATTACAAGGGCTTAATTTCATAGAAGACCTATACTAAAGCAAAGCATATCATCAGGAAATTTCTCAAGAGTGGGGACAAAAAGAATACATCAGAAGCTTTCTAAGAGAAAAATGAATAAAACAGGGCACAAAGGATCAGGCATCAGAATGACATTAAACTTCTCACTGGAAGAAGCAATACAGCAGCAAAACACCTTCAAAATCCTGAGGGAAAATTATTTCCATCCTTAAGAACTCTTAGGTAAAAATAAAGGTACTTTTGGATATATGAGGCATCAGAAATTTTATCTCCCATGCAATGTTTTCAAGATGCTAGAGGAAGTGCCCTACCAAAATTAGAGTAACCCAACATATTAGTTTCCTATTGCTGCTGTAATTAATTACCACAACTTCATGGTTTAAACCAATAAAAATTTATTATCTTACAGTTCTGGAAGTCACAAGTCCTAAAATCAAGGTGTAGGCAGAGATATGTTCCTGCAGGAGGCTGTAGGAGAAAATCTTCTGCCTTGCCTTTTCCAGCTTCTAGAAGCTGCCTACCTTCCTTGGTTCATGGTCCCTTCCTCTATCTTCAAAGCCGGCAGCATAACATCTTCAAATCTCTCTCTGATTCTGATGCTTCCCTCTTTCACTTATAAAGATTAATGTAATTATGATGGGCCCACCTGGAAAATTCAGAACAACCTCTCCAGCTCACGGTTCTTAATCACAACTACAAAGTCTCTTTTACTATGTGAAGTAGCATGTACACAGGCTCCAGAGGTTAGAATGTGCATATCTTTGAGTGGTCATTATCTGGCCTACCAACCCAAGAAAAAGAAGACATGAAATCCAAGATACACAG
Source organism: Zalophus californianus (assembly GCF_009762305.2). Lineage (NCBI taxonomy): Eukaryota > Metazoa > Chordata > Mammalia > Carnivora > Otariidae > Zalophus > Zalophus californianus. The sequence continues at coordinate 24,465,495 of NC_045599.1, read as the reverse complement.
CTTCCCATTAAAATAGGAAAATGGGAGTCTCAGAATGATGAGAAATCAACCAGTTCAGATTACATCAAGAGAATGCAGGGCTCAAGGAGAAATATTTCCAAGAAAAAGTTGAGATGGATAGACTACTGAATGTGTTTTAATGTTTGAAAGGAGATTTATAATTCTGAGGGAGAGTTTGGGTATGAATTAATGATACATAGGTAAAAAAACGAATTAAAATTTAAAATGAGTCAGGGGTGCCTGGGTAGCTCAGTCAGTTAAGCCTCTGACTCGGCTTTGGCTCAGGTCATGATCTCAGGGTTGTGAGATGGAGCCCTGTATGGGGCTCTATGCTCTGTGGAGTCTGCTGGAGAGTCTCTCTCCCTTTCCCTTTGCGCCTCCTGCTCATGTTCTCTCTCTCTCAAATAAATTAATTTAAATAAATAAAGTCAATCATTAACACTTGGGAAGACAAAAGGATATACAAGAAAGGAAAGGTAATCACGGTCAGCTACATGGCTCACATGTGAATAGCATTTATCTCATTCCACATCATAATGTGAACTCAGAGCCATTAACTCTAATGGTTTAATTGATTAAAGATTTAATAGATCTAAATTGATCTAATTAAAATTAATGGTATAACTCTTTTTAAAAGATAGAGGAGATGTGCGAGGAGAGAATAAGAAAGTTAAAATGTCAATTTCAATAGAATAAATCAATACATAACATAGTAAACTGAAAAATCAAGGAACTGTATAAACCTATTATTTTGAAGTAAGGGAGGCAAAAGCCTGAGAAAAGAGCAAAGGTTGAAGGTAGTTGTCTCTGAGATGTGGGTACTACAGGTGGGGATGAGTGTTAACAGAAGACAGTTCTTTTTCTTTTAAGCTCTTTCAAAACTATTCAACTTCTTGAACCCTGTCTGTATGTAACTTGATAAAAATAAAGTGAAAAAATAATGTTTCTTGTATCCCCCAAAAATGGGAGAGCAAGAGAAGGATAAACGTTAGAGAGAAAAGAGACTTGGAAAATGTTTTTCTACCTTTAACTGATTTTTAATAAGAGGATGCTTCATGAAGTTTTGTTTTTGTTTTGTTTTGCTTTGCTTTGGCTTTGGAAGGATTTCATTTTGTTTTCAAATTTTTGACACATTTTGAAACATTTATTTCTAATTCTCAATAATAATGAATAAAATATGAACTATTCAATTCTCAGTTCTAATGTCACCTCCTCTGAAAAGCCTTCCCAGGCCCCCCATCTAAGGTAGCATCATTCCACAATTACCATCAAATTATCTTACTTTATTTCCCTTAGAGCTCTGACCATTAGCTCAATACTTTCTTGTGAATGGAAACTACAATACTGAACAAAGCTAGTCTGAGTGTCCCTTGACATATCCCCAGCTTCTATAAGATTGCTGGCCCTTAGTAAGACCCAATATTTAACAAGATCTTCATATATTATTATGTGACTTACTTCTTTCCCCACCTCCTCTCCCAATTATTTCTAAAACTGTAACACTGGAAAATGTATCCATCTTAAACCTAACCCAGAGATTAAACTACATTAATAGGGGGGGTCTGGGATTGGAAATTCTATTGCCTGGCTTGGAATGCTGGTTGCTTCCTCCTTTGTTAGCTGTGTAGATTAGAGAGTAACCTTTCTAGGACTTGGTTATCTCAGCTGTAAAATGGTGTGATTCATAATAGCTATATCATAACAGTTCTTAAGGACTGTCCATTTCATTTTTGATATAGGAGAAAAGACGAGTTATTCCTTCCCTCTCATCCTTCACACCATTCTGAGGAAGGCCAGGTTCACACAGAGTTAAGAAGATCGTTTAGCAAATGCTGAGCAACTTCAGGGAACAGAAATAGCCACAGCAGACCTTTTAAAAATTTTCTGAAGCTCAAAGAGTATTTTTTTCTAGTTATCCACATAATCTTTGTGTAATGTGGTTCAGGAAAAGTTTCTCAATCAAGTGGATCTTAAACAAGAGCTCAGTGAGAAGTAGGTCATCTCAACCGGAGAGTTTATGCAAAGTAAGATTCTGAAAAGAAAAAATCCAAAAGGTAGGGGAGAAAAGGAACATAAACAAGGGAATACCGTATCAGAGTAGACATAGTGAGTCTGAAAGATAATCAACACCAGAAATGGAAACAAGAAATATTGGCAAAGAAATGGTAACAGAGACTTACAAGAAAGCAATGATGACTTTATTAGTAATCTGATCTGGAAGACATCAGAAAGATGAAGGAAAACAAATGGGCTCAATTGTACTAAATAAAGCTGTGATAAGTTGTAGCATGTCACTGTCAGGTGACAAGTGTTACTATAAGGACAAGGAAAGGGTCAACTGGCTCTTAAATGTCACCCCAACGGTATGACTTGCTCTTGAGAGTAAAAGACAACAGGGGTGGCTCTGATAAAAAAAAAAAAAAATGCCCTGGGAATTTCCATAATATCCCATGGCAGAGGCAAAGGAATGCTTTGAACTAGGAAACAAATAACTAGAGCCAATGAATTTTCTCAAAAGTAAAGTATCTAATTTCCTACAAATATCCCCAAAGTCTGAGACAAGAGGACAACATTCTGTGCCCTTCCTATGATGCATCATCACAAATGACTAAATAATCCCCATCGGCAGAGCACAGTCTACAGATGTATGTCTTAAGGAGACACCAGAGTTGAGCTATTATCAGTAATTCAAGATACCACAGGCTCTGAGATTCCTCAAAGGTGATTGCTTCAGCTGGGATAAAATTACTTTTCATTTGTTTGTAGCCCATGGGTCAAAATACACACAAAAAATACTGCGTGTTACTTGAGTTGTTTCTGTTTCACCAGAAAAAACTACATTGATTCTGCCATCAAAAGAGTGGGACTTTAATGTGTTTTTTTGAGTTAGACTATTGCTCAGTGCCTACTGGGGTTTGCCGCTATTAAAATACAGCTACCATGAACATTCTGTGAGAGTAGTTGTCTTCACAAACAAGTATGAAGCAGGAGGATGCAAGATGTTTTAGGGAGTTCAGCATTCACTCAAGATGTAAACACTTAGGAAACATTTGCCTTTTACAGGGTGTTACGTAACATACTGGGGAATTAATAGTAAATCAGAAAAAAAAACTTTCCTTCTTGGAATATCCAATTCAGTGGGGGAAAATAGACAAGTAAGAAGGCAATTAGAGTTGGTAAGTACTAAAGGGAGGTTAGTACCAGGCAACGAGGTTTTTGTTCACCTGACCTTTGCCTCAGCAGCCCAGGGACTCGATGGAGGTCAAATACCACTGAGCACACAGCTTACAAGGCAAGACAGCTGAGCAACTCAGATGAGACTGAGCAACAGCAGAAAAATAACTCAAAATGTATTTCCTACTGAGAGTGGCTCAAGGTTAGCAGCACTGAATATTAAGCAAATATAACAGCATTAGAAATTAGTAAGACAAAACTCATTTGGCTCCTTTGCAGGTGTCGATACAAGAAAGGGATAGCCGGGAATAAACTGTGGGGATGGCACAGAGGGAGGACAGTAGATTGATGAGAGCCTCTTCCTCCCATCACCTCCCCATTCTCCCTTTACCCAATGCCAACGATTTCTACTATTGTAGCAGAAAATCAAAGGGAGACCTTACTCTAAAGAAGGGATTTTTTTTTTTATGCTATGGCTCAATTCTCTTCTTGACACCCTGCTATTGAAAACATTGCAAAGCACAGATTGAGTCAACTAGAAGTAAATTGTACTGTCATGCTGTATGTGTTGAAAATTTGATGTTTGGTTATTTATTATACCCTTCTGTTTTACATAGCACTTGTTTGTGTTTTGCAGACATGTATGACAGTGCAATGTGATGAATTTTGGAGACAGACAAGCTTTGAGATGAAAAAAGGAGATTTCTAGGCCTAGGTGTATAGACAATTCTGATATGGTTAGTGATAAATAATTATTTATAATCTGAGTCATTCTGCTGTCTTAGTGCAACAAGAGACACAGACAGAAACCAAAATCTATTTTTATAATGCAAGATACTTATAAAAGGATTTTAAATGGGCTGGTGATCCAAGTTAATCTTCCATTGCATGTAGCCTGGTGCAAAGAGCTTTCAAGGGCTGTGATAGCTCCAGCAAAATTGAGAAAACCCTGACCACAAATTACAGCCATTTAACAAGATGCTGATTATTTTAAATGGCAACTGGAATCCCAAAACAGACTAAAGTTTTATTAAAAAGGCTTAGGAAGTAACTTATTTAGTAACTGAACTTGCTTCCCTAAAAAGGAAAAGTCACACAGTTGATGAGAAAATAAGATGAACATGTATAACTATGCTAAAAATGTTAGGGCAAAGATGGAGTAGGAGAAGTTGATGAAGTTTCATTCTCAGATAGTCCAAACTGATGATGTATTGATGACATACCATATGAGGCAAGAGGTTTCGTATAATAAATTAAAAAGCAACTGCTTCTCTGTCCACATTGATGAGTTAACATATTTCACCAATAAAGTCATTCCAGAGCATTTGTATATACCTTTAGATTTGTATAGGATGGTGAAATTCAAGAAAACACTATATGCTGCAAAAAGCTAACCCTGAGGGTGAAAAAAAAATTCTGGCATTAGATAATGGTGTGGTTGCACAACCATATGAATATACTGAAAATCAGTGAATTATACAATATGAAATGGTAGATTTTATGGTATGTGAATTATATTTCAGTTGAAAACAAAGATGCCCCAAATAAGCAAAGGTGAAGATAAAAGATGAAAAAAACTTAATTTTGGAGATTTCACTATCTCTTATCTTGTACTCTCATAGCATTCTTTTCTTTTTTATGGCCCTTGCCAAGGCTGTCCTGTGTTACAGTCAACTTGGCATTTCTCGAACTAGATTTTAACATGCTCAAGGCATGTTATATGTCTATAAGACATATTTCTTTTGGCCAAGTATTACCTGGGAATGCTAGCCAGTTTTATTTTTGTCTGGGTGGCTTTGTAATATCCTCACTATAGTAGTTATTGAATCTTTAGGTAAGAAGAATTTGTCCCAGACCAACCTACGCCTGACCAGAAACATGAGGTTATGTATGAGGTATGCTTTTCTAATCAAGGTCAGCTCTTAGGCCAAAGAGATTAACCAGACAGACCTCATTCACTATGAGTTACTATGATGGTTAATTTTATATGTCACCTTGACTGGACCATGGTGTGCCCAGATATTGGGTTAAACATTAATTCTGGGTGTTTCTGAGAGAGTGTTTTGGATGAGCAAATCTCCAATTTGCTGATTGAAAATCTTGGGACTTCTTAGCCTCATTAACTGCATGAGCCAGTTCTTTATAATCCATTTCTTTTTATATGTATATTATCTTACTGGTTCTATTTCTCTGAAGAACCTTAACTAATACAGTCACCCACGGAGATTGAATCATTCTCCAGTGGAGTGATATATGTGTAGATCAAGTCAAATTGATGGCCATGGCATGCAGAGGGTGAGTTAAGAGCACAGGCCAGGCTAGATCTTTGTTTTCCTCCTCTTCAAGGTGTATCTAGATCTGGAGAATACTCCCAAATTGATGCAACTCCAACAAACATTTTAGTCTTCCAAGCCACTGATCTACCCTGAACACGTGTTACCTCAGTGTGACATTTACGGTTATCCAAATTAATAGGCCATAACACTTGGGCATCCAAGGGATTACTTCCCAAATGAACAACAAGAAGTATAGTGACAACGACCAAAGGCAAGTTTTTTCTTGTACAGAACGTTATTTGTTTCCCCCCCCCCCCACATTCTTATAGCCTTTATCTCCCAAAGGAAGGCTTCTGCCCACCACAGAAGTTAAACATAAAGGCCTCATATGCTGCTGTGTCCTAAATATGCCAACATGTACAGTGCTTTTCAAATATGGTGTGGTTGTACCAATACAAAACCTACTTCTCACTGAGCTCTTGTTTAAGATCCACTTGATTGAGAAACTTTTCTCAATTAGTAGGAGACACATACAGCTTTATTTAGTACAACGGAGCTCATTTGTTTTAGTTTTTGTCATGAAAAGTTTTTTAGTTGGTAAGTACTAAAGGGAAGTTAGTACCAGGCAACGAGGTTTTTGTTCATCTGACCTTTGCCTCAGCAGGCCAGGGACTCCATCTAGGTCAAACAAATAATTTTTTTAAAATAATATAAGCACAATATATGAGATAACAGACGATCTCAGAGCACTGAGAGAATGGCCTGTCAATAGGAAGCCCCAAATCCTGTATGAGTGGAAAAGTGAAACAATTTGTTAGGTAAATGTGTTTTTCTCCAAAATTCTTCCATAACATAAGAGTGTTTCTGTTGCTCCAAATTTGAATACTTCCTTCTTTACACTAGTAAGGCTGAGGTTTTCTTATGCCGCGGTTGGGACTGGAGAGCACCCCAGGTGCCAAAGTTACAAATGTGCAGCTCTTCACCAATGCAATACCTGTCTTCCAAGAGTATTTTTTTTTCTAAGCTTCTATTTGCCTTTGGATATTGTCCAGTGCTTTCAACTAACTGTCTTTAATAGTACCTTCTGGTTTTTAAAAAAAACTGTGGAAGAAAATGCCCCAACTCTTTTTGCCACCACTACTAGAAATCTCATTTCTATTAAGTTTGGAATTCATTTGGAAGAATTCAGCTGTTAAATGTGTCCCTTAATTCTTTCCAATGACAACAGTACTGCAGAGTTATCTTCATGAGAAGTAGGAGATAGCAGAAGGAAACAAAGAGAAGGTGAGACAGAGACACTTTAGCATCTTTATCAAAAAGACTGAAAAATTCTTACACAATGATGACATCCTCACCCAAAATATTTAACTGTGACAAAGCAGTCTGGTCTGAGAAGCTAGAGAATTAACTAATAAGGTTCCTAAATTTTTATCAACCTCTATGTCCTTCCCATATCTGCTGCATTTTAAGAACAATTTCTCCTTCTCTCCTAGAGACAGTGATTCTTAATCAGAGTTTGAGGATTCTAAACGGCATTTCTTAATCTCCATAGGAAACATTTTTGCCATTTGGAATAGCTCAGAATATTCTATCTGAGTTGCCCCACTGAAGTGGCTTACTCTCCATCCTCTGCCTAGTTCATAATGATAGAGAAATGGTCCTTAGGCCATTTCATCCAATAAGATTCAGTAATGAAAACAAAAGGAGAATAGAGAGAAAAGACTGGGGGTCCCACATTCAGGCTGCCTGTGTTGAAATCTGCAGCATCTCTTTTTAGCTCAATGACTTTGAAATCACTAAAACTCCCCAAGCCTCAGCTTCTCCATTTATGATCTGGAAAAAAAAAAAAACAATAATACCTATCTCACAGAATTATGCTGAGGTTTAAATGAGATAATCTATTTAATGCACACACACTATGTTGACTCATGACACAAAGTAACTGCTCAATAGTCATTAGCTATAATTATTAAAGAGAGAGAAAAAAAGGGGAGAGCACTCATCTCTCTTTCAGCAAAGCAGAAGATCTGAAAAGACTAGAAGAAAGCATGTTGATTTGGAGCTACTGAGAGAGGGACCAGGGAGAGGGGGCATCTGGTTCATTTATATAATTGCCTGCAGTCCCTCACTGCTACCTACCACTGTTGGATCTCTTCTGCTCTGATGACCAAGAACACTCACAATATCTTCACAGTCCCACTGGGGGTTCAGCATCTAGTTCGGGAAACAATGACCTAGAAAATAAAATCAAAGGCACAGCAGCTTCAGTTTTGGAAGCATTTCCCAAAGTCTAAAGTTCTACTTTTTGCCAATGTCATCTTTTTCATATGAACATTGACTAAACGTTGGCATTCTAATCTTTTATCAGGGCATTTCTTAGATGCTTTCCTGTTATTCTAATGCAGTGTAACAATTCAGTGTTTCCACAGGCTGCTACACATTGACTGAAGCATTTTATGGAATAATACGTTTTTTGGCATTAAATACTTTAACTGTATTTTTTTGGTCTTAAATACTTTGTATTTTCATAGTTCTAATTAAGAAGTTTGAACTAATTAAAAGTTTTAAAAATTTCATATACAAAGGAGAATTAAAAAAATTCAATAAACAAATGGCATATTCAATTTTAAAAAACTATTTCTCATTGTCAGGGTCAATCCCCAACTTTTTAAAAAAAAGATTTATTTTATTTATTTTTATGGGGGGGGAGGTAGGGCAGAGGAAGAGAGAGAGAATCCCAAGCAGACTCCCCAGGTGAATGTGGAGACTGATGAGGGGCTTGATCTCACAACCCTGAGATAATGACCTGAGCCAAAAACAAGAGTCAGATGCTCAACTGACTTAGCCACTCAGTCACCCCTCCAACTTTTAATATGCAGATCAGCTCAAAGAAAGAATATTTCATACAGTAAGCCCTGAGGCTTACTGCATGAAGCAACAAAATTGATTAACCTCTAGCCAGACTCATAAATAAATGAAAAGAGAGAGAACCCAAATAAATAAAATCACAAATGAAAGGGGAAATAATAACCAATACCACAGAAATACAAACAACTGTAAGAAAATAAAATGAAAAATTATATGCCAACAAATTGTACATCCTAGAAGAATGGGATAAATTTCCAGAAACATATAACCTACCAAAACCGAAGCAGGAAGAAACAGAAAATATAAACAGACCAATTACCAGCAAGGAGATTGAATCACTAATCAAAAAGCTCCCAACAAACAAAAGTCCAAGGCCACATGGCTTCATAGGCGAATTCTACCAAACACTCAAAGAGGAGTTAATACCAATTCTCAAACTACTCCAAAAAACAGAAGAGGAAGGAAAACTTTGAAATTCATCCTATGATGCCAGGATTGACCTGATACCACAACCAGATAAAGATACCACAAAAAAAGAGTATTACAGGCCACTATCTCTGATGAACATAGATATAAAATACTTAAAAAAAAAAAATACTAGCAAACTGAATCTAATAATACATCAAAAATTCATTCACCACAATCAGGTGGGATATACTACCATGATGCAGGGGTGGTTCCATTTTTTCAGTTAAATCAATGAAATACACCACATCAGTAAGAGAAAGGACAGAAACCATAGCACCATTACAATAGACACAGAAAAAGTATTTAACAAAGTACAACGTCCATTCATGATAAAAACCCTCAACAAAATAAGTCTAGAGGGAACATACCAAAACATAGTAAAGGCCTGATATGAAAAACCCACAGCCAACATCATACTCAATGGAGAAAAACCAAGAGCTTTCCCCCAAGTGACCTTAGGAACAAGATAAAGAGGCCATAGTCACCACTTTTAGTCAACACAGTACTTGAAGTCCTAGCTACAGCAATTAGACAACATGAAGAAATAAAAGGCATCCAAATTGGTAAGGAATAAGTAAAACTCTTATGCACATGACATGATACTATATACAGGAAACCCTAAAGACTCCACCAAAAAATTGCTAGAAACGATACAAAACTTAACTGAAGTCGCAGGACACAAAATCAATGTACAGATATCTGTTGCATTCGTATACACTAATAATGAAGCAGCAGAAAGTGAAATTAAGAAAACAATCCTATTTACAATCACATCAAAACCAATAAAATATCTAGAAATAAACTTAACCAAAGAGGTGACAGACCTGTACCCTGTTATAAAACACTGATGAAAGAAATTCAAGACGACAAAAAGAAATGGAAAGACATTCCATGCTCATGGATTGGAAGAACAAATATTGTTAAAATGTCAACTACATATTTAATGCAATCCCTATCAAAACACCAATAGCATTTTTCACAGAGCAAGAACAAACAATCTTAAAATTTGTATGAACCACAAAAGACCCCGAATAGCCAAAGCCATCTTGAAATAGAAAAACAAAACTGAAGGTATCATAATTCCAGACTTCAAGTTATATTACGAAGCTGTAGTAATCAAAACAGTATAGTATTTGTATAAATACAGTCACAAAGATCAGTAGAACAGAATAGAAAGCCCAAAAATAACCCATAATTATTCAGCAATTGATCTTCGACAAAGGAAGAAATAATAGCCAATGGGAAAAAGACAGTCTCTTTAACAATCGGTGTTGGGAAAACTGGACAGCTACATGCAAAAGAATGAAACGACCACTTTCTTACACCATACACAAAAATAAAATAGCCTAAAGACCTAAATGTGAGACCTGAAACCAATGAAAATCCTAGAAGAGAGCACAGGCAGCAATTTCTCAGACACTAGCTGTAGCAACATCTTTCTAGATATGCCTCCTGAGGAAAGGGAAATAAAAGCAAAAATAAACTACCGGGACTTCATCAAAATAAGAAGCTTCTGCCAGTAAAGAAAAAAATCAACAAAACTAAAAGGCAACCTACGGAATATGAGAAGATATTCACAAATGACATATCCAAAAAAGGGTTAATATCCAAAATATATAAATAAAAAACTCAACACCCCAAAATAAAATAATCCAATAAAAAATGGGCAGAAGACATGAACAGACAGTCCTCCAGAGAAGACATCCAGAGGGCCACAGACACATGAAAATATACTTAACATCACTTATCATCAGGGAAATGCAAATCAAAACTACAAGGAGTTATCACTTCACATCTGTCAGAATGGCTAAAATCAACAACATAAGAAACAACAGGAGTTGGCAAAGATGTGGAGAAAGGGTAACCCTCGTGCACTGTTGGTGGGAATGCAAACTGGTACAGCCCCTGTGGAAAAGAGTATGGAGGTTCCTGAAAAAATTAAAAATAGAACTACCCTATGATCCAGTAATTGCACTACTGGATATTTTCCCAAAAACATAAAAACACTAATTCAAAGGGATACATGCACCCCTGTTTATTGTAGCATTATTTACAACAGCCAAATTATGGAAGCAACCCAAGTGTCTGCTTCTTGGATAGATGAATAGATAAAGATGTGGTAAATATACAATGGAATACTATTCAGCCATAAAACAAAATGAAATCTTGCCATTTGCAAGGACATGGATGGAGTTATACAGCAGAATGCTAAGGGAAATAAATCAGTCAGAGAAAGAAAAATACCATATGATTTCACTCATGTGCGGAATGTAAGAAACAAAACAAATGAACAAAAGAAAAAAGAGAGAGACAAACTAAGAAACAGACTCTTAACTAGAGGGAATAAATTAACGGTTATCATGAGGGGAGGTGGGTGGGAAAATGGGTGAAAAAGGTGACGGGAATTAAAAGTATACTTATCATGATGACACTGAGTATTGTATAGAATTGCTGAATCACTCTATTGTACACCTGAAATTAATATAGCACTATATGTTAACTATACTGGAGTTAAAATAAAAAACTTAGTAAGAAATAAATTAAAAAAAATAAACATTCCTAGCAAAACTGGAGTTCCTGTGCTCCTCCAATTCCATTAAAGTAATTCCTTCTATCTTTTTTTTAAGATTTTAAAATATATTTCTTTGAGACACACACACAGAGAGGGAGAGAGAGAGAGAGAGCGTGCGCACGAGCAGGGGGAGGGGCATAGGGAGAAGCAGACTCCCTGCTGAGCAGGGAGCCCAATGTGGGGCTCGATCCCAGGACCCTGGGATCATGACCTGAGCTGAAGGCAGATGCTTAACCAACTGAGCCACCCAGGCGCACTTCCCTCTATCTTTGTTACAAACTTCAAAACCTGGGGTCATTCAGGAGACCATGGCTTCAATTCCGTTGTGCTTCTACTCACCACCAGTAAATACCTTAGCTCTTACCACTTCATAGAGTAGGAGGGATTATTTCCTGACTTTAGAGGAGGAAATAAATCACTTGTGTGTGTATTTATTTTTTTATTGTGGTAATAACCATCATTTCATTGTTTGATCTAATTAATTTGACTATTTTAGATACCTCATTCAAGTATAATCATGCAGAATTTGTCTTCATGTTCCTTATTACACTTAGCATAATGTCCTCAAGGTCCAACCATGTGGAATGGTGGTTATTATGGGCTGGAGGGAGGGTGAAATGGAGAGTTATTAGTCAACAGGCATAAACTTTCAGTTAAGGAAGATGAATAAACTCTAGAGATCTGCTATACAACATTATACCTATAGTCAACAATAATGTATTGTACACTTAAAGTGTGTGGTGGATACATCCCACGTTAAGTATTTTTAACACAGTAAAATTTTTTAGAAGAGGGAGAGAGAAAATTCATCAGAAGGACTGAATAACCCTCACCAAGCCTGAACCATCCACACTACCTGTTGGAGCTCCAGCATTGGTTAACTTAGCACATATAAATACAAAAGCATTTTTTAACCTTGGGCATAGAGTGTTATACTAATACTCATCAGTTTCTGGCTTATTATCATATTGATTTATGCAAGAATCCTCTCTTGCTTTAACATATTTATTTCCTTTCTTTCATCCTTTCATTCTTTTCTTTCATCTTTCAGCCACCACAGAAATAATATCTCATGCATTTAATATGTATAACACATGGGTTCTTACAAAATGGAAGTTTTGAGTGCATGTATTTCTAATGTATGCAAGTGGTATGTGTTATTGTCATTAACTCTTACTTTTTACATTTAGTATTAAGATTTAAAATTGATCATATTGCTGTGTACATAGTCTGTTGCTTCTAAGTGCAAAATTGGACTCCTTCACATTTGACCCATCTACAGACAAAGACACTCAAATCATCTCAGGCTTCCTGCCATTACAAACAATACAGTGATGGACATTCTCACAGATGGAATAAGGATGATCAAGGAAGCTGTTAATATTTATTCTTTTTCAAAATGAGTTAAATTACTTGAGCAAAATTACTGGGTCATAGGAGAGATGTGCACTTCATTAGACCAGGTCTAATGGTTCTCTAGGATAGCTGCAGACTGGCCAGCATGGCAGGCTTCACACTTTCATGGGCAGTGCATGGAACTTCTACATCCATATAGACTCTCCATCTTTTATCTTAGCAGTATTCAGCACTCTAGAATTTTAGTTCTGGGCTGTTAAAGATATATTCTTAATTGCTTTCTCTGTCTCTGTCTCTGTCTTATTGGGTTGCATTACAGGAGAGGAACACTGAGATTAAGATAATCACTGTTTTTACAGAAAGAGGAAGGAACTCTGCTCTTTGTTAAGGGAGAGACATTACCACATCTGTCATGGTTACTTGCTGCAAACGTAACCCTGAGAAATGACCTCGGTAAAGAGTGGTTAGGGTCTTGCATTTTGGATTTGCCAGCAAGAACGTTCAGGAACACGTAGGATTCCTTCCTGGTGGTTGCGTCTCCCAATAAGCACATTTTCCCATATCTGGTAAATTCAGTAAATTACAGCAAGTATGAACTAAGATGTTGGAAAAGCAGAAAAATATAACCATAGCCACGCTTGGAAGAAAAAAAAACCAAATGTAATATTCAATAAATTGCCTTTTCCAAAATGCTATTGTTGTTATTTTATTATTATCTTCCTATTCCAATAGGTTTGATTTTATTTTAGTAGTTATGATATGGATAAAAGACCAACATAAAATTTTATGCCAATATTCTTCCCTTCCTAATCTCTTAATATTGCTCTCTATTCTAGCTCACACTCACTCACAAACTGCTTAAAAAAAGCTTAAGACTGATCAAAATTTAAAAATCAGTGAGTAATAAAGTTTACTGGGTTTTCTGGTACTAATTCTGTTAGTCAGAATTTATTCACAAAGCTAAAGGATAACTCTTGTAAAACTCTTCATTGTTACTCTCTGTACGAACAGTGAACAATGAACCTCCAAAAACTGTGGCTCCTGTGTAAACTGTAAAAGATAGTTACTGTTGTTAAACACAAAACCAGGGAAAAGGAATGAATGCTAGGAAAGCAATATTAATGACACAGTTGTCCAAAAAACATATAGTTGTGTTTGCTACATATACAAAGCATTACTTTCAAGGCAATATGCAAGATACATTGTTGACCTTTTCTCAGGCTATATTACTCAACATCCACTCCTCCTCTTCACTCCTTATAGGAGGAATGGCCAGATATTATTAACTTTGTTTGTAAATGAGGTAAATAAGTCTCAAAGTGACTTGTTCAAGAATATTATCTTTCAAGCAAACTTTGTTGTTCTCTGTCCCTTCTAGCAGTGATAGCAAATGTGCTATAATACATCAAAATTAGTTTTCCATTCTGAGGGGGGCTACAAAATACAACTCTATAGTTTGGTATTCATTTTTCCATAAAATGTCACAAGTTGGAACCCTTGTTAAATTTCATCCATTTATTCTTGCTGGTTAAACAGCCATACGTGCCACTCCTGGCATTTAGATCTCTCAAAGTGTAAGAACAAGTTTAAATGGCTTCTAATGATCTTCAGATAAGGCAGGTAGCACTGAAAAACTTTAAAATTATTCAATTTTCTCTTTTATTAGCAGTATCTTAATTCTCCAAATTTTGAACCATAAATGTAATTGTTTTCCAATTTTTCTTGGATTACATAATAATCTCTTTGTAGATTATTAATAAATAACATAGTGATAAATACTTATGTAACTACTGTAATGAAAAAAGTTATTCTTCCCCCCCAACAGAACATGCACTAAGAGAAATCACTTAACTATCACAAAAATTTTCAATTGGAACTTACAAGGTCAATTCTGAGTATCTGAAGTAAAGTTGTTACAATGTAGTCCAAGTTTCTCCTCTAAAATTTTGCTCTTCAGTGTCTTTTTCAGTTCTACATATTGCTATACAGGGAAAGCTTAAATAGAATGTAAATCTCATTTTATCTCTGTAGTTGTTATGCCAACGAAGGCTTTGGTTTTCCCTTGTGTAATTAGTACCTTTCTTTGGCTCAAGTCCTCATCTGACACCTGGGAAACACCCTGTCCTATGATATCACAGCAGGACACAATTAGTAACTACATAGGAACCTTTAATGATATTGATTTTACCATATATTCCCATGATCATATCCATTTGAACATCCCAGAGATTTTTCAAATCTCTGAGTCCTACCCTCCCTGGCAAGGAAAAGCTCAAATAAAGAATCTAACCTTACACCTAAAGGAACGAAAAAAAAAAAAAAAAGAACAAAGCCTAAATTAGAAAAAAGAAGGAACTAATAAAGATCAAAGTAGATATAAATGGAAAAGAGACTAAAAAAACACACAAAAGATTAATGAAACTAACAGCTGGTTCTTTGAAAATGTAAGCACAACTGACAAACCTTATTAACAAGACTCATCAAGAAAAAAGGAAAGAGGGCTTATAAGAAATGAAAAAGTTGTAACTGATACCATAGTAATACAAAGGATCATAAAAGACTATTATGAATGATTACATGCCAACAAATTGGACAACCTAGAAGAAATGGATACATTCCTAGACATATACAATCTTCCAAGACAGAATCAGGAGGAAATAAAAGATCTGAACAGAGCTATACCTAGCAATGAAATTTAATCAATAATTAAAAAAACTGAGAAAACAAAAGTCCAGAACCAGTGAATTCTACCAAACATTTAAAGAATTAATACCTATCCTTCTAAAACTATTCCCAAAAAAATGAAGGGGGAGGAACACTTCCAAGCTCATTCTACGACGCCAAAATTACCCTGACACCTAAACCAAAAACATTACAAAAACAGAAAATTATAGGCCAATATCCGTGCATGAACACAGATGCAGAGATTTTCAACAAAATATGAGCAAAGCTGAATTCAACACTATATTAAAAGGATCATAATCACGATCAACTGGGATTTATTTAGGGATGTGAGGATGGTTCAATATTCACAAATCAATTGACATGATACACTACATTAACAAAACAAAGGATAATAATCCTTTGATAATAATCCTAATAAAATGATCACTCAATAGATGCAGAAAAAATATTTGTCAAAATTCAACATCCATTTATGATAAAAAAAAATGTCAACAAAGTGGGTATAAAGGAAATGTACCTCAAAATAATAAAGGTCAGATATGACAAAGCCACAGCTAACATCATACTCAATGGTGAAAAGGTGAAAGCTTCTCCTCTAAGATCAGGAACAAGACAAGGATGCCCACTCCTGACACTTACTTAACATAGTATTTGGAGATGGCTCCTCAAGCAATGACAAGAAAAGCAAAAATAAAGAAATGGGAATATATCAAACTAGAAGTCCTAGCCATAGCAGTCAGATAAGAGAAATAAAAAATGGTACCCAAACTGGGAAGGAAGAAGTAAAACTTAACTATTTTCAGGTGACATGATAATATGTATAGAAAACTCTAAAGCCTTCACCCAAAAACCATTAGAAGTAATATATGAATTCAGTAAAGTTGCAGGACACAAATATACAATATACAGAAATTTGTTGCATTTCTTTACATTAATAATGAATTAACAGGAAAAGACATTTAAAAACAATTTACAGTTGTATCAAAAAGAATAAAAAAGCTACGAATAAATTTAACCAAGTGGGTGAAAGACCTGTACTCTGAAAACTCTAAAACAATGATGAAAGAAATTGCAGATGACACAAATAAATGGAAAGATATACTGTGCTCATGAATTGGAATAAGTAATATTGTTAAAATATCCAAATTACCCAAAGCCATCAACAGATTCAATGTAATCACTATTGAAATACCAAAGGCATTTTTCACAGAACAAATAATATTAAAATTTGTATGGAACCACAAGACACTGAATAGCCAAAGTGATCTTGAGAAGGAATAACAAAGCTGGAGGAATCACAATCCCACATTTCAAGATATACTACAAAGCTTTAATTATCAAAACAAAATAGTACTGGCACGAAAATAGACACATAGATCAATGAAGTGGAACAGACTGTCCAGAAGTAAACCCATGCTTACATGATTAAACTATGACAAAGGAGGCAAGAATTCACAATCGGGGAAAAGACAGTCTCTTCAATAAATGGTGTTAGGAAAACTGAAGAGCTAACATGCAAAAGAATGAAGTGGACCGCTATCTTACCCATATACAAAAATAAACTCAAAATGATAAAACACTGAAGGCCTGAGACCATAAACTCCTAGAACACATAGGTAGTAAGTTCTGCGACACTGATGTTAGGCATAGTGTTTTGGAGATGGCTCCTCAAGCAATGACAAGAAAAGCAAAAATAAAGAAATGGGAATATATCAAACTAGAAAACATTTACAAAGTGAAGGGAACCACAAATGAAACAAAAAGGTAACCTACTGAATGGGAGAAGGCATTCACAAATGATATATCTAATAAGGGGTCAACATCCAAATTATACATATATAAGGAACTAAATAATATATATATATAAAACTTTATATCAAACAAAAAAATCAAAAACAGTCTCATTAAAAATGAGCAGAGGATCTAAATAGACATTTTCCAAAAGAAGACATACAGACGGGCAACAAGCACATGAAAAGATGCTCAATATCACTAAGCATAAGAAAAATGCATTTCAAAATCCTAGTGAGATATCACCTCATACCTGGCAGAATGGCTATTACCAGAAAGACAAGAAACAGCAAGTGTTGCCAAGGATGTGGAGAAAAAGGAATCCTCATGCACTGTTGGGAATGTATACTGGTGCAGTCACTACAGAAAACATTATGGAGGTTCCTCAAAAAATAAAAAATAGAACTAGCCTATGATCCAGCAATTCCACTTCCAGGTATTTATCCAAAGAAAATGGAAAACACTGGGGGAGGAGCAAGATGGCGGAGGAGTAGGACACCTAAACTTCCTCTGGTCCCAGGAATTCAACTGGATATCAGACCATTCTGAACACCTACAAACTCAACAGGAGACTGAAGAAAAGAATAGAGGCAATTCTACGAAGAGAAAAGCGACCACTTTCTGGAAGGTAGGACGTGCATAAGTAGAAGTGAATCCGAGGCGATATTCGGGAGGATAGACGGCGGGGGAGGAAGCCTCCGTCAGCCGCTTCTGGCAAGTGACAGAGCAGCAGAGCATAAAATCGTAACTTTTAGAGTCTGCTCCACTGAGGGACATCGCTCCAGTGGCTAAGCGGGGGGGGGGAAGGGGGGAGGGGATCCTCGTGGGACAGTGTGGTCTTAGGACCCTCGGGGTCACAGAAAGACCGGGGGTGCCTGAGTGCGGCAGAGCTCCCAGGTACCGGAGCAGGGAAGCCGGCTGCAGAGATGGAGCCGAGGAGTGGGCTCTCAGCTCGGGGTTGCCATACACCGTGATCCACGGATCCATGACATAGTTGGGCCACTGACCCAACAAGTGGAAGATCCAAGGAGACTCCCCTTTTTCCCCCAGGAGGAGCAGCGTGGGAGCGCACCACAGGGATCTGCTGGGTTTGGAGACTCCACACCGGGTCAGGTGCCAGAGATAGAAACTCTCGGTTACAGGACGGGTGAGCACAGAGTGCGGCTGGAGACCAGGGAGAATGGAGTGACTGACTGCTTTTCTCTGGGAGCTCACTGAGGAGTGGGGCCCCGAGTTCTTGGCTCCTCTGGGGCAGAGATTGGGAGGCCGCCATTTTCACTCTCATCCTCCAAAGCTGTATGGAAAGCTTTCAAGGAACAAAAGCTCCTGAGAGCAAACCCGAGCAGATTACTTAGCCTGGACTGACAAGGGCAGGGCAATTCCACCTATGGCAAAGACATTCGAGAACCACGGCACAGGCCCCTCCCCCAGGAGCCAGCCAAGACCAAGTTTACCCATCAACAAGAATGGCAAAACCCCAGCCAACAATACTATATCCAGCTAGGCTGTCATTGAAAATAGGAGAGATAAAAAGCTTCCAGGACAAACAAAAACTAAAAGAATTTGCAAACACCAAGCCAGCCCTACAAGAAATATTGAAAGGGGTCTTCTAATCAAAGAGAGAGCCTAAAAGTAACATAGACCAGAAAGGAACAGAGACAATACACAGTTAACAGTCACCTTACAGGCAACACAATGGCACTAAATTCATATCTTTCAATAGTTAACCCTGAATGTAAAGGGCTAAATGCCCCAATCAAAAAACACAGGCTATCAGACTGGATAAAAAAAACAAAACCCATCGATATGCTGTCTGCAAGAGACTCATTTTAGACCCAAAGACACCTCCAGATTGAAAGCGAGGGGGTGGAAAACCATTTACCATGCTAATGGACATCAAAGAAAGCTGGGGTGGCAATCCTTATATCAGACAAATTAGATTTTAAACCAAAGACTGTAATAAGAGATGAAGAAGGACACTATATCCTACTTAAAGGGTCTATCCAACAAGAAGATCTAACAATTGTAAATATCTATGCCCCTAACATGGGAGCAGCCAACTATATAAGCCAATTAATAAAAAAATCAAAGAAACACATTGACAACAATACAATAATAGTGGGGGACTTTAACACCCCCCTGACTGAAATGGACAGATCATCTAAGCAAAAGATCAACAAGGAAATAAAGGCTTTAAATGACACAATGGACCAGATGGACTTCACAGATATATTCAGAACATTCCATCCCAAAGCAACAGAATACACATTCTTTTCTAGTGCACATGGAAAATTCTCCAGAAGAGATCACATCCTGGGTCACAAATCAGGTCTCAACCGGTACCAAAAGACTGGGATCATTCCCTGCATATTTCGGACCACAGTGCTTTGAAACTGGAACTCAATCACAAGAGGAAAGATGGACAGAACTCAAATACCTGGAGGCTAAAGAGCATCCTACTGAAGAATGAATGGGTCAACCAGGACATAAAGAAGAATTATGTACCCCACAAATACAAATGTAGTGATACAAAGGGGCAAATGCACTCCAATGTTTATAGCAGCAATGTCCACAATAGCCAAACTGGGGAAAGAGCCTAGATGTCCATCAACAGATGGACGGATAAAGAAGATGTGGTATATATATAAAATGGAATATTATGCAGCCATCAAAAAATGAAATCTTGGCATTTGCATGGCAAGTTCCATGGATGGAACTAGAGGGTATTATGTGAAGCGAAATAAGTCAATCAGAGAAAGACAAGTATCATATGATCTCACTGAAATGAGGAATTTGAAAAACAAGACAGAGGATCATAGGGAAAGGGAAGGAAAAATGAAACAAGATGAAATCAGAGAGGGAGACAAACCATAAGAGACTCTTAACCTCAGGAAACAAACTGAGGGTTGCTGGAGTGGAGGGGGGTGGGAGGGATGGGGTGGCTGGGTGATGGACGTTGGGGAGGGTATGTGCTACGGTGTGTGCTGTGAATTTTGTAAGACTGATGAATCACAGGCCTGTACCCCTGAAACAAATATTACATTATATGTTAATAATAATAAAGAAAGAAAAAAAGAGAAAAAAAGAAAATGAAAACACTAATTCAAAAATATATATACAGCCCTATGTTCACCGTGGCATTATTTACAATAGTCAAGATATACAAGCAGTCTAAATGTGTATCAATAGATAAAGCAAATGTGGTGTGTACACACACACACACAAATATTCAGCAATAAAAAAGAATAAAAATCTTGTCATCTGTGACAACATGGATGGACCTGTAGGGTATTATGCTAAGTAAAGTCATACTGAGAAAGACAAATACCATATGACTTCACTTACATGTGGAATCTAAAAATCAAAACAAATGAACAAACAAAACAACACAGAGACAAACGCATATATACAGAGAACAAACTGATGGTTGCTGGAGGGGAAGAGGATGGGAGGTTGGATAAAATTAGTGGATTAAGAGTTACGGTCTCCTAGTTATAAAATAAGTAAGACACAGGGATATAATATACAGCCCAGGGAATATAGTCAGTAATATTTTAACAGTTCTGTTAAGGCAACAGATTGTAACTAGACTTACTGCAGTGACCATTTCATAATGTATATAAATATTGACTACGTTCTACACCTGAAAGTAAAGAAAAAAAAAAAAAAGAGCAGAACACTCACTCAACGGAAAGTGCCAGCTGGCCTTTTTCCTATTTAACAAACTGGTTACAACATTTCAACAGTAATGTTTGTATAAAAGCTTAATGGCCGAAATATATCGTATTTGCTATCAATTTCCTATTGAAATTTGCTAACAATTTCCTATCCTAGAATCTCCCTGAACCAATCAAGTTAACTATTATGTGGACCCTAAATAAGAAAAAAAAGAAACAAGAAATGCATGGTGGAAAGGTTTTACATATTGCGTGTACACATGAAGGTTATATATATAATGTGTACATACATATATATATACTTTGAATTGTCTCTTACATTAAACATTTGCTTGATTTATAAATGCACAGAAACTCCATATATTAAGGATGTTTATTCTCTTGTCTTTAATATATATCATGATATTTTATTTTTGTGATCTTTTAAGTTTAAATTCCAGTTACTTAACATATAGTGTAATATTAGTTTCAATTGTCCAATATAGTGATTCAACACATCCATACAAAACCTGGTGTTCATCACAAGTACACTCCTTAATCCTCACCACCTATTTCACCTAGCCCCACCTGACCCCCACCCCAGGCCACCTCTCCTCTGGTAACCATCAGTTTGTTCTCTATAGTCAAGAGTCTGTTTCTTTTTTTCTTTTTCTTTTTTTTTTTTTTAAAGATTTTATTTATTTATTTGATAGAGAGAGAGACACAGCGAGAGAGGGAACACAAGCAGGGGGAGTGGGAGAGGGAGAAGCAGGCTTCCCGCGGAGCAGGGAGCCCGAGTAGGGTTCGATCCCAGGATCCTAGGATCATGACCTGAGCCAAAGGCAAACGCTTAACGACTGAGCCACCCAGGCGTCCCAAGAGTCTGTTTCTTGATTTGCCTCTCTCTCTCTCTTTTTTTCTCTTTTGCTTGTTTCTTCAATTGCACATGAGTGAAATCATATGGCATTTGTCTTTTCCTGACTTATATCACTTAGCATAATACTTTCTCTAGCTCCATCCACATCATTGCAAATGACAAGATTTCATTCTTTTAATGGCTGAGAAATATTCCATTAGATAGATAGATGATAGATAGATACATAGATCTGTATTTGCTATAAACACCAAAGTGCATGTATTCCTTTGAATTAGTATTTTTTAAAACTAAATAGCATACCTTTTTATTTTTATTTATTTATTTTATTATGTTATGTTAGTCACCATACATTACATCATTAGTTTTTGATGTAGTGTTCCATGATTCATTGTTTGCATATAACACCCAGTGCTCCATGCAATACATGTCCTCCTTAATACCCATCACCGGGCTAACCCATCCCCCCACCCCAACCCCTCTAAAACCCTCAGTTTGTTTCTCAGAGTCCATAGTCTCTCATGGTTCATCTCCCCCTGTGATTCCCCTTGTCCTTCATTTTTCCCTTCCTTCTCCTAATGTCCTCCATGCTATTCCTTATGTTCTACAAATAAGTGAAACCATATAATTGACTTTCTCTGCTTGAATTATTTCACTTAGCATAATCTCCTCCAGTCCCATCCATGTGATGCAAAAGTTGGGTATTCATCCTTTCTGATGGCTAAGTAATATTCCCTTGTATATATGGACCACATCTTCTTTATCCATTCATCTGTTGAAGGGCATCTTGATTCCTTCCACAGTTTGGCTATTGTGGACATTGCTGCTATAAACTTTGGGGTGCAGGTGCCCCTTCTTTACACTACATCTGTGTCTTTGGGGTAAATACCCAGGAGTGCAATTGCTGGGTCATAGGGTAGCTCTATTTTTAATTTTTTGAGGCACCTCCACATTGTTTTCCAAAGTGGTTGTACCAACTTGCATTCCCCACAGTGTAAGAGGGTTCCCCTTTCTCCACAATCTCTTCAACATTTGTTGTTTCTTGCCTTGTCAATTTTTGCCATTCTAACTGGTGTAAGGTGGTATCTCAATGTGGTTTTGATTTGAATTTCTCTGATGGCTAGTGATGATGAACATTTTTTCATGTGTGTGTTAGCCATTTGTATGTCTTCTTTGGAAAAGTGTCTGTTCATGTCTTCTGCCCATTTTTTGACTTGGTTATTTGTTTTTTGGGTGTTGAGTTTGAGAAGTTCTTTATAGATCTTGAATACTAGCCTTTGTCTGTGGTGTCATCTGCAAAATTCTTCTCCCATTCTGTGGGTCGCCTCTTAGCTTTCTTGACTGTTTCCTTTGCTGTGCAGAAGCTTTTTATCTTGATGAAGTCCCAAAGGTTCATTTTCACTTTTGTTTCCCTTGCCTTTGGAGATGTGTCTTGAAAGTTGCTGTGGCTGATGTTGAAGAGGTTACTGCCTATGTTCTTGTACTCTTTGTGTAAATACCTAGTAATGCAATTGCTGGATCATAGGGCAGTTCTATTTTTAACTTTTTGAGGATACCCCATACAATTTTTTGCAGTGGCTGCATGAGTTTGCATTACCACGTACAGTGCAAGAGGGTTCCTCTTTTCCACATCCCCACCAATACCTGTTTTTTCTTGGGTTGATTTTAGCCATTCTGGCAGGTGTGAGGTGGTATCTCATTGTATTTTTGATTTGTATTTCCCTAATGATGAGTGATGTTGAGCATTTTTTCATGTGTCTGTTCGCCATCTGGATGTCTTCTTTGGAAAAATGTCTATTCATGTTTTCTATAAGTTTTTTAACTGGATTATTCCTTTTAAGGGTGTAGAGTTTTATAAGTTCTTTATATATTTTGGATACTAACCCTTTATCAGATATGTCATTTGTGAATATCTTCTCCCATTCCATAGGTTCCCCTTTAGTTTTGCTGATTGTTTTCTTTGTTGTGTAGTAGCTTTTTATTTTGATTAAGTCCCAATAGTTCATTTTTGCTTTTGTTTCCCTTGCCTCAGGAGACATACCTAGTAAAAAGTTGCTATGGCCAGTGTCGAAGAGGTTACTGCCTGTGTTTGGCTCTAGGATTTTAATGGTTTCATGTCTCACATTTAGGTCTTTTATCCATTTTGAATTTATTTCTGTGTATGGTGTAAGAAAGTGGTCCATTTTCATTCTTTTGCATGTTGGCATCCAATTTTCCCAAACTATTTGTTGAAGAGCCTGCCTTATTCCCATTGGATATTCTTTCCTACTTTGTCAATGACTAATTGCCCATATAGTTGTGGGTTCATTATTGGCTTTTCTGTTCTGTTCTATTGATCTATGTGTCTATTTTTGTGCCAGTACCATACTATTTTGATGACTACAGCTTTGTAATATAACTTGAGGTCTGGAATTATGATGCCTCCAGCTTTGTTTTTTTTTTTCAATATCACTTTGGCTATTCAGGGTCTTTTGTGGTTCCATACAAATTTTAGGTTGTTTGTTCTAGCTCTATGAAAAATGCTGATGGTGTTTTGATAGGGATTGCATTAAATGTGTAGATTGCTTTAGGGAATATAGACAATTTAACAGTATTTGTTCTTCCCATCCATGACCATGGAATATCTTTCCATTTCTTTGTGTCCTGTTTAATTTCTTTTTTTTTTTTCCTTCATCAGTTTCTTTCATCAGTGTTTTATAGTTTTCAGAGTACAGGTCTTTTATTCCTAGGTATCTTATGGTTTTTGGTGGAATTGTAAATGAGATCGATTCCTTAGTTTCTCTTTGTGCTGCTTCATTATTGGTATATAGAAATGCAGCAGATTTCTGTATGTTGATTTTGTATCCTGAGACTTTACTGAATTCCTGTATCAGTTTTAGCAATTTTTTGGTGTAGTCTTTTTGTTTGTGTGTTTGGTTTTTTTTAAGATCTATTTATTTTAGAGAAAGAAAGAGTGTGAGTGAGGGAAAGGGAAGAGGGAGAGGGAGAGAGAATCTCCAGCAGACTCCCCACTAAGCATGGAGCCCCACAGGGCTCTATCTCATGACCCTGAGATCATGACCTGAGGGGAAACCAAGAGTCAGCTGCTTACCTGACTGAGCCACTCAGGTGCCCCTTGGGTTTTCTACATAGAGTATCATGTCATTTTAGAAGAGTGAAAGTTTGACTTCTTTGCCAATTTGGATGCCTTTTATTTCATTCTGTTGTCTGATTGCTGTGGCTAGGACTTCCAGGACTATATTAAATAAGAGTGGTGAGAATGGACATCCCTGTCTTGTTCCTGATCATACAGGAAAATCTCAGTTTTTCCCCAGTGAGGATGGTATTAACTGTGGGTTTGGTTTTTTTTGTTTTGTTTTGTTTTTAATAGAAGGACTTTATTATATTGAGGTTTGTTCCTCTAGACCTACTTTATTGAGGGCTTTTTTTTTTTATCATTAATGGATGTTGTACTTTGTCAAATGCTTCTTATACATCTATTGAGAGGATCATATGGTTCTTATCCTTTCTTTTATTAATGTGGTGTATCATGTTGATTGATTTGTGAATATTGAACAAACCTTGAAACCCAGGAATAAATCCCACTTGATCATGGTAAATGATTCTTTTAATGTATTGTTGGATCGGTTTGCTAGTATTTTATTGAGAATTTTTGCATCCATGTCCATTAGTGATATTGTCCTATAGTTCTCTTTTTAAGTGTTGTCTTTATCTGATTGTGGTATTGGTAATGCTGGCTTCACAGAATGAATTTGGGCATTTTCCTTCCTCTTCTATTTTTTGGAATAGTTTGAGAAGAATAGGTATTAATTCTTCTTTAAATGTTTGGTAGAATTCACTTGTGAAGCAATGTGGTCCTGGACTTTTGTTTGTTGGGAGATTTTTGATTACTGACTCAATTTCCTTGCAGGTAATTGGTCTGTTTAAATTTTCTACTTATTCCTGCTTCAGTTTTGGTAGTTCATATGTTTCTAGGAATTCATCCATTTCTTCCAGGTTGTCCAATTTGTTGGCATGTGGTTTTTAATAATATTCTCTTGTAATTGTATTTCTGTGGTGTTGGTTATTTCTCTTCTCTTGTTTGTGATTTTATTTATTTGGGTCCTTTCTCTTTTCTTTTTGATAAGTCTGGCTAGGGGTTTATCAGTTTTATTAATTTTTTCAAAGAATCAGGTCCTGGTCATTGATCTGTTTTATTGGTTTTTTTTAGTTTCTTTATCATTTATTTCTGCTCTCATCTTTACTATTTCCTTCCTTCTCCTAGCTTTAGGCTTCATTTATTGTTCTTTTTCTAGCTCCTTTAAGTGTAAGGCTAGGTTGTTTGAGATTTTTCTTGCTTCTTGAGATAGGCCTGGATAGTTATATACTTCTGTCTTAGGACTGTTTTTTTGCATCCCAAGGATTTTGATGATTTTATTTATTTATTTGACAGAGAGAGACACAGCAAGAGAGGGAACACAAGCAGGGAGAGTGGGAGAGGGAGAAGCAGGCTTCCCGCTGAGCAGCGAGCCCAATGAGGGGCTCGATCCCAGGACCCTGGGATCATGCCTAAGCTGAAGGCAGACACTTAATGACTGAGCCACCCAGGCGCCCCTGCACCCCAAAGATTTTGGACCATTGTGTTTTCATTTTCATTTGTTTCCATGTATTTTTTCAAATTTCTTCTTTGTTTTCCTGGCTGATGCGTTCATTGCTTAGTAGCATGTTGCCTAATCTCCATGTATTTGTGGTCTTTCCAAATTTTTTCTTGTGGTTGACTGTTTCATAGCATTGTGGTCAGAAAAAAATGCATGATTTGATCTCAATCTTTCTGTATTTGTGACCTATTATGTGATCTATTCTGGAGAGTGTCCCATGTGCACTAGAAATGAATGTGTATTCTGCTGAAATGTTCTGAATATATCTATTAAGTTCATCTCATCCACTAAAAAGGTCATGTAGCATCCAGGGCTTGGCTCTTCAGGGAGTGTCTCTGGTGTGTGCTGTCTGTGCTCTGCTGTTGTGTTTTGGTGGCTCTATCCTCCAGGCCAGTTGTCTGCAGAGGCTCTCTTTGCTTGCCGTGGGCAGTGTTGGGTCCTTGGCCAGGTGTGCTCTGGTCTGCTTGTTAAATGAGACCTGATATTGTAGGGGTTTCTGCTGGTCTTCCAGGGAAGAGGCCCTGTGGGCTGGGACTGAGACAAGTTTGAATGAGAAGGAAGTCTCTCTAGAGGGTGTGGGACTTGGTGTAAGCAAATGCAGTAGGTTGGTACTGCACTGCTTCCCACAGGTGGCTCTGTGTTGGTGCTGAGTGGCAGGGGAGGAAAAGGGCACTAGTCAACTCCTTTGTCCCTGGAGAGATACTGCCATGAACACTGCCCATGAGGGTAGCACTCTGAGAAGAGTGTATAATCTCGCTGCTTTGTGTCCCAGGCATTTTTCAGATTGTTGTTTCCATGTCTGCCTCTGGGCTGTTTGCCTCCCTTCTCTCCAGGAGCAGCACTGTGCCCTCCAGGCTCTGTCTCAGCCAAGCCCATGACCTCTAAAACTCCAGACTTTAAGCCCCGCTGGTTTCAATAACTCATGGAAATCACCTCCTTGTATTTTCCCAGCAATGTCTTTGGGGAAATGTTCTCCTTGTGTGTTCCCCCTCACCCCAGCTTTCTTTCTTGCCCTTTCTGCGAAGAATGGCTTGCTTCCCTCTGCAGTATCCACGATCAGTTTCTTCCCTAAACTGTGTCTCCGCACTTCCTACTTTCTTTGATGTGGCCTCTTCTCTCCCTTTAGTTGTGAAGTTTGTTCTGTCAGTCTTCAGGTTGATTTCTAGGATATTTAGGATGATCTGATAGTTACCTACTTGTGTTCATGGGATGAGACGAGCCTAGGGTCCTCCTACTCTACTGCCATCTTCCAGTCATAGAGCATCACAGGTATTTTTTATTGGACAATCATTTATATTTTGATGATGTGTATAATGTCTTTTGCAGTACAACATGTAAATTCTTATATAGCCAATTCTTAATTCCCTTTTGACTCTGCAAATGTATATTTATATATTACATAACATACATATATTTCTTGTCTTTTTTTTAAGATTTTATTTATTTATTTGAGAGAGAGAGACAGCATGAGTGGATCATGACCTGAGCTGAAGGCAGATGCTCAACCGAATGAGCCACCCAGATGCCCCGATAATATTTTTTCTTAACATTTGTTGTTTTAAGCTTTTGAATTTTAGTTTTGTGCATGGCATGTGGTAGGGATATATTAAAATCTTCTAAAAATTTAACAAATAGATATTTTAGAATACTCTATCCTTGTCCCACTAATTTATTAAGACATGCTACCCATGTTTTATTCTAAGTCTTCATAAAGAGCAGTTCTTTTTCTGGATCCTCTATTGTGATTGTCATTGTACTCATGCCATAGTACCATAATTACTACAGTTTGAAATAGGTCTTTATGTATGCTAAGACAAATTCTATCACCTTTCTTTACTTCAAAATTATCTTCAATATTCTTTACTTTTTATACTCCACTGGATTTTGGGGACAGCTTGCTGAATTTTATGTAAAACAATTTTTTAAAATAGATTATTTGAAGAATTTAACATCTTTGCATTGCTAAGTTTCCCATACCTTTGCATTGCTAAGTTTTCCCATACAGAATGTGGTATAGCTGTTCATTCATCCAGGTCTTCTTTTATGATCTTTAAAAAGCATTCTGCTCCTTAAAAGTATTACATATATTTTGTTAGATATGTTCCTTAATATTTTATGTTGGTAGGTAGAATAATGGCCTCCCCAAATAGCCATATCTATTCTCCAGAACCTTTGAACATGTTAAGTTACATAGCAAAGGTGACTTAAGGTTGCGGATGGAATTACGGTTGCTGATCAGCTGACCTTAAAATGGGGGAGATTATCCTGTTATCTGGATGGACCTAATATAATCACAAGGGATTTTAAAAGCAGAAGAGGTAAAGTAGAAGAGGGGTCAAGATCAGAGACAGGGATGTGATGATAAAAGCAGTTCAAGTGATTAACATAAGAAGGACCCAAGTTGTTGTTTCTGCCTATGATGATGGAGAAGAGCATTAACCAAGGAATGTGAGCAGTTCTAGAAAGTGGGAAAGTCAAGGAAATAAATTTTCCCCTGGAGCTTCCAGAAAGGAATACAGCCCTGCTATCATCTTAATTTTTGCCCAGTGAAATCCACATTGGACTTAAAACCTCAGAACTATATGACAGTAAGTTGCATTGTGTAAGCCACTAGGTTGTGATGTATCGGAAACTAATATACACTTCCATTAGTACTTGTATCTGTATTTGTCTCATAATTTCTAATTTTCTATTTGATTATTGCCAGTATATAAGGAAAACATTGATTATTGCATGTTATAGGGTATCTGTATTTATATTTCCCATTCAATTTGTAATTTTATTGAGAATAATAAAATACAGAAATAAAGACAGAAAATAAAGAAAATTGAGAAATTAACAGATTATGAAACAAAGAAACAATGGAGAGAATCAGAAATATAAAACCTGGTTCTTTGGAAAGATAACTGTAATAGACAAACTTCTAACAAGTTGAGCCAGAGAATAAGAGAAAGCCTATCATATAGATATCATATATATGACATGTGTACATACCTCCCTTCATAGATGCAAATTAATTCAGGAGAGCTTAATATTATAAATAAATAAGAAATAGGGGTGCCTGGGTGGCTCAGTCGGTTAAGCATTGGCCTTCAGCTCAGGTCATGACCTCAGGGTCCTGGGTTCAAACCCTGCATGCTGATCAGCTCCCTGATCAGTGGGGAGCCTGTTTCTTCCTCTCCCTCTGCCCCTCTGCCTGCTCATGCTTTCTCTCTCTAATAAAATAAAATCTTTTTAAAAAAAGAATAAGTATTATTTCTTGATGAGTATGATTCTATTTATACAAACTCTAAGAACAAGCAAATAAATCTGTGGCGATAGAAATTAGAAAGTATTTGAAGATTCAGAGGAATTGATGTGAAAAGAGCATACAAGAATTTTCTGGAGTTATGGAATTGTTCTTTTAATCATTATTTGTATAGTGATTTCATAAGGGTATACAATTCTTAAAAATCACTGAACTACAAACTCAAGATCCATGCATTTTACTGTATATAAATGATAATAAAATCATTATAATAAAGTATATATAAAGTATAAAGTATATATCAAGTATAAAAAGCAAAATAAAAATTCTCAGTGTTTATATAAAAGTTGTGTGTGTGTGAAATTTCTGAGAGAATACACAGAATTCTTTTTTTATCTAAGTGGTACCTGATAAAAAAGAAAGCATGGGACCCACTACAGGAGGGAGACTTTCTTTTCACTTCATCCTTTCTGTTCTATTTAAATCTTTTACTGTGTGAAACAATAGATGCTATCAACCTGAAGCTGTATTTCACAGCAACATGTGGCAGCTCTGTTCCTAAAAAAATACTTTTTTTAAAAAGCTCCTTTTAGATTTATTATAACTTTAGGTAAGAGTAAGTGATTTAGAGACACCCATCAGTGAAACCACAGAATTTGTGAAACTGATGAGGGAGCAGAAGGCTGGCTGAAGACAAAGCATAAGCTGATGGCCTGAAAACCACCCTCCCCCCCCCACTCCTCCGGCATTCTTCCAGGAAGCTCCCAACTATCTTAGTGTTAATGACTTGCTAGAGGGAAAAACAACCTTAACTTGACAATGGCAAGGCCTCGGTACCTTTTAGGTCTTCTTTAGCATATGAAAGTTCTTTTGAAACCTCCCTTTTTTCCTTATCTCCCCCAACCCCGTAGTATTTAATCAGCCACCCCTCACAACCTCAGTGCAGCAGCTTTTTCTGCCCATGGGTCCCGTCCCCGTGCTTTAATAAGCCACCATTTTGCACCAAAGATGTCCCAAAGAATTCTTTCTTGGTCATCAGCTCCAGACTCTACCCCACTGAACCTCACCGATATTCTAAAACCACATCAAAACCATTATCAAACAAATCTTATA
This sequence comes from Zalophus californianus, assembly GCF_009762305.2. Lineage (NCBI taxonomy): Eukaryota > Metazoa > Chordata > Mammalia > Carnivora > Otariidae > Zalophus > Zalophus californianus. Next base: position 24,434,778 of record NC_045599.1, on the reverse strand, counting down.
ATCTACCTGCCACACAGCTGATAAAAGATGAAATGGGAAATACAAGCTCAGCATTCAATGAAGTTATTGACTACACTTTAGATTTATATTCTTTGAAAGATGGGAGGGAAAAGCTGTCACTCATGTAAAGAAAACAAACTCAATGAATATTATTCCTTTTTATGTACATTTTACTCAGCTACTTGAACCCAAAAAAGAAATTATTTCCTGAAGTTTATAGTGATAGGGCCTCTGAAAACAAATATATTTTATTAATGCCCAGTCAAATACCCTAGAAGATATGAGAGTAAGTCAAATAGAACTATGATGAATCTCCAAATTTCAGATACTATTTATTATGCAAAATTATGTGCCTCAAACAAATAGGGAATGTATGAGAGGGAAAATATAAGATTCCATCAAGTTCAAAGTTGTTTTAGATTTGGCAGGAAGATACTATATTTCTTATAAGTCAAAAGAATGCAAAATTCAAACTGGTGATACAGTCACCAGAGTGGGAGTTAAATACGACCTTAATCAGATCCAAGAATTTTATACCATGAGATTTGAATTCAGTGCACCTAAGCTATGAGATCAACCCATGTGAGATTCAATGATTTTTGCCACTATGCCAGTCAGGGTTGTCAACAAGAACACAGGTAAGTCTGAAACCTAACAGATAGTATTCCCCTCCAAAGCAAAGGGCAGGAGGGCTCACTGGCCAGTATAAAAGACTTGGGGTCTCTGAGCTCAGGATTTCTCTCTGTAATACAGCCCTGCTGTCTATGTAGGTGATATCTGGCCCTCTTTATATCAAACTAAGCACTGGGGCTCATGGAATGAATGGTAAAATCAGAGGATTTTGAATCCTAGTGAAAAGATACTCAAATGTTCTTAAACAAAAACTTAATAACTGCTGGTGATACTATTTATGGACATTCATCCCAAACAACTCAAACACCTTGACAGCCTTGAATAATTACATCTAATAGCAAAATAATAAGTTGTATTCTTTAGAAAAAAAATTAATAAACACACACACACAAATACATATACCAACATAAGGATCCTTTGGAATTTGCTAAAAAAATGTTCTTCTCTTATCTTACCAAGAGTGATTCCTAGAAATCCTAAGCTCTGAAATATAAATTGTCACCAATCAAAGAAATTTCAGTAGCAATATGACTAAAAGATTGGGGAGGTAATCAGGAAAAATACCAACTTTATCTGTACATATAAAAACAGATATAATCTTAGGAAAAAATATTCAGTTGAAGTTTTTCCTAACTGGTGAGGTATGTAGTCTTTTCTGCAGTTATGTAAAAATTAAGGCCTTATACATTGTCAAATGAATTTCAGCTAGCAAATGGGTGAAACTGTAAAAATGGCTGGCTAAATCTCAATACTACAGAGAAACCTACTTGATCTTCCTAATTTGGGTGGATGACACAGCGTAAAAAAAGACTGTACAGGGAACCAGAAAGGAATGTCTAAACTCTAACCTTCCGGGTTTCTCTCTGTAGTTATCATGATTACTTACACCAAAGCAAAGTAGGCCCCCTATTATTACTTCTCACTCATCTGTAATCTTCCCTACAGGTCTTATTTTTACTGATTTACTTAAACTACTTGAACACCAATCATAGTTGGGTTTCTGCTTCCCTAACTCTTTAAGCAATCTCCTAGGGCCAAGACCTCCAGAAGTATATTTTCTGTAGTCTAAGAACATTCGTATTGTTAATTAGTAATTAGTGAGATATGTATACCAGAGCTTGATTTTTCTGCCTTGGGCAAAAGACTTTCAAACAAGAAAGTCTGTCTCTGGAGTGCATTCACTTTATTAGGAAAGGTGGTACCAATATTTGTTGCTGAGAGTAAAGGCCATGGAAACCTTTACCTGCCTCCTTTCAGAGCACCAGATAATTCATACCATCAGACTCTTCTCTACGCTGCTTCATTATCTAACCTCTTACTGTTAAGATGTCACTTTTAAGAATTAAGAAAAATACTTCTTACTAGAAATTCTTCCCTGACAATGAAACCATTCCTGCATCCAAAAGGCAAAAATAAACCTCATAAAACCATCATGTCATAAAATATAAAGGGCTAATAACTCTCCCTGTGGTACTTAAAACTAAAAACTTCAAGAAACCCCAATGATATATGCTCTTCTACCCTCTTCTATAACCTGAGGCTCTGAATTATTTATTGTCACACACCCCTGTTCACACAATTAGAAAGACAGAATTTTCCATCTCTATAGTGCCCGATCAGTTTAAGAAATATCATTTTTTTGTCTCACCCTTTTATTATCTCCATACTTAGGGAAATTTCTCATCTCCAATCTCAAGTCTTTTTCCAGATTTATTACCGCCATCTGCTTCCACACAATGTGAAGGTGTTAATAAATCACTGGCCAGGTGTCCTTTCATACCTGTCACTGTGGTCTGTCATTAAATTTTACTCACAATAAGTTAACTTCTCTTCCACTGTCATTCCATGAGAGTTGCTTCTAAAAAATAGTAATAAATTGATTTCATAAACTTACTATTTTACATGAGTAGTCTAAATATCCTCCAGAGAGAATCCTCCCTCCCTAAAGTGTAATAGTAACAAAAAGCAATTGTTTTGCTCAATCTGGCCACATCCAGTGTGCTCTCCCCTTCTCACTTCAGATCATTTGGGAATTCAAAGTACATCTGTAAATCTCTGCTGTCATCTGCTATCTGAAGGACAGCAATCAGAGACCAGCTAAGTTTCCTGAAAGTTTGGGAAATGGTCTAGCTAACAGGATTTTCAGCTAGCAGAGGCCTTAATTTGATTCCTTATTTTTATGAGTGAGAAAAGAGTCCTAGAATGCATATTTTTGTTAAAAGTGCACAGTGAGTTGGGGGCAAGGGGAGTCCAACTTGTTTTATATTTTGGCTAATTTGGAATTACATAGGAAATAATTTTATCTCTTAACTCCTATAATTGAGAGTCCTTTCTGAATGTGCTTAATTATTTTTTAATGTCTAGTTTCTTCACAAATCTATCTTTTAAATTTTATTTTCATTATGTTTATATTTTCCAAAGGTCCTGGCTCCTTCATAATACAGAAAAGGGAATTACTTACCAATTCTCCCTTTTTTTACCATTTACTGAGGCTGTCTCTTTCTGATCAGGGACCTGATATGAATAAAACAGAACCTTTCCCTCAAGGATACTCTCTCAGTCTAAATGGAAAACAGATGGGCAAACAAATAATCACCTCTGCAGGATGATAATGAAGTAAGAGAAGCATGAACAAATGTTGGAAATAAAAGCAGAAGAAAGGAATACTATCTTTGCTTGCACAAAGAAGGAAGGAGATATAAACTCATTTAAAAAATAATGTTTATGCTAAGTCTTGAAGTATACACAGGAATTTGCTGAATGGTCATGAAGAAGAGGAACATGACAAACACAGGGAATAACAAATCCATTAGCAGGAAGACATGGAAAAAGTAAAGTGTGTTTGTTCATTTAAATGCAAGTAGTTGGATAGTTTGAAATCACAGTGTTTAAGGAGGAATACTCCAAAATATATTCAATACCTAACAAAAATATCATTGGCAAGAAATCAGTGTGAGCAGAGGCCATTTTGCATAAAGCTATGTAGACTACTCTAAAAATGTTCCTTATATTTGTGATTTCCATTCTCTCTCTTTAATTCCCCTTAGTATATTAAATATCCTATCACATTCTCACTGCTTCCCTAACTATCATAAATAAAAATAATCTAGTAGAAGGTAGCAGCGGTTGGCTAGAAGAGTGAGAAAACAGTAAATGCCTCTGTCTAGAAATGCATTGAAGCTATGAATCACTTTTAAGTGTGGACATGATTTCTTCCTTTAAAGTTTGTATCAAGAAATTACTTAGGGAAGATGACAGAGCTGGAAGCATAAGGAAATCTGTCTCTCCATCTAGACAACAATTACACCAGCAGAATCTGATGTAACTATATTGGAACTCTGGAGTCTATTGACAGTTTGCAACTTCCAGGGGAAGGACTGGATAATAAATTATGGTTAATTTCAGTCAATTTCACCTCTTAGTACAGTAGCAGCTAAGGAGCCCAAATCCCATGGCAGGCAGCTATGCATGTGTTCCTGAAATAGCTTACACACAGGTTGTGGGAGCAAAGGTGAGCAAAAAGGACCATATGGCCCAAATACTAGGGGATCTGATTGCTGATTGCTGCTTCTGATCACAGAAGCAAAGACAAAGGGGCCACTGGCCACTGTTAAATGTAATGCCTATGGGAATCACAAAGAAAATATGCAAAAGGAAATGAGAAAGAAACTTAAATGTTCCATTACATAAAATTAACTACACTCAAAAGAAGGCAGTAATGCATGAAATGAGAAACAAAAAAGCTATAAGGCATACAGAAAACAAACAGTAAAGAAACAATATAAATTGTTTACAATATATATTTACAATATATTATATTGTATTTACAATATAAATAAATCCCTCCTTATTAATTATTTTAAATGTAAATGGATTAAACTCTTCAAAGAAAAGACAGAGATTGGCAGAAAGGATTAAAAAAAGATCCAACTACATGTTATCTACAAAGGACTCACTTTAGATCCAGACACAAACAGACTGAAAGTAAAGGAGGGAAAAAGATACCCCACAAAAAGAGTAATGAAAAACAAGCAGGGGTGTCTAGAGTAATATCAAATAAAACAAACTTCAAATAAAAAATTTAACAAGAGACAAAGAAGGACATTAAATATTAATAAAAGATTCCAATATGCTACCAGATACGCAATAACAGGTTCTTGTGTCTCAATGTCATAGAACGAATACTGAACTTGAGAGAAAGAGAGCAGCTGGAGTTTATCAGAGATAGCTATATACAAGGGAGCTGACAGGAGTGGAGTGTAAGGCTTTATAAAGACACTTTTCTGAAGGGTGAGGGGCTGAGAGTAGAGAAGTGGCCCTCAGTCACCTGGTCATTATCTTGTGGTTGTTACTTTCAGTGGACACAAGACAATCACAGGATGTCTTTTTCAATGGTTGACATTCATTTAGGGCTCCTGGAAAATATAAATACTTGTGCAAGCAGGTTTTAAATTGTTACTTCTAATTTTGCCCAGATAACCATTACTTGTTTGCTTTCTCAGAAGGATTTGTCTCTAAGCATATGGAAACGTTTAACCCTTACCCCAGACCTGTGGCTTTACAGCAGTTAAGTCCCTCTTGCTTTTCCTATACTGTCTCAAATATAGCAGGAAGATATAACAACAAAAAACATTTATGCAACTAATAACAAACAATAAAAACATATGAAACAAAAACTGACAGAATTGAAGGGAGAAATAGACAATTCTACAACAATAGTAGGAGACTTCAATACTCCAGTCTCAATAATGGATAGAAACATCAGAGAAAAGAAAAATAAGAAAGTAGAGGACTTAACACAACAAGCCAACTAGATCTAAGAGACAGATAAAGAACACTATCCAACCATAACAGTAGTCATATTCCTCTCAAATGCACTTGGAACATTTCCCAGGATAAACCATATATTAGGTCACAAATTAAATCTTAGTAGATTTAAAAAGAGATACCATATGAAGTATTTCTCTGACCACAACGGGATGAAGTTAAAAATCAATAAAAACAGTAAAATTGAAAAATTCACAAATATGTAAATATTAAACAATACACTTTTAAAAAAGATTTTATTTTTTTATTTGACAGAGAGAGTACAAACAGGGGGAGCAGCAGGCAGAGGGAGAAGCAGGCTCCCCACTGAGCAGGGAGCCCAATGCGGGACTAGATCCCAGAACCCTGGGATCATGACCTGAGCTGAAGGCAGCTGCTTAACCAACTGAGCCACCCAGGCACCCTCAACAATACACTTTTAAATGACCAGTGGATCAAAGAAAAATCACAAGAGAAATTAGAAAGTACTTAGGATGGATGAGAATGAAATATATCAAAATTTATGGGACTCAGTGAAAGTGGTGCTAACAGAAAAATTTATAGCTATAAATGCTTACATTAAAAAAAAAAGATGTCCGATTAAGAACCTAGCTTTACAAATTATGTAACTAGAAAAAGAAGAAAAACTAAACCCAAAGCTAGCAGAATAAATGATATAATAAAGATGAAAAGAGTGATAAAACAGACAACAGAAAACAAGAGAAAAACAAGGAAACCAAAATTTGGTTCTTTGAAAAGATCAACAAATTGACAAACTACGAGCTAAACAAACTAAGAAAAAAACAGAAGAACCCAAATTACAAAAATCAGAAACAAAAATAGAGACATTACTACCAATTCTACAGAAATAATAGGATTATATGAGAGTACTACATACAGCATAACTGTATGCCAAAAAACTGGGTAACCTAGATGAAATGGACAAATTCTTAGAAATGCATAATCTACCAAGACTAAATTATGAAGAAGTAGAATCTGACCTACAAGGAGTAATGAGATTGAATCAGTATTCAAAAATCTCACAACTAAAGCCCTGAACTTGATGGTTTTATTGGTGAATTCTACAAAAACACTTAAAGAACTAATTCCAATCCTGCTCAAACTTTTGAAAAATATCAAAGAAAAGGAAACACTTCCTAATTCATTCTATAAGGCTAGTATAACCCTAATGCCAAAGCCAAAGACACTATAAGAAAACTACAGACCAATATCTTTAATGAACCTTGATGCAAAAATACTTAACCAAATACGAATAAACAGAATCCAGCAGCATATTAAAAGGATTAAGCTATTGTCTAACTTGGTTAATCAAGGTTATAGCCATATTAATGCTCCAAGAGTACTTTATATATAAAGAAAGTATTTTTTACATATATCCAGCTCCCCAGTTGACAGAATTCCAGGTAATTTTTAAAAGCAAAAATCATACCAAAGGGAATGCTATTTTGAGGCTAGGGATTTCTCCCCATGTTCCATAAATAACACAGATAGGACTACCTCACATATAAAGCCAGCCACATTCTTAGAGCTGGTATGAGTGTCGGGAGTCTTTAACAGTGAATGTTTAAAAGTGAAAACCTCAAGAAGACTCAAAAAGAATAAAAATGGAAAGTTACAGAATAAGTTGTAACATATGGTACATTTGTTTAATGTCTTTTTGTTAATGAACCAAAAAATGTAAGCAGCAAATTAATTACATGTGCCAATGATACAAAATTAGATGTGGCACCAGTGGCATGAAGACAGAAAAAGAATACAAAGGTTCTAGTTTGAAAATATGGGTAGAAAAAGAAAATGGGCTTTGGGACCACCATAAACAAACCACCACATTGTATAAATATAAACATGCTGTATAAAGGAAATCTGGGAAAACTTAGCGTGCAAAGGCAGATGCTAAGGGGAAAGAGGAAAAAGTGATAATAAAGCAGCCACTTGCAATGTGAATGAAATATCATCAAAGTGGGAGAGGGGACCAAAAGCCTCTAAAAGTGACAGTGAAGTGTTTATGAAACACCAAATCACAAAGTCTATTCTTCTGGATTTTGGAATATTTGAGCAGCAGCAAAATAATTAAGAGGAGGGATTTCACATAAAAACCCCGACTTTACACTTTACTGAAGGTTTATTAGCAGAAGCACAACTTTCTGGGCAGTTTTACTTTGCTGTATCTTTATCTCAAGGAATATCTCAGCAAATAGAGCAGCCCTTTGAGACCTAAATACTTTGCCCAGAGCTCATGTAAAAGAAATTTAAGCCTTAGATACTGACCCCAGGAATATATTCCTGATCGAACTCAGGTTGTCCTCATCTAGTAATGACATACCAGAAGCAGAAAGAAAGAGCAACATGAAAGCACTGTCCACCACCATTCACCAGCATGCAGATCTAAGGGCAGTACTGGTCTCCCATGTCACTCATCTAACTTTCCCCTTCAATCTATCCCGAACTCCCTTTCCTTGTACATAAGGGCATGAACCTCTCTCCTACTACCCTACATTCCCAAACACTGGTCTTTCTCAACTGGGGATCCTCATTTGAAGTATAAAAAACAGAAAAATAATTAGAGTTCAATATTTTCTCAGTCTTCCAAGGACACTACCAACTAGAAACACTCCAAAAGCATAGGAGAGAATTAATTAATTATATACAATAAATACCATATGCCATTAGAGCTCAATTCTCATAGCTCTCAGGTCTTTTTTTTTTTTTCCCCCATTCTTTGTTCTTCTATGTCATTCCCAATTTCTGATAAAATTATTAAGAAACAAGCCTAGCCTTTGCATCTGCAACCTATACATCATTTTCCCAACTAGTCACACCAGCTTAACCGCCTCACATCTGGCAACGTAAGTCCAACACAGAGTTGGAGGTGTAAGTGGGCAGCCCAACTAGAATGTTCAAGCACCTAAAACTACCTGACAGAACAGAACTAAATATACTTTTTTTTCCCCATTCAAATATCCAGAAGTTCTGGAAGACTAATGAGGATTTTGAAGTGTAAGGCACAGTTTCCACCTATGGTACTGTGCCAACTGGCTGTGGAGCAGCTCAGTGGTGTACAGAAAAGACCATGGACTTGGGAGTCAGCCAGGCTTATTCTTGATCGACAGCTTTGCCTCTTAATGTTTGTGTGACTCCAGACACTTTCTGTAATTTTACAAGATTTAGCTTCCTCATTCAAAAAAATGGCAATGGTGGTTCATTGGCTTGTTTTGAATAAAAGAGGAGTCTATATACATAGAATAAATAGTATTGTACATAACAACAAATGCTAGTTCCCTTATTTTTCCTGGAAAAATAAGATGTGCCTACCTGAGAGAGGTGAGCAAGAGTACAAAAGCAATTACTGATAAGTGCCCAGTGATAAATGATGTAGGTAGTAAATACTGCTATTCTAAGTATTATTATTGATCAAGGAAGTGAGTTCTATTGTTGATAAGAACCAAATGATAAATGATGTCCTCAGTAACACCCTTTCAGAAGAAGAAAAGGATAACTCAATGTGGACTGCACTGAACTTCAAAAGTGGGTGTGGGAGGGACAGCAGTGCTTGAAGGATGGGAGTTAATGCACTTTATTTCTGATTTATTTTTATTTTATTGGTAATTAACATGGAATAAAAGTAACTTGTTTCAGACAGAGTTCTATCAATTTTAACTCCTGTACATTTGTGTAACCACCACCACAATCAGGATACTGAACAGTTTCATCACCCCAAAACACCTCCTAGTGCTGTGGCTTTGTAGTCATTTCCTTCTCCCCCTCTAACACCAGGCAACCACCCATATCTGTCAATAGCTTTGTTACATAGCTTTGTCTTTTCAAGAATGTCATATTAATGGCATCATACAGTATGCAAACTTTTGAGTCTGGCTTCCTTTACTCAGTGTAATGCTTTCCATAAATCCATATTGCTGCATGTACCAATGCATCATTCATTTTTATTGCTGAGAAGTATTGTGCTCTATGGATATGCCACAATTTATCCATTCAGCCACTGAAATCCATTGGGTCACTTTCAGGTTTTGTGACTAGAGTAGCCATAAAAATTTGTGTAGAGGTTTTGTGTGAATATAAGTTTTCATTTTTTTAAGGTAAATACTTAGGAGTGGGATTGCTGGGTCATACAGTAAGTAATCCAACATTGACTTTATCAGAAACTGCCCAACATTTTTCCAGAATGGCTGTACCATTTTACATCTCCACCAGCAATATATGGGAATTCCAGTTGTTCTACAAAGTCAACAGTTAGTACTGTCAATATATACTTTTTAATTTAGCCATTTTAATAGGTGTATAGTGGTATTGTGTCATAGTTTTTATTTGCATTTCCCTAACGGCTAATGTTGGTGAACACATTTGCAGCTGTTTATTTGCCATCTATATATCCTTCTTGGGTTAAATTTTAATTTAGCTTTTAAAATGTTTCTTTTGTGACACTTGTTGTATTTCCTAATTACAAAAGTTGTTTTTTTAAATGGAACTTGAAAACTACAGAACTCTTTAAGTTAAAAATATGCTGTAATTTCTATTGCCATCTTCTGTCCCAGCAACAAACTACAATGAATAATTTGGTATATTTCATCCCAAGTTTCATAATATATATCTGCAAATGTAATTATGGGCATTAGATGTGTAGTGTGTTTTTAAGAATAAAATTGGGATCATATAGTAAATATAGTTTTAGTGGCTGAAAGTAGCATATACATCATTGTATATATCTTCCTGGGATATAGTGCCAGGAGTAGATTTCAAGATCAAAAAAGAACAGGTAAATCCATTTTAATCCTCACTAGTAATGTAACAGGAAGCCTGTATATTACTTGAATAAGATCATGCTCTAATAACAAATAAATCCTAAAATCTCAACAAGTCAACATAATAAAGGTTTCTTTCTAATCATATCACACAGAAACTTGGTGGTTCTCCCTTAACAGTGAAGGGACCAGATATGTTTCCATCTTGCAAGTCTGCGATCCTGGAGCCTTCCTTTATCAGTTGCCTGAATGAGCAAGGGGAAGGTTTCTAACACTCCTGTTTTTAACCAGAAGTGACACATCATTTCTGCTCTCTTACTACTGATGGGAATAAATCATGTGATATACCACATGATTTATAACGGTACATACGGCTGAGGTGCAGAGCAGCATATGAATACTGGGGAAGCAATAATTTAACTGTCACTGCCTAAAATGCATCAGAGGCGTAATTTTTTTTTTTAAAGATTTTATTTATTTGACAGAGACACAGCAAGAGAGGGAACACAAGCAGGGGGAGTGGGAGAGGGAGAAGCAGGCTTCCCGTGGAGCAGGGAGCCCGATGCGGGGCTTGATCCCAGGACCCCGGGACCATGACCTGAGCTGAAGGCAGACGCTTAATGACTGAGCCACCCAGGCGCCCCAACAGAGGCGTAATTTTAACTAATTCTAATGGAATAGAGGCATTCCAGAGAAGGAAAGTTCAATCTAGGGAAGCAATGTGCATATAGCTTTATTAAACAATGATTATGTACGGTGACTAACATAAGAAAAAAAAAGCAATGATTAAAGTGTGATGTCCACTTAAAATACGTTCACATGAAGGAGATAAATGCAAGTTATTAAAAATTCTGATTAAAAATATTTTCTAGAAATGGAATTCTCTTAAGTCAGAGGTATATTTTCATCTGTTCTTGTATGATTAATCTTTGCAAACTCTTTTTCATTTTATTTACAGCTCCCGAAAGCATCACAGACTTCTGGGTCCATACATCATATCTCAACCCTAAGCATTCCCTTTGAGCTGTATATATGTATACAACCACATGACCTTATCTAGCCAACATTAAGTATTTGCCATTTCTCTGATGTCCTACTTTTTTCACCCACAATAGTAATCAAGAACCCTAGTTGTTAATATTCTTTATCCAATTTAAGAACTAATTTATCGAAATAGTTAAAATGATCATAGCAGGTTTTTCAAACATCTAAAGCAAACTGAATCAATCTGTTATAATCCAGTGCAATTATGTTTAAATAAACAATAAAACCACATATGGAAACCTCTTCCTGTTCTCTAGGTAACACATTTTAAATTATTATCCAGATGACTTGTTCTTTTTGTCAATAAATTGAACTTGGTATCATCCTTTCTTCAACTTCTACTACATTGCAAGCATTGTTTTCTTTTTTTTTTTTAAAGATTTTATTTATTTATTTGAGACAGAGAGAATGAGAGAGAGAGAGCACATGAGAGGGGGGAGGGTCAGAGGGAGAAGCAGACTCCCCGCTGAGTGGGGAGCCCGATGCGGGACTCGATCCAGGGACTCCAGGATCATGACCTGAGCCGAAGGCAGTCGCTTAACCAACTGAGCCACCCAGGCGCCCGCAAGCATTGTTTTCAATTCTAAATAACCACAACCTTGCCCAGGGAAGAGCAAATTGTAGGCTCTTTTTTTTTTTGTTTTATTTTATTTTATTATTTTTTTTTATCATGTTCAGTTAGCCTCTGTATAGTACATCATTAGTTTTTGATGTAGTGTTCAATGATTCATTAGTTACATATAACGCCCAGTGCACATCACAATTATATATTTTTTTGAGGTGGTGAGTTAAAAGTGCCAATTGTACCAATAAAGCCAGGATTACCCCCCCTTTCTCTCACAAAAAGGTGAATTCAACAGTAAAGCATACTTTGTTGACTAACATAAACCCTAAGACATTAGAGAAGTAAAATCGGTTTAAAATGAGTATTAAAAAGAACTTTTAAGAAGAAATGCGTAAGGGCGCCTGGGTGGCTCAGTTGGTTAAGCGACTGCCTTCGGCTCAGGTCATGATCCTGGAGTCCCGGGATCGAGCCCCACTTCGGGCCCCCTGCTCGGCGGGGAGTCTGCTTCTCCCTCTGACCCTCTTCCCTCTCATGCTCTCTATCTCTCATTCTCTCTCAAATAAATAAATAAAATCTTTAAAAAAAAAAAAAGAAGAAATGTATAAATGGCAGATCACAGCCTGAGACAGGGATATTCTACTGTTCTTTTCTAGATTAAAAAAATCCACAGTAAAGTGTGAGAATGATAGTTATGTCAATCTCCAATATTAGATGCTCCGGGTTTTGCTTTGAAAATTTATTGTTGTCGATGTTATTGTTTTGGGAGGAGTCAATCCCTGTTAATGAACCATTTTTTTCTTTAAGCCATATAAAGCCCATGTGCTGTACTCTTGGAAGGCTGCGACTAAAATATTTAAACTCTTAAAATGATGTCACTGAGGAAAAGAAAAAGGTTAACAAGGCTAGAGGGTGATCAGTTGAGGAGGTACCAGCACAACCTGAGCCTTGTGAATTGAAATAATAGCTAATTTAATGATTATTCACCATATGCCTGGCATTCTGTCTAACATTTAATACGAATTGATTTATTTAATCCTTAAAACTATACTATAAACTAGATAAATTTTAGCCCCTTTTACATATGGGAAAACTGACACAAAGAAAAGCCATTTATCAGAGTTAACAGAGCTACTGGTTTTGGGTGATCCCGGGTTTGAATTCCGTCTAGCCCCAGAGTTCATACTCAGAACTACTAGTACCAAAGGCTTGCTCTGCTGTAGTCTGAATATAACATTCAGGTCAAAGAGAGTTAATCTATAGATGATGAATGGACTGTGGGGGCCAATGGTAAGGAGGTTCCAGAAGGAATATCCTGGAAATGTGTAATCAAAGAGAAAAACAAAGGATAGAAAAAAAGACTCAAGAGTCTTGAGAATTGAGCTGTAAGACACTGTAACTTACCTCAGATTGCAGTGGCAAGTATTTAATAAACTGAGTCATGGGAAGAATTTAACATATTGCCTGGAATACACTAAATACTCAAAACCTGTTCACTATTACTGTTACTAGAATTATTTTTTTTTTTTTAAAGATTTATTTATTTGACAGAGAGTGCACAAGTTGGGGAGGGGCAGAGGGAGAGGGAGAAGGACAAGCAGACTCCCCTCTGGGTGCAGAGCCTGACAAAGGGCTTGATCCCAGGACTTGGGATCATGACCAGAGATGAAGTCAGATGCTTCATTGACTGAGCCACCCAGGCACCTCTCAATCACTATGGTTATTATAATTTGCACCAATGTTTAGCTTGCATGAGACTTGACAAGATCTCTCTTGCTCTGTCTCATGGCATCTCATTGCAGCCTCCACCACAACTGCCCTTTTCTCAGTTTCCCATTCCAAATTTCTAAGAGAGGAATCTGATTTCCCCAGCTCATACTTTTGCTATGGCTTGCTATGGTTGTAAATTATAAGTAAATGTCAGCCTGTGGAATGACAGCCCTGTGTGTTCATAATCCAACCTCTGCCAACCTGGGGTGACTACACAGTTGCCTCCTTCATATCAGAGCTGCTGGTGGACATTAGAAAGACAATAGTTGAAACAGAATTTATACTGATCTGAAGAATATCTGTTTTTTATACTGAGCTGTTTCATCAACATTATAGATACCCAAGAATGTTGTGTCAGGTGGGTCACAATAAAATGGAGAGCAGTGGGAACTCATTCATTCGTGGTCACTAGTGACCTTTATTCATTCATTCCATCTTCAATTTACATTTTAGTTTAATGACTACAAAGATGGTAATGATGATGCTGATGATATTTAACATACAGAGTGTTTATTTTATGCAGGCACTGTTCTAAGTATTTCAGTCTTTTCACCTCACGTGATTCTTACAGGAGTGACATGAGATATTACTATGATGATCCTCCATTTTATAAATGTGGAAACAGACACTGAAAGGTTAAGTAACCCGACCAAGATTATACAGCTAATAAGTAGTGGAGTTAGGATTTGAAATAAGGCAGTCTGTATCCAGATTGTTCTCACAATCACTATACAACACAACCTATGCCAACCCTATCTGCACCTCTAAGGAACTCAGAGGCCCTGTGACTACTGCAGAGTGGAGATGCTCTTTTTGGCCAAGGCAGACAATGTGGAAGGGAAGGTTGGAGAGGGAAAACAGAAGCCTTTCTGGTCCTTTGAAATTACCAATCTTGATTATAACCTTAATGAGACTATGGCCAATGACTCCAGAAAGCAAATACTCTGATTTTATGGAGTAGTTCTTTACCAAAGAAATAATAGAACAAAAGGAGGGTGTTATTCAAAAGTTAACCATGGAAAATAGTAAATTATTGCAGAAAGTCATTTTCTAATTAGTTACTTTGCTTTATGTATCCCATTAATTCCCAAATCAGATTTGGCAATACCCCAGGATATTTCCCACTTACATATAAAGAATTATGAAACCATTAAGTGTTTTATTCACTTACTTTCATAAATAACATTAATTCTGAATTCTAAAATAAAAGTGTGAGGTATCAATTTTACAGGTAATTATATTAAATTTAATTTTTAATATACCCCATGTAGAACATTTAAACGTGAAAAATATAAAAATATAAAACAATGAGATAATTTGTCTCAAAAAATTTTTCTGACTATTACTGTTAAAGACTAAACAAATGTTTGCACTTCTTCTCTTATATTGGTTTCTTTGCTGGGGCAAAGTCATGCCACCTAAGCGTTATTGTAGCTCCTCTGAAAGCCTATAAATAGTAAGTTTGATCTGGTTCCAGCTACTTATGTGGGGAAGATTTTTTATGATATTGATATAGCACTTCCTGTTTGCATATATATTACAAAAGGAATGCCATATTTCCATCATTTCGAGATGTGCCTGATATGACCCAGAATTATAGGTTGTGACCCAAAATCCAAGTATGATAATGCTATGAAGTTATGGAGCATAATACTTTTGGGAAGAAATGCTTTTATTTTACATAATTTTAAAATTATGGTAAATTATGAATAACAAAATTCACCATTTGTAACATACAGTTCAGTGGCAGTAAGTATATTTACACTGTTGTACAACTATCACCACTATCTATCTGTAGAACTTTCTCATCATCCCCAAATGAAACTCTGTACCCATTAAACAATAGCTCCATACTCCCCCTCTGCCCAGCTTCAGGCAACCACTAGGCTATTTCTGCATCCATGAATTGAACTATTTAGATACTACATATAAGTGGAATCATGCAATATTTGTCCTTTTGTGTCTTGCTTCTTTGACTTAGCATAATATCAAGGTTCATTCATGTTGTATCATATCAATATTTCATCCCTTTTATGCTGAAAAATATTCTATTGTATGTATATACTACATTTTGTTCACCTGTTCATCTGTCAATGGACACATGAGTTGCTTCCACCTTTTGGCTACTGTGAATAATGCTGCCATGAACATGGGTATACAAATAACTGTTCAAGTTCCTACTTTCAGTTCTTTTGGATATATATTCAGAAGTGGAAATGATGGATTATAAGGTGATTGCATGTTTAATTTTTTGATGACCTGCCATATTATTTTCCAGACCAGCTGTACCATTTTACATTCTCACCCAATGTACAAGGGTTCTAATTTCTCTACATCTTTTCAAACACTTGGTATTTTCTGTTTTTTGATAATAGCCATCTGATAGGGTATTAAATGGTATTTTGTGGTATTAAGAAATGCCTTGTAAAAATGCAAGCTGGTGCAACCACTCTGGAAAACAGTATGGAGGTTCCTCAAACAGTTGAAAATAGAGCTACCATATAATCCAGCAATTGCACTACTGGGTATTTACCACAAAGATACAAATGTAGGGATCCGAAGGGGTGCGTGCACCCCAATGTTTATAGCAGCAATGTCCACAATAGCCAAACTGTGGAAAGAGCCAAGATGTCCATCGACAGATGAATGGATAAAGAAGATGTGGTATATATACACAAAGGAATATTATGCAGCCATCAAAAGGAATGAGATCTTACCATTTGCAACAACGTGGATGGAACTGGAGGGTGTTATGCTGAGTGAAATAAGTCAATCAGAGAAAGACATGTATCATATGACCTCACTGATATGAGGAATTCTTAATCTCAGGAAACAAACTGAGTGTTGCTGGAGTGGTGGGGGTGTGGGAGGGATGGGGTGGCTGGGTAATAGACATTGGGGAGGGTATGTGCTATGGTGTGTGCTGTGAATTGTGCAAGACTGTTGAATCACAGATCTATCTGTACCTGAAACAAATAATGCAATATATGTTAAGAAAAAAAAAAGAAGATAGGAGGAGGGGAAGAATGAAGGGGAGTAAGTCGGAGGGGGAGACAAACCATGAGAGATGATGGACTCTGAAAAACAAACTGAGGGTTCTAGAGGGGAGGGGGGTGGGAGGATGGGTTAGCCTGGTGATGGGTATTAAAGAGGGCACGTTCTGCGTGGAGCACTGGGTTTTATGCACAAACAATGAATCATGGAACACTACATCCAAAACTAATGATGTAATGTATGGTGATTAACATAACAATAAAAAACTAAAAAAAAAAAAGAAATGCCTTGTAAGTATGTTAAGCTTTGTTTCTTTTGTAGTGATTGTTAATACCCAAGGAATTAGGTGTCATGTCATCCAATTAAACAAAATTAATGAACAAATAAATAACCTAAACTGAAAATCAACATGGCCAGTTTTATTTGGGGACCTTCCAAATTCAATGTGATGGCTTAAGTCAATCCACAGTATCACCACACCACCTTTCTTTTATGGCATGTACTACTAAGTATGATATGAACATTTCAATTACCACACACCCAACTCCAAACTACAGCATGTTTCTACCCTTTTACCCATTCCATGCAGCTCCATCTTTGGTCCTTTTTTACATGTTTCCTCCTTTGTGTTCTGGCTTAGATACCTTCCTAGAGTTATAAAAGTGCACTTCAGCTTTAAATATCAACAAACTAATATTCATAAAGAGAAGATTACTAAGATGCAAGATTCTGCATAACAGTTGTTAAGATTTCTAGGAAGTGGTACTTGCCTGTCACTTTGGACTGTCCACTTCAGCTAGTCTAGCCATTCATTTACATGATTACAGTTGCTTCTGAAACTGAAATAAGTCCTTGCTTATATGACTTTATTTAACCTCAGTGAAGTGTTACAGACTCCAAACCCAAGATTCAATAAAAAAGGAAGTTGTAAAACAATTAACTCATGCAGTCTCATTTTCAGTTTATCATATAAAATTAGTACAAATGACAATTCTAGGTTGGATTAAAACACAGTGTTTCCTCATATAATTATTAATATGTTTTTTATTACCTATTATATTCATTTATCTCTATTTTTTAAATTCTTCCATTCTTATTCTCTTCTCCAAAGTGATGTCCTAACACCTAGCACAATACTCACCGTATGTTTTATACATTCGGGGATTATTTTTTAATTTATTAGAGTTTATAAACCACAATCTTACTCTCTATGGCTACATTTTAAGGGAAAATTTATTAGAGGAGGGTATCCTAAATTTCTTTTAATCTATTATGAATGTTTTACTGGCCCTCTACTCCTTCAGTGTCAGTAAGCATGCATCTATTAAGGTTTTATGGTAGTAGACTCTATGACTTGTACCTGTTTTAACTGAGTACAGGGTCTGACATGCAACAGGGACTCAATCAGCCCCTCCCCTCATAGAATTTAAGACACAGTTAATAAAAATAAATAAGTAATAGATAACTAAATAAAAATAGTTAATAGTTCTTCTAAACTATTCTTAGTAAGTCATATTTTGAGCTAATTCTAGTATTAATATTTCAACTCTATTTAAATATAAGAACAAAAGCATTAACTTGGCTTTTGCTGTGCATTCTCAGATAACTATAGAAATAATAATCACAAAATCTCAAAATCTTTTCTAAATAATTTTTTAAATCAATATCTAAAATAAATTCAAACAGTTCTGTCTACTTTTATTTATTCTCCTTACTGAGAAATAAGAAAATAGTACAATTTCCTTTATCCTGAGACTAAAGTCCACGGTGTTATTTTTCTTTCAATTGACATATATTTTTCCTAAAAATGAACTCTGATAAACTAAGTTGGTATGGTATATTTTAAAACTTTTAAGAAAATGACTTTAATGTTAAAGAATGATATTATAATCTTGGGTGATTTATATTTTCTACTTTTCACTTATCTATTTTTTTAACTTCCCACAGAAAAAGTGGCATTGATTTTTTTAAAATAAGTAATGATGTATATAGTACGAAATTCAAAACTCATAAAATGAAATACAATGAAAATGAAATTTAACTCCTATCTGTAAACCCCAGTCACCTACTTTCTTTCAACAGAAGCAATCATTGCGATAAATTCACTATATTTCATTAGAAATATTATATGTCTACACAAGCAGTTTCCCTTGGGGGAAGGAGAAGTTTCATAAAAAAATAAATGTCTTTATAGACAGGCCTGCTGTACTCTTAGCAAACAAAGAAAGTCGATTCCCAGATTGTGATTCTACGTCCATCATTACCCAACCAACATCTCTCAGTATCCAATGTTTAAATATCTTGGAAAACATCTGGCTGGCCAAACTTAGGTCAGATGTCCACCCTTGGTCTAAGCAGCTATCACTGGGGAAGGAGGGATGGATGGAGCTTTGTGGTCATAAAGACCGCTGGTGAAGCACATCCTTAAAGACAGTGTACAACTGAGGAACCAATCAATGACTGACACGTCCCCTGCAACATTTAAAAAAAGCCACAGAAGTTGTGAAAACTGGTTTAAGAAAATGCTACGATTGATCCTACTAAGATTTATGAATAAAGGCTCTGTTATAGAGGTTTGGCTTTTTGTTTTTATTTTGGTCTTCGATTGTCTAGTTTGTAGTAAGTATGGCTAGCCTGGTTCTGCTACTTGGGAGAAGTAGCAAATCCCTACAAGGCTTGTAGAAGTTTTCCATGTAGGTGAATTAAAGCAAAGCTAATAGTCCCACTCTATTCACTCACAGAAAGTATCTTGTAAATTTGCTCAAACAAACTTTTTATTTCAAAATTCAGTCATTTCTAAATATAGGGCTAAGCTCTAGATCTCCTAGAGAATGTATAACCATACAATGACAACATGAAGTTGATGAGGACTTTGTTTCAGAATTGTAGCATGGCCACTAATCAGTACCAGACATACCCCAGACACATCCTTAGAGGGCTTGTGAAAAGAGAGAAGAACCAGCACAGCCACCACCATTCCAAACAATCTCTAAGCTTTATAAGCAGATCAGAAATTTGATAAGTAATAAATAGAAGAGGAAATGTTTGGACCTAAAATAGAATGTTACAGATTTTCCTCTCCTTTACCCACAGGGTACAAACAGGGGATGTCCCTCTGCACCCACTATGCAAGTGAAAGGGTTTCTAAAGAGATTTGGGATACCTACAGGAAGGGGTGACCATCATTAATTCTTCAGTAAAATGTTTGCCATGGCAGTGGGCTTGTTCTCTTCCTACTTGCTTATGAGAAATAAATTGAACACAGGACAACGGGAATAGATAGGTATGGGGCAGCCTACCCTCCCACAATTTAGTGCATCATGGCCCAAGTGGACACTATACAAGGTAGTTAGGCCATTTTTCTAGAACTCCATCTTGATGAGCAGTATGAGACTGTAGGGTATACCACAAGGTATAGAAAATTAAGATGGTGTAAAAGAAGTCATGAAAAACCATCTCTTCCATATCAAGGAAATGGGCAGTTGGAGGTCCTCTGCTATGCCTCAGGAAGATCTTACCCTTGTTCTCTATGAGACAAAGCTTTTGTAAGTCTGCTACTAGTAGTATGCTGGAGTTGGTCCATAACAGCTCAAGAAACCTGTCAAAATGTCCAGAATTTTGCACGCCAGTTGTTAAAAACAAGATTTGGTAAAAAGTCATATAAACTTTCAGTTAAATAAATCATATTAATAACCAAGGAAATAAATACCAAAAACTCGTCACTTACTAATTATTTTACTACATTTACTATGATCTATTCTCTAAGGTTACTTACTTCTGTTTGGTGGACAAGCTATGTAATGGTGGGCTACTGCGCATCTGTTCCCAACACTACGTTCAGTGGCCTCACTTGAAATCAGCTATGGTGAGAGTATTTACACCATAGAAATTGGCATACGCTACAAATCAGGGCTTCTTTTATTATTCTGCTGACTATACCAAGGGTCAGCACACTAGAGCTCACGTAATTTTACAAAATAAAGTGCTACTGGAACACAGGTGTGCTCATTCATTTACCAGATGTCTATAGCTACTTTTGTGCTAAAACAGCAGAATTCAATACTTGCAAGAGAAACTGTGTAGCCCACAAAACCGAAAGTATGTACTATCTGGCCCCTTACAGGAAAATTTTGTTGTCTTCTGGTCTAGATTTAAGAAATGGATGGAGAAATGATGGAGAAAATGTGAATAACGCAGATTAAACTTAAATGTGTACATATAGCTGTTACACTGAATAACAACAAAAGCTGAGGAAATCTTAAAATGTTCAAAAATGTTATCCAAGTGAGCAAATAATTCACTCATGTCATGATGAATGAGTACATTTACAACATGTATCTTCACTGTTTTACTTGTCTCACTTGTTAACATAAATAAAAATGTTAACCAACATTCATATCAGAACTATACATATTCTTCAACTATAACAAAAAGTTGGCTACAGATATGCAATTGGCAAAAACCAGCCACAGAATTTTATGAGAATCAATTAGCTATATGAAATTTACAAAAAAGGTATTTTTATTATATTTTATTTCATATTTTTATATTTAATATTTTATCTATTATTATTTATTAACTTTTATAATAGCAAAGTCCTTTTCATCAGTACAATGTATAATAAATGCTACTGTAAAATAATATAATTATATTTTCATATATTTGTGATATAAATATATATGTATATAGCTATATTACTTTTTAAAACACCCAGTGTTTTTCAGAGTTCCAGTTGTTAAACATTTCCCAGCACACCACTATGTGCCACTCAGCCTGCTAGCCACGTAAGAACTACAGTAGCTACTAGATAGGAGAAAAAGACTTTTGACCCTCCTTCATCCCTGGCCCCCACACATCAAAGGAGGTGGGGTCTAGAAGATTGAGAAAAGTTCGCTTAAAAGTACTAACAGCATCCCAGTCTCCAATGCAGGAGCCTTGGGCTATGGAAGCACCACTGAGGATAAGCTTTAAAAATTCAAATGGATTAAATTGGTATACACTAGATTTTTCAAATGCTGAAAGTAATCAGAATGCTAGGAATCTGGCCAAGATGTTGAAAGGGTCAGGAAAGGAAGAGCAGTGAGAACAGCAGTCTGAGTCCGCTTATTCAGCCAGATTCAAGGAAAACAGCATCCTGCTGCAGGGTGACCCCCTGGAAACCATGGCAGTTAAGAAAGTTGAACTAAGGGGTCAGAAAGAGAAACACTAGAGGGTAAGAGGGCCAACAGACTGCTTGAGGTCAAAGAGAGATAGAGCCAATTTCCCTATCATGAAGTATACTGATTTAACTCATCAATAAAAATGACTTATCACTTAGCTCCTCCACTTCTGGCTCCTGGGGAGAAATGATTATGGAGACAGAGGAGTTCACATAGCCGCCCAACACTCCCCACTCCTGGGAAGGGAGAGCTTGAGTACAAGATCCTACTACCATAATGAGGAGGGACAGGGACCCCTCCTCACCCGTCCTTAAGTCAAAGGTCAAACAAAGCATTGATTCAGGAATTCAGCAGATTGAGGAGGGGTTACAAATAACATGGTAGGTACAGATTGATAGGCAATCTAGAGAGATGTTCAAAGACTTTTTACATGTAGCCTAAGGCCAGGAGATTGCAAACAGATTTCGACAGGAGAGCAAACCAGGGCAGGGTTTTTGGTTGGTTTTTAGTTTTTATTTTTTACAAAGACAGGAATCAGCTCCTTGATGTGGGAAAGACAGAATCTGAGGTAAACTGAGCAAATAAAAATGTGCCAACCAGACTTATGGATAAAGAAAGGGGACATTAGCAATTAACAAAGGGTCAGGAAACCCGGGTGGCAGTTCCAGCCATTCTGGCTGTCCTGCTAAGTAGCCATGGACCCCTGCGATAACCATATCGCTTCCTCCCCTGGACATCAGTTCCCCTGCACATGAAAGGAAGTCTTTTCCTGCTCCAATATTGAATCATCTTAGAAAAGGAGCTCCAGGGCTCTATAGGTTTCTTTGGTGATTGGTGTGATGCAGTGAACCTGCTCTGTGTCACCCAGGTATGAAAAATGTAGGAATCATTGGCCTTCCCAACAGTAACAGTGAAGCTCATCTTGGACCTGGGCTATCAGTTCAAATATCACCCTCTAGGGCAAGAAATGCTGAGTTAGTCTCCAGTAGATCAGGTAAAATGAAATAAGAAATTCCATTTAAAACTCTACAAGCAGGTTCACCCTTCTTTCCATATTCTTCTAGGAATCAGTGAAACAAGAGAATGACTCCAAGAACAGGGCCTGCATTTGAGAATAATGATACACGACACATTCTGAACAATGATTTATATGATTTTCCTTCTGTGCCTGTTTCTTCTCTCTCCCAAACCCACACTTCAAAATACTGCAGGAAAAAAAAAATGTCTTCCACTATAAAAACTGCTTCAGGAAAGAGAAGATCTTATTATTTATTTTCAGGCCCTAAAAATATTATGTATTCAAGAAACCAAACCTTGGAAAGGAGAGCAAGATTCTGACTTATCCCCAAACCTGTAATCTCCTCTGAAAGAAATTATTACATCAGGCAGGATCTAGCCATTTCAAAGGCCAGCCAAATGACACTTTTTCCTTCTCTAGTAGAAGAATCAAGGCCTCACATTTGAGTCTCTAAACTGTACCATTCTGAAAAGTCACAGATAAAAAAAATGCTTTAAAAAAAGCAGATTTCAGTTGACTTTAATAGCAGGATTATTCTCATATTCATTTCTAGAGACAAAAAGAAGGAAGACTTCTCCAGGATAGCCCCAACTTCTGGACAGGTTTTATTGTTACTTAAGGGGAATGTGTGTGGTCTGTGGGAGCCACATAGTGGTGGTTGTGCAGCTCAGAGTCCAGTGACGAGCTCTTGTGGAAAAACATGAATTTCTTCGGGCACTCAGAAGACTGACAATGTTCATGGAGCTATTACTAAAAGGGATTCTCTCTGCCTCTCCCTCTCTCTAACTCTGAAAGGAAGAAATTATTAAAAAGATGGCACTGCTAGGAATATATAATTGCTGGTGGCACCTCGTTTCTCCCACAGTTGTTTATATTTTGCAGTGAGGATCTGAATGGCATTATCCTACAGAGAGCCCTACCCAAATACAATCTTATTACTAAAAGATTCTGGAATCTAATGACTACTCTACTAATAGATTTGTTTTCAGACACTTGTAGGATTTTCCAAACATCAAGAATTTAGCTTGCTGCCTTGTGCAGGTGAACTACAAATTTTATACGTACATACACACATATATCAGCAAGAAACACACACACACGTATACACACACATACATGCACATTGCTGATATATATATGTACGTATGTATATGTGGATGTATGTGTGTATGTTTGTATATATATGTGTGTGTATGTGTGTTTCTTGCTGAGAAGAGAAACTGAGAGGTTTTTGAGGCTGTCCAAAATGTGTTTCATCACATTAATGTTGCCTAAAATTCCTTCAAGAGAACCAGAAATCCCTGCCTTGCTACAGACTCGGTTTCTAGTCTGAGGCCTGAGTCCACTATCATGGTCTCTTTTGCGGTGCTAACCATACTATATGACCACTTTTCAGCCTCAACTTCCATGCTTGAACCTTTGGCCCTTACCTAAGGATGGCTGACCAGGGGGGATGCTCCTTCCATGCTCATTCTCCTGCCCACTGGGTCCTGTTGTAAATGGACTAAAACCCAAGAATCCCCTTGCCTTTGTCTCCAAAATGCCTGGGGTTGCACGTAACACCGCACTATGGATTTTTCCCACTAACAGGATAAATTCTCACAGACAACTCCAAATTCTCACTTAGGGTAAGAAGTAGAATTGCAAAAAAATCTGCCTTTTGGAGATTTCATTACCAACTTGTCCAGAAATTTTTCCAGGAATGGGAGAGCGGCAAAATAAATTGTTTTGCATTAAATTCTTCATCATGACAAAGTTCTTCCTTGATGAATTTAAAAGCCCAAGAGGAAGCATGAGGAGAGAAGAATAAGGGAATCGGGGTGACTGACTGCTGAATAATTAAGAAAAGATGTTATATGCTGATAAAAATGGGAAGTCTGAGCACATCGCTGGGTTGTCCTTTCAGGAAATTAAGCTTGTGGTCTAATGACAACTCAACAAAAGTGTTGTAAAGATTGAGAATGATATATATTTAATTCATATGCTTAAAATGTTTTAATATATAATTGGAAGAATAAAGTTAGCCATTCAATCAGATTTATCAGACACCATCCCTTCCTAGTGAATATCCAAAAAAATTTTGCATAAGTGATTATATCATAAATTAATCTTTGAATTTAAAATGGGCATCTTTGTCAGAAAACTAAATAGTACATTTCTGTTTCAGTGTCACTAAGTCTTTTTTTTAAGTTTTAATTCCAGTATACTTAGCATACAGTGTTATATTAGTTTCAAGTATACAATATAGTGATTCAGTGTCATTAAGTTATTTGAAACATATATTTTTTGCACAGTAAAAAGGTAGGACAAAGATTAGTTACTTCAACTGTTTTTGGAGCCCTCTTTTCATGGTAATGGCTACATAGAGATCCATTAGTCTATTCTCTCTTTGTGTATGTTTAAAAATTTACATCATACATTTCTTTAAAGAAGACACCCTATTCTTGTAAGACAGAGATGAGCCAGACCTCTTCACTTTAATTCTTAATTTATGCAGCCTTCAATCACTCTCTAAAAGCACTCACTTTCCTGGAACATTTGAGCATCACCTTCAAAGGATGGCAAGAATTCTGAGCTGCTTTCCATCTCTCACCCTTCCATCCTCTCTAACAACCCTGCTGCTACTACTACAGCTGGGATGGCAAATAGACTCAGCAATCATCAAGACTGTGCTCTAAGCTCAGCTTTGTACCAGTGCATTATGTGAAATGGATGCCTGCCATACCCAGCTGTCAGGGAAGGCCCATCCTTATTCAGCCCCAGCAAAATAAAAATCCAGAGATGAAGCTTGCTGGCCTGAAGGGGTTTAAGTAGAAGCTCTTATTAGCTGAGCGAAACACTGATCCCACAAAGAGTCAGGTTTTGCATCAAGGACCTTCCTACTGCCTTTCACCTTCTGTGATCTGGAGACTTGTACAACAAAAGTGTGCTCTGGCCCAAGACCCCCCCCCACCCCTCTCAGACTGAATGAGCTCTTTTTTGCCTTTGAGTTCCCATAGGATTTTATCTTACTTTTCATGACATTGATTTCTTTCTACTTCATGTCTCATCTCTCCCTTTGCGTTATAAATTCCAGAGGACAAAATGCGTCCCTGTGGCTTTGACTCACCCACAGCATCCAGCACTAGATGACAATTACCAGTTACTCTAGATG
Source organism: Zalophus californianus (assembly GCF_009762305.2). Lineage (NCBI taxonomy): Eukaryota > Metazoa > Chordata > Mammalia > Carnivora > Otariidae > Zalophus > Zalophus californianus. Next base: position 24,408,860 of record NC_045599.1, on the reverse strand, counting down.
TTTGCAGCATTAACACTCCCAATTCTGCCCTTATCCCAGCTCTGTCTGTAGTCAGAACTCACAGGAAAAGACTTAAAAAGAAGAAAAATCATATAAATATCATCAAACTATCAATTAGAAAACTCTTTTCTTTTAGCCAGGTCCCAGTTATTAAATTTTTGTTCTAAAAAATAAAAATTAAAAAAAAAAAACACTAAAAGCAACTTTAGCTAATGTATTAAAAAATGTGTTTCTACAATGAGGTTATATGATAGATATCATACACCAAATAACCCATCTTGTGAGGATTTACCAAGGAAGAGCCTTACCAGAACCTATTTCTGACTCTTGAATCCCTCAGTCCGGCCACAAATATAAAAGGGACCAGAGATGCCACCAGGTTTGAGGATTTGGTGACAATGTTTCTTTGGAGAGGACCCTCCTTACCCCCAACACTTCTAATAACGGATCAGGGTGGGCAGCCTTCTAACCCCAAGCTTGGTGGGGAAGCCTAGAAGCACCTCTGTGAGAACTATGAAACATGTTCCTGGCCACTGGAGACACAGAAGATGAGTTCCTGAGAGCTCAAGCGGGTTGGGGACCAGCCTGCATCCTTTCTACAAGTCCATAAGCTAAGTGCTTGGGTGAGGAAGCCAAGAGAGGGCTGCTGCATTGGAACTGGTTGGAGGGATGCCTTCATGTTTCATATCATTGGATGTGAGGAAGGAGAGAACATGGGTGACGGGGTCATCCTGCAACACAGCCAATAGCGTTACCTGGAGGAGGCTGGATCAGGAAGAGGCGTGTATGATGGATGACCAGGAAGCAATCCATCTGGGCAAGGGACCTGTCAGAGATAACACCCAACAGAAAAACCTCTGAAGAGCTCAAGAAGAATCCATGGAGAATAATCAGTTTCATCCATCTCTGGGCCCACCATGGGGCACCAGCTTTAATTGTCAATTATGTCCAGACAGAACAAAGCTCCTTAGGCAAGCAGTACTCTCTCTCTTACTCCTTGCCTCTCTCCCACCATTAACACTATAGCAGTTCCAAAACAGTAGTTAGTAAAATAAGGAGGAGGTGAGATGGGAGAAGCGAGTACCTCACCCGGGGCCCATGGCAAGCATCAGCACAGAACGAGTACAATGTGGGAAACAGAAAGGCTGACCAAGTTCAGATTGTTATTATTCCATGGTCAAGATATTCTCATCACTGAATTTTGAGTGTATCTGTGACCTAAATTGTTTGTAGGATTGTCACTTAGAGTGAGCAGAGAAATCACGGGACTGCTTTCCCCCAGGGACAGAGGAAGATATCTCCATTAGCAAAATTTAAACACAAAGCAGTACATAAAAATAAAGCTGTGTTTTTATTTTGCCAAAATCCAAGAACCCCACTTGTTTAACATACTATTATAACATTGATTTACATGCTTTCAGGTCTTTTTAATGATAAATATCACTATGTTGAACATTTTGCTGTGTGTAAGACACTATGTTAAGCATATACTGTTATCAATCAGTATCACAGAATAAGAAGAAACAGTCAAATTAAGATTGTCCTAGAGGAGTTTAATAAGGGGTTTACTATAGTTTAATTTGCAAAGATGTGACAGGGTAAAAGGATAGTGCTATACCCTGAGGCTAGCAATAACAGTGCTGTTATCCATCCTTAGGTCTAAAGGAAAGAGGTGGGGGCAGTAGTTTCCCAGAACATAGAAAGAGAGTCTTGTAGGAAGTTTTTGGGAAGAAATAGAGACAGCCTAAGGCATTAATGTAGGGCAAGTGTTCAGAATAAATGCCCGGTCTCACTCCCAGCTTTTTTCTGATCTTCTGTCTGGGCTCCCTATTGGCCCAGTCAATGTGGCAAGGGCCAAGAGAACCTCTTGTGGTCTGTGCAAGTCAGCCTCCTGGAAGTAGAGCAGGGAAGAGAGGTGTGGGGAGTGGATCTGGAGGAGCAAATGAAGATTCTGGTGTGCATGCATGTCTCATTTAATTTGCATAAGAACTCCTATTATTTGCATTTTTCAGATAGGAAAATTGAGGTCTAGCGAGATGAAGCAACCAGTTCAAGGTCAGATGGTTACTAAGTTAAGGAGTCAGAGAGCATTCAGCTCTGTCTAGAGACTATGTTCAAAATCATTGCTATGCTGGCAATGTCTTATCACTGAGAGACAGTTTTTATAAATATTCCTATTTTACCTAACTCAAATCATGCTTGCACTGACACAGTGGCCAAGAAAGTGTTGGCCACAGAATGTAATAGCTAGAAAGTTTGGCACAACACGGATCTCTAAAAAATTAGTTCTTTTTAAATTTTTAGCCAAAATGCTCAAATGTGGGAAAAACTCACAGAGGAACTAGAAAAGGAAAGTGATCATTAGAGCCTAATTTAGGAATAAGGCCTTGGAATTTTTCATTCTTTCTTTGGTTAGCATTTCTTACCCCATATACCCCCCATCTGACGAAGCCTGTAGATACTGATGGAATACTACTTTTCTTTCTAGTTAAGTGCCTTAAACTTTCAGTTGTTGATATGCTGAGTATCATATCAAACCAAATGGCAGCAAAGGTGACAGGATCAGCTCAAAAGTAAAACATACAGCCTAATTCATACAAAAATCCTTCCTGCTAGATAATTCTAAACCAGTCATGACACTAAATCTATACTGCATTATGATGCAGCATATTTACACCTATTTTTTAAAGTCCCTTCAGAAAGCGTGGTCTTTATGTTATGAAGAAAAATTTACAGTGAAAATCATAGGGTGCTTTTTAATAATATTTCAAAAACAAATTTAGAGCCTCAAAGAAGAGAAATAACCTAGATTTCAAGATCTAGAGAAAACAAATAATTTATACGCATATGGTTCCTAGCAAATAAAAATTAAGACAGTTAAGAAAAACCGAATATGAAAAAATTAAGTTCAATACAGTTACAATCTAGTTTCTAACAGTATGCCAAAAGAAAAGTTAGTACACAATTTTCATTTTTAGAAAAAAATTTAAACTGTAAGCCAATGTGGAGGCCTCAATTTTGTTAATTCTTCATTAAAGGCTTGAGTTTGCAAACATTCAAACCATAAGAGAAAGACATTGTGCATTGCATTTCTAGAGTGACTCTTCCAATCTTTATAAAGTCTATCCCAGGTTTTATAGAGTAGGCTTTGGCTTTTAAGTGCATAAAACTGAAGAATGGGAGGAACAGGGCTGAAATTACAGACAAAAAGAAATTTCCTAAAGATGGATTAAACCACGTCTCCCGATTTTATAAATTTGTCCCATCAGAGATCTGTCTGGCCAGTGACCAGGTGTCCCAGCCATCCCTGATGAGGTTCTTCCAGAGGGAAGAAGCCATCTTGAATGTCCAGCCCAGCAGAACCTTCAGATGACTTGAGTGACTTAATATCTGAATGCAGCCTCAAGAAAGACTCCAAGTAAAAACTGTCCAAAAAGTCAATTGTCTACTGTCCAGCACAATCAATGGGCAGAACCACAAATAATAAACTATTTTAAACCACCAGACTTTGGGGTGGTTTGTTACATAGCAGCAGATAACTGAAACACCATCTATAATCTTGCATTCAAAGAAGAATGTGCACAGCCTTCAACCCCATCTAATTATTTCCTACCAAAAACCATGAAGATAGAGTTTGGGGGAAAGATACTTGAAAAGTTCTTTCACAACACTTCTCCATCCAATGTTCAGAAAATTTGAAAGATAGAATCTCAGTTATTATATAGATTAAATAAATGCCCTCTACAACAAATACCTCCAGCAGCTATTGACAAATTATCAACTGGCCAAGAGAAGACTCAAATGAATTTAATGAGGCAAAGTCAATATGTATATTCCTCCTGATATATATGATAATAAGGCAAGTGAAGATGCTGCCGTTAACAAAATCATATGGAACCACCAGATCTCCAACTGAGAAGTGTGTACAACTGGACTTTAGGACCATCAAACCTGGTACAAAAATCAACCAGGATCTGAATGAATTTACCTCTCCAAAATGAGAGTTGTTTTGTGTATGAAAAGAGATTCAGTTAATTATCAGAGGGACCACTTGGGCTGTGAACAGCTTTTGGTCAGCTATTTGCTGGTGAAAACAGAGATGACTAGGTGGATGGAAAACTTGAGTTACCTTAGAAACTATCTGCTCAGCAGTAATGAATTGGAATATTGCTAACCTCAATTCTAAGAAAGCTTCTCTGTAAAACCTTCCATAAGATCTGACTTCTGTTACTGTTTCCTTTGTGGTTTAGTTCCAGGTTTGGGGAATAGGGAGGGTGACTCTCAAATGTCCCCCAAGAATGGTGTTGCATAACTATTTACGGAGCTGCGAAACTTTACTGCCAGAGAGAAAGCCAATTATTCTTTAAATTGGAGGGTTGTCAGTGGGATCAGCACTATTAGTGTTCAGCATCACTAATCTCTGTCACCTCCCCAAGGATTCAATTTTAGAAAAGGCAGGCAGAAATAACTAATTTGGATTTCTTGACCATGGTAGGGGTTCTTTCCATATATGAAACCATTAATTTGTAGAATTATAGGGATATGTGGGATCTGTTATATTTAGTAGGCTATTATTTGCCTTGTAGGTTATGATGGATTTTTGAGTAATAAACTAACATTTTCAAACAATGTGAGATTTAACTAGGGAAAGTGAGTGCATTTCAACTGACTTGAATGTTACATTAGGATGAGAGTGCTGGACTATTTCACTACATACTATTAGAAGTAACAGCAAGTAAAGAACTCACCAAATTTATATCAGCAAATTTAAGACACTTCTGCTTTACTTTCAACCAAAAACCCTAAAGACTGAAGCACTGTTTGACACTGATTTTCTATTACTTTCACAATATTCCACAGAAAGGATAGGCTAAAACCTTTGGAAAACGACAGAGGCCAGCCCAATTAGGCTCACTATTTAGGCTCCACTTTGTTTATTTGGTATAAATACATTGATGTGTTTTTCTCTTGGTATCTTCTTTTTTATGCAAATATACTCTATAAAATTGGAAATATTAATCATATTGTACAAAAATAATATAATTAAGTATATATGGCAACTGAATAAATGACACCCAAATGGCATTTCAAACTAATGAGTAAGTTTGCTTTTTTAATGGTTGTTTCAACTAACTAGCTATTTTACTTATTTATTTTTAAAGATTTTATTTATTTGAGAGAGAGAGAGAATGAGAGAGAGAGGGGGCACATGAGAGGGGGGAGGGTCAGAGGGGGAAGCAGACTCCCTGCTGAGCAGAGAGCCTTATGTGGGACACCAGGATCATGACCTGAGCCGGAGGTAGTCACTTAACCAACTGAGTCACCCAGAAGCCCCAATTAGCTATTTTAAAAAAGAGAAAAAAGTAAAGCTGATGTATCAAGCAAACTTCAGATGAATCAAATATTTTAATATTAAACAACAAAATCTGAAAGGAATAGAAGAAAATATGGAAGACTTTTGAAAGTTTATTTTCATATCAGGGAAGGTGTTTCCAAGGAAAGCATAAAAACCAGGAAAGAAAGACTGATAAATTTCACTATGCAAAAACTTAAGAGTTTTTAACAGTTAAACAAAACAACAACAAAAAACTTAATCAAATTTAAAGACATGACAAATTGAGAAAAAAATATCTTCAACCAATATGACAGTGAAAGGATAATTTTCCTAATATATAAATTGCCCTTAGAAATCTATAAGAAAAACACCACCAGGGCAATTTTTACCATGGGGAAAGGATATGAACAGACTTTTCATATACACATACATGCATGCATGTACGTGCACACATACAATTTTACAAATATAAATAAGTGAAAACATGAAGTTAAATTAACAGTGAGATACCTTTTGAACCTATCTAACAAAGATTTGAAAGTTTCCTTATATACACTCTTGGCAAAAGTGTGAATAAATAGCTACTTAAACATTGTTGGTTGGAGTATAAATTGCTACAGACATCTTAGAAGTTTTGTTACTATCAATACTGTAAGTACAGTCAATTCTCATTATTTGTGGTAGTTATGATCTATAAAGTTGCTGCAAACAGTGAATTAGCAAATAATGAATCATTGCTCCTAGGAGAAATACAAAATCAGGTCTGCAAGCCTCTGGTCACAATATTTTCATCATCCAATCAACATATAATCTTGTTTTATGTGTGTTTCTTTTTTTTAAATTTTATTTTATTATGTTATGTTAATCACCATACATTACATCATTAGTTTTTGATGTTGTGTTCCATGATTCATTATTTGCATATAACACCCAGTGCTCCATGCAGTATGTGTGTTTATCTTTAAAGACACCTTATTTAATATATATTGTTGATTCACTAACATTGAACTCATGGCCAATAGCACTATAACTCATGCCCAAATGAAAGTTATTTATCAAACACATGTATTTTTGCCCTCAGGCATAGCACAGCCTATATGTGCTTAGGCAGACTAGACAGAACTTTAGCACTATGCTTGGAGACAGTCTTAAACAGCAAAACCACCACCAACAAGCACAAAAATGAAAAAAAAAACAAACATGTAGAACTAAATAGACCTTAGAAAGGATACTTGTTTCCAGTGTAAGAGCTAAAACAAGAAGGCAGAGCATCACCTTATTCAACCACAGCTAGGAAAGGACACATCAGGCAGCTTGCCTGTTTTGCTGCCCTCCATGTGTCCACAAATGGCTATAAGAACATCCTAAGTTCTGACTCTGAAGTTACAAATAAATTTTAGCAAGTAGGTGAATTCACAACTATAGTATTTGTAAATATATTATGTATGTGCTCTGCAAACTAGAATTTCACCTATAAAAATGGGTCATATATTTCACACATACCTCTAAACTGCCTTTATAAGGCTAATCATAGTAACACTGTTTTCAATAAAAATGGAAATGACCTAAACATTCAGTGGTTGCATAAATTATGATAGACCCATTCAAAAGAATGAAATACTATGTAGTTCTATTATATTAAAGGTTTACTGAAAAATTTTAAAGATTTTATTTATTTATTTGACAGAGAGAGACACAGCGAGAGAGGGAACACAAACAGGGGGAGTGGGAGAGGGAGAAGCAGGCTTCCCGCGGAGCAGGGAACCCAATGCAGGTCTCAATCCCAGGACTCTGGGATCATGACCTGAGCAGAAGGCAGACGCTGAACGACTGAGTCATCCAGGCGCCCCAGGTTTACTGAAAAATTTTAGAAGGTTATCTCTGTTTCTGTATCCATCACTCATGGTAAATTTCTTAAAGAACTTAAAAAACACAGTTGAAGGCTAAGGAGAATGGAGCTGAAAGTCTGGGTTGGGGACTTACTTTCTATTTACATTCTTATGTACCATTTGGATTAAAAAAATAATCTAATAAGAAGTAAATTTTTTTGACATACCATCCTCACCATGTAACAAGTCCATCCTCTCCTTAACAGAGAACAAAGAACTGGATTTTCCCAAGACTGAAAGATTCAGAAGGGGAAAGGCAGCAAAATTGGCTAAGTAGAAAATAGAGAAAATAAATCAAGTGTTTATAGAAGCCAGGTCTACAAGGCATATCAAAGAGAAGGAATAATCAACTATGTTATGTGTTGCTGCTAAATCAAATAAGACAACAATTAAAAAATAATCATTGGATTTAGCAATGTGGAAGTTAATGATGCCCTTATGAAGAACACTTCCAGTGAAATGGCGGGGGCAAGAAAACTAAGATTGGAGTGAATTTAAGGGAAAATGGAAGAATTGGCAACAATACTAAAAGACAGGCTTTCAATCTGCCAAGAGAAGCAAAGAAATGGGGTGGTAGATAGCAGGGAAAGTGGAATCAAGAGAAGGGTTTTTTTTTTCTTTTTTTTTTTTCAGACGAAAGGAATAACATGATTTATAAGCTGATGTGAATGATCTATAGAGAGAAAAAGAAAGATCACATAAGAGAGACAAGAAGAAAGTCTGGAATAAATTAAGTGAATAAATTAAGCCCAATGACACAACAAACAAGTAACTCCAAGCCTTAACACAACTTAGTGTCCAAGGTTTGCTTGCTCTCCTCCTGGTCACAGTCTTCTAGGAAGACTACAAATGTAGAAGATACAGGATCACTGTCCATGATCTGAGGAATATGAAACCAGGTGCTGATGGGCCAAGAGCGTTAGTCCAACAGAAGGCACTAGGAATATATTCTGTAACAAGCAAAATCAGATGCAAACAGGGATATAAAAATCAAGTTAGGCTCTTTCAGATTACAATGAGAAAGACACGCCAACTTAACTCAGGTGGTAGGATTTATCATAAAGACAGAGGAAATTGAGACAGAAAGCATTTGCAAAAGATGCACAGCTGGATCCCTGGAGGCTCATGGTTTTCAGGGTCATAGAAAATCTGATGTCTTATCCAGAACCACTATCATTCTGCTCAGTACTTCCATTCTGGTATACCTTTGGCAGTTCAACTTATTTCTGCTTCCCCCATGGTTATATCTACTTCTCTTGCTATAGTCTGTGTTCTCCTCTAGTCTCCTTTTTGCTATCACATGAGGCATCCTAGCCCTTGCCCTCTATGAGCTGCCTTAATTCACCTCCTTGACAGCATTTGTGTGTGTGTATGTATGCACACACCATTCAGATTTTCAAAAAGAAAAATGCAAGTAAGCAACCTTTACCCAACTCCTCTCAGCACACCCTTGAAATAGCATACCTCACTGTGTCAAATACATGCCTGGCTGGCTAAGGGTCAGGTATAAACCTTGGAGAAACCAACTGTAACCAGAGAAGCAGGGTAAACGGGACAAATGAAGATGACTTAGGGGTAAGAAAATGTGCATGGACTACTCCTTACGAGAAGGCTGTGGATATGACAGCTTGGGTTTGTTGGGGAAGGTAAACACTAACAATGTCATTTGGAGACTTGCTGTTAAGAAGAAGAGGCAAAAGGAAAGAGCCCCAAGTCTTCTTCCCAATACCAGACAATGGAAGACTCTCAATTATCCAAAGAGGAAACAGTTGCATGTAATGCTCCCTTTTAAAAGCACCATGATTTTCTTAGTCTCACTAAGGCCCATTATGCCCAAAATAGTGGTAATAAACTCTAGACAACTACTTTAAAGATCTTTTTCTATGTATGGATTTTTCATAAGCAATCTTACTTTTGGAAATTAGAAGGATATGCAATTGTAGTGGTTCATATGTCAGCAAGAACACAACTACTTAGTATGCTGCAACTCTTTCAGATTTTAAGATCTAGCCCAAGGGAGCAGATCCAGTATTCTTGGAGGGGAAAATTAATACTCCAATATACCCTTGGAAGAAAAGAGAAGGCCACGAAAGAGGCTAAAGATGGGGGAGGCCAAAGAAGACACAAGATAGGTAGAGACAAAATCAGAGAATCTAGAGAGAAAACAGAAAGAGAAATGGAGGGCAACATAAGGAAAAAAATAAAGTGGCAGAGACTGAAGAAGAGAATGCATTAATAGCCTATTAGCAAAACATTTAATATACTAATAGTAGGTTATGAAAGGGTAGCATCTGCATACACGTGTCAGTAAATTATGAATTGAAACAACTTTTGTAAGGGAAATTTGAAAGTATCTGTCAAAAATTTTAATTATATCCACTTAGACCCAAACCTTGCAGAAATGTCTATTAGTGAAGATTAGAATCACTGCAAATGAGAAAAAAAATGTGATGTAAATAAGTAGAGAAGTCTCTTTCTTTCTCACGTTGTAAACCAGTCAGGACCGCCAAGGTGGCACTAATCCATGATGTCTTGAGAGACCCATGTCCTTACCAGCTCTTCCCTAAGGTATTACCCTCATTGTTATGAACCAAGGAACTAACCATGCTTCAGGCAGCATGACAGAGGAAGGGATGAAAAAAAGGGGGACAGAGGGCACATGCTACTTATCTCTCAGGAAAGTCTGTGAAGTTGCCACAGAGCAATTCTCTTTATAATCAACATGCATAATTTAGTTATATTGTCAAATTGAGATGTAAAGCAGGCAGCAAAATGAAGTCTTTATTCCAGGCAACAATATGCCCTACTGAAAATCCTAAAACAATAGAAGAAGGAAAAAAGAAATATTAGAAACAGCTAGTTGCTTCTACTGCAGACTGCTTCCTACAGAATTACATATACCTAGTGCTAACATGAATGTTCAAAGATATTCACTGTGTGTTATTATTAATAATGTAGGATGGGGAAATATTTACTTTCTACTTTATATGCTTCCACAATATTTGTATGTAATAAATACTCATCACTTCTGTAGTTTTTAGAACAAATCAATTAAAGAAGTAAATTCAAAGATTTATGTATTTATTTGAGAGAGAACATGAGCATGGGGTGGGGAAGAGAAGAGGGAGAGAGAGTCTTTTTTTTTTTAATTTTATTTATTTACTTGAGGGAGAGAGACAGAGACAGTGACAGAGAGAGCGAGAGAGCACAAAAAGGGAGTAGAGGGAGGAGCCTTCTCCCGACGAGCAGGGAGCCTGACGTGGGGCTTGATCCCAGGACTCTGGGATCACGACCTGAGCTGCAACCAAGAGTCAGATGCTTAACTGGCTGTGCCACCCAGGTGCCCCTAAATAAATAAATTCAAAATGAAACTTTATTAATAGAGACTTACAGGGTTTTAATTTTTACATTTAAATATAAATTAAATATTTAATTCGTATTTATTGAAATTTTAAAAATTTAATAATCTAACACTCACTGAAAATTTTAGCATCATGGGCTTTTTGCTCAGTCTTCTTTGTGGAGATCATCCAATCCTACTCACATTACTAGATTACATTTAGTAACAATTTAGTAGCAACTACCCTTATTTTCAATTAGAAGAATGGAGAGACTTAGAAATAATAAAAATAATCCAAAATTATATTCACTGTGGAAGTTCAAATACTTACCAAACACAAAAACACCAGAAACAAAAATAGTTGAAGTATTAAACCTACTTTTGACCCAGAGGAGGAGGAGTAGTAGTATAAAGATCCAAACAAATGCACCATTAATTTGAACAAAGAATGTTTTGGGGGAACAAAACTCAAAAAAATTTGTAACAATTCTTTTAAGTTATACTTTTTCCTAAAAAGATTTATTTATTTATTTTAGAGAGAGAGTGTGTGAGTAGGGGGAGGGGTAGAGAGAGAAAGGGACACAAGCAGACTACCTGCTAAGTGAGGAGCCCAATGTGGGGCTTGATCCCAGGACCTTGAGATCATGACCTGAGCTGAAACCAAAAGTCAGAGTCAAGACATTTAACTGACTCAGCCACCCAAGCATCCCTCAAGTTACACCTTTGAATAGTGTTGTAAAGAGCTGTGCTTTCAATCTAAACAAATGTAGCAATTAACAGCTAAATTCATACGTATTAAGAACATACTAATCGACACCTTACAAGTCACATAATGAGATGAAGCAGAATGAATACCTGTCATGAAAGCCATTACTTAATCTTTCTGATTTAGGTGTTGAATGTGATCAAACAATACCAGAAATCTGAAAAAAAAAAAAAAATACCAGAAATCTGTATTTCAAAACATCTTCCTTTGTTCTCTATCAAAGCACTAACTATATAAGTATTTCCTTTTTTTTAAGATTTTATTTTTTTTTGAGAAAGCGCGCACAAGCAGGGGGGAGGGGCAAAGGGAGAGGGAGAAGCAGACTCCCTGCTGAGCAGAGAGCCAGATGCGGGACTCGATCCCAGGACCCCGGTATCATGACCTGAGCTAAAGGCAGACGCTTAACCAACTGAGCCACCCAGGTGCCCCATAACTATTTATTTCTATAACAATATGATTTACGATAGATTCTATAATTATTTTTTAAAGAGATGAAGAAACAAGTTCCAAGATACAGCAAGTTTTCAGATTGTATTGACCTTTATTAGTATCTGGAATGACAATTTCCAGAGCCAGTGACCAAAGAGGCTTACTTTACTTTTAAAGGCTTCCAAAGAAGGAAAAGCTTAGAAATGAGACAGAGCTGACAAAAAGTCAGATCTGACAAGAAGACCCTACACATACAAAACTTTTACTTTTTTGTGGAAAAAAGCATTAATATATTACTAAATGGATAATTATTTTCATTTTTTGTTTGTAACACTAAAAAAGAAAGAGTTAACACTACTTAAAGAAGGAAAATCAGTCATTCTCTGTATTCGTGTTGATGGTTCCACAAAGCTGTCATGAAATATACAGATGTTACCAATCTTGAGCATACATGGCAATGGTTCCCATGACACATAAGGGACATAAGTTTTTCCCCCACAACAGCTTGTGCTGCTGTTGACCTAAAGAGAAAAAAATATACTCTTCCCAGAATAAAAGATCTAAAACCACATTTTTTAAAAAAGATGTTATTTATTTATTTGACAGAGAGAGAGATCATAAGTAGGCAGACAGGCAGGCAGGCAGGCAGAGGGAGAGGGAGAAGCAGGCTCCCCACTGAGCATGGAGCCAGATGCGGGGCTCGATCCCAGGATGCTGGGATAATGACCTGAGCCAAAGGCAGACGCTTAACCGACTGAGCCACCCAGGTGCCCCTAAAACCACATTTTTCAAGGAATCTATATATAATTTTGTCATATTATCTACAACAGAATTGACATGAGGTAGGCACATTCAGGTCCCACTGAAGGGTAATCGCCTAAAGGACATGTTACAAATCAGTGGCTTCTGGTGATGCCTTCTGGGATTGGCATTTTAAAAATGTGCTCTGACATATTTGTAAAAAGGCTTAAGGGTCATCGAACACCTTCAACAATAACAACCAAAAAAAAGAAAAGAAGGAAATGATTTATTTAGGGTGCAGATTTACAAATTGTTATTAGAATACATGTGACAAAAATTATAATAGAAACTACAGTATTTTTCTTTGTTAATAATTTAATATCCACTGAGCATAAGCAGTATACAAACTTATAAATGTGAAGCTGTAGTTATATTCAAGCATTAAAAACCATCTGTGGCAATCATGTCAACTATACTAAAAAAAAAAAGGTTCAATGAAAAAAACTGACAGAGATCAGAGGTTTTGACTCCTCGTTGAATTTTCAGCTTGATACTTTGAAAAAAAAATGGGAGTTTTATTAGGCCTAAGTTTTTAAAGTCTGTATCATTAAGTTGTTTTTGTTTAGTTTTGTTTTAATAATATGGATGAATACAGTTAGGCTCTTCTTATTTTAAGGATATGTTTCAAGTCGCAACTCTGTTAGTAATAAACGTTTGTTCACTGGTGAAAAACTAAAGATCAAAAAGTTGCAATAACTTGCCTAAAGTTATCTAGTAAGCAAGCAGAAAATTCTATATTTGAGTACAACTTCATCTGAAGTCATTTTGGTCTTAATCCACTACAAAAAACTGCCAACAAAGGTGAGTTACCTCAGCAAACTCCCTCATGAACATTAATGCAAAATTGCTTAACAAAATATTACTAAATTGAATTCAGCACTATATAAAAAGCATGATCAATTTGTGTTTTTCCTAGGAATAAAAGCTTGATTTAACATAACAAAATCAATTAATGTAATTCACTACCACTATATCAACAGATTAGGGAAGAAAAAACATATAATCATTTCATTAACTGCAGAAAAAAGTATTTGACAAATACAACATCAATTTATAATATAAGCTCTCAGAACTGGGAATAGAAGAAAACTTTCTCAACTTCAAAAAAAGGTACCAGGTAAAATCCATAGATAATATTACACTTAACAGTGAAATTAATCACTTCTCTTTAAACATCAAAACATCAAACATCAAAAAACAAGAAGAAATCTCTCTTCTCACCATTCCTGAATTCAGTATTGAACTAGATGTCCCAATCAGTGCAATGATACAGAAAAAGAAACAGGCATAGAGATTAGAAAGATCAAAATTCCCATTATTTTAGATGACACAATTGTGGATAAAGAAAATCCTGAGAAAGTAACCAGAATACTACAAAAAGTAATAAGCAAATTCAGCAATGTAGCAGAACATAAATTCACTATTCAAAAACCAACCATCCATTTGAAAATGAAATTTTACACATTTTATGACAGCATCAAAATATCAAATATTTTAAACTCCTAAATTTAGAAATATTTAGAAATATTAACAAATGATATACAAAATTTCTGCATGATAAACTATAAAACATTCCTCACAGATATTAGAGAAAACTCAAATAGATGAATAAATACTGTTTAAGAATCAGAAGATTCAATGTTGTTAACATATTAGTTCTCTACAAATTTATCTGTAGAGTGAATGTAATAGTAATTAAAATCCATAAAAATTGTTTTTAATTGGCAAGACAATTTGAAATTTGTAAAGGAAAAGGGTGAAAAATAGCTGAAACAGTATTTGACACCAAAAGCAAAGAAAACAAAAGCAAAAATAGACAAATGGAAGTGCATCAAACTAAAAAGCTTCTGCACCAGATGGGTAATCTTCAACAAAATGAAAAGGCAACCTATGTAATGGGAGAAAATATCTGCAAACCATATATCTATGAAGAGTTTAATACCCAGGGATGCCTGGTTTGTTCTGCAACCAACTCTTGATTTAGGCTCAGGTCACAATCTCAGCGTAGCGGGATCAAGCCCTGCATCCAGCTCCACACTGAGCATGGAGCTGGCTTGGGATTTTTCTCTCTCCCTTTCCCTCTGCACTTCCCTGCTGCTCATGCTCTTCCTCTCTCTCTCTAAAATACATAAATAAATCTTTAAAAAAGAGCGTAATATCCAAAATATAGTAAGAACTGATAAACCTTAATACCAAAAAAAAAAAAAAAATCTGAATAAAAACTGGGTGGAGGAACAGAATAAACATTTTTCCAAAGGCATGCAAATGACCAGCAGGTACATGAAAAGGTTGTCAACATCACTGATCATCAGGGAAATGCAAATTAAAGCCACAGTGAGATATTACCTCATATCTGTTATTATCAAAAGATAATTCAAAGGGCTATCATCAAAAACACAAAAGATAACAAAAAGCGTTGGTAAAGATATGGAGAAAAGAAAACACTTGTGCACTGTGGGTGGGAACATAAATAGGTATAGCCACTTTGGAAAACAGTATGTGGATTCCTGGAAAAATTAAAAAAAGAACTCTCATATGATCCAGCAATCCCATTTCTGGGTATATATCCGAACGAAATGTAAACAGGATATTGAAGAGATAGCTGTCCTTCCATGTTCATCATAACATTACTTGCAATAGCCAAGACATGGTAACAACCTGGGTCAAAAGATAGATAAACAGATAAAGAAAATGTTATATAATGGAATATTTCTCATACAGAAAATAGAAGGAAATCCTGTTACTTTCAACAACATGAATAAACCCAGAGGACATTATGCTAACTGAGATAAGCTAGAAAGAGAAAGACAAGGGGTGCTTAGGTGGCTCAGTTGGTTAGATATCTGCCTTCAGCTCAGATCATGATCTCAGGATCCTGGAATTGAGCCCAGCATGGGGCTTGCTGCTCAGCAGGGAGTCTGCTTGTCCCTCTCCCTCTACTCTCTCCTTGCTCTTGCTCTCTCAAATAAATAAAATCTTAAAAAAAGAGAAAGACAAATACTACATGATCTCACATGCAGAATCTTAAAAAAGGAAAAGTTAAACTGGTAGAGATCATAAAACTAGTTGCCAGGAGCCAGTGGTTAGGTGAAATGAGAAGCTGATAAAAGACTACAAACTTAGTTGTAAGATGAATCTGTTTTGAGGATCTAATGTGTAACATGGTAACTACAGTTGATAACACTATCCTGTTTAACTGAACTTTGCTAAGACAGTACAACTTACATGTGCTCACCAGTCAATTAATCAATAAGGTGTTAATTAATTAGATGGAGTAAACCCTTTCTCATAGTCTATGTATATCAAATTATCATGAGGTACACTTTAAATATCTTACAATTTTGTCAATTATACCTCAATAAAACTGAAAAAAATTTTAAAAGGGAAATATAGCTAAAACACCATTCAAAAAAAAGAATAAAGATGTAGGACTTATGCTACCTAACTTTAAGACTTACTATAAAGCAATAGTTACCAAAAGAGTACGGTGTTGGTAAAAGAACAGACCAAGAGATCAACAGAACTGAAAAGATATTCCACAAATACATCCTTGATTTTTGACAAAAGTGCTAAAGTGAATTAACAGAGAAAGGTAAATCTTTTCAATAAGTGATGTGGGAAAAACTAAATATGTCTTTGGGATAAAAAAACTTTGATACCTACCTCATACTATACTCAAAATTAAATCAAAATGCTTAACAGATTCATATATAAAAACAAACACAATAAAGCTATTAGAAGAAAATACAGAGGAAACGTTCTATAACCTTGAGGTAGGGAAAGATTTATTGGCAAGAACAAAAAATAAAACCATAAAAGAAAAATAATAGATTTTAAAAATTCATCAAAACCATATGTAATACCTAAAAACTTTTGTTCTTTTAAAAATATCTTATAGTTTGACAATTATACCTCAATAAAGCTGAAATTTAAAAAAAAATCTCCCACATTCTATCCCAGAGGGGATATATGACTCAGAGCATTTCAAGCTGATTGACAAAGTAATCTTTTTTTTTTTTTAATTAAATTAAAGTTAGTTAACACAGAGTGTATTATTAGGTTCAGGGTGGAGTTCAGTGATTCATCAGTTGCATATTAACACCCAGTGCTCATTTTATCAAGCCGTCCTTAATGCCCATCACTCATTTATGCTTTCACCCACCCCGCCTCCCCTCCAGCAACCCTCAGTTTGTTCCCTTAGAGTTAAGAGTCTCTTATGGTTTTCCTCTCTCTCTGTTTTTAATCTTATTTTATTTTTCCTTCCCTTCCCCTATGTCCATCTGTTTTGTTTCTTAAATTCCACATATGAGTGAAATCATATGGCATTTGTCTCTGACTTATTTCGTTTAGCATAATACACTCTAGTTCCATCAATGTTATTGCAAATAGCAAGATTTCATTTTTTGATGCCTTAGTAATAGTCCATTATATATATTATATATATAATATATATATATACACACACCACATCTTTATCCATTCAACTGTCGATGGACATCTGGGCTCTTTCCATATTTTGGCAAATGTGGACATTGCTGCTATAAACATTGGGGTACATGTGCCCCTTTGAATCACGATTTTTGTGTCCCTTGCATAAATATCTGGTAGTGCAATGGCTGGATCATAGGGTAGTTCTATTTTTAACTTTTTGAGGAACCTCCACACTGTTTTCCAGAGTGGCTGTACCAGCCTACATTCCTACCAAAAGTATAAGAGGGTTCCCCTTTCTCTGCATTTTGCCAACATCTGCTGTTCTCTAAGTTGTTAATTTTAGCCATTTTGACAAGTGTGAGGTGGTATCTCATTGTGGTTTTGATTTGGATTTCCCTGATGCTTAGTGATGTTGAGCATTTTTTCATGTGTCTGTTAGCCATTTGTATGTCTTCTTTGGAGAAATATCTGTTCATGTCCTCTGCCCATTTCTTGATTGGATTATTGGTTTTTACGTGTTGAGTTTGAGAAATTCTTTATAATCTTGTTTACTAGCCCTTTATCTGATATGTTGTTTGCAAATATCTTCTCCCATTCTGTAGGTTGCCTTTTAGTTTTGTTGGTTTTTCCTTTGCTGTGTAAAAGCCTTTTATCCTGATGAAGTCCCAATAATTCATTTTTGCTTTTGTTTCTCTCTCCTCCAGAGACATGTCTAGCAACAAGTAGCTGTGACTAAGGTCAAAGAGGTTGCTGCCTGCCTTCTCCTCTAGGATTTTGATGGATTCCTGTCACATTTAGGTCTTTATCCGTTTTGAAATTATTTTTGTGTATCGTGTAACAAAGTCACCCAGTTTCATTCTTCTGCATGTGGCTGTCCAGTTCTCCCTACACCATTTGTTGAAGAGACTGTCTTTCTTCCATTGGATATTCATTCCTGCTTTGTCAAAGATTGGTTGACCATAGAGTTGAGGGTACAATTCTAGGTTCTTCATTCTGTTCCATTGATCTATGTGTCTGTTTTTGTGCCAGTACCATTCTGTCTTGATGATTACAGCTTTGTAATATAGCTTGAAGTCTGGAATTTTAATGCCACCAGCTTTGGTTTTCTTTTTCAACATGCCTCTGGCTATTCGAGGTCTTTTCTGGTACCATACATATTCTAGGATTGTTTGTTCCAGCTCTGTGAAAAATGCTGATGGTATTTTGACAGGGATTGCACTGAATGTGTAGATTGCTCTGGGTAGCATAGACATTTTCACAATATTTGTTCTTCCAATCCATAGGCATGAAATGTTTCTGCTTTTCTTTGTGTCTTCCTCAATTTTTTTAAGTGTTTTAGAGTTTTCAGAGTACAGATCCTTTGCCTCTTTGGTTAGGTTTATTCCTAGATATCTCATGGTTTTGGATGCAATTGTAAATGGGATCGACTCCTTAATTTCTCTTTCTTCTGCCTCATTGTTTGTGTATAAAAATGCAACTGACTTCTGTACATTAATTTTATATCCTGCCACTTTGCTGAATTCCTGGGTAAGTTCTAGTAGTTTTTGGATGGAGTCATTTTGGTTTTCCACATAGAGTATCATGTTACCTGCGAAGACTGAAAGTTTGACTTCTTTATCAATTTGGATGCCTTTTATTTCTTTTTGTTATCTGATTACTGAGACTAAGACTTCTAGTACTATGTTGAACAACAGTGGTGAGAGTGGACATCCCAGTCATGTTCCTGACCTTAAGGGAGGGGAAATGCTCTCAAGTTTTCCCCCTTGAGGAAGATATTTGCTGCAGTTCTTTCGTATATGGCCCTTAAACGTTGAGGTATGCTCCCCTACTTTGTTGAGGGTTTTTATCAGGAAAGGATGCTGTGTTTTGTCAAATGCTTTTTCAGTATCTATTGAGAGGATAATATATGGTTCTTATCCTTTCTTTTATTTATGTGCTGTATTACATTGATTGATTTGGAGATGTTTAATAACCCCGCAGCCCAGGAATAAATCCCACTGGGTTGTGGTGAATAATCTTTTTAATGTACTGTTGGATCTGACTAGCTAGTATCTTGTTGAGAATTTTGCATCCATGTTCATTAGGGATATTGTTCTATAATTCTCCTTTTTAGTGGGACCTTTGATTTGGGGATCAATGCAATGCTGGCCTCATGGAATGAGCTTGGAAGTTTTCCTTCCATTTCTATTCTTTCAAACAATTTTCAGAAGAATAAGTATTAATTCTTTAAATGTTTGGTAGAATTCCTCTGGGAAGCTATCCAGCCCTGGACTCGTTTGTTGGGAGCTTTTCATTACTCATTCAATTTCTTTGCTGGTTATGGGTCTGTTCAGATTTTCTATTTCTTCCTGTTTCAGTTTTGGTAGTTTACATATTTCTAGGAATTTATCCATTTAATTCCAGATTGTCTAATTTGTTGGCATATAATCACTCATAATATTCTCTTATAATTGAATATTCTCTTAGAACTGTTTGTATTTCTGTGGTGCTGGTTGTGATCTCTTCTCTTTCATTCATGATTTTATTTATCTAGGTCTTTTTTCTTTTTGATAAGTGTGGCTAGGGGTTTATCCATCTTATTAATTCTTTCAAAGAATCAGCTCCTAGTTTTATTGATCTATTCTACCTTTTTTTTTGTTTGCTATATCATCGATTTCTGCTCTAATCTTTATTATTTCCCTTCTCCTGCTGGATTTAGGTTTTGTTTGTGTTCTTTTTCCAGTTCAAGTGTAAGGTTGGGTTGTGTATTTGAGACTTTTCTTGCTTCTTGAGGGAAGGCCTATATTGTTACATACTTCCCTCTTAGGACTGCCTTTGCTGCATCCCAAAGGTTTTGGACTGTTGTGTTTTCATTTTCATTGGTTTCTATGTATTTTTAAAATTCTTTAATTTCCTGGTTGACCCATTCATTCTTTACTAGGATGCTCTTTAACCTCCATGTATTTGTGGTCCTGCCAAATTTTTTCTTGTGGTTGACTTCAAGTTTCATAGCATCGTGGTGTGAAAATATGCATGGTATGATCTCAATCTTTTTGTACTGGTTGAGTCCTGATTTGTGACCCTGTATGTGATCTATTCTGGAGAATGTTCAATGTGCTCTTGAAAAGAATGTGTATTCCTGGGATTCCTGAGTGGCTCAGTCAGTTAAGTGGCTGCCTTCAGCCTGGGTCATGATCCCAGGGTCCTGGGATAAAGTCTCACATCGGGCTCCTTGCTCAGCAGGGAGCCTGCTTCTCTCTCTCTCTCCCTCTGCTTGTGCTCTCTTTGTCAAATAAATAAAATCTAAAAAAAAAAAAAGAATGTGTATTCTGTTGCTTTAGGGATGAAATGCTCTGAATATCTGTGAAGCCCATCTGGTCACTGAGTCATTCAAAGCCCTTGTTGCCTTGTTGATATTCTGCTTAGATGATCTGTCTGTTCTTGGAGTGGGGTGTTAAAGTCCCCTGCTATTATCATATTATCATCAATGAGTTTCATTAAGTTTGTTATTAATTGATTTATATATTTGGCTGCTCCCATCAGAAGCATAAATATTTACAATTTTCAGATCCTGTTGGATAGACCCCTTTATTATGACATAGTGTCCTTCTTCAACTCTTATTATAGTCTTTTGTTTAAAATCTAGTTTGTCTGATATAAGGATGGCTACTCTAGCTTTCTTTTCTTTTTTTATGTTATGTTAACCACCATACATTACATCATTAGTTTTTGATGTAGTGTTCCATGATTCATTGTTTGCGTATAACACCCAGTGCTCCATGCAGAACGTGCTCTCTTTAATACCCATCACCAGGCTAACCCATCCTCCCACCCCCCTCCCCTCTAGAACCCTCAGTTTGTTTTTCAGAGTCCACAGTCTCTCATGGTTCATCTCCCCCTCTGATTTCCCCCCTTCATTCTTCTCCTCCTGCTTTTTTTTTTTTAACATATAATGTATTATTTTTTTCAGAGGTACAGATCTGTGATTCAACAGTCTTGCACAATTCACAGTGCTCACCATAGCACATACCCTCCCAATGTCTATCACCCAGTCACCCTCAGTTTGTTTCCTGAGATTAAGAATTCCTCATATCAGTGAGGTCATATGATACATGTCTTTCTCTGATTGACTTATTTCGCTCAGCATAATACCCTCCAGTTCCATCCATGTAGTTACAAATGGCAAGATTTCCTTCTTTTTGATGGCTGCATAATATTCCAGTGTGTGTGTGTGTGTGTGTGTGTGTGTGTGTGTGTGTGTGTATACACCACTTCTTCTTTATCCATTATCTGTCAATGGACATCTTGGCTCTTTCCACAGTTTGGCTATTGTGGACATTACTCCAGCTTTCTTTTCATGTACCTTACCATGATAAATGGTTCTCCATCCTTCACTTTCAATCTGGAGGTGTCTTGGGGTCTAAAATGAGTCTCTTGTAAGCAGCATATTGATGGGTCTTGTTTTTATATGTCTTTTGAATAGAGCATTTAGTCTATTTACATTCACAGTAATTATTGAGAGATATGAATTTAGTGCCATTGTATTACCTGTAAAGTTGCTGTTCCTGTAAACTGTCTCTGTTCCTTTCTAGCCTTTGTTACTTGTGGTTTCTCTTTCCACTCAAAGGGTCCCTTTTAATGTTTTTTATAGGGCTGGTTTAGAGTTCTTGAATTCCTTTAGTTTTTGTCTCGGAAACTCTTTATCTCTCCTTCTATTCTGAATGACAGCCTTACTGAATAAAGTATTCTTGGCTGCATATTTTTCCCATTTAGCATGTTGAGTATATCATGCCAGTTCTTTCTTGCCTGCCAGGTATCTGTGGACAGGTCTGCTGCCAGCTTATGTGTCTACCCTTGTAGGTTAAGGATTTCTTTTCTGGAGCTGCTTTCAGAATTCTCTTTTTATCTTTTTAATTTGCAAGTTTCACTATGATATGTTGTGGTGTTGACTTGTTTTTGTTGATTTTGAGGGAAGTTCTCTGTGTTTCTTGGACATAAATGCCTATTTCCTTCACCAGATTAGGGAAGTTCTCAGCCATAATTTGTTCAAATAAATCTTCTTCCCCTTTTTCCTATACTTCTTCTTATGGGACTCCTATGATACAGATATTATTTTGCTTTATGGAATCGCTGAGGTCCCTAAGTCTACCTTTGTGATCTAATTTTCTTTCCCTCTTCTTTTCAGCTTATTTTCCATAATTTTATCTTCTATATCACTGATTCACTCTTCTGCTTTGACCATCCTCATTTTTATGGCCTCCACTTGTGACTGCTGCCTGGTTATGGTATTTTTTATTTTGGTCTGACTAGATTTTAATTCTTTTATCTCTACACTAAGGGATCCTCTGGAGTCTTCTATGCTTTTTCAAGCTCAGCTAGTATCCTTATAATCTTTCCTTTAAATTCTAGTTCAGACATCTTACTTATATCTGTATTGATTCAATCCCTGGCTGTGAGTACTACCCCCTGTTCTTTCTTTTGGGGTGAATTTCTCCATCTAGTCATTTGGTACAGAAAAGAAAAGAAGAAAGAAACAACAACAAAAACTAGAACCTGGGTTTGTTTTGGTCTGCTTATTAAAAAAAACTAGATCCCAAAATAAGAAAGAAAATAAATAAAACACAATGAAAGGAAACAAAAAATATATAAATTATATATAAAAATAACAATTATAATAAGAAAAAGAATTGAATAAAATAATAAAATAATAGAATAATAAAGAATAAAAGTATAAAGGAGGCTAGATAGTATTTCCCCTAGAGCTGAAGCTTTGCAGACCTCTGATCAGTAAACTTGGTGCCAGCAAGTTGTTTGTGCCAGTCTTCTGGGGGAGGTGCCCACTGCACTGATTCTCAGGTAGACTTGCCCTAGTGGAAATGCTCCGCCAGTGTGCAGGGAGGCAGGGTTGTTGTAAGAAGCTCCAGACTCCACTAGGTGGCACAGTGGTGCTCCCTGAAGACATTTAGCATTGAAGGGCAGAATGAATATGACTCCACCTGATTCTCTAGCCCCCCCACTCTTCACTGAGCCATCACAGAAGAGCAATCAATCACTCTTGTCTCCCTCGTTTTGTTTTTGTCAGAACCCTGTACTCACAATGCTTGTGTCTGAGCTTTTTTATGTCAGGCATGCGACTGAGTTTCAAAACTCCGACTGCTAAGGACTCCTGGGGGTGTGGACCCCCCCACTGTTCCTGAGGGGGGCAGGTCTCCCCAGGCTCCTGCCTTTTGTCAGACATGTCCCAAGAAAGTAGTCACATGACCACACTGGTTCACAGTTTATGGCAATACATAAAAACTTTTGCTCTTTAAAAATACCATCAAAAAATACATTTTAAAAGCCACAGACTGAAAGAAATATTCCCAACACATAGAACTGGCAAAGGAATTATATGCAGACTTTAAAGAATACCTGCATCGCCTAATTAAAAAGACAAACAAGTTAGTTTAAAAATCAGCAACAGACTTAAATCCTTCACAAAAGAAGATGTGTAAATGCCAAGTAGACAACAATGTATTTAAAAAGTGCTCAAGATCATTAGTCATCAAGTAAATGCCAATTAAAACCAGAATGAGATATCATTTGCCTACCCACTAGAATGACTGAAATGAAAAAGATTGACAACACCAATGTTTTAAAAGGATATGGGGCAACTGGAATCCTAATGCATTGCAGGGCAAAGTATAAAATGCTACAACCACTTTAAAAAATCAATTGGAATTTTCTTAAAAAGTTAAAGATACATTTATCCTCTGATCTAGCCTTCCTATTTGACTCCTATTAATCCAAGAGAATTGAAAGCATATATCTACAAAGTAGCTTTCCATGAATGCTCATAACAGCTTTATTAATAATAACTCCAAACTGGAAACAACCCAGAAGACCATCAATAAGAGAATGGATTTAAAAAAATAATTATGGAATACTCATATAATGTAATACTTCTCAGCAATAAAATGGAATGAATCACACACATAAAAACATGCATGAACTGTGAAAATAATATGCTAAATGAAATAAGCAGATACAAAAAAGTGTGTATGTATGATTCCAGCTACATGAACTCCGGAATAAGCAAAACTAATGTAGAGGGCTAGAAATGAGATCAGTGGTTACTGCTGGGAAACTGACTAGGAAAGGGCGAGAACCAGTTTCTAAAATGTTGGAAATGTTCTGTTTATTGATGTGGATTCATCTAAATCAATGTAATGGTACACTTACTATCTGAGCATTGTGCTGTATGTAATCTTTATTTCAATTTGAAAATGGAAAAATAAAATGTATTTTAAGGCAAAATTAACCCTGAACTCTAAGACTTTTTCTATCGTTAGTTTTTTTTCATATGTAACAATATTTTATCTGTACATTACTGGAGAGGATAAAGATACTATTCCTTTAGTAAGGGAATAGTGTATAATAGTATATCTATAATTATACTATATATAGTATATCTATAATAGTATTAGTAATAATATTAGTATTATATGCTCTCAGTATTAGATCAGTTAATCTATTAAGCTTATAATAACATGTGTTTCCATATAGTAAGAATTACACTATTATGGCTTTTTTTCTTTTTTTGGGGGGGCAGGCCATAAACATTTCCAAAAATTGAGGGCAAAAAATGCTTTTCTTAGTTGACACAGTTCTTTCCAGCAATACTAAAATTATCCCCTCATAAAAAAGGGGAAGAAACATAATGTGATAAATTGGGACCTTATTATAACAAATTATACATAATAGAAAGAATATTTCAGTAATAACATTTTAAAATACCTTAATGTACACAATTCAGTTCAATTCAACAATTCTTGATTTGATTCAATTTCACAGAATTTCAGAGCCACATTCAGGCAAATTAGTCAGGTGACATTTCAGTGGCCTGACATTTCAATGGTTCTGGTTGAGTAAAACAAAAATACACTCCTGGAACTATGCTTCAGGATCTGTTGGAGTCAGGGAAAATGAAAATCAGTCCATTGGCATGGTACCACTAATTTGCCCAAAAGGTCCATAACTTCCACAATTTTTATCTTAGCCTTGGACTCATGTTTTTCTGTCTCAAAGGTAAATCTCTTATAGAGAACTAATGAGCTAGAACTGTTTCATTCTGTATTGGACATGCTCATGTGTGCCATCACCTGGTTAGAAGGTGAAAGATCAGATTGCACACTTATCACAGCTTGGTCTATGGACAGGCAATCAATAGAAACATGATCTATGCTGAACGCAACCCCCACGTTTTAAGAAAAGTTATAAAAAATGGTTTTAAACAAAGGCAAATGTTATTCATTTTCTTCACATAAGTTTCAGAAGAAAGTCAAATGCCCCTAAGACAATCATTCTTACACCATAATGTCAGTGTTTCAGTAACTTAACCATATTAATAATTCATTAGAAGAAGCCAGGAGTAACACATACTTTTTATAAAAGATCTTTAGAAGATGATATGCCCCAAATTCTATGTTCCCAAGGGCAACTGGTATAGAACATTAAAGATATAAGGAAAGAGAAGGGGCAAAGATGGCAGAGGAGTAGGGGACTCTATTTCAACTGATCCCCTGAATTGAGCTGGATATCTACCAGACCACTCTGAACACCCATGAAATCAGCCTGAGATTTAAGAAGATATATCTGGATTTCTAAAAACAGAATATCGCCGGCAGTTGGTTGCGAGGTATGAAGCGGGGAGCCGTGATTCCCCGGGCAGATATCAGAAGATAAATAGAAAGGGGAGGAAGCTGCCATAAGCACTTGAGATGGGAAGGAGAAATAACACAGGAGTGCAAAATCCTCCCACGCTGGGCACAGGGCACAGACTTGCAAACTGGTAGTGGCAGGGAAAGGACTTTAGGGCAGTCCCCCAGACTAAAACCTGAAGCTATGGGGGTGCGCATGCAAACTGGAGGCAGCTGGCGCTTTTAGAAGCACAAAGGGCAGGGTGCCTGGGTGGCTCAGTTGGTTAAGCAGCTGCCTTCAGCTCAGGTCATGATCCTGGAGTCCCAGGATCAAGTCTCACAATGGGTCCCTGCTCAGCAGGGAGTCTGCTTCTCTCTCTGACCCTCCCCCGTCTCACTCTCCCCCCTTCTCTCTCTCAAATAAATAAATAAAATATTAAAAAAAAAAAAAAAAAAGAAGCACAAAGAGCAGAGACGTGCCTGGATCTGAAAGCAAGGGCTGGGAGTGCTGCTGTGGGGCGCACAACCCAGGATGCTGCAGTTTTAGCAACACAGACAGAAACGGAGATAGTGTGGCCTGGAGAGCTCATTGAAGAACAGACTGCAATGTCTCTGTTCTGAGGCAGAGGGTTGGAAATGGTCACTTCTGTTCTGACTCTCAGAAGAGACACAGAAAACTGCCAGGGAAAGCCGCCAGAGAACAAAAATCCCAAAAAACTGGTTTTCCCTGAGCCCATCCACCCCCCGACAGGGGGAAGTGCAACTCTGCCCAAACAGGTTTGCCTGAGTAACAGTGTAGATGGCTCCTCCCCAAGAAAATAGGTTGGAAGAACAAGAGGCTGAAAACCCTAAGGTCCCTATAAAACAGATGCATCTTGCTTGGGTTGTGGTCAATAATTTGGACTCTGTACATTCCCTCAACCACCCCTGAACAGAATGACTAGGAGGAGGACCCCAAAAATAGAAAAGACTCAGAGACTGTGACCTCTGCCACAGATTTACAAATGGATATAGATATAAGCAAGATGTCTGAAATAGACTCCAGGGCAACAGATATAAAGACAATAGCTAGGATGGAGAAAACCATTAATGGAAACACAGAGTCCCTAAGGGCAGAAATGAGAGCTGAACTGGCAGAACTTAAAAATGCTATCAATGAGATCCAATCTAATCTAGATAAACTAACAGACAGGTTAAAGAAAGCAGAAGAACAAATTAGTGATCTAGAAGACAAACTGATAGAAAAGAATGAACATGAGGAGGCCTGGAACAAACAGCTTAAAATCCATGAAAACAGAATTAGAGAAATAAGTGATGCCATGAAACGTTCCATGTCAGAATTACTGGGATCCCTGAGGGGGTAGAGAGAGAGAGAGGACTAGAAGATATATTTGAGCAAATCATAGGTCAGAACTTCTCTAATCTGGGGAACGAAACAAACATTCGTACCCTAGAGGCAGAGAGGACCCCTCCCAAGATCAAGGAAAACAGGTCAACACTCCGGCATGTAATAGTAAAACTCGCAAATCTTAGAACCAAGGAAACCATCTTAAGGGCAGTTAGGAGGAAAAGATTACTTATATACAGAGGGAGGAACATCGGAATAACATCAGACCTATCCACAGAGACCTGACAAGCCAGAAAAACGGCTGGCAAGGCATATTCAGGGTAGTAAACAAGAAGAACATGCAGCCAAGAATACTTTATCCAGCAAGGCTGTCATTTAGAATGGATGGAGAGACGCAGAGCTTCCAAGACCGGCAGAAACTGAAAGAATATGTGACCACTAAATTGGCCCTGCAAGAAATATTAAGCGGGGGTTCTATAAAAGGGGAAAGACCCTAAGAGTGATACAGAACAGAAATTTACAGAGACAACTTATAGAAACTAGGATGCATAGGTAATATGATGACAATAAAATCATATCTTTCAATAATCACTCTCAACGTGAATGGCCTAAATACTCCCATAAAATGGCACAGGGTGGCAGACGGGGTAAAAAGAAAGGACCCATCCTTATGCTGACTCATTTTGAACCTAAAGATATATCCAGACTGAATGTGAAGGGATGGAGACCCATCTTTCATGCCAACAGACCTCAAAAGAAAGCTGGCGTAGCAATTAGTATATCAGACAAATTAGATTTTAAGCTAAAGACTGTAGTTAGACACACAGAAAGACACTGTATCATTCTTAAAGGGTCTATCCATCAAGAAGATCTAACAATTATAAATATCTACGCCCCAACATGGGAGCAGCTATCTACATAAGCCAACTGTTAACCAAAATAAAGAGTCATATTGATAACAATATGTTATTTGTAGGAGACCTCAATACTGCACTTACAGCAATAGATCATCTAAGAAAATCAACAGAGAAATAAGAGGTTTGAATGACACACTGGATCAGATGGACCTCATAGATATATACAGAACATTCCACTCTAAAACAACAGAATACTCATTCTTCTCGAGTGCACATGGAACTTTCTCCAGAATAGACCACATACTGGGTCACAAATCAGGTCTCAACTGATACCTAAAGATTGAGATTATTCCCTGCATATTCTCAGACCATAATGCTTTAAAACTGGAACTCAATCACAAGAAAAAATTTGGAAGAAATTAAAACACTTGGAAGCTAAAGACTAGTAAATCAAAGAGGAACTTAAACAATTCATGGAAACCAATGAGAATGAAACACATCAGCCCAAAACCTATGGGACACTGCAAAGGCGGTCCTAAGGGGGAAATACGTAGCCATCCAAGCCTCACTCAAAAAAAAAAAAAAAAAGAAATATCCGAATTCACCAACTAACTTTACACCTTAAAGAACTGGAGAAAAAGCAACAAATGATGCCTAAGCCACGCATTAGAAGAGAAATAATTAAAATCAGAACAGATCAATGAATTAGAAACCAGAAATACAGTACAGCAGATCAATGAAACTAGAAATAATTAAAATCAGAACAGATCAATGAATTAGAAACCAGAAATACAGTACAGCAGATCAATGAAACTAGAAGCTGGCTAGGCAGACTTATCCAAAAGAAAAAAGAAAGGACCCAAATTCATAAAATTATGACTAAAAGGGGAGAGATCATGGCTAACATCAGGGAAATAGAAACAATTATTAGAAATTATTATCAACAACTGTATGCCAATAAATTAAACAATCTGGAAGAAATGGATGCCTTCCTGGAAACTATAAACTACCAAGACTGAAACAGGAAGAAACTGACAACCTGAATAGACCAATAACCTGTAACAAGATTGAAGCAGTGATCAAAAACCTCCCAAAAAAGCAAGAGGCCAGGGCCTGATGGATTCCCTGGGGAATTCTATCAAACGTTCAAAGAAGAAATAATATCTATTCTCCTGAAGCTGTTTCAAAAAATAGAAACAGAAGGAAAGCTTCCAGACTCATTCTATGAGGCCAGCATTACCTTGATCCCCAAACCAGGCAAAGACCCATCAAAAAGGAGAATTTCAGACTGATATCCTGATGAATATGGATTCCAAAATCCTCAACAAAATCCTAGCTAATAGGATCCAACAATACATTAAAAGGATCATCCGGGATTTATCCCGGGATGCAAGGGTGGTTCAATATTCGCAAATCAATCAATGTGACAGAACACATTAATAAGAGGAGAAAGAAGAACTATATGGTCTTCTCAATTGATGCAGAAAAAGCATTTGACAAAATACAGCATCCTTTCCTGATTAAAACTCTTCAGAGTATAGGGACAGAGGGAACCTTCCTCAAGTTCATAAAATCCATCTATGAAAAACCCATAGCGAATATCATCCTCAATGGGGAAAAGCCGAAAGCCTTTCCCTTAAGATCAGGAGCACGACAAGGATGCCCACTCTGGCCACTATTGTTCAACATAGTACTAGAAGTCCTAGCAACAGCAATCAGACAACAAAAAGAAATAAAAGGTATTCAAATTGGCAAAGAAGAAGTTAAATTCTCTCTCTTCGCAGATAACATGATACTTTATGTGGAAAATCCAAAAGACTCCACCCCCAAATTACTAGAACTCATACAGCAATTCAGTAATGTGGCAGCATACAAAATCAATGCACAGAAATCAGTTGCTTTCTTATACACTAACAATGCAACTGCAGAAAGAGAAATTAGAGAAACGATTCTATTTACAATAGCATCAAAAACCATAAGATGCCTCGGAATAAACCTAACCAAAGAGGTAAAGGATCTAGACTCTAGGAACTATGGGCCACTCACGAAAGAAACTGAAGAAGACAAAAAAAAGATGGAAAAACATTCCATGTTCACGCTCATGGATCAGAAGAATAAACATTGATAAAAATGTCTATGCTACCCAGAGTAATCTATACCTTCAATGCCATCCCAGTCAAAATTCCAATGACATTTTTCAAAGTGCTGGAACAAACAATCCTAAAATTTGTATGGAATCAGAAGACCCCAAATCACCAAGGAAATGTTGAAAAAGAAAAATAAAGCTGGGGGCATCACATTGCCTGATTTCAAGCTGTATTATAAAGCAGTGATCACCAAGAGAGCATGATACTGGCATAAAAACAGACATATAAACCAAAGGAACAGAATAGAAAGCCCAGATATGGACCCTCAACTCTATGGTCAACTAATCTTCAACAAAGCAGGAAAAAATATGCAATATGCAATGGAATGAAGACAGTCTCTTCAATAAATGGTGCTGGGAAAATTGGACATCTATATATAGAAGAATGAAACTGGACCATTCTCTTACACCATACACAAAGATAAACTCTAAATGGTGAAAGACCTCAGTGTGAGACAGGAATCCATCAAAATTCTAGAAGAGAACATAGGCAGTAACCTCTTTGACATTGGCCACAGCAACTTCTTTCAAGAGACGTCTCCAAAAGCAAGTGAAACAAAAGCAAAAATGAACTTTTGGGACTTCATCAAGATAAAAAGCTTCTGCACAGCAAAGGAAACAGTGAGCAAAACAAAGAAGCAACCCACAGAATGGGAGAAGATATTTGCAGATGACACTACAGATAAAGGGCTGGTATCCAAGATCTATAAAGAACTTCTCAAACTCAACACCCAAAAAACAAATAAGTCAAAAATTGGGCAGAAGACATGAACAGACACTTCTGCAAAGAAGACATATAAATGGCTAAAAGACATATGAAGAAATGTTCCTCATTAGCCATCAGGGAAATTCAAATCAAAACCACATTGAGATACCACCTACACCAGTTAGAATGGGAAAAATTGACAAGACAAGAAAGAAAGGTTGTGGAGAAAGGGGAACCCTCTTACACTGTTGGTGGGAATGGAAGTTGGTATAGCCATTTTGGAAAACAGTGTGGAAGTTCCTCAAAAAATAAAAATAGAGCTACCCTATGACCTAGCTATTGCACTACTGGGTATTTGCCCCAAAGACACAGATGTAGTGAAAAGAAGGGCCATATCCACCCCAATGTTCATAGCAGCAACGTCCGCAATAGCCAAACTGTGGAAAGAGCCAAGATGCCCTTCAACAGATGAACAGATAAAGAAGATGTGGTCCATATATACAATGGAATATTACTCAGCCATCAGAAAGGATGAATACCCAACTTTTACATCAACATGGATGGGACTGGAGATTATGCTAAGTGAAATAAGTCAAGCAGAGAAAGTCAATGATCATATGGTTTCACTTATTTGTGGAACATAAGGAATAGCATGGAGGACATTAGGAGAAAGATGGGAAAAATGAAGGGGGGAAATGAGAGGTAGAGATGAACCATGAGAGACTATGGACTCTGAGAAACAAACAGGATTTGAGAGGGGAGGAGAGTGGGGGATGGGTTAGCCCAGTGATGGGTATTAAGGAAGGCACCTACTGCATGGAGCACAGGGTGTTATATGAAAACAATGAATTGTGGATCACTACATCAAAAACTAATGATGTATTGTATGATGCCTAAGATAACATAATAAAATTAAATTAAAAAAAGAAACTACTGGATCATGAGGGGAGAATTCGAGAGATAAATGATACCATAAAGCGACACAATATTACAATAATTGGGATCCCAAAAGAAGAGGAAAGAGAGGGACAGGCAGAAGGTATATTGGAGGAAATTTTAGCAGAGAACTTCCCTAATCTGGGGAAGGAAACAGGTATCAAAATCCAGGAGGCACAGAGAACCCCCCCAAAATCAATAAAGATAGGTCAACACCCCAACACATAATACAGTGAAGTTTACAAATCTCAAACACAAAGAGAAAATCCTGAAAGCAGCTCGGGACAAAATGGCTGTAACTGACAATGGTAGAAACATTATTGACAGCAGACCTAACTACAGAGACCTGGCAGGACAGAAAGGACTGGCATGATATATTCAGGGTGCTAAATGAAAAAAATATGCAGCCAAGAATACTTTTAACAGCTAGGATGTCATTCAAAATAGAAGGAGTGATAAAAAGCTTCCAGGACAAACAGAAACTAAAAGAATTTGTGATCACCTAACCAGCTCTATAAGAAATATTAAAAGGGATCCTCTATGCAAAGAGAGAGCCCCAAAGTAACAAAAACCAGAAAGGAATAGAGACAATATACAGTAACAGTCACTTTATAGGTAAAACAACAGCACTAAATTCCTATCTTTCAATAGTTACTCTGAATGTAAATGGGCTAAATGCCCCAATCAAAAGACACAGAGTATTAGATTGGATAAAAAAGCAAGACCCATCAATATGCTGTCTGCAAGAGACTCATGTTAGACCCAAAGACACCTCCAGATTTAAAGAAGGGGGTGGAAAACCATTTATCATGTTAATGGACATCAAACGAAAGCTGGGGTGGCAATCCTTATATCAGACAAATTAGATTTTAAATCAAAGACTATAATAAGAGATGAGGAAGAACACTATATCATACTTAAAGGGTCTATCCAATAAGAAGATCTAACAATTGTAAATATTTATGCCCCTAACATAGGAACAGCCAATTATATAAGCCAATTAATAACAAAATCAAAGAAACACCTTGATAATAATACGTTAATAGTAGGGAACTTTAACAACCTCTCACTGCAATGGACAGAACATCTAAGCAGAAGATCAATAAGGAAACAAGGGCTTTGAATGACACACTGGACCAGATGGACTTCACAGATATATTCAGAACAATACATCCTAAAGCAACAGAATACACATTCTTCTCAAGTGCAGATGGAACATTCTCCAGAATAGG
The DNA here is from genome assembly GCF_009762305.2 of Zalophus californianus. Classification (NCBI taxonomy): domain Eukaryota; kingdom Metazoa; phylum Chordata; class Mammalia; order Carnivora; family Otariidae; genus Zalophus; species Zalophus californianus. The sequence goes on along the minus strand of NC_045599.1, from coordinate 24,375,987 downwards.
TCACATACTGGGTAACAAATCAGGCCTCAATTGGTACCAAAAGGTTGGGATCATTCCCTGCGTATTTTTGGACCACAAGGTATTGAAACTGGAACTCAAATCACAAGAGGAAATTTGGAAAGAACTCAAACACATGGAAGCTAAAGAGCATCCTACTAAAGAATGAATGGGTCAACCAGGAAATTAAAGAAGAATTTAAAAAATCATAGAAACAAATAAAAACGAAAACACAACTGTTCCAAAGCTTTAGGATGCAACAAAGGCAGTCCTAAGACGAAAGTATATAGCAATACAAGCCTTTCTCAAGAAACAAGAAAGGTCTCAAATACACAACCTAACCTTATACCTACAGGAGCTGGAGAAAGAACAGCAAATAAAGCCTAAACCCAGCAGAAGATAAATAATAAAGATTAGAGCAGAAATCAAAGAAATAGAACCCAAAAGAACAGTAGAACAAATCAAGGAAACTAGGAGCTGATTCTTTGAAAGAATTAATAAGATTGAAAAACCCCTGACCAGAATTATCCAAAAGAAAAGAGAAAGGACCCAAATAAATAAAATCATGAATGAAAGAGAACAGATCACAACCAACACCAAAGAAATGTAAACAATTATAACAAAACATTATGAGCAGCTATATGCCAAAAAATTATGTAGTCTGGAAGAAATGGATGAATTCCTAGAGATGTATAAACTACCAAACTGAACCAGGAAGAAATAGAAAACCTGAACAGATCCATAACCAGCAAGGAAACTGAAGCAGTAATCAAACATATAACAACAAGCAAGAGCTGGATGGCTTCCCAGGGGATACTACCAAACATTTAAAGAAAGAATTAATACCTATTCTTCTGAAGCTGTTTCAAAAAATCAAATTGAAAGGAAAATGTCCAAACTCTTTTTATGAGACCAGCATTACCTTGATCCCAAAATCAGACAAAGACCTCATCAAAAACGAGAATTACAGACCAATACCCCTGATGAACATGGATGCAAAAATTCTCACCAAAATACTAGCCAATAGGATCCAACAGTACATTAAAAGAATTATTCACCACAACCAAGTGGGATTTATTCCTGGGCTGCAAGGATGGTTCAATATCTGCAAATCAATCAATGTGATACACTACATAAATGAAAGAAAGAACAAGAAGCATATGATCCTCTCAGTTGATGCAGAAAAAGCATTTGAGAAAGTACAGCATCCTTTCTCGATTAAAACTCTTCACAGTGTTATATCTCCACAGGGATATATCCCCACAGGGATAGAGGGAACATACCTCAATATCATAAAAGCCATATATGAAAAGACCAAAGCAAATATCATTCTCAATGGGGAAAAACAGAGTTTTCCCCCTACGGTCAGGAACATGACAGGGATATCCACTATTACCACTGCTATGCAACATAGTACTAGAAGTCCTAGCTTCAGCAATCAGATAACAAAAAGAAATAAAAGGCATTTGAATCAGCAAAGAAGAAGTCAAACTCTTATTCTTTGCAGATGACCTGATACTCTATGTGGAGAACCCAAAAGACTCCACCCCAAAACTGCTGGAACTCATACAGGAATTCGGTAAAGCGGCAGGATATAAAATCAATGCACAGAAATCAGTTACATTTCTGTACAGTAACAATGAGACACATGGAAGAGAAATTAAGGAGTCTATCTCATTTACAACTGCATCTAAAACCATAAGATACCTAGGAATAAACCTAACCAAAAAGGCCAAGGATTTGTACTCTGAAAACTATAGAACACTCATGAAAGAAATTGAGGGAGATACAAAGAAATGGAAAAATGTTCCATGCTCATGGATTAGAAGAACAAATATTGTGAAAATGTCTATGCTACCCAGAGCAAACTACACATTCAATGCAATCCCTGTCAAAATACCATCAGCATTTCCCACAGAGCTGGAACAAATAATCCTAAAATTTGTATGGAATTAGAAAAGACCCTGAATAGCCAGAGGACTGTTGAAAAAGAAAAGCAAAGCTGGCGGCATCACAATTCCGGACTTCAAGCTCTATTACAAAGCTGTAATCATCAAGACAGTATGGTACTAGCACAAAAACAGACACATAGATCAATGGAACAGAATAGAGAACCCAGAAATAGACCCTCAACTCTATGGTCAACTAATCTTCGACAAAGCAGGAAAGAATGTCCAATGGAAAAAGTACAGTCTCTTCAACAAATGGTAATGGGAACTTGCAGAAGAATGAAACAGCCACATGCAGAAGAATGAAACTGGACCATTTCCTTACACCACACACAAAAATAAACTCAAAATGGATAAAACACCCAAATGTGAGACAGGAATCCTTCAAAATCCTAGAGGAGAACATAGGCAGCAACCTCTTCGACCTCTGCCACAGCAACTTCTTGCTAGATACGTCCCCAAAGGCAAGGGAAACAAAGGCAAAAATGAACTATTGGGACATCATCAAGATTAAAAGCTTTTGAATAGCAAAGGAAACAGTAGACAAAAACCAAAAGACAACCAACCTAATGGGAGAAGATATTTGCAAACGACATATCAGATAAAGGGCTAGTATCCAAAATCTATAAGGAACTTATTAAACTCAACACCCAAAGAATAAATAATCCAGTCAAGAAATGGGCAGAAGATAGGAATAGACATTCTCTAAAGAAAACATCCAAATGGCTAACTGACACATGACAAAATGCTCCACACACTCGGCATCAGGGAAATACAAATCAAACAACAATGAGATACCACCTCACACCAGTCAGAATGGCTAAAATTAACAAGTCAGGAAACAACAGATGTTGGCGAGGATGAGGAGAAAGGGGAACCCTCCTACACTGTTGGTAGGAATGCAAGCTGGTGCAGCCACTCTGGAAAACAGTTTGGAAGTTCCTAAAAAAGTTGAAAATAGAGCTACTGTATGACCCAGCAATTGCACTACTGGGTATTTACCCCAAAGACACAAATGTAGTGATCCGAAGGGGCACATGCACCCCAATGTTTATAGCAGCAATGTCCATAATAGCCAAACTATGGAGAGAGCCAAGATGTCCATCGACAGATGAATGGATAAAGAAGATGTGGTATATATACACAATGGAATATTACTCAGCCATCAGAAAATGAAATCTTGCCATTTGCAATGATATGGATGGAACTAGAGTGTATGATGCTAAGCAAAATAAGTCAATCAGAGAAAGACAATTATCATATGATCTCACTGGCACGTGGAATTTAAGAAACAAAACAGGATCGTAGGGGAAGAGGAAAAAATAAGAAAAGATGAAACGAGAGAGGGAGACAATCCATAAGAGACTCTTAATCATAAGAAACAAACTGAGGGTTGCTGTAGGGGAAGAGGGTGGAGGGATGCAGTAACTGGGTGATGGACATTAAGGAGGGCATGTGATGGGATAAGCACTAGATATTACGTAAGACTGATGAATCAGAAATCTGTACCTCTGAAACCAATAATATATTATATGTTAATTTTAAAAAAAGAACAACAAAAAAGAAATTATTCTATTGACTGGATGTGAAGGAACTCTCATGTGAGATATTTCTTTTTCAAAATTATACCAAAATATGACTTTAGTCATACTTGGAAGGAGAAGTATGGTTGATAATTGCTTTGAAGTTTAAAATATGAGGCTTTAATTATTTTTTTGGATTATTTAACCTGTGCATTAGTCTTAATTTTAAAAAATTACACACCACTTGGAAATTTCAATAACCTTATGAATAATAAGGTAACTTAATTCATTGTAAGAATTTTTACTTTATATCAATACACTGAACTTTTAAATAGGGAGTGTTACCGATTTTTTTCCCATGGAAAGTTAAATAGATCTTAAATTTTAAATAATAAACAAAGCAAATTTTAGAAAAAGAAACACAATATGGTATATGCCAGGTACAAAGGCCCTCTAGCATTTTACATTCAAAAACATTTAGGCATTGCCAGTCATGATTTCATTTAAAATGTATGATCTGTTGGCTATTTGTTAAACATTATGGTATGGGTCCGGGTGTTCTGCTCTGGTCACATAGGAAATGTTTTACATAGAATGCTAAGTCAGCATTTTAACATTCATAGGTAATGTTAATGCCTGGCAGCAACAACTTGGAAAACAGTAACATATGCACATACATTTTTAAAGAGCAAATTTGTGTCTGTCCATGGAGTTCAGTCATAGTTTTCTTAGTTTACTACCAGGTCACAGATGTATCATTTTGAATTTGTTGGGTGGAAAATAAAGTTTGGCTATTTAATAGAAAAAAGTTAGAAAGCCTTTTGACTTTTAAAATCTCCTCTTTGTCTTTTGGAATCTGATAAGAGGTCTCCAAAAAGCGAGGTAAGAAAAGCCATGTACAAAGCCAGGTAGGTACTATAAATTTATTCCTTAAGAATTAATTTGAGTGAGGGCACCAGGGTGGCTCAGTCAGTTGGGCAGCTGCCTTTGGCTCAGGGCATGATCCTGGGGTCCTGGGATCGAGCCCCACTATGGGCTCCCTGCTCGGTGGGAAGTCTGCTTCTCCCTCTCCCTCTGCCTGATACTCTGCCTACTTGTGCTCTTTCTCTATCTCTCTGTCAAATAAATAAATAAAATCTTTAAAAAAAAAGAATTAATTTGAGTGATATTACTGCTTTAGGATTCTTACAGACATCGCATTTTTCTCTATTTTCTATTCTATGTTATAATTGTTTTTCTGATACCAGAAATGCATGTTATAAATAGAAAATTTGGAAATTACAAAGAATAAAAAGTAACATTAATATAGCTAAATATGTTAAAGGAAACTAAATGTAATTAATATAACATAGCCCATCACCCTTTAACACAGAGACCGTGAAATTTTTACTTATTAAAGATCCTTGGTTCAGGGATGCCTGGCTAGCAAAATGCTTGATCTCAGGGTTGTGAGTTCAAGCCCCATGTTGGGTGTGGAGTCTACTTAATTAGAAAAAAAAAAGATCCTTGTTTAAAAAATCACTGTTTTTTTTTTGTTTGTTTGTTTGTTTTACTGAGGACACATTTATTCTTCCTGTTTCCAGGTGAACAGGAGAAGCTGGCAGAGCAACAGAGAAGCCCAGTCCCACTGAAAACATGTCCCTCAATATGAAACTAGTTACAGATGGGAAGTCACAATATCAAAAGAAAAATTCCATGCTTCCTTCCCAGAGTGTGAATGCAACCCGGCTCAACTGAAAGATTTACATTCTCCAAATGGTTTTGTATTTATTTTTTCTCTAGTAAGAGGTCTTGCATTGAATCCCATAGACATTTCTTCAGTGATCCCTTGGTCCATATACATTCTTTCATATTTATGGAGAAACACTGGATTCTCTGATTTTGTTACAGATTCAAATGCTTTGGATTTGAGATGATGCCTTATATGACTGGCCAAAATTTGACAAGAAATTTGCTATTAAAAAAGTTGTAGAAAAAGTGAAGAGGAAGTTAGAGGATTGAATATAGCAATAATTTCAGAAATAAATTTTCTGAGATTGAAGTTTCCTTTGATGAGATTCATTGTTAACAAAACCAGCAAATCAAATGAAAGAAAGTTGTCTGAAAATGTGACTGTGGCAACTTCTTTCTGCGTTGTCTCAACTAAAAAAACTGGGAATAGCCTTGGAAAAGACAATAAAGTTGAAATACTTGTTTTCTTGAAAACAGCCTCCTCCTTTTCTCTATAGGAGTCCTACTACCATCTTAATTTCCTCACTCTTTCTAACTTGATACAGAGATAGAATTTCATAGACTCATTTATGTTTACCCACTTATTTTCTGATAATATTTCAGTGTAATTTTTACCATTTTATATATTAAATTATTCTGGAATTTACATGTTAGATCTTGTAACTTTACTTGTGGAATGAAGCTTATCTATCAAGCAATTTTTCATTAGCAGACAGGGAGCTATGTGAGACAGATGAAGGGGCAAGTAGCAATTCTAAAATCATGGATGGCTGAGTAATATTCCATTGTATATATGGACCACATTTTCTTTATCCATTCATCTGTTGAAGGGCATCTCGGTTCCTTCCACAGTTTGGCTATTGTGGATATTGATGCTATGAACATTGGGGTGCAGGGGCCCCTTCTTTTCACTACATCTGTATCTTTGGGGTAAATACCTGATAGTGCAATTGCTGGGTCATAGGGTAGCTCTATTTTTAACTTTTTGAGGAACCTCCACACTGTTTTCCTAAGTAGCTGCACCAGCTTGCATTCCCACCAACAGTGTAAGAGAGTTCCCCTTTCTCAACATCCTTGCCAACATTTGTTGTTTCCTGCCTTGTTAATCTTTGCCATTCTAACTGGTGTAAGGTGGTATCTCATTGTGGTTTTGATTTGTATTTCCCTGATGGCTAGGGATGTTGAACATTTTTTCATGTGTCTATTGGCCATTCGTATGTCTTCTTCGGAGAAGTGTCTGTTCATGTCTTCTGCCCATTTTTTGACTGGATCATTTGTTTTTTGGGTGTTGAGTTTGAGAAGCTCTTTATAGATCTTGGACACCAGCCCTTTATCTGTAATATCATTTGCACATATCTTCTCCTATTCCACAGGTTGCCTTTTAGTTTTGTTGACTATTTCCTTTGCTGTGCAGAAGCTTTTTATCTTGATGGGTATTAAGGAAGTCATGTGTTGTGATGAGCACTGGGTGTTATACGCAACTAATGAATCATTGAACACTAACAAAAAAAAATAAAAATAAAATCATGGATCATGGGCTGACATGTGCTTTCCTAAAGATAAAAATAATCTGTTTTTTCAAGATGGCTCCATTTTCTGCATGATTGAAAGGCCCAGTTTTAGACTATGGTGCCAGAAAGCTGTTTGGGGGAACTGCCAGTAGCAGAAGGATGACTTTCTACCACATGCTTCCATGAAGTCATGGATGTCTCACCACTGTGATGCCTCTCCAAGGATACCCATCCCTCCAGACCTCAGCCTACTTTATCCTGGCATCCCCAGAGGTTGGCATGTAGAAGGCTCCTAATAACATTTCTCCAGATACGTGTTTGATACATTTCCAAATATCTGGGTCTGAAGATGTACTTATTGTAACCCCCTGCCCCTTGTCCCCATGCCTAAGCCTATTTATCTAACTCAAAGTATCCCCAAGAATCCAGTGTAGGCATTCTTATGGCTCTTGGGTTATAATGGCATCTTCTGTATTTTTGTGGTTAAACAGACAATGGAGAGTGGTGTTTAAGGTTACAGACTCTGGAGTCAGTTAGGCCAGGTATATATAGCAAACAGCCAATAAATGGTAACCGTGTTGTGCTTTTACAATATCTAACTTACACTGCACCTTGCATATGCAGAGAAAATTTATTTATTTTGCCAGTAAACATTCTGGTCATTTCTCCCTGAGACTGTTAGTGAGAATAAACTCCAATCTATAACTAGTCCAAGCTTAGTCTGACCTAGTAATTAAAAAGACACTTTACATAGTAATGTTCAGACTCTTTTAGATAACAATTCTTGGGATTCTCTGAGATTCCTCTTCACTAACACTATAGGATGGTTTCAGAGAGGTAGAAAAGAATCGGTTCTGCTTACGATACCCTCAGTGTTCTCTGGTTTTCTGGATGAAGGTTCACCGGGATGTGCTTGTCCTGCTGGACAATCATCCCTCAATCCTGAGCTGGGCTCTCTGATTTAGTCAGGGCCTGTCAGCCTCAGTCTCAGTCTCAGTTCCCAAAGAGGCCACAGATACTTCTAAAGTCTGGCTGGGGCTTCCAATGGCCCTAAAGTGGCCTGTCTTGTCCCCCTCATTGCACCTCACTCCAGTACAACACTCTGGGGTAAGTGCTATAGCCAGACTCTCAGCTGCTTCTATGTCACATGGGAAACAGGCATGATGGGAAGTCCCTTACTTGTGTCTGACCTCTCTGTTCTGCTAACTTGAGGGGCTGTGATCCAGGTTGGGATAGCAGCAGCCTATGATAGGACCTCTTGTTTCTAGGGTCTTAAAGACTGTGTGTGTGTGGTATGAGTATGTATGTGTATGGTGTGAGAGTATGTGGAATACATGCGTGGTATCTGCATGCGCGGTATATGCATATGTGTGGTACATGCTTGTGTGGTGTGAGCTGTGTGTGTATGGTATGTGGTGTGTTATCTGCATGGTATGTCATTTTCACTTATCTAACGCATCTCTTTCTCTCTGTGGCAGAATCTGAATTATGGGAACATGAAGTATGAACGCATATGTTGTTCGCCTTTTTCCCTTTTGTTTCCTTGCCACAACCTAAGAGCGGTATTTCCCCATTTTCTCTGCTTTGCTTGCCTACCAGATCTTCTTCTGAAATACCAAATTAAGAAATTAAGGAATTCTGAACAATTCTTTTACAATAAACTAGTTTATTTGCAAAATTCTGTTCCTGAATGTTGGAAGCCAAATGATACCTTAGTCTTCCACTACGTATTCCTTTCTAATAGATGCTCATCTCCATGCTGATGAAAGGATGCTTCTAATGGTCATGTGAGAGAAAGACAACAGAAAAAGTACATCAGCAATTTTCAAAATGTTACTCCCTTTACAGCTATGATCCTGACCTTCAGGGCACATTACTTCATTACTACGGTGGGTTTCCTTTTCAGTAGAAGAAACAGAACAGCTTAATCTTTTAAAGTGATATAGAAACAGAATTGTTTGTAGAAAAAGCATTTGGATAGGAGAATTCCAGGCTACATAAATAATGTTTAGGTTAGTCTAAAATTCTATTTCTATGATTCCATGAATCAGAAATTCTCTATCCCATTTCTACTCTTACGGATACAACTGTGTGAAAATATGTTCCATTTTAATTTGGCTCAGTCCTTGCTCACATGCCATCTATTTTGATATAGCAGCCAAAATGACCCTTCTAGAAAGTAAATCAGATCATGTCTACTCTACTCAAAACTCTCAAATGCCTTCCCATTTCACTTATAAGAAAGCCAAAAATTTTGCTGTGCCTCACAGAGCCTTGCAGGTGCTCTGGTACATGCCCACTTCTAATTTCATTTCCACCCACTTTCTCCCAGTCCCTGACCACGAGCCTCAGTGGCCTTCCTGCTGGTTCCCCAGAGTGTCAAACAACAACAACAACAAAACCACCTTTTTAAAAATGACACATAGAAAGAAATATGATGGACTTAATGATTCAGTACACACATACATGTATTCACAGTGAAGGAAATAACCTTATGAAAAACTATGTTTATGCAATGAATTCTGACATCTTCTTTTCAAATTGATTTTATTCTATTCTATAGTTTGTTTAAAAAAGTATTCTTGATGGGCTTAATTTATGATATTATCCACAGTTTGAGTAACAACTCATATATCAAAAATAATATCTTCCCTCACAATTCTAACATATCAGCTCCTTTTTGACTCTATTTTCCAACTGTGTTTAATTTTTTTCCCACAGTACTTATCAATTTAATATTATATCATACATATGTTTATTGGCTTAGTTTTATTTCCTTACCTGACCACCCTGGCATTAACCAGGAAATAAGCTCTATGAATGTAGGGACTTTTAATATTTTCTTCAGTGATGTATTCACAGTGCCTAAAATATTGCTTGGCTTATAGAAGGTGCAAAATAAATGTTTGTTTGTGAAGTAATGAACCATAGAGAATTCATACAATAGTTAAGAGCTTGCAATATGGAGCCAAAGTGCCTGGGTTTAAATCTCAGCTCTGCAACTTCCCAGTGCTTCACCTCAGATAAGATATATAAACTTTCTGTATTTTAGGTTACCCATTATAGGGATAGTAATGAGCCATTACATAGATTACTGTGAGATTATGAATATTAAAATAATTTGTGTAACACACCTAGAACAGTGCCTGACATATAGTAAGTGATAAATAAACATGTGCTATTATTATTGCTATTGTTTATAAAACGGGATTAATACAGAAAGTAATAGATCTGGAAGTCACTTTAGAGATATCATTATTAATCATCTTGATTAGTAACACAAATACTTGACTAATGTGCAAAACTTTTGTGAAGTGTTTTGATGATAAATGATGTACCTAACACAGGCATACCTCAAATAATTAGTTCTCATATGTAAAGTGATAGATGAATACAAATCTATAAGTCCTTTTAGAAAGAGCTTTCATTAAAAAGACCCTGGGGGAAAAATGAAGCTGTTCAGAAAAGAGAGAGGCCCCATAGCCTCTCAGTAGGTCCCTGTAGAGAAATAAAACTGCCTTTACTTTCTCAGCATTCCAGTAAAAAGCTCTAGCCCCCTGAGACTCATCACATACCATGAGAGTTATATCTGTAGCCATTTGTCTAGTAAATTGCTCTGACTCAAAAGGATAGTAAAACTCTTATCTTGACAAGAGGGCTGATGGCTACAACCTAGACTAGGTTCCTATGTTAACCCTTCAATGTGCCATGAAGACTGCAACTGTTATCTTTCTAGGTGTTTTCATTTCAAGAAAGAATTAGGCAGTCTCTGGAGATAGTCTCTGGCTTCTCCAAAGGTTTCATTTATGTACCAAAGGGCTGGAGCAAGAAGGAGACCCTTTGAAGAGATGAATAGACACGTGTCTCCTACCACTTGATAAGCAGAGAAATGTAATTTTTCTCCTTCCTTGTCTATGGATGAGTCTGGCCACTCAAGTAAGAGAATTGACTTGGCTCTTAATTGTCACTCTAGGGGTAGGGAATAGTGCATAGGGAGAATAACTCATTTATTATTTACTGTGAAGTACTTAATAAGAAATCAATCTTTGATCCAGAACACTTCATGTATGGATTCAGGATAATATGAATAAATGTGAAGATTAAAAACACAAGAGTACTAAACTGTTTCAGATAAGTGAAGGAGTTGGATCCCCCTTTAAAGTAAATATAGATTTTATTTTCTCCAACAAAAGTAATCATTGTAAACACCCCAAAATTATTTTCCATTCACTAGGAGACTTAGCCATAGTTGATAAAACCAAACACAGTGGCGTTAGACTAGAGTTAAGTTCCTCATTAGGCCTCAGTCTCCACATCTGTACTATGAGAACATTAAGAGTACATACCTAATAAAGTTATTGGAGGATTAAATCAGATACCCAGCTATGTGAGTGAGCTTGGAAGCAGACCCTCCAGACTTCAAATGACGGCAGCACTGACTGAGAGCTTTATTCCAAACACAAGAGAGATGCTGAGCCAGAACCAGCCAGCGACATGATTCCCAGATCCCTGGCCCTCAGAAATTTTAAGACACAATAAATTTCATTGTTTTAAGCTGCTAAAATTTAGTGCAACTTATTACACAGTAATAAATAAGGAATACAGATACTGTATGTAAAATCATTTTCCTAATACTTGACATATATTCCCATAAAACTTGGCCAACAGCAGCAGCAGCAGCCACACCTAGAGGGAAGACATGTGATTACAGAGCAGGGTGCTCATGAATGCAAAGAAAAGAGCTGTTTGTATTTCAAAACAAAACCATTCTAACAACTGCATAAAAGCCAAAGACAATCTTCAAAGCATGATAATTTGACCTCTATAAGCAGATGCTGCAGATGCAATCCCTTGTTCAAAGGACAATGAGAGTACACAAACTCTCACCTGGCTCTCACCCAAGCAATCACTTCTCTAAAGTACTTTATACTTCTGACCCACTCCTGAAATGTAAAACAGAGAATTTTTTTCCTGAGGAGAAAAGATTAGAAACCCTCCAGACTAAAGAGTAAAAACTAAGCTTTTTCCTTGTGTGCCAGTAATAAAAACAATGTGTTACATATAAATATGTATATATGACATATACCAAATTGGTACAGAGGAGAACCTGTGTTTCAGTGTCATGATTTAATAAGTTCAAATTGCATTTTATGTACCAATAAGTTTATATTTCCATCTATATATGGAGTAATAATGTGGGGGAGACAGAGGACAGAGGCCAAATTGCAATTTGAAAATGGTAATGCACAAGTCCATGATATTTCTTTATAGAAACATGGCAAAGTCAAACATAATACCCATCAATCACTATTTGTCTAGAACTCCAGGTCAGTAAAAATGACAAGGACAGATGAGCAATGGTTTATTTATTTATATGTCACTTTATTTGCACAGTAGACCCTATCCCTGTGATAGATCATCAGTGTCAAGAAAGTTTGCAGTTTAAAAATGAATGAAATATTTCCATGCCTGTCAATAGGGCCATGAGTAATAACCATTTTTTTCCTGTTTACTCATTTTAGAAATCACTTTATCCACCATGGTCATCTCCAATAGCCCAAAACAATATTCAACAAATCATAGACTTGAACTGCCTAAAATATTATAATGCCTGACATTTATCCATTTTTTAAAGGAATATTTGTAAAAAAATCTTTCTTAGATTGGTAGTCAAGACCTTCTGAAAACTGGTCGTAACCTGACTTTCTTCCTACCATATCACCTTATACATACCATTTCCAGGTTAATAGAAATACTTGCCCTTAACTGCACTGCTCTATCTGACTCTATTTCAAGTGTGCATGTTTAAAGAGATCCAGTATTTTATGAATACCACATTCAACCTCTGAATTGCCACAGACAACAGGGTTCCTATGTAGAAAATCCATTAGAATTCACACACACACACACACACACACACACACACACACACACACACAGCTAGTGGAACTAATGAGTGATTTGGTAAATGCTGCAAGATATAAGCTCTATATTTAAAAAGGCAATTCTATTTATATATTTTATCAATAAACAGAAATTGAAATGAAAAGATAACATTTATAATACATCAAGAGTATGAAACACTGTGGGATAAATCTGACAAAAGATGTTCAAGATCTTTACATTAACAGCTATAAACCACTGATATACCATATTCTGAGTTCAGAAGACTCATTATTGCTAACCATAAATTCTTTCCAAATTTATTCAGAAGTTTAATGTGATCTCAATAAAAACCTTAGCAAGACATTTTATAGAGTTTGACAAGCTGATTCTAAAATTCATCTAGAAATTCAAAGACCCTACATTTATTCAAAACAATTAAAAAATATTGGGAAGAACTACCTTTACTTGATTTTAAGACATGCTATAGAACTCTGGTAATCTAGACAGTGTGGTATCAGTGTTAAGACAGAGACTCTATCAGTGGATCTAAATGAAGTTTCCAGAAATAGACCCACACATACATGGACAATTGATTTTACAAATGAAATTCACTGGAGAAAGGATAGCCTTCTAACATATGGTATTAGATCTACTGGCTATCTGTATGCAATTAACTTCAATCCGTAGCTTCTACAATACATAAAAATCTACTCAAAGTGGATCATAGATCTAAATGTAAAAAGTAAAAGGAAACAGCAGAGAATATTTATGACCTGGTTCTGGCAAAGATTTCTTAATTATGACACCAAAAACAAGGCCCATAAAAGAAATGATAAATGGGACTTCAAAGTTAAAAATATTTGCTTTTTAAAGGAATAAAAATATAAGTTGAAGACTAAAAAGGAAGTATTTTCAAGTCATGTATTTTATAAAGGATTCTATCTACAACAAAGAACTCACAAAACTCAGTAAGAAAACCAATTTTACTTGCTCTCTGTCAAATAAATTAAAAAAAATCTTTAAAAAAAAAAGGGGGCACCTGGGTGGCTCAGTCGTTAAGTGTCTGCCTTTGGCTCAGGTCATGATCCCAGTGTCCTGGGATGGAGCCCATCGGGTTCCCTGCTCCGCGGGAAGCCTGCTTCTCCCTCTCCCACTCCCCCTGCTTGTGTTCCTGCTCTCACTATCTCTCTCTCTCTCAAATAAATAAATAAATAAAATCTTTAAAAAAACAAAACAAACAAAAAACAATTTTAGGGGCGCTGGGGTGGCTCAGTTGGTTGAGCATCTACCTTCTGCTCGGGGCTGGATCCCAGGACTCTCATCTCATTGAGGTCCCTACTCAGTGGGGAGCCTACTACTCCCTCTCCCTCTGCCCCCTCCCCTGCTCATGCTCTATCTTTCTCTGTTTCTCTCTCTAATAAATAAATAAAATCTTGGGAAAAAAACACCCAAATTTTAAAATTTGAAACCCATTTTTCAATGGGCAAAATATTTGGGAAATTCAAAGAAGATATATAAATTACAAGTAAATAGTATCAATATCAATAATCATTAAAGAAATGCAAAATAACTCCACAGTATGATAACATTAAAAATCTGTTAAAATGTCTAAAATTAAAAAGCCTGGTCATTCCAAGTTTTGACAAGATGTGGGGAAAAATGACACTCATATCTTCTGGTTAGAATGTAAAATGGCATGACCAGTTTAGAGCCAGGTTTGGCAGTTTCTTAAGAATTATTGAACATTACATCTGAAACTAATGATGTACTATATGTTGGCTAATTGAATTTAAATTTAAAAAAAGAAAAAAAGTTAAACATACAACTATCATAGGACTCAGTCATTCCACTCCTAGTTATTTTCCAAGAGAAATGAAACGTGTACACAGAAAGACTAGTGGCTAAATATTTATAGCACGTGTATTGGTCAATAGCTCCAAACAGAAAATAATTCAAATGTTTCTCAACAGGTAAATGAATAAACAGATTGTGGTATATCCATACAATCAACACAAAGGGACAACTTACATAACAACTTGTATGAACCTTAAAGTAATTATGCTGAAATAAAAGAAGCCAGATAAAAGAAAGTATATAATGTAAGATTTCTTTTATATAAAATCCTAGGAAATTCAAATTAATTTATAATGACAGAAAACAGATTAGTGGTTGCCTGAGGATCAAGCCAAAGGAAAAATGGATCAGGAAGAAAACTTTTGAGCATTTATAAATGTGCATTATCTTTATTACACTGGTTTCACAAGTGTACGTATGTGTGTGAATTCACAGGACTATACACTTTAACTGTGTATATTGTGTACTATATTGTTTATCAGTTATATCTCAATAGAACTGTAAAAGCAAGAAAGACAAAGACTGTCTTTATAATCTACCTATATGCTACTTATAAGAGATATATTTAGGGCGCCTGGGTGGCTCAGTCGGTTGGGCGTCTGCCTTCGGCTCGGGTCATGATCCCGGGGTTCTGGGATCGAGTCCCGCATCGGGCTCCCTGCTCTGTGGGGAGCCTGCTTCTTCCTCTCCTCCCCACTTGTGCTCTCTATCTCTGTCTCTCTCTCTCAAATAAATAAAATCGAAAAAAAAATTAAAAAAAAAAGAGATATATTTAAAACATTCACACATGGAGAGATTGAAATAAGAAAGAATAGAAAAATACACCTTGCAAACAATTACCAAAAGACATTCACATAGGCAGAATTATAACTATTCTGTATCTTGACTATGTCAATATCAGTAGTGATACTGTAGTTTTGTAAGTATAAAGATGTTATCATTAGGTAACATGAGAGAAGAGGGTACCTTAGATCTTTCTGAATTCTTACATCCACATGTGAATCTATAATCAACTGAAAATAAAAAACTTAATTAAAAAAAAGAAAGTCATGTAGCCATATTACTATCAGGCAAATTGACTTTAAGGAAAAAAGTAGTATCAGAGGAAAGTAGTTAAGCTGTAACAATAATTAAAGTTATATAAAGATACAAAAAATTTAAGTTTGCATGTACTTAATTAATTAGTCTAAAATTTCAGAGCACAAGGAGAAAGACACTAATCAGCAACCATAGCGGGAGATCCTGACATTTTTAGTCACTGATAGAAGCAAAAACCGGTAAGAATGTAGAAAATTTAAATACATCTTAAACTATCTTGAAGACTGGTGCTCCAATTAAAGTCTTCAAAAGCATATCTTTTACATCTCTGTGCACTCAATTTTGTCTACCAACCCTTCCTGGAGCAATTAAATAATAAACAATCATACCCCTGGATTAAAAAAAAAGTTTATCTTACCTCTCACATTTCCTTTCTTACTCTTTTTACTTTATGTGCTACCATATTTTCTTGATTTTCCATTCCACACTTGTATTGATGTATTCTTAATTTTATTACAATGTTTTAAAAATTTCCAATAATTCCTTATTTTTTTAAAGTGTTTCTTTTAAAAAGAATTCTGATATTCTTTTTTTAAAAAATTTTATTTATTTATTTGACAGAGAGAGAGGTAGCAAGAGCAGGAACACAAGCAGGGGGAGTGGGAGAGGAAGGAGCAGACTTCCTGATGAGCAGGGAACCCAATGTGGGGCTCGATCCCAGGACCCTGGGACCACGACCAGAGCTGAAGGCAGATGCTTAATGACTGTGCCACCCAGATGCCCCAGAATCCTGATAGTCTTATAGATGTAATATTTTCTTGAACTTCTTGACGGTAGTAATTAAATGTATTTGAAATTATTTTCTGTTCCTGAAACATCTCTGCTTCCTCTGGGGGCAGTTTTTGTTTGTGTTTATCATGATTTTTCTTTTTTAACTTTAGGCTTTCCTCAAAAAGCTGGTAATTATTAATTTTCCAAGTGGAATTTTCCAATTCCAAGGAAATTGATTCACTCTAAGAATGAATATGATGCTGACTGGGTGCTTGGAAAGAGGAGGGTTTTGCTTTGGGTTAATAACAGTCACATTTACATTTATATGTGACTGTCCTCAGATAGTTTATTCAATGTCTATGAAGAAGAACCCCCTTTTTGGCATTGTTATGTTTTGTTTGCTTGGGGAGTAAAAACCTAGATGGTAAAAATGTGTACATGCTGGGGAAAATGCTATATCTTTGGGGAGGGGTTTGGATGACTTTTAAGTATTACAGTTTTAAATGAATAATAATGTTATTTTCAGCTACACTTCCTATATCCAATAGTGAATGTACTAGTCTCTTAAACAGTCTTCTGGACAGGTTGTCTCCTCCTAGTTTGAAGCCCTCACCAAGAGCACTGTAGATGCTTGCCTCTTTCACTATGCTTTATACCTACCATAATCCATATATATTTTAATATCACTCATTTAGCTATGCTTCTCTCTTCCTTTGTGTTTATGTGGTTATACTTTTAATAAACATCATACAGATAAGAGTGGGTATACTATGTTCTTTGTATGTCCTTATTAAATGGAACCCAAATGGATACTTCTGAAATTTACTCAGGATGTCAGATTTTTAAAAAATTAATAATTTAAAGATCTTTTTATGTTGGTCACTGTAACATCAGTTCATTGCTAATTTCTTATATTTCTACCCCCAAACTTCAATAGGAAAACTGGGTGCAGATGTGTGTCTATCACTTACCATGTGATTTTCCTCATATTGTGGGCAAGGAAAACTTCATCTATTTTAAACCATAATTTCTATAGATAAAAATTCACTTAGATAGGTCCCTGATAATCTATAATCAGCATGTAATTGGAGAGCATATGAGTCATCATAAAAGTCACACACAAATGGCAAACTGAAATGAAACTGGGACAGAGATGGGAATGGCAGCAGGCAAGCACACAGGGACTGAGTTTACAAGCACAAGTGCTCATTAGCAGGAAATAATAAGTAATTAGATTAAGTGAAGCAAAGAACACATAGTTGAAGTATTAAAAATCCATTCAACTACAAGAATACTTCTGAAAGATGAGACTGTCAGGAAAGAGGCTATGGAAGCTCGAGTTATTCAAGGCTAAGAAGTGACACCTGTCTACTGGGGGAAATAATTAAAAACTAATGGTATCAATGCTATCCATCCACCGTGTGAGATGAGTCTCCTAAGAAAACTTACATGCCTCAAATTATTCTATATTTATTCCCAACTGTCACTTCTCCTCTACTTTAGAGAATCTCAAGTCTTATTGGCTGAGGCATGTCAGATCAGATCGGCTCCTGACTGAAGGAAGCCTGTGGTGCAGCCTGTGTTTCTAGAGGTGAGGGAGATATGACTCAGCAGCAAGTGCTGGTCCTGAGACTAGAAAATGCTGAGTGAGGTGTTCTACTTTTCCATAGTGAAACCTATTGAGCAAGAGATTTCTATTTCTTTTTTTTTTTTTTAACCCCTTCTCCTTCACAGTTACTAACAATGTAACTGTGACTAGGACTGAATCTGAATGCCATTTTATTGGTGTCCATTTTCAATGAAATGCTCACCTGGCTTTAATGACTCATCTTAAAATACAAAAATGGGTTAGTAATATTCAAATTCTCTTCACCCCAACAGTAAATGGTTCTGCATAAAAATGATGATCCCATGGAAGTGTAAACAAACAGCATCACCCTGTATTCAAAACAAGTATGTGAATTAACAGTGACCCAAATTTCATGTGAAAAAAACATTTAAAGCTTATTTACTATTTAAGCTGTTTTAAAGTGAGTGCTTAAGCAATATCTCAGATCCAGATGGTGGTGATTTAGGGCCCAACTCCAAATTTCCTAATATTCTAAGGGCCTGGAGTCTTAGACAGCACTTATACAGCGTGTCAACCCTTTGGTGTAGACATATAAAGGAATAATAAAAAGAGTTGGAATTCCAGAGGTTGTTGGTATCACAAAAAGAGATTTACAAAACAAGGAAGGCAAAGCTGTTATAGAGTATTTGGAAGGGACTGTTGAAAGCGTTACAAACTGAGAGAGCCTGACTAACAAATAATTCAACTATATTTGGATGGTACCATGATATTTCCTCATAATCTAATAAAAAGTCAGTGTAGAAAATTTTTTTGTAAAGTTAGAATGCCATGCGACAAAGTAAAGGAATTCCTTCAGGAGGAATAAGAGAAAATCTTATGAACCATGGTTCATGAAGAAAATACATCTTACTTTTATATAATTAGTGGCAGTGATGAAAAGGTAATCTAAGGCAAATAGTAGGAAAGATCCTGTATGGGTGCTTCCCACAAGTGAAGTCCCCATGATATCAGTAAACAGAGTACTGGAGTGCTCTGAAATTGATGATATGACTGGAAGAGGGTGCTAACTCAGACTCAAACAATCATAAAGTGTGGGAAATAGCACCTGCAGTGCTCATCTCACAAAATGTGAGCAGAGATGACTTCTCCCATTGTTCTATGAGAGATAGGTTTTTTCCTTTAAGATCATGGCAAATATTCCTAAATAGAGATCTATGAAATTGATATTTTAGAAGTCTTGGGTTCATGCACGCAGTACTCACCATTAGCTCCTAAAACACAGTTGCACATATGCATGGTGGATCTGTTTGCACTAGCATGACTACCTTTTTTAAAACCTTGCTTGGACCTCTTAATTTCTATAGGGTTTGGCTTTTTATATATGTCCGCATGAGCATCAGGGACCTGTGATTAAATTTCCTAATACTGGACTGAAAGTTCACACACTCAATAGTGTACACCAGCTCAGAAAATTCGTTTGTACCTCTTCACTCAAGGACGTGATCAATGAAGATGGCTAAAGAGAAAAGGTATTACTAGAAGTAAGTGATAATTGGAACCTTTATTTTTATGAATTTTCTTCTTCCCTTCTTGGTCCTAATAGACCTCTAGACTTTATTTGGAAAAGATGGGGTACCTGTCTGCTTAAAAGATACCAAAAATTTTGTCTTAAGGGTTATTAGTGTGACACCTGCCTTATACACTAAGTTACAGAAATACTACAGATCAGTGCTGCTTCAGTCTACTGTAGGGGTCAGGCCTTCTGTACACACACAGACACACATATGAATATAACATATGCACAACACAAATACATACACATAACGTGTACACACCCCTTGGTGGTTGAAAGTGCCTGGAAATGAACTCCAAATCTTGTTAGCTTCATGGATGATACAAGGATCCAGAAGAATGTTTTTCACTTTTCTAGGGTGCTGAGTTAAATTATGCCAAAAAGGGGAAGAAAATATAAGCAACAGTCAGCAGACTGCCCACCTGAGAAGATATGATTTGTGGCTGTTCAATAAACCTGATGCAGATATAGTGAACACATTCATCATTTTTAAAAACTTTTTTCCTCAAACAATTAGTAGCTTGAAAGGCAACTCACAGAATTATGATTTTTTTTATACTTTGGGGATGCCTGATATGCAAAATAAATTGATACATTTTTTAAAGAGTAAAAATTTTAATATGTAGTTTTTTTCTCATAAATTAGTATTTTTAAAAAACATTTTTGGCATTCATCTGGAGAGAATTCCTCCTACTCATTGGACAAAATATTTTCTAGCATAATAACTTTGACATTTGTCTGTGAGCAGCATAGGAGTCATATAAAATGTTCCATGTCAACTCTACAGTGAGCTTATCAAACCTATTACCAAAAATAATGAAATATGGTTAAAGAAGAATCAGTATTCTGAACTCTCTTGCCTCAAATCATCTTTAGTCCCCTGCAGACACTTTTAATCACCAAAAGACATTAGAAAGATTGTTGGCTGAAATCTCTAAGCAATAAAGCCAGAAATAAATGGCTAAAGGTCTAGCTTGCATTCTCATCACTGTGTGTGCAACCATTTATCACACCTATGTGGGGACCCAACAGTTCATCTTCTCTTGATGGCATCTATAAATATAAAGATGTTAATAGATGCTTAGGGAGCATGTTTATGAAGTAAAATAAACTGTTTGTAAAAAACATCCCAAATACATTATTTCAGTTGCATTTTTTTTCTCCAGAGTGACTTTACCCCACTAAGATACTCATGCCTCCAGGTTCATTTCTCTTTATTTTTTTAATTTAAATTTAATTAACATATAGCGTATTATTAGTTTCAGAGGTAGAGTTTAGTGATTCATCAGTTGCATATAACACCCAGTGCTCATTACATCATGTGCCCTTCTTAATGCCCATCACTCACCCAGTTACCCCATCCCCCACCCTCCTCCCCTCCAGCAACCGCCAGTTTGTTTCCTAGAATTAAGAGTCTCTTATGGTTTGTCTCCCTCTCTAATTTCGTATTTTTTTAATTTTCCCTCCCTTCCCCTATGATCCTCTGTTTTGTTTCTTAAATTCCACATATGAGTGAAATCGTATAACTCTTTCTCTGATTGACTTATTTTGCTCAGCATAATACCCTCCAGTTCCATCCATGGTGATGTAAATGGTTAAGATTTTATCCTTTTTGATGGCTGAGTAATATCCCATTGCATGTGTATACACACATATATGTATGTATATGTATACATATATATACATATATAACACATCTTCTTTATCCATTCATCTGTCGATAGACATCTGGGCTCTTTCCATAGTTTGGTTATTGCAGACATTGCTGCTATAAATATTGGGATATGGGTGTCCCTTTGGATCACAATGTTTGTATCCTTTGGGAAAACACCTAGTAAGTAGTGCAATTGCTGGGTCATAGGGTAGCTCTATGTTTAACTTCTTGAGGAACCTCCATACTGTTTTCCAGAGTGGCTGTGCAGGCCTGCATTCCCACCAACAATGTAAGAGGCTTCCCCTTTCTCTGTATCCTTGCCAACATCTGTTGTTTCCTGACTTGTTAGTTTTAGCCATTCTGATTGGTGTGACGTGGCATCTCATTGTGGTTTTGATTTGTATTTCCCTGATGCTTAGTGATTTTGAGCATTTTTTCATATGTCTGTTGGCCATTTTCATGTCTTCTTTGGAGAAATGTCTGTTCATGTCCTCTGCCCATTTCTTGACTGGATTTTTGGTTTTTGGGTGTTAAGTTTGATAAGTTCTTTATAGATTTTGGATACTAGCCATTTATCTGATATGTAATTTGCAAATATCTTCCCCCAAACTGCTGTCTTTTGGTTTTTGTCGACTGTTTCCTTTGCTGTGCAAAAGCTCTTTATCTTGATGAAGTCACCGTAGTTCATTTATGCTTTTGTTTCCCTTTCCTTTGGGAAGTATCTAGCAAGAAGTTGCTGTGGCAGAGGTTGAAGAGGTTGCTGCCTGTGTTCTCTTCTAGGATCTTCCTGTCTCACAGTTAGGTCTTTCATCCATTTTGAGTTTATTTTTGTTATAGTGTAAAAAAATTGTCCAGTATCATTCTTCTGCATGTGGCTGTCCAATTTTTCCAACACCATTTGTCTTTTTTCTATTGGATATTCTTTCCTGCTTTGTCGAAGACTACTTGACTATAGAGTTGAGGGTCCAATTCTAGGTTCTCCATTCTGTTCCATTGACCTATATATGTTTTTGTGTCAGTACCATAACATCTTGATGATTATGGCTTTGTAATAGAGCTTGAAGTCTGGAATTTGATGCCACCAGCTTTGGTTTTCTTTTTCAACATGCCTCTGGCTATTCGGGGTCTTTTCTGGTTCCATACAAATTCTAGGATTGTTTGTTCCAGCTCTGTGAAAAATGCTGATGGTATTTTGATAGGGATTGCACTGAATGTGTAGATTGCTCTGGGTAGCATAGACATTTTCACAATATTTGTTCTTCCAATCCATCAGCATGAAATGCTTCTTCTTTTCCTTGTGTCTTCCTCAATTTAAGTGTTCTATAGTTTTCAGAGTACAGATCCTTTACCTCTTTGATTAGGTTTATTCCTAGATATCTTGTGGTTTTTGGTGAAATTATAAATGGGATTGATTCCTTAATTTCTCTTTTTTCTGTCTCATTGTTTGTGTATAAAAATGCAACTGACTTCTGTGCACTGATTTTATATCCTGCCACTTTGCTGAATTCCTGTGTGAGTTCTAGTAGTTTTTGGGTGGAGTCATTTTGGTTTTCCACACAGAGTAGTATCATGTCATCTGTGAAGAGTGAAAGTTTGACTTATCAATTTGGATGCCTTTTATTTCTTTTTGTTGTCTTACTGCTGAGGCTAGGACTTTTAGTACTACGTTGAACAACAATGGTGAGAGTGGACATCCCTGCCGTGTTCCTGACCTTAGGGGAAAAGCTCTCAGTTTTTCCCCATTGAGAATGATATTCTCTGTGGGCTTTTTATAGATGGCTTTTATGATATTGAGGTATGTTCCCTCTATCCCTACACTGCAAGAGTTTTAATCAAGAAAGCATGCTGTGTTTTGTCAAATGCTTTTTTGCATCTCTTGAGAGGATCATATGGTTCTTGTCCTTTCTTTTATTAATGTGGCGTATCACACCGATGGATTTGTAGATGCTGAACCATACTTGCAGCCCAGGAATAAATCCCACTTGGTCATGGTGCATAATCTTTTTAATGTACTGTTAGATCCTACTGGCTAGTACCTTGGTGAATATTTTTGCATCCATGTTCATCAGGGATATTGGTCTGTAATTCTTTTAGATGGGGTCTTTGTCTGGTTTGGGGATCAAGGTAATGCTGGCCTCATGGAATGAGTCTGGAAGTTTTCTCCAGGTTCATTTATATTAACAAGCACAAATGGCAGTGAAGCTAGACTACAAAAGTTGTCACCAGGTTGCTCTCTTCAGGTTACCTAAACTATTGTATTAGAATTTTGCTTGCCTTTGCAAGACATGGGCTCACCTCTGAGGTCCAGAAAACTTCTTGTACCTGGGCTAATTAGCATTTATGTTGAGATCTAGGAGGAAACTCCATATTAAAAATTTCTGCCAGAATCAAAGTAAAGGTTACTTGACACACTGTTAGACAGGATGAACTCCCATATCACAAATAATGTATTGCTTAGCTCTCTTCCAAAATCTAAAGTTGGCCTCTAATAAGTGTTTAAGTGTACTTTTGCAAATATCTACCACTCATTTTGATCAAAACATTTTAGGAAAATAATGAAATCTTGATATGGAATTTTCTCTTGAATAGAGATTTTCACAAGCTGATTAAATGTTGACAAGTTTCTATGAACTCATATTGGCAAATGATACATCAGCTAATATGAAGAGATAAGAAAATTCACTGACTTTTGGAAGTGAATCCTGAAAAAGACATGCCTTATAAAATTTTAAAACTGAAGTGCCCTGAGAGACCACTGGACCCAACCTCTTCTTATATAGACGATGAAACTGTGGACATAAGCACACCACTGGGCAGAACTCAGTTTACATGACCTTCAATGTAACACATGACCTCCACAGTACACTGACTCCAGGAAAGGAGGCAAATGGCATCTGAATCCAAAAACTGATGGGCATTGGTTCTTCAGCTGAGGTGCCTGGACCAACAGCATCACCATCACCTGGGAATTTGTTAGAAATGTAAATTCACAGGCCTCACCTCAGAGCTACTGAATCAGATACTCTGTGGTGGAGCCTAGTGAATTGTGTTTTAATATGTCCTCCAGATGATTCTGATATACACTGATGTGTGAGAACGATTTTGATAGGAGACTGTTAGTGCAAGAAAGGATATTCTAATTACTCCTATTCATATTTACAAAGCATTAAAAATAAAAAGAATGATAGAAATTGGAAAAATATTCTGATTAAAGATTTATAATTACGTTGAAAAGATTTTTTTCATAAAAAGCTAACTGGGAATAATGTTTAAGAGATATGCTAATTTAATTCACAATTCTTTGCTAAAACAAATAAATAGGTGAAGAAAATTAAGAAATACAAACTTCCAGTTATAAAATAAATAAGTCATGAGGATGAAAAGTAGAGCATGGGGAATACAGTCAACAATACTGTAATAATGCTGTCTGGTGACAGATGATGACTACACTCATCCTGCTGAGCAATGAGTAATGTTTGGAATTAAGGAAGCAGAATGTTGTACACCTGAAACTAATAGAACACTGTAGGTCAACAATAGTTCAATAAAAATAAATAAATAAAAACAACACCTTAAAGGAAACATTGAAATATACCAGTTCTTTAATAAAACATCAGTCTTAAAAAATGCTTATTTTCTGATTAAGATGCACTCCTCAACTGAATGCTATGCTTTATTTTGCTGATGGTGTATTACCTTGGTATTTTTTGCTCTTCCAAGTAGTCTATGTTATGCCACATTCTATCTTTACCAGCCAGGCAAAGGCACAATTACTAACCCCATGTCATTTTCTGTTTTTGTCAATTACAAGAACACATACTTTAAAACTCCAGATGTCTAAAATACTAAGTAGCCTTATATTTCACCATATTCATTATACTAAAGGATGAAATATATCAGAAAATCTCTTACACTACAAAAATTTCTGAGTCATCCATATTGTGCATAAAGACAAAGTTAATTCATTTTTGCTGTTGCATAATGTTCCACTGTGTGAATACACTGTCATTTACTTATCAAATTCTACTAATAGGCATTTGGGTTATTTATAGAGTTTTGCTCTTACAGTGTTGCTGTGAACATTTTTCTCCATGTCTCCTGGAAGATGTATGTGAGAGTTTCTTTGGGATATATACCCTAATGCAGGGCTTGATCTTGTGACCCTGAGATCATGACTTGAGTCATACGCTCAACCATTTGAGCCACCCAGGTGCCCTGCACACTTTTTATATACTTATTCACATGTTGTTTCTTCTATGAAATGGCTTCTAGGTATTTTGCCCACTTTAAAATAACTCTTTGAGTAGGAATTCTATGGGCTTTTTATCCCCCAAACATGGTTTTTATTCATTTTCTCACTAGCACTGACCTATCACACTTAAAAATTTCCATTGGATTAAAGGAAACTTTTATTTCTTAAGACAGCAAATACTGTAAATTGCCACTTAGAATTTTTTATGGTTTTCTATTGTTAAAATTTCTGTTCTACAGTGGAATATGTTTTTGTTTCACTCATTGTAAAAGCTTTTGCTATATATTCATATATACTCGTTACTAATAAAACTAACAATAATAGAAGATGAGCTTAATTTTGGGTGAATTTAGTGTTCCTGGGCTTTGATTTCTTCATATGTAAAGTGGAGGTCACTAAAGATTAAAATGAGATAATATCGTGTAACAGCCTTAGCACATTAAAGGCACAGTAAAGGATGGTTATTTTAACTTGAATGAAACTAAATTTCCAATAGAGCAATACCCATACCATTATATTTACCACATAGCATCAAGAAGTTATTCACTGTCATCCTCCCATCTACCCAGAGACAATGAAAGCTAGGCTGTGAGGGTGCCAAGACCAATGAAGTATGAAGTGGAAATCAACTATGTTCTATCCAGTTGAACTCTCATTTGACAGAATCAAAAACAGAGGTCCAAGAAGTTTCTGAAACTTGCCCAAAGATGGACAACTAATTTGGGGCTGAGCCAAGTCTAGGAGCAGGGTTCTTCTAACCAATACAAACATCTCCTTCATCCATGTGGCTCACCTCAATTTACAAAGCACCTCCTCAGCTCCATGACCATGTTTATTGTATTACATCACAGCTTACTGAGATGGCCTTTCTTGTCCTTCTTGTCTTTGGGAGAGAGTCTGGGGAGATATTTTTTTCTCAAACTCCAATGTTTTGGCAGCTAATTCTACAATGAATGAATGTTCAACAACAACAAAAAACAATCCATACACATACATACACATATGTGTTAATGTGTGTGTACATAAATACGTATATATGGAAGAAGCCTTAACATGTCTCCTGGGTCATCCATTGCTGACCACATCTCAGCAGTCATGAAGAACAAATAGGGGATGGATTTCAGTTTGAGAACTGCAAATTGCTTTTGATACCTTGATAATAAAAGGCTCAGAAGTGTTTATGTTCTCAAAAAGTCATGATATCATTCATTAACCTTTTAATGAGTCTCATTTTGAGAAAGATGATGAGGTTGGCCAGCTAGCCTTCATGTAAGTTTTGCAGTAAAGCATTCAAAGAATGAACAGTTAGGCCAATTCATTTCTCCTTCCAAAATTTTCCTTAATATTTTTCTGTTTTAAGGTTATTCTGTTAAAATATGGGTTTTTGAACATTATTAAAAAAAGAGATCTTAGGAGGGATAAAAAGCAGATAATAAATCCAAAACAATTCATACTAAAAACCAGAACTTGAGGGTGAGGAGGAAGGCACCACATTTTTCCCCTCACAGAGCTATTACGTACAAGATAACCATCCTCAAAAGCAAGAATGGAAAAGAACAGCAAAAACTCAGCTGCAAAATGAAGATTCAGTCTGGAATTTTTAGCTCTTAATGTCTTTAAAAATGGGCATCAAGTACCCTCTTCCAAAAAAGGCAAAGAGTGATAAATCCAATTTGGACTTTTAGTCAGCTGTGTGGACAGCAGTTCATGGAGGGGTACACTATTATGGGAATACACTCAGTTTTTCCCTTTACCATCATAATGCTTTACACACTGGATGGGGAAAGATAACCAGATTTGCTTATCTGAGGTCTGCTTGTTGATCCTGTAGACTCCTATATCTCTACCTGGTGTAATTATTAAAATGCTAAATGAAATATCCTAGTGCCTAAATGTGTAATGGTTGTTTGCAAAGTCATCAAAAAACAAAAACAAAAATAAAACAAATTCTTTCTTAGTATGTTGAGCATCTCCTCTGCTGGTCTTTCATAGGAGGTCTCCTCTAGAAAGCCTTGGTCACCCCAAGTTCCCATTTTCCTCAAATGCATCAAATGAACATGCTTTTTGACATTCAGGATCTAGCTGAGGTAGTGAAGGTCAAACAGGCTTGGTCCAGTATGCTGGCCATGGCAAATGCAGAGCCAGGTATATTCCAGTGGCTGGGGAAACCCCAGTTCAGATTTGGGCCAGGCTGGGGGGCACTGCCCAGAGCAGGAGGCTTGTGGGTCCTCAATATTCATTTCTGATACTAACCCCTTGTTTATTTGTTAAATATATCTTATTATAGTATGAAGTTTGTTTTTACATGTCTTTTATGGTATTTCTGCATAACATTACTTCAATATAATTAAATTGATCAAACTTTTTTTAGAATTACATTTTTTAGGGTCCTGCTTAAAATATTATTTCCTACCTCAAAGTTAGAAAAATATTCAATGATATATTCTAACAAAAGTTTAAGTTTTATTTTTTACTTTTAGTTTCATGCTCTATCTGGATTTGATTTTGTACATGATGTAAGGTTCGGATCCAATATCCTCATTTTCTAAGTGGAAATCCTTTTTTCCAAGCTTGTTTTATTGATTACTTCCCCCATTTTCCATGGATTAGTCAAGCCAACACTGTCAAACGTCAAACTTACTGTATCTGCCTAAGTCCTGATATGGAGTAGGGCAAGTTCTTTCTCCTCTTGTCTCATTCTCTTGTTCTTCTTGTTCCTCCCCGCCCCCCTCAGAGGGGTCTTGTCTATTACTAGATCTTTTAATCTTCCATATAACCATAGAAATGTCTTCCCAAGGTCCAAGAAAAAGAAAAGCTCTCAAACCTTTTACTGGAATTACTTTGATTCTTTAGATCAAATTAGAAAAACCGGTGTCTTCAGGAGTCTTCCATCCATGAACAAGATAGCTCTTATTATTTTTTAATTTATTTCTGGAAACTTTTATAATTTTATGCATGTAAATCTTAGGCACAGTTGTTAAATTTAGCGCTGGTTATACTGTGACTTTCTGTCGCCATTATGAATGATGCTTTTAAAATTTATATTTTTGAGTTGTTGATTTATAGAAATGTAATATCCAGTCAAATTGCTAAAATATATTACTTCTCTTTATATTATTTTTGGGTTTTTTTTTTTTTTTTGCTTTTTAAGTTTTTATTATTTATTTATTTTTAATTCCACTTGGTTAATATATAGTCATATTAGTTCAGGTGTACAATATACTGATTCAACAATACCATACATCATCCAGTGCTCATCACAAATGCACTCCTTAATCCCCATCACCTATTTCACCTAAACCCCCACCCATTGCCCCTCTGGTTACCACCAGATTGTTCTTTATAGTTAAGAATCTGTTTCTTGATTTGTGTCTCTTTCTTTTATTCTCTTCACTTGCTTGGTTTCTTAAATTCCACGTATGAGTGAAATCATATGGTATTTGTCTTTCTCTGACTTATTTCACTTAGCATTGTGCTGTCTAGCTCCATTCTTGCCATTGCAAATGGCAAGATTTTCTTTTTTATGGCTGAGTAATATTCCATTGTATATATACACCACATCTTCTTTAACCATTCGTCTATCAATGGACACTTGGGCTGCTTCCATATCTTGGCTACTACAAAAAATGCTGCTATAAACATAGGGGTGCCTGTATACATTCAATTAGGGTTGAATGAGTGTTTTTTCATTCTCTGGGTAAACATCTAGTAGTACAATAGCTGGATCATAGGGTAGTTCTATTTTTAACTTTTTGAGGAACCTCCATACAGTTTTCCACAGTGGCTGTACCAGTTTGCATTCCCACCAACAGTGCACAAGGGTTTTTTTTCTCTACATCCTCACTAACACCTGCTGTTTCTTGTACTGTTGATTTTAGCCATTCTGACAGGTGTGAGGAGATAGCTGATTGTAGTTTTGATTTGTATTTCCCTGATGAGAGTGATGATGAAAACTTTTTCATGTGTTTGTTGGCCATATGGATGTCTTCTCTGGAGAAATAACTGTTCATGTCTTCTGCTCACCTTTTAATTGGATTATTCATTTTTTGGGTATTGAGTTTGATAAGTTCTTTACATATTTTGGAAACTAACCCTTTATCAGGTATGTCATTTGCAAATATCTTCTCCTACTCCATAGATTGCCTTTTAGTTTTGTTCATTGTTCCCTTCACCATGCAGATGCTTTTTATTTTGATGTAGTCCCAATAGTTTATTTTTGCTTTTGTCCCCCTTGCCTCAAGAGGCATATATAGAAAAAGTTGCTATGGCTGATGTCAAATTAGTTACTGCTTGTGTTCTCTTCTAGGATTTTTATAGTTTCCTAAAATCTAGACCACTGATTCTTTCTCTGTCTTTTATGATATTAAATTTAAGTTTACAAGCTAAGTTTCTGTTTTGTTTTTTAATGTCCTCCAATTTGTGTTATCTGATAGCTTCCTTATGTTTAGAACAGTTTATATAATTTTGGAAGGAATTCTACCTAAGTAATATTGTGGCCTTCACAGTGCATTGTATTAGCAAGCACAGGATGTCAGTTGGTCTTATTGGTTATGTTAACTCAGATCTCTTGGTTTATATATTATCAGCTAGATTTTTCCACTACAGAAGTGTAGTTCTTCTTAATAGTAAATAAGTGAACTTGGGGAGATACTTTGAAACTTTGTAAGTATCTTGCTGCCCCACAAACTTTCACCTAATTATTGAACAGTCATTGATGATCCTTGCCTGAATTGGTTATAATAATGATCAGTGCAAAATGGTGACTCATATTAATTTTTTTTAATTCAAGTATAATTAACATACAGTGTTATATTAGTTTCAAGTGTACAATATAATGTTTCAACAGTTCTATACATTTCTCAGTGCTCCTCAAGGTAAGTGTATTTTTTTTCTTTTTGAAGATTTCATTTATTTATTTGACAGAGAGAGAGAGCAGGAGAGCACAAGCAGGGGGAGCGGCAGAGGGAGAGGGAGAAGCAGGCTCCTGGCTGAGCAGGGAGCCTGACTCAGGGCTGGATCCCAGGACCCTGGGATCATGACCTGAGCCCAAGGCAGATGCTTAACCGACTGAGCCACCCAGGCACCCCAAGGTAAATGTATCAATCCCCTTTAAAGATGCAGTTTTAATTAGTTGTTCATTTTCCTACTGTTGAGCTTAAAAGTTTCCTGTATATTTTAGATAGCAGTCTTTTATCAGACATGTCTTTTGTAAGTGTTTTCTCCCAGTCTGTGGCTTGTATTCTCATTCCCTTGACATTGTCTATTGAAGAGCAGAGTTTGTAACTTTAATGAAGTCGTTTATCAGTTCTTTCATGCATTTGGTGGTGTTATCTAAAAAGTCATTGCCTATAGTAAAAAGGACTAAAAAAAAATCCATTTTAAAAAATGAGAAACTGGACACAGACAATTTGCTAAACTTATGAATAGATACTCAACTATAATCATTATAATCATTTGCAATTCTTACAATAGAAATGAAAATTAAAATACCAAGATATAATTTCTTATCAGGATGAAAAAAATTAAGTTTGACAGCATAGTCTTTTGGCAAATCTGTGGGGAAACAAATATTCTGACATAATGCCAGTGAAAATATAAAATGTTTCAATTACTATGGAAAAAATTGTCAAAATCTAACAAAACATAAATGTACACTTATTTTTTTACCTTAGTTTTAGAAATTTCCAAAAATGTGAAAATGCATATGCAAAAGATTTGCATTGTAGTATTATTTGTAATTGCAAGATATTAGATAGAAACAACCTAAATGCCTACATAAAAAGTTACAGTATTTCTACAAAATTGAGTATTATGAACCTATAAAAAAGGATGACAAAGCTCTGCCAACTAATATCCACTGATTTCTAGAATATATTGTTAAGTGAGGAAAACAAAATGCAGACTATAAAGTGAATGCTACCTATTGTGTAAAAAGCAGGAAAAATAACATACACATTTTTGTGAAGCAAAACTCAAAAAAGATAGCGAGAAACCTGTGAAACTGTTTAATTTATTTCTCCCTTTAAAAGTATTTGTAACACTGTCCCATTTACAAGGATGTTAATCATAATAGTTCCTTTTGTTTTTAAGATTTTATTTATTTATTTGACAGAGAGAAAGACAGCAAGAGCAGGAACACAAGCAGGGGGAGTGGGAGAGGGAGAAGCAGGCTTTCCGCTGAGCAGGGAGCCCAATGCGGGGCTCGATCCCAGGACCCTGGGATCATGACCTGAGCTGAAGGCAGAGGCTTAATGACTGAGCCACCCAGGCGCCCCTGTTATAATATTTTCTAAGTACCTTTCTTCAAAGTAAAGAATCTTATTTCTATGTTTAATTTATTAAACATTTCTATCATGAATGGGGATTGAATTTTGCAATTATTTTTTCTATATTTGTTGGAATTATTTTTTTCTGGCATGTTCTCATTCTCATAAATGGTTGGATTCAGTTTGCTATAATTTTGCTTTCCATTTTTGGAACCATTCTCATTAATAAATTTTGCTAAGATCTTCACGTCTCATATTCTGAAAATGGAGGCACTGTTTCCTCCATTTCTTTCTACTAATTCTTTCCCCAATCTTTACACCCATGCACTGAGTAATAACCAGCTCAATACTCTAGGAGGAACCTTTTCAAATACCAGGAGTCACCAAGACAATATGGTATTGGCACAAAAACAGACACATAGATCAATGGAACAGAATAGAGACCCCAGAAATGGACCCTCAACTCTATGGTCAACTAATCTTTGACAAAGCAGGAAAGAACATCCAATGGGAAAAGACAGTCTCTTCAATAAATGGTGCTGGGAAAACTGGGCAGCCACATGCAGAAGAATGAAACTAGACCATTCTCTTATACCATACACAAAGATAAACTCTAAATGGATGAAAGACCTCAATGTGAATCCATCAAAATCCTAGAGGAAAACATAGGCAGTAACCTCTTTGACACTGCCCACAGAAACTTCTTTCAAGACACATCTCTAAAGGCAAGGGAAACAAAAGCAAAAATGAAGAACTTTTGGGATTTCATTAAGATAAAAAGCTTTTGCACAGCAAAGGAAACATTCAACAAAACTTAAGAGGCAATCCACAGAATGGGAGAAGATACGTGCAAATGACATTTCAGATAAAGGGCTGATATCCAAAATCTATAAAGAACTTATCAAACTCAACACCCAAAAAACAAGTAATCAAGTCAAGAAATGGGCAGAAGACAGATACTTTCCCAAAGAAGACATACAAATGGCTAATAGAGACATGAAAAAATGTTCAGCATCACTAGTCATCAGGAAAATACAAATCAAAACGATAATGAGATACCACCTTACACTGGCTAGAATGGCCAAAATTAAAGACAGGAAACAACAAGTGCTGACAAGGTTGTGGAGAAAGGAGAACCCTCTTACACTGTTGCTGGGAAGGCAAGCTGGTATAGCCACTCTGGAAAACAGTATGGCAGCTCTTCAAGACATTAAAAATAGAGCTACCCTATGACCCAGCAATTGCACTACTAGGTATTTACCCCCAAAAGATACAAATATAGTTAAAGAAGGGGCATATGCACCCCAATGTTCACAGCAGCAATGTCCACAATAGTCAAACTGTGGAAAGAACTGAGATGCCCTTCAACAGATGAATGGATAAAGAAGATGTATATACATATATACAATGGAATATTATTCAGCCATCAGAGAGGATGAATACCCATCATTTGCATCGACATGGATGGAACTGGAGGGGATTATGCTAAGTGAAATAAGTCAAGCAGAGAAAGACAATGATCATATGGTTTCACTTATATGTGGAACATAAGGAATAGAGCAGACAACCACAGGGGAAGGGAGGGAAAACTGAATGGGAAGAAATCGGAGAGGGAGACAAACGATGAGAGACTCTGGACTCTGGGAAACAAACAGGGTTACAGAGCAGAGGGGATTGGGGGATGGGGTGACCAGGTGATGGGTATTAAGGAGGGCATGTGTTGGGATGAGCACTGGGTGTTATATGCAACTAATGAATCGTTGAACATTACTTATCAAAAAACTTATGATGTACTATATGCTGGCTAAGTGAACATAATAAAAAAATAAAAAATAAATCAAATACCAGGAGTTCTGTCTTTCCATTAACTCAGGAGAGGACTATATTTCTTTGTCTCTGTTTCCTTGCCTTCTTTTAGACTGGTTGAATCATGTTCTTTATCATTCTTTCTTTGTACCTCTATTTGGAAATGTGCTTCATTCCTATATTTTTAGTGAATATCCTAGGAATTAAAATATGCACATTTACTTACTGATTTCTGAATCAATCAGATGTTCAAAATATGCAAGGTAATAATTGACTGTATAAAAATCTCAGGGAGTGGGGCATAAAAACATGTATCTTAACAAGTTCCCTGGGTGATTTTTTTTCATGATAAACTGGAGAACCGGATTAGGAAACAATTATACCAGAAAAAATAGCCTAAATTAGGCTAACACAATTAAGCTTAAATTTTATCTATTTATTTCTTGATAGGCAAAATGGAAGCAGACATTACTGAATTTCTCATTATTTAGCAGAAAGAAATATACCACATGATAAGGAGAGGCATATTTTGTGTTAGCACTGAATTTGAAGAGTAATTTTCTCTGTCAGATTTTAAATACACTTTCAAGTAAGTTTTTAAGTAAGGACATTGATCAACATAATGGACTGTGTCATCAGGAGCTATTCTACAAAAGATAAAGAAATGTTTTTTATATCATCTATTGCTTAAAGCCAAACCCATTATGTTTAAATCACATTTCTGCAAAGATTTTTTTTTTTTTTGCACAGCTAAAGAAATTGCTCTTGCATGTGCCTTTTTTGAACTTGCGCAAGAGTAGAAGACAGAAAAACTCAGGTTTATCATGTCACTAATATAAGGAACTTATATATTTTAGGCTTTATTCTGTACTAAAAACTATGATGCACTGAGCATATAGAAATGGCTAAAATATGGCCTCTGTCCTTAAAGAATTATAGTCTAGAAAGACA
This sequence comes from Zalophus californianus, assembly GCF_009762305.2. Lineage (NCBI taxonomy): Eukaryota > Metazoa > Chordata > Mammalia > Carnivora > Otariidae > Zalophus > Zalophus californianus. The sequence continues at coordinate 24,341,655 of NC_045599.1, read as the reverse complement.
GAGTAGTACACAAAATAGTTTACTGTGCTGAAATGCTTAAGTAAACATGTTCCATAGGCATCTCGGGAGAACAAGTGACTGATTTCACTAGCTTCAGTAAGGAAGGTTTCATATAGCGGATGATACTCCTTGCCTCTTGAAGGATGTGTGCATAGAGTACAGAATTGTTTTTGGTTGCTTAGTCTCCATTCCACCCCCTCGCTTTTTTTAGTAAGAGATTTCCTTTATGCCTTATGAGAACAGCTCCTCTTACATCTGAATGGAATCACAATCACTGAGTCTTGCATCTTCACCAAAGAAGTCATCATGAAACCACAGCTTCAATGAGAGTATCCCATTCGCACAGGTTCAATCCAGAAGCAGGCAAGACTTAGGTATGGCCAGTGTTTTTCAGGAAATATTTTGTATATAGGGAAGAGTGAAGGCAGCAGACTCTTTCTGAGAGTTCAAGAGTAGTAAAAAAAACACTTCCTTAAAGCGGTCCAATGCTATCTTTGCTGCCATTTGGAGAGAGCCTGCTTAAATACAACAGTGCAAAAATTATCTGAATGCAAATACCTAGGTTCAAATCTTACAAAGATAAGAAGAAAGACTGCCAGGAAAAGATAACATTCTGTATATAGCTGCATGTCTAAAGAACTTGAGAATTTTGTTTTAGCTAAGAACAGTTTTCAGACATGAAATTGGAAAATTGCAAAGGAAGTTCCTGCTATGCCATAATCAGGGGTACAAATTTTATTTTGCTTATAATGGGAAACAGTGTTGGTGAAAAAACAGTGATCATATCTTCTAGATCATCTCTGCAGAAGACGACCTGTCTCAAGGAGGTTTTATAGGAACTACATAAAGGCAATTCAAATGTTGAGATCTTGCCCAAGTGGTGAAGTGCAGACATTCTACATTATTTACTGCTTTATACAGTTTCAGTACAAGGGGTTTAGATAGCAAACATAAATTTCTTAAAAATTAAAATAAAAAAATAATTTTTCTCACTGAGGTAGGAGGATACTTCTTGTGGATAGGCTGCAGGAACACAAAGACTACGTCAAAACTTTTCATAGGGTTCCTCTATCACCAACTTGGGTTCAAATGAAGGTTCAGAACCCTACACTACAAACCATAAAAAATATCCATGCCTGAAAATATTTAAGAGATATTATCATTTCCATCAGAAAACAGGTTTTCTATGGCTCCAATAAATTGTTCAGATTTTGAACAAGACTCTGTCTTGATAGGCCAATCAAGAGGACAATGCCAGAAAAGGCATCCACAGATAACCAGTAGGGGAGAGTGTGGAAGTTGTTTAATATTATCCCTCTGGAAGTGAAAGGATAAAAGCCACAAGCAGCAGCTTGAGTTTGGCATAATTGATATAAAAGTTTCTAATGATAATTAAATACATATGGCATGAACCACGCATGTTAACATATGATACAAAGTTTACCCTCTGTTCACTAACACAGGACAGCATGAGAAAGTTTATCCAAAAGTTGTATCAAATATTTAGATGGAAACCAAAAAATAAATATATTTGAGACTTGTTTATGCCAGGTTACAATATACAATATAAAGATGGTTTTAATATAACAGAATATATTTGATTACTAGTAAAAACAAAAAACAAAAATCCCTGGATTTGAAACTCAGGTATGATTCTTCCTATTATTTAAACTGTCCTTCCTTCCACCAAAACCGGATATATTTAAAACATATCCTCATAGGTTTATTGTAAAGTTTACAAAGAGATAATATTAAATCATTTTGTAAACTATAAAGTACTATAAAGTATTAGTAACATTTTTGTTAATATATTACTATACAATTCTATATATTTAAATAGAGAACTGACAATACTGGATACAAATATATGTCCTCCCTTAAAATGTAAGTAGTAGTTTCAGTGTATAGAATATTTACTCCTACTTTGCTTTTTAAAAAATTATCACTGGAAGTTTTGTTCTTTGTTGCTGTTTTTCTTTTTCTTAACTTGCTAACCCACCAGAGCTTACAGAGTTATGATGATATTTACAATCAAACAAAATAAAAATTCAAAATATAATCAGTGTTTAAACATTTATATGATCATAGAAATAATATGTTTTGAAATTATATTTGCTCTGGTACCCAGTGGTCACTGTGGATCTCAGTTTGGTAGACAGTTGGAGACCAAACAAAGGCCAGAAACATTAACAAGATTCATAAAGCCATTAAATATTGATTTTTTCACAAGAAATTTTTAATGTCATTTTAATGAAAAATTAATTTAATATAATTTAATAATAACAAATGTCAATAGAGGCTCTCATCAAAACATTTACATCAATAACTAATGCTGATTCAGGGATTCAATTTTTTAATGCATAATTTAAGTCAGAATTATTGAAGCACAGATTATGATTTATGAACTGGTGATATATCCTAAGCTATGTTACTGTGAATCCCATTTTTTACATGTGTGTGTTTAAATGTGAGATCATCCATTTATTATTTACTGTAATGTTTGTGTCTGTATTTTGGTCTGAGATCCATCCCTGGATAGAATTTCAGAATGCTTCTTCTCATATCTCATCCAATTAACCACCTTTAAATGAAAAACTTCTGCCATCTGAACTGCCTAATTATTAAGAGACAGATATTCATTATTCTGAAGGCACTTACTATACTGATGTATGAGTTGTTACATTATTATGAGTAATGGTGTCTCAAGGTGAACACAGAGACCTGGGTTTGGGATTTCAACAGTACCAAGAGAAATGACACACAAATATCCCTAAGATGGCACAACTTTCACTCATTTAGCCCCTTCAACAACCTAAGTGGCAAATCAGGAAAAGAATGGAAAGGGTAAAAAAGATAATACCTCCCAGGTCCAGGGATTAGTCAGTCTGTGCTCAGCCCTGACCTGTGTGTCTAGTAACTTGTTTATGGATGACTTCATAATGAACTGGAGTTGCCTTATGATTAATGTGTGGTGGGTCCGCTACCAGTTCAACACACTGCTGGAACACATGTGCTATAAAAACACACATAATATATCTTAAAAAAGAAAAGTTAAATACCTGCCTTGTCATCTCTATTTGTACCATTTATAATTTATATTTGATTTCTAGAATACATTTTTAAAAATGCTTTATATTTTCTATTATTCTTTGCATCAGAGTTCTGGATATGTGCATTCACAATAAACTATCATCAGTTCATTTATATTATTGACTTAACCTCTAGTACACTGCATATAATACATACATATGGAAGCTGGGGACATGATTTAAAATGCATAAAATAGGGGCGCCTGGGTGGCTCAGTTGTTAAACCTCTGCCTTTGGCTCAGCTCATGATCCCAGAGTCCTGGGATCAGGCCCCGCATTGGGCTGTCTGCTCAGTGGGGAGCCTGCTTCTCCCTCTCCCACTCCCCCCGCTTGTGTTCCCTCTCTTGCTGTGTCTCTCTGTCAAATAAATAAAATCTTTGCAAAATAAATAAATAAATAAAATGAAATGCATAAAATATTCCTTTCCACTCTTCTGTGACCCCCTTGAAAATACTTTGTAGAAAAACACAAAAAGACAATTAACTTATAATAGCAAGGAGATTGGGAGGAAGTAATCACTAAAGTAATTTTAATATATTTGTAAAAGAAGAAAAGTGAATTAAAGTTGGTTTATAGGCAAAGATGAGGGATGGAAGAAGGAGCCCATGCAGCAACTCTTTCAAGCAGAATCCTAGTTATAAGCATGTTCTAGAAGTGAGAAGAGGAACAAAAAGTGGTCATTAGTGAAAGGTCTTTCTGAATGACAGTTATATCAGTTTCCACATCTTCTCTCCTCTATTCCATATCCCTATTAACTACTAGATTCTCTGGTAGACTGAGTTTCATTCTCAGAAGGAAAACCAGAGGATTCTTCTTTAATGACTTCTAATGTGGGTATTGGTACCCTCAGAGAATCAACCTCAGAGCAACTTAGGGCTGCTCAGTCTCACGTTATGCTCCAGACGTATGCACCCTGAGGTGATCTTCCAGAGAAGATATAACTCAACCTACACAGGGACATAACCCACACAACAGTAGGGGAGGGAATCCTTATCCATTTTCCAGAATAATAATGCTATGCTTCATTAATAATATGAGTAATCAAGAATCAATAGAAATGAAAATAATAATAAATAGATAAAAAGACCAGAATAAAAAGAACAAATAAATTCAAAGGGAAAAACAGATTATTTAAGAAATAGAGGAATCTAGGATGTATTTTAGTCATAAGAACAGAATATAATGTAAAGGGAACACCGAGAATAAGAAAAAGCTATCAGCCACTAAATACTGATTGGCAAAATAAATTTAGCTCAATAAGGAGAATACATAGAAAACTCTCAATATCCATAATGTAAGAACATTAGAATGGCAATTTCACAGGGGTGGGGATTTTTATCTGTTTTGTTTACTGTCACATCCTAAGTTCCTAAAACAAGGCCTAGAAATTACAGACACTTGATTATATATATATATATATATATATATATATATATATACACACACATATATATACGTATATATATATATATATACATACACACACACATGCTGAATAAGTGAACAAATGAATTGTGCAAAAACACACTCTGTAGGGGAAGATAAAATAAATGCAGAACTCATTCCTGGAAACAAACAAACACACATTCAAAAAAGGAGAACAGAAAAGTCATAGGTGAGTAAAGTATTAATGAAGTATGGAGTTACAATTTCCAAAAAGTGAAAAACACAAATCTGCGTATTAAGAGAGTAAGAGTAATGAAAAAAGACTCACATATAGAGACATTCTCCAGGTATTTACTATTATCACAGATAAGCAAAAGAATTTATATCCTCCAGAAAGAAAAATTAAATTAGCTGTAATACATGTAAATTATGCCGCAGGCTCAGATCTCATGCTTCAATCTGTACATGTTCCCACGCTTCAATCTGTACATGTTCCCACCTCTACAAAAGGGGAAGAACAGGTTTCCAAACTTTTGACAGCACAAAATTAATAACAATACAATATTATTAACCAAACTACAAACTTAATTTCAATTTCACCAGTCTTTCCATTAATGTCCTTTCTCTGTCTCAGGATCCAAACCAGGATCCCACATTGCATTTAGTTGTCATGTCTCCATAGTCTCCTTCAATTTGTGATAGTTCAGAGTCTTTCCTTATTTTTCATGACCTTGACATTCTTTTAACGATTTCATTTATTTGAGAGAGAGTGCAGGAACGGGGGGGGGGGGAGGAGCAGATGGAGAAGTAGATGCCCCACTGAGCAGAGAGCCTGATGTGGAGCTCAGTCCCAGGACCCTGAGAGCATGATCTGAGCCAAAGGCAGACACTTAACTGACTGAGCCACCCAGACGCCCCTGACCTTGACATTTTTGAAGAGTACTGGCCAGTTATTTTGTAGAATGTCCCTTAATTTTTGTTTGTCTGATGTTTTTGCATGACTAGATATTGCGTATCTTTCACTACAGAAGTAATGGTCTAGAAACAAATTCACACATGTAAAGTCATTTGACTTACTACAAAAACAACACTATAGTGCTGTGGGGAAAGGAGAATCTTTTCATTATATTTTGTTGGGTCAACTTAATAAATATATAGAAGAAAATGAGCCTTAGCCCTTTCTTTATAAAGATAAAATAATAACACATTTGGAAGGAAATACAGTATGAATTTGGTACTATTTTCAAAACATAGGACACAAAAGAAATAAGCAGGAAAGATAATTTGAATTATATTAAAGAATCCCTGATTTTCATGAACTTAATGGTACCAAAAGACACTTTTAAGAAGATGAAAAGACAAGCCGCAGGGTAGAAATAAGTGTTTAATTCATCATATCCAGAATACATAAAAATTGCTGCAAACTGATAAGTCAAACATCTCAATGGACAAAAGTTTGGAACAGTTATTTTTCAAAAGGGCATAATCAAATGACAATAAACATGAATGAAGGGGCGCCTGGGTGGCTCAGTTGGTTGGGCGACTGCCTTCGGCTCAGGTCATGATCCTGCAGTCCCAGGATCGAGTCCCGCATCGGGCTCCCTGCTCAGCAGGGAGTCTGCTTCTCCCTCTGACCCTCTTCCCTCTCGTGCTCTATCTCATTCTCTCTCTCAAATAAATAAATAAAATCTTAAAAAAAAAAACATGAATGAAGTGTTTGGACAATGAAAATTTAAACCACAATATGATACAAAAGCATACATACCATGAAAAAGACATACAATTTCAAGTTTGGGGGAAGAAAAATGGCCTATGGACAGGAATTGTCTCTTCTACATCTTGCTTTCCTTCCATTAGTATTTAGCACAGTTATCTGGCAGATAGCAGCCACAGTAGGCATTTGGAAGTTGAATTTTAAGAAAACAGCAACTCCTGCCAAGTTTGGTAAATTAGAACATATAATTTCTGGGTCATAGCAGTTGACGTCACACATTGGAGATACTCTTATTTGACGAAGTAGAGTATGAGTCAGGCCTATTAAAACTAAATCCCAACAGTGGTGAGGACTGTTAATGCATCTGTGATAAAGGACATTAGAGATGATGCATCAGGTTAAGTTACATACTGAAGAGATCCTGCTGAACCAGTTTAAGAATCCTGACTTCAGATGTGGCCTAAGCATATGCTAACAGATGGAAAATAAGGGAGTCAAACACATCAAAAGAAACAGAGAGAGAGACAGAGAGAGAGAGAGAGAGAGAGAGAGAGAGAGAGAGAGAGAGAGACTGTGTATGTGTGTGTTTGTGTGTGTAAACAGAAAATCTACTAATTAGTACCCTGGGCATCAGAATCATGGAATAGGGGGAAAAATCTACATCCTCACCACAAACAGGCTAATCTTCCATAGTTTCTTCAGTTCAACTCTATCACTTATAACTACCTATGCAACCCTAGATCAGTAAATTAATCTTGTGCCTCAGTTTCTTCACTTAAAAGAGAAGAAATAATTATACTTACCTCATAAAATTGTTGGGAGTGTTAAATGGGAGAATAAAATTGATAGCACATCTGAAGTACTTAGAGGAATATTTGGAATACTGTAAAAGCCCAGTAAATACGCCTAAGTCTAGAGATAACAGTTGAAACAATGAGAGGAAAAGAGAGGGGTGGCAAAGAGGGGATGGGGGGAAGACAAGACAGTAGAGGAGCAGAGATAGGCTTTTCGGGGTGGGGGGGGCAAGGATATACATGTTATTAGATTGCCAGAGAACAGGGTACAGTGAAGGAAACAAATACGGTTTGATGATAACATAAAAGAATTGAGATAAGGCAGGCCCCAAAAGTAAGAGGAGAACAATTTCTGAAGGAGCAAATAGTTGACTGGTTTTGAATAGATATACATGTTCATACCAAGTGACTTATTGTGATAGTCCTAATAAATTGGGAAATTCTTTCTCTTTTAATAATACTCTGTTTCGAATGAAGGACAATTTTCCAGAATAAGAAATGATAAATATGTCGTATCTTCTAGCGAGTCACACTGGATGTACCATAAAGGAGCATTACTTTGGTCTACTGTCCAATACCACTTTTCAGGATTATGGAAGTTCAATATGAAATAGGTAGAGCCTTAAAGCTCATAGAATAGCAGTTTGCTATTGACTCAAAATGGCTTCTGCAGCATCTCTGGTCATTATACCAGTGATCACCAGCTGTGATTACAGTTTTTCACAGCTGGTTGACTCACTGAGTAGGAGTCTTCCTTTGAATAACAGGGTTTGTAAGCTTGTCCCAGAGTACCAGTGCCCACTTCCTGCTCAATACAAGTGGTTCTGGAAGATGAACTTTCCATTACTTATACCAATCATGTTTGTAGTGAAGATGTCATATATTTTGTTGCTAATTTGGGGACATCATTTCACAGATGAACATCTGAATCATACTTGATGAGTCTGAATCATACAAGTCTTTCCCCCAAATAACATGCCATAATTAGTTAAATGACTTTATATAATTCAGATTTAAAATATTGTTAAAAAATGAATAGTAATAATAAGACTTCATGTCGCGCAGGCAGGGCTGATAATAGAGTTTAAAACATTTTTATGACTATAATAAAATAATCAAAGTACAAATTATAAAGAAGCAGAGGGGGCAAAGTACTCACGTCCTATCAATTACAAGTATATCTAGTTAGACTCGGCATATTTGTTTTTTAACTTTTTGTATACAATTATTTTAAGTACTTAAGATCATGCTGTATTTGATATTTTTTATTTTTTAACATTGTATTTTCCCTGTATTCAAAAAATCTGTCCATTGTAAATACATAATTTTAATGACTATATAATATTTAATTCATTGGTATACTTTTCAATTATTTATTGAATGCATGTTATAGCTTATTGACATTATTCCTGCTCCATCAATGAGCTAACATTATAGCATACTTATTCTCTCTGTTTTAATTATTCATATTCTTTGCCCTTTTATTTTTGTGGTAAGTGTTTTTATTACCATAATCTCTCTTATACCTAATCTTGGCTTTATATTCCTTTTTTATAGCTACCATTAATTGATCTTTTCTTTTTTCTTAAGTTTAACAAAACTTTATTTTATTCACATTTTTCTAAAAAGATGAAATTGACTTTATTTAATGATTTCACTGTACTGAAAAAAATTTTTTTTCTGATTCTTTTACTTCTGTTTTAATCTATTTCTTTCCACCAGTACCCTTTTTGGTTTTTTTAATTTTTTTCCCCCAGTTAATTCATGAATTCAATATGTAGGTTTTTAACAAGAGAAATGGTATTATAATGATTTCAAAACTTACTAAGATGCAATTTCATAATAGTGTTCCAAGGACTCACCAAAAATGAGTATTTTGTCATATTTGCTATAGACACATTATTTATTTTTAAAGAAATAAATAGCTAAATATCACTAGCATTCTTTTACTCTCCCACCTTCCTCAGAGTAAGCCACTACTTATGTCAATGTGTATCATTTCCATCAATATTTTTTAAAGTTACAACAAATGTATGTGATTATAAATAATATATAGTGATGTGCTGTTTTTTGAAATTTATATGTAGTATCATCTGTATTTTTGCCAATAGTCCCTTGTGCTTAATATTGATTTTGTGATGCAGTCATGTTGATGCATATAAATGTAGTTCATTCATTTGAATCAGAGTTTCTCAACCTCAAAATTATTTATATTTTGGGTCAGACAATTCTTTGTTGTGGGGCTGTCCTATACATTCTAGGATGTTTGGAAGCACCCCTAGCCTCTCTATCCACTGAAAAGATGCTCACCCTTATTGGTAACCATAGGAATGCAGAATCCTCTTCCATCTAGAGTTGTAACAACTAAAAATGTCTCTAGACGTTGCCAAATGTCCCCAGAGGGCAAATTCATCCCTGGTTGAGAACCACTGATTTAAACTACTATATCACATTATAGGAAAGATTTATTCACTCCACTTGTTTGCAATTTTCAGTGCTGGCAAACAATGCCACAAAGAACAACACAGTGCTTGTCTCCTGTGCATTTATGTCAGAATTTCCCAGGGCACATCCCTACCACTGGATTTGCTAGAAAGAAAAAATGAATATCCGAGTTTAAAAGATACACCAACGGCGGACGGAGCAAGATGACAGAGGAGTAGGAGACCTGGATTTCGTCTGGTCTCAGGAATTCAGCTGAATAGGGATGAACCATTAGGAACACCTACGAACTAAACAGGAGATCGAAGAAGAGAGTAGCAACAACTCTCTGAACACAGAAGTGACCACTTACTGGAAGGTAGGACGTGCGGAGAAGTGAATCCGAGGCGATATTCGGGAGGATAGACGGAGGGGGAAGGGGCCTCCGTCAGCCGCTTCTCACAAGTGATAGAGCCGCGGAGCACAAAATCGGAACTTTTAAGAAGTCGGCTCCGCTGAGGGACGTCACTCCAGTGGCTAAGCGGGGGGTTGGAACCCTCTGGGATAGTGTGGTCTCAGGACCCTCAGGGTCACAGAAAAACCGAGGGTGCCTGAGTGCGGCAGAGCTCCCAGGTATCGGAGCGGGGAAGCCGGCTGCAGAGACGGAGGCAAGGCGCGGGCTCTCAGCTCAGGGTGGCTATAAACTGTGATCCGCGGCCCAGTCAGGCCACTGCTCCTCCAGCAGGGACCCAACAAGTGGCAGAGCTGGGGAGACTCCCCTTCCTCCCCGGAGAGGAGTGGCGTGGGAGCACACTGCAGGGATCTGCTGGGTTCGGAGATTCCACATGGGGTCGGGTGCCAGAGATAGAAACGCTTGGTCACAGGCCAGGTGAGCACGCAGTGTGCCCAGAGACCAGGGAGATGGGAGTGACTGCTTTTCTCTGGTGGCACACTGAGGAGCGGGGGCCCGAGTTCTCAGCTCCTCTGGGTGGAGATTGGGAGGCCACCATTTTCACCCTGGTTCTCCAAAGCTGTACCGAGAGCATGCAGGGAACAAAAACTCCGGAGAGCAAACCCAAGCAGCTTGCTTAGCCCAGACCGACAAGGGGGGGCAATTCCACCTCCGGCAAAGACATTTGGGAACCACGGCAACAGGCCCCTCCCCCAGAAGATCAGCACGAACAGCCAGCAAGCCAAGACCAAGTTTACCGATCAAGGAGAACGGGAGAACTGGAGCGCTAGGGGAATACTGCACATAGATTTCATGGCTTTTTTTTTTTACCATGATTCATTAGTTTTACAAAGTTAATTTTTTTAACTGTTTTTTTTTTAATTTTTATTTTTCCCTTTTTCAACCAACATCTTATCAATCCCTTTTTAAAAAAAAAAAAACATTTTTTATTTTTTATTTTTAGAGTCATATTTTATCCCTTCATAGTAGTTACCCTTATTTTTGGCATATATATATAAGTTGTTCTCTCTTTAAAATTTTGAGATACAGTTTCTTCTAACAGATCAAAATATACCCTAAATCACTAGTGTATGGCTTTGTTCTAGTCTCCTGCCTAATCACATTCTCTCCCTTTTTTTTTCTTTTTTTTTAAATCTTCTTTCTTTTTTCAAACAACTTATCTTATCAATTCCTTTTATAAAATCTTTTCTAATTTTCATCTTTACACTCATCTTCCATCCCTGCATCGTATCAACCCTTATTTTGTACATATATAAGTCTTTGTTCCTTTAAAATTTTAGGAGGCACTTTCCTCTAACAGACCAAAATATGCCCAAAATCTAGTGTGTGGCACTGATCTATGCACTAGCCTGATCATATTTGATCATATTCTGGTTTTTTTTGTATTGTTCTGTTTTTGTTTTTATCTTTTTCTTTTTGTTTTTTTTTTTTCTTTCTTTTTTCTTTCTTTCCCTTTCTTTTCCCCTGGTTTCAGGTCTTTTCTGAATTTTATAGAGTATATTTACTGGGGACGTTATTAACCTGTTAGCATTTTGTTCTCTCATTCATCTATTCTCCTCTGGACAAAATGACAAGATGAAAAAAGTCACCTCAGCAAAAAGAACAAGAGGTAGTACCCTCAGCCAGGGACCTACTCAATACGGACATTAGTCCGATGTTGGACCTAGCAATCAGAATCATGACTTTAAAGATACTAGCTGGGCTTGAAAAAAGCGTGGAAGTTATTAGAGAAACCCTCTGGAGAAATAAAAGAACTAAAATCTAACCAAGTCGAAATCAAAAAGGCTATTAATGAGGTGCAATCAAAAATGGGGGCACTAACTGCTAGGATAAGTGAGGCAGAAGAGAGAATCAGCGATATAGAAGACCAAATGATGGACAATAAAGAGGCTGAGAAAAAGAGAGAGAAACAACTACAGGATCATGAGGGCAGAATTCGAGAGATAAGCGATACGATAAGACAAAACAACATTAGAATAATTGGGATCCCAGAATAAGAAGAGAAAGAGGGGCAGAAGGTATACTGGAGCAAATAATAGCAGAAAACTTCCCTAAAGTGAGGAAGGAAACAGGCATCAAAATACAGGAGGCATAGAGAACCCCTGTCAAAATCAATAAAAATAGGTCAACACCCCGACATCTAATAGTAAAACTTATGAGTCTCAAAGACAAAGAGAAAATCCTGAAAGCAGCTTGGGAGAAGAGATATGTAACCTACAATGGTAGAAATATTAGATTGGCAACAGACCAATCCACAGAGACCTGGGAGGCCAGAAAGGACGGACATGATACCTTCAGAGCACTAAATGAGAAAAATATGCAGCCCCAAGAATACTATATCCAGCTAGGCTGTCATTGAAAATAGAAGGAGAGATAAAAAGCTTCCAGGACAAACAAAAACTAAAGGAATTTGCAAACACAAAACCAGCCCTACAAGAAATATTGAAAGGGGTCCTCTAAGCAAAGAGAGAGCCTAAAAGCAGCATAGATCAGAAAGGAACACAGACAATATACAGTAACAGTCACCTTACAGCAAATACAATGGCACTAAATTCATACCTTTCAATAGTTACCCTGAATGTAAATGGGCTCAATGCCCCAATCAAAAGACACAGGCTATCATATTGGATTAAAAAACAAGACCCATCAATATGCTGTCTGCAAGAGACTCATTTTAGACCCAAAGACACCCCCAGATTGAAAATGAAGGGGTGGAAAACCATTTACCATGCTCATGGACACCAAAAGAAAGCTAGGGTGGCAATCCTTATATCAGACAAATTAGATTTAAAAAAAAAAAAAGACTGTAACAGGAGATGAAGAAGGACACTATATCCTACTTAAAGGGTCTATCCAACAAGAAGATCTAACAATTGTAAATATCTATGCCCCTAACATGGGAGCAGCCAATTATATAAGGCAATTAATAACAAAAGCAAAGAAACACATTGACAACAATACAATAATAGTGGGGGACTTTATCACCCCCCTGACTGAAATGGACAGATCATCTAAGCAAAAGATCAACAAGGAAATAAAGACTTTAAATGACACACTGGACCAAATGGACTTCACAGACATATTCAGAACATTCCATCCCAAAGCAACGGAATACACATTCTTCTCTAGTGCCCATGGAACTTTCTCCAGAATAGATCACATCCTAGGTCATAAATCAGGTCTCAACCGGTACCAAAAGATTGGGATCATTCCCTGCATATTTTCAGACCACAATGCTCTGAAACTAGAACTCAATCACAAGAGGAAAGTCGGAAAGAACTCAAATACATGGAGGCTAAAGAGCATCCTACTAAAGAATGAATGGGTCAACCAGGAAATTAAAGAAGAATTAAAAAAATTCATGGAAAGCAATGAAAATGAAAACACAACTGTCCAAAATCTTTGGGATACAGCAAAGGCAGTCCTGAGAGGAAAGTACATAGCAATACAAGCCTTTCTCAAGAAATAAGAAAGGTCTCAAATACACAACCTAACTCTACACCTAAAGGAGCTGGAGAAAGAACAGCAAATAAAGCCTAAACCCAGCAGGAGAAGAGAAATAATCAAGATCAGAGCAGAAATCAATGAACTAGAAACCAAAAGAACAGTAGAACAGATCAATGAAACTAGGAGCTGGTTCTTTGAAAGAATTAACAAGATTGATAAACCCCTGGCCAGTCTTATCAAAAAGAAAAGAGAAATGACCCAAATCAACAAAATCATGAATGAAAGAGGAGAGATCACAACCAACACCAAAGAAATACAAACAATTATAAGAACATAATATGAGCAACTCTATGCCAGCAAATTAGATAACCTGGAAGAAATGGATGCATTCCTAGAGATGTATCAACTACCAAAATTGAACCAGGAAGAAATAGAAAACCTGAACAGACCTATAACCACTAAGGAAATTGAAGCAGTCATCAAAAATCTCCCAACAAACAAAAGCCCAGGGCCAGATGGCTTCCCAGGGGAATTCTACCAAACATTTAAAGAAGAATTCATACCTATTCTCCTGAAACTGTTCCAAAAAATAGAAATGGACGGAAAATTTCCAAACTCATTTTATGAGGCCACCATTACCTTGATCCCAAAAACAGACAAAGACCCCATCAAAAAGGAGAATTACAGACCAATATCCTTGATGAACATGGATGCAAAAATTCTCACCAAAATACTAGCCAATAGGATCCAACAGTACATGAAAAGGATTATTCACCATGAACAAGTGGGATTTATCCCTGGGCTGGGCTGCAAGGCTGGTTCAACATCCACAAATCAATCAACTTGATACAATACATTAACAAAAGAAAGAACAAGAGTCATATGATCCTCTCAATAGATGCAGAAAAAGCATTTCACAAAGTACAGCATCCTTTCTTGATCAAAACTCTTCAGAATATAGGGATAGAGGGTACATACCTCAATATCATAAAAGCCATCTATGAAAAACCTACAGCGAATATCATTCTCAATGGGGAAAAGCTGAGAGCTTTTCCCCTAAGGTCGGGAACGTGGCAGGGATATCCACTATCACCACTGCTATTCAACATAGTAGTAGAAGTCCTAACCACAGCAATCAGACAACAAAAAGAAATCAAAGGCATCCAAATCGGCAAAGATGAAGTCAAACTCTCACTCTTTGCAGATGATATGATACTGTATGTGGAATACCCAAAAGACTCCACCCCAAAACTGCTAGAACTCATACAGGAATTCAGTAAAGTAGCAGGATAGAAAATCAATGCACAGAAATCAGTGGCATTCCTATACACCAACAACAAGACAGAAGAGAGACAAATCAACGAGTCGATCCCATTTACAATTGCACTCAAAACCATAAGATACCTAGGAATAAATTTAACCAAAGAGGCAAAGGATCTGTACTCAGAAAACTATAAAATACTCATGAAAGAAATGAAGAAGACACAAAAAAATGGAAAAACGTTCCATGCTCATGGATTGGAAGAAAAAATATTGTGAAGATGTCAATGCTACCTTGAGCAATCTACACATTCAATGCAATCTCCATCAAAATACCATCCACTTTTTTCAAGGAAATGGAACAAATAATCCTAAAATTTGTATGGAACCAGAAGAGACCCCGAATAGCCAGAGGAATGTTGAAAAAGAAAAGCAAAGCTGGTGGCATCACAATTCTGGACTTCCAGCTCTATTACAAAGCTGTCATCATCAAGACAGTACGGTACTGGCACAAAAACAGACACATAGATCAATGGAACAGAACAGAGAGCCCAGAAATGGACCCTCAACTCTATGGTCAGCTCATCTTCGACAAAGCAGGAAAGAATGTCCAATGGCAAAAAGACAGTCTCTTCAACAAATGGTGTTGGAAAAATTGGACAGCCACATGCAGAAGAATGAAACTGGACCATTTCCTTACACCACACACAGAAATAGACTCCAAATCGTTGAAAGATCTAAATGTGAGACAGGAGTCCATCAAAATCCTAAAGGAGAACACAGGCAGCAACCTCTTCGACCTCAGCCGCAGCAACTTCTTCCTAGAAACATCGCCAAAGGCAATGGAAGCCAGGGCAAAAATGAACTATCGGGATTTCATCAAGATAAAAAGCTTTTGCACAGTAAAAGAAACAGTCCACAAAACCAAAAGACAACCGAGAGAATGGGAGAAAATATTTGCAAATGACATATCAGATAATGGGCTAGTATCCAAAATCTATAAAGAACTTATGAAACTCAACACCCAAAGAACAAATAATCCAATCAAGAAATGAGCAGAAGACATGAACAGACATTTTTCCAAAGAAGACATCCAAATGGCCAACAGACACATGAAAAAGTGCTCAACGTCGCTCGGCATCAGGGAAATCCAAATCAAAACCTCAATGAGATACCACCTCACACCAGTCAGAATGGCTAAAATTAGTAAGTCAGGAAATGACAGATGTTGGTGGGGATGCGGAGAAAGGGGAACCCTCCTACACTGTTGGTGGGAATGCAGTCTGGTGCAACCATTCTGGAAAACAGTATGGAGGTTCCTCAAACAGTTGAAAATAGAGCTACCTTATGATCCAGCAATTGCACTACTGGGTATTTACCACAAAGATGCAAATTACGGATCCGAAGGGGTACGTGCACCCTAGTGTTTATAGCAGAAATGTCCACAATAGCCAAACTGTGGAAAGAGCCAAGATGTCCATCGACAGATGAATGGATAAAGAAGAGGTGGTATATATACACAATGGAATATTATGCAGCCATCAAAAGGAATGAGATCTTGTCATTTGCAACGACGTGATTGGAACTGGAGGGTGTTATGCTGAGTGAAATAAGTCAATCAGGGAAAGACATGTATCATATGACCTCACTGATACGAGGAATTCTTAATCTCAGGAAACAAACTGAGTGTTGCTGGAGTGGTGGCGGGTGGGAGGGATGGGGTGGCTGGGTGATAGACATTGGGGAGGGTATGTGCTATGATGAGCGCTGTGAATTGTGCAAGACTGTTGAATCACAGATCTGTACTTCTGAAACAAATAAAAGATACACCAATAACTTGAAAATAAGTAAAGCATCACCAGCAATGTATACATTTCATGTTTCCCTCTATCTTTGCCCTTTTTTTATAAAGACTTTATTTATTTGTCAGAGCAAGAAAGAGAGAGAGCACAAGCAGGGGCAGACAGAGGAAGAAGCAGACTCCCTGCTGAGCAAGGAGCCTAATGCAGGACTCGATCCCAGAACCCTGGGATCATGACCTGAGCCTAAGGCAGCCGCTCAAATAACTGAGCCACCTAGGCGCCCCTCTTTGCCATTGTTTTATCAGAATTTAAAAACTCTTATCAGTCTTTTACGTACAATAGTAACTTCCTGTTCTATGAACTGCTTACTCATACCCCATGCCATTTCCAAATCAGGTTTTGTTTATTTTTTTCAATTCAGTGTAGAATTTCTTTACCCTAGAAACAAGCTTTCTGTTTTCTCAGTCTGTACCTTAGTTGTGAATGCTGTTCTACAGTGAAAAATACAGTCAAAATTTCCAGCTTTCATTTCTGGGATTGTACTTTACGTATTTGATTTTAAAAATCCTAAAGCCACAGAAATTTTTATTAAATGTGAAAACCATGTTTCCTCTCATTTTGGTTTCTGATTCACTTGAATTCACTCTGAATAGATTATTGAGGTACATTGAAATACACAACAGACTGCTCCTATTTAACATGTACAATTGATCATTTTGATACATGTATAGTAGTGGGAAACCATTACTGAATTCAAGATAATGAGCAGATCGTTCATCCTCAAGTGTTCCCATGTATCTTTTTTTAATCCCGTCCTCCCTTTTCTTTTTAATACCATCCTCTTCCATCTCTAGGCATCCACTAATAAGCTTTTTGTTGCTAAAGATTAATTTGCATTTTGTGGAATTTTATGTAAATGGAAGCATACGGTAGGTGTTTTTATTTATCTGCCTCCTTTCGTGCAGCACAATTACTCTGAGATTCATGTATGCTGTGGAACATATCAGCAATTAATTCTTCTTTAGTCTTCGGTATTTTCCTATTGTATAGATACATCACAATTTGTTTATCCATTCACCTGGTGATTTTAATTATTAAAAATAAAGTTCTTATTATACACATTCATGGAGAAGTCTTTATACAGCCATACTCTTTCATTTCTCTAGACGTACAATGGCTGAGGTAGATACACATATAACTTTGTAAAAAACTATCAAATCATTTTCCAAGTGATTGTGCCATTTCACAGTCACATGAGAGATCAAGTTGCCCCATATTTTTGCCATTCACTGGTTTTGTCAGTGTTTTAAATTTAAGCTATTTATAAAGAGATCATTAGAAGGCTCAGACATATTTTTCTGTTTTCCTAATTTTCTAATATAGATGGAAAAATTAATTTTATATTTGAGCATATATGCTGTATCCTAAGAATCAAAATATATCCATGTTATGTTGATATGCATCTACTTAGCTCTTAAAATCCTTTAGACTTTCTCCAATTTCATATTATGCTGAAATGATAATATTTAAGTAATGTATTTTGTTTAACATTTGAAGCGAGTTAAATATACAGATGCTCTTACTAATCTGAAATAACTGCAGAGGTGAAAACTTAGAAAAAGACACTGTGAAAAAACCATCATAACCATGCTAAAAAATATGATTGTATTTCTAAATTTTCCTTTTGCCTGTTATATTAGACAAATGTCTGGCCTCTTTGGACCCTTTCTGGAAATTAAAGATGTGTACTCTTTTTTAATGCACTGGTATAAAAATATTTTCTTTATACCTTTACCTATACCCTAAAATCGGGTCTATTTTTTGAAGTTGATTCTTATTACACAGGTTTAGTAAATGTAAATCACAATGTCTGTCTTATCCACATTAGTTTCAATTATTAATTAAGGATACAAGTTGACAAATTTTAAAGCCAAATGGAAAATATTTTCACGAATACTGATTGCTGCATGAGTTTAAATATTAATAGTTCCATTTTCTTTACATTACCTGAACTATGATGTGTCAGGAGATACAACCTTGGGAAACAGTAATACTGAGTAGCTAAAAACTAAGCGGGAGCCAAAATGTTGACAATACCACAAACGGGAGAGAGGGGGAGAGAGGGAGAGAGGGGGAGAGGGAGAAGGGGGGGAGGGAGAGAGAGAAGGTGCTTCCTGCGTTCTTGTTGGCAGGTGGTCATCGTTTACCTTTGTAAAGCAAGTGCTCTCAGGAATGTAGGCAAATCAAAACCAATTTTAAAAACCTGAAACCTGGGGTGCCTGCGGGGCTCAGTCAATTAAGCAGCCAATTCTTGATTTCCGCTTGGGTCATGATCTCAGAGTGGTGAGATGGAACCCCGCATCAGGCTCCGAGCTCAGCTGGGAGTCTGCTTGAGATTCTCTCCTTCTCCTTTTGCCCCTCTCCCTGCTTGTGTGCTCTCTCTCCCAAATAAATTTAAAAATCCTTAAAAATAAATAAATAAATAAATAAATACCTGAAACCAACATATATATTTCAAGAGTAAGACAATGAAATCCATTGTTTTTATATTACAAATGGACTACTACATTTTAGCATTTCATTTTAAATCACAAAATTATAGCTATCTTTTTAGAATAATAACTTACATTTTTCCTTATGTTTCAAAACCTCAATTTCATCTTGTGAGTTGTTTAGCAAAAGTGCAGAGACCGTAGCTTATAATTAAGGTAGAGAGCTGTGAAAGAAAGTTTCAGGAATCAGATTGCATGCTATTATTGTTAGCAGCTTCAGAGTATGTACTATTACAGTATGATTACACAACTTTTCTTTCATTTGCTCTTTTATTTCTCCCAAAATAGCTCTAAGGAATGATGGTGACAGTGATCTCTTTGAGGCATGAAAAAGCAAGGTATAAAGCCAGAGGGGTCTCTTCCAACCTTAGTCAGCTACTTTTAAAGAATTTTTCTGTAAATACCTGCTTACAATTCAGTATCTGCTTCTGTCTCATTGGCTACCTCTATTTGTAAAGGAAGCTGGGAAATGTAGGTTTTAAATGCATGCACATATTAGAAAACAAAGAGTTGTAATTCTAAGGAGGAAGTGGAAGAAATATTTGGTTAGCAACTAGTGTTATCTGGCACAATAAGATAGAACCATCAGTGAGGATAATTAATGAGCTATAGGAAATGTTAATACAGGATTGTCTTCAAATTGGAGAGTGATGCAAATATTGTGAGACAAGTTTTCATCTCTTTCTTAATCAAGTGAATGATATATAAAAAGAGAACTGTTTACTTGCAATGTTTAACTTATCCTAGTTACAGCATGAAAAGGAAATGTTGCTAGTAAAAGAATTTAGGTTACATTCTCTCAAACTTCTTTTGAAAGTTAAATTTTATTATTCTGAGAGGTGGATAACTAAACATTGTTGTCTTCTGCTACCTCCTCTTTTGAAATTCCTGTTTGGGATCCAAAATTCATCTCCTTCAGCTGTCTCATTTGCTCCCTTGTGTCCCTGAAAGCATCAGTAAGTGATGACCAGGAGAAAGAAAATGCCCAGTACCAAACTTAGTAGAGGAATATTTGAAAGAGGAATTACAATCTACCAACAGTGTGCTGTGTAATTTATGATTTTGTAAACAGATATAAATTATTCATATCTAAGCTATTTACAAATTCTTCAGTTGATTATGGCATAGAATGTGGCTGCTTTTAATAATTTAGTAAAAAAAAAAAAAAATCACATCATTCTCCAAACCCTTAAATCTGTAATTAAAAATCAGGATAGACTTAGGAGGCCACCTTAACTACGGAAAGGTTTAAAATTACTCCACTGGTTATACAAAAAGGAGAATGAAATGGTTAGAAAATGACAAACATGAGAATATAAAAAATATGGCATGTAAGCAAGTTCAAGCATATATTTACAAGCAAATTAGTCACATATTTTCATTATGTGAGGGCAATTTTTTAAAAAGAGAATGAATATAGTTATGCTTCATATAGAAGGTATTCTGGACTACCTTGTAGCAGAACTTCATTCCTACTAAGAACAACTAAAAAGCCAGATAAAATGCAAAACTATCCTTTTAAAGATATGGAAAGCTGCTGCAGTAACAAGGACTATAAAGGCCAAAATTAAGGAGGGAAAACTGCAGAGAAGTGAGTTCTTCAGTGTCATCTACTGAAATTCAACACTGGCATAGTCTATGACTCAGTCATTTAACTACTACATGTACAGCCAAACAATTCCAATGTATATACATACATACACAGAGATAAGTGCCTGAATATTCCCAGCAGCACTATTTATACGAAGCAAAAACTGGAAATACTCATTAACAGTAAAATAAGTATATTCACATAATGGAATATTATACAGCAATAAAAATAAATCAATATAAATGGTAAGTCTCACAAACATCCCATTGAGAAAAAAAAAAGCCTGACATAAGAGAATACACACAGTATGATTCTAATTATAAAGAAAAATTCACAAGTTTGATCTATGATAATAGAAACAGGATGGTGAAAACATTTCAGGAAAGAGAGGGAGTAGTAAGTGAGAGGAGGCATGTCAGGGTGCTTTTTGGATATTGATAGAGTTCTATTTCTTAATCTTATTGGTAGTAACATATGTGCATTTATTTTGTGATAATTCACCTTTTATGATTTTTCACTTTCTCTATGTGTATTGTGCTTTAATAAAAATAAAATGACAATAAAGTGATTTTTGAAGTAAAAAAGGAATCTGAATTTAGAATTTTATATTCAGCTATATTTTTATTCAAATGTTAGTGTATCATAAAAATATTTAGAGGTATATGAAGACCCGCATTGAAAACTCTTGGAGGAAGTTTTCATGCAAGAAGAGAAACAGACTCTGGAGATACCGTTAAGAAATTTTGAGTGATAAAATGTCCTGGTAAAGTTTATTATTCTAATAAGTGAATAGCAAATAAACAAAACTAAGACCAAATAAAAGAAATTTTGAGTGATAAAATGTCTTGGTAAAATTTATCATTCTAATAAGTGAATAGCAAATAAACAAAACTAAGACCAAATAAAAGAAATAAAGAGAAAATATACTCTATTTATATAGAGATAAATTATAATTATAGACATTATACATATGAGGCTTTGGAGACCAAAAACACATGGAAGTGAGTAAAGGATATTTCTTATTAGAGAGATGATACAGATATCAATAATTCTAAAGAAATAATGGTGAGTAAATAAATATAAGCATGTTAAAGACAGCCAACATAAAGGAAAAATAGCATTTAACCAACAGAAAACAACTTTATTCAATAGAAATCAGAAAGGCAAAAAAAAAATAAGAATGTACACAAAATATAAGGTAAGATCATATAAAAAGTACCAATATCACACTACTAAAATATATATAAAAAGGTTAAACTCACCAATTAAAAGACTGTCTATGAATGAATGAAATCAAACTCTAAAAATATATTGTTCATATGACACATAAAAAGTTTTAAAATAAAGCAATCTTAGTGCCATAAAACATAGATGGTACAAACATATGTAACAAAAATGAACTTATATACTGTAAAAAAGCAGACAAATAAGCTGACAAATCAAAAAACAGACACAATCAGTACAGATGAATGGAATATACATATCTGTATTGGTGTGTGTATATACATATGTACATATGGATATATACATACATATATATGTATATATACATATATATGGGTAGATAAATATATGTATACATGTATAGTGAAATCAGGACCATAAAGATCCTAGAAGAAAACAGGAGAATATTTTCATAAACTAAAGGTAGGCAAGGATTTCCTAGACATTTCTAACAAAAAGCACTAACAATAAAAGGAAAAATTTGATAAACTAGACTTTATCAAAATTAGAATATTTTGCTTTTCAAAGGACACTATAAATGACATAAAAAGGCAAGTCATAGACTGGAAAAAAATATTTACAAAACCTGTATCTCATGAAGGACTTTTACCTACAGCATGTAAAAAACCACCTCTCAAAATGAGCAAGAAATTTGAACAGACTCTTCACAAAGGAAAATACATAAATTATCAGCAAGCACTTGAAAAGGCACTCAGTGTCAGGAAGCATAAATTAAAATCTCAGTAGTCATGATCTCCTCTTCCCCAAACACTGTTCTTGCCTCAGTCCACTCCAGTATGGAATCCAACCCCACCACTCACTGAAAAGGCTCTTGTTAAAATAATCAGTGTTTCCAAAGTGCTTGTTTCCCTGTGACCATACTTTTCTTCTCAGCAGAATTCGAAGTTGTTCACTCCTTCCAACTTGAAACATTTTCTTCTCTTGGCTCTTCTTTTTATAATATCAACCCAGACTTCACTGAAGTGAGAAATCATGTAGCCAACTGCTTACTTGACACTTCCACTCATGTATCTCCTAGACAGCCCACACTGAAATGGCCCAAGGCAGAAATCCTGATTCTCTCTTCCCTATCCAATTTTCCTATCTCTGTTGATAAGCCAACTCTCCACCCAGTTGCTCAAGCAGAAAAGAATAATCCTTGATTGCTTCTTTTTAAAAAAAGCATCACCCACACCCATTTCATCAGCAAATTCTATAGGTTTAGCCTTTACAAACAGAAGGCTGACTGGTTTTCTCAGTTTTCCGTAAAAGCATCCCAGTTCTGCCCACAGTTATTTTTGCCTGGGCTATTGAATATCTTCCTAGCAGTCTTCTTGCTGTCCCTTTTGCCTCTCTGTAGTCCATTCAAGCAGCTACTGGGAGTGATCATTAAAATCTGAATTACTTCTTGTCCCTCTTTTTCCTTAGACCTTTCTCATGCCTTTTACCAATGACTATACTGCCCCTGGGATGAAGTCCAAGCTCCTTAATATAACCTGTAAGTGTCAAAACAGTTCAATTCCTGAATATTTCTCCTCTTCTTCAACTTCCATTCTTGCTCATCTCTTATCCTCTCATCCTCACTTAATATGCTCTAGCTATCCTGGTCTCTCTTTCTTTTTCTACTTCTAAAATACACAAATGTTGTTCTAAGCTAAGCAGTCGCTTACTTGGTCTCCCCTCTACCTGGAATCCTCTAACCTTACCGTTTAATGCAGGGCTCTTTCCTTCTAGCATTTCAGGTCTCAGCTTTCCTCATCAACAAATCTATAGAGATTCTCACCTCTCTTTTTCAGATTCAAATTTATTTTCTTGGGATCACTTATGAGTAAACTGTAATATTCATTTAACTGCTTTTTATTGTTTACCACTCTACCCCTGAATGCATGAGGATGTAAGCAAAATAAGAATAAAGATTTTGCTATCTTTATTCACCAGTGCATTCCATGTCAAAAATATGTGTCCGGTAAATGCTAAGTAAATTAGTACATGGAAATTATCTTCAAAACCACCGTTCCAAATATAAGATTTTCATTATATAGCTACTTCTCTGCAACCCAGTGTGAGCAAAGATGTAAATGAAGAATAAACATTATAGAGCAAAAATATAAATTAAAACCTAACTGCATGAAATTAAAATAGCTCAGATTTAACACAGGGAAGATGGAAATGAAAATGACATTTTACTGCCTTCGGCTCAGGTCATGACCTCAGGGCCCTAGAACTGAGCCCAGCATTGGGCTCCCTGCTTAGTGGAGAGTCCGCTTCTCCCTCTCCCTCTGCCCTTCCCCCTGCTCCAGCTCTCTCTCTCAAATAAATAAAAAAAGATCCTCAAAAAAAAAGGAGAGAAAATAATGACATTTTAGTTTATTTGGGAGAGCTTGAAATAGAAATGTAATCTGACCTCTAGTATTTTTGTCCTATAGTTTGGGTATACATTTTGTCTAATTAGTTGTATTAACAGGAAACTAAAATTTGGATGCTGATTCTAGAAATTTATATGTAAGGGAGATAAATTAAGTTTGGGCAGTATTTCAAGCTGCTCAAGAAAAGCTATTTGTAAGCATATTATTTAGGCTCTCAAAGTTAGTAGACAATGAATCTCAGACTCGTTCCAGGGATGAACATTGAGAAAGGGTATTTTAAAAAAAAACCCGCCTTTCTATTTTGCTACGAGGAATGAAAAACATGTATGTACTTTGTAATACTTATTGGGAGGTCTAATATTTAAGAGAGAAAGCCACTCATGCAAGTGGGCTAAGTAACCATGGAATTATGAGTTATTCCATATGTTTCAAAGGAATCAGAGGTAATTATTGATATGCAAAGACTGAGAAGATATTTTCTACTCATTGACAATTCTGAATAAAATCAATAGAAAGTATTTAGCGGCCTATAATGTTAGTTTGAGATTTATAAGCAGGCCTTGAGAGGTTATTTGTTCCCTATGATAATGGAAATACTGTAGTTTCCCCTGGGAAAGAGAGCTTTTTAAATTATCTTTAATTATCTTGCCATGTCATCATCAGCACCTGGGACCATGCTCCTGGTTACCTGAGGAGGGTCCTATCACTGTTTTCTGATATCCCACCTAGAATCTAAGTAGAAAACAGGAAAAAGTAATAACATAATATGAAGCACTTGACAAATTTGAAGGGAAGTATAAAGATTAAAGAGCCATTTGACATAAGAATTAAAATGATCATTTAAGATATACCAACAGCTGAAATCAAGTAACAAATTCATAGTGTATACGGCAAATGAAAGATTAGTATAAACACCATGGTGTACTTTGTTATTTTGCCCATCTGAAAAAAAAACCGAAACCCAAAAACAAACAAACAAAAAATACAACTCTTACTTTTCTCACTTTTTCTTGCACAAATACTGGCATAATGAGCAGCAGCTTGATTCCATGATTGATTCTTACCATTTTATTTTGAAATCCTGTTTTTCTCATTCATTTGATTTTTAACTTGGTTTTCTTTATTGAGGATACTTTTTTTGGTGTTACTTTTCTGCTCACTCAACTGAATGGTGTGTACAGATTTGTATCTTTTGGACCTGCTATTTTCTGCTCTGCTATATACCCTACCAGCACTCTGCAAGGCTGACCGACTTTCCTGGTCTGCTTGGGATTGAGTAGTTGTCCAAGATACCCGACTTTCAGTGCTAAATTTTGGATAGCCTGGGACAGTTGGTCATCCTAGCACTGAGAAAGAGAAAGCATTTGTAAAGGTCTTTGAAAACATGAGATCAAACAAGAGAAGTTAAGGTGTCATTAAATCCTTGGGCCTGCTTAACTGTATGTTCATCTGTCAGCCCATTTCTGACATAAGAATGTCATCTAAACTTCAGGATATTTCTAAGTGAAAACATCGAGGTTTAAAATTTTGCCAACCTAAGCACAATGAGAAATGTCAGGAGGGAAAAATGTTTCTCTTAGAAGTGGAAACTGCCAGACATGAGCTGGTAGCCTCAGTAGTCTATTAAATACACACTAGTTTGAAACCTTAAATTCATGGTTTGCAAATTGTTTCAAAGGCTTACCGAATTCAGCCAAAACTTTCTTCACAGTGATCCTCTACTTGCTATCCTCCCCAGGATTTTTTTTGCATTTTATTTAAATTTATTTAAGTTTTACTGCATTTATAATTTATTAAAGAGTTAATTTCACATCTTATTAGCTCTTAAGGATCGGATCATGTAGCCTGAGATTGAGGAACTAACTGATAGATCTTTGATATATCTCTAACCTTGTTCATAATTTTTTTGAAACCATTTTCTCTCTAGAATCACTGACACCACCCTTTCTCATTTTCTGTTTAATTTTCAACTATATCCTTCCAAAAGCCCTTCTTGGGAGTCTCACAGCCACTTCAGTGTTGGGATTTCCCAACCCTCTCATCATCCTCCCTTTCTGTTTCTTTCCTTCCCTTTTACTACTGTTCTTTCCCTTCCCTACCCTTTGTTGCTCTTCTTTTGCTACTCTAAGGTGATCTTAGATCATACTTACGAGATGATCTCATCTATTCTCATGGTTTCTCTGCCATCTAAACACCCGTGACTCCTAAGTTTGTTAACACTAGCCCAGATAGTGCTTCTGAGCATCTGACTTATGAATACAATTGCTATTGACCCTATACGACCAAACTCATGGGTTCTTCAAAAGCAACACATAAAAAACAACTCATCACTATCCAACTACCCTTGTTCCAAGTGGCTCTTTCTCCGGACTTGCCTTTACAGAGCATTGTACCTCCTTTTCCCAAAGCCTGGAAATTAGGGCTTATCTTTTCCTCTCATACCCATCCAGTCAATAATTTTGATCAATTCTGAACTTTCTAAACTTTATGTGTCTCCATCTCCTTTGCTGCATACCATCATCTTCGCTCACCTGGGTAACTACAAGTTCTGTGTCTTCCTTTTGGTGAATGGCCTTGTCCTTTCTTCGGTAAATTCCACACACTGCAACCGGGTGGCTTTCTATACTACGAATCTTATCATGTCACTCCCAAGCTAGATATCCTTCAAGGATGAAGTCCAAATGCCTTAGTATAAATTATATAGCCTTGAACGATCTGTCATCTATTTAGCGGTCTAGTCCCCTTCCTGAATACTCATCAGCTCATTTCCTCCCCACTCCCCTACCCCTACCCTCAGACGTCTAGTCCATTCCAAGATGCTTATAGTTCTTTAGGCAGATATTTGCTTGTGCCATCTGGAATACTTCCCAGCCTGGCTAACACTTTTCATCCTTCAAAATTCAGTGCAGGCATCACATTCTCAAGGAAGTATACCAGTTCCCTCTATTATGCAATAAAGTAAATGTGTATGCTTCCTACATAAGCATTTATCACAGTTTATTATAATTTTTGTTAACTCATTTGTGTCTCTCAAAAAACTGGAATCGCCTTGCAAAATGAGACCATGACTTATTTATCTTTCAGCTTCCAGCACTGGAAGTAGTACATACTACGTGCACAGCAAATGTTAAATCAGTATCTGGAATGTAAGCCATAAAAGCAAAGACTCAACATGACCTTCTAAACCTGGCTGTTATACATTTGAAGCATGTCTATGAAATTTTAAAGAACAAAGGGAAAATTCTTCCACTCTGCTTCTTTTTTCATGCTGCCAAGAATAAAAGACAGTGTTCTACATGTTCTGTAAGGTTGTTTCTTTTCTTTCTTTTCCTCTCTTGAATCTCCTCAAAACAAATGTATTTTCTATTATATCTCAGTCTCACACATACATTAATGTGCGTTTTATATGTAAACTGCTTAGACCAGGGTGATGGTAGAATAAAAATAAAATTCTGTTCTCATAGACTATGGACTCTGAGAAACAAACAGGGTTTTAAAGGGGAGGGGAAGGGGGGGATGGGTTAGCCCTGATGGGTATTAAGGAGGACACGTATTGCATGGAGCACTGGGTGTTATACGCAAACAATGACTCATGGATCACTACATCAAAAACCAAAAATGTACTGTATAGTGACTAACATAATATAATAAAAAAAAAAATTCTGTTCTCGTAAGTCAAAGAGATCTGGGTTTGAATCCAGACTCCACAATTTGTTAGTCTATAATCCTTCGCACATAATTTACCTTCTTTTATTCTTAGTCTCCAAATTTAAAAATGGTAAAATGGGCATAATGCAACTTTTCTTATGAGATTATTAAAATATTAGAAATGATGTATGTCAAATAACACATACTAAATGTTCAACAAATTACTACAACCATGGTAACAGCAACATCGGCTCAGTATCCCAACAGCAGCAGCAGCTGTAATTCTACCACAAAACTTAAATCTTCTGTTTTTATAGCCTTATATTCCATACAGGGATATAAGAAATATGAAACTTTTACAGTGCAAGTGACTCTGTATTTTTAAATTTGTATTTTAACAAGAGCACTAAATTGTAGATGTATCATAATAAATGCTCTGAGTTCTTATTTAGGTCTTTGATATCCAATACATTTATGAATTAAATGCTTTTTTGAAAGTCATGTCAAGTACTTTACTAAGCATTATGGGAAAATGCAAAACATTGAGATATCATACAAAAAAAAGCTTAAAATTCATTCAGTAAGCTTAGACGTGTAGAAGTAAAATTGCTCAAATATAAAAAAAGTTTTTACTGAGTATATTATTAAAAGCAATTATTAAACATTCAGAACTTTGTATAATATCGAGTATCACTTTATATAAAACAATAACCTAAATTTCTGATAACTAGACATTATACATTTAAATAAGGGAGTATATACTACATTTACTCCTTTTATGATTTCATTCAATATCCTGCTTTTAAATACCATTTTTGCTGATTACTTCCAAATTCATATTTCCAGTATGGACTTCCTCTGAACTCCAGGTTCATTCCTCCCATTGCCTAGTTAACATCTCCATTTGGATATACGTGACTTAAATTTAAAATGCCCAACAATGAACACTGACATTTCTACTTTCAACATGGTCTTCTCTGTATCAGTAAACAGTAACTCCATTCAACTACTTTCTCAGGCCAAAATACTTAGAGCCATCCTTGATTCTTTCCTTCCATTATACATCCCTAACAGCAAATCTCATTGGCCTTGCTCTTAAGAATATATCTAGAATCCAACAATTTCTTACCACCTTGACTCTTAGCCTAGCCAAGGACATTATAACTACAATATGGGTTACTGCAAATGGTCTTTTCCTGGTCTCTCTGCTCCCCTATAATTTATTCTTCAAACAGTATGTAGCCACAATGCCTTTCAAAAAATATAGATCCATCAACACTTTGCTCAAAGCCCCCTTTTGGTTTCCCATCCAACTCAGAGTAAAATACAAAGCTTCTGCAATGCGCTATGAGGATCTAAGTGATCTGGCCTCACTACTTTTTAAACTTCATGCCTACCACTACTCCCTTATGTGTTCCAGCCAAACTTGACTTCCTTGTGTCTTAAACTCACTAAGGACTCTGGGCCTTTGTGCTTGTTGTTCTTTCTGCTTGAAACATTTTCCCCTGAGAGATGCATGTCTTTTTGTTCACCTGCTTCAGGCCTCTTTTCAAATTTTGTCATATCAGAGAAGCTTGCCTTGTCTATCTGATATAAAATGGATATTCTCTCTTCTCCTTACTCCTGGCACTCTCTCTTCTCCTTACTCCTTAGCACTTACCATACTGATATAAATTTTTTTCTGTCTCTATTTGCTAAAATGTAAGCAAGCAACAAGGGCTCTCTCATGTTCACTGCTTTATGCATAGTGCCAACCCATAAGAGTGTCTGGCAAATGATAGGCACTTAATAAATACAAACTGAACAAATCATTGAATGAATCTTACTGTGCCTGCTATCAGTGGGTAATGAAAGCAAACAGCAGGTAAGACTTCTTAGTACATTGTAGAAGGATGTAAACTCTGTTATCAAAAAAAACTATTTACTTGCCATCAATTAATCATGTTACTGATTGCTATATTCCGAATTTCCAGTTGCTAAGCTTGTCTAGAACTAGGGGCTATCCTTGAAATATCTTGATTCAGTTAAAATGACATTCTTGGAAAATAAAGTTTTCAACTTTACTTTGTAAATATTGAGTTATCTTTGTAATATTCTTTTCAGTATCTAAATAATAGCCACTTTTCTCAGCTTTAAAAAAGTTTTAAAGAACTTTTTGCCTTCTTGTGATCTATAAAGCATTAGTATGTGATCCTGCTTTTTAAAACCAAAGTACATTTTTATTTTACAGAAGGCAGGGTATGTTAAAGCAAGTTCAATAAATTTCCATATGTTTTTCTGAAAGTCTTGCTATGTATTAGAATAAGCTGCAGGGTTTTCTTATAAGGTTACCATTTTTAAAATTATGAATTTTAAATTATGTCCTTACTGGAATATATGTGTGTGTTTTGGTGTGAGTGGGGGAATGGTAGACAAGTATGAGTGTAAGGAGGACTGTTATAGATTTTATTAAATTACTATTTTAGATCTTTAGATATAGCAGACACTTACAAGTTTTACCCTATCTGCCAAGAGGTGCATATCTTTCCCTCCTGAGTTTGACATTTACACTTTTATCACACTATCAGAATGCCGCAGAAGAAAGGCCCTTGCAGCTGATCAGAATTATATATATATAAAATAAAGCAGCAGAGTGTTTAATTTTTACATAATAATCATTCAGTAAATGTTGTTACATTGTGAAATAACTGCCTACCCCACCTCTTTCTAGCTCTGCAATAACTAGCAGGTTATTTAAACTTTTCGGGCTATAATTTCAATGCCTATAAAATGGGAGTAATAACAGATATTTCATAGTTACATGCAGCTCAAATAAAAATATGTTTGCTAAACACCCACTTAGTAAGGCGGCTGACGTAAACATACTGGGTGGCTTCCAGTGTTGCACCATAAGGTAGCACCCACGTGTCATGGACAGGTTTGGCACCCAGGCCTGATGTCACATACTTATCTGGAGCTCTAGGTGTTCTGAAAGGTAACAGTTTTGATCACATGAGTGGCCCAACAAATTGTGCTGGGATGGTAGGGCTGGAGGCTTTGAGGATTTCTTACTAATGCTGCTACCTTTGGCCTCAGATTTCGATGGTAACATAAAGAAGTCCTCCGAATTTCTCTATGAATAGTTCCTTGTATAATACGGCTGATCTGATTATAAACAGATCCTCTCATGTGGGTTAACAGGCTCCCTTACTGACACTGAGCCATTAAAATGTTCTGACTTAATTCACACTCCATGAGTACCACATTCTTTTAACCACCGATAAACTATGAAAAATGTCAATCTTTCATATGGCTTAGTAATTGTCTTGAATTTATGAAATACCAACTCTAGATAATACCCAAGCAAACATTTTGCAATAATTTGGGAATATTTGAATGGTAGAGTTCTCCTCTTTAGGAGCTAAGCATTTCAGTGGGTGTCAATAACTTCCTTAATGAATTGACCATGTATCCATTCATGTACATATTCAGTATCCAGCCCATTAACATGTATTGGCACCCTTGGTACATTATGCTAGGTATTACTCAGCCCCTTTCCTCCAGTCTACCCTTAAACCAGCATCAGAATTATCTGACCTAAATCCAAATCTGATTATATATATCCCAACCTAAACAAAATAGAACAAAATGCAAAAAAACCTGTAACAGCGTAACAAAAAACCAAAAAATCTTCATCAGTTTACTACTGACCTTAGGAAAAGTTTTCTAATGCATTATTATGACGTTAAAGATCTATCTCCTGGGGTACGTGGCACAGTGGGTTAAGTGTCTGACTCCTGATTTCAGCTCAGGTCATGAACTCAGGGGCTCTGTGCTCAGCAGGGAGTCTGCCTGAGATTCTCTCCCCATCCCTCTGCCCCTCCCTCCGCATGTGCCCATGTGTGTTCTCCCTCCCCCAATCTCAAATAAATAAATATATCTTAAAAAAAAAAAGATCTCTTATTCTTTGCAACTTAAAATCCAAATACATACTAAGGTCTTCACCAGTACCAGCAAATTGCATGTTCTTTTTGTTACCTTTATCACTATACACATTGTGACTTTTGCCTAGAAATTTCCTATACTTTTTACTTTTTCTTTAAAATAGCTCCCAGTTTACCTCCTCAAGTTCCTTGTCCAGATATAATCTCCTTGTTCATAGTGCTCTGACAGTACGTATTCATGCTTCTATTTGAGCTCTGTGCATGCTACTTTGCATTTTATCTCCAAGTGATAAAAGTGAGATGTAAGCATGGGAGAAGGAAAAGGAGACAAGGATAGAGGGAAAGAATATAGTGGGAAAGAGAGAGGAGTTAAAAAGATAAAGAAATAAAGGGAAAAGACCTTTATATGAATCTGAGTGTCTAAAAAGATTATAGTCCTGTATCGTCCATCTTAAAGTAGAGCATACATACTGTCATGTGTGAAGAGAGTAAGAATCCACAGGACTGATTTGTTGCGGACCCCTGCAATGTCAATTTTCCTTGAAGACTAAATTAAAATATTTTTTAAGTAATCATACCATTATATATCATACAGGAGAATGTCAAATGTAAATGAGTGGTTATAATATTCAAGTTAGTTTTATGCCTACCAACATTTTTTCAAGGTAAGTTCACCAATCTTCTTTCTCAGCCTTGGCCTATGTGTTTACCCTCTTCCTCTAATAGGGATAGCTGCCTTTAGGTGATTGCAAACAATGATTTATTTTACCTTACTATTAAACATGTCTGCAAAATATCATGAAAAGAGAAATGAAAGAAAATGAGACAGGAGAGGAAGAAAGTTATTCTCAGTTAACTAGAAAAGTATTGATGAACTACATTTGAATTTGATCTTAAAGGATGAGAAGATCTTTGGAGAAGCAGACTCCACTATGGGCCTAAGCATGCCAGAGATTTATTGGGGAAAATACTAACGAAGAATAAAGAGTGAAGATGCAAGAGGAGACAGGGAGAGCCTTAGACCATGTTGAAGTCCTACTCCTTCTGAAAGGTTAGAAGGAAGGAGGATTGAGTAATAAGAGCTTCAAATGACAGTACAGTTCTGAGAAGGGCTCAGGCAGAATGGGAGCTTCTGAACCAAAGTCTCCAGTTTGAGAAATACTGCACAGGGCAGGAAGGGACCAGGATTCATAACCGCCATGCTCAGTCACTGGCTGGGAGTAGCCCAGGGAAGTGTGGTCTCAGCATTTACAGGGCTGGCTCCTCCAGGTTTTCAGTTAAGTGGGCTCCCTGGGGCAGTTTCTCTTAAAGAGATCTGAATGACACATCCCTATGGCTGCCCTAGGGAGTAAAGACGATCAGGCATAGAAAGAGAAATTGTAAGATGTCTATGACAAATGGCAAGATCAGATTGTGTGGAATACAGCATATGTGAAAAATAGAGGTAAAAATAAGTTTTAAAATATAGCCTGAGAGCAAAATTTAAAAAACCTTGACTACTAAAATGGAGAGTAATCTTTCAAAATAATGACTTGGTACAAGTTTAATTTTTTAAACAGAAAAGTAATGCCATCTGATTGTCTTGTAGAAGAATATTGCAGAAATTCACAACATTGATTTTAGGTAGGAGGGAGTCTGCAGTTCTAGCTTTATGTCTAGAGCTCAGGGCCTGGAGAGGAAATTTAAATCACCCATTGCAAAGTTGGGAGTTAAAGTGTCAAGCTGAATGGCACTGCTTAGAAAGAGCCCAGAGAGAAGAAAATGGCAGAAAATGTCTTTGAAGAATATGTGTTTAGTTATGATAAATCATAATTTATGTGTTGAGGAATCTCATTTCCTATCTCATTTTGAAAAGCTGAATTTTTTTTAAATCAAGAAAATTTTTTCCCTCTAATATATAAGTTCAAATTTTCATTTAAAATTTTACCTAAGGTGAGAACACAAGAAAATGATATTTTAGCACAGGTTAAAGTCATTAAATGACAACTGTACAAATACCCTTCATTTATATTTCATTTCTTCTCTTGAAGGTAATAATGGCACAAATGGACCTAAATGGACAAGTCATCTGGTGTAACTTCGTAAGTGAATTGACAACATATGCATAAGGATGTATATCTGTAAGGTGCTTTTAATAAAATAAAACATTATCAGTTAATGGTATTCAAGTACACACCACGTATACAGAATATCAAGAGAGATGTTGGTGAGGAAATAATAACTTACTCTTTAGTGCTGATTTTCCTCCACACTGAACTATGCCACACATGTTTACACACTCAGTACATGACAGTTTCTCCCCACCTCATCCCTGTCCCTTTGGGTTTGCCACAATTCTTTCTCCTCCTTTCTTTACCTTTCTCTTTGCTCATTCCTTTTATTCCCATCTGCTCTTATGCAGTCTCCAAGTGATGCCAATCCATATAAATATATTTCTTTTCATCAAGAAAGCACTTACAGAAGCACCTTTTAGGACAAATTCATTCAGTTTGTAAGCCTTACTCTTACCTAATAAATATATATATTTTTTTCAGATCTTGGCCAAAATTATGAAATAGGGCAGGTAAAACAAACACCTAAAAGGCCTGAGGCTTACAGTGAAGTCAGTAAACTTGAGAAGCTGATGATGAGGGCTGAACTGGCCAAACTCCAGACCAAACAGTTGTGGGGGGGGGGGGGTCTATGGTAAATAACTTTCATCTGGTCGTGAAATGCAGTTCTCACCAGCTGAAAGGGGTATTGAGACACCATGTGAAGCTGCAGTAGCTTTTTTTGTTGCTATAGGGTTGAGCCACTTAGAAAAATCTATTTTACTTCCTAAAAAATCAAATCCAGCACTTTCACCTCCAGAGAGGAAGTGTTTCAGAAATAGCTGAAGTGAATTCCGTGTTTGAATAACGGGAACCTGATACTTAATTCCCTGGCTGACTTGCAATGAGCAAGTTACTTTTTCTTTAAGTAAAAACCCATTTAATACGCATAGACTGTTATAGCTGCAAAATGTGAATGCATTAATATTGGAAGCTTGGCTATATGCGTTGAAATGATTGCTGAAATTGTTTTAAAGGTCTTCATGCTTAAACCAAAATGCTTTTCAAGTTCTCCCTTCTTAGTCCAGCTGAGCTGTGTGATTAAAAAAGTCAAGCACTAATTATCTGGCAAAGAATAAGACATTATAGGTCTAAGGACAGCCTCGGGTTCCTGGTGCCACAGGCTTTCATTTGGCTCTCGCACAGACCGTATTATATAACCTCTTCATTACAGGTGAATCACAAATTTAGTCCTGAGATCAGAGCTGAAGATAATCACGTGCCTTATTTTTTCCCTTCCTTTAGGAATTTCACTAAATGATTAGAAACAATGCATTTTTTCTATACCTGAGCAGTTTTTCGAAAACCAAGAGTATAAGTCATGATAAATCAAAATCTCATAATTTTTAACAAGCCAAGCACAATATCCTTGTGAAAATTTGATTAGGCAGGCATCTAGCTATAGAAAAACAAGAAGTAAAATACATTAAAGATTACTAAAATTGTTCATTTTAACAAATGTTTTAAAAATTACTTTACCCAGAAAAGAAGAGAAACCAGATGGACTACTGAAAAATTAGTATTAGTATATTCATTTGCTCAGAGGTTCCTTTTCAAGCAAGCAGAATACATTAAAATTATTGAATTGAAAGAGGAACAATCAGTGGAAGTCTTATTGAAATCCTGTTTGGAAATATAAACCTGACCAGAAATGGAAACAGTATGATGATTACAAGTTACTTAAATTTTCAATTCTCTAATAATTATACTCTGAATTTAGGCTGTTTTGGGGGTCACTGATGATGTTCTTGCTGTCTCTTTCACACAGACTGAAAGAAGCAGATGGATCATCTTTGACCTCTTGTTTTCCTTCAAACTACGCATTCAGTCCATCAGCAACTCCTATTTCCTCCTCCTTTAAATACATTCTGAATTTCCACTTCTCTTTACCTGCATTGCCCACGTTCTCGTACAAACAGCATTTCTAGCCCGGGATGCCTGCCATGCCCTCCTGACTGCTCTCCCCAGTCCCACTGTCCCCTACAGTTTTATACTTGCACAGAAGCCATGTTAAAATTAATCAAATCATGGTCCTGACTGGAACTCTTCAGTGATACATTTAGGATGGAACCCATATCTATACTGTGTCTTACAAGTCCCCACCCATCCGGCCTCTGTCCATCTTCCTGACCACATCTTCTACCACTGCTCCCCTCCCTCACTTTTCTGCAGCTTGAGCTGACCTCCAAGCTGCTCTAGACATGTTAGACTACTCCCCACTTCAGAGCATTCATTCACACTTGTTCTTACCCCAGATCTTGATTTGCCTTACTTCTTATTATTTGAGTTTCCACATAAATGTCACTTCCTCAGACTCCCTCCAGCATTCATGATCCCTTTATCCTACTTTATTTTTCTTTCTGGCACTTATCGCCACCTTATACTATTACTGCCTATCTACTTCTTTGCTATCTCTCTCCCATTAGAATATAAACGCCAGATAATAGAGGCCTTGTTCCTAGTTGTCCTGACAACACTTAGGGTAAGGCCAGAAACACAGTGGGTGTTCAATACATGTTAACTCAATGAATTAGAAAATGAATAAATAAATGAAGGCTAGTAGTTATCATTTTTAAATAACCTTTAAACCAGCAAAATGGCATTTCTTCACTGTATGAATTTTCGAAGGTCTTACTTCAAAATCATCACCAGAAAAATGGTAACGTGTCAAGTGGTATGATCTACAATACAAAGTATAGGAATATCAATATGATATATATGAAGGTGAAGGTAAATAAATCAGACTCGCGGTACAATTGGAGCCAATTTCTTAACCCATATCTTCTTGCTTGCTGTGGCCTGAAAAATCAGACTAGACTAGACTGTGCAGCATGCATTTCTTTTTCTTTTCTGCTTTTTCTATGAAGTCACTAAGTGTTTCTGAAGTGGGGTTTGGTTACTGCTGCTATTGCTATGACTGTTTTATTAGAGACTTTGATTTCACTGCACACGTTAGCAGTTAATCCAAAGGAAGGTTGCAGAGGCTTTTAAGTTTTGGTAAATCTTCTAGTTACTCCACTAGTGCTTACTAGTCTACCTGAGCAATGTAACAGAATGTGGTAGCATGCACACAGCACAGACTAGCTGGGTTTGACTCCTCAAATTACTTGCTAAACGATCTCTCTATAAATTTTTCATTCATAAAATATGAACAGCAATGATTATAACAATATATACATACGTACATATATAGAGTTCTTGTGAGGGCTCAGTGAGTTAATAAACATAAAGCTCTTAGAACACTTCTTTGCACAATATGAGCATTTAAAAATATTAATTTTGAGTTTCTTGTTGTATAAACTTTCCTAAATAGAAATGATCACCATGCCCCATAAAAAGAAGACTCCATATTATTGTCTACATCAAAGGACTTAGATTTGGAAGACTTGGCTTCTGCTGTCTATTAGAGATCATATAGCCAACGTTTCCACAAATCTTACTAAGTCCACAGAAGTAGCATGCCTTCAAAACACAGTCACATTTCCAGTGTGTGTAGGGCTCTGGGGTAAAGGGTGAGAATGATTCCATTTTCTGTAGAGTAGGGGCTGATTCTTTACAGAAAGCCTCAACATTTTGCATAATCCTTTGACTAAACTGATTTGCTGTTTCAGTCACACAACTTGTCAATTGGGAAAAAGGTCATAGTTGAGACCTATGTCACCTCATCCTTTGTTTCTTAGAGCATATGCATACAGATCTTGTGATAATCAATGTAAACAGGCAGGGCGTATTTTGGAATGTATCTGAGGAAAAAAATGAGATTGGCATGAAAATAAGTAGATGAAAACAAAAAAAAAATAGAAAAATAAAGGATATATTTTATCCTTAAGTTTTTAAAATAATTCTCAAACGTGACACTGGCAATCTATTTTAGGGATTACGGGACATTCATTTGTTGATTTGGGAATCTTCAGGGTCCAAAAATAGAAATTTTGTTCAAAAATATGGGATGCCTGGGTGGCTCAGTCAGTTCAGGGTCTGCCTTTGGCCCAGGTCATGATCCTAGGGTCCTAGGATTGAGTCCCTGCATCTGGCTCCTTGCTCTGGCAGGGAGCCTGCTTCTCCCTCTGCCTGCCGCTCCCCCTGCTTATGCTCTCTCTGACAAATAAATAAATTCTTAAAAAATAATAATAATAATGTGGTATTCGGGTGGCTCAGTCGATTAAGCGTCTGCCCCCAGCTCAGGTCATGATCCCAGGGTCCAGGGATTGAGTCCTGCATCGGGCTCCCTGCTCCATGGAGGAGACTGCTTCTCCCTCTGCTGCTCTCTGTCTCTCCTGAATAAATAAAATCTTCAAAAAATATAATGTGGTATCAGTGATAAAGTATCCATGTATAGCTGCACACATGCAGCTGTAGATGTGGCAGGGGTGTTTTTTCAAAAATGGACAAACCCTGGGTTAGCAAACAGAACTAAGGTTAGGAGCTCTCTGAGTTGGCTGAGGTAGCTAGCTTAGGTAGTGTTACTAATGAATGCAAGTATATAACTCTACTTCATGAGCTTGAGTATGTAAGAAAGGTCATTGGGATTTTTCTATCTTTTCTTTAAGTCTGACTTAATCTAACCTCAGTCTGCCTAGGCTGATAGACAATTTTATCTTAGCCCTTATTAGTAGTCCAGCCTATGCCTTTGCCCAAGGGTGTGAAAAGATCCCAAACATCTTTGCAGTGAAGGATATCTGAGAAGTCACTGCTAGCCCTGATCTTTATTTGCCCAAGCCTACATGCTTCTTAAAGTCCAGTGGCTCCTAAAATTCTAATCCTTGCTTGTGTTTGAACCAAGCAATCATCAGAGAAGATGCTGAGGTTATTCAAATCTATCACTGGAAAAGGCACAAAGACCATGTCATTTTGCTATTTTCAAATTTAATCCATAAGAAACAGGTAATTCCATTGTTAAACTAATGCAGGCCATAGAAAATGACAGAAAATCATTTTTATAAAGTTAGCATGAAATAACAAGAAAATGCAGCAAAGACAGTTATAAAAAAATTATAGGCCAAAAGTCACAAATGAAAATAGATGAGAAAGGGGCGCCTGGGTGCCTCAGTCATTAGCGTCTGCCTTCGCCTCAGGTCATGATCCCAGAGTCCTGGGATCGAGCCCCACGTTGGGCTCCCTGCTCGGCGCGAGGACTGCTTCTCCCTCTCCCACTCCCCCTGCTTGTATTCCCTCAGTCTCACTGTCTCTCTCTGTCAAATAAATAAATAAAATCTTTAAAAAAAAAAGAAAATAAATGAGTAATTAAGTAAAAAGAAATCAGCAATATATGAAAATAATAATCTATGACCTATCAGCATTTACTCCAGGAAGGCAAGAACAGTTTAAATATCAGAAATATGTCATAATAAAGTCATTAACAAATTAACTGAGAAAATTAATAAAATCCACTCAATAAGAGCTTTAAGGCATTTAATATAATTCAGCAGTGACTTATAGGAAAATCTCTAAGGAAAAGAAAAAGCATAAAATTTGTTAAGGAATATTAGTTTTTTTAAAAACAACAATATAAACTTTAAATGACAAAATGTTAAAAGCAGAAACAAGACAGACAAACATGCCCATTACATTTCAACAATGAATTGCAGGTTCAAGTGAATGCAGTAAGAGAAAAACAAAAGTATAAATGCAGGGAAAGAAGAACTAAAAGACTGAACAAATATTTTTTATGTTCACATGGAAGATTAGGGGAGATATGGGGAAAAGTGGGCTTTTTTCTTAGCACAACTGTTTTCTTAGTTGATCTAAGAATAGAGTCCCTTCATACTTTCACAGATCTACCTTAGTGCCAGTTCCCATTAGAACTCTATTACTTTACCTTTTCTTAGACTGGTTTATTTAAATTCAATCAATTAATATATAATGTATTATTGGTTTCAGAGGTAGAGGTCAGTTTTATATAACACCCAGCACTCATTACATCACGTGCCCTCCTTAATGTCCATCACCCAGTGACCCCATCCCCCACCCCCCTCCCCTTCAGCAACCCTCAGTTTGTTTCCTATGATTAAGAGTCTCTCAGGGTTTGTCTCCCCCTCTGATTTCATCTTGTTTTACTTTTTTCCTCTCTTCCCCTATGATCCTCTGTTTTGTTTCTTAAATTCCACATATGAGTGAGATCATAGGATAATTATCTTTGTCTGATTGACTTATTTCACTTAGCAAGAACTCTACTACTTTAATAGCATTTAACAGTGTTACTCATGCAAGCACCTAGTTAACCACTTAAGAATTCTTTTCCCCCTTTTTATAGACACTGAGCCCCTATACTGTTGAGACTTTTTTTAAAGATTTTATTTATTTATTTGACAGAGAGACTCACAGTGCGAGAGGGAACACAAGCAGGGGGAGTGGGAGAGGGAGAAGAGGGTCTCCCCACTGAGCAGGGAGCCCGATGCAGAGCTCGATTCCAGGACGTGGGGATCATGACCTGAGCTGAAGGCAGACGCTTAATGACTGAGCCACCCAGGCACCCTGTATGACACTTTCTTAAGTCTTCAGCTTCATCTTTATCCTGTCTCCAACTCAGATCCTTTCCCAACATATAAAGTAACAGGTAGACTTCTGAAAAGTCATGTGTGATTTTCCAAGTTCCACTTTGAAGCCCTTTCTTCAATGATTTAGGAAATCTGTGAGGTCATTTCTCAGCAGCTTTTATTTTTCATTTTCTATTTATTTTTTGGCTCTATTCCAACAAACAGGGCATGGTTTACTTGAATACAGATGCAATGTCTTTCTTTTTTCTATCTCCAGGTCCTTGTACATTAATTAGAAAATATCAGACATGCCATAAATATGTGTTACATTATTGATTAGAACTTATGTTAACTAAATTGCCAAGAAAGTTCTTCATTTATAGCTTCCTTACTCTGTCCATCAATCTCTCCTCCGATAGACCCAGGAAATCCTACTCCCTATGAGAATGTCTTTTCTTTGCACATTGGGATAGATAATACTCACTGAGCACTTAGGATGTGCTGGATATGGCGCTGAACAATCTACATGCCTTTTCTCATACAACTTTAAAACAACACGAGATAAATTATATCATTATCCTCTTCATTTTGATTCGAAGAATCTCTAGATTGAGGAAAATAAATGAAAGGTCCCAGATTACAAAGGTAGCCAGTTGTGAAGCCAGGGTGTGACTCCAGGGAATGACTAGAGCTGTAGGTACTGCACTGCCTTCCAAGTGTGGGCGCTAATTGTTCAGCACTAGAAACAAGTGAGACCCAGGTTTTAGTCACAGCTCTGCCACTTATTATTTATGTGACCTCAGGGAAGCCACTTAAATGTATCAGTTCCTTCACTTGTAATATGGAGATAATAGTTACTCCATTCAGTGATTTGCTGTGAGAATTAAATGACTTGTTTGGATTATTCTAACTCACTTTTTCTTGAAAAATGGGGTCTCTTGTTTATATTTTAAGGCATCCATTTTGAGGAACCTGAGATAAAATGGGATTTTATTTTTCAATAAAAATATTAGTTCTCTTTAATATTTAGCATTGGCTGTTTGAAAAATGCCAGCAAGTCAAGTGATACTCACTGTTCTGGGCTTCAACAGCAGGATGGTGGAGTGAACCACAATGAAATAGCATCTGCTCTAGCCCTTATGAGGATTAATCAAATCCTCTCATAATTAAATGGGTCAGTTAATTATGCATGTTCAATGAAATGACAGAAATGCTCCTATCTTCAAGGACTTCAGTTTAGTTGATTCTGACTGAATGAACACACATTTCTCATTTTGTTAATCAGAATTAACAAAAATAGATTCATTGCTTCACCTGAAATTTTTATTTCTGCATAAACTCACTGAAAATTATTCACATTTTCTGAGCAAAATATTTAGAATCTTTCTAAGCCAAAATGACTTGCAGAAGGAAAATTCAATATCCAGGACTGACCAGGAAAAATGATTCCTAGTAATGCAAATGTTCAAGAACAGTAGCATTATTCTATGTGTATGGTTATGGAGAAAATCAGGAATTGAGCAACACATATATGAGATTTGCGATCAACACAAAATCTTTTTGGGAAATGATGGAGCATCTGTTTTTAAGTACCACTAAGATTAACAAGATATATTCAGGTTGCAATCTAGCAACTTTCAAAATAGTATTAAAGGTTAACACTCAAGTTTTCTAAAGGAAAGCTACAAGAAAATTTTGGATTCATTGTTAAAGTAGGGCAATTGTTTAGGAATATAACTGGCAATTTCATGTGGTAATTTGTGACAATTACCACTACTTTTCAATTCTGAGAATTCTCAGCAGCAGTCTTCTTTAGCTTCTTTGCCAGGAACTGAGTGCCTGGACCTCAAAATCCATAAATGCAGATCTGTATCCAGCAGGCACGAAGTCCCCTCCCTTTGTAATTATGGCATTATTACTTTAATAGAGGAAACAAGAATTTAACAATGATTAGCCTCCAGAGGAAGGAGAATTTGTTAAAATTCTGAACACAGCATGCTTACTTTCCACCTTTAGAGCCCAAGCCCTAGACTGACAGCTCTTGAAAACAACCTCCTTTATTGCCGTAGTTCCAGGCAAGGTGCTCAGGATCCTTAGCCACACAGGACTTTAAGAACTGTCTTATGACTCATTTTTACTTCATCTAGGAAGAAAGCAACTTTTTGGCTACTTCTT
Source organism: Zalophus californianus (assembly GCF_009762305.2). NCBI lineage: Eukaryota > Metazoa > Chordata > Mammalia > Carnivora > Otariidae > Zalophus > Zalophus californianus. Next base: position 24,299,225 of record NC_045599.1, on the reverse strand, counting down.
TTTACATCCAATCCAATCAGCAATGCCGCTTCCATCTTTCAGGTCCCCAACTCCTTCCAGCTTTGTAATAGAATGAAACTCTCAAGGATAAGCATTTGAGAATTGGCCATGCATTAACCATGCATGTATTCACTACTGTTCTTTTTTAGCCTTACACTTCTTTCCATCAATTAAAACTCTGAAGGGTCAGATTTTATCTGCCTTTTGCCTAAAAAATGGCTTTTAGTAGGTTATTTCCAATAGGCCCTTCCAATTTTAAGCTAATTAGCAAATAAAAAAGAATTTTCTCTCGTTAGTTAATTGCATACAGAAGATGTCAGCAAGGAGCTTTCCTTAGAATAAGGGTAGAGGATCAGGATTCCGGCTTATCATGATTCAGTTGTACAGTGTTCCTAAGGCTGGCTCTGAACACCACCATTCTTCAGACATCTAGAGATACAAATGTGCTATTATAGTGGCTGTGTGCTTAGACTCTACTCTTCCTTTTTTGATTATTTTTCTTGATTAATAAAATAATACTAAATATATAGTTTGTTTTTAATATTTGTTACTCATGTACCACGGTTGATTGATAAGCAAAAACAAAGTGATACTCTGTCCTTTTCTATAATATTTCCCATTTAGAGTTAAACTAAATCTTTTTTTTAAAGACTTATTTATTTATTTATTCATGAGAGACAGAGAGAGAGAAGCAGGCTCCCAAGGAGCAGGGAACCCGATGCGGGACTCGATCCCAGGACTCTGGGATCGTGACCTGAGCCGAAGGCAGATGCTCAACCATCTGAGCCACCCAGGTGCCCGAGTTAAACTAAATCTTATATGAAGGTAATATTTGATACATTTGCCAGGTTTAAAGTATTAAATTTTATCCCAAGTGTTTAGAAAGTGAATGTTGCTTAATCTTTCACAGGAAGACTCATGTCATTTGTCTTTTATATCCCCCCTGCCAATTTACTGCAACAGACTGCTGAGAGAGGTGAAGTGAGAATATAATGTTAGTATACTATAAACATATTCAATAAATGACTTAGAGTAATTCTTTGTTGAAAAACAAAGTGCTAGCAAATCTTATTTCTACCAAGGTGACTATTAATTTTTTTCATAATGGAGGAATTCAAACACACTGAAAAACAGTCACATACCAAAAGTGATCTCTCAATTCAACAGATATTTATTGAGCACCTACTTTGTGTAAGGCTGTTCAAGGTAAATGAATAAGACTGTGAGCAAGATAGACAAAAACCCCTGACCTCATGAGACTTACATTCTCATGGGGGAAGCATACTAGATAAAAATATATAAATACATTATTTATAAAATGTCAGGTTAAAAGTGATAGTGAAAAAAATAAAGAGCGGGTAAGTATATAGAATATGAAGAATCATACATGAGGATCACAGAATGCATCTTTGAGGAGACGGCATTTAAGTGGAAGCTGAATGAAATGAGTTGAACTAAAAATATCTTTGGAGAAGACTTCTAGGCAGAAAAAACTGAGAAGAGAGATCTTAAGGCAAAAGTACTTGTGATATATTTGGCAAAAAGCTGTGAAGCTATTTGGAGAAGTAGCTAGAGTCCAGGTCATGTGAAGCCCAATAAACTATAGCAAGGAATTAAGATATTGTTGTATGAGTCATAGTACACCAATAGAGATTTCTGCATGGGATTGACTTATTTTTATTATTCTGCATATTGTGTGAAGAATGGGTGTAGGGAGAAGCAGTTTGTTTTAGTTACATTAAATCTGCAATGCAGATGGTTGCTCAATGCATCACGTGGATCAGTTCTGAAGAGATGTCAGGACCAGAGGATATACCTGGGAGTCATAAATATTGTACTTAAAGCCATGACAGTAGATAGGTCACCCAAGGATTATTACACATGAGAAGAGTAGGCATCCTTACGCCCTGAGGTTCCCCAACATAGTTGCCAGAAAGAGAGTCACGTCCAAGTTTACAGGAAACATAAAACTTTCAAAGTCAAGTGTTTCAAGAAGTAGCAAGTGCTCAATTGTGTCAAATGCTAATGAGAGGTCAAGCAAAATGACTGCCAAGTAACCACTGGATTTGCAACCTAGAATTTATTTTTTACAAGATTGTTTTTAATGAATAGGGAATAAAGCCTAATAGAACTGAGGTACTTCTCAATTTTTTTCCCCACAAATTTAACATTCTTCCTTGTTTCAAATTTGTTTTAAAATAAGTAAAATTTTACCTCAATATAGTTTGAAACCTTTCTCTCCCTTTTCTCTGCCTTCTTCCCTAAAGAATGACTATCCTGCCTTGTTTATATTCATCCTATGATTTTGTTTGTAATGATAAAATATTTTTGTGCTTTTAACAATTATACAGTGATTATCAAATTATTCCCTATCCTTTTGTGATGTTTTTTAAAGCTTATTTTTTTTTGAAGATTTCATTTATTTATCCGACAGAGAGAGACACAGCGAGAGAGGGGACACAGCAGGGGGAGTGGGAGAGGGAGAAGCAGGCTTCCCGCTGAGCAGGGAGCCCGACGTGGGGCTCTATCCCAGGACCCTGGGGTCATGACCTGAGCCGAAGGCAGATGCCTAACAACTGAGCCACCCAGGTGCCCCAAAGCTTATTTTTAAAATGTATACATTTTCCATTTTACTACATATACACACATACATATTAGTAAATTCTATTACTGTAATGTACCCATTATGTACTCTAAGCTATTTATGTATTTCCCAATTGACAGATGTTTGCACCTCTGATTTTTTGCTATTAAAATTGATGTAATAAACATCCCTGTATGTGTCTTGTGTATGTCCTTGTGTACATGTGAAAGAGCCGTTGGTATATACACCTAGAAGGGTAATTGCTGATATTCACATCTTCAATTTTATCTCACATCAATATTTTCCCCCAAGAAACAAAGTCAGAGTGTTTTCATATGTTAAATTACTCATTTTGTCTTTGATGTCTCTTAATTACCTTCTTTTTTCTCTACACACATATATATCTTCTACTTTTCTATTATCTTTAGCTGTGTCTAGTTTGCTGCTCTTTTAATCTATCAAGTGTTTAATTTAAATATTTACATTTTAAATTTAAAAAGTTCTCTTTGGTCGTTTTTAGAAATCTGTTTATTTGTTCTACCTTAAGGTATCTTTTAAGAAATTATTTTTTCAGGGCGCCTGGGTGGCTCAGATGGTTAAGCGTCTGCCTTCAGCTCAAGTCATGATCCCAGGGTCCTGGGATCGAGTCCCACATCAGGCTCCCTGCTCCTTGGGAGCCTGCTTCTCCCTCTGCTTCTCTCTCTCTCTCTCTGTCTGTCATGAATAAATAAATAAAATCTTTAAAAAAAAATATTTTTTCAGTTCCTTTATTTCTTTAATCATGTGAAATATATTCATTTCAAAGCCTTTTTCAGATTTTCCTACTATTTCCTCTTCTAGGGGTGCTAATTTTTTGCCTTCTTGCATCTGTTCATCCTTCCTTGATATGTTTTTCTTTCTTGCGTGATATATAATATTTTACTGTGAATTCATCTACCATAAGAGATGTCTATTCTGTGGGAATCTCCTATGAACTGTGTGATAGGTCTTTCCACTTCTTTTAAAATGTATTTTATCTGCATTTCCATGTGCCTGTACAGGTGGCATCTACTCCAGTTCAGTCTCCTTTGTTGCTAGAAGTAGGATACTTTATTGCTTTTGAATTTTACATTTAATTAAGTCCTACCTATCACTCATTACATTCTCAACCCCACTTTTTATGTCATTCTCTATTACAGACGCTTAAAGACTGAGCCACCCAGGCGCCCCAGTTGATGGCATTTTAGACCTGTATCTGAAACATGCGGCAAGATAATTTGTTGAAATTGTAGCTGAGTTTTTGGAAAAGAGTGAAATTTAGTACTTAAACCTCTGGGTAAGCAACAAAACTGTTCTAAAAATACATACTAAGTATCTGTTGACTTTTAAAACATAGTATTGAGCTTATTCTCTTTACCTGGCAGGTCATGGAGGTTAACAATGAGTTATATCATCTGGATTGTGGGGGTACTGTATATTACCAGGAATTATCATTGTCCACAGAAATGACAAAATATTTATTTTCACCAGTCAGGCTTCTCTCTTTGTCCACACCATTGTTAAAAGATGTTTTACTTATGGCATAACTACAGCATTAGACTTGAGACGTTTACTAAATGGAACAAAAAACATTATTTTCTTGCTTTGATTAATAACAGCAACAACAAAACTCCCCAAGAATCACATACGTAGTAGAAAACAGCAACATTGGACTGCTGCTTTGAAGATACCAGTTTACCACCAATCATTGTTGAACACAATCAACTGGCTCTAAAACTCAGATCTCCACTTTCCTGAAGATGCTTTCTGCATATTTCAGTTTGTCAACTTAGGCTACGTGAGAAAAAACCTTTTAAGTTTTTTGTTCAATAACTAACTTCCTGGTACACGTTCTGTGGCACCTTAGCTTTGAATTTTGCACTTTAAAATAAATGTTCTCTCAATGCCAAATAATACATCTAAATTCTATACTCTTTGCTACTCAAATTCAAGCAAATCTTTAAAAAATACACTAGAATTCATATGGTTCCCTAAGAGCTCTTTCAAGGACAGTGAAAAGATTGATATGACCCCCTTGCACGATGTCCAAAAGTTACCGAGAGCCAGGACTTAATGGCTTCATAAGCAGTCAGTATGAGTAATGCTGTTGGTGAAGAAATTTTACTGAAATAATTAACTGGGCAAACAGAGCAATTCCTCTTCAAAATGGCACCACTCTTATTCTTTAAAGAAAGACATAGTGACAAGAAAAATACAGTGAGAGTCACATGCACAGATAATTTGCCAAACCAAAACCTAATGTATAGAAAGGAATATACCATTAATTGTCAAATGAGGTACACAGTAATCTCCTTGTGACTTTTTCCAGTGGCAATTACAAAAGCTATGTCCAGTACTATCCATGAGAAAATGTCTCTTGGGACATGCTACAATAATGCCCCATTATAACTCACCTAAAGTCTATATTCAATTTTTATCAGGTTTTAGATATAACATTATATTTGCATAATTATTTATGCTGTATGAAATGTTTTCTTATCTATTATCTCTAGGGTCCATGTATAATTGTATATTGCACACAACCAGGAGTTCAAAATAAATCTGGGGAACAATAAAACTGACACTGTTATTTGTTAATTTTATCCATACCTGGAATTATGGACCAGAGTGTGTTAGTGACATAACACTGGAGGGAATGAAATGCACCTGGGGGAATAAAACTCACAAGCTTCATGATGACCAGAAGATAGGTCAGTCATAAATAGAAGAGGTCCTTTAGGAAAAACTGGCCAGGGTGAAATTATAAAGGAGGTACCTCAGTCTATTCAAGCTACTATAACAAGACTAACATATACTGAGTTGCTTAGACAACAAAAATGTATTCCTCAGGGTCCTGGAGCATGGCAAGTCCAAGAACAAGGCATCAGTAGATGCAGTGTCTGGTGAGAGCTAGCTTTTCAGGTTGTCTTCTCTCTGTGTCCTCCAATGGTAGAAAGGATAAGGGAATTCTCCAAGTCTCTTCTCATTCAATGAATGCTCTGACAAAGAGCCCTACCTCTCATTACCATCAATATTGGGGGTTAGAATTTCAACATATAAATTTCAGGGGGACACAAGCATTCAATCCATAACAGGAGGAAAATATTTTTTTTTTATAAAGGCGGCAAAGATTATTTCCTGAAATTTTACCCTCTTTTATCCTGCAGGGGTACAAGCACTGGAATCTCTGTCCATCTTCTCTCATAGGTCTCTAAAATTTCTAAAAAATACTTTGATAATCAGAATATCCCCCCCCCAAGATGTCCATGCCCTCATCCCCAGAGCCTGTGAATATATTGCCTTACACAGCAAAAGAAACGAGATATGATTAAGGTTATGAATCTTCAGCTGGGGAGATTAGCCTGATTACCCAGGAGTCCTACTGGAATCATAGGAGTCCTTAAAAACTCAGAACTCTTCCCAGCTGTGCACAGAAAGATATAACAGAAGAATCAGAGCAATGCAGTATTGGTCCTCCTAGAGGCACCAGAAAGCATTCCTGCCCTCACATTAGCCCAGGGAGACCCATGTCAGACTTCCGACCTAGAGATTATTGATAGTAAATTTGTATTGTTTTAAACTGTAAAGTCTGTGGTACTTTCTTACAGAATCTAAAGAAAACTTACACAAATACTAAGGGCAAAATAACAAAAACTCCTATCAATAAACATGTGAATTAACTCCATTCTGTTGTTTATAAATTATGATTCACCCTGTTCAGAGGGGAAAAATTGGCCACACACAAAGAAATAAGCTTCTTTTATGACAGTTATCAACACTTCAGAGTTTTGGCATATAGATGAAAAAAACACTGCTGGGACACTGTTAACAGAGCTTAATAAGAGGCTATTTAAGTTATATAACTTATTGTAAGGAAACAATTTTTCTCATCTCTTAAATGGGAGAAAACTAACTAAAGGCTTTTTAAAATAGAGTCCTATTTCTCTTCCATTTCTAAACTCTGACAGATCAGACAGGAGCTAAAAACAGGTACTGGAATTTTAAATCTATTATTTGATTTCTTTATTCACTTATTCATTTGTTCAATCATTCATTAAACATTTGTTGACTCCTCTCTCTTTGCCAAGCACTGTGCAAGAAGTGGAGGCATAAATAAAATATGTTACAATACCTTCTCTCATGGAACTCTTAATTTCATTGAGAGATTTCCTGGGATGAGGAATGATAGGCTGAAATGCCCAATTTGGGGCTTTGTTAAAGATCAGTTTGGAGCAAAGCAGTTCATACCAGTTGAAGAATAACAGGGTTGGTTGGAATAATTGAAGTTACTTTTAGCTCTGCAAGGGAAGATATCTGCTCTGAAGAGGAAGTGAGAACAACATACTGAAATTATGGAGAAAATCTTGGATATTCAAATTTAAGTAAGATAAGCTCAAATTTTTCTCTTAGGCAGAATTTACATGAGCACTTTAGTTAGCAATTGAATTTAGGGAGGAAATAAGGCTAACTGATAACCAGTTTAATGCATATATTTCTTTAAATCTTATTTTATATTACATTTACTTGTTTATATTTTACAAATATATTGTGTATTCAAATGTGCATTTTGTTATTATAATGAAGAATTGCATTCTTATAAAATAAGAATCATGAAGATCTTATATTTCTTTCAAGTTCCCACTTCTGAAAAGTCTCTTCATAGAGTCATACATCTATCAAGTTTACCAGAGTTGCAGATACAGAATCAGTGAGAGATAGGGTCAACCTTCAAGGATTTATGTAACACAGTAATGGGAAATAGTCAAAGCAATAGCATAAAGAAGAAGCATGTCTATATTTTAAAATAAGAAAAGACTAATATTAATGAATCCTTTAATGGAGATTTACAAAACAACAATTTTTTCATACTTTTGAGCCATAGGAAATAATATTTATTTCCTTAGAATGCAAAATAATATGGTTTTGTAGAGTAATAGAACAGATGGGGGAGAGGAATAAAAGAAATCTGCCTACATATGAGGAATAAATAATCCTGAGCAGATGAACAATCAAAATTATTTCAAAAAATTACCATTCTTCTCTTCAAATTTTTTTGCTACTCATTTCTACACCTACATTTTTACTTTTATTTTAAAATGGACTAAGTAAAGTTATTGAATTCTAGGAAGGAAGTCAGACCTCTCTTTCCATGTTTATTTTTTCCTTTTCTTGCCTTTTGCCAAGTTGGGGAAATTTTAACTTTATTTTTCTTATTAATTTGATAGTATTATTAAGAGTCTCTGTTATATAAGCCCCCCATGGGGCTCCCTGCTCAGCTAGAGTCTGCTTCTCCTTCTCCTTCTGCACCCTCCCTCCGCTTGTGCTCTCTCTCTCTCTCAAATAAATAAATAAAATCTTAAAAGTTTCTGGGGGCACCTGGGTGGCTCAGTCGTTACGCATCTGCCTTCAGCTCAGGTCATGATCTCAGGGTCCTGGGATCAAGCCCCACATCGGGCTCCCTGCTCCGCGGGAAGCTTGCTTCTCCCACGCCCCCTGCTTGTGTTCCCTCTCTTGCTATGTCTTTCTCTGTCAAATAAATAAAATCTTAAAAAAAAAAGTTTCTGCTTATTTTCCCATCACTGGCATCCAAACATTTTTAAAACTTCTGTATTTTACAAATAACATGTAATGATGTAAATATGAGGATCAGTAATGCCCTCAAGATACGGTCTGTGTTATTGCTCCTATGTATGTGCCTCATTTCTTCACAACAAAAGCTTCTGTTTCCCATTTTCCTCATCCTTATTCAAATCTCAGCTTTCCAGAGACAGTAAGAAAGTTTTGGTTCTTTTTTTTTTTTTGACTGTTTATAAACATTTGGAATTTTATTTAAAAACACACACACACACACAAAAATCCATCACAACCATGAACATTGCTACAGTTAGAGGCCCTCCTGGTTCTTCACAATGATACTGGGCATGCTCACAAGGGGTTCCCATTGTCTAGTCTCAGTTAGACAACCATCTTTAAAAAGAAGGAAAAAAACCTCGGCACACTACCGTTTAACTTGTATTAATGTTTTTTCACAAATGGTGAAAAATACTGAAGTACAGACAAGGAATAATCATAATGTTGTGGCCAACATTATAAGTATGGAATTATAAATTTAGAACATTTTCTGGTTTAAAAAATAAATCTGGTAGTCAATGCAGCTCTGCGGGGTCTCTGCGTCTAGTAGGGCGGGTCTCTGCGTTGCTGACGGTACTCGCCTTTATCCATGTTTCCAGGTCCTCCCCGCCCACCTCTTCTTCCTCCCACCTGCTCCATCAAAGGTCCAGGGGGCCCACTAGGGACGCCCCGTCTTCCTCCATCAAAGCCACCTCGGTCCATGCCCTGGCCACCACGGAAGCCCCCTCTGTCTCCACCACGGCCACCTCTGAACATCCCACTGGGACCACCGCAGTCCATGAGGCCGCCTCTTCCGCCCCGCATGCCACCAGGGCCGCCTCTGCCACGGTCACCACCCGGGGGTGGAAAGGGTGGTGGAAGGAAGCCTTCAGGCTTTGGGGCCTTACACTGGTTGCATTCTGCTCTCCAGGGGAAGTTCTGGTTTCCACACCCCGGACTGGGGCACTGCCAAGTCTCCAGCTTGGTGCTGGACATTTCCTCCTCCGGATGGGATCCCTTGGGAACCCCGGGGCCTTCTTGGGGTCTGTCTCCTCCACGGCCTCCCATGAGACCCTCCCAGGCCCCCAGGACCTGCAGGGCCCCCTGGACCTCCACAAAGTGGCAGCGGCATCCCTCTGCCCTCACGGGGAGGCATACCACCTCGCATGCTGTTCATCGAAGGCTTCTTCAGAGCAAGAGAAACCTTAAGTTTGCTCCCTTGAAAATCTTTCCCATCAAACCACTCCACGGCAGCCTTGGCAGTTGGTGGGTCTTCACAGGACACTGTAGCATCACCTTTGGGCTTTCCTGTTTCCTTGTCCAAGTAGATATGGATCATGGGTTGTCCTGTTCTCTTGTTCATCTTAACAACTCCACACTGCTTAAAGAAGTCTGCCAAGATCATCTAGAGTCACATTGCAATCTAAGCCTTGCACATAAATTGCACTGTAGTCAGAGTCTTCATCTGGATCTATAGGTGGGCCTAGATCAAGATCTGGTCCTTCGTCCATGGGTCCACCAGGCTTATTGAAGCCACCTCGCTCTCCAGCACTGCCCATTCCACCGTGTTCTCCTCCCTGTCCACCTCTGCTCACGCCTCCATGATCAAATCCCCCTCTTCCCCTGCCCCGGTTATCAGGGCCACTCATGCTCCAGTTCTCTCCTGGTCCGGAAAATCCTCCAGACTCCTGCCCATAAATACCCATGCTACTGGGGTGGTCCCGTCAGAATGAACTCTGCTGCCCAGAGCTCTGCTCTGTTGGCTATATTGACTTGGAGCCTGGCTGTAGGATCCATTTTGGGGGGGATAACCAGTGGGCGGCTGCTGCCCATAGCTGCTTTGTTGACCATAGCTACTCTTCTGTCCATAGCTGCTCGGCTGCCCACAGGTGTTCTGCTGAGAGTAACTGCTCTGATCATAACTAGTCGGCTGTATAGAGGAATAGCTGGTAAGAGAATAAGATGGTGGTGCTGGGACTGGCTGCATGGGGTAGCTCCCAGGTGCCTGGGGATAACTGTAGTTACTCTGTCCATATCCTAGGCTGGGCTGGTTGTAACCCCCTGTGCAAGATTGAGGTTGACTAGTCTCAGCGGGTTTGTTACCATCCTGTGGTCTTGCAGGTGCAGTGGCTGCCGGTTGCTGCCCATAGGCTGGGTAAGCAGGCTGAGTGCCATAAGCAGACTGAGCTGCACAGGAGGCATGGGTGTTAGTGACGGTAGCAGTGGTGCTATCGTAAGCACCAGTGCCGTCCCCCTGGACAGGCTGACTGTATGCCTGGGGGACAGTTGGAGTAGTATAACCAGTGGGAGGCTGTCCATAAGAAGTTGCATAGGTGGTCTGCCCATAGGTTGCAGTGGTCTGAGCCTGGGTATAGCAGACATCAGTGGGCCGTCCATAGGTTCCATAACTTCACTGCCCATATGCCTGAGTGGTCTGTGAGTACCCTTGAGTGGGTTGGGCGGTGTATGCACTGTAGCCCTGCTGGGCTGCCTCTTGGCTGTAGGTACTGTAATCCGTGGACGCCATTTTCTCTGAAAGCTTTGGTTCTATACTATTATTACATTATTCCTGTTACCTATTTTCCAATTTCACAAATACTTAACACATGTATTAAATAATACTATTAACTTTATAATCCGTTCAGAAATAAGGTGCAAAAAGATTCTAACACTCTTTCACGTTATCTTGTATCTGTCTTCCTACTGTGAGCTCTGTGTTTAATTTTTCACTGTTAGAATATTTTCTGGAACATTTTCTCAGATAAATAATTTGGCTGGTAGACCAGAAAATCCTTTTATGCCCAAAATGTTCCTCTTTCATTTGACAGATAAATTATATCTCAGCTGGATATAGTTTTCTTAAAACACAATCCTTAGGTCTCAGTAATATGTAGCTAATTACCCAATATCTTCACGTTCCTGTGTCAGATGCAAATTTTAGAGCTTAAATGGGCTTTTTAAAAAATTCTTCTGTTGGGGGGCGCCTGGGTGGCTCAGTCGTTAGGCGTCTGCCTTCAGCTCAGGTCATGTTCCCAGGGTCCTGGGATTGAGCCCAGCATCCGGCTCCCTGCTCCTCGGGAAGCCTGCTTCTCCCTCTCTCACTCCCCCTGCTTGTGTTCCCTCTCTCGCTGTGTCTCTCTCTTTCGAATAAACAAAATCTTAAAAAAAAAAAATGTTTCTGTTGGGATCCTTGTAAAATTTTCTTCTTATCCTTGAAATTTAGAAATTTAGCCACAGTATGTCTAAGAGCATGTCTCCTCATTCTTTCTTCCTCTTCCTTTTCCTCTTTTTCTTTTCTCCACTGAAACTTTTGGCAAGCAGATAACTTCCTTTCTTTAAAGTCTGCGTTTTTATGTTACCTGTTTCCATAGCCTTAACTTTTTTCTTGCTAATTCTTTTCAGTCAGTATTCTCTATGACTCAGTCTTCCATACTCCTCCTTGCACGCTTCCTCCTGGGTGATTTTGTTTGACTCTTTGGTTCCTACTGTCCCCTAAGGAGTCAAGAACTCTTCAATGTGTCTTTAGTCCTGATGTCATATATGCAACTGCTTTCTAGTCTGCCCCACTTTAGTGATCCACTGAATCAAAACTCAGTATGTCCAAAATTAAGTCCTACTAATCCTTCAAAACTCAGCCCTATCTTACACTGGTTTCTTTCGTTTTTTTAAACTTTTCCCCTACATATCTTTTCTTCCATTTTACTTTGAAATAATATTAGCTTCACAAAATTGCTGCAAAAATAATACACAGAGTTCATGTATACACTTCACCCAGCTTTCCCAAATGTTAGCATTTTATATAACTATATAACCTTATGTAACTGTCAACACTAAAAAATCAGATTGAGGTGGTATTTGCTAAATGGCAATTTTTCTATTTCCTTTATTATTTCAATATTTACTGAAATTATACATTGAGGGAGAGCTGTCCCTTCTTCTCCAATCATTTATATATTTTATTATTTATTTATATCAGTATAGATTTATGGGTATTTATTTTATTTCATGGAATAGAACTCATCACTATTGTTATTTATTTTGTCTTAAATTGTCCCAGATTTGGTCAGTGGATATCCCTTCAAATTAGCATCTATGTCCCTTTTTTTTTTTAAAGATTTTATTTTTAAGTAATCTCTACACCCAACATGGGGCTTGAACTCATGACCCTGAGATCAAGGGTCACATGGTCTACTGACCGGGTCAGCAGGCACCCCAGCCTCTATGTTCTTTTGACATACTCCTATCATGTTTTAAATGTTTCCTTATTTTCTGGTCCCACAAGACATTACATTTCATTGAGTATTTTTCCTGCTCCAGCCCTAGATTCAACCATTACTCTAAAAAGCCTTGGTTCCTTTTATTGGGGAATGGTATTTACAAAAGGTATACATAATAGAGGTGTGCTGGTTGTACATATTACTACTATGATGTCACAGCTTTTTGGCTCTCGTTAGCAGGAAAAGCCAGGAAAAACATGCATTGATCACACATATATACAATACATAAACACACATACATCTATATATCTATACCTGTCCATATATTAAAATTCATTAGTTTATAGCAATAGCTCCAATTGCAACACAATAGCACAGTGTTTATTTTAGCCTTTCCTTTTTCCTACTTTGTAACTTCTTTCTCTCTTGGTGACAAACCTGGCTTTCATTATCCACAAAATATTTACTTGTATTCCCAATCTTAGAATAAACATAAAGTTGATTCAATATTGAACTGTTAATCTATAACTCCATGAGAAACAAACTTACTAAATAGTTTACAATATCTGTATACATTATTTTTAATCAACTATATAGTTTGATCAAAACTGTAGAGTTTTAGTCATTCCGAAATCATTTGGCTGTTTTTTTTCCCCTACCTCAGCCAGTGTGGGTCTATTATTCATTTGTTATAGAATCAGATTTATTTGTTATTCTTTGTATTTTATCCCCTCCCATTCTCCTCCCCAACTGCTATATACACACTTGGCTGAACTGACTGATTGATGTTAATATGATGTTAACTGTTGACATGTTAATTGTTACCATGGTACTAACAGTGAGACCAACACAAAAAAGTATATTGAAGAAATGTTGCTCCCCCTTTATGGCTTCTACCCCATTCCCATTTTCAGATTCTTTCTATGCCATCCTTAAAGGGTATGAATATCTACTTACATGTCAACAAGGTGCTGACTAAAAAGGTTACAAAAGTTTGGCTCTATGACCATAAGTCTGTGTGAAAAATTCCTACTTCAAAAATTTGTTATCAAAATGTGTATGTGAACATCCTTTTATTTTTCTAATATATTAACTGAAAAAACTTATCTTAATTATATTCCTATATTTATTTACTTTAATATTTTTATGTAGTATTACCTACCATTTAGTTAGTACTTGTATCTCTTTATTACATATATGTTAAATATATATACTTAATTATATATAATAAAAATATATACAAATATATATACACATATACACACAAACACACATACATACATATATACATACATACATGCATACACCTTTTAGCAGTTCTGTTTCTCTGGGGAACAGTGAGTAAAAGAGTTTCCTATTTACACTTCATTAAGTCCAGCCCATTTAAAAAACACATTTCACTAACATTTATTACATACTTACAATATAATGTGTTAGTATTTTATGTATTTCTTCATGTTTAATTCTCACAATTATCTTTGATACTAGATACAATTATGACAATTTTACAGAGGGGGAAACCAAGAAGTCAATAACTTATCTAGGATAACATTAATTAGTGGTGAGTTTCAGGATTCAGGACCCTGCAGCCAAAATCTGCAGTCTTAATTTGATTTCAAGTAGCAATAATCCTATATCAACAGGTCTATCATTTTAGAAAGCTGCTTTTTAACAGAGAGAAAAACCCTACACAATTTTGTCTTAAACCATCAGCATTCATTTACATTTTATTTATAACCTTGAATTTCACTGTAATATTTAAATCGGCATTACTAAAGATTAAAACTGTCTTGAGTGCTAGAATGATGATCAGAGTAGCTGAGTTTGGTGAACCAGGTTTTTACTTGACATTTTTTTTTCCCATGGATAGTGTACTTAGAACTTGAGAAACTGCACAGACTCAGCATTAATGAAATGCAAAAGAGGCAGTTCACTTGTCCCTCACAATGTGTATTAAAGAAGATAATAGGACTAATACAAAAATTGTTATACCCTTTAACTTAGAGCACATCACTGAATTACTTTTCTAAATATGTTTTTATCTTGGCAGCTGGCCAGACAATTGCTGCTTTATATTCCTAGCCAATATTAGCTCAAATGTAAAGTAAATGGCATATTCTATTTTAGAAATGTGAAATGATGAAATGGCATCATAGGAAATGCATAAAAAAATTCCATTTTAATAAGCTAAATCATCCACAGAATGCTAAAGAGAAAATAAACTATTTATGACTTTAAGACATTTTCAACTTAAATGGATATGACATGTTGTAAGAATTAACCTCCTTCATTGCAGTTTCATCTTGCTTTTAGAAAAAACTTGATTTATCTTTTTTTTTTTTAAAGATTTCATCTATTTGAGAGAGAGAGAGATGAGAGATAGAGAGAGCACGAGAGGGAAGAGGGTCAGAGAGAGAAGCAGACTCCCCGCTGAGCAAGGAGCCCGACGCGGGACTTGATCCTGGGACTCCAGGATCATGACCTGAGCCGAAGGCAGTCGCTTAACCAACTGAGCCACCCAGGCGCCCAAAAAACTTGATTTAAATCAGAAATAAAACACAGACACTCAACAACGGCTGTTCCCTTGCACACTTCTGCACGGCTTGCTCTTTCATCAACTCTAAGTCTTTGCTCCAATGTCACCTTCTAAAGTTTTGTTTTGTTTTGTTTTGTTTTAATTATTTGGCAGAGAAAGACACAGTGAGAAAGGGAACACAGGCAGGGGGAGTGGGAGAGGGAGAAGCAGGCTTCCCACTGAGCAGGAAGCCTGATGCAGGGCTCAATCCCAGGACCCTGGGATCACACCCAAGCGGAAGGCAGATGCTTAACGACTGAGCCACCCAGGCACCCCCCCAATGTCACCTTCTCAGTGATATTTTCTCTAACCATTCCATTTAAAATTGAAACCTTTTCGGGGCACCTGGGTGGCTCAGTCGTTTGACTTTGGTCATGATCCCAGGGTCCTGGGATCTAGCCCCGTATCGGGCTCCCTGTTCAGCGGGAAGCCTGCTTCTCTCTCTTCCACTCTCCCTGCTTGTGTTCCCTCTCTGGCTGTGTGTCTCTCTGTCAAATAAATAAATAAAATCTTTAAAAAAATAAATAAAATAAAATTGAATCCTTTTCTTGTCCCGTTCTCCCCCTATAATTCCTTTTTCATCTACCATGCTTTATTTTCTCCTTAACCTTTACCACTCTCTGGCATCTGATTTATTGTCTCCCCTCCCCACCAAGGATGTAAACTTTTTTTAAAGCAGGAAGCAATTTTGTTCACCTATCCTAGAACATAGCCTGACACATCATAATGTTGACATCTCACATATTTTAAATTCTCTTTTCAATTTCTTTTATTATTTTTCTTTGACATGGGATTTACTGGGCACTTTATCTTTCAAAAATATGGAGAATTATCATTTTGCTATCAACTTCCATCTTAATTTATTGTTGCAAAACAATGTGTCCAATGACACTGCTTCTTTTGAAATTGTTTTTTGCTCTGTTTCTGTCATAATAGTCAATTTTTGCAAATTTCCACATGTACTTTAAAAATAATCTTTATTTTCCAATTATTCAGTACATGGTTCTATAAAATCATTTAGGTAGACTTTTCAAATCGGACTTACTGATTATTTTGTCGGTTTCATCTATCAATTACCAAGAGAAAATACATTTAAAATTTCCCAGAAAATATTAAATGGTGGATTTATCTGTTTCCCTTTGTATTTGTGTTGCTCTGTTTTATGTCTCTGTGAATTTTGCATTATCATTTCATCCACTGAATTAAACCTTAAAATATTTTATGGTAATCTTTAATTTCTAGTCACTTTTTTTTTGCCTTAAAATAAGCTTCTCTTATTTTATTACAGTTAGGTCAGTTTTATCTTTTGTTTATATGTATCTGGTGTTTTTTTCCGTATTTTAACTTTTAATCTTCTTTTGCCTTAGAGGAACAACATGGAAAACCTAAATTTGCAAACATGTGTATCTTTTATTGGCTAGAAAGAACTAATGTGACCACCAAATCCTTAGATAATATAATTTAAACCTAGAGGAAAACAGTGACCTAATATGATGCTATAATACATCTTTTGTTAATATTATGTATCTTTTATGTCTTAGTGAGTACCAGACTTTATGGTAGGCACAGAAGAATAAATATTGGCTAAAATGAGTGTATCTGATTCTTACAACAACTTGGTGAGATAATGAAAGTGTTATCTCTATATTACAGGTGGGAAATACAGGCTTATATAGTTTTTAATGATTTTTCAAGCTTACTCAGGTTGCCAAAGGAGAACTTAGAATCAATATCCTTCGACTTCCAGTCTAGGTTTCTTTCACTCTACAACAATGCCTCTCTCTAGTATTGATATTTGTCAAATAAGCAAATATAGGATGTGCAAGATAGTTGCAGATAACATATAAGGGACGTTAAAATGTCAAATGCTTACTCACTACAGGCTCACTGATGGAATCACCAGGACTAAAACCAATATTAAACCCCTCTGCACAGGAGCATACTGGAAATAATTAAACTAAGAGAGTTATGCAAATAAAGGCAAGAAGGAGAAAATAACAACATGAAAAATATATTAGCTTTGGTAAGTGTCTGAATCTTTGTTGTGTATAATTAGTTTTTCTGTAATCTCCCACCAATGCATGCACATATATCACTCAAGTAACTGAAATGAAATATAAGGCCACTGAAAAATAACACTTTTAATAGTAAAGTCACTACCATTGTGTTCAATATATGCCCTTTCTTTTTATTTTATAAGCTATAGTTATTTAAATATTATCTTTTTCCAGTAAATGGGAACATTTCTATACATAAACTTATTTTATGCAGCAAAGTACAGAAATAGCCTTGCAGAGCTGGGTATTTAAAGCAATCAATTGCATGTCTAGTTAAGGAAATATGCCATAATCATTAAACACATGAATGGTACAAGCCATTTCCTTAATGAATCCCTATTAAGGTATATTAAAGCTAGCTTTACAAATAGCCTTAAAAAATCATTTGGACCAACAAAATTTATCTAGCCTGCCAGATTAGCAGAGTTCACAACTATCCAGCTTCTTCTGTGTTCTGAAAACTTAACTTCCCTTGTCAGCATCTTTTTTCCTGCTGCTGCAGCTGACAACCTCTCTCCAAATCCCTCAGTTTTTTTTTTTTCCTTAGGCTCTGTCTATTGCTCATTTTCTCTGTAACCACGGTGGGGACTATATGGTGATAAGGGCACCTTTCTCACTACTCAGTTGCACTTAGTGGATGTTATCCAGGCTTTTAACATTTATGTCTTTCTACAACTGTGCCCACAAGCTCTAAAATGACTCCTGCCCTGGGGAGAGAGGGAGAGAACCGCATACACCAGCACAACCACAGATTCAGAGCTGGACCTCTTAGATGGCTGCCCAGAGAGCAAGCCCTGCTGTTGAATATGCCTGCAGCTATGGCAGAGAGGCTAATTGTAGAAAGCTAGCCTAACTTTCCACCTGCCCACCAAAAAGCCCACCACAGTGGCCCACAGAAAGGCTTCTCAACATTGCAGGAACCAAACCTTGCCTACTGGACCCACAGCAGACAAAGTGAACCTTGCCTAGTGGACCCACAGCAGACAAAGTGGGTCATTACAGCTGACTGGAATGAAGCCAACTGTGCTTCAGCCTTAACAGTAGGGCACACACAGCCCACATAAGATCAACAGCAGATTAGAGGATGCAGAAGAATGGACCAGCAATCTGGAAGACAGGATAAGGAAAAGGACCAAAGCTGAACAGCAAAAAGAAAAAAAGAATAATAAAAGGTAACAATAGGTTAAGGAAACTCAGGGACATCATCAAACATAATAACACTCATATAATAGGAATCCCAGAAAGAGAAGAGACAGAGAAGAGATGAACAAAGATGCAAACCTCAACCAAATATTAGCAAACCAAATGTAACAATACATTTAAAATTATTCACCACGATCAAGTAGGATTTACTCCACAGATACAAGCATACTTAAATATTCACAAATCAATGTGCTACACCAGATTAACAAAATGAAAAATAATAATCCTATGATCATCTCAAGAGATGCAAGAAAATCATTTGAGAAAATTCAAGATCCATTTTGGATTAAAAAAACAAAAAACACAAAAACCTCTCAAGCAAGTGGGTATAGAAGGAATGTACCTCAAAAGAATAAAGGCCATATATGACAAACCCACAACCAGTATCACATTCAAATACAAATACTGAAATATTTGAAATACTGAGAGCTTTTTCTATAAGATCAGGAACAAGTCAAGGATGTCCACCTTTATCACTTTTATTCAACATAGTACTGGAAGTCCTAGCCACAGCAATAAGACAAGAAAAAGAAATAAAAGTCATCCAAAATGGATGACTTTACTTCTTTCTTAAGAAGTAAAACTGTCACTGTGTGCACATAACATGACACTATATATGGAAAACACTAAAGAGTCCACCAAAAAACTATTAAATGAATTTGGTAAAGTTGCAGCATTCATAATTAATACACTGAAATCTGTTGCATTTCTAACACTAATAACAAAGTATCAGAAAGAGAAATTAATAAACCCATTTACAGTTGCATCAAAAAGAATAAAAGACCTACAAGTAAATTTAACCAAGGAAGTAAAAGACCTATACTCTGAAAACTACAAGTCATTGATGACACAAAAAAATATCAAGTGGCAATGAACTGGAAAACTTAATATGGCAAAAATGTCTGTACTACCCAAAAGCAATCTATAGACTCAACGCAATATCTATCAAAATACCAGTAGCATTTTTTATAGAACTAGAATAGTACTAAATTTTTTATGAAACCACAAAGACCTCAAATCTCAAATAGCCAAAGCAAACTTAAGAAACAAGAGCAAAGCCGGAGGTATTATAATCCCAGATTCCATGGTATACTACAAAGCTGTAGTATTCAAAACAGTATGGTACTGGCAGAAAAATAAAATACATAGATCAACAGAAGAGGACAGTGAGCCAAGAAAAAAACCAATACCTATATGGCCAATTAACTATGACAAAGGAGGAAAGAATATAAAATGGGGAAAAGATAGTCTCTTCAATAAATGGTTTTAGGCAAACTGGACAGAAACATACAAAAGAATGAAACTGGGGATGCCTGGTTGGTTAAGTCCATATAGCATGTGACTCTTGATCTCAGGGTCATGTGTTTAACCCCATGTTGGCAGTAGAGTCTATTTAAAAACACACACACATAGGGGCGCCTGGGTGGCTCAGTCATTAAGCATCTGCCTTCGGCTCAGGTCATGATCTCATGGTCCTGGGATTGAGCCCCACCTCGGGCTCCCTGCTTAGTGGGAAGCCTGCTTCTCCCTCTCCCACTCCCCCTGCTTGTGTTCCCTCTCTCGCTGTGTCTCTCTCTGTCAAATAAATAAATAAAATCTCAAAAAAAAAAAAAAAATAAACACACACAAAGAATAAGAAAAAGCAACACAAAGAGAAAAAGAAAAAACAACAAAAAAGAACCAAACCAGACCACTTTCTCAGATCATACACAAAAATAAACTCAAAATGGCTTAAAGATCTAAATGTTAGACTTAAGACTATAAAACTTCTAAAAGAAAATATAGGCAGTAAACTTTTGGACTTTGGCTTTAGTGGTATTTTTCTTTCACTGTTTTTTCAGGCAAGGGAAACAAAAGCAAAAATAAACTAATGGGACTACACCAAAATGAAAAGCTTTTGCATGGTGAAAAGAAACCATCACCCAAATAATACAAACAAAAAAAAATAAAATGGGAGAAGACATCTACAACTGGAATACCCAGTAAGGGGTTTAAATTCAGAATATATGAAGAACTTATACAACTCAACATCAAAAAAAAACCAATCTAATTAAAAATGTGCAAAGGTCCAAAACAGACATTTTTCCAAAGAAGATATAAACATGGCCAACAAACACATGAAAAAATACTCAACTTCACTAACCATCAGGAAATGCAAATCAAAACTACAATGAGATATCACCTCACACCTGTATGAATGGCTATTATCAAAAAGACAAGAAATAACAAGTGTTGGCAAGGATGTGGAGGAAAGGGAACCTTGTTCATTGCTGGTGGGACTGTAAATTGGTGTGACCACTGTGGAAAACAGTAGGGAAGTTCCTTAAAAACTTAACAGTAGAAATACCATATGATCCAATATTCCACTACTAGGTATTCACCCAAAGAAAACAAAAACACTGAAAAGATATATGCACTCCTATGTTTATTGCAGCAGTATTTACAATAGCCAAGATAGGAAGCAACCTATGTTCATTTATAGATGAATAAAGACGTGATGTGTACACACACACACACGCGCGCGCACACACAGAGGAATATTACCAAGCCATAAAAAAGGATGAGATCTTGCCATTTGTGACAACATGGATGCACGGATGGACTTAGAGGGCATTATGCTAAATGAAAAAAGTCAGACAGAGGAAGGCAAATACCATATGATTTCACTTATATGCAGAATCTAAAAAAACAAAACAAATGAATAAACAAACAAAAAGCAGAATCAGACCAAATACAGAGCACGAACTGATGGTTTCTGGAGGGGAGGGAGGTGAGAGGATGAACAAAATGGGTGAAGGGTTGTGGGAGATACACTCTTCAATTTATGGATTGAATAAGTCACGAGAATAAAAGGTACAGCATACAGAATATTGTCAATGGTGTAGTAATAGTGTTGTATGTGACAGATGGTAACTACATTTACGGTAAGAATCACATAATGTATACAAATGTTGAATGACTGTGACGTACAGCTACAACTAATGTAACACAGTTAACCAAACTAAAAAAAAATTTAAAGAATAGCATAAAAGTCATCAATATATCTATCATCTGTAAAAGTTTTCTTGTACCCCTTTGTAATCTTCTCTTATCCCCACCACCATCCCCAGGCAAGCACAGATTTGCTTTCTGTCACTGTATATAAGTTAAATTTGCATTTCCTAGAATTTATATACATGGAATCACACAGTGTGCACTTGGTTTTTGAGGGGGTGTGACTTCTTTCACTCAGCATAATTATTTTGAAATCCATTCAAGTTGTACATAACATGTATTCATATTTTATTTGTTTTTATTGAAGAGTATATAAGGATATGCCACAGTTTATCCATTCACATGTTGATGGAGACTGAGATTTCCTCAGTTTTGATTATTACATATATAGCTGCTATGAACATTTAAGTACAAGTCTTTGTATGGTCATATGCTTTCATTTCTCTTCAATAACGTCCAAACTATTTTCCAAAATGGTTGTACCATTTTACATTCCTACTAGTAGAGTATGAAAGGTCCAGTTTCTTCACAACCTTCTTAATTTTAGCCATTCTAATAGATGTGTAGAGATATCTCATTGTACGTTTTATTTGCATTTTCCTAAATGCTAATAATATTGAACATCATTTCTCACACTTATTTTTATACATGCATTATCTTTGGTAAAGTATCTATTCAAGTCTTTTGCCCCTCCCTCATCACCTTTTTAAAATTTGTTTTCTTATTATTGAATTTTAAGAATGTTTATATATTCTAGATACAGGTCCTTTATCAGATATATGCTTTGCAGATATTTTCTTCCACTTTGTGATTTGTCCTTAAAGTTTTTTAAATTTTGAATCGCAGAGATTTTAATTTTGATAAAATTAATCAATTTTTCTTCTTCTATAGATTTTGCTTTTGATGTCATAATGTATCTTCACCTAATCCACTGTACACAACTCCATGTGTCAACTGTCACCTCAATCTTAGACTTAAAATGACAATCGTTAATTTCTAACAAGTCTGGAATTTTCCCAGGGCTCAACAGGGGGAGCCCATCTTTACTCCAAGTGGTGTGATACACTATCAGGTGTCATGGGTTGACTAAAGATTGGGATTCACTTCAAGATGGCTGTTTAGATGGCTGGCAAGTGGACACTGTGTGTCAGCTGAGACTCACTTGCAGCTATGGGCACGGAACCTGTTTCCTTCCATGTGGTTTTCTATAGGTTGCTTGGGTATGGTGGCTAGGTTCTCAGGATAAGTATCTAAAGTGAACAAGGCAGAAGTGAGCATGTTTATGACCTCACCTTGGAAGTCACACAATGTCATTTCTGCCATAGGCTGTTGGACAAGGTAGTCACAAAAATCTACTGAAGTTCGGGGGGAGCACATTCTGTTGGGCTAGTGATAAAATTCTAGAAAAAGACGCAGGAAGGGAGATACTGTTGTGGCCACCTGCATTAAATACAATCTGCTATACTCCTGAATATCTAAATCCTGATCTACAACTGCCACTACTTTTTTTCCATTCTTATTACCCCATTTTTAAAAAAAATTATTTATTTCTAAAATTCCAGTATAATTGACACACAGTGTTATGTTGAAAACACTAAATTCAAATATATGATTTAAGGCAGTTACAAAGGTTTACCTCATGGCTTCAAGGGGAGAATTTAGGTGCCACTCATGGCACCAGTACAGAAAAATCAGTCCTAGTTATCTAACTGTTATCTAAAAAGCCAACCCAAATCAATAACGGCTTAATTCAACAGCAGTCACTGATTTAGGTACATTTAGGAAGGTGAGCAGAGATCAGCAGGATTAGCTCATGTTCCGTGCAGTGTTAAGTGGGAAAGCTCTGCGGGAACTGCAGGATTCTTTTTCAAGATGGCTCACTCACATGGCTGGCACATTGGTGCTGGTGGGCTGTTCCGCTCCCTGTGGGTTTCTCCACAGGGAGGTGCAGGTATCCTTGCAGCATGATGCTTAGGTTCCAAAAGAAAACAACCAGGAGAAAGGAACAGAGCAGAAGTTGTATCACCTTTTATGACATGACTTCGAAGTCATACAGTGTTGTTTCCACTGCAATCACAAATATGCCCAGATTCAAGAAAAGGATACAAAGATCCCTAACCCTGATGAGAAGAGTGTCATAGCCACATTGTTTGAACAGCATGTAAGATGAGGAATCTCAATGTGGTCATGTTTGAAAAATAGAGTCTGTCAGAGTTGCTCTTCCCAGAAGCATACCACGTCAGAAGACAAAGAGTTAATACCCGCCAGGGAGCAACTCTTAAGCCTATGATGCTGCTGCACTCATTGGAAGGGTAATTCTGAGAAGAGTGTTAGGCACCGTATTCCAGAGTTTCCCTACAGGATTAAGCTCCAGTTGCTCTGTCATGGTTGGTTCCCCTTCACTGTTTCTCTTCCTCACTATCCTACCAGTGTCCTTACAACCTTCTAGATAAACTGCTTGCACCTGAATCTTTAACTCTTGATCAGCTTCTAGAGGAAACTAAGACAATCAATATTACTAAGGAAAAGGAAAGACAAATGTGCCACAGAATAATTAAATTATATGTGTGTATATATGTGTGTGTATATGCGTGTGTGTGCATGTGTGTGTCTGTGTGTGTGCGTGTGTGTCTGACTTAAAAGCAGTTTTAAAAAAGTGGGAAGCTAGTTATTGAGAGATATTTTTTAAAAATGTTAGAAAATTGTGATCAACTTCAGTATTTATAACTTCCTTACAGAAAGAAGGTAGATACCATTCTTACCTCAGATTCTTGGGAGAATTTATCAACTGAACATCCTAGATGCAGGTGATTCAATATGACAAGTTGAGCTGAAAGATACAAACTCTGCTTTGATCACCTTTTTACTGCGTTAAAAAACCCCAACCTACATGCCATAATAGGAATTTGGAGTATCTTCAAGAAAACAGTAAAGTTTGAGTTTAAACACTATCTCCAATCACAGGCTCTAGGACTCAAGGGGCCCATCTGGTGATTTTGTTTCATTGTAAGCTCTCATTATCTTGTAATAAACCGTGACCTTTTAGAGTAAGGTAGCCATATATTTCAATCCCAGCTCCACTATTAAGCCTATTCAATCTTGGGAAATGATGGATTAATTTAGTATCCTAGTATTGGCACACAAAAGTTCCCCATGGGATTCAAATATCTAGCAAATAAAAGTACTGTATAATTCCAAACAACTCTACCCAATCTCTGCAAATATATCCCAATAAAAGACAATAAAATAGTCTAAGACAAAAGTGAATCTGGGGTGCCAGTAGATAAAAAAATTACCCCCTGCAAAGGAAAACAGAGGAGGCAAGCAGGCCAAGGCTGCTGTGATATGTTTATTCCGGGTTTGACAATGCTCTTTAAGGTAGGTGCCCAGTAAAGAACACAGCAGTTCCATCCATATTTCCTCCTTTCAAGTTTCACCACAACTAAAATAACAATCACAAAATTAATTTAGGTAACAAGCATTATAAATATAAAGGTTATGCACTAAAGAGGTATTATAAGACACAAAACACATTAATTATGAAATTTTATCTTTCTGAACCTATCTACATTTGGAATAAATGTTAAAGTACCTTGCAATTGATATAAAATTATGGATTATTTCAGCACCACTGCTAAGAGTTTTCAATTTTGAAACATTTCCCAAACTTTTAGTTTGCCAAATTAAACGTTCAAAGAATATAGTACAGGAAAGGATAACCTTTAAATTAGAAATAAATGATATCATTCCATTGACATTTCATATCTTTTCCAAGAGTACGTGTACAATATTCTCACTTTGCCCCTCCTCAGTTATCACTGGGAGTGGTCTGTTAACTGGGAAGACAAGAGATATATACCAAAGCAGATGACAATGTGACCTTTAGAGGACAGCCATGGATTTCATCCTCAGCTGTGTCATTCATCCTGATAACGCTGGAAAACTGTTTGACCTCTGTATACCTTAGCTTCTTTAATTTCAAAATGCAAAATCCTATTTCACTGGCTCCTATGATGAATAAGTGATATAATGCATATAAAGCAGTGAATAGGTTATGTTCATTGAGAAAAAATTACACGAAGAATGACAGGATTTTTGAACTGGACACACCCCCTACTATGAACTAAAATAGATGTTTGGTTCAAACTTTTAAAAATACATTTTAAGGAAAGTCAATCTCTCTCTGTCTCACCCTCCCCATTCCCCTGTCTCTTTCTTTCTCCTTCCCTCTTTCCCCTCATCTACTTCTCCATCTCCATTTCACCTCTATACATTGATAAGTGCCCTACACAGTGAACAGTGAAATTTCTTTTTCAACTATTAATGGATAAATGGGTAGATTCAGGGCAGTTTTAAAATTAGAAATTATGTTTTCATTATCAGGTAACTGTGGATGTCTTTACTTTAGATTCTAAAATATGTGGAAGACTTACTCATATTAAGATTTTTTTTTTTTGGCCATACACATAATTACACACAATATTTATTTACCTTTTTGTCACTAATGTTTCTATCTATTCACATAAAATAGATAATTACCACTTATTTTCCATAGTAATAATGAATATAAATAATATAGTGTTTAAAAAATAATAAAATTCAATATTAAAGCAAAGTAGGACGTTAGGGAATATCTAGTCCAACTCTCTTACTGTATAGATAAGGAAAAGACTTCCAAATGGGTGGCTCTTCATATCCATTTTGATTCTTTTGTGTTTTAAAGATAATTCTAGGAGGAATGAGACACAGACATGTGTGTTCCTTGTACCATCTTTAACTGGAAGCCTCCATACAATCTTGCACTCATAATTTCATTGGAAGGACAGCACATCAACTGCAACAGTTCGAAAATCATTAAACTATATACCTATTCCTGCTTCCAAAATGTTATGTCATAGGTTGTTACTTATGGGCCTGGCATCTTTCTCCCTGTGTCTTTTGTGAATTCTTCTACTTTATAGGGAACTCTGAGAGTAATTCTTCCAGACAATTATTAAAGCTGTTCATTAATATATGCATGTTTATCAAAATAGAAATGCAGCCACAAGTTTCCTTCTGCTTTCTACACCCAGCTGTTCAAATTAAAAATGGCTACAGACATGGCTGAGTTAGTGTTTTCACTTTCATAGTCAACTTTCTGGTGATTCGGTAGGAGCCCTGGGGGTGCTAGTTATATTCTATTTCTTAAAAGGAATGGTGGCTTTCACGATTATGTTCACATTTTAAAAAATTCACTTCACTGGGGCGCCTGGGTGGCTCAGTCGTTAAGCGTCTGCCTTCGGCTCAGGTCATGGTCCCAGGTGGGATCGAGCCCTGCATCTGGCTCCCTGCTCCGCGGGAAGCCTGCTTCTCCCCCTCCCACCCCCCCTGCTTGTGTTCCTGCTCTCGCTGTGTCTCTCTCTGTCAAATAAATAAATAAAATCTTAAAAAAAAAAATTCACTTCACTGAACAATCACAATTTATGTACCCCTTTGCATGTATATCTTATTTTGATAAAAAGCTTATTTAAAAAAGATATTTAAACTATGTAAAATTGAAACTTTCACGTGTGCCTTCTAAGAAGTTGCCTGGTTTAGAAAAATTACAAGTGATAACTGAAAAGATAAATGTGATGATATGAAAATGAGAACTATTTTGCTAAATAATTTTCAGAACATTAACTCTAATTTGGCCAGTGAAAGCGTATCACATGAAATACATTCCAGATTTTAATTTAGAAGAAATAAGTAGATATCAAATCCTTTCTATAAATGTTAAATAAACATTAAAATAATTATGCAGATCTATAGGGAGAGATATGGAAAGAAATCTAAGAGTTATTAAGTGAAAAAAAGTAAGTTGCAAAGAGGAATATTTTGTGTGACCTACTTTGGGAATTGGTTTTTAGATTTAAAGTAGGTCAGTTTTTGCCTGTTTTTGAACTTTATACAAATGAAACTATAAAGCACGCATTCTTGTGTGTGAATAAATAAAACAAAATGTGACCACATGCAGGGAAAAAGAAGGGCAGTGGAATATCCTCAAAAGTATCAGTGGAATTTATATCTGATAACTGAGATAATGGGAGATTTTCAATCACAAAATTATATAGTTTCATGATACTTTCTTATAATGACTGTGCATGGATTCAGAAATCAGGAGAAAGCAGACGCAGCTGTTCCTGGCTACCAGTTTTCTCATTTATTCTAGCACTTGGAGATTTCTTTGTCTTCTATCAAACTGAGATATAAACATATGTAATTCTTTAGAAATATTTTAATCATTATTTCTAAGTGTTTTTTTTTTTTTTGTGAGAAGGGATTCCACATAAGCTTAGTGAGCCATGTTGCCAGAACCGAACGTTCTATTAATTTTCTATCTTTCTACTATACCCCAAATTTCATTCCTCTGATGACTCTCTTTTTTTCCAGTAATGTTAAATTTTTGTTTCTTTTCTTATATCTTCTATGTTCCTTTGCAACAAAGGAATTTGTGCTGGGAGAAGTAGAAATAAGTTTCAGTTTAACACTTTAAACTTTAAAGATCCATAATAGTTATCATATTCACTGACCATGTCTGAGATCCTGGGGTGAACCCTAGAGAAACATGATGGGGCAAGACTGTCTGATTGTAAAGACATGGAAAAAGAAGAGCAGAAGTACTGCTTTCATTGACCACATCTTTATGTGTACATCACAGAGCAAATTGGTATAAATTACTACATTTTATTCTTTTTATTAGTTTTATACTAGTTTTGTAGGCTGCTGTAACAAATTATCACAAACTTTGTAGATTAAAACAACAGAAATTAATTTTCTTGGAGCTCTAGAGACCAGAAGTCCAAAATCAGACTGGGCCAAAAATCAAGATGTCAGGTGGGCCACACTTTCTCCAGAGGCTCTAGGGGAAAATCTGTCCCTTGCCTATCCAGCTTCTGGTGGCAGCCAGCATTCCTGGCCTGGAGCCACTGTGCTCCAATCTTTAAGGTCAGCATCTTCAAATCTTTCCATGTTCCATCTTCATATCACATTCCCTCTTTGTGTTTCAAATTTCCTGTTGCCTCCTTCTTCTTAGGATACTAGTGATTGCCTTTAGGGTCCGTCTTGTTTTTCTTCCCAATTTTTCCCTTTGGAATAGTAATGTATTCTATACTACACTGGTTCAGCTACTGTTATTTTGAAAGCATATAACCTGTTGTCTGGTTTCACAGATTCAAAGCTGCAGAGGAATTTTTCACTCAGATGAAACATACCTCAATCTCACGCATATGTGTTTTAGATGAAATTTTGGAATTAGAGTTGATACTGGAACCGGTTAAGACTTTTGAAGCTACTGAGATGGGGTGAATGTATTTTGCAAGTTAGAAGTATATGAATTTAGGGGGACTGGTGGGTGGAGTGTTATGGGCTGAACTGTGCATCCCTCCAAATTTATATATTAAAATCTTAACCTCCAGTAC
Source organism: Zalophus californianus (assembly GCF_009762305.2). Classification (NCBI taxonomy): domain Eukaryota; kingdom Metazoa; phylum Chordata; class Mammalia; order Carnivora; family Otariidae; genus Zalophus; species Zalophus californianus. Next base: position 24,270,528 of record NC_045599.1, on the reverse strand, counting down.
CTCAGAATATGATTGTATATGAAAAGAGGGTCTTTAAAGAGGTAATTAAGTTAAAATGAGGTAATAGATTTATGCCCTAACCCAGTATTACTAGTGTCATTACAAAAAGAGGAAATTAAGACAACACAAGTGAGTGAAGACCACATGAAAACAGAGAGAAGATGACCCTCTACAGGCCAAGGAGATGGATGGACCTCAAAAGAAACCAATTCTGTTCACAGCTTGATCTTGGATATTAGCCTCCAAGATTGTGAGGAAAACAAATTTCTGTTGTTTAAGCTACCCAACCTATGGTCCTTTGTTATGGCAGGCCTAGCAAACTAACACATCCCATCTCAAGATCTTTAACTTAATCATATCTGCACTGTCTTTGTCACAGGCGACAATAGTCATAGGTTCTATAGATTGGAACCTGATATTTTGGGTAGGCCATTTTTCAGCTGAATACACTTTCATTTTACAATTGAAGGAACAGACTTAAAAGAAACCGGTTTAGTTTCAACTGTTTACAGTCTAAGGCAGGATTTAAACAAAATATAGGTGATATGAAAATTAGTAATATGAAATTAACAATGGTAATGGAAAGCTGAAATTATAGTAGATATTGCTGGTGAAGGGCAGGAGGGTAAGTACTAAGAATATTCTATCTTTCTTATATCTTATCTGGGGTATATATGATCATTTTAAAGGAGTAAGTAAGAGTATTTGCTGATGATATTGTAGCCAGAAAAAAGGATCAAACTGCAAAAACAGAAAACTGCCCGTGGATGACACAGCTACAAATAGTAGATACACAGAGAATATTGAGCAAAAAGGAAAAAGTAGCACTCCCCAAAGGAAATTCCAGTGCCAGAAGTCTATAAGCATGTTTATTTCAAACTCAATTCTATAATTTTTCAAATATATATTTCAAAATACCCTTATGGTTCACATGACACACTAGGTAGCTTAATCTTTTAAGGAGTTACTACTTTCCAGCACATTTAAAACATTAAACTTTGCTCCTCTATCCTCTACCATGTAAAAAAACAACAATTAATAACTCTGCCAATTAAAAAAAAAATCAGCTCTACGAAAATGACAGATAACGTAGCAGCAAGCACCAGTAACCCAAAGAATTGTTACACTCTGTGAAGTGTATTTCTAATTATTATTGAAAACTCTTCAAGCATGCAATTTGATTTCTTTCATGCCTGACCTAAAGTTTTCTTGTTTTCAGCCTGTAGGATTATGCTAATTTATGAGCTATGAAGAATTTATTGGAAACTCATTTCAATTTTTATAAACAGCACCCTCAGAACCCTTTGAATTCCTCTCTACAACTAGTATCAATAATCAGTGATACCTGGCCATTGCCAAATCTTCATGGACTACTTACTTGGAGTTTTTAATCCATTTCATAAAGAAAATTTGCCTTGGCTTTAATTTGTTAGTTTTCTACTTTGGTTATCTGTTTTCCTCCCTCCATAAACTTCAATTTCCTTTTCATCCTCTTCTTTTGTGTTAGTTTAGACAACTCACTGTTGGCCCTATTCACCATTTCCCTTGTTCCCCAGAACGACAGCACCTTAACTTCATGTTTCTTTCCTAACAAGCCACGAGTTATTATATCACACATAAGTTATATGAAGTACAAGTTAGGATGTCAAGCATAGCTAGTGATATTAAAAATAATATTATAAAGAAAACCTATGTTTTGCCTTCGTTCTGATTATGGATCTTGGCTCAATTCTATAAACTAGCTGTTATCTTCTTGAACAGACACAAAAACTTTCTAAAACCCACTGTCAATATTTATAAAATGATTAACTATGACTATATGCTTATGTAGTTTTCACTTCTATGACTCTTTATCTAATCATCTAAGAATTATTTGATAAACACTGTATATTTCCTTTGTTTGATCCCTTTCAAGATGGAAACAGTTTGCATTCATACTGGTCTCAGAAGAACTAGTGGAAAAACAGAGTTAAAAGGCAATATAGTAAAGGGGTGGAGCAACATGGCTGAGGAGTAGGAGACCTGGATTTCGTCTGGTCTCAGGAATTCAGCTGGACAGGGATCAAACCATTCTGAACACCTACGAACTCAACAGGAGATCGAAGAAGAGAGTAGCAACAACTCTCTGAACAGAGAAGCGACCACTTACTGGAAGGTAGGACGGGCGGAGAAGTGAATCCGAGGCGATATTCGGGAGGATAGATTGCGGGGGAGGGGGCCTCCGTCCGCCGCTTCTGGCAAGTGATAAAGCAGCGGAGCACAAAATCGGAACTTTTAGAAGTTGGCTCCGCTGAGGGACATAGCTCCAGTGGCTAAGCGGGGGGTGGAACCCTCGCGGGACAGTGTGGTCTCAGGACCCTCAGGGTCACAGAAAGACCGGAGGTGCCTGAGTGCGGCAGAGCTCCCAGATATCGGAGCGGGGAAGCTGGCTGCAGACACGGAGTTGAGGTGCGGGCTCTCAGCTCGGGGTTGCCATAAACTGTGATTGGCGACAGTTGTTCCACAGTTGGGCCACTGCTCCTCCAGCAGGGACCAAACAAGCGGGAGATCCAGGGAGACTCCCCTTCCTCCCCCGGGGAGGAGCGGTGCAGGAGCGCACCGCAGGGATCGGCTAGGTTTGGAGACTCCACACCGAGTGGGGTGCCAGAGATAGAAACGCTCAGTCACAGGCCGGGTGAGCGCAGAGTGCATCCGGAGACCGGGACATGGGAGTGATTGACTGCTTTTCTCTGGGGGCGCACTGAGGAGTGGGGCCCTGAGTTCTCAGCTCCTCCGTGTGGAGATTGGGAGCCCACCATTTTCACTCTCCTCTCCCAAAGCTGTACAGAAAGCTTATAGGGAACAAAAGCTCCGGAGAGCAAATGGAGCAGATTGCTTAGCCCGGACTGACAAGGGCGGGGCAATTCCGCCTCCGGCAAAGACATTTGGGAACCACGGCAACAGGCCCCTCCCCCAGATGATCAACACGAACAGCCAGCAAGCCAAGACCAAGTTTACCAATCAAGGAGAACGGGAGAACTCCAGCGCTAGGGGAATACTGCACATAGAATTTATGGCTTTTTTAACATAATTCCTTAGTTTTTCAAAGTTAATTTTTTAACTGTTTTTTTGAATTTTTCTTTTTCCCTTTTTCAACCAACATCTTATCAATCCCTTTTTGAAAAAAAAACATTTTTATTTTTCATTTTTAAAGTCATATTCTATCCCTTCATAGTAGATGCCCTTATTTTTGGCATATATATATATAAGTTGTTCTCTCTTTAAAATTTTGAGATACAGTTTCTTCTAACAGATCAAAATATACCCTAAATCACTAGTGTATGTCTTTGTTCTAGTCTCCTGCCTGATCACATTCTCTCCCCCTTTTTTTTTCTTTTTTTTAAAAAAACTTTTCTTTTTTCAAACAACTTCTTATCAATTCCTTTTATAAAATCTTTTATACTTTTCATCTTTACAGTCATCTTCCATCCCTTCATTTTATCAACACTTATTTTGTACATATATAAGTCTTTCTTTCTTTAAAATTTTAGGAGGCACTTTCTTCTAACAGACCAAAATACACCCAAAATCTAGTGTGTGGCACTGATCTATGCACTACCCAGATCATATTTGATCATATTCTGTTTCTTTTTGTTTTGTCCTGTTTTTGTTTGTTTTTATCTTTTTCTTTTTCTTTTTTCTCTTTTTTTTTTTCTTCTTTCCCTTTCTTTTCCCCTGGTTTCAGGTCTTATCTGATTTGTTTAGAGTATATTTGCTGGGGACGTTGTTAACCTGTTAGCATTTTGTTCTATCACTCATCTATTCTCCTCTGGACAAAATGACAAGATGAAAAAAATCACCTCAGCAAAAAGAACAAGAGGTAGTACTATCTGCCAGGGACCTACTCAATACGGACATTAGTATTATGTGGGACCTAGAGTTCAGAATCATGATTTTAAAGATTCTAGCTGGGCTTGAAAAAAGCATGGAAGTTATTAGAGAAACCCTTCCTGGAGAAATAAAAGAACTAAAATCTAACCAAATCGAAATCAAAAAGGCTATTAATGAAGTGCAATAAAAAATGGGGGCACTAACTGCTAGGATAAATGAGGCAGAAGAGAGAATCAGCGATACAGAAGACCAAATGATGGAAAATAAAGAGGCTGAGAAAAAGAGAGAGAAGCAACTACTGGATCACGAGGGCAGAATTCGAGACATAAGTGATACCATAAGACAAAACAACATTAGAATAATTGGGATCCCAGAAGAAGAGAGAGAGGGGCAGAAGGTATATTGGGGCAATTTATAGCAGAGAACGTCCCTAATGTTGGGAAAGAAACAGGTATCAAAATCCAGGAGGCACAGCCAAGAATACTATACCCAGGCGTGCCTGGGTGGCTCAGTTGGTTAAGCAACTGCCTTCGACTCAGGTCATGATCCTGGAGTCCCGGGATCAAGTCCCACATCGGGCTCCCTGCTCAGCAGGGAGTCGGCTTCTCCCTCTGACCCTCTTCCCTCTCGTGCTCTCTATCTCTCATTCTTTCTCGCTCAAATAAATAAATAAAATCTTAAAAAAAAAAAAAAAGAATACTATATCCAGCTAGGCTATCATTGAAAATTGAAGGAGAGATAAAAAGCTTCCAGGACAAACAAAAACTAAAGGAATTTGCAAACACAAAACCAGCCCTCCAAGAAATACTGAAAGGTGTCCTCTAAGCAAAGACAGAGCCTAAAAGCAGCATAGACCTGAAAGGAATACAGACAATATACAGTAACAGTCACTCTACAGGCAATACAATGGCACTAAATTCATATCTTTCAATAGTTACCCTGAATGTAAATGGGCTCAATGCCCCAATCAAGAGACACAGGCTATCAGATTGGATTAAAAAACAAGACCCATCAATATGCTGTCTGCAAGAGACTCATTTCAGACCCAAAGACACCCTCAGATTGAAAGTGTGGGGGTGGAAAACCATTTACCATGCTAATGGACACCAAAAGAAAGCTGGGGTGGCAATACTTATATCAGACAAATTAGATTTTAAAACAAAGACTGTAATAAGAGATGAGGAAGGACACTATATCCTACTTAAAGGGTCTATCCACCAAGAAGATCTAACAATTGTAAATATCTATGACTCTAACATGGGAGCAGCCAATTATATAAGGCAATTAATAACAAAAGCAAAGAAACACATTGAGAACAATACAAAAATAGTGGGGGACTTTAACACCCCCCTGACTGAAATGGACAGATCATCTAAGCAAAAGATCAACAAGGAAATAAAGACTTTAAATGACACACTGGACCAAATGGACTTCACAGACATATTCAGAACATTCCATCCCAAAGCAACGGAATACACATTCTTCTCTAGTGCCCATGGAACTTTCTCCAGAATAGATCACATCCTAGGTCACAAATCAGGTCTCAACCGGTACCAAAAGATTGGGATCATTCCCTGCATATTTTCAAACCACAGTGCTTTGAAACTAGACTCAATCACAAGAGGAATCAGAAAGAACTCAAATACATGGAGGCTACAGAGCATCCTGCTAAAGAATGAATGGGTCAACCAGGAAATTAAAGAAGAATTAAAAAAATTCATGGAAAGCAATGAAAATGAAAATACAACTGTTCAAAATCTTTGGGATACAGCAAAGGCAGTCCTGAGAGGAAAGTATATAGCAATATAAGCCTTTCTCAAGAAACAAGAAAGGTCTCAAATACACAACCCAAGCCTACACCTAAAGGAGCTAGAGAAAGAACAGCAAATAAAGCCTAAACCCAGCAGGAGAAGAGAAATCATCAAGATCAGAGCAGAAATCAATGAAATAGAAACCAAAAGAACAGTAGAACAGATCAACGAAACTAGGAGCTGGTTCTTTGAAAGAATTAACAAGATTGATAAACGCCTGGCCACACTTATCAAAAGAAAAGAGAAATGACCCAAATCAACAAAATCATGAATGAAAGAGGAGAGATCACAACCAACACCAAAGAAATACAAACAATTATAAGAACATATTATGAGCAACTCTATGCCAGCAAATTAGATAACCTGGAAGAAATGGATGCATTCCTAGAGATGTATCAACTACCAAAATTGAACCAGGAAGAAATAGAAACCTGAACAGACCTATAACCACTAAGGAAATTGAAGCAGTCATCAAAAATCTCCCAACAAACAAAAGCCCAGGGCCAGATGGCTTCCCAGGGGAATTCTACCAAACATTTAAAGAAGAATTCATACCTATTCTCCTGAAACTGTTCCAAAAAATAGAAATGGAAGGAAAACTTCCAAACTCATTTTATGAGGCCAGCATTGCCTTGATCCCCAAATGAGACAAAGACCCCATCAAAAAGGGGAATTACAGACCAATATCCTTGATAACATGGATGCAAAAATTCTCACAAAATACTAGCCAATAGGACGCAACAGTACATTAAAAGGATTATTCACCATGAACAAGTGGGATTTATCCCTGGGTTGCAAGGTTGGTTCAACATCCGCAAATCAATCAACGTGCTACAATACATTAACAAAAGAAAGAACAAGAATCATATGATCCTCTCAATAGATGCAGAAAAAACATTTGACAAAGTACAGCATCCTTTCTTGATCAAAACTCTTCAGACTATAGGGTTAGAGGGTACATACCTCAATTTCATAAAAGCCATCTATGAAAAACCTACAGCAAGTATCATTCTCAATGGGGAAAAGCTGAGAACTTTCCCTGTGAGGTCAGGAATGTGGCAGGGATGTCCACTCTCACCACTGCTATTCAACACAGTATTAGAAGTCCTAGCCACAGCCATCAGACAATAAAAAGAAATCAAAGGCATCCAAATCGGTAAAGAGGAAGTCAAACTCTCACTCTTTGAAGATGATAGGATATTTTATGTGGAAAACCCAAAATATTCCACCCCAAAACTGCTAGAACTCATACAGGGATTCAGTAAAGTGGCAGGATATAAAATCAATGCACAGAAATCAGTGGCATTCCTATACACCAACAAGAATACTGAAGAGAGACAAATTAAGGAGTCGATCCCATTTACAATTGCACCCAAAACCATAAGATCCCTGGAATAAACCTAACCAAAGAGGCAAAGGATCTATACTCAGAAAGCTATAAAATACTCATGGAAGAAATTGAGGAAGACACAAAGAAATGGAAATACGTCCCATGCTGATGGATTGGAAGAACAAACATTGTGAAGATGTCAGTGCTACCTAGAGCAATCTACACATTCAATGCAATCCCCATCAAAATACCATCCACTTTTTTCAAAGAAATGGAACAAATAATCCTAAAATTTGTATGGAACCAGAAAAGATCCTGAGGGCGCCTGGGTGGCTCAGTCGTTAAGCGGCTGCCTTCGGCTCAGGTCATGATCCCAGGGTCCTGGGATCGAGTCCCGCATCGGGCTCCCTGCTCCACAGGAAACCTGCTTCTCCCTCTCCCACTCCCCTTGCTTGTGTTCCTGCTCTCGCTATCTCTCTCTCTGTCAAATAAATAAAATCTTTAAAAAAAAAAAAAAAAAAAAAAAGAAAAGATCCTGAATAGCCAGAGGAATGTTGAAAAAGAAAAGCAAAGCTGGCGGCATCACAATTCCGGACTTCCAGCTCTATGACAAAGCTGTCATCATCAAGACAGTATGGTACTGGCACAAAAACAGACACATAGATCAATGGAACAGAACAGAGAGCCCAGAAATGGACCCTCAACTCTTTGGTCAACTCATCTTTGACAAAGCAGGAAAGAAAGTCCAATGGAAATAAGACAGTCTATTCAACAAATGGTGTTGGGAAAATTGGACAGTCACATGCAGAAGAATGAAACTGGACCATTTCCTTACACCACACACAAAAATAGATTCCAAATCGTTGAAAAACCTAAACGTGAGACAGGAGTCCATCAAAATCCTAAAGGAGAACACAGGTAGCAACCTCTTTGACCTCAGCCGCAGCAACTTCTTCCTAGAAACATCGCCAAAGGCAAGGGAAGCTAGGGCAAAAATGAACTATTGGGATTTCATCAAGATAAAAAGCTTTTGCACAGCAAAAGAAACAGTCCACAAAACCAAAAGACAACCGACAGAATGGGAGAAAATATTTGCAAATGACATATCAGGTAAAGGGCTACTATCCAAAATCTATAAAGAACTTACCAAACTCAACACCTAGAGAACAAATAATCCAATCAAGAAATGGGCAGAAGACATGAACAGACATTTTTCCAAAGAAGATATCCAAATGGCCAACAGACACATGAAAAAGTGCTCCACATCACTCGGCATCAGGGAAATCCAAATCAAAACCTCAATGAGATACCACCTCACACCTGTCAGAATGGCTAAAATTAACAAGTCAGGAAATGACAGATGTTGGCGGGGATATGGAGAAAGGGGAACCCTCCTACACTGTTGGTGGGAATGCAAGCTGGTGCAACCACTCTGGAAAACAGTATGGAGGTTCCTCAAACAGTTGAAAATAGAGCTACCATACGATCCAGCAATTGCACTACTGGGTATTTACCACAAAGATACAAATGTAGAGATCCGAAGGGATACGTGCACCCCAGTGTTTATAGCAGCAATGTCCACAACAGCCAAACTGTGGAAAGAGTTAAGTTGTCCATCAACAGATGAATGGAGAAAGAAGAGGTGGTATATATACACAATGGAATATTACGCAGCCATCAAAAGGAATGAGATCTTGCCATTTGCAACGATGTGGATGGAACTGGAGGGTGTGATGCTGAGTGAAATAAGTCAATCAGAGAAAGACATGTATCATATGACCTCAACGATATGAGGAATTTTTAATCTCAGGAAACAAACTGAGGGTTGCTGGAGTGGTGGGGGGGTGGGAGGGATGGGGTGGCTGGGTGATAGACATTGGGGAGGGTATGTGCTATGGCGAGTGTTGTGAATTGTGTAAGACTGTTGAATCACAGATCTGTACCTCTGAAACAAATAATGCTATATATGTTAAGAAAAAAAAAAAAGAAGAAGAAGATAGCAGGAGGGGAAGAATGAAGGGGGGGAAATCGGAGGGGGAGATGAACCATGAGAGATGATGGACTCTGAAAAACAAACTGAGGGTTCTGGGGGGGGATGGGTTAGCCTGGTGATGGGTATTAAAGAGGCATGTTCTGCGTGGAGCACTGAGTGTTATGCACAAACAATGAATCATGGAACACTACATCCAAAACTAATGATGTAATGTATGGTGATTAACATAATAATAAAAAATTTTTTAAAAAGGCTATATAGTAAAATACATTTCAAGATATTATGTGATGCAGAACAGAAATAATGCCTATTATCTGTTCAAAGTACTATAGATGAAAACTTACTGGCAAGGTCAAGAGGTCTTCCAGAAAAAAATAACTCAAATGAATGACTCATTTATATATTCATCCAGTCATTCATTAAACAAAAATTTAACTGAGGCCTGTGGCAAGGGCAAGGAGACACATACTTAGCTCCTGTCTTCAAGAATCTTAGCAAAATTTTACTAGGAATAGAGAAACATGGAAAAAGAAAGTGTAACTCTTTCATAGGTGTTATAAGCATTTGTATAAAAACAGTGGTCATACAGAATGACTATAGATCACTATATTTGGAACATGGAGTAGATAGCATCATTTGGTTTTAAATAACAGGCAGTTATCCACCTTAAAAATGAAGCATTGATGATAGGGATCTAGAAAGTATCCAGTGTCCATGAATAAAAATGCAGCCTGAATTCTGGAAGGAATGGGAACCAGAAACTAAAAAATAGTGTCAGGATTAACACTAGTTCTGTGCCAACTTTTTCCTATGCATATAAAATTATTCAGTAACAAAGAGAAGCAACAATGAAGACTTACACAGAGTGGCAGTATCAAAATGAGAGAATGAGAAGACTCTGGGTTTAATCCCAGATTTCTGGTTTGTAGAATAATCTAGAATATGGTCGTAAGCACCAACACTGATATTATAGGATGTGAGCAGAGCTAACTGTAAATATAGTAATAAGTTCGTTCTGGCATTTATTGAGCTTAATGTCACTATGGAGCTTCTAGGGAGAGATGACCAATAAGCATGTGGATATGTGGAAATGGAACCTAGCAAAGAGGATGCTTATAAGTGGATTCACTGAACACAGTTATTTCAGAGATGATGGTGGAGAATACTTTGAAAACTGAAATGAGAGGCATTGTGTAAAGTAGTATGAACAATCATAAATGGAGAGACCAATGCGAGGTGACTTAATCAAAGAACTTATTTGGGGTTTTTTATGTATATAAAATTCTTGTACATAAATTTTATGTACTTTATGTACTAAATTTTATTTACTTCTCATAAATTTTATGTACTAATTTTTTTTTTTTTTTTGCCCAACCGAGCCACCCAAATGCCCTTATGTACTAAATTTTATGTATTTCTCAGCCAAACTATAAGGCAGCAACCATGTTTTCATCATACGACATACTGCTTGGATTTGTGTAAGTGTTCAGTAAATATCTGTTGAATATATGAATGAAACAACACTTCAAGATCAGGGACTAAAAGTATGTTCAGGAAAATGTTACATTTGCCACAAAGCTGCTTTGTATGACTGGCTTTGTGTTTATCCTTTCAATGAAAAACAAAGTTGGTAAAACACTGTGCCAATAATATTGTTTATGGTGGTAGAAAAATAGATTCCATAATCTTTGAGCAAAAGCTTTGTATAATCAGACAACAGATTACCTAATAGTAATTTTTGCTTTTTACAGCTAAATATTTTGATCTATACAAATACCTTTAACATTTGAAACTTATACAGGGAAAATAACTGTGTTATTCCAAGTATAAAAGTCTTGCCTTTACCTGACTGAAATGACAGATTTTGTAATTTGATGTTTGCTCTTGTAAGTTTGCTTAAGAACATAATTATATTGAACAGGAAAGGCTGAAGATGCTTAGTTCTAGTATCCCATATTTTTGATCCCGACTATCAGGACAAATGTCTCTGATAAGATAACTTTTAGTATTCAGTGGAAAAGAATATGATTACCTAGAAAATTAGCAAAAGTGGTATTTTTGGCCTTTACCTGATAGATTATTTTGTTCATGGAATAAAAGATTCAAGACTGTAAAATCTCTCCAAACTGATAGATTTAATGCCATTGCATTAAAAAACTAACATGCAGTTTCTAAAATGTATATGAAAATACCAAGAGCAAGGCATAGCAGTCTTGAAGGAGAACAAAATTAGAGATGTATGCTATTAAATAGCAACTCTTATAGTAAAGCCACATTATTTATTATAAGGATGGTTAAATTGTTCAATGGAACAGAACAGATTCTGGTGATTAACATATTTATAAATATTTGAGTTATGGTGAAGGTGGCTATGCAGAGCAGAGCAGTGGAGCAAAAAAAGCCCAGGTCAACTGGATATCCAAATAGAAAGAAAAACTAAACTTTCCCATTCCTTGTATTATAAATAAAGGTCAACTGCAAGGGAATTATAAATCTAATTATGAAAGATAAAACAATGATTCGTCTAGGAAATAACACATACAAATATCTTACTGATTTTTACATAACTAAAAATTTCTAAAATAGGTCACAGAAAGCATAAAACAGATAACAATCATGATTGATAAACTCAACTACATTAAAATTAGGGACATCTGCTCATCCAAAGCCACCCTAAAGAAAGTGAAATGCCAAGCTGCATGAGAGAAGATATTTGCAAAACATACAACCCACAATAATCTTTCAACCAACCATATAAACAACTCTTACATATCAGTACAGAAAAAAATGGAAGACAACCCAGGGATGCCTGGGTGGTTTGGTCAGTTAAGCGTCTGCCTTTGGCTCAGGTCATGATCCCAGGGTCCTGGGATGGAGCCCCACAAGGGGGCTCCCTGCTCAGTGGGGAGCCTGCTTCTCCCTCTGCCTCTGCCTGCCACTCCCCTTGCTTGTGCTCTCTCTCTGTCAAATAAATAAATAGAATATTAAAAAAAAGGAAGACAATCCAACAGAAGAATAAGAAAATATATGAAGAAGCAGTTTGCCAAAGAACATGACAAAATGGCCAATAAACATATGAAAGAGTGCTCAACCCTGTTAGTCATCTGGAATGACAGTTAAAATCCAAATGAAATACCATTTTACCCCTACCATGATGGCTATAATTTAAAAATACCGACAAAATTAGTAAACATGCCAAGAAAATGAGACCTTCCTACACTGCTGTCGGAAGCGTAAATTAGTACAGCTAATTAAGCCATTAACTCTATTTGGCAGAATCTAAAGTTGAGTATATAATGTAACCTATAAGCCAACAATCTGACTCACAAGCAAACAACCAAAAGAAATGGTTACATGTGTGGGTAAAAAAAGACATAAACCAGGATGTTCACAGCAGCATTACTCACACTTGAATGAATAATTTGTGATAGATTCACATGATGGAATATGATCCAGTGACAAAAATGAATACACTACTTCCACTCGGGAGTGATGTAGAAAAAACTCACACATACAATACAAGCAAAAGAAGTAAGATTTAAGAAGTACATAATGTATGATTTTATTGATATAAAGTTCAGGACTAATGTTTGGTGTTGGATGTCAGAATACCAGAATATGACTAAGGTATGGAGAAGGGTTATTAGTGACTGGGAAGGGATGTGAAAAGGTTTGTGGGGTGGAGATAATGTTCTATTTTAAAATCTAGGTCATAATTGCACAGATGTGTTCACTTTTTCATAATTCTAATAACATCAAGTTTTCTGACACTTGAGGAAATCAAATGAATATTCATGAAGCAATTTGGTCAGCAGAGTACAGATTATGCTTATTGGCTATTTTGCCTTCTGGGTAAAAAATATTTTGTGTTCTAACTGAGCAACATAAGGCCCCATACTGACCATTACATTATAAAGGAATACATTTATTTTGTATAAGTAAAATAAACATACCATATATTTATATATCATGCCTGGTAGAACTGAGAACGATCTGTTACCATCATTGTATCATCATTTTGATGGACTTGAAGAATTAAAGTGTTAAATCAATTAATTTTAGAAAGGGTTCCTAAAGTTACTGAATCAAATATAAATAGAGAGTAAGCTGTAAGTTTGAACTTTTCATTGGCTCCTATTTCTAGGAATTTTCTGAAGAGTAATTTTTTTTTAAAAATTTTATTTATTTATTTGAAAGAGAGAGAGCAAGCGAGGTAGAGAGAGAGCATGAGCAGGGTGAGGGAGAGAAGCAGACTCCCCTGCTGAGCAGAGGTCCTGACATGGGGCTTAATCCGGGCACTGGACCGTGAGATCATGACCTGCACCGAAGTCAGTCACTTAACCAACTGAGCAACCCAGGAACCCTTCTGAAGAGTAATTCTTAAATACATTTTCAATAAGTGTTGTCATAATTATGGACTTTAAAAAAAGTTTTAGATTCTATCATTGGCCACTAAATATCATTTTTTTACCTGCATTCAAATGCTTTTTAAAAAGATACCTTTGTGGGCGCCTGGGTGGCTCAGTTGGTTAAGCGACTGCCTTCGGCTCAGGTCATGATCCCGGAGTCCCGGGATCGAGTCCCGCATCGGGCTCCCTGCTCAGCAGGGAGTCTGCTTCTCCCTCTGACCCTCTTCCCTCTCGTGCTATCTTTCATTCTGTCTCTCTCAAATAAATAAATAAAATCTTTAAAAAAAAAAAAAAAAAAAAGATACCTTTGTACATAGAGGAGCACTTCATTTTGTTGTGAAGAAGAGGAGAGAGAATGAGAATAAAGAAAAAAAAAACAGGTTAAGATAAAAACTCAAAATTTTATTTCAAAACATAGAAGAAGAATATACATCCAAATGATATCTCCAGTGGGTAGTAGTATGAATGTTATATTTTTTCATTTTGCTTACAGTATATTTTCTAATTTTCTTAATGGATATGTATCATTAACTAGTTATACAACAATAAAACATCATAGAGCTTTTCACACCCCACAAACAACATGTGGTTGTTTACTGGCATTTGATTCAATATTGAGAAAACTGTCCGTACTCAAGAAACTTCAAATTTCACTACTGGCCCAGTGATCCTAATGCTTTTGTACTTTTGGACTCATGGGAACCATGTTCTTTCTGGTAGAATTTAGCTGAATAAGGCAGAACAAGGAAAACAGAGAGAGTTGAGAGAGTTCACAAAAGCTGCTTTTACATACTTGCAAATAGTGACCTATAAAACACTGAGTATTGTGCCTTCCAAAATGACAGACTTTTTAGTCATCCTGTCTTTTCCAGTAAGTATACTGACATGCAGCTAGTTTGAACACTAGTCACTCTGATGTGCTGTTTTGCTATTCTATTTTTTTTTAATTTTATTTATTTATTTGAGAGAGAGAGAGAGAAACAGCATGAGAGGGGAAAGGGTCAGAAGGAGAAGCAGGCTCCCCGCTGAGCCGGGAACCCGATGTGGGACTTGATCCCAGGACTCCGGGATCATGACCTGAGCTGAAGGCAGTCGCTTAACCAACTGAGCCACTCAGGCGCCCATTTTGCTATTCTAAAATAGGGGAATCTGAAGAGATGATAGCACATAAAATAAATGGTAAATCAATTTGCTTCACGCATATTTTTGCCTGTCATAATGCCTGATTTTCTAAAAAGATGGGAAAGTTCTAGGCAAAAGTAATTAGCTAATTAATTTTCAAAATACAATTTTAAGGTGTCAATTAAATTTAGTTTTTCCTATGTTCATAGTGGGAAACATTAAACTTCATATTATTAATCTGTCAAGAGTAGATAACATCTTTTATTAGTTCACTGAAGATTGTATTTACAATTAAAATCCCCTAAAAATAAGGTAGAAACATAAACTCAGAAAATAATATACATTATAGCAAAAATATACCATAGCCATCAAGATTTTATACCTAATCTCCAGAACCACAAGAAGATAAATTTACCCAGTGTTTATTATAGGGGATAAGTGGTCATCTCAGGATGTAGAGAACTTCATATTTCATTACTGAATATAAAAGAGTTCAGTTTTGAAAGAATTCTCTAAAATATTGATAAATTAGGAAAAATCACTGTGGTTTTGGGTTTGATATGCATAGTTCCACATGACACACCTACTTCCAGAAATATTTAACAAATACGCTGTGTAAAAATAAAAATATAAGTTGATAACTTAAGAAAGATAATTAAGGCTTTTAATAATTTTCACTAGTTAATAAGTTTTAATCATTTTAATTAAGTTATAATCATTTTAACCGCTCAAACTCAAACACTGACATAATTTATTGACCATAATTTCAAAAACTTTCATCAGACTTTATTCTTTTAATTATGTATTATTTCCTTTTTTGCCTTTTTCCCATGTTGCACAAAATTAATAAAGTGTGGAAATCACCCATTTTATTTAATCAATGTCTCTATAACCTAATAAATAAGAACTCCAAGTGGGTTTGGGTATCTCAAACACCAAGTGTCAGTACACACTCTGCTAAACCAGAAACTTAACCAAATCTCTACTTCATCCTGTTGTACGTTGAAAAGACCACTTGACTTGGAATTGAATGACCCATTTTAGTGCTGGGTCAGTCATTCAGGTGTTCTCTGGAGGACTGGAATACATAAAAGCACAGGAGCAGATGTTCCTTTGTAAGCCTTCCAGACTGGACTAAGATGAGAATCACTATACCTGTGAATATAATTACTGATCTTGAGGAATACCTATCCATCCTTTAATTTTTAACAGAGATAAAGAGTTTTACTAGGCAAGATGGAAGAGATTATACAAAAAGAAAAAATCTAAGAATATAGAAGAAAAGCAAAACCAGTGTCAAGAGGTTGATGAATGAAATTACACAATGAAGAAAAAGGAAGAGAAAAAAAACTATTTGAGCTATATTTTACCCACTGAACAGAACAATAAAGCTGGATATTCAGAGGAAATAACAACAACAAATATCCAGTATAACCTTAAGATGAACAAACACTCCCATGCAAAAATGGTTGGACCCTTTTAACTGCCCCATGGAGAAAAGGAGGGTTTCCATTGTTAGTGAGGGTCTAGTGCAGATATGGAAGAAGACAGAGATCTAACAATGGTGGTAGTTGTCTTCAAGGTTTTGGGTTTTTTTTAACAACAAAAATTATTTATTTGCGGGGTGCCTGGTGGCTCAGTCAGTTAAGCATCCAACTCTTGATCTCAGCTCAGGTCTTGATCTTGGGATTGTGATTTCAAGACCCATGATGGACTCCACACTGGGCATGGAGCCTACTTGGGGAAAAAAAAAAGAGACTTGTTTGCAATTGAGCCAGTCCCCATCACTTCAGTTCAGCATAAGAGTAGAAAAGAGTCAAGTTCAAGGCAAGGCAGAACCCCATTCCTCCCCAAAACAGCAAGGCCACGTCTCACAGACACCTATGGCCAGAGCCAAGTTGAACACACAAATCACCAAGTCCAGAATCAAGTTGACCCCAGGCCTTAGCTCATCTCACCCTTGAATATTAATGTATTCAAAATCCCTCCTAAAATTTTTCAAATCCAGTGACTTCAGCTGACTCGCGTGGAGACAAATATAACTCTATCTCTTAAAAGCACTGAACGGAAACAGAGTAGAACAAAAACGTTAATTTTGCTTTTATCTTTTCTTCAACTTGACATCTATTCTGGCAGGCACATATCTAACATAGTCTCTCCTTTCTCAGTCACTCCCTTTCACATCACCTTGCATATTTCCATTAAAGCTCTGGTCACATTCTATAACTGTTTTATGTGTATAGTCATTTGCTAGCTATCTCCCTCACAGGAGTGTGAGCTCCATCAGGACAAGAATGCTGTTAGTCTTGCAATCATTTCATCCCCAGAACCTATTACATGTTTGCTGAATTAATAATTTTTAAAATGTTTAATTTAAAATACTTGACACTGTAGAAAAGATTATTTCATAGATGATGGCTAGAATGTTAAATGGTGGTCTATCGCCAAGAAGCAAGGTGTTTAGGAAATTAGTATGAACATTTTTGGTAGGCAAAAGAATAAATTTATCAAAGCATTAAAGTGAACTTTGAAACCAAGAGAAGGCTACAATCCTAAATTACACTAGACAACCATATAGTAGGTAGGTCAAAATTATATTGTAAAAATGAAGAAAAAAGCTGTGGAAAATATTTCAGTAATCGCCAGAGGGAAACTAAAGACGGTGGTCAGGAACAGTATATATGTGTGTTCACGTCATACACGTATACACCCAATACACAATACATATATATACAACACATATGTCACAGATATAGGAGTTCATATATGTATGTTTTATTGTATACAATGTAGATGATGGAAAAAGCATGGCTTTAAAATAACAAAATTCATTTGTTCTCATGAGTAAATATGAGACTTCTGTAGCATTATTTATGGCCTTAATATGAGAACCAGAAATAAATTGGCATTTAGAGGTCAAAAATAATTACATTTATCTGTATAAAAATTCAAGACTTATGGGATGGCAGTAGAGGTGGAGGCTGACAGCCTACAGGCAAATTGATACCGAGGAAGAAAGCAAGAGTATTTCAGGGGGACTATATATGCTACAGATATTCTAGATACATAAGAGAATATGGGTGATTATAGCAGCCAAATAAATGATTTTAAAAAATACCCACTATCTAAACAACTAATGGTAGTCATCTGCCAAAAGTGGTCACAGAAGTTAGAATAAGGAGCAAAGGTTATTGTTAATCTTGATTCGTTTCTTGAGTTAAAGAAGAAATGGCTAATAATACAGAAGTAATAGAGAGTTTGAGAAAAAATGAAAATAGAATTTTGATTATTCTAATAATACAGGAACTGAGTAATTAACACATTCAGATAGATACATGCACACCAGGCTTTAAGAAATCAGATTAATTTTTTAATATGAGAAAAGTTATGTTTTGTTTCCCAAAAAGAAACTCTAAGGTGTATGGTGGCCAAAGATGGTAAAGTCTTCAAATAAAGTTTTATAAAAATTTAGATGAGGACAAGAAGCAGCCAATTAAAAAAAAGCCCATATAAGAAAACTGCAAATAAACTAAGATTTAAAGAATTAGGAAATAGAGGGTACATGATCAAAGAGCATCACCAATATTAAAGGCTGCAATTCATTAGAACAATAGCCATAAAGTAATACTAAAGCTTAAAAATAACAAAAATTAAGAAGACTAAAAACAATTTTAAAATGTATGAATAAAATACTGGTACGCCTGGGTGGCTCAGTCGTTAAGCATCTGCTATCGGCTCAGGTCATGATCCCAGGGTCCTGGGATCGAGTCCTGCATCCAGCTCCCTGCTCGGCGGGAAGCCTGCTTCTCCCTCTCCCACACCCCCTGCATGTTCCCTCTCTTGCTGTGTCTCTGTCAAATAAATAAAATCTTTAAAATATATATATATATACATATGAATAAAATAAAAAAGGAATCAACTCCATTTTTCATAAAGTAATGACAGATGAGAAAAAAGAAGTAATATTACACAAGGTGTGTTTGCTTCTATCTTCTCCATCTACCAGAATTATCTTCAAATTGGAAGGAGTGGGGCAGATATTACAAACATTGTAAAGTGATTAAAAGAGGAGATACCAAATAAGACAGTGAAGTAGTCCGTCTCTCTAAATGAATTCAAAGCACCTGTATTCAGAGGAATTAAGTTACAGGGTATTGAGAAAATAAATTCATCAAATGTGAAGAGAACATAAAACCTTTTCAGTAAGTTTAGGAATCCACTGACTACAGGAGATCTGCCAGATATCTAAACACTAGCACATGTTGTTCCAGATTTTCAGACATGGAAAAAGGAATTTTATAAGCTACAGTTAAATACATTTAAAATATACTTTGGCAAAATTCTAGAAAAGATTTTTGTACAGATGGCTCATGAACATTTAAATACAGACACATTTTCTAGGAATAAGAATGAATTGACTTAGGATGTCATGGAAAATTAAAATAGTTTGTTTTTTGAGGATAGCTTCCAGATTGGCAGATCAGATGAACAGCACGTATGTAATAAATTTTAAATTTTGCCTGGCATTTAATAAAGTCTTTTAATACATATTTATTGAAAGCACAGAAAATGTTTTCACATAGTAACACAGTTTGGGGAGACATAATGGGTTCAATAAATGAATGGAAATGTTTATCAATAGGTTGGTATCTGAAGGGGTTGCTAAAAGGATAGGTGAAAGGATATGTGAAAAATGTTCTCAGTAACTTGGACAAAACAATAGAAGACAGATTTTTCAAATTTCCATTGGCACATAATGGAAGAACTGTCAAATCAAGAAGGAAACATCTTGACAGGTTGAAATTATGGACAAAAGTAATAAGATATAATTAAAGAGGAATAAATACAAAATGCTGGTTTAGGCTAAATGTTTAAGTATACAACTGCAATTTGAATACTGGAATCATTAATTAAAGCAATTAATGTAGAAAGCCCTTGGAGGATTTTGAAGGCCCTCAAGCTCATTGTGAGCCAACTTGGATTTGGTACGTAAAAACTAAATGAAGGTTATCAGCACCATGGTAGCTCGGGCAATGGAGGAAATGAGATGAACACTTTCTTCACTACTCTGAGCTACATTTTAACGATAGTAATTGGAAAACCGAAGTGATGAAAGAAATGGTCAGAATGGTAAATAGTTGTGAAATCATTTCATAAAGGTTAAGTTTGTGGAAAACTGTAAGCAAGGAAAGGTTTGAAGGCATATGATATATATTTTCTTAAGGCTGTGATGGGAATAAGGAAAAGCGAGGAGAGAAGATAGGGAGGAAATAAGTTAAAGGATTTATTTAAAAAGAAAAAAAGAAAATGAAAGAAGGAGAGCTAACATTTCAAACACTTACTTTCCCCAACAAGCTTTTAAAATACTCATTTATTTGTAGAGGAAGTAGTAGTTTCCATTTTGACAGGAAGATGGAGTAGATACATCATTTAGGTGGCAGAACAAAATACAATGCATCAAATTAGAGGGGAGTTGTTTTTGATACAGGAGGAAGCAGAACTTTATAAAAATTACAGCTATCCAATAACAATAGGGAGGGCTGCCTTAAAAGCAGAGTTACTCTCTTTTAAGTGTTATGGCAAATTTGAGGCTTTGTGAGTAATTGTCAGGGATGTTCTGAAAGTAACCTCCACATTTGGAAGTCCCATAATGAAATAAGCACCAATAGCACCTTGAATACCAAAACACATTGCCTCTTTATGTTAGTAACCAGGAAAGAATCTAAAAACAAATACAATAGTTTCTAAAAACTAACCTTTGATTGTGTTTGTTACTGGGAAGAAAAGCCATGAATAAAAAAGTCTAAAGTTTAAGTTACTATTTTATATTTTTCCTTTCAAGTCCTAGGGACTGAAAAATTATGTTTTGGGGTTTAAATGCTTTTTTTAAATAATAATGATATTAGATATTTACAAACTACTTACTATTTGCAAGGCATTCTGTGAACACATCAACCATATTAACCCATTTAATCCTCAGAATAACTGTATGTCTTAGATACTATTATTCCCTTCTTACAAATGAAGAAAGTGAGGCATATAGAGATTAAATAACTTTCCAAGATCTCACAGCTATTAAGTAGAAAAACCAAGACTCTAGAATTTGGGCTGATAACTGCTACTATTTGCTGCCTTTTATTTCCCTTTCATTTGGATGGAGTTGATTAAAAGCAATAAAATACACAAAATACTGAAAAGAGCAAAGTATAAGATGCAAAAGGTCTACCTACATATGTGAGTAGTCAAGCCACAAGTAATTGTATTTATATAAAAGATTACCTATGTGCAGTCACATATTTGATGTTTCAGGTAAAACCTACAGATATACCCTCTCTCCCTCAAAGACTCAAAAAAATAAAACAATTTTCTTTCACCGAGGTAAGATATTCTTATGCTTGTCTAACAGTATGGCATTTTCTCTGGACAGACGTGATCTTTGTATGTAATTAAAAATGCAAAATAATGTATATATTTATTTTATAATCATCTTAAATGCATCCAAGAACTGTCAAACAAGTAAGCAATAAGCAGATGCTGATAAAGGTAAATGGAACATAAAAGCTGACTTTTTTTTTTTTACCCTTAAAGACATTTACCAAAATGAGTTAATTTGAGCTTTAATTGTGAAGCATTTCAGAATTCAGTGGTTAGGAAACCAAGCCCCAGGGCCTACCCAAACTGAGATGTCTAATAGAAGATCACCACCACAAAATGAGATCTTTAAGGGCCATATCTATAGTCTAATAGTAAACTTTAATTTCCCCTTAAGGAAAATTGCCTGTTTCAAACTCTGGCACTGAGTGTAGGAGGGGAAAAAAATATCTCTCCAGAATTTATAACCATAAGCTGTTCATCACGTATATTCCTACCAAAATTTGCCCTACATAGATGGTGTTAAAGAAAACTTACTGTGACCTTAATAAAATGGGAAAGCAGACTTTATTCAGGACTATCACAATAGGTAGAGGAACTACTGCAATGGGGTTTTCCATAGGGGAGAGAGATTGTGCTCAACTCTACATGGAAAAGTGGGAATTTATAGCCAAAGAGCAGAGTATATGGTATGTAGAACATTATTAAGAGAAAACATTGGGGATAAGAGAGAATTCTGGCAAAACTGATCTAATAGGATTCTAGATGAAGGCAAGTAGGATCATCAGACATCATCTGGGAGATAACAGGAGATGAGGAATTTGGTCAGATATTAAGGGTTATCAGATATTGTAGGTAGGAATTCTGGCTAAACAGACTTAGCAGAATTCTTGCTAAAACTGGACTCTTGAAGACATGCCCTCAGGTGTGACCTAGTTGAAAAAGAGTTCAGAGGAGCCTGAGTAGAGTTTTGTCAAGGAGACAATGTCAGTGAGTATGAACTGGAAACAGTTACAGAGGGAATTTAGAGAATAGAGAGAAAACAGAGCAGAGCCAATAGTGAAGAAATAAATAATGGTTGAGGATTCTTCTGAATCTACAGAACTAAGAAGACCGGTTATGTAAAGGTAGAAAGATAAAAATACATCTACATAAAGATAAGATATAAAATATAGCTATAGATAAAGGAGAAATTATTTTATTTTTTAGGTTGTTTTTTTAAAATATTTGAGAGAAAGAGCACACACATGAGGGGGGCAGGGACAGAGGGAGAGAGAGAGAGAGAGAGAATCCCAAGCAGACTCCCCACAGAGCATGGAGCCTGACTCGGGGGCTCCATCCCAGGACCCACGAGATAATGACCTCAGCTGAAATCACCAGTCAGATGAGTCAGACACTTAACTGACTGA
Source organism: Zalophus californianus (assembly GCF_009762305.2). Taxonomy (NCBI): domain Eukaryota; kingdom Metazoa; phylum Chordata; class Mammalia; order Carnivora; family Otariidae; genus Zalophus; species Zalophus californianus. The sequence goes on along the minus strand of NC_045599.1, from coordinate 24,248,212 downwards.
GCCATTCAGGCACCCCGAGGATAAATTACTTCTAAGTAACAAATGGAAGCTGAATATCAGTGGAATGCCATCTTCAATGTGCTGAAAGAAATATCTGTCAACTTCAAATTCTATATTCAGCAAAAATAAGACTCAATATTCCCAGTGGGAAAAAAAGATATTTTCAGCATCAAAAAAAAATTGTGTTCCACTAGGGAATCCTCATTAAAAGACAATTTAAAGAAAATTTCTGGCAAAAGAAAAGGAATTCTTAGAGGGAAGGTGTGTTCTACAAGAAGAAAGGAGAGTTGAGAAAATGGTTAATGTGTCTCAGTCAGCTCAGCCTACTATAAAAAATTACCATCGCATGTGTGGCTTCAACAGCAAACATTTATTTCTCAGTTCTGGAGGTTGGGAAGTTCAAGATCAAGGTGTCACGCGATCTGGTGTCTGGTGAGGGTCTACCTCCTGGTTTACAGATGGTTATTTACTCATTGTTTCCTCACATGACAGGAAACAAGCTTTCTGTGTCTCTACTTAAAAAGGGCACTAATCCCATCACAGGAATTCCACTGTAATGATCCAGTTACCTCCTATATGCCCCACCTCCTAATACTACTTACTCCAGTGGGGGTTAGTATGTCAACATATGAAGTTCGGAGAAACACAAACATGTGGTCCATTCCTATATAGATAAATATATAGACTGATATCTATATATAACATAAAACATAAAATACCTTAAGAGAAAAACAAAGTTGGAGCTGAAATAAATGACAACAATACAGCATGTAAATAGGCAAAGGGTTCTGGAATAAAAGTGTTCTAAGATCCCTGAAGTCTTCAGTTGGGAGATAAAGTTATTATTAATTTTAGACAATAAAACCTTAAGTATATCCTTTAAATTCTTATGGTAGCTGTTAAAGAATACGAATGTAAAATATGAGGTTAGTAAAGGAAAATGGAATTAAAAAAGGCAATCAACACAAAAGACAAGAAAGTACAGAAGAAACATACAGCAGGACAAGTAGAAAACACAAAACAAATTGGGAAAAATAAATTCAATAATCATAATAGCTTAAAATACAAAATCAATATGGTAAAATCATTTCAATGTCAAACTTTATCAATGAACACTGAGAAACTGTAATGAAAAAATTACTATTTATAATATAAAAATGACTGTAGGGGCGCCTGGGTGGCTCAGTTGTTAAACGTCTGCCTTCAGCTCGGGTCATGATCCCAGGGTCCTGGGATCGAGCCCCACATCGGGCTCCCTGCTCAGTGGGAAGCCTGCTTCTCCCTCTCCCACTCCCCCTGCTTGTGTTCCCTCTCTCACTGCGTCTCTCTCTGTCAAATAAATAAAATCTTTAAAAAAAAAAATGACTGTAAAAGTCCTTTTTAACATATGTATAAAACATGTATAAGACCCATATAGATAAAACTATAATCTTTCTTGCAAAGCACTGAAAAACTCCTAAATAAATGAGGAGGTGTACCATTTTACATTTAATGACTTAGCATACACAAAACAGAGATGGCAATTCTCCCCAAATTGACTTATATAGACTCTCTCAGAACTTCAAAAAAAAACCAAACAATTTTTTTCTTAATATTTTTAGATTTTATTTATATTCAAGTTAGTTAACATATACTGTATCATTAGCTTCAAGGGTAGAGTTTAGTGATACATCAGTTGCATGTAACACCCAGTACTCATTACATCAAGTACCCTCCTTAATACCCATCACCCAATTACCCCATCCCCCACCCACCTCCCTCCAGCAACCCTCAGTTTGTTTCCCTAGAGTTAAGTCTCTTATGGTTTGCCTTCCTCTCTGTTTTTATCTTATTTTTTCCTCCCTTCTCCTATGTTCATCAGTTTTGTTTCTTAAATTCCACATGAGTGAAATCATATGGTATTTGTCCTACTCTGACAGACTTATTTCACTGAGTATAATACACTCTATATATTACTTTATTTACTTCATCTACTAGAGGTTTTATTTTTCTTTCTTTTTTTTTTAAAGATTTTATTTATTTATTTGTCAGAGAGAGAGAGAGTGCACAAGCAGGGGGTGCGGCAGGCAGAGGGAGAAGCAGGCTCTGTGCTGAGCAAGGAGCCTGATGCGGGACTAGATCCCACCTGAGCCAAAGGCAGACGGCTTAACTGACTGAGCCACTCAGGCATCCCTACTAGAGATTTTATATTAGTTTATTCATCCAATATCAAAGTTGGTGCCCTTCAAAATCATTTTCTTCCTAACTCCTAGAGTGTAGGAAGTAAATAACTAAACTCTACCCCATTCTTTTCTTCCTTCCTCGGGGTAAGAGAAATGACTTAAAAGATTGGTGTAATTGGTGACTACCAATTGGCTGAGATAGAGGAAAAACCTGAATGAAATTATTATAAATTTAAATAAAAATATAATTACTAAGCTTATAAATTATATGTTTAGATATTACATTAGAATTGATTTAGTTAGGGAAATACTTTTCAAACTTTAACGTTAAGTATCAATCACCTGGAGATCTTACCACATTTCAGGTTCTAACTCAGTAAGCCTAATTTAATAGATCTAAACATTTTCATTCTTTCATTTTTTTCTTAAGATTTACTTATTTATTTGAGAGAGAGAATGCAAGCTGGGAAAGGAGCAGAGGGAAGGAATATTCAACTAGACTCCTGGCTGACTATAGAGCCCTAAGCAGGGCTTGATCTCACAACACATGAGAGCATAACCTGAGCCAAAACCAAGAGTCAGATGCTTAACCAATTGAGCCACCCAAGTGCCCCTGAAAATTTTCATTCTTAACAGATGCTTCTGTAATACTAATTATATCAATCTAAGCACAATAGTTTGATTAAGGTATTTAGCAACACAATTATTATTTTATGTGAATAAACTAATCTCAGAATACAGTTTAACTTCAGAAAGATAAGAGAGCAAAGTAGGAGATTATCAGGTGACAAAAACAGGAAGGGGGATGATTGAAAGACTTTAATGTCTTGGTGGTCAACTCAACCCCTATTAAAAAGAATATATACCAAAAGATATTGGATCCACAACCTATAATTTCCACAAAAGGAAATTGGGTCCAAAAACTCTTTAAGAGTCAGTCTCTTAAAGATTTAAATAGGAAATCGATGATATGACCTATTGTAAAATTCCTTTTAGATAGTTAAAATACAACTACATGAAATAGCAACATACAATTTTGAGAGAGTTGAAAAAGAAAGGCCAAGAAGATCAATGAGAACACATGAGGCTTTATACAGTGTGTTTTACAGTAGTTATTTTAGGTAGGAAACATGACCAAGACATTTGTGGAGTCAGAAAACCAAGGAAATGCTTAAAGTACAGGTTACAAAGTAATAGGGAGTCAAGCATGTCCACACTAAGTGTAAGAAAAAACTGGTTTAAATGCAGGCTGATGGGGACGCATGGGGGGCTCAGTGGGTTAAGCGTCTGCCTTGGGTTCAGGTTATGATCCCAGGGTCCTGGGATTGAGTTCCGCATAGAGCTCCCTGCTCTGCAGGGAGCCTGCTTCTCCCTCTGCCTGCCGCTCTGCCTGCTTGTGCACGCTCTCTCTCTGACAAACAAACAAATAAAGAAATGTTGGCTGATGGAAGAAGTCAAAATCTCTGAGTCTACCTTCCCAGGAGTTAATGGTGGGAAGGACTGCTTTTTAAATAATACATAAGTTCTTCTATGAATAAATAGAAGACCCTACTGTATCAAATTTAGAGGAGTAGGTTAATTAGTCATGCATATCAGATCTAAAGCAGAGATAAAGCCCACCTATATGCCTGGTATTTGAACAATGAACAAACATTTAGATCTGTGGGGTCTATAGTGCGTTGAATGGTGGCACCAGAGGTATCAAGTCCTTGGAATGTTACATTATTTTGAAAAAAAAAAAAAGAAAGAACCGAAGAAAAAGGTCTTTGCAGATGTGATTAAGTTAATGATCTCTAGATGAGAAGATAACCCTGTATTATCTGTGTGGGCCCTAAATGCCATCACATGGATCTCTGGAGGCAGAGGGAGATTTAATAGACACTGTGGAGAAGGGTATATTAAGACAGAGGCAGAGATTGGAGTGACCCGCAGGTTTAGCCAAGGAATGCTAGCAATCACCATAAACTGGGAGAGGCAAGAAATGGATTTTTCCTTAGAGCCCATGAAGGGAGTGTGGCCCTCCTGACAACTTGATTTTAGCCCAGTGAAAATGACTTCAGACTTCTGACCTCCAGAACGGTGAAAGAATAAATTCCGTTGTTTTAAGCCACCAAGTTTGTGGAAATTTGTCACAGCAGCCACAGAAAACAAAGAGTCCCAGGAGGAGAATATGAGAGCAGTGTTCAATGTAGAGAACCAGAGATAATGAGATTGATTTGGGAATGTGGATCTTGAGGAAATGAGGATCATCATAGATAAATGAAATAAAAGGATCAATTAGAAAACAAAACAGATTTATTTCCATATTAGATTGTCAAAATTATATTGCTCATGGATTTTTTTCCACAGGTAAGCTACCTTCTCTAAGGGAAGGGGTCCTAATATCAGGAAACTACAGAAATTTTGGAATTAATTAAAAACTGAATTTTGGAACATAACATCAGATGCACTGGATAAAGCAGTAGACAAAGGCCTACTGACTCAATCCAAGAATGGTGAGCCCAGAATTAGGATGCACAGATCTCTTGCTGTTTTATAAGGACTGGATCCATAAGGCTCTATTCCAGGGAGTGAGTGTATTAATGGGTGGGTTATTCTTGTGAGCAACTGGAGCTCAATTCCACAAGACATAAAGTTTTGGTTTAAGAAAAGTTAAATCATTTTCACTAACAGTTCAACCTTGGGGATATGGTCTTCCATTAACTAGCAGAAGGCTGCCTTGTTTACAGGGAAGCCTCATATCCACAGTCTTTCTGGAGAATGAATATTTGCTTCTCAGCTGACCTTCTCAGTGTCTACCACTACAGAGCTCATTGTAATGTTTCATTTATTCACTATCTAATTATGCTATAACTCCAATTTTCACAGTTACATGTGTGCGTGTGTGCGTGTTTAAAACCTGATCTGCCTACTTTGTTTATAAGGTCAACACATATTATGGCTTTTATGCACATTTATTTTTTGTTTTTCTGATTTACTTTAGTGAACTTATTAATAAAGACAAAAATATATGCACATTTAGATATTATTATTACAAGGAAGGAATCATTAGTTCAAATTGTACCCTCATCTCTTGGACAATTCTGCACACCAACTTTTATCTGCAGTGGTGTGTGTTTGCTCTTCCTCAGCTTTATTTATCTTTCATTTCTTTTGGCAAAAGTATTTCATAGATTATGATTTGGAAGTGTGGCTGTCTCCTATTTTCACAAGCAATAGAGTTTTCTTCTTTGTTTTCATTTTCTCTTTTGCATTCAGTATTTCTTTAGCAAAAGCATGAGGAATTTACTTTTCCATCCTTAACAACTGTCCAAATGTGATCATTTTCCCAGTAACTAATGGTTCTTGCAGTGGAGACAAAAATATGTGTACCTTATTTCCATGGTTACAAGCCATGATATCATAAAAGGGTGGTAGCATGTCCATGTGCCTGATAATTAAAGGGTTTTAAATATTGATTTCCTGGCTAATGAAGAAGCTGTCATCTGATTTAAGTGAGAGATAACAGTTTTACTGCAAAAGAGTCAAGAGAATCATATTCTCTGGCTTCTTATTCATAAACTGTCCTTTTTTATTATAAACTGGAATGAAGACATTCTAGGATCATTTGGGAAGTCAGCACACGCTGTAATTTTGAAATCCCAATCTAATATATATGTAGCACCGATATCTGGGAGGAATGATATTAAGTCATGAAAACTGTGTTTCTATCTTTTTTGGCTCACAGGTCTGGTTCCAAATCATTATCAGGCAATTCATAGCTCTCAGTTCTACCTTAATGCCTTGCTTTGAAATCTCCATTTCTATGATCATTAGTATATGAAATGTCTTTAAAAGGAGTATATTAAAAGGTAAATCTCGGGGCGCCTGGGTGGCTCAGTTGGTTAAGCGACTGCCTTCGGCTCAGGTCATGATCCTGGAGTCCCGGGATAGAGTCCCGCATCGGGCTTCCTGCTCGGCGGGGAGTCTGCTTCTCCCTCTGGCCCTCTTCCCTCTTGTGCTTTCTCTCATTCTCTCTCTCTCTCAAATAAATAAATAAAACCTTTAAAAAAAAAAAGGTAAATCTCAAAGAGAAAAGCCTCCACAATTAACTCCCTCCCCCCTACACACACATCACTTCTTTCTTTCCACACAATGGTGCAAACAATGTACTGTTTATACTGCCTCCTATGGCTATTCTTACTGTTTTCATGTTAAATAAGATGTTGTCTCAACTGTTAGATCAACTTTTAGCTCATGTCTGTAAGATTTACTAACTAGATAGACTCCCACAGAAATAAGTTCAATATTCTATATTTTTTCAAAGAAAAAAATTAAAAATCTTATATTTTACCAAAAAAATACCCCTCTTATAAATATATGAGAAATATAAGGCCCATGAAGATAGGGACTTTTCCTTTATATCTTCAATATCTAGGACATCACCAAGATTACTGCAACATTTCAGACACTCGTGAAATATTTCTGAATGAAAGAATGAATGAGAAATATAACAATATTTGATATCTATATAGTATTTTTTGGTTTATAATCTGTTCATAATAAACCATATCAATTTGCACATTTGAATCACAAAAGAAACCTTGTTTTAGTGATTCCTAGTCATAGGTCACAAACGAGAAAATTCCATTTAAGTGGCAGCACTAACTAGGCATGAACCCATGTATTTCAGCCTTGATGCAGAGTTGGACCACACGAACATGGTTTCTTAAAGGTGCTCACTAGATGAAAGCTAGGGAGTCATAAGAAAATAATGACAAATATATTCATCTATCTGACAGATGAAGAAAGTAATGGGAATGCACCACATTATCAAGTGTATCATCAATAATTGTTGGGGGTTTTTAAAAGGTTTTAAAAATTTTTAAAGATTTTAAAGATTTATTTATTTATTTTAGAGACACACAAAGAGAGAGAGAGCACTAGTGGGGTAGGGCAGGGGGAGGGGTAAAGGGGAGGGAGAGAGAATCTCTCAAGAAGACTCCATGCTGAGCACAGGACCCATCACAGGGCTCAATCCCATGACCCTGAGATTATGACCTAGACAAAACCAAGAGTTGTACACTTAACCAACTGAGCCACCCAGGCACCCCAAAAGAGAGAAGTTTTCAAAGTAAAGAAAAAACTTTACATGACTGTAAAACAGAGGCTATTCTACATGACTACAGAAACCTTTTAGTAAGATGTTCTTAATGGTAGCCTTAACTAAAAGACTGTTTTTAAGTGCAGCAACACAGCCCTCTTTCCATTGTACCACATCTTTATTAAAACCTACTACACACAAATGGCTAGTGTGCTTGCTGTTCTGTGAAAGCCTGGAAAGACTTTGATCTGTGGAGTAACAAAAGAACATAGCTAAATGATGTGAGATATGAGTGAATAATAAATCAAAGGAAGAAGAAATTAGTGCTAGAAAAGATCTTCCTATAATCCTCCTGAAATTCACATTCACACTTTACAAGATAAGGGAAGCACATTTTATTTCCCACAAAATGTGGAAGAGAGGATTTAGTAACTTGAAAACATGTGAAAATATGGTCAAATTCAAAATATGCTAATACTATACTATAATGTGATAGTGTATTAATTAATCACAGGTTAAAGGAGAAAAGTATTACATACAACTATAGCTACAATACTTTGTTAAAGGATACAAAATATAAAAGATCTAAATTGTGGTAGCAAAAACATAGAATAGAAATAAAAGGGTAGAGATTTTGTATGTGATCAAAGGTAAGTTGCCATCAACTTAAGAGACTGTTACATCATAAGATATTTTATGTAAATCTGATGGTAATCATAAAGAAAAACCTAAAGTAGATACACAAAATACAAAGGAGGTATTCAAAACATACCACTATGGAAAAATCATCAATTCACAAAGGGAGACAGGAAGAAAGGAACAAAGGAATTAAAAAACATCCAAAAAACAATTAACAAATGGCATTAGTAAATCCTTACCTATCAGTAATTACTTTAAATGTAAATGGAAAAAATTCTCCAATCAAAAGACAGGGAATGGCTGAATGGATCAGAGAAGACCGACTATATGTTGCCTACAAGAGACTTACTTCAGCTTTGAGGACACAAATAGACTCAAAGTGAAGGGATGGAAAAAGACATTCCATGAAAATGGAAACCAAAAGAAAACAGGGGTAGCTATACCTGTTTCAGACAAAATAAGACTTCAAGTAAAAAAAAAAAAAAACTGTAACAAGAGACATAGCACACTAATATACAATGATAAAGAAGTCAGTCAATTCATACAAAGGATGTAATAATTATAAATATTTATGTACCCAATGTTGAAGCACCCAAATATATAAAGCAAATACTAATAGATCTGAAGGGAGTAAATGACAAAAGAACACTAATAGTAGAGGATTTCAATATTCTACTTTTAACAATGGGTAGATTATCCAGACAGAAAATCAGTAAAGGAACAACGGACATAAAAGACCATTCCAAAAGCAGAATACACATTCTTCTCAGACACGTATGGCACATTCTCAAGGACAGATGATGTTTGTCATAAAACAAGTCTTAGCAAGTATAGTAAGACAAATTATACCAAGTATCTATTCTGATCAAAATGGCATGAACTAGAAATCGATAAAAGGAGGAAAAGTGGAAAAATTAACAAATACGTGGAAACTAAACAACATACTCCTGAACAACCAATGAGTCAAAAAAAAAAAAAAAATTCAGAGAAGCAAAAAATATACTGAAATAAATGGAAATGGAAACACAACAGACCAAAATTTATCGGGTGCAACAAAAGCAGTTCTAAGAAAAAAGTTTATAATGATAAATACTTACATGAAAAAAAAGATTAAAAAAAAAGAAGAAAAGAAAGAAAGAAAGGAAAGAAAAAAGCAAGATTTCAGGTAAAATACCTGACCTTTTATTACCTCAAGGAACTAGAAAAACAAGAGCAAACTAAGCCCAAAGTTATGAGAAGGAAGGAAATAACCAAGGCCAGAGCAGAAATAAATGAAATAAACACCAGAAAAACAATAGAAAAGATCAACAAAACTAAGCTGCTTGTCTTTGGAAAAGATAAATAAAATTGACAACCTTTTAGCTGAACTATTAAAAAAAAGATTCAAGTAAATAAAATCAAGAATAAAAGAGGAAACATTACAACTGGTAACAAAGATATACAAACATCGTAAGAGACTACTATGAACAATTAAATGCCAATAACTGGATAGTTTAGAAGAAACAGATAAATTCCTAGAAAGTTACAAGCTACCAAGCCTGATTCACAAAGAAACAGAAAATCTGAATACACCAATAATGAGTAAAATACTGAATGAGTAATCAAAACTTCCCAACAAAGTAAAGCCCAAGGCCAGATGGTTTGCCTGGTAAATTCTACTAAACACTATTAGAGATACTACCCAGTGCAGTAAGGGCAAAAAAAAGAAATAAAATATATCTAGATTGTAAAGAAAAAATTAAAACTGCCTTTATTCATATGTAACACTGTCTATTCAAGGAAACATATTAAAAGAGATACATATAACACCATAGCTCTAAAATATTGCTTAGAGAGGGGCGCCTGGGTGGCTCAGTTGTTAAGTGTCTGCCTTCGGCTCAGGTCATAATTCCACGGTCCTGGGATTGAGCCCTGCATCAAGCCCCGCATCTAGCCCTGCATCGAGCCCCGCATGGAGCCCCGCATCGGGCTCCCCGCTCCACGGGAAGCCTGCTTCTCCCTCTCCCACTCCCCCTGCTTGTGTTCCCTCTCTCACTGTATCTATCTCTGTCAAATGAATAAATAAAATCTTTTAAAAAAATATTGCTTAGAGAAATAAAACTAAATACAGATATGCTGTATTCATAAATCAGATGATTCATATTCTGTCAATTCCTCTGAATTGATAGATCCAATTCAACTGTGATTAAAAATATTCCATAACATTTTTTGTAGAAGTTAACACACTAATTTTATAATTTATGTGGAAATACAACATAGAAGACGACTTCATAGAAGAGTCTTTGAAACTTCCAAAAAGATGACATTATCTCATTTCAGTATTTATTATAACACTGTAGTTATTAAGACAGTGCTGCTTTGACATAAATAAAGAGATTAACTGAAAAGAACAGAGACACCAGAAACTGATCTACACGTTTGGACAACTGACTCTGACAAAGGTGAAAACACAATTTAGTGGAGATAGTATAGTCTTTTCAACAGTGCTGGAACATTTAGATATCTATAGGCAGAAACATGAACATTAATCTATATCTTGCAATTTATAAGAATTGACTAAAAATATATGCTACACCTAAATGTAAAACCTCTAACTATAAATTTCTAGGAGACAATAGAGAGAGAAATATTTATGACTTTGCATCAAAGATTTCTCAGATATAAAACTAAATATAAGGTCCTTAAAAGAAATATATGATTAATTAGCTTTCATAAAATTTAAAATCTGGCTCTACACAACATCCTGTTAAACGAACAAGCACACGCATGCACACCAAACACATGCACAAACTGGGAATATATTTACAAATCATATATCTGATAAAGTACTTGTATCTAGAATGCATAAAGAACCTCAAAATTCAGTAATAAGATAATAAGCAATCCAATGAAAAGAATGGGTAAAAGATTTTATCAAACATTTGACCAAAGAAAATAAACATTTGATAAATAAGCACTTAAAAAGATGTTCAACATGATTATCATAAGGAAAATACTAATTAAAATCACAAGGGATACCATTACTATTTAGAAAGGCTAAAATTAAAAAGAGAGCTCATACAGGTGTTAGCAAGAATGTGTCGGAACTGGAACTCTTACTCACTGCCAGTGGAAATGTGAAATGGTAAATGCACTGTGAAAAACAGTTGGTAGTTTCTAAAAAAAATCGAACATACACCTACTATATGATTCAGCCATTCTACACCTAAGCATTCACCCAAAGAAAAATGAAAGTATATATCTGTACAAAGACTGTACTTTAGCAAGCTACTCATGCATGCAACAGTAGGGATAAATCTCTAAAACATTATGTTGAGAGAAGTAAACCAGACACAAAATAGTACACACTGTTAACATTGTTATGATTCCATTTGTATGAAGTCAATCAGAAACAGGAAAAACTCATTAATGATGATAGAAACCAAAGCAATTGGTTCTTGGTATTGGGCACTGTCAGGACAAGGGAGCAAGGGAACTTTTGATGTGATGGAAATGTTCTGTATCTTCACTGAGATGGTGATTATATTACCATGATTGTTAAGCTTATTAAATCGAACATTTAAAAATTTGTGTATTTCAATGTATGTATGTAAATATTTTACCTCAGTTTCCAAAATATATGTGGATTTAAAAAATCTAATCTTTCATCATAACTTTCAAGGCCCTTACCTGATGCTACCCCTCACCATCCCTCGGATCATCTCCTACCCCTCTCTTTCTCAGCAAAATTACACTGCTTGCATTTGTAGGTTTCTTTTGGAATTTGAAATTAACAACAAGATACTAAAAATCAGAATTCTGTCTGGTAGATTTTATGACCTTCAGTGTCTAACACAAATCCTACCCATCAGGTTCTCTGGAGGAAAGCACTGAGTCAAGGTCTACAGAAGCTTATGGCCTCCTTGACTGCCATGCATGTCATTTTTCTGGTAATCTAAGAATGGAGCTTCCAGGCCACCTACAAAATTTCCCTAACATATAATACAGAATGGATCTGGCTTATTACCAAACTGAAGGAAAAGAAATTTCTGGCACTGTGTTTCAGGGTGCTGTATATGTGTTTTCTTCTTCAAAAGTTAATCAGAAGCTTTTAAAAACCACTTGGAATAATTTTGCAATAAAGAGAGGATTTTGGAAAGGCCTGCAACTTTGCAATTCATTAGAAAAGTTGGCTTATCCTTCTTGTTCAGAAAGGAAGAACTATACCAAACATTTGTTCTACATTCAACATTTCCTGCTTAGTAAAGAAAGATCAAAGATGTTTAAATGTTTTCTAGAACATAAAGACCACTAAGATGAAAAACGTTTAATGCCTAATAAAGTGCCTAGTCTAACATCTTAGTCTTTATGACTTCATAAATGTAATACATTTCTTAGTTTAGATACTATAATACATTCCCAAATTTTAAATATTACAATAAATGCTCCTAATTGGGTACCATCATGTATAAGTTCTAGTTAAGCAAGCATTCTTAATAATAATAATGATAATAAAAATGATGGCAGTAATGACTTAAATTTATTGAGTGTTTAATACGTGTTGGGCACACTATGTACTTTATATACATGTATGTATTTAATCATCACAACAGCTCCATGAGGTGGTTGCTATCACAAGGTTGCTATCATTATCTACTTTTTTGACTAAACAATTAAAAAAGACTAAATTCTACAAATTCACATAACTAGTAAAAAAAAAAAAGGAGGATCAGATCTAACTCTAAAGCTTATATTCTTTTTTAAATTTTTTATTGTTATGTTAATCACCATACATTACATCATTAGTTTTGGATGTAGTGTTCCATGATTCATTGTTTGTGCATAACACCCAGTGCTCCAGCAGAACGTGCCCTCTTTAATACCCATCACCAGGCTAACCCATCCCCCCACCCCTCTCCCCTCTAGAACCCTCAGTTTGTTTTTCAGAGTCCATCATCTCTCACGGTTCGTCTCCCCCTCCGATTTCCCCCCCTTCATTCTTCCCCTCCTGCTATCTTCTTCTTTTTTTTTTCTTAACATATATTGCATTATTTGTTTCAGAGGTACAGATCTGTGATTCAACAGTCTTGCACAATTCACAGCACTCGCCATAGCACATACCCTCCCCAATGTCTATCACCCAGCCACCCCATCTCTCCCAACCCCCCACCACTCCAGCAACCCTCAGTTTGTTTCCTGAGATTAAGAATTCCTCATATCAGTGAGGTCATATGATACATGTCTTTCTCTGATAAAGCTTATATTCTTAATCATGATGTAAATTTGCCTCCTCATTCATTCATTCCTCAGCAAACTGTGTTCTTAGTATATGCTGGAGGTACAGTGCTTGAGGTGGGATACAAAGACAAATAAGATGTTATTAGGAAGCTCACATTTGTGTAGGAGTCAAATATAATAAAGTTAAGTCATGGGGATGAAAAGTATAGCATAGGGAATACAGTCAATTATATTGTAAATAACCTCCTATGGTGATAGATGGTAACTACACTTGGTGAGCATTCTATAAGGTAAGGGATTGTTAAGTCACTATGTTGTACATCTGAAACTAATATAATACTGTATGTCAACTATACTTCAATAAAAAACTAAACCTAAAACAAAAACTATTATAGAAACCCTTATTATAAATAATATTAGAATTATCCCAGCTAATTAAATGTTGTTTGGTATAGAAATGTCTAAGGTAAAAATTGTTAATTCACACAATAGTTATGCTACAATGTGAGTGTATACGCTGATAATTTAATAAGATGAAAACTACAGGTAGTAAAAATATTCTCATATCTTAGTTAAGTGTCATGTTAGATGATGAGATGCCACTGCTCAGTAAGTATACTGTTTCCTTCAGGGGCTATTTCCCCAGCTGAATCTGAGAAGCACTTGTTTTGAGTTAAGAAGCCATGTCATCAAGAAACTACTTATTTTTATACACTAGAATCACATCTAGTTTGGTTGGATCTGAGGTTTTCAGGAACTGATATCCATGAGAGATCACCATTTTTATATCTCTAATGTCTTGTTCACTCTCAGTGGATGAAATGGCAGATAATTTAAAGAATTTCTCTTTTTAAAAATATTATTACTCTGTATCTCATTTTCCTACCTACCTCAGTCTAAACATGTATCATTCTGAATTCCATACTGGTCATTACTTTTTACACGCTCATATTACCTACCCATGCTCTAGTACTATACCACCTCCGATATTATGGCTTCAAAATATCTAATAGGGCAAACCCCTCATCCTGAACTATTCAAATAAGCCCTGGTTATTTATTAGCTCTTTATTCTTTCATATAAATTAATAATCTGAACAAATTCTACTAAAAATATCCAACAGAAATTTCTACTGGAATTGCATTAAATCTGCAGGTTACAATATTAAGTTTTCCTAACTATAAATATAGCATATTTTGCAGTTTTTTGTTGTTTTTAATAGTTTTTAAAGTTTTATAATTTAGCTATAGCGATTTTATACAACCTATGATAGGTCAATTCTTATATTTTTCTACTGTATTTACACTATTGCAAACAGTGTCTTTTTATTTTTGTTTTCTAGGTGTTTGCCTCTGGTGTATATAAATGTTAACTCTATTCTGTCCTTTTGCAAAATTTATGGATTCTTTTGCATTTTCTATGTGAATGATAAAACGTCTCTCCAAAATAATTTTTTGCTTTCCTATCCTACACCCCTAAGAGTTTTTTCATTTCTTTTTATACTACCTAGGGCCTCCAAAAAAACAGAATAGATGCAGCAGTAGTGAACATATTTTACTTGTCTTAGAGGGGATTGCTCCTATTGTTACCCTATTTAAGAAAATGTTTGCTCTAGATTTTCATGAAAATTTTTTGTTAGGCTTTAGAAATCTCCATTTGGGGGCACCTGGGTGGCTCAGGCTTTATTAAGCGTCTGCCTTCGGCTCAGGTCATGATCTCAGGGTCCTGGGATCAAGTCCCGCATCAGGCACCCTGCTCCGCGGGAAGCCTGCTTCTCCCTCTCTCACTCCTCCTGCCTGTGTTCCCTCTCTCACTGTGTCTCTCTCTGTCAAATAAATAAATAAAATCTTAAAAAAAAAATAGAAATCTCCATCTGTTTCTAATATACTGTTTTTTAAAATTTTTTTATTTTGTATTGTAATAGCGTATTAAATCACATATTGAAAGCAAATGCCTTTTCTCCATCTAAACCTGCTCTGGGGGGGTTAGGAATGTTATTGATTAAAACCAATTTGGCTCCCTGAGAATAGTTCTCAGGCTTTTTGACTCTGCCTTCTGTAATTTTGGTTCCATCTTCTGAGTCATTCTTCTACTAAGAGAATTGGCCCAGATTTGCATCTGGGTAGGTCTCAAGACATAGAAGGATGGGGGACAAGAGGCCTCTTTCCGTTTTGAACAGTCCTACCCTTGTCAGCCCAAGCTAGCACAACTCCTTTAAAAATTTGTGGGCTTACCGCATAAGGTAATATAATCCACTCCATCAGAAAAAAGCCACTCTTAACACCTATCTTCAATCCAGGCTCATTTCTACTGAAAAGTCAAGGAGCTATGAGACAATATCCTTTTACTTCCTTGAAGCCCTTTTGTCTAGAGGAGAAGCTACAGGGGCCACTTCAAATTTCTCAAGGTCTTATCAAAGACTCAGAGTTGCGCTCATGACTTAATCTGATCTCAACTAGATTTTGAAATAAAATCCCTTTAAAGCTCTTACTTGAAGGACTGAAACCAATTTTAGTGGTTAAATAAACGGAAAGGCAAGAAAAGCTGATTCTCAGGAAAAAGTATAGATAAATATTTGAATATATCAATAATAGGAAGTATAAGAAAATAAAGTAAAACTCTCATTTTTAAAATGGCAATAATATGACATATCACTCAGGGGCTGGTTAATTTTGCCTCTTAAATTTCAAATGTAAAAACATTTGGGTGGAAGATAAACAACCTGATTTTGGATCTCCTGCATTATAAATTATTTTTAAGGTGCCAGGTCATTGTCTACATTCTTCCTTTCTTCTATCAGCTTCTCTACCTTATGGTCAGCTCTTTATGAAGAAAGTCTATACTATACTTATTGTACTTCTTCCTGACAGAATGCCTCTGGACCAACTAAAGAAGGGAACAGGATTTCATGGAAAATGTGATCATTAACTGCTCAACTGGATTAACTAAAATGGGTTATTTTACTTGCATTATTTAATTCTCATAATAATCACTGATACATTTTAAAAACTCAACTGATAACTTTTAAAACCAAAAGAAAAATCAATATTCATTTAAAGTCATGGAAAGAGACACTATTTCTTAACAAATTCAATGTCTAAGAAAGAGACTCACAAATTTATTTAAATGGAAAGATCAGCCATAGAAACTTAAAGTAAATCAAATGCTAACCAGCCATGGCTGTTTCATTATCTCCAAATGAAAGGCAATCTCTGGAAATTGCGGGCTTACGATTAATATAATTTACATGCTGCTTTTACTTCCTGCCAAATGTTGTCTGTCTGCAGAAAAATGAACAATGACCAAAATATTCCTTTCACAGGTAATAACAGACAAAGGTTACAAAAGTTTTGTCAGAAGAAAGTCATTTATTTAAGATATTTATAGGGCACCCACCATGTGTCAGGCGAGGCCTTGAAAATATTGAAACTCTGCCTGAATGGAAGACTTCTCTATGGGAAAATAAAGACAGTGAAGATGACTTTGTAATTCAAAGAGTGTGATTTCACTGTAACTTATGATTATGAAACTTATTTCAGAAGTGTACCAATTTTATGCAACTCAAAATGTAAAACCTTCTTTCTTTAAATAGTTTAAATCAAATGAGGTATTAAAAATTGTTCTAAATGTGGGAATAATGGTGAATTATATACCTACAAGGAATAACTTTTTTACTATTAGGAATTCAAATTTATTATCTTTAATGCTCTATCAATGCTCATTTTATAAGAGGTCTATATATATATTTATTTATAATGAAGCCCAAAGACATTAATTAAACTAAGAGGTAGTTAGTAGATGTGGGTTGTATTTTTAGTATGGCATTAATTAACATTTTTGTCTTGGAATTCCTCTATGCCAGATGTCAACAAACTTTTCCTGTAAAGGGTCAGATACTAAAAATTTTAGGTGTGGGCCAGTCTCTGTAGCAGCGACTCAATTCTGTAGTTGTAAAGGGAAAGCTGTAATAGACAATACCTAAACAAATGAGTGTATCTGAGTTCCCATAAAACTTTATTTCAAAAACATGAGGTGGGTTGGATTTGGCCTGTGGGATGTAATTTGCCAATCTGTGATATATATCAGAAGTATATTTTCCTTATCAATTTCAAGGTCCCTTTCCCTTTTTGTCTTTATTTTATGTAATAACTTTTTATTCTGTTTAGGCCTTATTTATTCTTTTTCAAAAAGTAACAATAAGCCTCAAATACAATTGGTATTTTCATATATTTTTCACCGTACCTTAAAAATTACATACTTTAACTCTTAGTTTCATGTGAATTAATAACCATAGCATTTTCTTAAGCTACTTTTATTACTACACGATAGCATACCTGCATAAGTTCATACATTTTGCTGACAGTAGCTTCCACTGAAAATCTTAACTTTTACTCAGTAACAATACATTGGTGCTAGATAGTATCATGTAACTATGGAATATCAGACGAGGGAAAGATGAAAGGTAAAAGGATTTGTCCTGTGCTTAATTAGCAACAGAGACTCCTGAAATTCTCCTAACATGTAGGATGTTGCTTTTTATACTATATCATGATAATTTTGAAACTGACTTCATTTATTAATGTGCATCATTTTCAGTTATATTCATGGTCCTTTTCATTTCTCAGTAGAATCTCTATTGAAGTTGAAGTAATTTGGGTGAGTGTTATTTCATTTCTCTTGATAAACATAAATAGTAAGTGCTTTTTGGGTATTATTCTCTGTAGCTGACTATACAATTTGCAACCTTCATAATTAAAAACATATGAGAATACAAACTCAATCAGAAAAACATTTAAACTCTTTTATATAAGGGAATATTAGATGTTTTTCTTGACATTTTACATAGTAATACCTAGCACCTGACTGCACTAACTTATAACATACTCCCCTTAACAATTATGTTGTTTTCCTTAATAAGTACAGCATTAGCTTTTGGCTAAATGTTTTCAAGTTATTTGGGTAAAAAAAAAGAAAAGGCGACACAAGAAAATTCCTAAATCCTAAAGAGCTGTTTGTTTTTTTTTCACATTGTTTGGTGTGACTAGTAAATCGTGACTATATGAACAACAATTTCACATTTTTAGAGCAGAACAGTTCTGATGAAAAATATTTCAGGGACGCCTGGGTGGCTCAGTCATTAAGCGTCTGCCTTCAGCTCAGGTCATGATCCCAGGGTCCTGGGATTGAGCCCCATATCGGGCTCCCTGCTCCGCGGAAAGCCTGCTTCTCCCTCTCCCACTCCCCCTGTTTGTGTTCCCTCTCTTGCTGTGTCTCTCTCTGTCAAATAAATGAAATCTTTAAAAAAAAATTTCAGTATTCCTATCAAGGAATCCTTAATTTTTACATTAAAATGTTTTAAATTAAAACAAACTAAAATGATTATCCTGAAAGAGGTATTTTTACAAAGCTGTCAAATTTCTTCCTTTTCCTATATGTCTTCTGATATCTGATTTTTTTAAATGTATTTTCTTCCCAAGGAAATAATATCTACAAAGATCTTATTTTTAAATCAAAGCTAAGTTTGTGTGCATGTGCACAGAAATATTCTTTTCTCTTAATTCCTAAGTGGTTGGTGTGTTTTTTTAATATAAAGATTTCACCAATCACTTATATAAAGAATAGCTTATCCATTTACATTTTGTTTAAATAAGATGAAGAATCAAGAATAATTTTACTTGTCTTCATTCATTCATTCCTCTCTACATTTTGATTTAAAAACTTAGGATAGGGCGCCTGGGTGGCTCAGATGGTTAGGCGTCTGCCTTCGGCTCAGGTCATGATCCCGGGGTCCTGGGATCGAGTCCCGCATCGGGCTCCCTGCTCAGCGGGGAGCCTGCTTCTCCCTCTGCCTCTGCCTCTCTCTCTGACTCTCACGAATAAATAAATAAAACATTAAAAAAAAAAAAAAACTTAGGATAGGGCGCTTGGGTGGCAAAAGTTAATAAAAAAATAAAATAAATAAAAACTTAGGATAATATACTTTATCACTATTTGTTATCTTTATGTTAAATGTTATAAACATATATACAGCAATTAGGAGTTTTTGTTCACTAGGTTTTGTCACTAGGTTTTCTAGTAATTTTATCAAGGTTTCCTATTTCAAAGGATGTTGCTGTTGGTTTCTGATTCCTGAAGGCCACACCTCTCTAAAAGGTAAAAATATTCTCCTATATTTTCTTGTGGTTAAATTTTACAGTCCTTTTATGAGACAGATTCATGAATATTCTTTGATATCTTGTATATAATTCAATAAACTTAATTTTTAGAATGGTATTAATGCTGCAGACATGTATACATTTTCATTATGTTTCAATGGAAAATGAAGGTGACAATTCAGATTCCAGTAGTAACTGCCCACTACTGTATCGTGGAAATTTATATTTTCAGATGAAACAGTTTCAAAATTCCTGGAGGAGTCATTGCAAAAATGTTTTAGAAACAACAACAAAATCCAATGACAGAAAAAATAGTGACTATATTTTCACCACTTACTCTTAACTTCAAATACTATAACTGTTTTTGATTACAATGTTAACAGATAAAACTTGTCTACCAAGAAAATTTCATGGCTCATTTTCTTCCTTAAATATTAGACAGTTTATTTTATTTTATTTTTTTAAAGATTTTATTTATTTGAGAGAGAGAATGAGAGATAGAGAGCATGAGAGGGAAGAGGGTCAAACAAAGGGAGAAGCAGACTCCCTGTCGAGCAGGGAGCCCGATGCGGGACTCGATCCTGGGACTCCAGGATCATGACCTGAGCCAAAGGCAGTCGCTTAACCAACTGAGCCACCCAGGCGCCCAAATATTAGACAGTTTAAAGAAAATACTTTCACTTATATGGAAGTTACTTCCTGAAAAACAATAAACATGGCTGTGTTTTGAAATATCTTTGTGATACATTTGAAGTAACATGATGAATAAAGCTCATTGGATCATATTATTAAAAGGCCAACATTTTCAATATGAATTTTTGAGCTTTATATAATAAATCTGAAATACATCCAACATATTATCAGGTCTCTGGAACACAGCTGATAACAAACAGTTTTTTAAAGACATAATGTTGTTGTATAAATAATAGACTACTATATAGTGTAAACAATAACTTTAGTATGTACTAGGAAACTAAAGAATTCACTAGACTCACTGTATTATAATATTTGCTTTACTGCAGTGGTCTGGAACTGAATCCATCGTATCTATGAGGTATGCCTAGACCTAGAAATTGTATGAATACATATGTATTTTGAGGAAGGCACTCCTAACGCAGTGGTTCCCTCATTCCATTCCCATATTATAGAGCTTCTCTTTTCACTTACAAAAACATTTAGGTTAGATTAAATTAAAAAAAAAGGAACAGGTAACAAAGACTGGGTAGCATTATTTACACTGCATATAAAATGACAGAAGATAACATGAGCAAAATTATGATCTAAAACATATAGAAATTTAATGTAAAACACCCTTGGGAAATTCCATGGTTCTGTTGATCACATAAGAATCAATGCCCTTTGGCAACACCAAGACATATTGTAATTAAATTTGGAAAATATAGTGATAAAGAAAAAATTGTAAAAGCAGCAAGACAACACAAGTCCTTAACTTACAAGGGAAAACCCATAAAGCTAGCTAAAGATTTCTGAGCAAAACTTGGCAAGGTAGATGGGAATGGCATGATACATTCAAAGTGCTAAATGGGAAAAATCTGCAGCCAAGAATGATCTATCCAGCAAGGCTATCATTCAGAGTAGAAGAGATAGTCTCCCAGACAAAACAAAAACTAAAGGAGTTCATGACCACTAAGCCAGCGTTGCAAGAATACTAAATAGGGCTCTTTGAGTGCAGAGGAGAGTGACAAACACAAGAAAGGATCAGAGTAATCTCCAGAAACAACAACACAAGTAATAAGATGGCACTAAATACATGTTTATCAGTAATTACTTTGAACGTAAATGGACAAAGCATTCCAATCAAAAGACAAAGGGTGTCAGAATGGATTAAAAAAAAAAAAAGACACATCTATAGGCCACCTACAAGAGACTCATTTTATACCTTAAGACACCTGCAGATTGAAAGTGAGGGAGGGGAGAATCGCTGATCATGTAAATGGATGTCAAAAGAAAGCCAGAGTAGCAATACCTATATTGGACAAACTAGACTTTAAACAGAATGTAAAAAGAGACAAAGAAGGGCATTATATAATAAAAAAAGGGACAATCCAACAAGAAGATGTAACAATTATAAACACTTATGAACCCAATATGAAAGCACCCAAATATATAAAACAATACCAAACATGAAGGAACTAATTGATAATCACACATAAATAGTAGGGGACCTTAACATTCCTCTTATATCAATGGACTCACCATCTAAACAGAAAATAAACAAGAAAAGAATAGCTCTGTATGACACACTGGACCAGATGGACTTAACAGATATATTCAGAACATTTCATTCTAGAACAGCAGAATACACATTCTTTTTCAGGTACACATGGGACATTCTCCAGAACAGATCACATATGTGGTCACAAAACCGGCCTCAAGAAATACAAAAGGACTGAAATCATACCATGCACCTTTTCTTTCTTTCTCTCTTTTTTTAAAGATTTTATTTATTTATTTGAGAGAGAGAGAGCGCAAAAGCGCAAATGGGGGGAGGGACCAGGGTAGAGGGACAAGCAGACTAGGAGCAGGACCCCAGGCTCAATCCCAGAACCCTGGGATCATGACCTGAGCAAAAGGTACTTAACTGACTGAGCTATCTAGGTGCCCCACCATGCATCTTTTCTGACTACAATGCTATGAAACCAGAAGTCAGCCATAAGAAAAAATTTGGAAAGACCACAAATACATGGAAGTTAAACAACATGTTACTAAAGAATGAATGGATCAACCAGGAAATTAAAGAAGAAATAAAAAATACATGGAAACAAATGAAAATGAAAACATTATAGTCCAAAACCTTTGGGATGCAACAAAAGCAGTCCTAAGAGGGAAGTATATAGCAATACAGGCCTACCTCAAAAAGCAAGAAAAATCTCAAATAAATAACCTAAGCATACACCTAAGGGAACTAGAAAAAGAACAACAAATGAGCATAACGCCAGCAAAAGAAGGAAAATAATAAAAGAGTAGAGCAGATAAAAATGATATAGAAACAACAACAACAACAAACAACAGGAGAACAGATCAATGAAACCAGGAGCTGGTTTGTTGAAAACGTTAATAAAATTCATAATCCCCTAGCCAGACTTATCAAAAAGAAAAGAAAAATAACTCAAATAAATACATTCACAAATGAGAGAGGAGAAATAACAACTAACACCACAGAATGTTATAAAAAATGATATGCCAACAAATTGGACAATGTAGAAGAAATGGATAAATTCATAGAAACATATAACCTACCAAAACTGAAACAGGAAGAAATAGAAAACTTGAACAGACCAATAACTAGCAAAAAAATTGTATCAGTAATCAAAAAAACTCCCACCAAACAAAAGTCCAGGGGCAGATGGCTTCACAGGGGAATGCTACCAAACATTTAAAGAAGAGTTAACATCTGTTCTTCAAACTATTCCAAAAAATAGAAAAGGAAGGAAAACTTCCAAATTCATTCTATGATACCAGCATTACCTGATACCAGAACCAGATAAAGACTCCTCTAAAAAAGAGGCCAATATCCCTGATGAACATGGATGCAAAAATTCTTAATAAAATACTAGCAACTCGAATCCAACAGTACATTAAAAGAATCATTCACCATGATCAAGTGGAATTTATTCCTGGGTTGCAAGGATGGTTCAATATTCACAAGTCAATCAATGTGATATACCACAATAATAAAAGAAAAGAAACATATGATCATTTCAACAGATGCATGATAATCATTTGACAAAGTACATCTATTCCTGATAAAAACCCTCAACAAGATAGGTTTAGAGGAAACATACTTTAACATAATAAAGACAATCTATGAAAAACCCACAGCTAATATCATCCTCAATGATGAAAAACTGAGAGCTTTTCTTCTATAGTCAGGAACAAGACAGGAATGTCCACTCTCACCACTGTTACTTAACAAAGCTCTGGAAGTCCTAGCCACAGAAATCAGACAACAAAAAGAAATAAAAGCATTCAAATTGGTAAGGAAGAAGTCAAACTTTTACTAGGTGCAGATGACATGATACTCTATATAGAAAACCCAGAAGACTCCACCAAAAAATTGCCAAAACTGATACATGAATTCCATGAAGTTGTAGGATACAAAATCAATTTACAGAAATCTGATGCATTTCTATACACCAACAATGAGCCAAGGGAAAGAGAAATCAAGGAATTACTGCCATTTACAATTGCACCAAAAACTGTAAGATACCTAGGAATAAATCTAACTAAAGAGGTAAAACACCTGTACTCTAATAACTATAAAATACTAATGAAAGAAACTTAAGAGGATACAAAGAAACGGAAAGGCATTCCATGCTCATGGATTGTAAGAATACTGTTAAAATGTCTATACTACCCAAAGCAATCTACACATTCAGTGCAATCCCAATCAAAATACCAATAGCATTTTTCACAGAGCTAGAACAAACAATCCTGAAATTTGAATGTAACTACAAAACACTCTGATTAGCCAAAGCAAAGCTGAAAAAGAAAGGCAAAGCTGGAGGCATCACAATTCCAGACTTCAAGCTATATTACAAAACTGTAGTCCTCAAGACAGTATGGTAGTGGCACAAAAATATACACAAAGATCAATAAAACAGGACAGAAAACCCAGAACTGAACCCACAACTCTATGGTCAACTAATTTTCAAAAAAAGTAGGAAAGAATATCCAATGGGAAAAAGACAATCTCTCCAACAAATGGTGTTGGGAAAACCAGAAAGAACACGCAAAAGAACAAAAGTGATCCAGTTTCTTACACCATAAACAAAAATAAATTCAAAATGGATGAAAGACCTAAACATGAGACTTGAAACCATAAAAATCCTAGAGGGGAACACAGACAGTAACCTCTTTGACATCAGCCACAGCACTTCTTTCTAGATATCTCCCGAGGTAAGGGAAATAAAAGCATCAACAAACCACTGGGACTACATCAATATGAAAAGCTTCTCCACAGTGACAGAAACAATCAAAAAAGCTAAAAAGCATCCTACGGAATGGGAGAGGATATTTGCAAATGACATATCTGATAAAGGGTTAGTATCCAAAATACATAAAGAACTTACAAAACTCAACACACCAAACCAAATAATCCAATTAAAAAGTGGGTAGAAGACATAAGTCTGCATTTTTCCGAAGACATCCAGATAGCCAAAAGATACATGAAAAGATGCTGAACAGCAATGATCATCAGGGAAATACAAATCAAAAGTACAGTAAGGGAACACCTCACACCTGTCAGAATGGCTAAAATCAACAACACAAAAAACAATAGATGTTGGCAAGAATGTGGAGAAAGGGGAACCCTCTTGCACAGTTGGTGGGAATGCAAACTGCTACTGCCACTCTGAAAAACAGTATGGGGGGGTACCTCAAAAAGTTAATAATAGAACTACCCTAACCCAGCAATTGCACTACTAGGTATTTACCCAAAGAATACAAAAATATTAATTTAAGGGGACACATGCACCCCAATGTTGATAGCAGCATTATCTACAATAGCCAAACTATGCAAAGAGCTCAAGCATTCAATGACTGATTAATGGAGAAAGAAGATGTGGTATACACATAAAATGGATATAACTGAGCCATAAAAAATGAAATCTTGACACTTGCAAGGATGTGGATTGAGCTAGAGAGTATTATGCTAAGTGAAGTCAGTCAGAGAAAAACAAATACCATATGATTTCACTCATATGTGGAATTTAAGAAACAAAACAAATGAACGAGGTAGGGGAGAGAAGGAGGGAAACCAAGAAAGAGACAGTTAAGAAACTACAGAGAACAAACTGATGGTTTGTGGGGAGGTGGGTGGGGAGGTGGGTGGGGGAATGGGTAAAACAGATGATGAGGATTAAGGAGTACACTTGCTGTGATAAGTGCCAGGTATTGTATGGAAGAGCTAAAACACTATATTGTACACCTGAAACTAATATTACATTGTTTGTTAACTAAATGGAATTTAAATAAAAACTTAAAAAAAAAAAGAATCGATGCCCCTTGATGAGTGTACTATGTGACTCAGGACAAATGGGAGACAGGATGCACCTTTTACCTAAAAGCAGGATACCTGAGGAAATCTGTCATGTTTAACTTTGAATACACGCATTTCTTATATTATTACTTATGGTGGAATACCAACCAAATTAAAAAATTTTGCATTTTATTTTGTCCACATATCCTCAATCCAGTGTTCACTCATTACAAACCTAAGACTTTGCTTTATATCCCAGGCCACAACAGCCTGAGAATGTACAGGGGGATAAATATGTAATTTCTTTCAAAAAAATTTTCTAAACCATTTTTGTACCCAAATTTTCAAATGGAAATTTATAGGCCGTGATTCTTTGACTTCCTTCCTCACTTGATAAAAGGGAGAGTTCTGATACACTTGAAATTCTTTTTTCTGGAGGTTAGTTAGCCTTTAGTCACACCTTGTTATGACTTTTTTCCCCATAAGGTTCACTGTGCTGAGACGTATGCAGACTGAATGAATGAAGGGATTGTATTATTCACACCTTTCTGTCCCCAACTCCCCTCCAAACCATATGCATCAGTGATGACCATATAAGACTTCAGTGAAGGCCTAGCTTATGCTTCACAATTATGTTTTTATCACTTATAAATTAAGGCAAAAGTAAAAGAATTAGAGTGAATAAGTAATGGATTACAACACATCATCAGAATCAAAATGTAGGAAGCTTTTGGAGTTGAAGGCATAAGAAAAATTCTAATACTCAACTTTGTTAAGAAAAAATGGTACACTAATGAATTTATGGATACCATAAATGTCTGCAATTCTAAGTACACTGCACATAAGAAGTATGGTTAACACATTTTATTATTATTTAGGATCTTTACTGTATGGACATCACTGTAAGCAAACAAATTATAAGTTACTTTAAATCAAAGCTATATCTTATTTAAAACTGTAATTCATTAGGTATTATATTAACTTGGATAAGGTACCTATGTGAAAAATTTTGCTTAATAACTTACTGAAATTGAAGGTGAAAAAAGTGTGGTCTGTTTACAAACAAATTTAAAAAGTATTAAAATTATGTGGAGTAAAAGTTATGTAAAAATTAAAATTTTCCACTAAAAAATTTAAAGCCCTATACTATAGTGTGTGTTAAAGAAAGACAGGATGGAACTAACTCTCTCAAAGAGCTCTTTCAAACTTAACACATCTAATCTCTCTTGACCTTGTACTCTTTCACAAAACAATTCTCTTTCTTACCTTATTTGAGATTCTTAGAAGTTCTATATTTGCTATTTATCATTCTAATGAAATCTCTCTATAAAGTCACCCAAATTTTCAAATTCATAAACACAGAGAAAAATTTCCAGCCCCTGTTCCTTGATCATTCAATGGCATTTCACACTATTCACCTCCTACCTCAGTTTCTTGGCTTTCTTTTAGAGGTCTCCTCTCTTGAGCCCGTCCTTTCAATGGTGCTGATCCAGGCTTTATACCTTCTATTCCTCTTTGCTGTCTCTGAGAAATATTAAATTATTCTTCTGCTTTAGCTTTCATGATTGAGCCAAATTTGATACAGAAGTGTAGGATTCATTGCCACTTTATCTCCTGATACACGTCCATGGAATAAAATAGATGCTGTTTTTAAGTCCTTCCAGATTTATTCACTTCGCAAATCTATCACACTGTGAACTGAGAAGAGGGGCCCATTTCCCCAAATGAAGTTTAATAATCATGGGCAAATCTCAACCAAGGATAGAGGAATGAACCCAAAGAACTATAAACTAGCTGCTCTGAGTGTCTTTTTGCCAGAATACAGCTCACAGATGGCTCAGAAACTTTACATTAAAGAGTATCTACTAGGCATACAATATCATGCCAGGAGAAGGGGCGCGGGAGCGCACTGCAGGAATCTGCTGGGTTTGGAGACTCCAAACAGGGACGGGTGCCAGAGATAGAAATGCTCGGTCACAGGATGGGTGAACAGGGAGTGCAGCCGGAGACCAGGGAGATGGACGTAATTGACTGCTCTTCTCTGGGGACGCACTGAGGAGTAGGGAACCGAGTTCTCAGCTCCTCCGTGGCAGAGATTGGAAGGCCGCCATTTTCACTCTCCTCCTCCAAAGCTCTACGAAAAGCTTACAGGGAACAAAACCTACCAAGCGCAAACCCAAGCAGATTACTTAGCCCGGACCGGCAAGGATGGGGCAATTCCACCTCTGGCAAAGACATTTGGGAACCACTGCAATAGGCCCCTCCCCCAGAAGATCAGCTAGAACAGCCAGCCAAGACCAAGTTTACCGATCAATGAGAACAGGAAAACTCCAGAGCTAGGGGAATACTGCACATAGAATTCATGGCTTTTTTCCCAGGATTCTTTTGTCTTTCAAAGTTAATTTTTTTAATTTTCTTTTTCTATTTTTTTTGAATTTTTCTTTTTCCCTTTTTCAACCAATATCTTATCAATCCCTTTTTAAAAAATCTTTTTAATTTTTCATTTTTAGAGTCATATTCTATCACTTCATTGTAGTTAACCTTATTTTTGGTATATAAGTTGTTCACTCTTTAAAATTTTGGGATACAGTTTAGTCTAACAAAATATACCCTAAATCTCTAGTGTATGTCTTTGTTCTAGTCTCCTGCCTGATCTCATTCTCTACCTTTTCTTTTTTTAATTTCTCTTCTTTCTTTTTTCAACCAACTTATCAATTCCTTTTATAAAATCTTTTATAATTTTCATCTTTAATTCATGTTCCAACCCTTCATCGTACTTACCCTTATTTTTGTACATACATAAGATTTTCTTTCTTTAAAATTTTGGGAGGCACTTTCTTCTAACAGACCAAAATACGCCCCAAATCTAGTGTGTGGCACTGATCTATGCACCAGCCCAATATTTGATCATATTCTTTTTTTTTTCTTTTTTCTTTCTTTCCCTTTCTTTCCCTCCGGTTTCAAGTCTACTCTGATTTGTTTAGTGTATATTTTTCTGGGGTCGTTGCTACCCTGTTGGCATTCTGTTCTCTCATTCATCTATTCTCCTCTGGACAAAATGACAAGATGGAAAAACTCACCTCCAAAAAAAGAGCAAGAGGCAGTACCAACTGCCAGGGACCTAATCAATACAAACATTAGGAGGACGTCAGAACTAAAGTTCAGAATGACGATTATGAAAATACTACCTGAGCTTGAAAAAAGCACGGAAGATACTAGAGAAACCCTTTCTGGAGAAATAAAAGAACTAAAATCCAACCAAGTCAAAGTCAAAAAGGCTATTAATGAGGTGCAATCAAAAATGGAGGCTCTAACTACTAGGAGAAATGAGGCAGAAGAGAGAATTAGCGATATAGAAGACCAAATGATGGAGAATAAAGAAGCTGAGAAAAAGAGAGATAAACAACTACTGGATCACGAGGGCAGAATTCGAAATAAGTGATATCGTAAGATGAAACAACATTAGAATAATTGAGATCCCAGAAGAAGAAGAAAGAGAAGGGGGGCAGAAGGATATTGGAGCAATTAAAGCAGAGAATTTCCCTAACTTGGGGAAGGAAACAGGCATTAAAATCCAGGAGGCACAGAGAACCCCCCTCAAAATCAATAAAAATAGGTTAATAACCCAACATCTAATAGTAAAACTTACAAGTCTCAGAGACAAAGAGAAAATCCTGAAAGCAGCTTGGGACAAGAGGTCTGTAACCTACAATGGTAGAAACATTAGACTGGCAACAAAATTATCCACAGAGACCTGGCAGGCCAGAAAGGACTGGCATGACATATTCAGAGCACTAAACAAGAAAAATATGCAGCCAGAATACTATATCCAGCCAGGCTGTCATTGAAAATAGAAGGAGAGATAAAAAGCTTCCAGGACAAACAAAAACTAAAGGAATTTGCAAACACAAAACCAGCCCTACAAGAAATCTTGAAAGGGGTCCTCTAAGCAAACAGACAGCCTAAAAGTAACATAGACCAGAAAGGAACAGAGAAAATATACAGTAACCGTCACCTTACAGGCAGTAAAATGGCACTGAATTCATATCTTTCAAGAGTTGATTTACATCCATGGGCTGAATGTAAATGGGCTAAATGCCCCAATCAAAAGACACAGGCTATCAGATTGGATAAAGAAACAAGACCCATAGATATGCTGTCTGCAAGAGACTCATTTTAGACCCAAGGACACCTCCAGATTGAAAGTGAGGGGGTGGAAACCATTTACCATGCCAATGGACACCAAAAGAAAGCTGAGGTGGCAATCCTTATATCAGACAAATTAGATTTTAAACCAAAGACTGTAATAAGAGATGAGGAAGGACACTATATCCTACTTAAAAGGTCTATCCAACAAGAAGATCTAACAATTGTAAATATCTATGCCCCTAACATGGGAGCAGCCAATTATATAAGCCAATTAGTAACAAAAGCAAAGAAACATATCAACAACAATACAATAATAGTAGGGGACTTTAACACCCCCCTCACTCAAATCGACAGATCATCTAAGCAAAGGATCAACAAGGAAATAAAGACTTTAAATGACACACTGGACCAGATGAACTTCACAGATATATTCAGAACATTCCATCCCAAAACAGAATACGCATTCTTCTCTAATGCCCATGGAACTTTCTCCAGAAGAGGTCACATCCTAGGTCACAAAACAGGTCTCAACCGGTACCAAAAGATTGGGATCACTCCCTGCATATTTTCGGACCACAATGCTTTGAAACTAGGACTCAATCACAAGAGGAAAGTCGGAAAGAACTCAAATACATGGAGGATAAAGAGCAACCTACTAACGAATGAATAGGTCAACCAGGAAATTAAAGAAGAATTAAAAAAAATTCATGGAAACCAATGAAGATGAAAACACAATTGTTCAAAAGCTTTGGGATGCAGCAAAGGTGGTCCTAAGAGGAAAGCATATAGCAATACAAGCCTTTCTCAAGAAACAAGAAAGGTCTCAAATACACAACCTAACCCTACACCTAAAGGAGCTGGAGAAAGAAGAGCAAATAAAGCCTAAACCCAGGAGGAGGAGAGAAATAGTAAAGATCAGAGCAGAAATCAATGAAATAGAAACCAAAAGAACAGTAGAACAGATCAACGAAACTAGGAGCTGGTTCTTTGAAAGAATTAATAAAATTGATAAACCCATGGCCAGACCTATCAAAAAGAAAAGAGAAATGACCCAAATAAATACAATCATGAATGAAAGAGGAGAGGTCACAACCAACACCAAAGAGATACAAACAATTATAAGAACATATTATGAGCAACTATATGCCAGCAAATTAGATAATCTGGAAGAAATGGATGCATTCCTAGAGATGCATAAACTACAAAAACTGAACAAGGAAGAAAAAGAAAACCTGAACAGACCTATAACTACTAAGGAAATTGAAGCAGTCATAAAAAATCTCCCAACAAACAAGAGCCCAGGGCCAGATGGCTTCCCAGGGGAATTCTACCAAATATTTAAAGAATAATTAATACCTATTCTTCTGAAACTGTTCCAAAAAATAGAAATGGAAGGAAAACTTCCAAACTCATTTTATGAGGCCACCATTACCTTGATCCCAAAACCAGACAAAGACCCCATCAAAAAGGAGAATTACAGACCAATATCCCTGATGAACATGGATACAAAAATTCTCACAAAATACTAGCCAATAGGACCCAACAGTACATTAAAAGGATTATTCACCATGAACAAGTGGGATTTATCCCTGGGCTGCAAGGCTGGTTCAACATCCGCAAATCAATCAACGTGCTACAATACATTAACAAAAGAAAGAACAAGAACCATATGATCCTCTTAAAAATGCAGAAAAAGCATTTGACAAAGTACAGCATCCTTTCTTGATTAAAACTCTTCAGCGTGTAGGGTTAGAGGGTACATACCTCAATATCATAAAAGCCATCTATGAAAACCCCACAGCAATTATCATTCTTTCTCAACGGGGAAAAACTGACAGCTTTCCCCCTGAGGTCAGGAACATGACAGGGATGTCCACTATCACCACTGCTATTCAACATAGTATTAGAAGTCCTAGCCACAGCAATCAGACAACAAAAAGAAATCAAAGGCATCCAAATCGGTAAAGAGGAAGTCAAACTCTCACTCTTTGCAGATGATAGGATACTTTATGTGGAAAACCCAAAAGATTCCACCCCAAAGCTGCTAGAACTCATACAGGGATTCAGTAAAGTGGCAGGATATAAAATCAATGCACAGATATCAGTGGCATTCCTATACACCAACAAGAATACTGAAGAGAGACAAATTAAGGAGTCAATCCCATTTACAATTGTACCCAAAACCATAAGATACCTAGGAATAAATGTAACCAAAGAGGCAAAGAATCTGTATTCAGAAAACTATAAAATACTCATCAAAGAAATTGAAGGAGACACAAAGAAATGGAAAAATGTTCCATGCTCATGGATTGGAAGAATAAATATTGTGAAGATGTCAATGCTACCTAGAGCAATCTACAGATTTAAAGCAATCCCTATCAAAATACCATCCACTTTTTTCAAAGAAATGGAACAAATAATCCTAAAATTTGTATGGAACCAGAAAAGATACCGAATAGCCAGAGGAATGTTAAAAAAGAAAAGCAAAGCTGGCGGCATCACAATGCCGGGCTTCAAGCTCTATTACAAAGCTGTAATCATCAAGACAGAATGGTACTGGCACAAAAACTGACACATGGATCAATGGGACAGAACAGAGAGCCCAGAAATGGACCCTCAACTCTATGGTCAACTAATCTTTGACAAAGGAGGAAAGAATGTCCAATGGAAAAAAGTCTCTTCAACAAATGGTGTTGGGAAAATTGGACAGCCACATGCAGAAGAATGAAACTGGACCATTTCCTTACACCACACACAAAAATAGACTCCAAATGGTTGAAAGGCCTAAACGTGAGACAGGAGTCCATCAAAATCCTAGAGGAGAACAGAGGCAGCAACCTCTTCGACCTCAGCCGCAGCAACTTCTTCCTAGAAACATTGCCAAAGGCAAGGGAAGCAAGGGCAAAAACTATTGGGACTTCATCAAGATAAAAAGCTTTTGCACAGCAAAAGAAATAGTCCACAAAACCAAAAGACAACTGACAGATGGGAGAAGATATTTCCAAATGACATATCAGATAAAGGGCTAGTATCAAAAATCTATAAAGAACTTACCAACTCAATACCCAAAGAACAAATAATCCAATCAAGAAATGGGCAGAAGACATGAACAGACATTTTTCCAAAGAAGACATTCAAATGGCCAACAGACACATGAAAAAGTGCTCAACATCACTTGGCATTAGGGAAATCCAAATCAAAACTTCAGTGAGATACCACCTCACACCAGTCAGAATGGCTAAAATTAACAAGTCAGGAAACGACAGATGTTGGCGGGGATGCGGAGAAAGGGGAACCCTCCTACACTGTTGGTGGGAATGCGAGCTGGTGCAGCCCTCTGGAAAGCAGTATGGAGGTTCCTCAAAAAGTTGAAAATAGAGCTACAACAAATATGAAAATAGACCCAACAGTTGCACTACGGGGTATTTATCCCAAAGACAAAAATGTAGTGATCCAAAGGGGTACGTGCACCCCAATGTTTATAGCAGCAATGTCCACAATCGCCAAACTATGGAAAGAGCCAAATGTCTATCAACAGATGAATGGATAAAGAAGAAGTGGTATATATATACAATGGAATATTATGCAGCCATCAAAAAACCCGAAATCTTTCCATTTGCAACTACGTGGCTGGAACTACAGGGTATTATGCTAAGCGAAATAAGTCAATCAGAGAAAGACATGTATCATATGACCTCACTGATATGAGGAATTCTTAATCTCAGGAAACAAACTGAGGGTTGCTGGAGTGGTGGGGGTGGGAGGGACGGGGTGGCTGTGTGATAGACATTGGGAAGGGTATGTGCTATGGTGAAGGCTTTGAATTGTGTAAGAGTACTGAATCACAGACCTGTACCTCTGAAACAAGTAATACATTATATGTTAAAAAAAGAGAAGATAGTAGGAAGGGAAAAATGAAGGGGGGGAAATCGGAGGGGGAGACGAACCATGGAGACTATGGATTCCGAGAAACAAACGGAGGGTCCTAGAGCGGAGGGGGTGGGGGAATGGGTTAGCCTGGGAATGGGTATTAAGGAGGGCACATATTGCATGGATCACTGGGTGTTATATGCAAACAATGAATCATGGAACACTACATGAAACACTAATGATGTAATGTGTGAGGATTAACATAACATAATAAAAGTTAAAAAATTCTATTTCACATAGAAATGAGGTTTGTAAATAATTTACAAAGGTTTTACTTACACATGACAGTGTCAATTAATACTGTCAGTTGTTAATGTTAAACAATGCTCAGATTTTTAAAACTAATAATCTCAAATGCCATTGTCTGAAAAGTAAATGTTAACTGACAGGGTGTAAAAGCATAGACAGAATGTAGGCCTAGCTTCTCTGATTATTCATATCAAAGTAAAGATAAGTTATTTTACTAGGGAACCGTGGAATTTAATCACTGAGACACGTTAGAATTTTCATTGGAAAAAAATGTAAGAAATTATCATTTGTAGAAGAGTCTATTGTGTCTAGGGGACTATCTCTTTCTTTAGCTTTATTTTTTCTCAGTAAAATTCCTTATTAACATGTTTATCGACCAAAGTTATAACAAGAATTAAGTTTCTACAATAGGTAACAAAGCTGCAGGAACAGGACTATTTTTAATTGGATTATTCCTATCTCTGTTAAGCTTTCTTCAAAATAATTAAAAAAACACTGCATTCACCCAGAAGATAAAACGTTCAAGCAGAAATAGCAAGATAAATATATGAGAGAAAAGGGGATGAACTGCTATTTGACTCGATAAATTGTATGGCATATTTATTTGTTTTCCATTATGTGTAAGGTGTTTCAAAGGATTATGAAAATGATATGGAGTCAAGATGAGTACTCTCCTCTCACAGCAAATGGCTTTTTAATACAGCAGTTAATTGAAACATTTCCCCCCAGAGAAGGTCACAGACAATATTATCAGAACTTTTAGAGAAAACTGTTGCATTCTTGCTAAAAATGAAGAAAAACATTTTGTTACATTTAGTTGTATTAAGTTGCAAGACAAAACCAAACATAATCTTAAAAACAAAGCCAAACTATAGGCAGGGCTATATTTTCAGCACTTATTTTAAATAATTCTGCTCATTATTCGCTGTCACACTGAGGCAACCATTACTGACCATCCTGCTATGGAAAATACTACAATATCAATGTTAGGACCTGGAAAATTATCTCTAGGAGTCAAAGTCTGAATTTATACCAGTACTTCTCATAAACAGAAAAAACAGATGACTACAGCCACTATAATCCTTAAACTTGGGAAAGATGAGCCCCCAGCTTGGATAACATACTTCAGATGGACCTACTCTGGTTTTCCTTTCACTATGCCCTAAGGACTAAGAGTTGGGAGGCCAAGGGACAAACTCACTGTGATACTGTAGGCTTCCCCCTCTAGTAAACCATGTATCTGGGTCCTGAAACCCAGGAATTCCCTGCCCAAATGGTGCCAAGCACATATACAACGCCTACAACCAGCCTTTTTCCCCAGGTCCACCTTCTTGAATTTAGACCACATCTCCACTGTGATCATTCCAAGGTTACAGGAATGACCAACGAATAGAAGCTGTATGAGAAAATGGGGTTGGACAAGGCATACAGCTGGGGGAGGGAAAAGGAAGGTGGGCTAGAGACCAGCTTTTCCCCTGTGGCCACCTCTGCACCTTTGCTCAAGCTGTTTGTTCTCTCCATGCGTTGCTCTCCTCATTCTCCTGGTAAATTTTGACTTACCCTTCCAGGCTAGCTTCCTAGGCATACCACTGATTTCTCAAACAATTTATACATGTTTCCACCAATGCACATATGACATTATGTTTGTTTGCTTATCTATTTCCCCTTTGAGCTCTTGAGTACTGATAAAATATTTTCTTAAATTTTTGTATCCCTAGTGCTTTCCCCAGTGCATGTTCTAAATTACCAAAATGATAGACATTAGTGAATTCTTTTGAGCTACCTAATGATCATATAACATAAATTTAAACAAAATCTGAGACCTTATTCCAGCTGTTCAGTGGGGGCCCCAATGAATTTACTATGTGATATCCTTGCCACTGTGGAAGTGCTATTCTAAACATGTACTATGAAATATGTGGGGGTTTTTGATATAATAGTCTATTTGTTAAACTGGCATGTGAGTACAAGTGAAAAGAAAAAAAAAATGGCTACAATTAAGTCAAAACCAACAATTCCAGAAAGTTCTGATTGTTTAACTAAGTACTCAGAAACCAAGAGGATGATTGCTAATGGAACCAAAAGCAATGGTGTAACGGAAGCTTGTCTTTTAGGCTATTTCATTGAGACTTTATACTTGGTAGCATAACTTTATCATCCACAGTAAGAGGAAAAACTCCATTCCTGTGTGTCTTAATACTACTGCGTGGAAAACGATGTCTTGTGTTATTCTGTATGATTCTGTGTAAAACTGCCCTTGGGAAATGCTAAGTAACCACAAATATGGTTTTACTGAAAAAGTGTCAAGAATCTTATCAATCCCCCAATATTTATTTCTACAACTATGATGACTTGAAATTTCTGCCCAAACATCACTCATTTAATATCTCCAGTAAGCAAATCTCAAAATTCTACTACTGAAACTAATATTACACTATATGTTAACTGACTGGAATTTAAATAAAAACTTTTGAAAAATATTTCCAGTAAGCACCTCTTAAAGTTCTATTCAGTTACTATTTGTTGAACATCTTTTTTTTTTTTTTAACTCAGCCCTACACCCACACAGGTTCCAAGAGAAATAATAACATTATATGTCACAACTCAAATCATGAGGATTTTCTAGGAAATAAGATCAAACACATTTGGAAATAAAGGAGCAAGAATAAAATAAGTACTCAGTAAGGGCCTTGGAAAATTTAGGAAGAAGTACCTAAGAGCAAGCTAAAGGTTTTAAGTAGGCTCATGGAGGCCAAATGTTTGCCTGGGCGTTGAAGAGTAGGTAGATATTAAATAGTTAAAAAAAAAAAAAAAAAGGGTGAAGACTCACAGCTAGAAATGGATCATGGTCATCTATAAGAAGTAACTATTCGAGCCGTGCAGATCAGAGCAAGTAGATAGCTGGTTTAAGAAGATATTTTAACTCATTAAAACCAAACATTAACCATCAGCTCAGAATGGGACACAAGAGACAATAATTTTGATTGGAAATAAAAAAAAAACCAGGTAATTCTGAAAAAAACAACCTATTCTTTACTATACTCACTATTTAACCCAAAGTAGCAAAGAAAAGTAAGGACTCTGTGATATACTCTCCAGAGGACTGAAAGGGAGTATCTGACTGGTGGCCTAAGACCTCTGAATATGGCTTTTATGTGTGTGGAAACAGGAGTATGAGGAGGGCTGCTGATGACTTCCAGGTCACTGATATGAGAAGCAAGGTGTACAATGTATTATCCAATAATATAAAAAGACAGGTAAGGGTGGCTATAAAAAGAATTAATACCAGGAAACAAATGCTATTTGCATGAGCTTTACTGGAGTGGTACTTAGTCTGAACTACATGATATTATTAGTAGAAAGGAGAACTCTGTCATAAAATCTTTATGTTGATAATCTCTAAATATATATTTGCAACCCAAATCACTTCTCTGGGTTCTATATTCTCATTTCCACATGAACTCCTAACAACTATAACTGATTATTTCAAACATGTCCAACTCAAAATGTAGAACAGAACCCTTCATTTTCACTCAAATACCACTTTGCCACTTAATGATTAAATGTTCCACCATATGTTCAGTTTAAGGTCGAAATGAAGAAGTTATTATTTTCTTCCAGTTTGTTCCCAACCCCTGCTTGTCACATCTACTCTATCATCAAGTTTCAATGATTTGTTTTAATTGATTTACCTCTAAAATCTATTAGGAATACTTCTACCTTCCTATGTCTACGGCCACACTTGTCAATCCTATTATCTCTCATTTGAACTCTCACAGCCACCTTTCAAGTTGTCCCCTTGCTTGTACCTGTGACACTCCAGTCTTTCTCTACATATCACCGCTATACCTTCCCTAATTAAAATTCAAAGGTTTCCCATTGCACTTGGGATTCAATTCAAGGGATGTACACACCTTCCGGTCCTTCCTTGCTTTCACCCTGGTTTACTGCTCCAACAGAACTTATCACGTAACATGACTGATCAGTATGATGCTGCCACATTTTTCCTTATTGAGTTCTGTTTGTCATTCACACAGCTAGTGCCTTGTAATTATTAGATTCTTAGTTTAAACATCCATTCCTCAAAAAAGCTTTCCCACAAAGTATTTCCATTCCACCCCCCAACACACACTCATTTTTCTTTATTCCATTTCATTTAAGAGCATTTACCACAATTTATAAAGATTTTTTCATTTGGTAGCTTTTACGTCTGTGTCTTTTATTCTGTGAGAGCAAGAACTGTGTCTGCTTGATTCACTACTATATTTCCAACACCTAGCATGGTTACTGGTGCACAATAGATACTCAAGTAATATCTGTTAACAAATACATTTTTGTACATTTATTGGTATATAGCCTTCTGAAGCACCCTAAAATATTTTAATATAAATCATAGTGATATTTCCCTCTTAAAATTATATTAAGACAAGATGCGATTTAAGTTCATAAACAATCAAGCAATACAACTTTAAGTTCAAATTAGAAAAGGTAGATTGATATAGCCAAAATGGAAAACAGTATGGAGAGTCCTCAAAAACTTAAAAATAGAACTACCATATTTTCCAGGGATCCCACTTCTGGGTATGCAATCCAAAGAAGATGAAATCAGTACCTTGAAAAGGTATCTGTGCACCCATCCTCACTGCAGTATTATTCACAAAGGCTAAGATATGAATATAATGTAAGTATCCATCAAGGGATGAAGAAAATTTGGCATGCACACAGAAATACACACACGCATGCCCCCCCCCCCACACACGGGAATATTATTAGGTCATAAAGAAGAAGGAAATCTTACCACTTGTGACAACATAGATAAATGTAGCAGACGGTATGCTAAGCGAAGGAAGCCAGGCACAGGAAGAAAAATACTACATAATTTCACTTATATGTGGCATTTTAAAAAGTTGAACTT